>NC_132792.1:12922500-14228928 GCF_048418805.1 Vulpes vulpes | reverse complement strand
ACAAACGTCTGCGGAACCCCTGTTCTGTGCCAGGTGGGCAGTGATGAAGACTAACAACCCCAGGGTCGACTGAGGAGCCCTTCCTCTGTGCCAGGCTCTGTTCTATGAGCTTCACATGTCCAGACCCATTCGGTTCCCACAGGCACCTTCCAGGGTGGGAGATGTCCTTCCTATTTCAGAGAGGAGATCACTGAGTTCCAGCAGCTTGGTGAGGGTGGTTGAGCTGGGACAGCAACCAACCCATCTGACTCCAAAACCCTTCATGATCGGTCTACACCAAGAAATCAGGTCTGAGAGAGACAGACAGACAGAGAGGAAGGGGCATGGTATGTTAGGGGTGTAGGAGAGGGAGTCACACATTTGGTTGGGTCCCCGTGCAAGTGGACAATGAAGAAGGTAAGTGACTTCACCAGGTAGAAGAGAAAGGACATTCATGATAGGAATAAAAATCCAGACAAAAGCAGAGACCTTTGAGTACTGAGTGAGTTCGTGCACACATTGGTTTCTAAGCTCCTTGAGTCTTGTTTGCTTTCATATTTATCTACTCCTCAATAAATATTTGTGAATTTTAAGAAATCAGATTTCAACTGGCGTGGCTCCCAGCTTTGGGACAAGAAAGGAAGAAATGTGCATTTGTTGAGGACTGACTAAGCACCAGGCCCTGTCACGTATGGGGGTCAAGCAGTGTTCAGGACAAGTCTGCCTGGTGAGCGTTGTCTCCACTTTCCAGAGGAGGTGACTGAGGGGCAGACAGGACGTGTGACTTTGTGCCTCACTTCCTGCTCCCATATCCTCCCTGCTTTACCATAGTAAGGCCTCTGGAGCGGTTTCCACCTCTTGAGCAGACACCTGGGAAGCTGCTGAAAGGGTGTTCTGCGACATCACTTTCAATTTCCCCTTTGCATTCCTCTGTCCTCCTCCCCTCGTCCCTGTCCCCGTGACTGACTGAGGCCCTGTTCTCCCAGGCCCTACAAGCTCCCTCCCTTTCAGAGTCATGTGGGCAATAGGACTTCCAAGGGAATAAGCATTTTTTTGTTTCAAAACTAAAAACTTACTTTCTTCCTCCTTTTTCTATCATAGAGCACTCTATGTTCAATACTGAAAAGTTGGAAGATTTAGAAAAGCCACATGACCACTGTGTGATTGGGGGCAAGCCTCGTAAGCCATGAACCTCAATTTCTAAAAATTGTCAAAGGGAAGGGTGGCTGGGTGGCTCAGTTGGTTAAGCATCTGCCTTTCGCTCAGGTCATGATCCCAGGGTCCTGAGACCGAGCCCCACATTGGGATCCCTGCTCAGGGGTGTGTCTGCTTCTCCCTTTTCCTCTGCCGTTCCCCGCTGCTTGTACTCTCTCTCTCTTGCAAATAAATAAGTAAAATCCTTTAAAAAAAATGTCAAAGGAAAATCAAAATCATGTATCATAAGTGCACAAAAAGAGTTTGTAGGTACAGATCTGCCCATCACAACATTGTCTATGCTCTTGAGAAATTAGAAACTATCTGTCCATCAACAGGGAATCGGTTAGATAAATTTGCTATGTCCGTACAAGGTTCCCTTAAAAAGTATGATGTTGATCTATAGTCATTGAGTTAGAAATGTCTTGGCTTACCATGGAATGGTAAAAGCCGTATTACAGTGGATGTAAAGGGTATTTTCTTCTTGTCTCTCCTGTCTACTCTCTACCCTGCTCCATCCTGTCTTGTGCCATGGGGCATCGGCCCCTAGGGATGACCATCAGTGGGCTTCTCTGTCTTCTGAGTTGGCCAATGGGAGGCACCAGTGGTTGGAGGGTAGGGGAGAGTGAGATTGAGGCTCCGTGTTTGCCGGTTTGCTGGGGCTGGCTGTGTCTCCACTGAAGGCTACAGCTCCTGACAAGTAACCCTCTTTGTACAGCTCCCTGCCCTTGGCCTTCAGACCTATGAATGATAATGGCTCTCCCCTGTTGCTAGGCCTGGTGTACTGCACCATTCCCTGCTGGTTTTCCTAACCTCTGCCCAGGCCAATGAAAACAGTCCCTATTAAACTCTCTGCCAATGACTCACTTGACTGTACCATCTATTTCTTCCAGGAGCCCAACTAACAGGATAATATAATCCCAGGCAGGTAAAATTATATCCAACTGTAATCCAAAAAGGGAGGTCTGGAAGGATGACCATGAAAACATTACTGTCTCGGTGTGATGGGATTTGGGTGGGATTTTTTTCTACTTTTTGCCTCTGTGAAATTTTTTAAACTTTTCTATAACAAGCAGGGATTGTCTTTGATTCCAGAAAAACAAACAAATAAAACAGTTGTTGTAAGGGTCAGATGAGAGCAGGACATGAAAAGTGCTTTGTACATTGGGAGCTACTGTTCAAACTTAAGGTCCTAACGAGTGAGCCAGCTGGTGCAAGGATTTCTAGGATACTTGCATTAAGGCCTGATTTCCTCACATATGGGCTGATTTCCCTCTAGAAAGAAGGACTTGAGTGTAATCGGACCAGCCCTGCAATCTTGGCTTTTTCTTTCTGGAGCATCTCAGCAAACGGTCTAGTTCAAGGCAAGTCTTCTCTGCCCCCTCCTGCCCTTCACATCAGTGACCCACCTCCTGCCCCAGCCCCCACTGCATTCAAGGGCAGAGACAGCCAGATGAAAACCGTGGTAATGAACTTGCAGCCAAGCTGCCCCTGTGGTCTCATGGGTCAGCATGTCTCTGCCAAAATGAAAGAGAGGACTTCCAAAGGAATGCCTCCTTTTTTTTTTTTTTTCCACAAAACTTGGCAATGAATTAATCATTGTTTATCGGGGCTGTGTGATACTTGGTCCCAGTAATGGTGCTGAGACATAAATCACAGCTCTCTGGGGGTGGGGTCGAGGAGGGGGCCCAGGATGGTTGTGAAGAGCTGTTCTTCTAGCCCAGGGAAAAAATATCCTTGTTTTCAAGCGGCTGGGAGTGCATTCTGGGCTATTTATAATCTGCTGCCGAGCTAAGGCGTTTCTGCAGCTGGGCCTGGGAGATAATTAGCACAGTTTTCTTCTTAAGCCAGGTCTGCAAAACAGAGCCTTCTCCTCTGGTAGCCCACCCCAGCCCATCTGCGCCTGGCCTCCCAAGTCCGACCTCCCTCCCTTGGTTTCAGCTTTCTAGAAAGCATTGAAAGACAGAAAGGCTGAACCGCCTCAGCTCAGAGATGAAGGCATGGCTTGTGACCCACTGGCAGATGGATTTGCCCAGAGCAGACCCATGGAATGTCCAGGGAACTTGGCTCAAAGGGCCTTTGAGGGCTGTGGGGAAGGGGCACATGCCACAGGCTCTGTTTCCTTCTCTAGGATGGAAAAACAGGGTCCCAGGGAGGGCAGATTCCAAAATTATCCCTTTGTATTTCTTGGCAGGAAGGCAAGCATCGAGGCAAAAGTTCTGGAATAGGGTTCCAAAAACCTGGCTGCCTCTCCCACAACTGCCTGGTGACCTGGAGCAAACCCCTTCGTGTCTCTGGACCTGTTTTCTTATCTAGAAAGGGCAGGGAGGGGGAGAAACTCAGTATTTTTCACACTTTTAAAACTCATTAAAGCTCCTTTATAAGAGCAATGTTGCATAGAAGTGGAGTATATAAAACAGGTACAAACAGGGTAACTGGTTGAAGTGGACTGGGGAGAGGGCTAAGACTGGAAGCCCACCCACCTGGCCTCTTTCTCAGTCTACCCTGATGGATGAAGGATGTCCAGGAGCCTAGGGCTCTAAGAGAATTTGGTCGCTGCTGGCTCAATGGTGTCTAACATTCTGAGCTTTGAAATCCATTCATTCATTTACCCATTCATCCCCCACAAATATTTACTGACTTGTGTCAGGCTGGACTTGGTGTTGGGGATGAAAAGAAGAATAAGAAAGCTATTGTCCTTGCCTCACGGAATTTGCAAAGTAGTTAGATAGACATTGATTACATACTATATTTAATATATTGATTAAATATATAAATTATGTAAATGTATGAATAATATATAATATACAATATATGTGTTTTTATATATTACATATAATAAATACATTTCTAAGTGAGGTTTTACTGAAGTGGGTTGGGCCCTAAATCCAACATGACTGGTATCCTTACAGGAAGAGAAGTGACACAGAGACAGAGCCACACAGGATAATGCCCTGTGATGACTGGAGCAGAAATGCCACCGCAAGCCAAGGAACACCAAACACTGTCAGCAAACCACCAGAGACTAGGGGGAGGCAGGGAAGGAGTCTTCTCTGGAACCTTTAGCGGAAGCGAGGCCCTGCTGACAACTTGGTTTTGGACTTGTAGCCTCTAGAACCATGGGAGAATACATTCTGCTGTTTTAAGCCACCTGGTTTGTGGTATTTGTTACAGCAGCCCTGAGAAACTAATAAAACTAATAAAAATGCAGTTCTTATTATTCACAGTGGTTATGTTTTATAAAGTCACCACAAGAACTGAATTAGTGAATACTGGACCACTGCTCACAGGGGAAACACAAGGTTAGGTTCCTGGGAGCCTCTGCTCACAACATTTCATCCACCAATCATTACATAACCTTGGGTTGTGTGTGCTTCTGTTGAAAGGCATCTTATTTAGTATCTATTGTCGACTCATTAACGTTGACCTTATGGCCAACAGCAGTATAACTCCTGCCCGAGTGAATTTTATCCAACACCTACCTTTTCTCCACGAGGCACATGGCAACTCTCTTGTGCTCAGGAGCACTAGACAGTGCTTGGGAGCCATTTTATTTTTTATTTTTTATTTTTTATTTTTTATTTTTTATTTTTATGATTTATTCATGAGAGACACTGAGAGAGACAGAGACATGGGCAGATGGAGAAGCAGGCTCCCTTTGGGGAGCCCATGCAGGACTCGATCCCAGGACCCCAGGATCACAACCTGAGCCAAAGGGAGATGTTCAACCACTGAGCCACCCAGGCACTCCCATAGGGGCCATCTCAAATAGCCAAACCACCAACCACGAGCCCCAAAATGCAGAATGTGACACAAAATTGTAAAAAGGACACTTGTTTAGAGCCTGAGAGCTTGAGATAAGAAGCAGCGTGTCAAATTTGTTGAATCTCAGTTGGGCACATGCATGTTGAGCAACTCAGATTTTTTGCGCATGTTCACAGATGATCTCTAAAGCGCTGCAGATATTAATTTGGGCAATACAGATCAGTTTCAGGGAGTAGGCAATTTCATAAATACAAAGTCTACAAGTAGCTCGGATAAATCCTAGACACACATATCAAATGGTAGGAAAGGCTGTGAACCAAAGAATAGTGTTTTGAAACATGGGAGCGAACACTTGTCATAGCTGGCAAAGTCAAGGGGTCACCTGAGTGGTGGCATTTCAAGCCAAGGCCTAAAGAAGAGAGGAGCCAGGAGTGGAGGGAAAGATCTGCCAGCAGAAGGGGCAGCTCATAGGAAGTCTGGGGGCAGGCAAGGGCCTGGCACATTTGTGTGAGGTGGGGGTGCAACGAGCAAGATGGTGAATGATTTGGGTGAGGATCCTACGTGAGGAGAGATGGGAAGGTCTTGGAGCAGTTTGAGCAGAAAAATGGGATGTCCCAGAACTAAAGTTCTCTCTCAGCTGCTCCACAGATTTGCTGAAATAAGATCTGGTTCCCTCAGCTGGCTAATCTGAGAAATAAATGTGTGATAATTTCAAATCCTTCTCTGGATTTGTGCAGGGATATAAATAAATGCCAAGTGAGGTGTCATGGCGTGATCATATCTCAGTTTGTTCTGCACATGATGGTATTTAATTTTTAAATCAGATTTACCGGGAATATAATGCCTCAAACCAAGGGAGTGAGACTTCCATGTGAACATTTCAGCCTCCACAGCAGGAAAGGGAAGGGAGATATTTTTAGAAGAGAGACCTCTCAGTGCCCCTAAACCACGAGGGAGGCACTGCCCTGCCCCAGCATTCCGCAGGCCTTGCCTATCAGCTTTCATCGTGGACAAGGCGTGGGTGGGCTGAGGTACCCCATGTTGCCAGGAATGCCTGACCAGAAGCTGCTCTTGGGTGTATCCCGGAGCTGCCTCCCCTTCACTTGACCCAGGACAGCTGGCTTCCTGGCCTTGTGAAATCTTCTAGAAGCAGGAAAGAACCTGAGCTCTGAGTGAGGCTCCTTGAGTCTGACTTCACGAGTTTGCCATGTCATCCTCTCCATGTCTTACTTCGCTATGTCCACGTAACATTAATTACCATCCCCCACCTCAACCACCAAAACCCTACCAGAAGCAACAGTGTTGGCAAATTGTGCTCTGTTAAGTGGCAAATACCATGGCGGCCATTTTCTTTTCTTCCTTGAGGAGAAAGTCCCTTGTTAATCATTGAGGCAGTCTGAGTAAGCTTGTTCTTAGGCATCTGATGACTAAGGAAGACCCTCATGCTACCTCATCAGATTTTCTTCCTCTTCGCCACGGCTTTCTTCCTTTCTCCACGGCTTACTAACACTCCCTTCTGTAGGACATGCTGAGGGATTATGAGTCAAAAGGAAGAATGACGAATAAGTGATTTTTCTGGTCTGGTATTTGGAGGGCAAATTCAGTTCAAAAGTTAGCTATTCCAACCTTTGTGAAAGGCGTAGAGGCTCTTGGGTGAACATACTTGGTGTTTGAATATGAAAACCACCTGCCTGCCCCAGAAACACTTGGCTTCTCAGTTTACCTCAACACAACTCAGTCAGCAGAGGGTCATAGAATCCATGCTGGCCTGGAACTGCGAGCTGTTGTCCTAGCCCTGACACTTTTCCAAGAGACCTTGGGCAAGTCACTCTCCTGGGGCCACCCTGTCTGCAGAGGGTGTGTACCCACAGCTGAGGTAGCCTGATCACTCAGTGGCCATCTCCACTTCCATTGAGCAGGTGTTTTGTTGCATTCTTTGGCGCTGAAGGACTCCAGAGTTAGATTCTGCAAACTTGCCCGAGACACACTTACTCCACAGGAGTTCAAACCAAGTAATGAAAACCACCGAAAACAACTAGGCAGCCCGTGTCCCGAAGTCACCTCTTCCTGGGAGGTCCAGGAGTCTTCCCTCCACTTTCCCTGAATTCTGCTTCACTTCCCTCCCCGCATGGCCACGCCTGCTGGTCAACAGGGCCCATGTTTGCAGGAGGACAGACGGTCAGACTCTTACCGTGGGAAACTGCACCCAGAGAGGACCCCACCTTAGGAAGCAGCCCTGAACCTCCCGTCTCTGTCCTCAGAAGGACGTCTCCTGGCTAAAATTATCTGAAGGCCAGCCTCATGCCTCCCAAGCCCGGTAGAGGGTGGCAAAAAATTGACCAAGCTACCCAGGTGCTGCCCAGGGTTCACAGGAGCTGGGTTGGGTGCTGGGATGTGGAATTAAGGAAGACAGGACTCTTACCCCAGGATTCCAGTCAGGAGGGGGAGGGGGGGGACTGGAGGACTCACCCCGGGGGAGGTGACAAGTATGGTGGTGTGGATAAATCCCAAGTGCTGAGAAAACACAGACAAAGGCTCAGCTCATTGAGAAATGTGTCCCAACAGCTTAATCAATCATTTCTCCACTTTTTTTTTTTTTACAGTTTATGAAACATTTTCACACACAAGAGCTCATTTGTTCCTCACATGCACTTAGCAAAGCAGATAAGACGGGGATACTGAAGTCTCACCCGGGGTGGAGGGGTCCCCACGGCGGACACACAGTGGTTGCTAGCAGTACACGTAATGCCATCGCTTCAGGGCTCCCTCTGTGCCAGGCCTGTGTCAAGCTCTTCACAAACATGAGCTCCTAATTCTCACATCTCTTCAAAACAGGCATTATTGGGGCGCTTGGGCAGCTCAGTCGTTTAAGCATCTGATTCGGCTCAGGTCATGATCTCATGGGTCATGGGATCAAGCCCCATATCCGGTTCCATGCTCAGTGGGGAGTCTGCTCAAGGATTCTGTGCTTCTGCCCCTCTCCCCATCAAAATAAATTAAAAAACCCAAAATCAGGCATTATTATTTTTTCTTTTTAAAAGAATTGCAGTAAAGAAAACATATAGCATGACATTTATATTTACTTTTAAGTGTGCAGTTCAGTGGCATTAAGTACATTCACTCGATTGTGCAGTGACCACCACCATCCATAGAACATCCATAGTGCATTCACCACCCTCCATCCATAGAACTCTTTTGCCAATCGGAGAAGGACAAACAGTGTATGTTCTCATTCATTTGGGGAATATAAATAATAGTGAAAGGGAATATAAAGGAAGGGAGAAGAAATGTGTGGGAAATATCAGGAAGGGAGACAGAACATAAAGACTCCTAACTCTGGGAAACGAACTAGGGGTGGTGGAAGGGGAGGAGGGAGGGGGGCGGGGGGGAATGGGTGACGGGCACTGAGGGGGACACCTGACGGGATGAGCACTGGGTGTTTTTCTGTATGTTGGTAAATTGAACACCAATAAAAATTAATTTGTTAAAAAAAAAAAGAACTCCTTTTATCCTGCGAAACTGAAACTCCATGCCCATTAAACTATTCTTTATTTCTCCAGCCTTCCTTCCGCCCTCTGGCAACCACTTTTTTACATCCTGTCTATGTATTTGACTATTTTAGGCCCCTCATATGAGTGAAATCATACAGGATTTGTCTTTTTGTGACTGGCTCATCTCACTTATTTCACTTAGCAATAACGTACTCAAGGTCTGTGTGGTAGCAGGTGTCAGAACTCCCTTCTTTTTTTAAGGCTGAATAATACTTGTGTGTGTGTATGTGCGTGTGTGACATTTTGTTAATGCATTCACCCATGGGTGCACATTTGGGTTGCTTCTACATTTTGGCCATTGTGAATAATGCTGATAGGAAGATGGGTATGCAAACATCTCTTTGAGGAAACAGATACAGTTGTTTGAGCAACCTCCAGCACAGTAAAATACCCATGGATAGCTTCTGACTCCCCCCTTCCTTAGCTACTACTAGCCTACTGTTGACTGGGAGCCGCACTGTTAACATAAACAGTCGATTAACACATATTTTGTATGTTATATGTATTAAATACAGTATTCTTACAATAAAGCAAGCTGAAGAAAAGAAAATGCTATTAAGGAAATCATAAGGAGCACAACATACCTACAATGTCATACTGTAAAAAATCTGCATATAAAGTTGACCTGCGCAGTTCAAACCCACATTGTTCAAGGGCCAACTATATTATGAATCTCCTTTTTATGAGGAGGGAAACTGAGGCTTAGATACATGACATAATTTCTCCTGGTTCAACAAAGAGTAAGTAGGAGAACCAGTCTGTGTGACTCCCGAGGCAGGTTTCCTAACCATTAAACCATCCTGTGTCTAAAAAGCATAGGTTTTTATTTATTTTTATTTTTTAAAAGATTTTATTAATTTATTCATGAAAGAGAGAGAGAGAGAGAGGCAGAAACACAGGCAGAGGGAGAAGCAGGCCCCATGCAGGGAGCCTGATGTGGGACTTGATCCTGGGTCTCCAGGATCAGGCCCTGAGCTGAAGGCGGCACTAAACCGCTGAGCCCGCCGGGCTGCCCAAGCATAGGTTTGTAACATCAAAAGTATCTAAGTTCAAATCCCAGCTCTGCCATGAACTGTGACATAAACATATCACTTAACCTTCCTGAGGATGCTGATAGGGTTTGTTTTAAGGATGAAGCAAGTTGATGCGCTTAGTCATCGTGCCAAGAGCATGGTGGGTGCTGAGCAATACTGTCGTTTGTTATCACTATAATAGCTGGTAGCAAGTATGTGGGAGAACTGACCCAGGGACCCACAGTCTCTGATTCCTGGGCTGCAACCTGCCAGGTGGGCTGTGGGGCTGGTTCTGGCCTTTGGTTTTCTCACTGCTAAAAAATGGAGCATACTACCAAGCTTGAGTCACAGGGTTGTGAGGGTCAAGTGAGGGATTTAAGTGCTCAGTGAAGGCAGGCAGTTGATATTCTTCTTACGATGATCGGAACTAATACTTGCTGACTTCCCGACTTCCAGATGAGAGAGACCCAGTGGACCGAGCAAGTAGAGCTGAGCCGAATATTACTCACCTGTGGACCTGAGGTTTCCCGTCTGATGGCTGGAACCCCATCATCACCGACTCAAAAGGTCGTGGTGGGGATTAAATGAGATAATAAATGCCTGGCACGAAGCAAGGGCTTAACCAGTGTGTATTGGCAGTAGAATTATTCCTATTGTAAAGTTTTAGGAAATCTGTTTCTTCTCACACGGTGACTGAGAGTGTAAGTTTGCGCAATTCCTATGACGGGCAATTTGGCAATGGTTCTCAAAACTGCAAATCTACCCACCCCTTGACCCAGTAGCTCCTAATTACAGGTAACAGTTGGGAAATGATGTATGCCCAAGGCTTTCCATTGCAGCACTGGTTGTAAATGTCCACCTGATTAAAATAAGTTATGGGCTGGCAAAGTATGCAGCTGTGAAAAAAAAAGGTAGAAGGAGCACTTCGTGTTCTAAGATCTATTAATAGAGAAAATTAAGGACCAGAACACTATGTATCACTCTATGATGTTTAGCGTTTGTGTAAGAAGGAACGGGGAAGGGGTGGGGGTGGGGGTGTAGATAACCATATTCACATGTAATGCTTGGATATGCATTAAAAGAAACCCTCTGGAGGGATACACAGCAGGCCCTGAGTTCCTGAGAGATCTCCTTGTATCTTTTTATAATAATCTTTTTATAAGTTTAAGAATGTATTACCTATTAAAAAATTAAGTAGAGCAAAATTGAATTAAGGAAAGAAGAAGGGAAGGTGGGAAAGCAAGAAAAGAGGGAGGGGTGGGGAGGGAGTGAAGAAGAGGAAGGGGTGGCGAGGGAGGGAAAGGAATCTGTTCCTCTCTGTCCTGGGCCATCTGATGGGACTGCAGGAGAGCAGGTCTGTCCTGGCTGAGGAGGGGAGGGACGTGCTGAGCATCACTGGATCTGGCTAGGCTCCAGCAACAATTAGATAAGCAAGGTGGGACTCTGACTTAAAAGGAGAGAACCCGACCCTGAAGTCTGGCGGCCCTCCTGGCAGGTGTCTTTCCACAGTGAGCTCCAAGCTTCGGCTCTGTCCTT
Organism: Vulpes vulpes; assembly: GCF_048418805.1. Taxonomy (NCBI): domain Eukaryota; kingdom Metazoa; phylum Chordata; class Mammalia; order Carnivora; family Canidae; genus Vulpes; species Vulpes vulpes. Next base: position 14,217,890 of record NC_132792.1, on the reverse strand, counting down.
GTTCCTCCTCACTCCCAGAAAGGAGGACTCAGGGTTCCTTACTGGCACTCCCTGCCTCCTGAGAAAAGAACACAGATATAAAAGGAAGGACCTGGTGCATTTTTTTTTCCTTCCAGCGTCTGATTTCTTAAATTAATTTACGTGGCAAATGCAAGAGCCAGTGGCACAAAATCTTCTAGAAACTAAAAAGTCTTAAACGCATTAAAGGCAGAAATGGTGACATTCTTTCTCCAGGCTAGCTCCCCTCTGTCTTCTTGGGCAAACAATCTAGAGATCTGCTGTCTTTAGTCTTTGGGTTATAATAATTTCTTGTCACTGGTATAAATTTAGAGATGAATACACAGTTGTAAATATACATGTGTATTTCTGTTTCTCTCAACATTTGGCTCTATATGAGTCTTTTTGCCTAGGCTTTGGCACATATTATTATTATTAATATTATTAATATATACGATATGTCAGTTTGTATAAAATTCATAAATGTATTCATGGAAAATAAGAATAAATGTAATGGCAATTTATGGTTTGTTTGTTTTCACACCCATTATCTCATTTGATCTTCAAACACCCGTATAAGGCGGGTATTTATTCAACAAACATTTACTGAGCGCTCATCGTGTCCAAGATGCTGTACTGTGTCCTGGTGTTTCAGAAGTAAAATGACAGGACTATAGTATATCTAAGGTCTGGTCGAGTCACAAAGACCAACCCACAGACAGATATGCAATTATAGACACATTCAAGATGATGTGGGAAGAGTGAGGAGAGGCACCCAATCCAACCAAGTGGTGGGGCAAAGATCAGAAAAGATTTCCAGGCAAGATGTGGCCTGAGCTGAGCATGAAATAGGGATGTATGGAGTCAGACCACTGGCTTCCCTAGCATCTTTCTCTTGTGAGCTGTAGCCAAATGACCGATCGCAGAAAGTCCACTCAATCCGAAGTGGCTATGCCGGACTCCGTGCCATGGATTCCTTGGGAAACTTCGTCAGTCCAAGACCTATTCTTCGGTGCAAGACTTCTCTTTATTGGTTTGGCTTCTTTTCCCTGAGGAGTGGTCTGTCTGGTTCTCTCACCCCAGACACACCAAGGCTGATCCCTCTCACATCTGGCTCAGCACCACCCACAAGTCTGGACAGGGCCCCAAAAACCACCTCTGACTTTACGGCACATTGTCCCACGCCCTGGGAGGTGGGCTATGTCTGGGCTTGCTCAAGTAAGTCTGGGAAGGCAAAATCTGGCCAGAGTCTGCTCAGCCCAAACCCTGCTCGGAGGTCCTTGGCACAAGTGTCAGACTTGGGGCTCTGGCTGGAGGTGGTTTCAGGAATTCGCAGAGGGGAAGCCCTATGGAGTTTGCTGACAGGGGGAGAGGGGAGGGAAGGCAAGTAATCCTTCTCCCTGGGGGAGTGTGAGCAACCCCTAGAAAGTGAGGGTGGTGAGCAAAGAGATAATGCCTAGGATAGTGGTTAAGAGGCTAGGGGTGTCCTGGGGCACCTGGGTGGCACAGTTGGTTAAGTGTCTGGCTCTTGGTTTTGGCTTGGGTTGTGATCTCGAGGTCACCAGATAAAGCCCTGCATGGACTCTGCACTCAGCAGCTCAGCACAGAGTCTGCTTGGGTTTCTTTCTCTCCTCTCTCTGCCCTTCCCACTCGCTCGTGTGCTATCTTTCTCAAAGAAATAAATACATAAATCTTTTTTTTTTAATTTTTATTTATTTATGATAGTCACAGAGAGAGAGAGAGAGAGAGGCAGAGAGAGAAGCAGGCTCCATGCATCGGGAGCCCGACGTGGGATTCGATCCCGGGTCTCCAGGATCGCGCCCTGGGCCAAAGGCAGGCGCCAAACCGCTGCGCCACCCAGGGATCCCTAAATACATAAATCTTAAAAAAAAAAAAAAAAAAGCTAAGGGATGTCCTGTGTGGGGGTCCCCTTGAGAAAAGGGTCCAAGTGCAGGGGAGTCATTAAGGAAGCTTTCCCAGGAGAGAGCAGGACGGGAGTTGCAGTGGGACAAGGAAGAGGAAGAAACCCAACAAGGGAGAGGCTGACCTTGAACCGAAAGGACTTTCCTGCTTCAGAGGGATGGAGGGGTTTCCCACCAAGTCTCAGCCTCAGCTTGATCCCTGATCTCATGGGGTGGGGGGAGGAGGGGGAGTGGATGGGTAGGCAGAGGTGGGGGGAGGGGGAAGGTAGGAGGGGTGGGAGGAAGTGGGAAATTGGGGAGTAGGGGGAGGTGGGGGGTGGGGTCTTGGACCGACCCACCAGAGAATAGGTCTTGGGCTGACAAGTTTCCCAAGGAATGCATAGCATGGAGTCCGGCCTAGCCACCTGGATTGAGCGGACTTTCTATGATGGATCATTTGGCTACAGCTCACAGAGAGAGACGCTAGGAAAGTTAGGGGGTGGGGGTGGGGTGGAGGTGGGGGGGAAGTGGGAGGTTGGTGGGGAGGGGCAGGGGGTGGGCATGGGGGTAGCTCTGGGATGTGAGTTTTGCCTTCAGAGTTTGTCTCACTGGGAGAGGCAGGGCCCTCCCCCTCCCCCGGCAAAGGGCTGCCTCTGGACTCAACTCCCAAGCCCTTCCTGTGGGCAAAGCAGCCCCAGGAGCCCAAGGCTGAGTTTCCACTGGTGCATGCGGCCAAGGGCACACTAACCACATTGACAGGTTTTTCGACTGTAAAGTGGAGACACTTACATCTCTTTCACAGGGTTGTTGTTTAGGGTAACGGAGATAATATGAACCAAGTGTCTAGCACGGGGCTTGGCACCTGTTAAGAATTATTTATGTCTGAATCCCCCAAGTGCCCATCTGGGGGGTTTTACCATAGAAGTGCTGACGCAGGTGAGTGGGGCTCCAGTGCCTCTGCTTCTGCTTCTTTCCTCTCTCTGCCCCTGCTGGGAGCTTCCTCCTTTCCTGGCTCAGAAACCCAGCCCTCCTGCCTCCTCAGCTCCCCCAAAGCCCTGTCCAGTCAACTCTGAGCACCTCACACCTGAATCCACCCACCGCCCAGTCTTTTCCTTACCTTGGCCTTGCTACCCAGAAGCATCACAAAGCAGAGTGATTAAGAGCCCAGGTTCCAGAACCAGGTGGTCAGCGTTGGAATCCTTACCCCAACACTTAGGGAATGTGCAAACACGGCAAAGTACTTAGTCCTCCTGTGCCTCAATTTCCTCATCTGCCTAATGGGGGGGTAACACTCACTCTACGTCTTAAAGCTGTTGTGAAATATTACCGAATCAATGCACTGTAAGATGCTTGGAGCACAGTGCCCCGTGGTTGGCTAGTACAATCATCAGGATAAAAAGTCCTTATGGGTCATATTCCTGCTTTGTTTACTGATCCAATTCTTGGGTTTATAATTTCCTCATCAGCCCCTGCTATTTCCACCCTCTGGCCATGGGCTGGGTCCCCACCCTTGTGCTCTATTGGGGGCCTGGAGCACCAAAGTCACTTCCTGTTGGAGCCTCAGATGGTCAGCACAGGAACAATCATGAGCACGTATATAGATAGCACTTTCCGGTTTTCTACGTCACACATCTCCGATCTGATCTATGCCTCTTTTTTAAAAAATTAAGTCTTTAATTTTAATTCCATATAAATAACATATGGTGTTATATTAGTTTCAGATGTACAATATGGTGATTCGACACTTCCATACATCACCCAGTGCTAACCACGGTAAGTGTACTCTTAATTCCCACACCTACTCCCCTGCCCCCTCCCTACCCCGCCACCCCCCATAACTATCAGTTTGTTCTCTATAGTTGAGAGTCTGTTTCCTGGTTTGTCTCTCTCTCTCTCTCTTTCTCCTTTGCTCATTTGTTTTGTCTCTTAAATTCCACATATGAGTGAAATCATATGCTATTTGTCTTTCTCTGACTTAATTTGTTTAGTATGATACTCTCTAGCTCCATCCATGTTGTTGCAAATGGCAAGATTTCCTTCTTTTTTATGACTGAGCAATATTCCAGTATATACTATATATACATATATATAGAGAGAGGAAGGGATCAAAGGGATCTGTGCACCCCTTATGTTTATAGCAGCATTATTTACAAGAGCCGAACTATGGAGCAGCCGGGTGGCTCAGCAGTTAGTGCCGCCTTCAGCCCAGGGTGTGATCCTGGAGACCTGGGATCAAGTCCCACGTCGGGCTCCCTGCATGGAGCCTGCTTCTCCCCCTGCCTGTGTCTCTGCCAATCTCTCTGCATCTCTCTGTGTCTCTCATGGATAAATAAATAAAATCTTTAAAAAAAATAGTAGCCACCCCTTCTGAAGGTCCCCTATAAAACTAAGCTGAAACCCACCTCCGGGTCCTGTGTCCCTGCTCCGCTGTGTCGGGTAAACTTGGACCCAAGTTCAAGCTTGTAAATAAACCCTCGTGTGCTTGAAAAAAAAAAAAAATAGTAGCCAAACTATGGAAGCAACCCAAGTGTCCATTGATAGATGAATGGATAAAGAAGTGGTATATATATATATACATATATATGTATATATATAAATATATTCATATATATATGTGAATATATATATTTATATGAATAAATAAATAAAATCTTTATAAAAAAAAAGATCCAGGTCTAGTTACAAGTAGGTCCCATGAACAGGATGTTCATGTTGTTACTGCTTGGGTTTCCCACTCTGCTGATTGTCTCATGGTGTCAGTATGGTGCATGATCCGTGTAATCACAATATAGATTTCTACCATCACATGAAGCTGTTGCTGAAAATGTTCTAATACTCATTCGGTGCTCTCACATGGCTTTTGCATAATCTTCTCTGGAGATGAGTCATTAACTAGGTAACAAGTCAAGGACACTAATTCCTCCAAGGTTGGAATCTGAATCTACTCTATAATTCTCTACACAAGTCAAACCTGTAGGCTGTACTCAGTCCCAGGCCCCCAGTATTAAGATGCATTTTGTGGTAGACATTGTGGTTACTTCTTGATATGAATTGAATTGTGTGCCCTGCAAAATGATATTTTGGAATCATAACCTCCTAGTGCCTCAGAATTTCACCTTATTTGAAAATAAGTTTGGGTAGCCCGGGTGGCTCAGCGGTTTAGCACTGCCTTCAGCCCAGGGTGTGATCCTGGAGACCCGAGATTGAGTCCCATGTCAGGCTCCTTGCATGGAGCCTGCTTCTCTCTCTGCCTATGCCTCTACCTCTCTCTGTGTGTGTCTCTCATGAATAAATAAAGAAATAAATCTTTTAAAAAATTAGAAAATAGGGTTGTTGCAGATGCAACTAGTTTAGAGAAGGTTGTATTGGAGTAGGGGTGGCCCTTAACCTAATACAACCAGTGTTCGTATAAAAGAGAGCACATGAAAAGGAAGAGACAAGCACAGACGGAAGACAATGTGATGAGACACAGGGAGAAGATGGCTGTCTACCAGCCAACAAGAGACGCCCAAAATAGATTCTTTCCTCACAGCCCTCAGAAGGAACCAACTCTGCTCACACCTGCCTCTCAGACTCCCAGCTTCCAGAACTGTGAGACAATAAATTTCTGTTTCATAAGTCATTCAGCCTGCATTACTTTGTCACAACAGCCCTAGCAAACTGATATACCTCCCAACATCCATTCTATGACCCTTCCCATTAGTAGCCATCATGCATAGAGGAGGATGAATAGTTGAACACCCATCAGGGAGAAGCCCAGGATTTTTCGGTACCTTGGCTGTAGAAGAAATATCTTTTCCCCCTGAGAAGAGAATGAGAAGCAAGGAGACCTGTGAGCATTGGCAGCCATCTTGCTACACAAAAGAAGGTCATTCTGAGAATGAAGTCCAGAAAAAGGCTGAGAAAATTGAACATATCTCTAATGTCACTGTGAACCTCTGGATCAAAGCCCTGCCTAAAGTCATTGGCCCAAGCAAATCCCCTTTACTATTTAAACTATTTTGAGTTGATTTTCTGTTGTGGGAAACTGAAAAGTATTTTAAGTGATACAGATGTCAATTGGAGTATGTTTGTTTGGGAGAGGATAATCAAGATAATCAGGGGGTATCAGGAAAAAACAGGTAAAATAAAGATGTAGGGGGCCACACAGGCCGCCTCTAACGTGTAAAGAACAGTCATGGGGAAGGGGAAGCAGATGTGTTATGTAGCCCCAAGAGATGGGACTGGGTCTAGTGGGCCATCATATGAGAGGTCCTCCCGGCACAGGCAATGAGGCAGTATATTGTCTGCAGAATTTAAAAACAATAATAAAACTCATGAGAACTTGATATGCTTTTATTAACATTGAACGGTAGAAATTCTAAACACCTTCAGTAATAAAATATTCTCTCCTGCTGGGACAGACAGCTCCCACTGCCCCTCTACTGCTTGATATGCAAGTGCCAAGAGGTAGTGATGTTTCAAGTTTGGTAGAGAAAGACCTTTCCAACAGGCTATAATGGAATGTACTATCTTGAGATTGATGAATTATCCATCACTGGCAGTGTACAAATAGAGGCTAGAAAACCACTCCTGTGGGATATTGTTCAGTAGATTACTGAATTCAGTGGGGGAATCCCCTTAAGTGACCTTGAAGACACCAGCTGACTCCATGAGTCTCTACAAGGAATGACAGGGAAACAACTGAGACAACTCTGTTCAAGTCAGAAAAGGAACTTTGAGTGGGAGGTGAATATTTCCTGTCTTCTCTGTCAGGATGTGAGCAGCAATACAATAGAAACATTCCGAGGTCATCTGAGCACTAATGCCCTCATGAGCATTGGAAATAAAGTCATATGAAAGGGCTGGGAAGTGAGAGGTGAAGCCTGGTGGTTACTAATGGTCAGAAACATGCAAAGTCCAGGAGCCAGGGTACGCATTAAGGGAAGCAAAGGCCCAGAATCCAGAAGGTCATGGAGAAGAAAACCCAAGTGCTAGTAACAAGACCCCAAAAGGGAGCATGATTCCGTCACACTAGCTTAGGGCAGATTAGATTAACCCCTCTACATAGTTCCCATCTCATTGAATTGTAAAGACTAAATGGATTAATATGTATAAAGCCCTTAGCGCAGTGCCTGGAGCAATGTAAGCTATGTTAGTTATGATTATCTTTTCCTAAAGAACCTGCCCTGGTGAGCTGCATGCCTCTTTTTGCTCTACACATTGTCATGAACCCTCTCCCCAAAGGACAAAGTTATTTATCCCATTCTGATCCCATTCCAGATCCTTAATAGCCGCTAATTGGTTTTTTGGAGGGTAAAATTTTTTATTTTTTTCCAATGTAGTACCAATGTAGTACCTTCAATTTAGGTTGGTACTTAGTGTCATTGGAAATGTTTAATAGTACATGTTTGTTATTTGTCCATTCATTTGTTTCTTCATTCATTCAAATACTGGGTGCCTCCTTGATTCTTAGAAACTGAAATCCAAGAGTTAGAACAGTTAGTAAAAATAATCCAGATCCTTGGGCTCACAAAGCTACAATATTATTGGGATGGGGCTGTGGGAGAGGGTGGAGGGTAGACATTAAGTTAATAACAATCACATGGATGCAGGTGGAATCACAGCTGTGGCCGTGCCATCAAGAAAGGTGGACAGCGCTGAGACTGTGAAGTCAGGCAACATCCTGGTCTGGGGTGGAGCTTCCCTGAGCAAGTGATGCTTAAGCCAGGATTTAATAGCGTGTGTTTTAACTTAGCAAGTTAGGAAAGCTCTGAGCAAAAATACCAGTGTGTTCAAATGTCCTGACATCCATTAACTGTCATTTACAAAGTGCTGATCTTGCACCAGACACTCTGATAATAATGTTATGCTCATCATATCATGCAGACATCACATCAGCCCTTTGAAACAGAAATTACTATTGGGCCCACTTTACAGATGAGAAAAGTAGGGCTCAGAGGAGTACAGCAACTGATATAAGGTGATACATCTTATAGGATGCAGGATTTCAGTTCAGCTCTAACTCTGGTCCCTGGGCTCTTAACCCTACCAGCAGGACTGTCTTATTAGTCTTTGTATTGAAAGGCTAGAACAGTACCTAGCACATAGTAGATGTCAATAAATGCTATTGAATAAACACTAAACTGAATAAAATTGTATTGCAGGGGAAGAAAGACTCCCATGCGTAGAGGGAAAGGATGACTACTAGTCTGTGTATTGTCAGAGGGTAGAGAGGGAAGGGTTTCAGGAAGAAGGCACTTCAATGGCAAAGCTTGCAGGTGGACGAATTAAGGGTGGTAGAAAGGGAAGTGGGCGGGGGATGGGGGTGACTCTGTGACGGGCACTGAGGGGGGCACTTGATGGGATGAGCACTGGGTGTTATTCCATATGTTGGCAAATTGAACACCAATAAAAAATAAATTTATTTTAAAAAAGCTTGCAGGTGGGAATATACATGGCCTTGAATGAATATTCTTCTTTGATAGATATTGAGCTGTTTGGTCATTAAAAGTATCTAAGTGCAGACAGGATGAATAATTTGCTCCTGAAAATGTGGTAGGTCTGAATTATCTTTCACATTATCTTCCATTCTGGAATTGATCTCATACAAAGTGTTCTTGTAAACAAGTACCAAAATTTACTAGTTCCTGAAACCTCTTACCTAAATGGGGACCTAAGTGAAATGAGGGTGGGTGGAGTGAGTGGACAGCCACTGAAGGAAGCCAAACAGTGTGACCCACATTGGGGAAGATGGAGCCACCACCCGGATATCAGGTGATGTTCAAACCAAAGCCTTAGACAAAACAGATGTGTGTGAGCCCCTAGGACAGTATCTGGAAACAACATTCAAAAGGTGGTAGTGTTTCTTGTTATTAAGTATGCAATTAAAAAAAATGGTTGGTTTTTTTCTTTCCAGATCACTGCTTTTGTTTCATGAAATGGGGTTTTTGCTCAAACTGGTATCCAATCCAAGGGTTGAGGAATAAAAGACCACTTTCCTTTTCTGCCAAAATATTGCTTTTTTGGTGCTGCAGGGGTAGATCTTGGCAAACACTGTGATTTCATTCTATCTTCCTGAAGCATGTTAAGGGACCATTGCCAGCAGCCCAGTCCCAGGCCCTCAGTGAAGTTTCCAGGAATGGATGCTTGAAGCTCCATTTCCCTTTTCAGGGATTTAAAAGGTAAAAATGAATATTCATATCATTTTCACTAATCCCAGGTCTTCAAAGCACAGAACCACAAATCCTTGTACACTGTCCGCAATGTATAATCGTATCCTTACAGCATTGCAGGAGGGTGTACTACTATCATCCCCATTTTGCAGATGAGTAAACTGTGGGTAACCATGCCCTAGATACACAGCTGGAAAGTGGTAGAGCCTGTAGTTCCCTTTCCCTCAGAAGAAAGCATAATACAGTAATTAAGAGCACAGCTCTCCCTCCATGTCATTAAGAAGTGGACTCAAATTCTAGTTCTACCACTTTTTGGTTGTGTGCCTGTGGGCAAGCATTTCATCTATGTCTCTCCCTTTGAAAAGTCTTCATCTTGGTTTTTAGAGTATGATGGTTCCTATAGTTTCCTTCCTGGGTATTTCATCTATTCTTTCTCTTTTCTGTGTTGACTTTTCTTCTTGTCTTATATACATTAGATGTTGCCAGACAGTCCAGTCTCCTTTTTCTTTTCTTTCCTTCCACCACCCCCACCCCGCATACCCCCTTCTTCTTGGTGGTGTGGGTCCCTGCGGCATGGGAGAGAGTGCACAGAGAATGCATACTGGCTCCTTAATCTTCCATTTGGAAATATGACACATCACTTGTGCTCACATTTCCATTTCTTGGACAGAGCAAACACAGAGCCATAGCGAACTTCAAGATGGATGTGCTCTTGAATGACAGGAGCACCAGGTGAGGACAGCATCAAGTGTCTCTTCTGGAGCTGTCTATACCCATCAGAGTCCTCAACCCTCCCTCTGTCCAGGAGATTTGCAAATATGTGTTTCACATCCATTAGAAATCTTAGAACCAATCATGCTTCCCTCTTTGCTTTGGCTGCTAGGAAGTGCAGAGTCAAATTTAGGGTTCATTTCTAGCAGAACCTATGACATGAAGATGATATTTAACCTTATGGCTTAAATTTAATTTTATTTCACACCCTTGTGTTTTCCTTTTTTTTTGGCTTGTCAATTTAAGTTGGTACAAATTTGTGTATGCCAAATAATTTTTTGAACAGGTCGAGGTATAAATAAATGCATGCATATGCACAAATCTGTACGATCTTTCAGTCCTCATCTCTCATTAGAAATACAAATGCCCACTGGGTATCTCCACTAGAATATCCTACAGTTGCCTCAAATGCAGTGTGTTCCAAATGAAACTTAGTATCTTTCCTCTAAATGGTCTCTTTTATTTAAAGTCTTCTTTCCACTGCAAAAAAATAAAAGCACTACTATCTTTCTTCCCTTCCTGTATCCTCATCCTCTTGGTTTATCTTTCACAACTTCTTAAAACATCCAGTCGAAGGAGTTACCCCATGCTCTCCAAATTTATGCCATGTGCTTTTCCATTACCCCGTGTTTGCTCATGCTGTTTCCTCTGCTGGAAATGGCCCCACAAAGTCTCCACCTGTAGGAATTCTTCTCATTCTTTAAAACTCCTGTCAGTTGTCTTTCTTTTATAATGTCTGCCCTCATCAGCCAACCAGATGAGAGTATCCTCTCCTTCCAATCTCACTTGTTACATTAGACTTAATTGATCTTACACTATATATTTCTCTTATATTTATTTTAGCTTTCTAAAGTTTTGGGAACCCCCGGGGGAAAGACCTAGGGCTCCTACTTTTTATTTGCAGCATCCAACTCTCTTTGGTCTGGTTTTGAATTGCCATGAGCCTGAAGTTGGTCATAAACGAACTTGATGACCTATCAAATGGGAATGTGTGTATATATACCTGCGCCACCCTGTCTGCTGGGCACATCTCTAAGCTGCTCAAGCCACTCCCCCCCAAATAACTTAAATTTCTTCTCTCTTCACAACCTTGATTCAGATCCCATCACCTCTCACATGGAGAAGTACAAAGCCCTCTAACACCTCTTTCTACCTTCAAGGCTGGTAACTCTAAAACCCTACCCCTCCCTGCCTAAAGCTTCTCAGTGGCTTCTCAAGGGCAGTAAGATAAAGCCCAAGTTTCTTTCATGGTATAAAAGTTCTCCATAATCTAGCCCTGCCCGTTTCTCCTGTCTTGATGTCTTTCAGAATCTATGCTATTTCTGGTCATGCATTCCTTTTCTACTCTAACCTAGAAAAATGGAACCGGCCATGCAGTGAGCTTTGATGTTTTTGTCTGCTCCTTCCTTCTCTCCTTTTCTGGGTAACATATCCTACCCTCTTCCTCCTCCTTCTCCTTCTTCTTCTTTTTAAAGATTTTATTTATTTATTCATGAGAGACACAGAGAAAGAAGCAGAGACATGGGCAGAGGGAGAAGCAGGCTCCCTGTGGGGAGCCCAATGTGGATCTTGATCCGAGGACCTCAGGATCACGACCTGAGCCAAAGGCAGATGCTCAACCACTAAGTCTCACCCAGGTGCTCCATATCCTCCTACCCTTCTGACAACATAGGTAGCATATGATCCATACTGACCAGTTAGAAGATTTCACTCCATTGTCCAGTGAGAGCCTTTCTTGAGATTTTCAAAGTAGAGCTGAATGAGAGGTTGAGAGTTCAAATCTGCTCATGTAACACCCTGTAAAAATAAAGGAAATAAATCCAGAGAGACAACTCAGACAAGATACTAGGAGCAAGTCCTTCACACCACCCTGGACCCCAGGCTCTGGTTTCTAGATACCAGGCCTATTTGCTCAATTCTTCTCTGTATTCTGTGAGCCATTCCAAAAGTCTTCATGGCATGTAAGCATTTGGTTAATTTTTCTCTTCTCAACTAGACTGTGTTTATTTTGTTTTGCACTTCATCTCCAGCACTTAAATTAATATTTATTTACTCATTGAAGAGAAGGTCTGTGTGGGAAGAGCAGAGGGTTGTAATAACCTGCCAGATGGGCTCCCAGAAGCCCATCCAAGTGGACTTTGCATGAGCAGATATGCGATTTCAGTTGTAAAAGAAAGGGCTGCTTTATCCTCCTCTGGACTCTGTGTATACAAGTAATCAGCTCGAGGTAATATATTCTTTTTCTGGTCATGGGCTGGAGCTTTGCATTTCCATACATAAAGGGCAGACATTATTTTGAAAAAACAATTTTAGAGGAGAAGGATCTCACATTATTTATGAGACCTGAATTTGGTTCTTTAGAATCCTTCCTCTCTAGATAGACACACAGTTCTTAAGGGTAGGTATATACTCAAGAGAATTGAAAACATGGTTATGCAAAAACTTGTACACAAATGTTCATAGCAAAAAAAAAATGTTCATAGTATCTATGTACATAATAGCCAAAAAGTGGAAACAACCCAAATATATTTCAGCTGATGAGTGGATAAACAAAATGTGGCATATCCATACGATAGAATATCATTTAGCCATAAAAGGAATGAAACCTGACTATATCCTTTTTATTTATTTATTTATTTATTTATTTATTTATTTATTTATTTAAGTTCAATTTGCCAACATATAGCATAACACCCAGTGCTCATCCCGTCAAGTGCCCCCCTCAGTGCCCATCACCCAGTCACCCCAACCCCCGCCCACCTCCCTTTCCACTGCCCCTTGTTCATTTCCCAGAGTTAGGTGTCCCTCATGTTCTGTACCCTCACTGATATTGTCACTCATTTTCTCTCCTTTGCCCTTTATTCCTTTTCACTATTTTTTATATTCCCCAAATGAATGAGACCATAGTTTGTCCTTCTCTAATTGACTTATTTCACTCAGCATAATACTCTCCAGTTCTATCCACGTCGAAGCAAATGGTGGGTATTTGTTTTTATTAAGACTTCTCTAATGTAGCCTTGCCAAAGCAAAGATGTGGTAGGTCTAGAGAAATTTGGAGGAGAGAACTGGAATGGGGAGCTATTTACAAAGAGCCATGATAAGAAAAATCAAAAACCTTCATTGGAAAGAGTGAAGAGAGGACCTAGAACTCTCATCCTTCCCTCACCAGCAACACTCACTGCCTCAGTCTCACTATTGCGGGATTGTCAGGATTCACCCATAATGCTCTCTATCCCTATCTCTGATTGGACGCACACAAAAGTCCACATTCCCAGGTCATCACCCAGATTCTGTATATACTTTGATTTTGCCCCATCCCCACCTCCCTACTCCCCTGTGTAACTTTGGGAATCTGTGGTCCATCATCAGCAATGTCTTCTGTATTGTCAAAAACTTTTCTTTCTGTTCCCTTCACCCTCTTGTTCTAATTGTGACCTGGTGCCCCCTGAGAACAACTCTGAAGGTCATGTGAAGAGATGATTACACCCACAATTTCTCCTGGATGCAATCTTCATCAGACCCAGCTGACTTCCCATCATCTCCTGAGGATTTTAGGGCCTGGCCTCTTGTCATTCTCTCCATCACTATGCCTCACCTAACTTCGGTGATTTCAATGTCCACGTAGTTAATCCTTCCAGTGTCCTGGCCTCTCTCACTTCTTTGATCGCTTCTCCAAAGATCTTCTATCTCAGCCACCCACTGCCATAGTGATACCCTAGACCTTGCCTTACTCAGTATCTGCACCCCTCCAGATAATCTTAATTTTCTCCATTCTTTCCCTGATCATCACCTTCTATTTTTCCAACTCATTCTCTCTGGTACCCAATGTCAATGATTCTTCAGCTCCATCAAGATGGAGACTGGTACAATAAACAAAGGTCTGCCTAGATAAGTATGGCACGTGTAAAGATTGACTCCAGAGTCAGACAACCTGGACTCGCGCCCTACTCCTGCCCCCTACTAGCTCTGTGACCTTGAGAAAACCGTTTAACCTTGCTAAGCTTCAGATTCAGTGATGATAACAATGACTCCAGTCTCATAGATTACTCGAGGGTTATGTGAGATCTGTGTCCTTGTGTACAGCTATGTTTAAGGTCTGTCTCTGGATTTTCAGTTACACAGGGCAATAAATTCCCTCCATGGTCCCTAAACCAGTTTAAGTTGGACTTTTATTTTTTATTATTATTTTTATTTATTTTATTTATTTATAGGAGGCAGAGAGAGAAGCAGGCTCCATGCAGGGAGCCTGATGTGGGACTCGATCCCAGGACTCCAGGATCACGCCCTGGGCCAAAGACAGATGCTCAACTGCTGAGCCACCTAGGCATCCCTAAGTTGGGCTTCTATCTACCTCAGAGTTCTGATTGATATTATACAGTGAAGTACTAGTTTGCTGCTAAAGATGATGATATAAAGCAACATTGGGGCACAGAGAGATACTATTGTATATTTTTAACTGAAAAAAAATCTTAGAGAACAATAAGATATCAACAAGAATGAGAATGAGTAAGATTCCATTTTGTAAAAAATATATAGAAAGAAGTCTGGAAGGCTATATGACAACATAGCCTTAGCAGGTTAGCAAAAGATTAGATATGCTACCCAGTTGACTCTGGATTTCTATGGGTGGTAGGACTATGGGTGACTGTAGATAATTTGTATTTTCTTTTTTGGGGGGGAGCTACATTATCTAGTGTTTTCATACTCTACATAGATTATTAGTTCAATTTTTTTAAAGGTTTCCCAAATGAGAAAAAGCAGCCCCTCTTGCTACCATGTGATCGGAGCATTACATTTAGCCTGTTCTAGGGGCCCCTCTCTGGGTCTATCACGGTGTCTGGAACTGGGGGAACCTGTTTTGTGGGTTTGTGGCTCCTGGGTGTGACAGGCCTTATAACCTTGAACCAGTTAGAATCACCAAATCACCATTTACAAGTTTAAACTGTCTTAGGGCAGTTGAGAAATTCAGAATTAATCAACTGTGCCCTCTTGGAAGAGAGGTAAGCGGAGTGAAATGTGTACAGAGCTTTCAAAAGGGATTAATCATGGCTTTGGGGATTGTGTGTGGTGATGGGAGGGGCTCTGGGAATATTTACATGTGGTATTATCCTCCAGCATGCACACAGCACCCTCATTATTGCAAAGTGTTTTACAGCATAAGTTTCCTAGGAGAGAAAGGAAGTTTTGCTCACATTTTGAGGGTGGGGGACCTGGAAATCCAGAAATCTTAAGTGACTCATTGAGTGGTACACGACAAGAACTGAGTTGTGATTTTGGGTTCTTGACTCTGTGCCCTGTCTGGGTGCCAGTGTTTTTCTATTAGGATTGCTTCAGACATGTGCAGCCTGCCTCAAACAGGACAGGCCTCCCTCCTTCCGCTTCTTTGAGCAAATTTTTAAAATTCATGCCAAAATAATTTTTAGATTTTTCCTTTTAGACACACTCAAGGTTCTCTCCTACAGTTTATTCCTTTCTATGCCCTAACTTGGAGAGCCAAATTCATGGTGTGCTGCAACCATCATTGGCTCCAAATTGGGGTTACTGCTTGGGAAAATAACTCTATTGCATCTAAAGGGGTGGTTCACATTTTGGGGAGTGGAGTTGAGCCCTCTTCAGGTGGTTTAGCTCATCTCCATCCTAAGCATCCTCCTCAATCCCCTCCTCTGTGCTGATGCTCCAGCCTCCTGGATCATGCACTGTCCCTATATTCTAGGCACACTTTCTAACTCTGAGCAGTGATTATGGGAGGAAAGGAGGAATTATGGGAAGGAACTTAGGGGCTCACAGAATTGTCGGGGGACTGAAAAGACCAGATTTGGAAAATGGTGGAACATGAGGAGCCATGAAAGATGAAGAATATGAATCCCAGCAGGGGTCACGCGGAAGGAAGAGGCTGGTTCAGCCTTGTTACTGCTGAGAATGTTCTTTTATTATCCTCTGAAAATCAAAGTCCCAGGCAGAGTGTATGACAAGCTGAGCAAAGTCACACAATCAGTAGCTGGCTAAGCTTGAGGTGGGAAGAGAAGAATCTAGGACAATTGGCTTCTTCAGTGGGAGCTGGCCCCTCCTTTCCATCAAAATCATAGACGTAGAGAATTTCTTTTGTGGATCAGTACTCTAATCAGAAGGACATGGTCGGGGCGCCTGGGCGGCTGAGTGGTTTAGCGTCTGCCTTTGGCTCAGGTCGTGATCCCAGGGTCCTGGGATCGAGTCCCACAATGGGTTTCCCAAGGGGAGCTTGCTTCTCCTTCTGTCTATGTCTCTGCCTCTCTCTGTGTGTCTCTCATGAATAAATTTAAAAAAGAGAGAGAGAAGGATATGGCTATAACAATTGTAAACAGCCATGCACCCGATGTTGGAGCATCCATAGACATAAAGCAAATATTATCAGACATAAAAGGAGGGATGGACAGCAATACAGTAATAGTAGGGGACGTTAACTCCCCACTTTCATCAATGGATAGATCATAGATGCAGAAAATCAATAAGGAAACAGCATGTCTGAACAATGCACTGGACCTAATAGGAAGGGAGTGATGTTGAGTAATGGACAGCAGAGAAAGGCACAGGTCCTCTACAGTAGGTAGGCTTACAACAGGAGGCAGCAGTAAAGGAAAGGCACACCAGGGATGGAACAGAATCTGCAAAGGTAAGGGAGAAAAGATCAAGGTTGTGGGGGAATGGAAAGCAGCTGAGTGTAATGATAAAGAGTTATATTCAAAGGCAAAAGTAGACAGGCTGAGCCCAAATCACAGGTCTTATAAATGCTGCAATAAAGTCTGGCCAAGCTCAGCCACAGTAGCCTTTTGAGAAGGGAAGTACTGGAGTCACGCCTGGGAAAGAAGATTAAGTTGAGGCTGCGTTTGTGAGCCGTTTTCTCCGCAAGCTCGCAAGGTTGCGGGCTGCACTGCAACATTAGCAGTGGACGCTGCAGGAGCACTCGGAGGGAAGAGAGTGAAGCAGCACAGCCAGGGGAAGGCGGTGCTCCACCTCTGAGGCATCCGCTTCAGCAGGGTAGCTGGAGCCTGGGGCCCACGGGCAGGAGCCCAAAGGCAGAGGCTAGAACCCAGAGAAGAGCTGAGCTAATGAGATCAGATTGGCTTCACAGGGAAGAAAAGCTTTTAAGCTGCTTCATTTGCCACTAGATTTGCTTTTCCTTATTAGGCAAATGCAAGGAAACAGGGTAACTGTCTAGATCTCCCTGAAAACCTGAGATGGTATTTTACTGGCCCAACATCCCTCTCTATTTCCTGTGATAAGAGCCCCTCTAGTTTTTACTCTGAAGCCTGTCTCACGCATCAGACTCCAAGCCCATGACTTTTTGTAGAAGGGGTTGGCCCTGTATTCTGGCTTCTGAGGGGAGAGGAAGTGACCTGTCAACCAGGTGTAGCCAATCGGAGGATTCGACACTCCCCACCCCCACCACGGTGGTTGGTTTAAGTAGGGATACATGACCCAAGTCCAGAATGGCCACTGGTAATTTTGCTGGCACCATTGAGTAAGGGGGCCCTGTTTGTGAAGCGTTGCCAAGTGGGTACAAATTATACCGGAGCTGCTACTTGTCACCTTGTTCACTTTATTGGGAGACGCTGCCAAATAATGAAGCCACCAGAGAGGAACATGATGCTGGGACATGGGGAAAGATATCACTGGGCATGTCTGACCTAGATTCTTCAGAGATTAGTTTCCAGTGAGAAGCAATACATTTTCTCCAGCACCTTATCCTCTTCTCTCTCTCTCTCTCTGTCCCATTAAAGGCACTTTGAATTGTTTCTTCACCTGCAGTTAAAAAAAATCTTCATTCATGAAACCATCTCTCAAGAAAGGGGTGGAGTCAGGTGCAGTGAAGGAAGGAGGCCTGAGGACGAGGTGGGCCCAGGAGATGTCTTTGCCGAGGAAAGTCTGAAGCACCATAGCCAAAAGCACAATCTGGTTCCATTGGGCCCCTCTGTCCAACCCATTTAGATAGTTTTAGAAAATGGATTATTTCTCCTTCTAGCAAGAGGGCTTGCAGTATCTGATCACTTTTTTCATAGTATGGTAATGAGTTTTAGCAGATTCCTTCTCTTTGCCACATTTTTTTTAAAGGAATGTAGAGAACTCAATTTTAATTTGAAGGATAAATTAATAATGAAATTCAGGACACACTGGGGGAGATATTTAGAGGAATGAGGCCACTTCCCCAATGCTCTTCAATTCATAGCACCTGGGAGGCCACCCTCTTAATTTTCATTCAGATCAGAAGTTACAACATGGCAGCCCATGAACCGTAGGTGTGCTACAGATGGGTTCTGTTTAGCTTGTAAAATATTGCCTTTAAAAATTTTCACTCATGTTTAGCAATTAGGAGATTTTATCTATATTCATAGATTCTTTTGAAAGAAATGGGAAGGTCCGTCCACACTGGACCCATTTACCTATTGGCAACTCCAGGCTGGAGGTAAGAAGCAGCTGCCCTGTTTAGATAAGTGTGAGTGCCCCAGTCTGCCACCATCTCCAACCAACTGTTCCATTCGCTTAGGTCCCCTGCCTGACACCTGAAAGTATCTGATTTACTGGAAATATCTTAAATTCCCCCAGACACTTAGATCAGACTAAACCCCTGCCATGTTTATTCCACTATGGTTGATTAAATGATTCCTTGAACAGATAAGTTCAGAATCCTGGGGGTTCGTTCCTCTAAATATCTCCCCCAGTGTGGCCTGAATTTTCATTATTATTGCCCTCCAAGTTAAAATTGAGTTCTCTACATTCATTTAAAAAATATGAAAGAAAGAACCTGCTAAAACCCATTCACATTATATGAAGAACATAAGGAAGACTAGGGGAATGATGTCCTTAACCTTCTTTGGTTGATTTACTCTACACCCAAAGAATAGACACTTCTGGAGCTAGAGTGCCTGGGTTTGAACTCTCAGCTCTGCCCATCATGGTCTACATGCTCTTGATCAAGTTCATTAACTTTCTGTGCCTCAGTTTCCTCATCTGTACAAGGCACTATATTCTCTTCCTTTGTAAAGTATAATAGATTTTCATTGAATAGGGATGTTGTGAGGATTAACTGAGTTAATGCACTTAGAACACTGCCTTGCACACAGTAAACCCTCAATAAATGGTGAACAAACTATATGCATACATTATATATGTTTATATATTTATATGTAAATTAAATTTTATATAAAGCCATATTTATAGAAATATCATTAGTCATGAAAAATTTATATGTTCTACATTTGTTTGTACCAAGTACATCTCTATAAAGCAAATCCTGTTTTGTTTTGTTTTTTTAATCAGCTTCCATTATAAAAAGTAAAGTGTTGTTTTAGGAGGTAAAAAATCCAGTAAGAGACTTTGGCTTAGGAAGCAATCAGACAATGATAAATCTCATGAGGCCCTGGGCATTCTTATTCTGCACTGTATATTTTTCCTTCACTAATTACGATTCCCCTAAACATATGCTTTTGATGAGAGTGTAAATTGCTACAAGCTTTTAAAAAAATGCAATAAAGCAATTTTTTAAAAATGTCAATTATAAGCCAATAGCTCTTGAGCACAAGATCTTCACCATATAGAGAATTATTAAATGGGGTAATATTAAAGCCCAACATGGTTTTCTCTTCTTTACAGAGCCAGAGTTTGAGCAATTGAGCCAGATTCATAGAAATATCCTTTATTATACAGAATTGACATGTTCCAGTAAACATGAATCAATCCCTATAAAAGGAATCCTTTTTTCTCATTAATAGCGTCTAATAAAAATAAGTTATGTGTTCCCAGGGTATAAGTAATTCTGGTAGGAGGGTTTTGCTTGGAAAGGAATTAGGGTCTAGATGTCCAGGCATTTTCCTGTAAGGAGGCAGGAGAGCCTCTGGAAGCCCTCAGGCTCAGAAATCAGATGTCTTGGGTTCAAATCCAGAACCACCACTGGTAGGTTGTGTGATCATGGACAAGATTAACCTCTCAAAGTCTCAATTTCCTGCAAAGTGACAGTGATCATCTTATTACCCATCTCAAGGATGATTGCAAAGTGGGATAATATGGGAAAGGACCTTGTTGAAGACCTAGCAATGAATAACTGGCTATTATTCACGTAAAGCTGATACTGCTGTAAATTGCCTTCAAAGCACCTTATGATTCTAGGATCATATCAGTCATTCATTCCCTTCCCTGTTTTCATGGATACCAGAAATTACTTCCATGCCAGGCAATGTCCTGGCATTATATAACCCCTATAATACCTGCTCTCCTTTTTTCTTGTTCTCTATGTGCCAATAATGGTATGTCATATTACCACATGATGGTCTTAAAGGCTTCTCTTTCAAAAATAAATAGTGTTTGGGGTTTTGAAAAAGCTGAAATTTCAGATATCTTAAAATATTTTCTTAAAAACAATGACCTGTGCAAGGCTATTATGTGTTGAAGGTCGGGTTCCACAGAGAGCAGACTCTGTAACGGAGATTAGCATGTTGGGTGCTTTGAAGATCAATAGCTGTGGGAGGGTGAAGGGACCAGAATTGGGCTGTGAGACAGTCACAGCAAAGGTCTCAGCCCATTCAGGGCAACTCTGGAGCTGGGAGGGAACTGAGGAGTGATTCTCACCTGGAGCAAAGGAGCCAGGCATGTATAGTCCTGGGTTAACTAGTCTTTGCATGCAGGCTGCTCAAGTAAGGAGATAGGACCCTGGATGAGGGACTCTCTTCTGCAAAGGACAGTTGTGGAGGTGGAGGTGCAGAGTGTGGAACCCGACTGAGATGTCAGTCAACACTTCCAGCAGCTGCCAGAAGGATGCTTCAGTCCCAAAGGAGAGGATCTGGGTGGTACACCTCAGGTTCCCCTAAAATCTGCCCCTGTGCCACTTTGTATAAAGGAAAAGCAAGTGGGGCAAGCCCCAGCCACTGCAGCCTGTCCCAAGGTAGCAGCTCACAGTCATGGTCTCCCTCCTTCTATCCATCCTAGATTGCTCTGACCCTCAGCGAGCACCTCTGCCGATCTAGATGATTTACCTAGTGGTGTGACCAGACCCTCCAAGTGCCAGAGCTCCTAGGCACCCTGCCCTTCTCAGGCTGTATCTGTGCAGCCTTGGGCAAATGCCCACTTGCCTTCAAAACTAGGCAAAATTCATCGATATGGTGGGCCCCTCCATCTTCACAGGACTTATTTCCCACTCTCTTGAGCACATGTGACTTACCAAGGCCTCCCACTTCTTGTTCATCCGATCTGATCAACAGGATGCTGTCAATATGGTGAACCATTGTGACGTACTTTGAAATGTGTAGATTAGTCCAGGTCACGTTGGCATACACGGGCTGGGTCCTGATGCTCATTTGGCATATCGCTTTATTCTTCTCTATGGGGCAAGACTGCAAGAGTATGCTGGTGTTCAAGTGAATTCAAACTACTTCTCATTCTCCTTTCTAAGAGGGATAAAAAAGAAAAAAACGAAAACCTCATATTCACAAGACCAGTGGCAGGCAGCATGCCATGTGCCTGAGACCATGGGAGTTTAATCTAAGATCCTACTTCTGACACAGCAGCTACAATAGGGCTACTGCACTGCAGGAGTCCACTTCATCCTCCAGGATGCCTTTGCCTTTGAAGGAACCCTGGTAGGGATTATTGCCTCTAGGATGTTAGGTTTTTAAGGGAGGCATGATTTCTGCTGTCTCTGCGAGGGTACAATGTTATTTTGGATTGGCCATGTTGGCTGCAGGGAGGAGGCAATTTCAAATGTTTCCACTTCATCTTCCCCCCCTACAATAGCTCTCACCCAAAAGGCCAAGGAACCAACGTGGCTGTTTGGTGAACTGCCAAGTATATCCGTCAAAATTACACATTTGGAGACTGAAGAAATAAGTACAAGGTTTGTCCGTGGACCTGGTGGACTCATACTGAGCCAGGTTCAATTTATTAACTGATCCTTATAAGTCCCTAGTCTACTGAGGGACCACAGTGACACTTCAGATCCCAGATACTAATGACAGCTTGAACTCTGCATCCGTCAGTCCTTGGAATATTTGAAGCATTTGGAAGTTTGCCTTTCTCCAGGGTAGGATTACCCAGGGTAGTGACTGGCCATGGGAAAGGACGCAGGAACTCATTGCTGTATGTTTGCCACAAGGTTGCAGGATCTACCTCCTGGGTACTCACCTCTCCCTCCAGCAATATGTTCTGAGTTTGAAAATGGGCTCAAGAGTAAAAACTGAGCAAGAGGTTACAAATGCCTATTGGAGAAGCAGCCCTTAAGCCTCCCTGATCACCCATGCTGGCTTTCTTTTGCTTATAGATTAAGCAATATCCTCCTTGGCTGTCCTTGCAAACAGAGGAAAAGAATTGAAACCAGAATGTGGAGGATTCCTCACTGCAGTTGAGGAAAACCCAATTGTTGGCTTAGATTTTCTATTTGGGTTCTCACCACTGATCTAATTTGGATTCCCTAATAGATTCATTTGAAGTTGTTTTCTATCATTTTACTCACAGCTGGAAAACTCTACTGGATTGGTGCATGAAAAGGGTTCAGTGTGTTATTTTCAAAATTTGTTCCATTCTGACTAATCAGGTGGGAGAGTATAATTCTTGCCAGGAGAGGAGCTGAAATCCCTCCTCTGATTAAAAGGACAGGCCAGAAGCTTCTCTGCTTCCTCCTTTGTTATGTGCATGTCACCAGAGCAGGGATTTTCCCAGTAATCTTGGCTGCCATCTTGGGGAGGTGAGATCATTGAGCAGTGGGGGTGTGAGAGAGTTAGGTGCTGTGGGCAACAACAGCTTCAGAGAATATTCTGGATTGAGGTAGTGGGTCAGAAAAACACCTGTAGGCAAAAGCTCTTTCATACATGTGCAGGCAGCACCTGGGAAGAGTCCGGGGTTGGGGGAGCCTTGGAAAGCCTCAGCCAGCAAAGCAGGAGGCCAATGCAATAACATGACGTTGGTCTCATCAAGCTCTGCTGCTGAGGTTTGCTTTGGGGTGAATTATCTCAATGGCTAGAACAAGCAGCTTAAGCCAAGTTCACCAGCTAATTGCTTGGTCCTTATCTTCATTTCACCAGTGTGGACAGAACCTTGGCTTCTTGCCCAGGAGATCCATGTTTCTACCATAATCAATCAACAGGGCTGAAATCCCACAAGCGACTGTCCCTTTCTTCGAGATGGTGATTTCTTCAGCCCTGTCCTTCCTTCAGCCCCAAATTCCTGTCTTCCTCCGAAGGTGTCATCAACATTTTAATAGACTGGTAAGACCCTAAAGGGATCCAAAGCTTCCCCAGGTTAGCCTTCATTTTCTCCTTGTATTTTTCCTATGGTCCAAAATTTATATACATAATATGCATTATATATTTACTATATACTTGTAGAATGAATTATATGTTTAAGTATCTTTATTATATCTTCTTAGATCATAACTATAAATACATAAACTATATTTTAGGTTACTAACTATAGTATAGATATATATTATACATAAATAGTATGTTATAAATACAAATATGTATTTTATTTACATAATACACATTCCATATTTATTTGAGACCTAGTGCCAGCACGCAGCTGAACTCACCCATTAAGTCCCACCCCACATATCACTTCCTCCTCTATAAAGATGCCCCCAACTTCCCTGGACTGAGGTTCTCCCTTCCCTGTGTGCTCCTTGCCCCCTGGACTGTACCATCCTTGAACACTTACCACAATTATTTGAATTTTAAAATTTGTATCTTTTTTCATGGGATTGAGCTCTTTCTGATTATAATTGGATCACATTAATCCAAGCATCCTTAGTACCAATCCTCAGCACTCTAGTGACACTCAATGTTTGTGGAAAGAATGAAATTATTTCAATGCCTGGCTAGCAGAAAAACATGAAGCAGACGTGCGGTGAGTGAATAAAGAAGGAACAAATTAATAGAGGAGCCTGGTCAGGGGCCCAAAGTGGATCAATCCATGGTGAATACGTGTAGAACCCAGCTAAGAGAACACTCCAAGCCTCATTTACTATGTATCTCAATAATAAAAGTCACAAAACAAGCTGACTGCAAACTTGTTGAATAAAATATTTTGTCTTGATGAATACATCTTTATAACCAAAAGGGGGAAAGACACATGAAAAGTTACATTTTAAGTGTGCCTAGAAGTAGGCAAAATATCAAAGATGTTTAAGTCTAATCAATATTGTAAATGTTGAGGTATTCTATTGAGGAGTTGATAATTTGGGGATAAGTAACAAAATAAAGACAAATATAATCCATAAATCATATACATCTAGCATATCCCATTTCTTTTTCTTGCCTTCATTTCAGCAAAAGCAAAGGGTTTTTTGTTATGCTTGAATTTTTCCACATAATTTATGTTTTATTGATAGTAATGCCAGGTTGCAGAATCTCTCTTGGATGACTAATTTTTTTTTGATTTTTTAAAAGATTTTGAGATAGAGAGAGAGCACACAAGCTGAAGTTAGGGCAGAGGGAGAAGGAAAAGCAGACTCTCTGCTGAGCAAGGAGCCTGACTCGGGGCTCTATCCTAGGACCCTGGGATTATGACCTGAGCTGAAGGCAGCCACTCAACCAACTGAGCCACCCAGCTGCCCCAAGGTTTGGATCTTTTTATGTAGAAACTACTTTCAACCCGGAGCAGCACAAATATATAAAAGCTTACATGTACAAGAATATTGAGTGCAGCAGTTGATTGCTGTTAGTGGTTCATGATGACAAAAATAGAAATGGGCCCATCACTATGGGAATGGTTGAATAAATTTTGGCACAGCTGCACCATATTATATAGCCGCTTAAGGGAATAGATAGGAGCTGTATCAGTTGACTTGGAGGGATTTCCAGGAGATATTCCTAACAAAAGCTGTATGTACAGAAATGTGTATAATTCATCTCATTTCCATAATATAGACAATGACAAAAACCTACATGTGTATGTGTATTTTACAAATTTCTGTAGGATGTTTGAGCATGGAGATAAGAGTAGAAGGAATCACACTGATGGTTCACGTGGATTTTCTGTGTGTATGTATGGAGGGGGTGGCGATGCAGGTTGTAAAAGTGATGTAGATATGAAAAGAAAAAAGTAAAATCTTGCTAAAAAGAATACCCTGTATCTAATTTGATCTCACTTGTTCAATATTCTGTATGCATTTGTGTGGAAGATGGGAAATCAGAGGGAAAGTAGACAATCACAGTTATTGAGATATAGGAGTGATCACAGATATATAATTGTCTGGAAAAATACTGTGATATCATCCCATTTCATTCACAGCAAATAAACAACCTAAAAATCCTGTTTATAAATGTCTCTGTGTTTAAAGGGATGAACAAGGAGAGAAATATGGGAAGACAGGCACCCAGCCATTAACACCAATTCCCTCAGGGAACAGAGTAAGAGATAGAGCCAGACAAAGGTAGTTTCTTCTTGATACATCTCAGTGTTGTTCTACTGGTTACAACCTAAACTTTAATGTGCTGCTTTTGGGGGTACCTGGGTGGCTCAGCTGGTTAAGCGTCTGCCTTCAGCTCAGGTCATGATCTCAGTTAGGGTCCTGAGATCCAGCCCCATATTGGGCTCCCTGCTCAGTGGGGAGTCTGCTTCTCCCTCTTCCTCTGTGCTCTCTACGACCCCCCCCCTCCGTGCTCTTGCTCTCCCTCAAGTAAGTCAATAAAATCTTTTTTAAAAAAACTAATATGCTGCTTTTGTAATTGGAGAAATAACAAATAAGGTCTTTTCTAAAAAATGGAAATCCGGGGCACCTGGATGGCTGAGTGGTTAAGGACCTGCCTTTGGCTCAGGGCGTGATCCCGGTCCAGATATCGAGTCCCACATCGGGCTCTCCACAGGGAGCCTGCTTCTCCCTCTGTCTATGTCTCTGCCTCTTTCTATGTCCCTCATGAGTAAATAAATAAAATCTTAAAAAAAAAAAAAGGGAAATCCTTGAAGAGCTGGACTTCATCCTGATACTGTCACTTAACATGTCTATTTCCTTAGGTAGGTTCCTTAAGAAGTAGGACGCCTAGGTGGCTCAGTTGGTTAAGCATCGGTCTCTTGATCTTGGCTCAGGTTATAACTTCAGGGTCATGAGTTCGAACCCCACATCAGGCTCTGTGCTGAGTGTGGAGCCCACTTAAGATTCTCTCTCTCCCTCTGTCCCTCCGCCCCCCCGCCCCACATGAGCACTTGTACACTCTCTCCCTCCAGGGGCGCCTGGGTGGCTCAGTCAGTTGGGCATTTGACGTGATCTCAGTTCAGCTGTTGTCTCAGGGTCTTAAGTTCAAGCCCTACGTTGGGCTCCATGCTGGACGTGGACCTTATTTAAAAAAAAAAAAAGTTTCAAGGTGGTTAGATAAAACTAAGTCTGAAGGAAGTAAAAAATAGGTCTGGCACATTTGACTTTGGAACCGTGTAGATATTTTATCTTATTAAATTATCAAACTAAAATTTTAAACTTATTAAAACTAAATTAGAAAAACAATTTATATGCATCAAAAGTGAAAAGAAATAAATGAACCTAACTGTGCATCTAGTTAGCATAATCAGGGCACAATCACACAGGGAGGAGCTGTTTCTTTAAAACTCCGTGATTTGACTGGACATCACTCATGAGATATACTCTAAGGACAAAAGGAACTATAAAAAATGTTTTAACTGCTTTCTGTGACCATATTGGTGGTAATAGCATTTGAATTGATATTCTGAGATTGCTCTGTCTAGTAGAGAACAAACAGAATGAGGAATGTGGTATTGAGAACTTAGACTTTTTGGCATGGCTGGAAGAATACAATTTTTAAAATCAATGAAGTTAAGTAAAAACCCTGTAATCCTAAAGTACAGCATGGGGAACACAGTCAATAATATTGTAATAATGTTGTGTGGGGACAGACGGTAACCGCACTTAACGTGGAGAGCATTTCCTAATGTACGTAATTGGCATATCACTATGCTGTATACCTAAAACTACTATAATACTTTATGTCAACTATATGTCAATAAAAGAAAAGGGGGAGGGGGAACCCTGTAATCCTAACCTGAATTGAAAGAAGAGTCAGAGTACATCTATATTTAAAAAAATTAAATCAGGGCAGCCCCGGTGGCTCAGCGGTTTGGCGCCGCCTGCAGCCTAGGGTGTGATCCTGGAGACCCTGGATACCATGTCAGGTTCTCTGCATGGTGCCTGCTTCTCCCTCTGCCTGTGTCTCTGCCTCTCTCTGTGTCTCTAAGAATAAATATATAATCTTTAAAAAAAAAACTTAAATCAGCAATGCATTTGAACCTCACAAAAAAAAGATATCCAATCAGATGCCACCTAATAGATTTATACAATACAACCTGCAAAGTGGTCTTGAAAATCAAATCTGAATCTGATCAAGCCTCCTGATCTCACTTCCAATCTACATGAAATACAGGGACCGGGGACACACTGGGGTCGCAATCAGAAGAAATTCGGAAAAAGAAAAAAGAAAGAAAAAGAAATTCGGGTTATGGGAAGCTCCACGTGACAAAGATCCCAGTCTCTACCACAAAGATGTGCAAGGAACAAAAAGAGGCAGAGGGGAAACTACAGATTAAAAGAGACATAAGAAAAAAAAAAAAGAGACATAAGAGATTTATCAATTAATTGCAACTTGTGGAGCTTCTTTAGATCCATTTTTTTACGCAAAAGAACAAGATATTTGACAATCAGGAAATGTAAATGCAGACTAGATATTTGATAATACTAAGAAATTACATTTATTTTTTTAGATGGGATAAGAGATTGGGTTTTTTTTTTAAAGAGTATACATCTTTAGGCTATATACATACCAGTATTTAGAAATAAAATTATATGATGCTAGTATACATCTTGAAATAATTGAAGTGAGGGAACACTGGTGGGAGAGTAAAGATACAATAATATTGATTACATACTGGGGATCCCTGGGTGGCTCAGCGGTTTGGCGCCTGCCTTTGGCCCAGGGTGTGATCTTGGAGTCCCGGGATCGAGTCCCATGTCGGGCTCCTTGCATGGAGCCTGCTTCTCCCTCTGCCTGTGTCTCTGCCTCTCTCTCTCTCTGTCTATCATGAATAAATAAAATCTTTAAAAAAATATTGATCACATACTGATAATTTTTTAAACTGGTGTGTATACTACATTCATTATACTATTCCATTTTTATATATAATTATAAATGTTCACAATAAAAAGTATATTTGTACATACTTATATGTATTTGTATGTGTGTATATATATAAATAAATATATAATTATTTTTAATAATCCCAAAGTGGCAATAACCCAATATCAACAATAGAATAAATGAATTAAGGCGTATCATACAATGAAATACAACATAGCAGTGAAAATAAACTATAGCTGCATGAAGATGTACTTATGAATCTTATTTGAATAAAAAAAAAAACTAGATGCAACAGAACACATATTGTATTTCCATTCACATATAAATCAAAAACATGTAATAGGGGGCCCTGGGTGGCTCAGTCAGTTAAGTGTCTGATTCTTGATTTTGGCTCTGAGATTGAGCTCCAGGTGGGGCTCTGCACTGGGCATCTGCTTGAGATTCTCTCTCTCCCTCTCCCTCTGCCCATGCATGCATGGCATGCAGAAAGAAAGAAAGAAAGGAAGAAAGAAAGAAAGAAAGAAAGAAAGAAAGAAAGAAAAGAAAAAAGAAAGAAAAAATTAATCTAAGGTGTTATAAATTAGTATAGAGGCCACCTTTGGGAAACAGCACAAAGATATGATTGGGAAGGAGCACGAGAGGTCTTATATCACTAATACACTTTTTTTCTATTTGG
The DNA here is from genome assembly GCF_048418805.1 of Vulpes vulpes. Lineage (NCBI taxonomy): Eukaryota > Metazoa > Chordata > Mammalia > Carnivora > Canidae > Vulpes > Vulpes vulpes. The sequence goes on along the minus strand of NC_132792.1, from coordinate 14,189,293 downwards.
CGTACAGTGTTTAGTTTCAGATGTTTGACATAGTGATTCAACAACTGTATACAAGGACACCTGGGTGGCCGGCGGTTTAATGTCTGCCTTTGGCTCAGGGCATGATCCCGGATTCCCAGAATCGAGTCCTGCATCAAGCTCCTTGCATGGAGCCTGCTTCTCCTCCCTCTGCCTGTGTCTCTGCCTGTCTCTCATGAATAAATAAAATCTTTAAAAGAGACCACAACTGTATACAATATTCAGTGGTCACCATGGCAAGTGTAGTCACTTTCTATCACTGTACAACATTATGACAATATTATTGACTATGTTCCCTATACCATTGTTTTAATCTCATGACTTATTTTTTGACCGGAAGTTTGTGGCTCTTAATCCCCTTCACTGATTATGCCCATCCCCCCACCCACCTCCCTTCTGGCAGTCATCAGTTTGCTCTCTATTTATGGGTCTGCTTCTGCTTTGGTTTGTTCCTTCGTTTTGTTTTTTAGGTTCCACAAATATGTGAAGTCATATGGTGTTCGTCTTTGACTTATTTCACTTAGCGTAATTCCCTTTAGGTCCATTCACGTTGTTGCAAATGACAAGAGTTCATTCTATTTTATGGCTGAATAATATTACATTATATATAATATATATATACATGTGTATATATATATATATATATACATATATATACACACACCATATTTTCTTTATCCATCCATCTATGGAAGAGCAGAGTTGCTTCTATATCTTAGCTATTATAAATAATGCTGCAACAAACATAGGGGTACATATATCTTTTCAAGCTACTGTTTCCATTTTCTTTGGGTAAATACCCAGAAGCAGAATTTCTGAATCTTATGGTAATTCTATTTTCAATTTTTTGATGAATCTCCCTACTGTTTTCAACAGTGGCTGCACCAATTTACATTCCCACCAACAGTGTGCAAGGGTTCCCTTTTTTCCACATCCTTGCCAACACTTATTATCCCTTATCTTTTTTTTTTTAAGGGGGAGAGAAAGTGTGTTCAGTGGCTGGAGGGGACAGAGGGAGAAGGGGAGAGAGAGAGAAGCAGACCACCCACTGAGCACAGAGCCCAACATGGAGCTCAGTCTTACAACCCTGAGAACATGACCTGAGCCAAAATTAAGAGTATGACACTTAACCAACCAAGCCACCCAAGTGCCCCATTCCTTGTCTTTTTGATACTAGCCACTAACACTTTATTTCTTAACCAGAGAGGAATACACAGAGGTCTATTCACTTTCAGATAATTCATTGAGCACTTATGATTTATGAACTTTCTGTATGTACGTTATACTTCAATAAAAAAATCAAAAGTATTAACATAAAGGAAAAAACAGACTCCAAATGAGTCTGTTTGAGGAACTTACCTTTTGTAGCGCCTCATTTTTACTTTTGAAATTGAGAACTTGGATGAGTCAAGGTCAGGTACCCAACAGGAGGGTGTAGTGGCTACAATAAGAACTATGCTGGAATGGGTCAGAGTGGGCTGGAAGCAGGAACCCAGTCACCAGTAGGAAATGGCTGTTCAAACCAGAGTTGTAGGGACAGTGAAAGGTTAAAGGTTGGTGGGAAGGAAAGGCTAGGCCACCAAAAGGTTGTGTGGCATGTTCTGGCTGCACTCTCTATTGAGGAGGTACAGTGGGATGGAAAGGCCTCAAGGCAATGAGCAACACTGGGGCTTATAGCACAGAGATCAGAGCTGGACCATAGCTCATCTTCCCAAGGCAGTCAGTAGGGTGTGTTTAGATCTAAATGAGTGTAAGTTACCCAGGATGAGCTGGGGAAATGGAGATCTGTTAACATAGATGCATCCTGCTGAAAATCGGTTAAAAATGAGAGTAGGATATCCGGGCTGAATTGGGGTTGGTGAGGGGAGGGCGGTTGGTAAAGACTTGGAGGCATTGTAGTTGATGGAGATTGCTTGTGTTGGTCATTGGATAAGGGGAGATGGGAGGTGGGTATCCAGCTTTTTTCAGATACAGGGTCAATGTGGCCAAGCTATAGGACTTTAACAGAGCTAAAATTTACTGTAGTAGGGCCTTTGCCTGCTGGTCAAATCTTGAAGGCAGAGAACCCTGAGCTCAACCACCAACACTTCAAAGAGGCTCAGGTTGAGAATTAGAGAGACCTGTGTTCAAATCCTTGCTCTGTGACTTAACAGCCAAGTGAGTTTGGGCAAGTCATTAAATTTTCCAATGGCTTAGTTTCCTCGTCTATAAGATGAGCACAATAATAGCTACTTCACAGTGTGGATGGATGAAGAAATAAGAGTCAAATGCAGGCCAGGAGCCTGACATTGACCAACTATCATTCCATAAGTGGTAGCTACATCTAGAATACCAATTCCTGTGAGTATCAGAAGGTAGATATTATGAAGTCTACTTTGGCAACTCTGCCAGGATTTGGAATGTTTCCTGATTCCTGAGCTATGCTCAGGATAGATGAGATGCTGGGCTAAGCAGCCTCAGCCTAGTGAGCTGAGACTATTTTGTTAGTTGGGTCTTTGTGAAGGGTTTTGCAGATTCTCAGGCACAGTCCCCAAGATGCCCTCCCTTGAGAAACAGCCTTTTTAAGGAACAGTCCCTGCCATCCATTCTGGGAGGGAGTTTCTGGCATGGCATGACCTCAGTGCTAGGCCTGTCATCTTCTGCAGCTTCCTTTGGCCCTAGTCCTTTTGGGGATTCCCTGAAGCTGGGTAAAGTGAAAGTGCCCTTTGAGGCTCCCTTCCCCACTCTGAACTGTCCTGAAGCAGCCCACGGCCAGCACTGCAGGGCCGGCTGGAGAGGGGAGCCTCTCCAGTAGCCAGAGGATGCTCCAGTCAGTCAGCCACATCTTGCTTCCCGAAGGTTCACCTCTCACCTCCTCACCGTTCTCTGAACTCCCTCTGCACTGTCTACAGGCTGCTTCCGGCTGAGCCTCCCAAGACAAAGCAGGAACTCACACTCAGCCATATCTCCTCCCACCCACCCCAATCCTGCTGTGTCTTCACTAGCAGTTTTCTTTCAGATAACGATCATTTAGCCCAACCAGTTCATTTTACCACATCATTGGATGGGTGTGGCCTCCAGAAAATTCAGAATAAGTGTGGGTGCAAGACATAAACACAGCTCCTAATACTCATGGCATATGCATACAGTGACCAGGATTTCAAAATTAGATTCTGTTTTAGTGATGGGCTTTTTTCTTGGTCGTGTGATGTCAGGGTAAGTAATGATTGAAATGTGAGTGTTGTCATATGTTTTCCCACCCTCTGCTCATTAAGGAGGATTCTGACTCGTACTACTTAGGTTCTTATCCTCCTCCACCTTCTGAGGGGAATCTTGTCTTGCTAGACCAGTTCTTGGGCTTTTGTGACAGGTAATTATAAGACCATAAGCAGAGAGGAGAAAATAAGATCACAGGAGAGGAAGGGCTAGAGCATCTTCCTGGGGAGATTATTAAGGACAAGGGCAGCTGTAGTCGGTGAGGACAGTGGGTGTTAGGGGAGAAATATGTTCGGCGTTTGGTAAATACAAGGTTTTTGGACATTAATGCATGAACTACATTTCTTTAACCATAACTCTGTTTCAGAACTGGACCACATAGATCATGACTTTGTAAATGATACCACTGCAATGAGGAGACTCACCCAAGTTTCTCAGAAAAGTTGGGGAGGGGATTTTAAGGGTACAGAAGAGTTTTTATTGGAATTGAGGCATGTCTGCAAGAGAAATACCTTCTCGTGGGCTCCAGTGGTTCTATCAGATGGCACATCTGCTTTCCCCCTTGCTCTGTTCCCTCACACCATTGAATGGCCTCCTCTTATTACACATTGTGTCTACTCCCACGTAGCTTCTGATTACCCATGGCTCTCATGACCTTCCTGCTCTACTACTGAATTGGTGCTTCATAATTCCTGAAAGAGGAAACCTACTCAGCCCAACTCATCTTTTTGAGTTGACCCACATCATAAGTAGCTTCTCAGACTATGGATTGGCTGCCTTGGGTCTGGGACACACTTCTAATCCCCTCAGATTAGCTCAGAAGTGACAGGCTCAGTTGGAAGAATATGGCCTCCATGGCTCTCCCTTGAACAAGGTTGTTGGTGGCATGGTCTCACTTTGTAAGGGTGTTAGGTATGGGCAAAAATGAAATGCAATGGTCTGGTCCTGGTATGGTGGAAAGTGCAAGACTAGATTCTGGTCCTGGCTCTATCTGGTGTTGTGACATTGGTTAAGTCATTTAACTTCTCTGCACCTCAGCTTTTTCATCATGACCCCTCTTCTCTCAATTATGACAGAGTGGCAAAGAAAGATTTAAAAAAATCTTATATGAAAAGCTAATTCAGAAAGATATATGCACCCCTAGGTCTATTGCAGTGTTACTGACAATAGCCAGGTTATGGAAGAAGCCCAAGTGTCCACCGATTGATGAATGGATAAAAATGTGATATATATATCATATATATATATATATATATATATATATATATATACACTAGACTTAAAAAGAAATCTTGTGTGAAAGGCTTGGGAAATTTCTAGGGCTTCACAAATGTAATAATACTGACATCTTCTTTTTTTTTCTGACATTTTCTTTTAATACCAAGATACACGTTTCTCATTTTATTGTTTTTTTATAATCGGATGTCTTACAATTTATGCCTTATAACTGCTGTGAACATTTAATGTTGGAGCTTTTTTTGTCTCCCCAAATGTCAGTGGTATGTCTTACAACTAGTGGTAGGTCTTACAGTAAATAAGATCTGCATTAGTGTTCTATCACTGGGTACCACAGTTTAGCAATGAAAGCAATGCCCATTTATTATCTCATAGTTCTCATGGGCTCACCTGGCTTTCTCAGCTCAGAGTCTGCCAATGCTGAAATCCAAGTGCTGGTGGCCAGGGCTGCTATCACATCTGAGGGTCGGCGTCTTCTTCCAAGCCCATCAGTTGTTGGCAGGATTCAGTTCCTTGCAGCTGGAGGGCTAAGGCCCTCTGTGCCTGGAGGCCACCCACTGTTCCTGGCCATGTGACCCTCTCCACACATGACAATTTGTTTCTTTAAGGTCAATAGAGGAGGGTGTCTATGGCTTTGAACCTCTCTGACTCTTCTGTTTCTGACATCTAAACCCTCATTTAAAGTGTTTACCTGATTGGGTCAGGCCCACCAGGATACTCTTCCCATTTGATGAACTCAGAGTCAACTAGTGAGGGACATCTTTGCCTTTGTCACACAATGTAACCTAAACAGAGGACTGAAGTGCCGCCATACTCTCAGGTCCCACCCACTCCCCTCACTCTCTCAGGGAGGGGATTATATGGTGTGTGTACACCTGGGGCAGGAATCCATCTGGAATTCCATCTGCCACAGTATCTACAAATACAGCAAACATGGAGGTGTCATGAGGAAAGTTTGTTACAACGCCCAGTTTCCTTTTGTGTCTTCCAGTGCACTTCAGGACTATACCCAAAGGAGCTCTCAGAAGCCCCTAGAGGAAGAGTTTATGGATACTCTTTCTGTAGCCTTTCCTTTATTTCCCTCAGGTTGCCAAATGGTCCAGGGTGGCAAATAAACTTCCACTCACTCGTTCACCAACCTGCTGGGATAGATGGTTGCTTGCCTTGGGTTACCTGTGGAGAAGGATGGTCAGATTGCACGTAGGGTTCCTCAGAGAAGGAAGCCCCAGTGTTCCAGAGGCACTGATGATAAGGAATTAATTTCTCCCCTGTGCATCTACAGTGGGATGAGTCATGTAAATTCTTAGGACAATTGAGAAAGTCAATATTGCTTCTCTGATTCTGATGAGGAACACTGGTTGAGATCAGGCGACCTGATATCAGTTGCTGATATTTGCCATGGGTGCCAAGCAGGGGAGCGACGGCGTGGGTGACCTTGCAACCCTGATTCCCCGCATCCTCGTGGAAGGCCAGCCCCTCTCCTGGAATGGCTCCCACGGAGGCAATTCCAAGGCCTGTGCTGCAGTGCATGCAGAACATGAGACAGAGACAGAGAGAACCTTCTGAAAGGCTGAGGAGTTGACAAGTTTCTCACAGTGCTCTCACTTTCTAGCTCTCCTGTGCTTTGTACTCCTCTCTGTGCATCCCTCCCAGGATTAGGAAAATAAGTCAAAGATCATGTCCCTTAAGCTAAAGCCAGAGGCACTGGTGATCTTGGGCAGATGGCAATTGTCCACAGAAAGCCTTGCGCTGCCGTTACGTTAAGGAGGCCCTAATACATTATTATTAGTAATGAGAATGGCTCGACAACTTCAATCAGATCAGATCAACAGAATCCATCCTTCTTCCTCCTTTGGCCTATGACCTGAAAATGCGCTTTTCAACAATAGCAAGTCAAGCTCATTCACAGGGCCCCAGTCTCTTGCAAATGTCTGAGGTGTGTTTTGTCTACATGCTCCAGCAGCCTCTGAGTTTCTTGAGCAAACGGGACCATATCAGGTTTTCCATTTTGTCCATACTGCCTGGCATAGGGCTGGTACATGGTAAATTCTCGAGGGAATAAATAAATAAATAAACTCACGAATTCACTACATTCCTTTGCGTACTCAGCACCAAATGACCTTGGCTTTGTTGTTGCTGTTTGTTTTTTAAATAAAGTCCCAAAGCACAACCTCTTTCCTCCCTTCATCTTTATAAGACAGTTTGGTTTATTCCAAGGGGGTGGGGGGTAAGAAAACGACCCGTGGGAAGAAGGTAAGCGAATTACAGCAGGATCTGAAAGGAAACAGATAATGCTAGTGATTGTTCTTGTCGGCTTGTAACAGGCAGGATATAAATATATGTTAGAGAAGAGGAAATTCAAAACAGGCGCAGGGAAGCAGGTTGGAGATTTTGAAGAATAGCATGTTCAGAACCTGCTTACTCAGAGGCAATTAGACTGTGACCCTAGGCAAGGCGCATTTCACTTTGCTGTTTGAATGAGATGCAGTTTCATAAGCCCCGGGAGCCCCACCCCTTCCTGCCTATTTCATGGGAGCATGACTTAATTTTCATGGGGTGAGGCTTGGGATAAGGATGAGCGCCTTCCTCTTCACTGTAAACCCAAGTTAACAGAGAGGGGTGCTCTTTTCTCTCTGAGATCTTGCCTGCACTCAGTCCCATCTTTTATGCGAAACTTTCATTTTCAGGGCATTCATGAAACATAAACCCCTCGATTATAGCTTTGCACTAGACATACTATGGACAGCTTCAATTTATCTTGTTTTTTTTTTTTTTTTAAATGTTGTCGCTTTCATCTAAAAAAAAAAAAAAAGAGTAGTTAACACACAGATGGCTATTTTGAGTGCAGGAAAACAACTTCCCTTGCCCAAGGCAACTTGCAACCAAAGGAACTCAAAGTCCTTTAACTACCCCTTGAACTAAACGGTGGCTACTCTAAATGGCAAGAGGTCTGCAAATTGTGCTTTCGAACACTCCAGGGGGTCAGGGACTAGTGCTTTGGAAAGAAAACTCTGGGCCTGATGGTGGTGTCCTGGTTCAACTCCAGACCTGAGAGATAGGATATACAGTGGGAAACCCGGGGGTCTTTTAAGACTCAGCTGCGGAGAGCTAGCAAGCTTGGCAAAATGCAGGAAAAAGACACAAATTCTCAGACACCGTGCTCCCTCGAGCTTTCTACCTCAGTATGTCCCAGCTGCCCACCTGCCACGTTCCAGCTCTAGAGAACACAACTGCCTCTTGTTCCTAAAGAACTCCAGGCAAGGACTCGGCCGGTTCAGTCTTTCCTTAACTTGCTTGCAGCGTGCACATAATGGCTAGTTCATAAAGCAAGATCCTTGCCTACCCGTGTTACCCTCCTTGATAGGAGAAAGCATTGTGTTGTAGATATTAGATATTCGATATGTAGTGTATTAGGTAACTACTTAGGCTCCAAGCCTCTGATGTATTCCCAGAGTGACTGGAAGAGGGGCTCAGGAAAGCTTCCTCAACTGGCTTCTGGTGCTAAAGAAAGGTTTTTCTAGAATGAAGGCTAACACGAACACCGAGATGTCTTTGGGGCCAAGGCAGGGAGTAAGTGAGAATAAGTGGGGGAGATTATGACAATCTACAGAGTCCCTTCTCTGCCTACAGGCATTCACATTCAGTTGTTTGTTTAAATCATGGACCAGCCAAACTGAACACAGCTGTGGACCATCTTTGGTTCCCAGCCCAAGAGTCTTCAATACTCTGCCCAAGGTCTCCTGGACAGGTGAGTCTCCAACAACCCTGTCCAAGTGGTCAGGTCACCTCCTGGATAGGGTGAATGTGTTGTGTTTCCCCACGGGAACTCCGGTGCTAGGTCAGACAAGCCCTGGCTCTACCCCGACCCCAGGTCAACACTACCCACATGGTGACTTTGAACCAGGTGGCTGACCTCCCCCTCTCTGAGCCTCAACGTCTTCATTTGTAAAATGGAGATAATGCCTCCCTCATAAAGTCAGCGTGTGAGGATGCAGAGAGATTCTGTGTTGAGAGTCATTTGCCACTGGGCGTGGCACAGTTTAGAAGTGGCAGTGAACCCACAACCACACATGCGCACACAACATCAAGGCCTCAATAGGGAGCAGTTCTGGGCATGCAGCTAGGTCCTGCCTAACACCTCGGAGCCTCAGCTTACACACCTGTCCGGTTTCTCACCTTTTGATCCTCTCCGACCCCCGGCTTCCCCATCCTCCCAGGCCCACACCCCTCTGGGGCCCCAACTGCAGGTTCAGCTTCTCTGGGCTTGACTCTGGGAGTTCTTTCCTGAGAGAAGGTTTGCATCTGTCCTCCAGATCTTTCTTTCTAGAGGCACCAGGCCATCCCCTCAAGAGGTATTTGGACCAAAGTCATTGTGCAGCCCCAGTCTAGGTGCTGAGGAGCCTAGGCTGTTTCACCTGGGAGGGGGAGGATAGCGAGCCCAAGAACTAAGGACTTGGCAGAGGGGCTCTGCTCCCACGGCCCTTCTTGGGGTCCCAGCAGTGGCTACATTGTCTCTGGCCTCAGAGCCTTCATAGATTCTCTTTCCTGGTCCCTCTAAATCCCTGACCAAATCCTACCCATGGGGTCGGTCTCAGCATAAGCATCCGGTTCTCAGAGCAGCTGATACACGAGTGAAGTTTCGTGAGCCTTCCAATTGGTGTCTTAAAGTGCTAATTCCTAAAGCGATGCTCTTTGCACGTGGGGCCTTGGGGAGGTAATTCGGTTTAGATGAGGTCATGAGAGCGGGCCCCTCAGGATGGGATTAGCACCCTTATAAAAACAGGAGGAGACCAGAACTCTCTCTCCCTTGGCCGTGTAAAGACACAACGAGAAGGCAGCCGTCTACAAGCCAGAAGAGGACTCTCACCAGACATGGAATCTGCTAACACCTTCATTTGGACGTCCCAGCCTCCAGAACTGTGAGAAATAAATGTCTGTTGTTTAAACCACCCAGGTCGTGGTATTCGTTATAGTAGCCCGAACTGAGCCAGAAACCTTCCTTAACTGACAATTATAAGCTAGCTGCCCCCTACCCCGACTCCCAACTTCTAGTCTCTCAGGAAAAATGCTATGTAGTTTTCATTGCATTTATTATAATTTGTACTTCTACAAATTACATACTTGAGTGATGGCTTTTTCGATCTTTTCTCCCCCTGTATTTACTGGGTGTTTATATAATCTCCACACGACTTGAAAGAAGTTTAATTTCTCTCTCATGTAAAACGTGGAATTGGAAGGGCAGCTCTGCTTCACAGAGCCACTTGTTTTGCCATCCCTGTCACCTCACCTACATAGTCCAAAAGAGCTCAACACGATGTCCTCATCCCTGCCAGGGGAAAGGATGGAAGGGGAAGGGGAGTCACACCTTTTTCCTCTAAGGGCTGGAGCCAAAAGTTATCTGGTCAAATCACATTGGTCAGAGCTTGGTCACATGACCACATGTAGCTACAAAGTAGGCAAGGAGCCCCAGTCTTGGTTCTGAGCATCTGTTTCCCCAGCTAAAAACCCAAGGGATTCTGTTGCTTTAATAGAAGGGCAAGTGGATGTTGGGGGACACTTGGCAGACTCTCCCTGCCACTCTTTCTGACTATGGGAAACCCAAAAGCAGGGACCGACTTTGTTTCTGTCAAGACCTTCTACTCTGTGTCCAGTCTAGAGCTTGGTCCAGGTGAGAGGTGGAATAATAGCCGGGCAGAGTGGAGATTTAGAGACACGGGCAGGTGCGGGGTACAAGTTAGAGGGAGCACCAGCAGGGCTTTCTGAGCGGGGTAAGCACAAGGTTCTGTGCAAGGGCACTTGACCCAAACATGAGCTTACCTCTTGTGTTATCATTTACCCTTTCTAGCACTTATTCCTTAGCTATCCAACTAAAGTCTAAGCTGTCCAAGCTGGAGTCCAGGTAGAAAGAATGTGAGTACGCGTTTAAGTTTAAATCTTGTTTCTGCCATTTAACCAGCTGCTAGAACTTTAGCCTATTTTCTTATCTACAAGTTCAGGATTAAAACACTCCCCTGTGGGATGAAAGGTATAATGAATGCAGATGCAAAGCACTGTGCCTGGTGTGCATTGAGTACTCAGTAAGTTAACCGTGGCTCTTCTACTGCGGTGTAGCCCCTTACCCGTCCTAAAGGTAGCACAGGGAGTAGCGATCACTATTTGTCAGTGGATAGGACCGAATATAAGGTAATAGTATCTGTGCTCTGAAGAAAACCATGCGACAATTTCTAGAGAAGAGCCTGTGCCTGCTAGATCTCTACCTGACTTCTGGCTCATAGTGAGGGCTTCTCGGTGTGTTCCTCTTTCCCAGGAAACAGGACTCTTTGTCCTCAGCTGGGCAGGCTGAGTTCTGGGGAGATGACCGGTGGCCAGACACCCACACCCAGTTCAAATGTCACCTCCTCTGTGAAGCCCTCCCTGACCCTTTTTCCTCCCATCCGCTTCCTGCCCCCAAAGGCCTGGGAGAATGAGTCACTTCCTCTGCACTCTTGCTGCTCCCTGCCCATTTCTGTTGAAGCTTTTCTCTCTCTGGTAATGGGGGGAGGGGGGGGCCTCCGGCTGGCTCCCTGCGGTATCACCCCCAGCACCAGCCTCTGAGGTTTCCCCTTCTACCCCTTAACAACTCAGAGCCTCAGGCCGTCAAAAAAGGAAAGGTTTATCTCTATGAGGGTAGTCAGAATGCAGTTGAACAAAGTCTCGAGTGCACACCTGGGCGCCTCTTTTACTGGTTACCAGACAACACGCTGGTTGCAGAGAACTTCGGATGCAAAGAGCACCCGACGAAGAGCATGGCTCCCCGGTGCTGATGACCAGGGCTGCTCAGAGGTATACAAAGGGCACAAGCTAGAGTTGCTGATAGGTTACCAGGACCCCCCCCCCTTGCTCCCCAGTTCTGATGGTGGATAGTGTTTGTTGGAATGATCTCTGTGCTGCGCCGTTCTGCTCCACTTGGTTCACCTCGGCTGGGACCTTTCATCCTGAGCCCCAGGGGCCCCGCTGACATCTCCCCTCCACGGTGCCCACAAAGGCCAGTTTCTGGTCATGGAAGGGAAGGGGAAGCTCTATGCTGCCTCCTCACTGGTAATCTCTAAACCTCGAGGTTCCTCGAGGCCAGGCTTTTGACCAAACAGCCAAAAGTTCTTTCTGGAATTCTTTCCCTTTGCCAAAGCACAGATGTAGCACCATCTGGTTGTCTGTAGGAGGAAGGGGTCATAAGGCGTGGAGAAGCAGGAGCAGGTGCTTGGGGGGGAAATTGGTTGAGAATTCAAATTTACCATATCACACTGTCTTGTCTGCTAAACCAGGAGCTCCTTGGAGGCTGGAGCTGTGTGTTCTTTTTTTTTTGCATTCGAGGCCTGCCTTGGGCCACATTTTGGGTATTTGTGAAATGAATGGTCATAGATGTGTATGGGAATTCTTTGTTGGACAACGTTAATCACTCACATTGGTAAGGCCTCTACAGATTTGTCCCCGTTCCTTTGTTTACGCCTAAAAACAGTCTCAGTAAGGAAAGACAGGCATTGTTATTGCTCTATGGAAACCAGAGAATTGAGAGACTTGTCTAGGGTCCCCTCGCTGGCTAAAAGCAAGGCTGAGACTGAGACCAAAGTTAGCCTGACTCAAGGTCCATGTTCTTTCCATCAGGAGGGAGAGCAGGAAAGGGACAAAGGGTGTGTGCTCTTATCAGAGCCATGGGTCTCCTGTGAGCATGCTTATCTGTCCCCTGAAGTCAAGGCCCTTATTTTAGGGTCATATTGAAGCCTGGAGTTGGGGAATAATCTGGAAAAGGATGACAATGTCTGTTGTATATGGAGGGCCCCCACCCACACCCAGGGTAGGTTAGATTTTGTCTACTTAGGCCACAGGCTCCTGGGGACAGTGGAGAGCACAGGGGAGCTGGGACCCCCGGGTAATGCATCACTTGCTCACAGCCACCCATAAGCAGCTTCACTATTTTAGCATAAAGCAGTTCTCCAACTTTTTGGCCCCCTATATACATATTCTTACAAATTACTGAGGACCTAAAAGAGCTTTTGTTTATATGGGTTGTGCCTAGCGATATTTGCAATTAACTGAAATTAAAACTGAAGGTTTTAAAAAATGTAGATGTATTAATTTAACAATAAAGATTTAGGGTAAAGATCATTTTACAGTTTTCCATCTTTATCATGAAAGATGCTTGGCGGTGGTGGTTGTCCAATTTGTCTCCAATGAACAACATCATATGCCTATCCCTGTTTGGGAAGTGGGTCCAAACTAAAGAGGCTCAGCACCCTCTTTGGGAGTTAGAGACAGGGACTTGGGAGATCTTGGGCTCAGACACCCCCACCCCCTGCACTGGGGGGATCAGTTATATTTGGAGGGCCCACACCCCTACCTAGGGTGAGTTAGACAGTGTCTACTTGGCCATAGGCTCCTAGGGGCAGTGGAGAGCATGGGGGCACTGGGACCCCTGTCCTGGGATGGTTAGAAGTTTGGAAACACCACCCCTGGTCCCCTGGGCACAGCTGGAGATTAGGAGAAGTTGATTTTCACCCCTAGGAGGTGTCGAAAACTTCCCAGGGTCAGGAGGACAGGGACCATAGTTTGAGGAGGCAGTGGTTAGTTAAGCAGTAGACAAAATGTTCTGACTCCACAGGGAAGAGCTAGAAGTTACAGGGGGCTGGGACTGGTTGGGTCTCAGCTGTGCATCAAGCTGTCTGGCTTCATAGAAGACAGCTGGAGTCTCCACTCGGCTTCTGCATCCCATCTCCTCCAATGAGTTTTTTTCAGTTGAAATATGTGTAGAAAGTCCAGCCTCTTGCAGCTGGGTAGTGGGGAAAGCAAGGAGTGTTCTGATAGCCTCTTCAGATAGTTGTGGATATTCTTCCCTGATGCTCCACAAAACTCAACAAGTGGAAGTTTCCCAAATATTAGTTGCAATGTGGAATCTGAAACTGTATCAATGAAACATTCATACTTTGTTGTATAAAAACCCACTGATGGATCTTACACTTCAAATGGATCTTTGACCCATGCCAATCTGATTTGCACCACCACCACCACGTACTGGTCAGTTGGATACTTTGAGTTTACAGAGTTATGCAGCTCCTCTAAGTATAAGCACATTTCTTTATGCAATTTCAATAAATCGCATTTATTAATATTACCACTGATATTATTGGAAAGTATAGGTATTGGAAAGCTGTCAAGCTCAAAGGAGCAAATTAGCTTTTTTCCTTTTTTTTTCCATCCAAAAGCTCTATTTTATCATTAACAGAAAATATTATCGATTGCTTTCCTTTATGTGAGAGCCTCACTTTGCTCATTTGTTAAGAAGCCGTATGTCCAAGGCTGAATACCTAGTTTGTCACTCATTCTTTCTATCAAGTACAGATTATATTCTGTTGGAGAAAAGAGAGGATAGTTCAGCTTGCAACCCAAATCACTGTAGAAGCACCGTTCCTCTTGCTTTGGTGTACAGCAGAAATGCTTTTTGTATAGTTCCCATTTAATCACAATATTGGTGTGAAGCTGGCTATATTTTCCCTCATGAGTGGATGGGAATGAAGACTACAATGACAACCAGGACAGGTTGGTGCCACTGCCTTGATTCACACTAAGGTATTGACAGTTTTTCCCACCATTAGTTAAAATGTCAGCACAGTGAAAAGGCAAGTAAGGTCTTTTTTGACCTTGAAGACCCTCTGAAAAGGTCTGAGGCACCTCATGGGGTTCTTAGGCCATCCTTTGCAGACCATTGACCTCAAGCAACAATTAGTGGTGGAAATTCAGTGTCCACTGGTAGAGAAGAATAATTGTCACTCTTGAAATCAAGAGACTCATGTTTAGTCCCAGCCCTTCTCTGGGCCTCAATTGTATCTTCTGTAAAAGGGGATAATAATATCTTCCTTACAAATTGTTGTGAGAAGTCACGATGACGCCGTAAGAGCACATTGCTGTGGATAAAGCACTGGGGGAATAAAGACTTTTTTTTTTTTTCAGTGTCTTTGAGTATTCTTGAGGAAGGGAGAAGGTTAGGCCTGTGGTCATAATGCCAAGATAACCGTCTTCTGCGTCCATGTAACTTGAGCTAGAAAGGGAAGGAGTTTGTACTGTCAAGCCCCCTCCAGCAAGTAGAAAGTACCTTGAAGCCTCTTCGTTCACCCATCCCTTTGCCACCCACTCCTAGTTCAGGTGGGCCATCAGTTCTGCTCTACATTTCTGTAGTCAGTTTATGCTTCCACTTCCCAACATGAACAAAGCAGACAAACTATGGGTACTAGGGCTAAGCACGGGGTTCTTAGACTTACACCCAGAGCACAGTCCATAAAAGGAAAAAGCAATGAATTGGACCTCATCAAAATTAAAAACTCTTGCTCTGCATACCAGAAGAAAATATTTGAAGTCACTTATCTGACAAAGGACTTTTGTCTAGAATATGTAAAGAACTCTCAAAAGTGAACAACAAACTATTAAAAATTTTCAAAAAAATAATGAGCAAAAGATAAAAATTTCACTGACGAGGATATATGGATGGTAAATAAGAACATTAAAACTGTTCAGCAACCTTACCATTAGGAAAATGCAAATTAAAACCACAGTGAGCACTCATGGGTGTGATAGTGCACTTAGTTTAGCACAACGCTGCAGTCGGAGGGAAATGGGACAAAGGTAAGCAGGTTTCCTCTGTATTATTTCCTACAACTGCATGTGAATCTACAAGTACCTTGAAAGAAAAAGGGAAATTTAAAAATAGATGATGTCACAGCCCTGCTCCAAACCTTCCTATCACACCTACAACAAATCTCAACTACTGATCATGTCTCACAATCCTACAGGCTCTGGCCCCCTGCCTCCAATTCCATCTGCTACCATTCTCATCCGTACTCACTCTTTTCTTGGAACACTGGCTTCCTTGTGATTCCTTGAATATTCAGTTCAAGCTTGTTCCTACCTCAGGGCTTTGCATTGAAAGTCCCCTCTACCGCGAACCCCCCTTTCCTTAGATCTTTGACTTTCCCTCATCACTTTGGTCTTGATCAAATATCAGGTCCTAGGCCTTTCTGGATCCCCACTGTCATTCCTGCCACTTTCCCCTGCACTCTGATGGTGTATTTTGTCAATATTTGCTGATTTGTGTATTGTCTAGCTCCTTAGAAGAGGGGAAACAAGGTCCAAAGCAGGTGGGGTCCTTGCCTGTCATATTCACCACTGCATCCCACATACATGGCTCATGGTAGGTGCTCAATAAGTTTTGTCGAATGAATGAATGAATGAATGAATGAATATAAAAATGGCAAGTCGACGTATGCAAATGTTTGCTCACCACACATTAATTACTCTGTGTTAAGGCCACCTTACATTTCTTGCAAAGTAAATCTGCTTAGACAGTAATTCCAGAAAAAAAAAAAAAAAAAGACCTAGATTTGAGTCCCACCTCTGACACCATTCTGGCTAGGTAAATTTGAGTAAATCACATCAGCTTTTTGAGTCTCAATTTCTTCATCTAAAATTAGGATTGCTCTAGGGGGTCTAGGCGTAAGATCTGGGAAACTCTGCCCCAAACCTGTTCCTCCTCCTGATCACCATCTCAGCACGTGGCACCACCACCCAGCCATGTGCCTGAGCCAGGAAGCCTGGTGAATCAGTTCCTGTACCTTCCTTCTTCCCTGCCCCCCCTACAAACCAGCAGTTGCCAAGTCTTAACTTGTCTACTCATAAATCTCTCCCCCATGTCTCTTCCACCTTTCCCCCTCTTAGCTACTCATCATCTCTTGGCCAAACCATTACAACATCCTACCTAATCAGTCTTTCCCCTTCATCGTCCATACCACTGATGGATTAATTTTTCTACCCTGCAAATCTGATTATATCAGTACCTTACTCAAAACCCTTGAAATCACTCCCCAGTCCTTTCCAGATAAAGAGCAAATTCCTTACCTTGGTACTGATCTGGCCCCTGCTTATCTCTTAATCCCATTGCTCATCCCTCCCCAGCACTTCCTGTAAACTCTAGCCAAATGCAGAAGCAAGTCTCTCTCAGTCACCTCTGCCTGACTTTAATGAATTGTTCCATCTGTCTGGATGCCCTTCTGTGCTGCCTGACCCCTACAAGATTGTCATGGTTCACTTAGCAGCACCTGGGGGCATCCCTGACCTGCCGATCTGTTCAGTTTCCCGGCCCCATACTTCCATGATAATGCATACACATGCCTAACCCCATCACAGCACCCAGCTTAACACACAGGAGACACCTAATAAATGTTTAGCAAATGAATGACTTCTGTTAGACCTTAATAAGAATGTTAAACGTGCAAATCTTTGTATAAGCTGTAATGAGCTGTTCAGGATTTTCTTTTTTCCTCTAGCACTAATTTAAGATAGTTATTTGTAACCGTCTGGAGATAATCTGGATTTGGCCCTTCCTGGGGCAAAGGAATGGACAAGATGACCTCTGAAATCCCCCCACTTCAGATTTCTTCCAGTTCTGAGTGTGATCTTGGTTAAACAAGGAAGTCTGGATTCGAAGAGATGTGGGTTTGAATCCCACCCTAGTAGCTGAATGACCTTGAACCTTAACCTCCATGAGGAAAATAATGGGATGTCTACAAAGGATTGTCATCTGGATTGAACAAAAACCCTGCAGGAAAAGCCCACAGAATGGTGCTTAGCACTTAAGGGTCCAGTAAGTTTTAGTATATCTCCATCTAGTGGTCTTGGCACAAGAACAGAAAGAAAAAAAATGACAAGGGGCAAGAGGCACTGGGGAGTTAACGATGGATGAGGAGGAGCAGACGGTATGTGAGGGGTATGAGGTTGGCAGGAAGAACCGCAGCTCCTTCAGTGCAAATGAAGTGGCCTTTGAAGAGCAGAAATGGAAATGGGTAGGAAGGAACTTTGTGGGAGAGGACATCACCATTTATAGGCAAGAACAGCTAAAGTTTAGGGGATTAGGAGGATCTCTGCAGCCAGTGGGTGGATCTGCAGCCACTGAGGTATTTTCCGGAGTTAGAGGAAGGGGTAGTCTAGGCCCCCTGACCACCTGTGGCAGTCCTGTCTATAGATGGTTTCCCAGCCCTCCTCCTACCAATGTGTTCCAAGTCAATGCTGAGTCCTGGCTGTGCTGAAGGCAGAGTCCCAGCATGAGGACTAAAAGGGAAATCCAGAATGGTCAGCCAGAGAGCCCTGGCTTTGGAGTCCACACAGCCCGGATTCCGTTCTGGGTGAGCCAAAGACCAGACCTGTGTGACACTGGCTGTATCATTGCACTTTTCTGGCCTTCAATTTTCTCATCTGTAATATGGGGATAAAGTAACTACTTTGAAGTCTTTTGAGGTATGAAACAACATAAAGATGAAAAATGCTTAGTACGAAATAGACAACCTAAATTGCAGTTCCCTTTTATCCATCTTGCTGTTCTTTTATTCTTAGCACTTATGACCTAATTTTTTATAAAATGTACTCGTTTATTTTATTTTCTGTCTCCCACACTAGAGCATAGACCTCACAAGGAACTTTGTCTAGCGTCTTGCTTGCCACTGTAATCTCAACAGCTGGCAGGATCTAGTGATACTGAATAAATGAAGGAATAGATCATATTCCTTTAATTCTTCCCCTAGAATTTAAGCTCCATCATAATGGGAGTGTATCAGTTATCTAGCGCTGCATAACAAATCATCTCCAAACTTAGTGCTTTAAAATAACAAGAATCCTGGCATCTGTGGCTCAGGACCTGCCACATGCCATTGGGGCTGCCATTATCTGAAGGCTTGAGAGAGCCTGGGGAATCCATTTCCAAGGTGGCTCACTCACATGGCTCACAGTTGCTGCCTAGTTGGTTCTTCTCTTGGTTGGGACATTGGTTGGGGCTACATTGACTGTCTTCCTGATATGGCAGCTGGCAATCCAAGGGACCATGAAGGGAGCTGAAAACGCTTTTGTGATCAAATCTTTTTTTTAAAGATTTTATTTATTTTTGAGAGAGAGAGAGAGAGAGGCAGAGACACAGGCAGAGGGAGAAGCAATCTCCAGGCAGGGAGCCCGACGTGGGACTCTATCCTGGGTCTCCAGGATCACACCCCAGGCCAAAGGTGGCACTAAACCTCTGGGCCACCAGTGCTGCCCATGATTGAATCTTCTACTACAGAGCTTTAAAGTCACATAACCTCACTCCTGCCATATCCTGTGAGTCCCATAGTCCAATCTCCATTCAGGTAGGAGGAAACCATATAAGGGCATGAACACTGGAGATGAGGATCGTTGGGGGCCATCTTGGAGGTTGGCTACCACAAGCATAGTTTATTTGTTGGTGTGACACCAGTGCCTGGCACATGGTCGGCATTCAAAGAGCATTGGTTGAATGTGTGAGTGGATGCGTGTGTTCCACATGTTCCTGGTTCTAGGCACAGAAAGGGACTCAGGCTCTGCCTTCAAGGAACTGGCATTCTAGTGGAAGAGACAGACACATAAAGAGACATAATAATTCTGTGTCTCATAGCAGAAGATGGTCTAAAAACTCCAGGGAGACGTGTTCAGTCTCCCGGAGATCAGGTAAGTGGGTGATATGTGGGCTGGGTTCTAAAGGGTGAGTTGGAGGAGGAAGAATGAAAGGAAGGGGGAACATCATGTGCAAAAAAGGTCCAATGAAAGCAAGGGAGACAGGAGCAAAGAGAGGGTGAAAAGAGATGTGTCATCAGAGTCATGTTGATCTCCTTTTCATATGACCCTATTAATGCTTTTGCCCAGAGTTAAAGTACATTAGTAATATATTACAACAATATATTAGTAATAATAGATACTATTCCAGAGAGTAAGTAATATATAGTAGTAGTAATAGAATAATAATGGTGTGACAAGTAATGAGGGAAGCACTGAGAACACATTGGGGGGTTGTGTGGCCGAGGTCCATTATCTCCCAGTGATGTCTATTCAACACGTAGGCAGTCCCCACCGGGGCCAGGCTCCATGCTAGGTGCTGCGAATATGAAGGTGAGTAACACAGGCAGCTAAGGATTAGAGGGTGCAGGGCCAAGGCACATACACAAATTATGGTGATAAGAACCAGAGTAATACAAGTTCCTTGAGGCACATTTGCAACGGCTCAGAGGGCCAAGGGAGGGCACGTTGTGGCCCTTTGGAGGAAGAATGGAAGGCTGAGATTATGTAAGAGACCAACAAGATCCATTGTCAACAAAGATAGGGCTCCTTGTAGAGACCGGCCCAGGGCTTTGGAGACACCCCTTCTGCATGCCTCCACCCACCCACAAGAGGCGCAGTCCCGCCCTGCTCATCTGCAGCTGCAGCTGGGGGACAGATGGCCCGGGGGTGGGGGGTTGTGGCAGGGGGAGTCCAGGTGGGCGGCGGGTTCTGGACACCCCTCCCGCCTGCTGGGCTCCCTCAGCTGTGTCAGGCCTCAGGCCCGACAAGTGCAGAAGGAAAACGGGGACAGCATGCAGCCACGGTCCCCAGGCCAGCTCCCGACAGCTTGGGCTTAAATTATGACTCAATATTCGTTCTCCGTGGAGTTTCCTCTACATCCTCGGTCCCGAGGAAATGAAAGCACTTCTTCCAGGTTCTCCCCTGGTGCCCACTGCCAAGTGTGCTGCAGGGAGGAGCAAGGATGATTGCTCCCTTTTAAAATGAAGGACATTAAAGCCAGGGACAATAGCAGACTCGCCCAAGCAGCGAGTTCAGGAGTGAGGCACAGCTTCTGAGGACCAAATGCGGGGCAGAGGAAGGTCCTCGGAGGTGGCCTGGGAAGAGTCCCACAGAAGCGGGCTGGCTGGGAGAAGCCTGGGATGGGCCCCCACCCCACAGGAAAGGGACTGGCCAAAGCCACGGGACACTAGAGCCTGGGCCAGGAGTCCCCACCTGGCTCTCTCCACTGCATCGTGGAGCTGCTCTAGCTTCACAAGACCCTTGGGGGAATTTGAGGAATTTAGAACTCAAAGGACACTGGCCAGCTCTTCCCACCTTTCTTGGTCTTTCTGTTGGCCCCGGGGGAGCCATTCCCCAGGCTCCAAAGGCCACCCCCGGCTCCCTCGGTTCAGTCTCCTGGAGATCAGGCAAGTGGGTGACATTCACACCCAATCAGTATTGCCCACACCACTGAGACAGTGAGAAACACCCTCTCCAGGCAGCCTCAATTAACGAGGCCACCAGCACCCACGGTAAATATCCATATAGCACTAGTGCATGGAGACCCGGCCCCTGCCCTCCCGCTGGTGGTGAAGTCATAGTGCGTAGCCTGGTTACAGCCAAGCCCAAAGGAGTAAGAGGTCAGTTCTCCAAGGGATCGGGGGCAGGGTGCGAACACACTCTGGAAAGGTTCCATGGAGGAGGCATGAACCTCCTTTAAGTTGAACTTTGGGAGATGTGTCTGCCACACAGACTGGATGGGGAAAGCATCTTGGAGGAACAAACAACTTGAACGAAGACAAGAACAGTAGGCATGGGTGCTCTGAGCAGTTGTAGGCAGCTCCTCAAAGCTGGAGCCCCAGAGGTCAGGGTGAAGTGTGGTGAGTGATAAATCCAGACAGAGAGGCAGAGCCTAGGTCACAAAGAACCCTGTGACCAAACTGAAAGTGTGTATTTTGCCCAGAAGGTCAGTATTTGGGGGGGAGTCACTGAAAGATTCTAAACCAGAGAGTAACATTGGAGCAGACTTTCCCTTTTAATGGCTGTGTGACCCCAGACAAGATACTTAACCTCTCTGTGTCCCAGTTTCCATATCTCTGAAATGGGGATAATGAAGGTCTTTTTCACATAGTTTTTAGGGAGGTTTCTTAAAAAGTTATGCATGTAAAGAGCTCAGCACAGTGACTCACATACAGTAAATATTCCACAAGTGATAAACTCACCAATGGCACATCTTAGATGACTCTAGTTTCAGGATAGAGAATAAGGTAGAGGGAGCAGACGTGGACCAAGAGGGCCACACGGGAGACTCTTGCCACAGTCTAGGTGTGAAACGGTCATGTCCTGAGCTAGCATGGAGGCACTGGGGGAAGGACAGCACAAGATTGAAGCAGGAGATGTTGAGGACAGAGAACCTTCTGGAATGAGTGGCTCTGGGCGAGTGGGGGTGGTGAGGGAAAAGGAGGAAGTGTGGATTTGCCTGCTAGTCACTGGGATAGAAAATCCAGCTTGGGAGACCGGAGAGGGGAATGATTCAGTGGTTGTTGACATGTGGAGTTTGAGAATGTTCTCTACCCAGGAGGAAGCAGGATAGCTCAGCTGGAGAAAGGTCATCTGAGGAATGGAACTGGGGGTCAGCAGTGTAGAGCTGGCACTGAAGCCATCAGAGGAGACAAGGTGGCTCAGGGGGGCTGGCTGTAGCCTTCGAGAGAACCCTGCCAGAATATTCGAGCGGGTGGGCTAAGGACTCCCCTCACTCCCAACTAGAGCAGGAAATAAAGAGATGACCCTTGAAGTTCTCGGCTCGTCTGCCATTAAGAATGCTGGTTTTCTGTAAATCAAACTTTATTCCCCATGTCCTAGAAGAGGCTAAAAATAAAAGTGAATAGTAAGCCCTGGACTTGGTCTATTTTCTAAATACAGATTTTCACATCTTGGGTAACAGGACCCCTTTAATGTCTGAAATCTGAAACAGGGCACTTCCCCATCCCATGGTTTTCACCGCATGCCCTCTGCGGTCAAGGTCATCAGAGAAGCACTTCCCTACTCTGCTGAGCCAGAGCATCTGGTCTTTCCAGACCAGACACAAATGCTACCACCTCTACCCACTCTTCCTCTCCCCCACCACTCTTCTTCTCCACCTCCCCACTCTTCCTTTTCCACCCAAAACAGCCACCGTGGAAATAGTTCTGGATTATATTCCACAGCAAAAGCAAGGAGACATGATTTTTTGGTAATAAAACAAATCTCTCAATCTACCTGACATTAGAATTACCAACAGAGTTAAAAAAAAAAAAAAAAAAAGCCCCACCTGGGCCCTTCTCTGCAGCTCTCAGAGTCCCTGGGCAAACTTGCCGTGAGGCCAGGATCAAGAACCTCAGGAACAGTTTCCTCATCTGAGCCGCCTGGTCACTGGTCACTGTGGGGATGACAGTGTCAGAGACCTGAGTTGGAGAAGGCAGCCCCCAGCTGCACCCCTGCTGTCCCCAGGCCCTATGAGGGTGCTTCTCTGACCCCGGACCTCATGCCAGTAACCTGCTCTAGCTCAGTTTGCCAGGCCTGAGGGAGCTGGCTAGGGTTAGCTCTCCACATCTTTTCTAGACTACTGATGTCTCAAGTTGTGTGGAAAAGACTATGAGCTAAAGTTTCAGCTCCTCCTTATTCCCAGGTCATCCCTCTGTGATTAAAAACAAAAAAACAAAAAAACAAAAAAACCCTCCCAGGAATATTCCTTCTGATTAGAGAGGTTCCCCTCAGTGATCTCTGTTGGATGAGCCTCCGGGACAATTGTCTTGTTTTCTTCTGCCTTGTGAGACAGTTGTCCTGTCCCATCCTCGTCACTATTGACATTTGGGGCCACATCAATCTTTGCTGTCCTGTCCATTGTAGGGTGTTAGCAGCACCTCCGGCCTCTACCCACTAGATGCCTGAAACACTACCCCGTTCAGTGTGACAACCAAAAATGTCTCGAGACATGGCCAAATGTCCCCTGGGGGCCCGCATTACCCCTGCTTGAGAACAAGTCCTCCAGGGGAATAGTTCATTGAGGGCAGGGTTCAGAGGTAGATCAGAACTTGCCCTCACCTGTGCCCTGTGCCTGTGAGGGGAACCCCTCTCCGTGCAGTGGCTCATGTGGACAGATGTGGGGGAGAGGGCTCTGTGAGATGGTGATGTAGGATGCCCTCCTCCCGTTGTCACCCTTCCTTGCTCCCACTCAGGCATGTGGCAGGCCCTGCGTTTGTGTTTCTGGAGATATTTGTACCCAGATTTTTATTTCTAAGACTCACTGAAGTGAACATGGTTTGAGTACAAAAGACTTTCCTATGGATTAAGAAGAGATTTCTGGAGACTTGGGCAAGAGGTAATAGAGAGAGATCTCGAGTCTCGGTAGCCTGCCAAGCCTGTGGCTGGAAACAATGAACCAGGAGCCTTGGCCCTGGGCAGGGGCCCACAGGCTCGGCCAAGACCTTGGGTCCCAAGTGTGGCACAGAAGTGGCAGAGACCTTCTGGTCAGAGACCACAGACATCTTGGTGGGGGGGACTGATGACCAGTAGGACCCTCCAGAAACTGGGATGTCATGTAAGATGCCGGATCCCTGGCACAAACTCTAGAGGACTCCGGGATGAGAAACCAAGAAGGACTGAGGCAGTATGACGTCAAAGACAGAATCAAGTTGATTTGTTGAAAATAAAGAGATGCCATCATTTCTGGCACTCCTGACTTTCTGGCCTGGGATCTGTACCACGGTGAGTCTAAAGCGCCAAATTAATCATAGCTAATATTTATTGAGTCCTTATTATGTGCCAGACACTCTTTTTCAGCTTGTGAATTGTCTCCTGACTTTCCTCATATTCCTCTTGGTAGGTCCCATTATAAAAGGACATAAGGAATCAGAGACATATTCCAGCTGGATGACTCGCTCAGGACCCAAGTGGTGGATGCAGAATAAGAATAGTAGCAAACACATATAATGCGGTGTACGGCGCCATACCCTGAACCTTACAAGAATTGATTTAATCCTTACAGCAGCCTAATGAGGTTGGTTTTGTCACCATGCCCATTTGTAGAGAAACAAATGGAGAAATAGATTAAATAAATTGTCCAAGTCTTTCAGCTCAGAGTTGGCAGGCTTGGAATTTAAACTTGGAAAGCCTGGCTGCAGAGTTTCTGCATCTAACCACTAAGCCTTGCTTCTGAGACTCCAGGACCCAAGCACGTAACCATACTCTGCTGGATGGGCACCTAGATGTTCACTAGTGACCAAGTAGTAAAATGGGATTTTAGTAGGGACCAAACAAAGGTTAGAACCAAAATGGCTTGTTCATGCTCCAAACAGAAGAATCAGCCAAAGCCGTGAGTTTTTTGTTGGCCTAGCTCTGGAATTTATAACTAAAGCTGAGCTGAAGACCCAAGTCACCCACCCAAGAAGTTATTGGCTTTCCTTATCTCTAAAGTAGGGACACCAGTGCTGATCGGAGGATTGATGGCTTGAGGAGACCATCGCCTTGTAATGGGTCTGCTAAGGACACTAATCACCTGGACAGTGTGGGCAGAAGACGATAGGGAAGGAGGAAAGAAATGATGGAAGAAACCGACAATATTCAGCTTGGAGAGGTCTGAGGGGGAACACGGGTGTTTTAAAAAACCCCAAGGATCTGGGGTCAAACCCATCAGGAGCCATATCTTTTGAGGCTTCAAGGTTTGTTTCCAGCCACCCAGTGTGCTTTGGGCTCATGTTCTCTCAGTTCATGTCCCAGAGCGGGCTCCCCCAAAGCCTTTGTTTAGACCCTGATTTGAACTAACAGTTAGAGATAGTTGTTGGGGTTTTGTTTTTGTTTTAGATGACAAAGGAATTATACATTTGGACTCAATAGTGGGTGATAGTAACAAATTCATGTTATCTTGAATAAATAGGTGTGAGAGTGACATTGTCATTCTGCGAGAAAATGCTCTACCCAGGTCCTTGCCCTTGACTCTTATTTTTATTTATTTTTTTCCCCTTGACTCTTTTAAAAGGATGGCTGTGAGAGTGAAATGGCGTACTATGTGGGGTTTGTGTTACAACTTCAGCAAGAATAGGTTGCGCTAGGTAAAACAGGTGTGGTGAAACCAGGTGATGGGAACATGGTTTACTGTATTCTCTAGTTTTGTTCCTGTTTGGAAACTTTCATCATAAAAAGTAACAAACTTACCCATATAAACTGTCGCCCATGGTTATTTTGACAAGGAACAGAGGTGAGGTGGCTAACTTTCACCCTTGATGAACCTCCTCTAACAGAATCCAGTAGCTGGCGCCTGTGGAAAGGTGGAGGTTTGGGCCAGCTCCCTCCTACACTCTTTCTACACTGTGTCAACCTCTCCTGAGGCATCTTTATGAACACATCCCAGGCAAGTCTCGCAACATTCTCAAAAGGGATAGAAATACTTGCTTGTGGGTATATACAACAGTGCTCGGTGTGGTAACTTTTGTACAAGAAAGGGGGTAATAAATATAAGTCAACATGCATATGAACACATATAAATCCATACTTATTTATATTTCCCCAACGTAATGAGAATGGTTGTTGTAAAAGAAAGACAGGAGGGCAGCCCGGGGGGCTCAGTGGTTTAGCGCCGCCTTCAGCCCAGGGCCTGATCTTGGAGACCTGGGATCGAGTCCCACGTTGGGCTCCCTGCATGGAGCCTGCTTCTCCCTCTGCCTGTGTCTTGCTGCTCTCCTTCTCTCTCTTTCTCTATATCTCTCATTAATAAATAAAATCTTTAAAAAAAAAAAAGATAGGAACAGGCTGGAGACACAGAATTGAAACTCTGTGACAGTATTGGTATTAAATATTACATTTTACATGATTAAAAAAATTAAACTAGGGCAAAAAAAAACCTACCTGGCTATAAAATTTGACTTTGGGACAATATAAATATTTGATAAATATTAAACAAGTAAAGAGCCCGCTCTAAAACCTGAAAACCACTGAAACAAACAAAACTATAGTTAAGTTGCCAGCATAGTCATACAAAAAAAAAAAAAACTTCAAAAGATGGTAAACTCAATATTGTGACTATATATCCCTAGAGCAAGAGTCTTTAACCTGGGATAGCTTCCCCCCCCCCCCACCTCCCACCCATGAACATTTGGCAATGTCTGGGGACATTTTTGGCCATCACAACTGGAGGGTTGCTACTGGCCTCTAAATGGGGGTAGAGGCTATAATGCACAGTGTGTTCCCATAAAGAGACTTATCCAGCCCCAAATGTAGTGATGGGGTTGGGAAATCTTGCCCTAAATGAGTATATTTATATTGTAAAGGCAAAAAGAATGAAAAGTTATCTTTTCAAGATCACAATCTCAAATATTCTACTAACAATATTGGGATCTCTCTATTTGAAATGTTTATAGGTATATTGTAAGATAAAGTGGATAAGTGATTATGTTAATGCCATTAGGATTCAAGCTTTGGGGGGCATAGGAGAAAGAGATATAAGAATAAAATCAGAGAAATTAAGTTATAATTCTGCATACTTAAATGTTCCCATGTCTAGTGCCTCGGGGCCCCACAGGACATTTCACTGTCAGGGCCTCTCCAGGTGGGCTTCGTGGGCTGCTCACAGCATAGGGGTCTCAAGGGATAGACCATCTCCTTACAGAGTGGCTGGCTGCCTTCCAAGAGGAAGAACTCAGAACCCTTTCAAGAAAACAAAACCCAGGCCAGTGAAGGGCTGTGCCCGAGGTAGCACAGCATCCCTTGCACTAAATCCCTTTAGCCAAAGCAATCCTTAGTCCTGCCTGGCTTCAGGGAGGTGGCAAAACAACCCTACCACTTGTTGGAGGAGTGGCAAAGTCACAGAGCAGAAGAGTTTTCAGGATGAGAGGTATTGCATGGCCAACTTCCCAAAGCGTAATCAGCCACAGCAAGGCGGTGGAAGAGGACGGAGCAGGACCCAGCTTCCCCCACCAGTGGCTACAAATGGGCCTTTTGACTTTAGGAACCTTGAAGAATAGCAAATTCCCAACCTACTTTCCGCCTGACATTAGCTTGCTAAAAAACCCTTTAAGATACATTGAGAGTCTTTCAGAACTCTCTCTGTTACTCCTGATTTCCAGACACAACTGCATTTGCCCCGAGGGTGGCGGGTTGAACCCAGGTTGGGGGACTTGAGATAGGAAGCCCACAGCTGCCTCAGCATTGAAGGGGCCTGGGTTTAGGAACCCCTCTTCCAGAGGACTGCCTGCTTCTCATGATCTGGATCCTAACGGTGAGGCTGCTTCGGAGGGAGAAGTGAGACACGGCAAGAATCGGGAAAAACATCTCTCCAAGCCTCTCAGCACTTGCACTGCGCTCCACTGCACCTTCTGGCCCACATCTGCCTCTCACCATCCTACTGGCTGTGGGAGATGTGCCAAAGCACAGGGACGCTAGAGCCAGGCACTTGGGGCAGATGGGCGCAGGAAGCACGAGAGGATGGAGGGGCCCAATTTCAAAGGAACAAACATTGTTCAAGGGCTAAATCATTATGACGGCTTCTCCAACATGTGGAGTTGGGCAGCTTTGTGGGCATGGTGCTTATTCGTGCTTGGAAATCTCTAGGGATGAACAGGTGGGTGAAGGGAAAAATCAGTTGGGAGAGAGTGGGATCAGGTGGGAGAGTGGGGGTGGGGTGGGGACTGTGGACAGCAAGTGGGGTCCAGGCCAGAACACTCTAGCTGGGCTGGTGCGGAAGACGGTGGCCCCCGCCCTCTCTCACCTCCCTCTGGGGATAAAGGATTTTATTGTAACCCTGCTTGCTTTCTGCCAAGCCCAGTTCCTCTCCTCCAGCTGCAGGCCTAACTCCACACCCAGAGGCTCTCAGCTGCCCCATCAGTGCAAGGACACCAGGATGAGAGACACCGTCTTGGAGAGGGAGGCAAAGAGAAGAGGAGGAGAGGAGAGAGGAACTTTGTTCCAGCTGCGGGCAGGACCAGGGACAGGGCCGTGGGGGGAGCACCACACCCAGGCAGACCACCAACGTGTGGAAGAGGAAATAACGCTTTCTTGTCTCTACGGGATTTCCATCCTGGTCCACCCTGTCCAAAGCAACAGGAGCTCCTGGTAAGGGACAGTGCAAGAGATAACAGCCTGGGTTTTTAACAAATCTCATGAAATGAAACTAAAAGTTAAGCGTGACTTGGTAGTTCTACCAGCTTTGCTAAGCCTTCCAGACCCCTGCTGGGTCTCTGTTATTTTTTTTCTTGCCAAACACAATTTCTTTCCTCTTCTAATAGTACCTCCCTCATTTTGGGTGGAGGGAAGCCGTGGCAGGGAAGCCTACTGTTCTGCCCTTTATGTGGTCCTAGCCAGGTCCCCCAGTCATGATGCCCCACACTATGGTGCCAAATGACTCAGGCTAACCAAAGACCTCCATCTCCTGGGCATTAGCGACTGATCCAGGGTAGGCAGGAGACATAAATTGGGGCAATCAGCAACCTCCCTAAGATTTTATGCATGGACACCGGAAGCAATCATGTGTGTGTGTTCCTCCTCTAAAATTGGGACTCTGTAGGCTTAGGAATGCTGGTGGAGTTGGCCTGGGTGGGAATAAACCCAGAGCACCACACAGTGGACAGACGGAGAGAGATCTGATGACGCCACGGGAGTCCCCTGTGGGGTAGGGTGAGCAGTCTAAGGAGCTTTAGCAAAAAATAAGACTTTGTCCCCAAGCTTTTCTCAAGCACCACCCTCCAGAGTTCCCTGCCGCACAGCAGCAGCAAAGGATGTTGCCTTCCTACCCAAGCCTGTTTGTTCAGGTAGACTCGGGACAATGTAGATTGAGACATCGGAGCTGGGCAGAGCATGGAGGTTAGGAAATAAAGTTTTTAGATGAACCTAGGCCAAATCGGATCTTGGCTGTTCTTATTTGAACAAATAGACCTACAGCCTACTTGGGCTTCTTGGGGAAATGTATTGCCCTGGAAACTACAAGGCTGACTTGCCAAAAAGCCCTTGGCCCAGAGGCAGCTCCACCCCCACACCTGCAGGAAGTGACTGTGACAGTGCTGTAGCACCCCCCGCACCCACGCACACACACACACACAAAGGGCGTGAGCCTGGAATGCCATCTCAGATGGACAAAATATATCCTCTCAAGGGGAAAAGTCAATAGCCACAGAGAATGTCAGCCAAGAGAGGTTTCCCTGGGGGACAGAACCAGGATTGCCAGAGTGACTCCTCAAGTGATTCACTGATTGGCAAAAGAAGAAAAGTCTTTTCTGTTCCCACTCGGTGGGATTTGATCACTGCTATGATCACAGAAACGCACATGTCTTTTCTTTGTATTCCTCTTCCAAATGGGACTTTTATTTTTGCAGGTTTCTTATTCCTACCTAGCATTGTCTATTGGTGTAGAAAAGTTGCAGGAGATCCCCTGTTTCTTTGAGTTGGGTTACCAACAGGAACTACACCTGACTCTGATGGCTTAGCACTCAGGAGTTCCTGGTTTTGAGCTAATCAAAGCATTTGGGATTTGTGGCTTCTCTCCCTTGGAGAAGGGGTAAAAGTGTCTAGATGTGAGAAGATGAGGGCCCACAGTAAACATTTGGTGGCTGGAAGAATGGATAGTGTCAGACATGGTTGGGCATCACCCAAGTGCTAGTTTTCCCCTTCTTTTAGAATAATAAGATACTCGATGTTTGTCTGGGCACCTGGCTAGGCTATTTCCAGCCTCCCTTGCTGCCAGTGTGGCCAAATTCCTGGATGAAAATAAGCAGAAGTGATAAATGACTATAGATCAAGCCCTTAAAAGTATGAAGAAGGGATCAATCTCCCTTCTCCTTCCCCTTCTCCCCACCCTGTGGCAGGAATTCAGATGTGCTGGTAAACCCTTTTGGACTATGCAGTCAAGGGGGACTCCAAGGAATGGCTGATTCTGTGCCAGAACTCCCAAACCTACAAACTTTTCAACTCTTGAGGCTTTTATAAACTCATTGACTCTGCCTAAGTCTATAAATCATATCCTATAAAAATTATTGTAATACTTGGGAAACTTTAAATTGGGAGTAAAGATTAGAACAAAGAGAATAAAGAAACAAATGGAAATTCACAGTATTAGTGCTTGTTTTATACCAGTTTTAGCAGCGCAACTGTAGGCAACTTTTCAGGTGGGGCTACACATTAGTAGGGGGAGATCTTTCTCATTCTTACTCTTGCTCTCCCTCTCTCTGTAAAGTTTCTAACAGAATTAGCTAAAGATGCAGAATGTCACCAGAAGTCTGGGGCTAGTAATGGGTAGGAGTAGCTAAACACATCTGTAGTGCAGCCCGTGGGCCCCAGAACTCCTGATAGAAGACAGTCCTTTTGGAAGTAATCTTTAGGGTGGAGGATGGACAGACCTATGCTCATTCCAGCCCACCACAGCCCCTGTGTGTGTTTTGCTACAGGATTAAGTATTGTCATCCAGGAAGAATTTATGCCAACAATACACGCACAGAATTGAAAATATGCTCATAGACCACCTCCTAGATTCGAGCTACACAGCATGAGCAAGACGCCTTACACGAGAGAAGAAAACAGTGTCTTCCCTCTGGCTTTTCAGTGTCTCAGAAGACCATTTCCCCATAGTGTGATCACCTCTGTAATCAACATGACATTTTGTGCATGTGTTGTCTGCTTCTTAAAGTGTTTAGTGCATGTAAGAGAATTAGATTCATAGTTTTAATTATTTGTTTGCATTAGATCTTGATTACAAATTTGTAATCGATGTTTGAATGTCCAGGGAAATTTAATGTTAAATTTCTATGCCTCAGTTGATTATGTGTAAATAGCGAATAAATATTTAGATATGGGAATGCTAAATATTAAAGGAAATGTTTTAGAGATTAATGAGGTAGCACATTCATTACATAAAAGGTAAGTTCTTTTCTCTATAATTAACAGCCACTTTGATATTAGTGCTGTGCCTAGCCAAGAACAGGTGTGATAAAGCCTAATTAACTTCTGTGGGTCTCAGTTTCCTCATCTCTATCGACTAGGGGTTGGGTTTGATCATGGCTAAAGCTTTCATCCCGAGGATATTGGATTCTTATTGAAATTCAAGAACTGTTTTGTTCATGTTTATCTATATTTTTATCATCCTGGAACAATCAACTGCACAGAGAAATGGAAGTCATATCCTTCATAATGACTTAGACCTCTAGCATGCCTGTCCTTCTTTTATAATATCACAGCTGCCTCTGTGTAAATAGACTGTCAGCATTTTGTCAAGGCACATGTCTCATTGATAGGTTTGCCAGGCACACTTACAATCAAAAACTCAGCCCATCTTGCAGATAATTACCAGCTTCCACACATCTCAGCTGCTGTAGTAAACTTTGATTCTGTGCACCAGCTTCCCACAGCAATGGAAAAAAAGGAAAACAAAACAAAACACAGAACTGCCCACTTATGACATTTCCATCACATTTTTACAAAGGCTGAATATTTGAATAGTGTTTCACTGTTTACAGTCCTTTTCTTGCAATTACCCTTGTTTTATAGATGAACTCAAACTCAGAGAGCCCAAATTGGGCTCCCCAAAATCACACAGCTAGTAAGAGCCCAATGGCTTTTCCATAAACGTGCCCCCAGTTTATAGGAACATCTCTGTATCATGTAGGGTTGTCATGAAAGCGAATTTCCACTTGGCTTGAATATTTTATGCAGGTCTCTGGTTTTACAGAAACAGTGACACTAATCCTAATGCCTTCTCTTCACTGTTAACTCTGGCAAAGGTTGTTTCTAAAGGCTGGACAGAAAAAGAAAAACAAAAATGTGGGCCTAATCAAAGTGTATCAATCAATAAAGAGAACCAAGAGAGGAGCTCCTAAATGTTGGTGCCCTTCTGCCTGCTGTCAGTGCCTGGTGACTGACTCCGCGAGGACGCTATGGAGGAGCGTATTTTTCTTTCCCTTCCAACTGTTAACTGCCAACTGCTAACTGTTAACTGCCCAAGTTTGCTTTGCTGATGTCACGCCTGGCCATGTGACTCGCCCTGGCCAATGAAATGTGAGCACAAATGACATGTGCCACATAGCAGCAGAAGCTTTGGTACATTTCCGCTCTCTCTCTTTTCCCTCTGTCATGAGACTGGCACATTCTAGATAGAGGCTGTTCCCACTAGCATAGTCCCATAATGAAAAGGATGGGAAAAAAAAATAAAAAAGGATGGGGAACAGAACTTCAGCCAACCTATAAAGATTAGGTAATTTGAGGGAGGAATAAACTTTGACTATTGTAAGCCACTGAAATTTGGGGGATCGTTTGTTACTGCAGCACGATTTCCCCTAAGCCGACAGATTCCAGCAATGATGCCATTGCATAGGAAATACCTGTCAACTCCAAGGGGACATGAAGCTCGCAAAGCTGGTACTATTGTTTAAGTATCTTTCCATCCCAGAACCTAGCAGAGGGTCCAGCATACAGGAGATTGAAAGTGAGTCTTTGATGACTGACTGGCTGGATTAAAGGAGGGATGGATGACGGAAGATAGGACAATGATGCTAAGAGCTCAAAATGGAGCACAGATTCCTCCATTTTGGAGGAATTTATGCTCCATTTATGCTTTTAGAGCATAAAACCCCTGCTCTAGTAAAGCTCATGTGAATACCACTCTGTGCTCTCATCAATCCCACTGCTCTCCAAATAATCACATAGGATGTTGCTAATTCCTCAGACCTTAATATTCCACCTTCTGTCATCCAACTCTGCATTCCCTAAAACATATCTCTGGATCTTGCTATTTGTGTTTCCATGCATCAGCAACTTCTGTTGACTTACCAGTAAAACCCAGTAGGAAACAGGATGTCATAGCTGTCTACCTTGTCTTCAACCCCTTGAATATGGCTGCCCCTCTAACCTGCCATGCCCCTCTGGGCTTCTAGAGAAAACCGATCTCAGGCAGCAGTTATTGCCTGAAGCATTCACTAAGAAGACACCGTGATGTTTCTGCTTTCTTTCATTCCCTGCTGTTTTCTGCATGTTTCTGTGGCTGCAGAATAGCATAGTGATTTGAGTACAGTCTCTGCAGAATCAGAAAGCCCTTGATCAAATCTTGATTACACTTTCCGCAGGGCATTAATGCTGTGTGAAACTCTGGAGCTAGAATGGCCCTCCAGGAAAGTCCCAAGTTCAGCGGAGAAAAACTAGCCTTTATATCCCCACAACAAGCTGTCATTGGATGCAGGCTACAGCAGAGAGATCCATGTCTTAGACCTGCTTTTTTCCCCCTCCAAGCCTCTGGTTACATCCGCAGCCTTTCTGCAGAGCAGCTCGTTTGCTGTGACTCTGAGCTCAGGAAACCAGCTGGACCATGGCTTGGGAGCGGGAATATACAAGTGGGAAGGACCAATTTTAAAACTTGTCTTCTTGCTCCTTCTCTAGTTCTGACAGTAGACTGATGCATTTCACCATAATTTGCCATGAAAAACCTGACCCAAAGCTATCAGGACAGATCACTTGTCACCTGGCTATATCATAAAGTCCTTGCAGTATTAGGAACTTTTCATGCCTGGCACCCGCTTCCTAAACTACAACCCAAACAATTCGGCTGTTCCCAGGGGCAGCAGAGGTAGCCATATATCCCATTCTTTCCTGCTGCTCATAACCAATTGCCAGCACCTCTTTCTCCTCTGGATCTGTTCCAAGTCGGAGCTGTCATCTGTAGACTCAACCATTCCCTTTCTCGGAGGAGTGCTGTTGACAGACTATATACAAAACAATGTACCCAAACAGCACAATGCCACGTCTTCTCCATGGTTGGACACCGTGATCTAAAGTTTGTTTTAGGGCAGCCTGAGTGGCTCAGCGGTTTGGCGCCACCTTCAGCCCAGGGCATGATCCTGTAGACCTGGGATCGAGTCCCACGTCGGGCTCCCTGCATGGAGCCTGCTTTTCCCTCTGCCTGTGTCTCTGCCTCTCTCTTTCTGTGTCTCTCATGAACAAATAAATAAGGTCTTTAAAAAAAAAAATAAAGTTTGTATTAAGGTCCTCAGACAGTGCTTTTTTTTCTAAGGCAGTTCCACCAAGTTCCCCACGCATGAGGAAGCTCTTCCTGCAAGGGTCCTCAGAGGGGGGGCCCCTTCCTCCCATGCCCCCTCCTGGCACCAGCCTCTTCACTCGCTCTGTCCTGACTCCCTTTCACAGGCTGCAGCCACTGTGGATATTCTCCTCTGACTGGCAATGGGGTAAGGAGCTCAGGCCATGCCAGTGAACATTGCCTCTGCACAGAAGCTGTGAGGAGTCATACCACAGGTTGGGGAGTGGCAAGGGGGCGTGGGACAATGAAATGTGAGAGGACATCAAGGGTATGACCAATGGCCTAATACAAGTCTATTTTTTTAAGTATTTATTCATGAGAGACACAGAGAGAGAGAGAGACAGAGACAGAGATAGAGACAGAGAGAGACACAGGCAGAGGGAGAAGCAGGCTCCATGCAGGGAGCCTGATATGGACTCCAGGATCATGCCCTAGGCCAAAAGCAGGCACTAAACAGCTGAGCCACCCAGGGATCCCCACAAGTCTATTCTTATAAAGCTTGTTCAACTTAAATTTCCAGAGACTTCATTGGAAATGTTGATTCATGGCAGTGTTTTTCTGAGGAAACAGAAACAAATGCAAAGGGCAATTCTAAGAAGGGAATTCTATTGACCTTTTCAAAAGATTTCGTTCTGAGAAACATGGAGAAGTCCCAACATGCATGTGGTGTGTCTGGCACTCTGGGGACAGGAAGAAGAAAACCAGGTACATTTCCTGTGGACCAGACCTTGTTCTCAGCACCTCCCACATATTAATCCTCCTCACAACCCTATGAAGTAGGCTCTATTATGATTGTCCCCAATTGCTGATGAGGAAACTGAAGCACACAGGTGTCAAATAGCTTGCCCAAGCATCCGGTTTGTCAGGTGGTTGCAAAGTGGCAAAGCTGGTTTTCACATGATACCACCATTCTGCTACATGGAAAGAAACTTTGAGCACCTGGGTGCTCAGTCTCTTAAGTCTCTAATTGAACTCTCAGAAACTCTAGGTAAGTATCATCATCTTCCATTTTACAGACAAAACTGGGACTCAAAAAAACAAAAAAAATAAAACCACCAAACAAACAACTAAGTGACTTACCAATGTCACAGAGCTAGCAAGCCAGGAATTCTGAGCTGGAATTCCACCTGGTAAGGTGGCTAAGCAATAGAAAGAGATGAGAGATGAGAGGTAGTAGCTGCTTTCGGTACAATTCCTAGTACAGGCTCATGGCAGGAAGTGGAAATAAACCTGTCGGTGCAGACTGCCTTCTGGCTCAGAGCCTTGGCCAGCAGCACTTCTATCTTCGTGCCATGACCTAGTTTTGCTCACCCAGGTATCTCTATGGCCTACTTCTTTCCTAAGAATTATTTCATAACTTTTGCCAAGTACCTATGACATGCTGAGCACAGCATCCGTGAACTTGGAGATGAAAAAAACCAAACATTCCTTCAGATGTGTGGAGCAATATTTGCTATCCTGGTAGAAAGACCAATAGGGAAATTAAGGAGTCTTGAACTTGCCCTTTCCCTTGTCTTCAGGTCAGTTGCCTTTTTACAACAGCTGCCCTCAATCATAGGCAATTGGGCCCTGGATCACTGGACCAGCTTTTCAGCTGGGCCTTTGCAGACAGAAAGTTCTACAACCTATTAGGATTAAGTCTTTTCTTGATCTTGCTATTAGCATTGCATCTTAAGTAGCTCAGGCTGGTTCCCTGTTGCCAATGAAATCCACTGTCCTATAGGTCCAGGGGCTGAAATCGAGGAAAGAGCAAGTTCAGTGTTGGTAAGAGATGTAGAAGCGTTATTTAGGCAATGCAATTTAGTGATTTTGAAAGGGCTGAGCCATAAAATGCTGTGTTAAGGGGCTGCCTATGCGACTAAATGGATATAATTACATGTTAAAGCTTTCTCTCTCCCTTTATGCTCCTCAAGCCCAAACCTGCTGGTTCTGGTGTTTCCTCCCCACCCCACCCCCTCTTTTTTTTTTTTTTTTTTTTGCAACAGGCCTTGGGCACTTGGCTGGTTTTTCCTCCCCTTGGCTAGTCCTCCTACTCCGCTCCTTGAGGTTCCTTATCATCATCTCCACCTGATTGCCCCATTCTTCAGAAATAAATCCATGAGGCTTAAGAGTTTTACAGAACATGGGGTTACAAAAACAGCAAATATAGGGAAGATAAACAGTGAACAAATGTCCTACAGACATGGCCCTTTGTTTCTAGCGCCTGGCTCCTTCTCAAATGCTGACTGAAAGTCCCACCGGGCACTATAAAACGCAACCCTGAAGGGGCAGCTCACCCAGTGTTCACTCTCCTGACCTGACACCCACCCTGGACAATCTTTTCAACATACAAATCAGAACATATCACCCCTCCCCCTGCCTCCTACCACCATCTCCCTGCAAAACCCTCCCTTGTTGTCCCATTGTGATTAGAGTATCTCCAGGCTCTTTCTCTGGGCCTCCGAATCTTCCATGACCTCTGCTCCTCCAGCCTCACCTCTACTCATCCTGTGATTCCTATTCATCCTGTGCTCCAGCTTACTCTGGTTCTCTTGCTGTCCTTTTTGGAGCTTTGCCCTGGCTAGTCATTCTCCTTAGAACATCCCCATCTACAAAGCTGGCTCCTTCTCATCTTGTGGGTCTCAGCTGAAATGTCACCTCCTCAGAGAGGCCTTCCTGGATCACTTTATCTAATGCGGGGACTCCCTCATCCCAGCCATTCCATTCTGTATCATATTTCCCTCTTTTTATTTTCTTCAAAGCACTTAAACACTATCAGACACTGTCTTGCTTAATTCATGTGTTTGTCTCTTGATGGTTTACTTCTACCACTAAGCTAGAAACTGCATATGAGGGCAAAGACTGTGTCAGTACCACTCACTGTTGTCCCCCCGGAAACAAACAGTGCATGTATAGGCCCTCAAATATTTGTAAAACAAAGGAACGTATTGTGTTATTTTAGCTGCCACCAGCTGGTTAACTGGACTCACCCTTCATATCAATTGTCTCCTGTTCCAAGAAGCCATTGTTGACCTTGACCTTTATATCATACACTGGGTTACCTGGACTGCAGTCATTCATTTACTAAGCATCCACATTAGAAGGACATGTGCCAGAAGCTGTGTTAGACAATAATCTCACCAACTCAAAGGAGCCATGGTACCTGCCTTCCAAAAGTCTCTAATCTACTGGGTAGACAGGCAAGTTAATGGGGGTGATCCCTGCAGGATGGTCTGGTAGAAGAAAAAACATAGACAAGAGGGGGTATCTCAACCAGACCAGAGGGTTCTGGTCAAGCTTCTAAGAAATGACTCTTCAGCTAAGTTTCTTTAAGAGCTAGAAAGAGAAAGCAGTATATTTTGGTGTGAGGAGTCCCATGGGCTGAAAACTCTGGTGTGGACACGATGTGTGCTGTGTTGACCTAAGTAGACAGTGAGGTCTGGGGAGGGTATGCTGGGCAGGGAGTTTGGGGAACTGGTTCTTGCCTATTCTGCTTCTAATGAGCTGTGGGATCTTGAGTAGGTTACTTCCCCTCTGAGTCTCGAATTCTCTCTCTGGCTGGCATTTAGTGAAATCTGAACTTGTCTTAACATTTCAGACCTTCTATTTAGTCCATAAGCATTCAGTCTCTATGCTCACTGCCCCCTAACACCAATTTACTGGGGGCTCAATTTATGCCCAGCAGAGCATTAAGTATTCTAAAACACAAAATTAATGGAAAATGCAGTCTTTGCTCTGGATGCAGTTATAATTTGGAGAGGCAAAGAAATAAGCCATAATAGAATTAGGAAAACAAACAAACACACACAAACAAAAAAAAAGAATTAGGAAAACAAAACAGTTTAACACATCTCACATCTTTTGCTAATTGTTTCACACATACCTGCCTCATTGTCCCATTTACATGCCAACACCATGAGGGTCAGAGACCCTGTGTTCTAATTCTATTTAATGCAGTCTCCCACTTTCTAGCTGTAAAACAGTGGCCTGCTTCTTGTACTTTTCTAAGCTTCCATTTCATTATCTGTTAAATGAGGGAAGTACTAAATGTATAGGGTTGTTTCAAGGAGTAAATGAGCTAGAACATGGGAGGCACGTAGCACAGGGCCTGACACCTGGCATGCCCTCAATAATAATTGCATCCTCCATGCTGCTGGACATCGGAATGTGTAACAGTAGAGGTGAAGCATCAAGAACAAGGTTGAAGAATGATTAACGAAGACTGAGACTGCACACCTTCTAGAAGACCCTTGAGTGAGTTTTTAAAAATAGATTTATTTATTTATTCATGAGAATACACAGGAGAGAGAGAGAGAGGCAGAGACACAGGCAGAGGGAGAAGCAGGCTCCATGCAGGGAGCCTGATGTGGGACTCGATCCCAGGCCTCCAGGATCAGACCCTGGGATGAAGGTGGAGCTAAACCACTGAGCCACCTGGGCTGCCCTTGAGTGAGTTTTTAAGGAAGTGAATTAACTGAATTGTTGGTGAGGAATCAGCAGGAACAAAGGTAGGAGGCTCTTGTTATGGTCAGGGTGTCCAGTCCGAGTACCCAGAAGGTGGGGTCAGTACCAGAATGGAGGTAAGAAGGAGACACTGGTGAGTCAATAGGATCTTGGTGATGATGCTCCTAGTCAAGCACTTTGCTATTTTTCTCTGAAGGATCAGGCTACCAGCATATTTTGACCCTCCCATATTTTGACCTGTTGTACAGGCTAAATTCCAAGTGAGCACAACAGAGGCCGGGGGGCTGCCTGCTTCCACCCAGCCCCACTCATAGGAGAGGCTTAGGCACATCCTACATACTAACTTTCCTGTAATCTTCAAGGGTGTCAAGGTCATGAAAGTCAAGGGAAGAACTGTCCCAACCTAAAGGAGACTGAAGAGGCTTGATAGCTCAATACAGTGTAGGATTCTGAACTGGAATCTTCTATTAGGATCACCTACAAAACTTGGGTGAATTCTGAGGACTGGATAGTCTTAACTATCAATGTCAATTTCCTGACTTTAATGTTCATATTTTGGTTATGTAGAATTACTGACAAGCTGTACTGATGGAGATGAGCAATGGTGATAGCTTGTCTCCCACATGGCTGACCACCATGAATTCCTTCTCCTCTATGTACACCAGCCAGAAGGGCATCCTCTTCCTATGCTCCCTTGAACGTGGCTTATGACTGCTTTGAGCAACCGAATGCTACTGAGGTCATGCTACATGGGTTCTGAAGCTGAGTCCTAGGAGGTCTTTTTGCACCTGCCTGGGTCTCTTAGAACACTTGCTCTAAGAGAAGCCAATCACTACCTAAGAAGTCTGAGTGCCCAGAAACCACCGTGCCCAAGGAAGCCCAAACTAGGTGCATATGCGGAGGTTGGGTAGAAAGATACTCTCTGAATGTCATCATCTGAGGCACTTCTAGTGGAAATTGCCCTGCTGAATGCATCAGGGCCTAGAACCCTGAAAGACAGGAATGAATTACGTGAACCATGATGTTTGGGGGTTGTTTGTTACCCATTTATACACAACAAGACAGTAGCTATATTTGAATGGTAATGGAACTATGAATATGTATAAACTTCTTGGTAGTTTTCTCCTTTTTTTTGCACTAAGCATATGTCAAATTCATAATTAAAGAAATCACTTCTTTCCCCGCAGCTCTTGAGTTAAGCGTAGCTTTGCCAAAAGTGTACCCTTCTGAGATATGGCCGTTTCCACTAGATGGAATAAATTATTCACCATGATGTCTATAGCATCCAACACAATGGCTGTCTGTGGTAGGTGCTTAGTAAATATTTATTGAATAATTGATGTATGTAAAAGCACTGAATAAATTCTCCAAGGATGGAAGGCTATTTATTTATGCATTCATTTATTTACTTAGAAGAGATTTATGTTAGTCTGGCATCATATTATTTTCCAAATAGTTCTGTGCTTTCTTTAAAGATACCAAAAAGGGAGGCCATGTGTTGAAGCTATGATTTATTAGGGGTTTTTTATCTACATTTATCTTTTCATGTGAGTTTCCCTCTGCTTCCCTCTGTGACTTTCCCCACTCTCCATGTGGGCATTTTGCCATCATCGTCCTCCTTTAGAACATGCCTAGGCAAAGGCAGCATGAAAAATAACATTATAAATCTCTTTGGGGGATAAAACTTAAATCAAATACTAACAGCTCAAATTAATCAATATTTAAAAATATTACTCATGATCAAGTAGGATTAGTTCCAAGAATACAAGGATAATAAGACATTAGAGAATTTGTTACTCTTGGGGCACCTTGGTGGCTTAGTGGTTGGGTGTCTGCCTTTGGCCCGGGTCGTGATCCTGGGGTCCTGGGATCGAGTCCCCCATCTGGCTCTCCACGGGGAGCCTGCTTTTCCCTCTACCTATGTCTCTGCCTCTCTCTGTCTCTCAGGAATGGATAAATAAAATCTTTTTTTTTAAAAAAAAGAAAATTTATTAATCTTAATAAAGTATGTCTCACAGATCAAAGGAGAAAAAAATACGATCATCCTAGTTTTCACAAAAATTCTTAGTAAACTGGATCTTGAGGAATACTCCCTTAACATAATAAAAATTCATCTTAAATGAACACTTACTGAGATACAGCATAGGCAAGGCACTGGATTAAGTTTTAAGGATTAAATCATTAAAAGAGGCAAGTCCCTGCTCTGGAGAACCTAAAGCATGTACTATTAATCACAAAATGTTATGAGTCTCCTTTTTTGCAGTGGGCCTTCTATCTCACAAGCGGAAATTAATCCAAAGGAAATATTTCAAATCCGGATATTTTCACAATGTTCATTGCTGTACTATATTTAGTAGCAAAGCCTCTCACCCTTAATGATCAACAACAGGGGGATAGTTTTGGAAACTTCTTCATATTAACTCAGTGGAATATTATGCATTCATTCATAAGTTTCATTCAGTAGCTACAACTCCGTGCCAACAACCTAACACATAGGCTAAATTAATTCAAAGATGTGTCATAATATTGAGCACCGTATATGAAGTAAAATTAGTTGTTGCTCTCTCATCCGTGGGGTTCTCTAACTTGTCAATTAGCAGTTGGTTTCTCAACCTTGGTGTTTACTCTTTGGATCAGGTGATTCTCTGTTGGTGGCAGCGTTTGCCCTGTGCATAGCACGATGCTTAGCAGCCCCCCCTGACTTCCACCAGCAGGCCAGTAGTACACCGCCTCCTGCTCAGTTTTGACAAACAAAGGCGTCTCCCCACATTGCCAAATGTCCCCTGGGGGGCAAATTTACCTTTGGTCAAGTGTAACCCATAGTCAACATATAAGACAACTATATAAGAACCTGTATTTAGGGATTCCTGGGGGCTCAGCGGTTGAGCACCAACCTTTGGCTCAGGGCGTGATACTGGAGGCCTGGGATTGAGTCTCACATGGGGGTCCCTGCATGGAGCCTGCTTCATTCTCTGCTTGTGTCTCTGCCTCTCTTTGTGTCTCTCATGAATGAATAAATGAAATCTTAAAAAAAAAAATTAAA
Organism: Vulpes vulpes; assembly: GCF_048418805.1. Classification (NCBI taxonomy): domain Eukaryota; kingdom Metazoa; phylum Chordata; class Mammalia; order Carnivora; family Canidae; genus Vulpes; species Vulpes vulpes. The sequence continues at coordinate 14,147,702 of NC_132792.1, read as the reverse complement.
AAAAAACAACAAAAAAAAATCTATACGTAAATGAATAAAAATTGGGAGAAACAATGAAGGAGCACTTGTAATACTGAGAGAATTCGGGTAATCTCTTTTCTTAAACTTTTGAAATGTTTGAGCAGTAAACACAGCCCATGTCTAAGATGTGCCTTGCAAACAGCCAGATGTAGGAAGAGCTCTCAGTACGAGAATACCAGGAATACTTTCTGGCTGTGGCAATTCCCCTGGTGTGCTGATGCGTGGCCCTAATTTCCTTTATGTTTCCCCTGAGCTTCAGCACTCCACCAGAGGCCTCTGCTTGCTGAATGTTTCCTGATATGTGTGCTAGGACCATGGACGTCTGCTGACAGCAGTTCCCAGATGACTCTGTCATTTCTAGTGCACTTGTGATGCCAGCCATGATGGTTAACATTGTGGTCACAATGGTGGGGCCACATGGTGCCTAGGTGTTTGGTTAAACATTAGTCTGAGTGTTTCTGTGAAGATGTTTCTGGATGAGAGTAACATTTAAATCAGTAGACTGAATAAGCAGATTGCCTTCTAATGGGGGTGAAGCTTCATCTACTCAGTCGAAGGCCTGACTGGAACAAAAAGGCCGACCCTCCCCTAAGAGGGAATTTTCCTGCCTGGTAACCTAGAATGAGGATGCTGGTGTTTTCCCTGTCTGGCACTCAAACTGAAACATTGGCTCTTAGGTTTCAGGTTTTTGTACTCAAGACTAGAAGTATGCGTTGTCTCTGCCGGGTGTCCAGCTTGCCTCATCACTCTGTAGACCTTGGGACTTGTCAGCCTTTATAATTGCATGATCAAACTCCTTATAATAATCTCTTTACCTCCCTCCCCTCCCCTTTCTATCGGTTCTTTTCTCTGGAAAACCCTGACTACTACACCAGGAAAGGTTCACCTCCAGTCCCAAGGGCTGGGCCTTTCCAGAGTAGTCCACGACAGGATGTCACCAAGCTTGGAAGTTCATCGGCATCAAACACAAGGACCCACTATTCTGGTTTCCACATCTAATTCTCAAATGACTTTGACCTTGCTTTGGCACCACGTTGCTTATCCCTACTCAGATCTGACCTTTCTTAATGGGCGAACCCACAGTGACCTCTCCCTTTGATTCTTCTTTTATTCTAAAGACATGATTTTGGCAAACTGTCCACATGTACCCTGGAAACAACTTCAATTTGCTTTTGTACTGATTTCACTTCTCCACTCTTGCTGCTGGAAGCTGATAGAAATCAGCAATGCCCTGCCATGTGACTTTAAGAGGCCAGTTCTTTCCTCATTCATCGAACGTTTCTTGGAAATGCAGCAAAAATGTACTCTGACAGATGCCTTTGGCTCCCTTGGTGTTTTTGCAAACACAGCTATATAGAGTGGGCTCAGAAAGGGTGGCTCCTGTGATGGGACATTGCTTTACTGTGCCGGAGACAGAGAATGAATGAGACAGGACACAGCACATACTGACACAACCAATCACCCGGCCACATTGCAGCCTTAGGATGCTGATGAGCTTTTGGGGACAGGCCTACTTGCTTCAAGGTTCCAGATATCCGAGTGTTACCAAATATCCAAGTGGCATGGACCAGGAGGGAGTCTAGACTTACAGGCTGAAATTCAGATCCTAGGTTTGGAGATGATGTTCTTAGCAGAACTCAAAGAATTCCCACCAGAGTCATGCTGTTGAAATAGACAGGCTGGTTAACAAAGGGACATATACTGAGCCAAAGGTGCTTAGTTTTCTGTGATACCCATTTAATGTAGCTTGTAGGGTATTTGTGAGAATCAAATGAAATAAAAATAATAGAAAACACATAGCATTTATTACCTGACAGGTACTCATTTAAGAACTTTCCATGTGTGAACTGCCAACAGTGGTAAAAACATTAAAAATGATAAATGCATTCTGAAAAGGAAATGTGCTATTACTAGAAATATAATTCCTATTTATGGTTGTCATGCATTTTTGCATGAGCTTGCATTTACCTAGAAGCAAGCTCTTGCCATAACAGATATCACAGGGACCACTGAGATATTAAAGGGGACCAGGAAACAAAAAATCTAGCCAGCCAGATGGGGCAGATTTCCCCTTCTAGGAAGCCTCATGACCTCGTGCCCATGAAAGAGTCTGTCTTTTCCAACAGAAACACATGGACACTGATAATAACACCCAAGCTTCTTGCTGCCCAGCTGTCAGACCATGAATTGCTCGGGTTGTCCTTCCTGACTGTTCTCATCAGCCTCCTGCTCTCTGTCCTACAGAAACCATTTCATCTTTCCTCTCTTTCTTCTTTTTTTAAAGATTTTATTTTTTTACTAATATCTATACCAAATGTGGGGTTCGAACTCACAACCCCGAGATCAAGAGTTGCATGCTTCTCCAACCGAGTCAGCTAGGCGTCCCTCCTTCCTTTATTCTTTTTTTTTTTAAATATGTAGTTTTTTTTAATATTTTTTTTTAATTTTTTAATTTCTTTATGATAGTCACAGAGAGAGAGAGGGAGGCAGAGACACAGGCGGAAGGAGAAGCAGGCTCCATGCACAGGGAGCCCGACGTGGGATTCGATCCCGGGTCTCCAGGATTGCGCCCTGGGCCAAAGGCAGGCGCCAAACCGCGGCGCCACCCAGGGATCCCCTCCTTCCTTTATTCTTGATTACATCTTCCAAGTACTGGCCATATTTCCTGAGCTTTTCGGTCCAAACTAATCAAACACGGTGGCATAAAGAGAACTTGGGTCATTACATGACCCAACCAGGTCTGTTTACGGAACAGTGCTGCTCAGGACTGAAGTCACTCACTTTCAAAAAAAGATGAAGATTGATGTCTTCTGCCAAAGAAGCGCAGGTCAATGTACAGGGAAGGGTGCCTGTCATCTTTACTTCTGCCCTATGATTAAGGTGACTCTTCATCCTGGTTTCCAGTTATTGTCTCAGAATAATTATTCATAGAGCCTCTTTCACTCTCCAAAGTGTCCTGGTTTGGGTGATAAATCACACGGTAACTTTATTGGTGACCCACCAGGGAGTGCTGCATCCAAATGTAGCGCAAGACATATTGAAAGTGGGGGCAGGAAGACCAGAAGACCAGGGTTTTAAAAACCCCAACTCCAGGGGCGCATGGATGGCTCAGTTGGTTGGGCATCTGACTCTTGACTTGGGCTCAGGTCATGGTCTTTGGGTCCTGGGATCTAGTACTCAGCAGGTAGTCTGCTTGTCTCTCTCTCCCTCTGCCCATCCCCGACTCACTCTTGCTTGTTCTCTCTCTCTCAAATAAATAAATCTTAAAAAAATAAATAAAAAACCTGACTCCACCACTGGCTCTATGGGCTTAGATAACTCACTTCCCCTTTCAGATCCTCAGTTTTCCTATCTGCAAAATAGGCATGGTTCCTGCTTTGTTCTTTTCACAGACAGGTGGTGAGGAATAAGTCGCATATTGGTAGGGAAGTACTTGGTCAGCTTTGCACCAAGAGCAGATGAAAGCTCTTTCTATGATGACAAAATAGACTAGGAGCCCATTATTTCATAGCTTACTAGGAGGGTTTTCCTTTATGCAGATGAAGAGACTCCATTTTATTCTTTTTTTCCAATATTAAAATTTATTTATGGAAAAGTCATACTAAATATAAAATTTAAATTACATGTAGTCACACATTTAACAAATAACATTCATAAAAAGGAATAAAAACACGTAAACCTAAAAATATTCTAGAAAATTTCATGGCAGGTGGACAGCACAGTGGAGATACTCCCTGGTATATATTTGTTAGGTTCCTCAGCTTACAGTGAGAACAGAGGCATTCTTTAATTTTAGTCTCTGGATTTACCCACTACATGTATTTATCAGCAAAATGCTTTCATAGCAAAGAATTTTTTTTTAACTTTATTTGACAGAGAGCACAAGCAAGAGGAATAGCAGAGGGAGAGAGAGAAGTAGACTCCCCACTGAGCAGGGAACACGATGTGGGGCTCAATCCCAGGACCCCTGGATCATGACTTGAGCTGAAGGCAGATACTTAATCAACTGAGCCACCCAGGAGGTCCCATAACAAAGAAATTTCAACGATGGTTAAATTTCTTTTTTTTGTATATATTTTATTTATGTATGACAGTCACACAGAGAGAGAGAGAGAGAATGGCAGAGACACAGGCAGAAGCAGGCTCCATGCACCGGGAGCCCGACGTGGGACTTGATCCCGGGTCTCCAGGATCACGCCCTGGGCCAAAGGCAGGCGCTAAACCGCTGCGCCACCCAGGGATCCCCCCGATGGTTAAATTTCTATCTAAAGCCAGTAACATAAGTGTTGAACAAGGTCTGTCACATTGGTTCTACAGAGACATTATCTTTCCACCTTAACTGAAATATTATCTAACTACATTAATTAGTCCCCTGAAAGCTGACCATGAAATTTTTCTTTCATAAAATACATATTTGTTTTCTACTAAAATGAAGTAAAGACATAGATCATACTTAGGCTGCAAGTTGTCCTTGTCTGAGTTACTTAATGTTTCTGCTTCTCAGTTTTTCATCCACAAAAGAACGTTGGATGATACCTCTATTTCCCAACTGACTTTAGAGTTCTGGGTTTTTTTGTTGTTTTGTTTTTAAAGATTGTATTTATTTATTCATGAGAGATACGCAGAGAGAGGCAGAGACCTAGGCAGAGGGAGAAGCAGACTCTGCAGGGAGCTGGATGAGGACTGGATATCCGAACCCGGGACCACGCCCTGAGCCAAAGGCAGACCCTCAACTGCTGAGCCACCCGGGCGTCCCTAGAGTTCTGTTAATTCTATAATAAGGAAACAGCAAAATGCTATATGAGACTCCACTTTAGAAAAGAGACTGTCCTAGGTAACAAATGACTTGTTCTGCACTTGCACTTGACACTATACAGATGCCATCATGTAAAGTGCCAGGTTCTTTGTGGATTCTTTCTCCCTCCTTCCCTTTCCCACCCTAATAAAGAATCACCATGAAATTTATCCCGAAGGAATGTGGTTGATCTTTCTGGACACTGATAAACAAAGAACTTGATGGTCCCAATCTTTTGTGAAGATGCGCATTCTTGGTCACTCAGCTTGGTGTTTCCTTGGACATTTATTCTTTTGTAGCTAAGAAAAGCCCCAGAGCTGATCGCTAAATCTCAGTGACTGAATGCATTGGATATCTCACTAGAATTGTTTTCTAATGCAGAATCCTGTCTTCACCTTTTCACCCATATCCACTTCCCACAGAGATGATGGGCAAGGAAGTATGACTTCCTTCCGTGACATGGCGTGCTTCCTTGGGCAGCTCAGCTGAGCTCTAGTGCCTGTTAAACCCATGACTGAGAAGGGGTCACCACTATCCATGCAGCACATTCCCAGGTTTGCTTGCCAGAAACGGGCAGGCACCCAGGGCATCAGCTCTATTTTCTCTATGCACTTCCTGAACAATTAGTGGCCCAATGCCATTAGAGATATCATTTGTTACATCGTAAACTCTGCAAAGGATTTCAAAGGAAGCAACTCGGGAGTGCAGAACAATGAGCAATGAGTCAGAAATGTGCCTGTCCTTAGATCTTCCAGGATATGATTTTATGAAGTCTGTTCTTAGGGTTTCCTCGTCAAGTAGAGGAAATCCAGTGAATGAGTTCAAAAGCTTTAAAGATATCCTCTCAAATTAAATTATTTCTTCTTCTTCTCCTTCTTTAGATGTGGAAGGGAGATGAAGAAAAAAGAAAACTCATTCATTCATTCAGCAAATATTTATTGAACTGCCAGGTTCAATGTTTTAGATGCATGGAAGAGAGCAGTGATTACATAGAGAAAGCACTGCCTCATAGAGTTGACAGGCTAGTCAGGGAGAAAGACACTAAATGAAGAAACAAGTAACCATAAAACAGAATATCAGGCAATCATAAGTGACTAGGGTACAATTTCTAGGCAGGGTGGCCAGGGAAGGGAGGAGGGGGCACTGGCTTCCTGATCCCAGTCACTACTTTTTTCAATCTAAAGCCCTCCAGCTTCAGCCAAAGGGCTTTGTCTGCTTTCAGGAAGCCCCTTCATACAGGAAAAACTCTTTGAGCCCCAAAGCACACCCTTCAGATGTGAGAGGACTTTCAACAATCCTCTCTCAAGACAAGAGCTTGGCAAAGAACGCCAGATTGTCTTGCAGCAAAATCTCATTTTTGAATGTCAACAGCTAAATATTACCCTAGTCTATCTCTTAGCAGTCTCAGTGACAAATGATGTTCCCCCGAGCAGATACATGGCTCAGGCGAACTGAGACAAAAGGTAAACTGAACATTTTAAAAGATATCACACCCTCACAATTGCTAAGCTCCTACTGAGTGCCGGGCGCTACGCTAGCCCCTTGCAGAACAAGGGTAAATAAGGTCTGGTGCCCTCTCTCAAAGACAGATCTAATAGGGTCATCTATAATATGAAGAGTTGGGACCACACTGGTGTTTCTCTAGAGGATGCTATGTGCATTTAGGACAGGACACTTTTTTAGTGTGCAGAATCTGCCATCCTACACTTTGTAGGGCACTCAGCATTCCTGTTCTGTGCTGCCCTAGTTTGCCGGGGTTTCTGTAATGAAACACCACAGACGACGTGGCTTAACCATCACAAATTTGTTTCTCACAGGTCTGGAGACTGCAAGTCCAAGAACAAGGTGTCAACAGATGTGGTTTCTCCTGTAGGCCCCCTCATGGGCTGGTAGATGGCTGTCTTTTTGTCATGTCATCACATGCCTTTTCTCTGTGCTTGTGCATCCCTGGCATCTCTTCCTCTTCCTATAAGGAGATCAGGCCTGTTGGGTTAGATTTCCATTCATATGACCTCACGTAACCTGAATTACTTCTTTAAAGGAAGGTCCTTAATGTCCCTTAAAGGAAATATGCTTCCAAATACAGTCACATTGTGGGGGTAGGACTTCATACAGGAAATTTAGGGGGATACGTTCCATCCATAGTACTGGCCCACTAACTCCTGGTCACATTAACCAAAGGAACCAAGGATAATCAAAAAGTCCAGCTTAGGGATCCCTGGGTGGCGCAGCGGTTTGGCGCCTGCCTTTGGCCCAGGGCGCGATCCTGGAGACCCAGGATCGAATCCCACGTCGGGCTCCCGGTGCATGGAGCCTGCTTCTCCCTCTGCCTGTGTCTCTGCCTCTCTCTCTCTCTCTCTGTGTGACTATCATAAATAATAAATAGAAATTAAAAAAAAAGTCCAGCTTATTCTCAAATGTGTCCTACAACTCAAAGAGGACTTCCTGATCTGATGTTCTACAATATCGAGAATTTCCACATTTACCTTAAATAGTTACAAAGGCCTGTTTGCCTGTCAATTTGGGCTATAATTTTTTTGATAGCATTTTTTGGCAGCTAAGACGGTCCTCTGAGGAAAGTGCTTTCTTCCCTGACTCCAATGGAAATCCAATGCATTAGTTTTATCATTAGGGATGATAATCCAATCTCTTTCAGAGCTAGCCCAAAGCACTATGCTATCAGGGATGGGAAGATACACTCAGAGCTCTTTTATTTATTTATTTATGATAGTCACAGAGAGAGAGAGAGAGAGAGAGAGAGAGAGGCAGACTCCATGCACCGGGAGCCGGACGCGGGACTCGATCCCGGGTCCCCAGGATCGCGCCCTGGGCCAAAGGCAGGCGCTAAACCGATGCGCCACCCAGGGAGCCCTCAGAGCTCTTATTTACAGAATGCCTGCCTAGATGGGCTCCATTGTTCACAAGTGACTATCATAAAAATCAGTAACATTCTGTTCTGAGGTCTAATGAGAAAAGTATTTAATGAGAAATTTAGAGGGGAGATGGGTCTCAGGGGAACTGAAAGCTGAGTTCTAGATAAAAGAAGAAAATAGAGGGGCACCTGGGTGGCTCAGCCGGTGAAGCGTCTGACTCTGAATTTCGGCTCAGGTCTTGATCTCAGGGTTGTGAGATCTAGCCCTGCATCAGGCTTCATGCTCAGTCCAGAGTCTGCTTGTGATTCTCTTTCTCTGTTTCCTTCTGCCCTTTCCCACCCCTAAAATAAATAAAATCTTTAAAAGAAAAAGAAGAAGAAAATAGAGCATGATCCCCCTGCCAAAATGCAATTATATTAAATTATTACATTATTAAATTTAAATAAAATAAAATTATATTAAATTATTACATTAACCAGGAGTCTTTTTGCATGTGATTTCCATATTAACACAAGCCCCACATACTCAGTATTACAGTGCCAAGCATAGTCATATGAACCTTCCATATATGCTCTCATTTGGTTTAATATTGTTGAAAGGGCATTACAACAGATAGATATTTCTTCAGCTCTTCACTCTTCCTCAATAACCCTACCAAACCCCAAATTTCCAAATGGTGTCTTTCTCATCCAGGTTCCTGTATAATTTGAGGCCAGTTTTGTAGGTTTTGATGGCTCTGTGATTCTGAGAACTGGATCTGGCCCCAAGAACTAGAATTCTTCTCTATAGCCAGGAATGAGCCCTACCCAGTCTTGTGTTTTAGTCTTCTGGAGGAAGGTTTACAGCAGGGTGGGTGCCAAGATGAGGACATTTGAAGACAACTAGCCTTAGAGAAAAATCTGTGTCCAAGGAGGAGAAGTGACCCCTAGTCTCTCTTCCTCTGTGGAGTAAGAGACAATAGTCTCTCTTCCTCTGGTAATTAATTCCAAATGATTCACATTAGAGAGAATCCATAATCCTCATAATCCTCTGTTATACCCAGCTTTATTCTTGTTAAACCTAATTGGTACAATATCACTTAATGTTTGCATCAAGACTCTGAGATTACACAGGATTTGGTCACTGCAGTCACTTATATTTTGCGACACTCTCCAAACAGCTGTCTCTAGGGCCACCTGCTGACACAGTTTAGAATCCTGAGCATTTAATATCACTAAGGAAAGATCCATCCGGAGCTATTAGGAGAGAGACACAATCTAGGATCTGCTCTGTTGATCCCCTTGATTTGACTAGAATCCAATCATCCTGGACATTTCTTCCTCCTCCCAACCTCTACACCCAGTATCCCACCTACCTTTGAAAAAGATGTTAGACTCTCCTTGGTATCAGTTCCAACACAGGCAAACCTAGCATCATGGATGGATGGCTCTTGGACCTCTGATACTTTTGGTGCTCTGTGTCAGTCCATACTTTCTCTCTAAGCCAAGTCTCTGCTCTGTTTGACTCCATCCTGGAGGCATTGACTAAGTGCAAAGATCCGAGGATTTGTGATTGTTGCAGTAACATTTCTCTGTACACACCCCCAGGCCAAGTAATAGAGGGAGAATTGGAAAGGAAGATGATGAAGAGAAGACAAGGAGCCAGAGATCTGCTGAAAGCACCAGAAAGCCTACCACTGAAAGTCATGAAAATAATTCTCAGAACTCTGGGGAAGATGGGTATTGTCCACACCTCGGCAAGTTACTGAGGCTTAGGGAAATCCAATTTCTTTGTAAAAGGTCATAGATCTTGTAGGTGAGGCAAATAATTTGCTGATTAGAACATCACACTGCCCCTCACAACTTGGCCTTGCAGCACCTGCCAATTAGTGATTTCATCATTCTAACCACCTTCCCTTTTAAAACGCAAATTCCCTCGCAAAGAATAAAACCCGACAACTGACAATTTCGTGCAAGCTGTTACGATCACGTCATCAGCTCAGTACTATACTGGTCAGCTCAAATAGAAAAACACCAAACAAAATGCCACAGACTGGGATGGATTAAACAACAGACATTTATTTTCCCGTAGTTTTGGCGCCTGGAAGTCAGATCAGGGCACCAGCATGGTGGGCTTCTGGTGAGAGCTCTCTCCCTGGCTTGTTGGGAAGCTGCCTTCCAACTGTGTCCTCACATGGTGGGGAGAGAGAATAAGATCTTTGTGGTCTACTCTTACAAGAGTACTAATAACCCCATTATAAGGACCCCACTCTCATGACCACCTCTAAACGTCATTGCCTCCCAAAGGCCCTGTGGCCAAATACCAATATGTTAAGGGTTAGGGCTTCGACATATGAATTTTGAGGGGATGTAACTCCATTTACAGCAAGTACCAAGCCCCTTTCTTAGACACAGGAGAATTTTTGGGCTGCTTAACCTATCCCAGTACCGCCTGCTTTAGACATTTCTTAAGTGAATAATAAAGTCCTTATGGTTTAAACAACTATAAGTAAGGTAGTCTGTAATGTGAGGCTAAAAACACTCCCAGAGAACCCAAGTAGGGACAGTTGCAACCGTTACTCTGAGTGACATGGATGCCTGGAAACAACCGTGGTGGGGAAGGGCAGAGGCTCCCTCTGCTAGTGCCCTGTATTAGCCAGCCAGGGGTGAGGGCAAACTATCCCAACCCCTGCTCATGAGGGCCCTCGCAGGAAGTCAATAGTGGGTGGCACAAACATTTGTTGAATAAATGCATGAAACAACAACAACAACAACAAAAAACCAAGGGAAGTGGAAGGAGAAATAAAAGGATTTGATGAATTTTTCCCAGCTCTGCAATAGGAGATACCCCAATTGCCTTCCAGACCTTGTATCCTAGGAGTTTATTAAAGCATCAATATCAATTGGCTCCTACTCTGTGCTATGTGCTTGGAATGTCAGACTGAGACGGGATTCTGTGCTCAGCTCACCTGCTACCCTGGGGGTCAGATATCTACACAGCCTACTACAATATAAGGATGCAATACAATTGAGCAATACATTTTGCTCATCTGATGAGCAAATTCACTCATTTATTCATTCTTAAATCCAGTCTCAGATGTGAAATGGAAGGCAAGAACCCAAGGGGAGGTTTGCTTGTGGCTGGAGGCTGACTACAGCTTCTTCTATCCACCCTACTGAGGACTTGTCCATAAGAGTTGTCTGCTTTGGGTGCAAAGGTCCAGGATTTTAGACTTCTGCCTCAGTCATTGTAGTGGGCTGCCTTGGAAGAGTGTGACTTTGGGAGAGGCTGTTCTCTGCAAGTGAGGCAATCCCTGAGGGGGGCTGACAGCTGAGAGCTCTCTGCTCATAGCACTCCCAGAAGTTGGACAACAAGGCTTTTCTATTTATTTTTTCTTAAGAGGGAGGAGAGAGAAAGGGCAGAAGGAGATGGAGAGAGAGAGAGAATCTTCAGCAGGCTCCATGCCCAGCTCGGAGCCTGACATAGGGGTGAATCTCACAACCCTGAGATCGTGACCTGAGCCAAAATCAAGAGTTGGACACTTCACTGACTGAGCCCACCCAGGTGCCCTAACAAGTCTTCCTAAAAGGGAATCTGAGTGACGCATTTCTGTGTTCATCAGTCATGGACAAGGGGTCTGGCTTCTCTGACCTATTTCCTATCATTGTTCATCTCACCTATTTTGCTCCTTACTGTTTCTTGAGCATGTCAGGCACATTCCCATCTCAAGGTCTTTTCCCTTCCTGTTCCTCTGTCTTAATTGCTCCTCCCTTAGATAACGGTATGGAGTTTGCTTTCTCTTCCTTCAGATTTCTGCTGAAGTATCTCCTTATCTGAGAGAACATTCATGACCACCCTAAATAATACACCTTCCTCGGCATGGGGGGGGGCGGGGAGAAATATAGATAAATAGACATGGTTGTGTTGCTTATTGATGGTCTCTCCCACACTATTTTGCGTACTGTTAAATCCTCAGTGCCTAAGGCTATACAGTAATAGGCATATAGCAGGCTCTCAACAAATATTTGTTAGAGTCAGATACTGTGCTAGGATCTAAGATAGAAAGGTAAGCAAAAACAGCGATGAACTCTGCCCTCATGGATCTTGACAAAATGACAATCATGCAAGTAAATATAAAGTTGCAGTCATAGATGGGCTAAAATGGAGAGAAATGCGGTGCTAAAAGGGCATATAACGGGGATTTGACCCTGTCAGGAAGGACGTGGAGAGCTTTGTGAGGAAGTGATATATGAGCTGAAGTCTAAAGGATGGATAGGCTTTGACTAGATGAAGAAAGGTGACAGATTCAAATCTATCTTTGCAAAAGATAGCACTCTGAACTCATTGGAGAGATTGGATGAGAAAGGGCAATGATGGCCATCTGTAGGATTGTTAGTGTGCTACAGAAATCTTACAGGTGAGGGTGATGGTTGTCTGAATTGAGGGTGGCCCAAGTGGTTGGAAGAAGTATCTGGATTTGATAAATCTGTGTGAAGTATATAACAGAGGAGGCTTATGGATTTTTAAAAAATATTTATTTATTCATGAGAGACAGAGAGAGGCAGAGACATAGGCAGAGGGAGAAACAGGCTCCCTTGTGAGGTGCCTGATGTGGGACTCAATCTCAGAACCCTGGGATTACGACCTGAACCAAAGGCAGACACTCAATCACCGAGCCACCCAGGTGCCCTGAGGTTTATGGATTATATATATGGGAGGTCAAGGAAAAGGGAGATGACAAAATGGGCTTCTGGTCTTCTGTACAACTGGTTAGAGGATTGGGAGAGAATATTGGAAGAGGAACAGGTTTATTTTGTGTTTGTATCTATATATGGGAGAAGAAAGTGAGAGAGAAGATCTTGACTTTTGACATTTTGATTTTGACGTGCTACTGAGACCTCTAAGATAAGATGTCAAGTAGAGCATTGGTGGTAAGAGTGAAGAGCTCAGAAATGTAGCCTGGGCTGGAGATACAACTTTGTGAGTCATCTGAATAGGTGGTGTTTTAAGATGTAGAAGTGAATAAGGTTGCCCAGACAGAGGATATTTCAGGTTAAGAGAGAGGTCCTGGGATGGCATTGAGGAACATCAACATTTTGAGAAGCCTGGGCTTGCAAAAGTGACTGTTGGGACTACTAAAGTGTTGGAGGACAAGGATGACGTAGTGTCACTTCAAAATAGTGTCTCTATTATCACCATATATAAGATACACCAATGTCTTGGGGTGGTTCAGTTGGTTGAGAGGTTGAGCATCTGACTCTTGATTTTGGCTGAAGTCGTGATCTCAGGCTCCTGGGAATGAACTCCAAGGTGGGCTCCAGGCTCCGTGGGGAGTCTGCTTGTCTCCCTCTCCCTCTGCCCCTCTCTCTCTAAAATAAATAAAACAAATCTTAAAAAAAATGATACAGTGATGTTGTACGTCCATGTTGTTTTCTAAAAGTCTTCATTTATTTTAACGGTAAGAATATAATATAGGGTAAAAGATAACTAAAGATTAACAAGACTCTGTTAAAATGAAAGTGTTTCCCAAAGAAAAGAATCCTCAGCACTCCTGAAGGAGGATCTAGGAACTGAAAAATACCAACACAGAGGTCAATGGTGATCTTAGTGATTTATTGCTTTTCGTGCAGGAGACATGAGCTAAAACTTCAGTAGGAAGCCACGAAATGGAAACATTGTGTGTGTGTGTGTGGGGGGGGGGGGGGGAGCCCAAGAACTATTTTGGGATGGAAATGGTAGAACTGAAAGGTTAGTTGTCCTGTAAGGATTCCAAGAAATTGGGAAGGAGAGTGAGTCCCAGTAAAGGGCTCGTTTTGAACGTGGACCAGCCCTCCGTGGTGACAGGAGGGGACAGTGCCCGGGGCGCAGACCTAAGTACACTTGTGGGCTCGATATGGGATATGGGGGAGACGAAGGGATTGCCTTGCGTTTTCTCTGTAATGAAAGACCAGAAGTTTAAATCTTTCTCCTTGTAAACTGATCGTTTTGTGCGTGGGTGGATGCGTTAGCCGTCCAACTGTTGCACACAGAGCTAAATATATATTCCCGTTCACAGCGGTGGCAGTGGCAACCACAGGAGCTTAATAAATGCTCCATTCATTTTTCTTGTCCTGGTGACGTTAAAGCCAACGATGCCCTGATGGCAAGGGAAAGTATTCGCTCCAATCGGGGCCCTAGTATAAGGCGCCTGACAGGCGTGAGGCGTGAGAATCAAGCGGACAGACGTCAGACAGCGGAGGGAACGACGTCCACCCGCCCGCTCCTTCTGGTCCGGGACCCGAAGAGTTAAGGCCAACGAGACCCGGCCATCCCCGCTTCCTAGAGGGGCCCCGGCGGAGCCTTGCGGGGGGCGGCTAGAGGGGCTTCCGGTTTCTGTCTTCCGGGCCCGAGAGTTTAGGACCCCGGGTTGGTGGGGTCAGAAGGAGGTGGGGGCTCCTTGCCCCGGGACGGCTGGGCCTGCTGGGGTGCTGGGCGCCTCGTGTGGCCCCCGGAACAGTGAGTCCCTTCTCGGGGGGAAGGGAGCCAAGGGCTGCGGGCTGGAGGAGTGGCCGCTGCACCACGCAGACCGCCGTTTCGGCCCGGAGAGGGGTCGCGCGCTGCGAGGGGCCGAGGGCCAGCGGCTCTCCCCTCCCCCACCCCCCCCATCGCCCCCCCTCCGCGCCCCCCGTCGACCCTTAAAGGAGCTTGTCGGCTGAAGAGCATCTGGCCTCCTGGACCTGCACCCCCGCGGGGCGCCCCAGCCTCTGCCACCTGCCCACGGTTCCTAAAGCTGAGCTTCAGGCCGTGCATTTTCTCGGGAAGACTTTTTTATCCTAAGCACCTCTCTGCAGGGTGACATCTCGGGGACGGCCCTGCAATACCATTTGTGGCCTGAGTTTGCTACCGTTTGGCTGAGCCAGTGTTCCTGAGCCCCTCCCCCCCCCCCCCCCCAACTACCAAAGTTAAGCCTTTCTGAGCAGGAAAATTGCTGCACGGGGCTCTGTTACCCTGACTTGTACTTGGTTTGTAAAGACTCGGTTGGAACTAGATAACTCAGATAGCAAAACATAGTGCTCCCTGTGAACAATTTTCCTTTTTTTTTTTTTTTTTTTTTGCCCCTTTTAGGTATGTGCCCCCCCCCCCCCCCCAAACGCTAGGGCTATTTGTAATTTAGACTAGTTCTATCTTTTCCTGTAACAAATCCGTAGTTGCTGCGGGTGCTTAGGGAATGCCAGCTCCGTTTGGTATCACGTCTATAGAAGCAAATCTTTTTTTTTTTTTTTTTAAATCCAGTTAATGTTTTCCAAAATAAAGGTCCTCTTCGAGATTTATTTGCGGTTTAGGCTTATGTCCAGCTCCGCTTCCTGCTCTGGTTTACTGCAGTGGATTAGAGTGTGAAAGTCCGCATCCGAACAGGCTTGGGACTGAAGTCGGCTCTGCTACTTTCTGGTTGTGTGACGTTGGGAAAGTTTCTTAATGTCTTTTTTCATCTACGTGCGGGTAATTGGTCATAGACCTCCAAGGGCTATTGTAAAAATCAAATGAGAAATATGTGTATTTAGCTCACTTCCTGGCACATAATAGGCAGTGGTAAAGTGAAAGTTACACCTTTTAAAATATTCTTCCAAAACCAGATTTTTTTGTTTGTTTGTTTTCCATGTGTGCCATCCTTATTTGAGGCTCTTGTTTTTCCCAAATAATGCTGTTCTCTATATCCTGAAATGGATTGCAATTACACATATATCTGCTTTCCAGTGATGGATCAGCCCCTAATAGTAGGTCAAGAATTGTAATTGGCTCCAGAAGATAAGTGTAGCCTAAAAGGGATATTGTGATTATAATAGACAAAGAGTCAAGGAAGAGCTCCCTCATTAGCTTCCCTTTTATATTTAGGGGTTATCGGCTATAATCATTCTAGCTCTGCTTTATCCTATCCTTTTTCTTTTTCCTTTCCTTTTTTTTTTTTTTTTTTTTTTTTTTTTTTTTTTTTTTTTACTGGTTATATAAATTCTAACTTTCTTTTGAAATTGAAGTTCAAATGTTTCATCCTCTGTCAAGGGTCAGTTTATTCTTTCTAAACAGGGTGCTTTCTCTTTAGCTGCTTCTTATACCCTCATATCCCTTTTCTTTTTCTTTTTAGTCTTGTTATTGTTACCTTTCCCAAAAAATACCTTGGTGTTTTCAATTAAAAGTGTTTCTGAGTAAACAATGAGTATTAGTGTTTATTCTGTTTTTGAAGTTTGTGCCTCAGACTTGAATGTTAAGATTTAATTTTTTTATTGTTATTTCCTTAGAAGTAGTAAATTGGGTTAACCCTTAATGCAGAACACTTGCATCTGAGATAAGATTTCTTTCCAAAAAGACTTATAAAGACCATGTTTCTTTTTTTCAGTCTGGTGCACAAAACATTTTGTGCCTCTGGTTGTTAGGTTGCAATGGTTGGGGAGGAGAAAGAATACATTTTAGCCAAGGCCCCAAGCATAACCTGTTTCCTTCCACAGGGTTTCTGAGCCCCACCTTGGCTGTGACCACTGATGGAGCAAGAGCAAAAACTGTTGGTCTCAGATTCTAGTGGCTTCCAGGAGAGGGAGAGTTTGAAAAGCCCTTTTACAGGTGAGGGATCAAGAAGATTATCTGAATCCACTGGAAATTCAATGTAAGATGTACCATGGAGTGCTATAGGTTGTGTAGAAAGAACAGGAAATTTGAATGGGACAAACTTTAATTTGATTCCTGCTCTG
This sequence comes from Vulpes vulpes, assembly GCF_048418805.1. Lineage (NCBI taxonomy): Eukaryota > Metazoa > Chordata > Mammalia > Carnivora > Canidae > Vulpes > Vulpes vulpes. Next base: position 14,131,314 of record NC_132792.1, on the reverse strand, counting down.
TTGCTTACAAGCTATGTTAACTTTTATAACCTCAATTTTCTTATCTTTAAGAAAAATAAATATCTGTCTCATATTTTTTAGGATTAATGAGATACTATATGCCAAGCTATTGTTCTTAATAAATAGTAGGTATCATTGTTATTTCTCTATTTTCTCAGATTTTAAGTAAAGTATTGCCAAGTTTTCACTTTAGAATGTGTCTTATTCAGTTTCTTCCCTACTCAGATCCCCTTTTTTAAGTCTTCTAGAATAAAGCTTAATGTTTTTAGATCAGTAATCCCTTTTGGCAATTGCTGATAGCTGTTTAAATACTTCCTTACTGTTATTAAGCACAAAAAAATTCACCTGCTTCTAATCAACAGTAGAAAAAGTAAAACTAGCTTTAAACACTTTTTTAATATAAAAGAATTTTTAAGTTTTTACTTTGTTATTCCCTCCCTTCCACTGCAATTCAGAATTTCTTTCCCTGGTAGAGACTAGGGAATATGTTTAGAATATTTGTTTATTCTTACAGGAGGTGAAAGTAAGAATAATTTGGAAACTGTTCAACACCATAACTCCAAGGCAGAGAAAGAGAAAGCCTCAAAATGGTCTAAAGGAGATGGTCTGCAAAATTGTAAGCATGAGGATACAAAAGAAATTCCATTGACATGGTCCCAAGGAAATGAGATCTGGTGTAATGATTCCTATGAGAATGATGGCAAGTCAGAGAATCAGGGAAATTCTACAGGAAAAGAAGAAAAACCCAGTCACTGGGGATGGGACCCAGGGGAACACTGCAGTGCCTCTGTCCAGCAGAATTCAACCTTCAAAGACAAACCCTATAAATGTTCTGAATGTTGGAAAAGCTTCAACAACAGTTCCCATTTGCGTATTCACCAGAGGACCCACTCAGGAGAAAAACCTTATAAATGCTCTGAGTGTGGGAAATGCTTTAGTAACAGCTCTCACCTGATTCAACATCTGCGAACACACACAGGAGAGAAGCCCTACCAGTGTGCTGAATGTGGGAAAAGCTTCAGCAATACCTCCCATCTAATTATCCATGAGAGGACTCACACGGGAGAGAAACCCTATAAATGTCCTGAGTGTGGAAAGAGCTTTGGTAGCAGCTCCCACCTTATTCAGCACCACAGATCACATACTGGTGAAAAACCATATGAATGTCCTGTTTGTGGGAAATGCTTCAGCCACAGTTATGTCCTGATAGAACATCAGAGGATTCACACTGGAGAAAAACCTTATAAGTGCCCTGACTGTGGAAAGAGTTTTAGTCAGAGTTCTAGCCTGATTCGCCACCAGCGGACACACACAGGCGAGAAACCCTACAAGTGTTTTGAGTGTGGAAAAAGCTTTGGTTGTAATTCGACTCTCATAAAGCATCAGCGAATTCATACTGGAGAAAAACCATATCAGTGTACAGAATGCGGGAAGAGTTTCAGTCGAAGTTCCAACCTAATCACACACCGGAAAACCCATGCAGGAGGAAAGCCCTATGAAAGTTCTGAATATGAAGAAAGTTTGAATCAGAACTGTAGTGTGATAGAAGACTGCAGAATCCAGCCTGGGGAGAAGCCATACAAATGTTGCGAATGTGGAAAGCGTTTTGGCCTCAGCTCCCATCTTATTAGACATCAGAGAACACACACGGGAGAAAAACCTTACAGGTGTTCAGAGTGTTGGAAGACTTTTAGTCAGAGCTCCACCCTGGTGATTCACCAAAGGACACACACAGGAGAGAGACCTTACAAGTGTCCTGAGTGTGGTGAGTGCTTCAGTCAGAGCTTTAATCTTATCAGGCACCGGAGAACTCACATGGGAGAAAAACCTTACAAATGCAGTGATTGTGAGAAATGCTTCAGCAGAAGTGCCTATCTCAATCAGCATCGGAAAACTCACATAGAAAAGTCTTTCGAGTCTCCTGAAGTTGAAGCTTTTCCTCATGGGTGGACTTGGAAAAACTGTCCAGGGGAAATAGCCCTCATCTCTTTTTCGGTCCCAAACCCATCTTCCTCTTGAGTCCCAAAGCCTGTTTGTATTTATTTTTTCCTTTTCTTACTGGACCATTACAATTAAGGTGTTGCTGTGAAGTTTTTTTGGTGTGTTTGCCATAATGTCTGAAAAAAGTTAACCTCCCAGGTTAGAGAATGTGAAGGCCCTGGTCCCCTGTTCATTACATCTGCCCAGTGAGAGATGCTGCCAATGAATGAGAAGAAATGTTTTTTGATTGAGGTAAAATTGGAATCGCTTGAAAGGAAAATATAAAGAGAATTCCTGGAAATAAGGACATCTGAGAGCTTGAATCTGAGCTAGTCCTTGAATTTTCCTATTTCCTCTTGCCTGATTGGGTGGCAATAATTTGTTACTGGCCTCAGGGATTTATCCAGAGAAAGATTCTTTTTGAACAATTAATGTGATTTCTTGGCTGTTTTGGTAGGTCTTAAGAAAAGACTCAGTTTTTTTATTTTTTTAAAGATTTTATTTATTCATGAGGGACACAGAAAGGCAGAGACACAGGCAGAGGGAGAAGCAGGCTCCATGCAGGGAGCCTACGTGGGGCTCGATCTGGGTGTCCAGGATCACGCCCTGGGCTGAAGGTGGCGCTAAACTGCTGAGCCATCCAGGCTGCCCAAGACTCAGTCTTTTTTTTTTTTTTTAAGATTTTGTTTATTTATTCATGAGACACAGAGAGGCAGAGGGAGAAGCAGGCTTCATGGAGGGAGCCTGACATGGGACTCGATCCCAGGTCTCCAGGATCATGCCCTGGGCTGAACTGCTGAGCCACCCGGGCTGCCCAAGACTCAGTTTTTAAATGCATTTTTATTTGCTGAAAATAAACCATTGAATTTAGAACTGTATTGTCGAATACAATAGTCACTAGCCACATGTGGATATTTAAGTAAATTTATATTAAGATCATATGAAATTTAAAATCTGGTTCCTTAGTTGCCCTAACCACTCAAGCACTCAAGAGCCACACATACCTGGTGGCTGCTGCTGTATGGGATATCATATAAAGTTCCTTCTTTTAATATTATTACTCTTTTAAAAAAGATTTTGTTTATTAATGAGACACAGACAGAGAGGCAGAGACATAGGCAGAGGTAGAAGCAGGCTCCCTGTAGGGAGCCCGATGTGGGATCTGATCCCGGGGTTATCACACTCTGAGCCGAAGGCAGTTTTCAACCACCGAGCCACCCAGGCATCCCTCAAGATGGTTATTCTTGGCAGACTCATAAATATTTCTTATAAGACTGTAGGAAATGTGCTATGAGGTTTCTGCTCTCCAAGAAGAATTGCAACGTAGAGTAGAAATGGGATAGAGGTACTTGGTCGAGAGATTGGCCCATCCTAATGGTTGTATGTCTTATGTTCAGCTGTCTTGGTAATCTAGTGATATGATGCCATGGTCTTGGCCAAAACCAGACTAAGAGGTAGAATTCTTGAATTCTGTTTTAAGAATTTTTGACCAATAGTCTTTTCCCCTTAGTTTTCTCATTACATAATTCTTGGTTAGATCAGATCCTGGTTCTTTTTCTCATAATTAACCCTCTGCATCTGAGCCAGTGTGCAGGGACAGTTTGCTATTGAGATTCCTTAGTTCCAGTCTTGATGGTTTTCTTTTGCCTCCTGACTTACGGGGTGTGTGGATCTTCCCTGTTTGTCCAGTGGGAATGAGGATTTATCAAGCATTAAGTTATTTCCTATGCTCCTAGCCCCTATTTTTTCCTGCCAGTGCAAGGAGTAGATGTGTAGGGACGTTGAGACTCCTGAATTGCTCGGGATTTCTAGTCTCATTTTTGGATTCAAACTATATTTTATGAAGACTGTGTGGAATACAGATTAGGAATGTAGAGCCAGAAAGGGTTCATTAGAGCTGCTGCAAAGGGCTGTAGCCGGCAGATAACTGAATTGCATGGGGAATATTTCTTCTTTCATGATTGTAGTATGCCTGATACTAGTGAGGCAGTTACGTCATTTTGTATTGTTATAGGATTGAAAAGTAAAGCAAAAGTTAACAAAAGACTTAAGAAGCATTTGGGGTGATTTTCTGCTTTTGAAAAGAGGGAGAACATAATTGGGTGGCATTGGCTTTTATGTGACCCTCACCTAGGCTTCTTTTTACCTTTGTATGTTAGGAAGGATTGTCCAAATTATCTTCAATTGTACTATCTGAGGACAATTGTTTTCAGTAACTTTTTACCACAGACAACTAAGAGTTTGATTACTGTTTGATAATTAAATTTGGGCATTTGCTATTGAGGCCAAAATTCAGAGGCAAGGCAGGAGCTTTTGGGGCGGTGTACCATCACCAACCACAGTATGTGTGGCAAGTAGCCACTCTACCTGCTTCTTCATCTGTAAAGCAGGGATAATGGCTGTCTCATGGGGTTCTGTAAAGATTAAATAAATGTTTGCAAAGCAGCTAGCACAGTACTTATGTCTAAATACACGGTAATTGGTTATTATTGATTGAAATAAGTTGAAAAATGTCCTCCCCATATTTGCAGAAGTAGCAGTACTACCCCAACTTAGTCCTACTTGTGAATTCTTTATGACCAACTTCAGGAACTCTGCATAATAAGGCTTGAAAAGCACATAACTATATAGGGTTTCAAGTTTGCAGGCTTTTGAAAACCCATTTATTTGATTTGGCTAATTGGATTTTTTTGTCATTCTTAAAGGATTCAGTTTAAGTCAGGAAAGAACAAAATAGCAAGTTCAACTTAAGTTAATTCCTGTCTGAAGAGATTAACAACAGGTATAATTTATATCCTATCAGCATCACCTACTCTATGTTTTATAATTGGCCATGATTATAGAAAACCTGTTTCACAAACCTCAATGTCTATAAACATCTATGTCTATAGAATCATATATGTTCACATTTTAGATGGGTTAAGATAGGCTCCATGAGTAAAACGATTTAGTAAGCATTATTGTCTCTTTAAACTGAAAACTAAGAAAACAGAAGAGAGATTTGTCACTTATGAGGAGAACATAATAGTTAATAATATTTGATGCTTTTGCCTCAATTTCATTGATCAGCAGGTAGATTTTCTTATTTAGCTCCCCAAGAAGTAAATATTCTGTATTCTTTATTTTTCTTGCCAGCACAAAGAATAAAGCATTCTTTTTTAAAAAAGATTTTGTTTATTTATTTGAGAGAGAGAGGGAGCACAAGCAGGGGGAGGGGCAGAGGGAGAAGCAGACTCCCCATGAACAGGGAGCCTGATGTGGGGCTCAATCCCAAACCCCTGGGATCATGACCTAAGCTGTAGGTGGATGCTTAACCCACTGAGCCACCCAGGCGCCCCAGTAAAGCATTCTTATTTAAGTGATTTGTTTCATAGTTTCTTTTTAACTAAAGGGAAGACTCCTATCTTTTTTTCCTACTCAAAGAAGAGGCTTATATTTTTTTTCCTTTCAATAGAAAGAGGAAATCCATGTCAATGCATATACTCACAAACGTAGTGGTAAATTCACTCCCTACCTGCTGTAGAGTCTACCAGAAGGCATGCAAACAGTGAGTTTCTTATCATAGTACCTGAGGTGAAGATTTGCTCCCATCATTCCAAGTCATCCAAGTTGGATCTACCAAATGCGTCTTTTCCTTAGTGCTGTATGAATTTCCTCATTGATGGTGACAGGTAGTGGAATATGATTTGTGACTATCGCCCCTCATACATTGTAGTCCAGCGTGTTCATCTTTGCCCGTTTCACTTTCTGAAATCATGGTAGTGACAAAACTGTTATTGTTTCTTGATTCTGTATTTGAGTTTATATAATTCCTTTCAAGCAGTATGGTTGGTCATTCATTCAACAAAAATTTACTTGATGCCTAATATGTGTTTAGAAGTTCATATGACCTTGGGAGGGGGAAATGTAAGTAAAGACAGGTAGGAAAATTGTGCAGCTTTTCAGATGACTGACATCTTGCCAACTTCTGAACTATAATTTATGCTGAACCCTCTGTCTTCAAATCTAATAATTTGATAATCCAGGAAGCTAGAAATAACAGTATATTAAAATGGGTTAAGTTTGCTCTGTGAAAACACAAGCTTAGTGAAGTTAGACACAGTGCTTTGCACATAGTGGTTCTCAGTAGTTACAGAGTGGATGTCCAATGCTCACATGTTTTATGCTAATGCCCAAGAATATGCTCTTCCAGCATATGCCTTCCCATTAGACTGTCAGTTCCTTGAGTGTAGAGAACACTACATCTGAAACTAATGATGTACTATATGTTGGCTAATTGAATTTAAATAAAAAATTTTTTAAAAAAGAACTACTTGGACTTTTCCTCCTGGGTCGCAGGCACAATTCCAGTAGATGGCGCTAGAAGCTGCTCTAAGATCTAGGGTAGTGATAATGATGCCCACAATTGTGAAGTACTAGGAGGAAATAATGGTTGGGAAAAGGGCTGGCTACTTAGTGCAGTACCTCCCGTCACCTGATTCAGAGAACGAAGTGCACCCCAAATCTAGGAGATGAAGGTAAATTCAGGTTTGGCAAGTGGTTGAATACCTTTTTGTTTGTAAAATTGATGTAAAAAAAAAAGCACACTGGAAACTTACAAAAATACCAGGTGACACCGCTCAGAAGACTAGAATCCTCATCCTGCCCATCCTACTGCCAGCCACAATTCAGTGAAAAACTTGTATTGTCAGCTGCAGGGATGCAGGGATCGATGTTTTACTGCCACACTGTTGGGGGGTGGGGTAGTGGAGAAATGTAAGGTGTGGTCATTACCATCACCAGAGGCTACACCTGGTCACTCCTACTAATTCTTCAAACCTCAGCTTAAGCATAACTTCTTCTGGTAGGCCTTCCTTGACCTCTAGGTTACTTTATATCTTCTTACCCTCTGATACAACATTTACTTGCTTTTTTTTGGATGCATAGCACGTCCTTAATTACCTGTATGCTACTGTCTTCTCCATTAAACTCTGAACCCCCAAATGACAGGTACTGTGTCTACTTGGTGCAGTGCTCTACTCCTAACACCAAGCACAGTGCCTGACACAAAGTAGACACTTGATATGTGTTTATTCCATTGAACTGCCTTGATGTATATACTCTGGCTTTATGAGCAGTATTCAAGAAGAAAAAGAAAATGACAACAAAGGTTCAAATTCCAACTGGAATTTACAAAAGATTATTTAAGCACCAAGGGGATGCAGAACAATTAAATGACTGGCATTAAAAGTCTTTATGGACTGGGTGAACGGTGAGCAAGTAACTCTTGAGCATTTTGATATAATATGTGACAAACAAAAACATTAATGGAAAAGTAATTGCTCAGTTTGTACCAAAAAAAAAAAAGTATAAAATAAAGAAAGTTGACAATTTTAAATCGGTGACTGCTATGGCACAGAGGTGGAGTTACAAAGAGAGATGATTGGTCTGGGTCTTTTTTTTTTTTTTTATTAAGATTTTATTTATTTATGAGAGAGAGAGAAAGACACAGGCAGAGGGAGAAGCAGGCCCCATGCAGGGACCCTGATGTGGGACTTGATTCCGGGTCCCCAGGATCACGTCCTGGGTCAAAGGCAGGCGCTAAACCACTGAGCCACCCAGGGATCCCGGGTCTGGGTCTTTAACAACGGATAATTGAAGAAGGGAGGCCAAGGCTTTTCCTTGAATTGAGAATGGCACTTGAAAAGGCCTAAGTCCAGTCCTGACATGCCAAATTAGGGTAATAGGGAGAGCAGAGGCATCAGTGCAAGATCAGATATGTTCTTTGTTTTAAGGTAACTAGATCTTTGTATGGGGTGAAAAAAATGCATTCTAGTCAAAAAATCCCAGATTCCTGAACCAGATTTTCTTTCTTCTCTTCTTTTCTTTTTCTTTCTTTTTCTTTTTCTTTTTTTCTTTTTTTTTCTTTCAGAGAGAGAGCACACCAGCAGGAGGGGCAGAAGGAGAGAGAATCCTTAGCCAACTCCACATTGAGCACAGAGCCCAACATAGGCCTCTGTCTCACAACCATGGGATCATGACCTGAGCTGACACCAAGAGGCTTTAAGGCAGCACCACCCAAGTGCCTCTGACCCAGTTCTCTGAGCTTGGATTCCAGCTCTGCTACTTACTAGCTGTGTGACCACTTTTCTGTGTATCAGTTTCCTTATCTGTAGAATGGAGTTAAAAACAGTACCTTCCTCATAGTGTGATTGTGAGGACAAAAAGAGCTAATCTATGAAAAAAGGCATTGAGAATGCTGACTATACTCTTAACTCTTGTCATGATTACAAAGTATTTTTTCAAAACAAATCTAAAGGCTCAGTTGGTTAAGCATCTGCCTTCAGCTCAGGTCATGATCCCAGGGTCCTGGGATTGGAGCCCCACATTGAGCTCAGCTTGCTTCTCCCTCTCCCTCTGTCCCTCTCCCCCACTGCCTACTTGTATTTTCTCTTGCTAGCTAGCTCTGCTCTTTCTCTCTCTCAAATAAATCATCTTAAAAAGAAAAAGAAAAAGAAATCTAACATGGTGCTTTATTAAAAATTATACATCCTGATAAAGTTTTTCCAAATGATAGTAGGCTGATTAACCTTTATCAAATCTGTTAGTGTAAGAATTCACTACACTAAATTCACTACACGAACAGAAAAAATATACATATATATCAGTATATGCTTTAAAAGATTTGATTTTTTAAAATGGAGAAATTGTAAGCATCCTATTTAAGATTGAAACATTAGAAATAATCCTACTAAAATCAAGAATCACGACGGAAAACCTGATATCCCCAGCACTCTTCAGTATTGTGCTTCAGATCCTCATCAGTATAACAATATGAGAAAAATAATCAAGAGGCATAAATATTAGAAAGTAAGCCAATTCTAGGTCTACCTGTACTCAAATCTCCTAAAATAGCTCATGCTATGCTCTGATTCACAGGTGGCCCGATCCCTGCAGGCTGTGTTTCTCAAACTTGCTTTTCAAATGGTGTCTAGCCAACAAGTGAGAAGCCCCTAGTGGGAGGTTGGGCCCTGGGGGGAAGAGAAGACTCGTTATTTCTCCTACTTCCTCTTGGCCTCCTACAGCTTCATGGCTGCAGCTGTCTCCAGCATGACTCCTACTCCCACCAGACAGGTCCACCAGGCTTCTGGTTTCTTTGGAGTTACCTGGTCTCCAAAGTCTCCTTACATTGCTTCTTCCCAATTACAAAGTATTTTTCATGGACTTTCTCTATAGTTTATTACTTTCTGCCAGTTAGTGGCTGATTTGTGTCATATTTCATTGCATTTGCTTCAGGACTGAGTGGCAGATATTTGTTTTTTTAAGATTTTATGTATTCATAGAGACAGAGAGAGAGGGGCAGAGACACAGGCAGAGGGAGAAGCAGGATCCATACAGGAAGCCTGATGTGGGACTCGATCCCAGGTCTCCGGGATCACACCCCAGGCTGCAGGCGGCACTAAACCGGTTCGCCACCGGCACTGCCCAGATATTTGTTTTTGAATGAGTGGAGCCATGCCAAGATTTAAACATCCTTGTGATCGTTACCTACTTAATAAAAAAAATCCTCCTATGCTAATTCCAAGTACGGGGTAGTCCAGTAACATCCTGGTGATACTGTATTCTCGTCTGTTAAGAGTCAGCTGCTCAAGCCTTAATGGAACAATATAGGAACCAACAAGCAGTTTATCGGATAATTTAGCTTTAAGAAAACTATTTCCCACGCGTCAAATTGTGTGGGAAAATTTGATGTAAATTTTAAATTTGATGTATATTTCAAACAGGCAAATTTGTGGATTCCGGGGAGGATTGTTGCCAGGGAAAGAATTAAAGTCTTGATTTTATAATGGAGGAATGTTAAAGCAGTGATGATTTTAACAAAGGATCTTGAGGAACACAAGATTTGGAGACCAGGAGCTTAACTTGATTTCATCGGGTATCAGCTGTCATCTGGCCAAGCCACTTGACCTAAGTTTCATTTCTGTTATTTGAGGGTTAGATGATGCCTGTGAAAGTATTTTGACACAATTATTTTTACCAGCAAGTAAGACATTTATTTGGGGTCAAAAATGATGACAGATGCCATACTCCTTTTCCCCCAAGGTTTTAGTTTTTTGAGAGCGAGCAGGGGCCGGGGGAGGGGCAGAGGAGGCTGGACCCCAGAGTCCTGACATCAGGACCTGAGCCTGACCCACTAAGCACCCGGGTGCACCGCCGATACCACACTTTTTTTTTTTTTTTTTTTAAGATTTCATTTATTTATTCACGAAAGACACAGAGGAGAGAGAGAGGCAGAGACACAGGCAGAGGGAGATGCAGGCTCCATGCAGCCCCGGGCCGCGCCGGGTCCGAATCCGAACCAGGGGCGGCCGGCGCGGCTCCCAGCCCCGGGAATCCGAGGGGGCCCCCGGGCTCCTAACACGGGCCGCCTCTCGTTTTTGCTCCCCTCGAAGGCGCGTCCTGGGCACGGCTCCGGGAGGGAGGCGCTGCCCGGGGCGCCTCCGGTCCGAGCCGCGCGGCTGGAAGCCTCCGAGCATCCCCGGGCGGAGCACCGAGCGCTGCGGATTCCGGCCGAGGGCGCCAGGGGCTGGCGGCGTGATGCGCATCTTGGGGCGCGGGCGGACCCCGCAGGCCCTCTCCTCGCACGCGGCTGCCCAACTCGTGCTTGCAGAGTCCGGCCCGACGCGTCACGTCTCCGCTGCCTCTGCCCGCACGGGGCCCGCGGCGCGGGGCAGGGCGGCTGCGTGCGACCCCGCTCCCGGACCCCGCGCCGCAAACGCCCGCGCGTGGACGGCGCCGCCTCCGCCTTAGGCGGCGGCTCCCGGGGGCGGCTCCGGGGGGCGAGGCGGCCGGGCCCGGGGCCGGAGCCGGGGCCGGGGCCGGGGCAACCCACCGAGGGACCCAGGCCGCGGGCGCCACCGCCCCCCGCGCCCCACGCCCCACGCCCCCACCCCACACCACGCAACATCGCCCTAGCGCCTCACCCGGCGACGCCGCGCGGGCCGCGCCGCCCGCCATTGGCCGAACGCGACATAGCGCCATCTCGGCCTACCGCGCGGCGCGCGCCCTGATTGGCCGGCGGCGGCGGTGGGCGGGGCGGGTGGCCGGCGCCCCGCCCCCTGGTCCTCGCCTGGGCGGAGCCCCGCGGCCGTCCGGTGGCGCGGCGGGCTGAGGGCGGGCGGCGGTTACTCTGGTTACCGCCCAAGCGCCGCGCGGGGAGGGCAGCGGCCGCCGGCGAGGGATGCTGGCGAGGAGGCCGTCCGGAGCCGCCGCCGCCGCCGCCGCCCGCTGAGCCAGCTCCCTGGACGCCGCCGTTGCCCCGCGGGGAGACGGAGGCGCGGAGCGGGAGGCGCGGGGGCCGTGACCCGGGGCGTCTGCGGGGCGGGGGCGGGCGCGGGCGCGGGCGCGGGCGCGCCGGCGAGTCGGAGGCCGCCCAGCCTCGGCGCGGGGCGGTGTCTCTCCGCGCTCCCCCCCCACCGCCGGGCCGCGCCCAGACTGGTCTCCCCTGCGCATCCGCCTGCGGAGGGGCACCTGCTGCAGGTGAGCGCGGACAGCGTGCGGCCCGGCGAGGTAGGTGACCCGGGGACGCCCGCCGCCAGGAGATCCATGGATTGCCGGCAGCACGGGGCTCTGGTCGGGGGCCGTGGGAGCAGGCGGCTTTTCAGCACAGCCTAGTAAGTCCGGACGACCCTGCCCCCTTGACCTGCTCTTACAGCAGCCCGCGGCGATTTCGTCGATTCCGCGGGTCTGAGTTGTTACCCTGCGACGGTGCTTGCTGGACCCCGGCCTCCCCCTCCTCCTGCTTTTGGTGACACGTTCTGGGGAGCACCTCGGATCGCCAAAACCCTACAAAGCAAAGGGAGGATCTCGGCTTTGACCCCGGGGCACCGGCGGAGGCTCTGAGCCATGTGGACCTTCTTGGGCATTGCCACGTTCACGTACTTTTACAAGAAATGCGGAGACTTCGTGTCTTTCGCCAACAAGGAGCTGCTGCTGTGCGTGCTGGTGTTCCTGTCCCTGGGCCTGGTGCTCTCCTACCGCTGCCGCTACCGGAGCGGGGCCCTCCTGGGGCGCCGGCGGAGCGGCTCCCAGTTCGCGCTCTTCTCGGACATTCTGTCGGCCTTGCCTTTCATTGGCTTCTTCTGGGCCAAGTCACCCCCGGGATCAGAGAATAAAGAGCAGCCTGCGTCTAGGAGGGTAGGTGGGATTTTAAGAGGGCAAACGAGCTGAGCGTGTTCTTTTAAAATTAGGATTGGGGACCCCCACCCCCACCCCCCACCCCTATTCCCACCCCCATAAAAAGAAGAAAAAAAAATTAGGATTGGGGATCGATCGCTCAGATGTGAATTTTCCTCTTCTCTACAGGCCAAAAGGCGACAATTTAGATACTCTGCTAGGAATTCCCATTTAATTGTGATGTTTTTTGGTTTGTTTGTTTCTGTTTCTGTAAGCTCTTGACTCTTCTGGGCTACGTCCTTGCCACCGGTAGGAGTGAAGGAAAAGCTTCATTTCAGTTAGTGTTTGGTTGAGCCAGTGCTAAGTGGAACTGATTTGGTTATGAATATAAGCTTGGTTATGAAAGGGGAAATGTTAGAATTTCATTTTGGAGGCAGACGGAACCACTTTCTGCCATTGGGGAAAAAAAAATGTTTTACTTAAATCCTTGGGTAAGGATCCTATGTGTACCTGGGGAGAAAGAAAGCGGCTGCAGGTTAAGCCCACTACTTCTAGATGACAGCTGGCTATGGCGAGTAACAGAGCAATTCGAAAGGCTACTGGAGTAAAAAGCAGTTCATTTTATTGAAGTGGTGGGCAAAAATCCCCTCCTCTCCCGATGCCAGTGGGGCATTGAGGAAATCTATGTAGCAATGCCCTTGAATCGTGTCGATAATTGAGTAAGGTCCACAGTTTGGTCATGTTCCTAATTCTGAGGCTAATCTTTAATCACATGTGAAATTATGCCTCCGCCTCCGGAAAGACAGCAGAGGAGGACAATAGTAGGTGAGAGGGAGAAGAGGTCTGGCTTCAAAGCCAGCATATTTAGGGCCTGTTCGCCTTTTCTCAAGAGCACCAGAAGATTTTAAGCAGGGGAGTAACATTACCTGATTTTAACTTTTTATTTATTTATTTATTTACTTTTAATTTTTTACTTTTTTTTTAAAAAAGATTTTTATTTTTATTTATTTTATTCATAGAGACACACACAGAGAGAGAAACAGAGACACAGGCAGAGGGATAAGCGGGCTCCATGCAGGGAGCCCGATGTGGGACTCAATTCTGGGTCTCCAGGATTATACCCCAGGCTGAAGGCGGCGCTAAACTGCTGCGCCACTGTGGCTGCCCTAATTTTTACTTTTTAAAATTATTTATTTGAGAGAGAGAGAGAGAGAGAAAACACAAGCGGGGGGAAGGGTAGAGGCAGAGGGAGAGGGAGAAGCAGGCCCCCCACCTTGAGCAGGAAGCCTGATGTGGGGCTTGATCCCAGGACCCTGGGATCATGACCTGAACTGAAGGCAGACGTTTAATCAACCCAGGCCCCCTGATTTTAACTATTTTATATTATTTTTAAAAGAATTAAGTAATTAATTTATGAGAGACCGAGAGAGAGGTAGAGACATAGGCAGAAGGAGCGGCTGGCTTCCCACAGGGAGCATGATCAGAACTCTGTCCCAAGACCCCAGGATCATGACCTGAGCCAAAGGCAGGCGTTCAACCGCTGAGCCACCCAGTCTCCCCTGATTTTAACTTTTTAAAAAGAGCATTTCCAATTGGTATGTGGAGAGTGGATTGCAGGGACACGAGAATGGGAGCAGGGCTCTCAGGTGAGAGACTACAATAGGAGGCCAAGTGAGGGGTGGTAGTGATTTGGAGTTTGGGTGAGTGGCCTAAGAAAGTAGTTTACTCCTGGAAGGTTCTAGACCTGCATTATTTTACTGTATCCACAGTACAGATTAGCAAGGCCTATAGAAGGGAGGACTTGATCGAGAAGTTTTGCTCCACCAACTTCTGGCTGTAAGACCTTTGGCAAGACTTTCGTTTCTATAAGAATCAGTTACCTCTTCTATTAGATGAGGATGGCACCAGTCTTGCTGTTAGTTGAGGAATTAATTTAATGTGGTCTGTAACTGACAGATAAATAGTAGCTATTATTTGTCTAAAGGTAATGTAGACCTTTAAAGCAATCTTTTGACTAGTGCTTTGAGCAATAATGCTGAGTATGGCTTGGAGCAGTGGCAAAGTAGGGAGAGGGAATCTTTAATCTCAGTTTGGAATCTTTAGTGTTGTCTCAAGTACCTAGGACACCAAACACTAGTATAGGTGGCTGGAATGTGATTACATCATGTGATGTTGAGACATTTTTGGGAAGGGAAAATTCGATTGCCAGCAATCAATGGTTGGTTCCATTTTGTAAATGCCTCAGACTTTCTGCTTACTCCTAAATACCAGGGAGGTGATAGACTGCATTGAGCACTGAGTTCCTATTAGTGCCTCTCCTGACCATTCTCTGGATGACTCAACTAACTCAGGTACCCCTTTCAGGATTGTGTGTGTGTAACAGAGAAAACTTAGGAAGAAGAACTAATAATAAGTGGCTAAGATGACAAAAAGGGCTTATCTTGCTCCCAGAACAGTATTTTAAGTATAGTCAGTTACTCTGGCCATCAAGAAATACTTACGGGAAGTCTTCTCTTGGTAAAGGACAAAAAGATCATTTCTCTAAGAGAAATTATAAAAAATGGAATGGACAAGCCCCCAGTCCCCATAGAGTAAAGGAAGACCAAAGTCCATATAGAGTTAAAGAAAGATTAGAATCACAGAGAATCAAAGTTCTAAAAGATTTTAGGTTTTATTTCCTTCCTTTTTGCCTGAGGTCTTTTATTAAAGTCCCTTCAAGATGGCATTTGGGCCTATCTTAATCATTGTAGCGGTATGTGTGTGGAGAGACCCCAAGGAAGATTGTTCCTTGAAATTCTGTATCTGAAATGTCTTTATATTTGTCAGTCCACATACCAAGAACAAATACTTATTTCAAACCTGAATTACTCATGTTAAAAAACCCAACAAGCAATGTTATTCTCAGTGGACATAGATCTCTCAAAACAGGACTTTTTCATCTTCTTATGAATAAAGTTAAAGTTTTCATTGTCAGCCCAACTCGTGATAGGTTTGATGTTTATTCCTAAATGAACCAACTGTCTGAGTAGGCTTTCTTAGAGTGTCAAAATGGCGCAAATTAAATATGTTCTTATATGGGTTGTTTTGTTGTTTTTTTTTTTTTAAGATTTTATTTATTTATTTATTAGAATACACAGAGAGGAGAGAGAGAGAGAGAGAGGCAGAGACACAGGCAGAGGGAGAAGCAGGCTCCATGCAGGGAGCCTGATGTGGGACTTGATTCTGGGTCTCCAGGATTACGCCCTGGGCTGAAGGCAGCGCTAAAGCGCTGAGCCACCCGGGCTGCCCATGTTCTTATATGTTAAAGACTTAAATGTGAACAGGTCCAATCCTAAGGGACAGAATGAGTTATTTTGTCCTTTCAGAATTTTCTTGAGTTAAATAATTCTCAATTAATAGATTAATAGTATTTGACAGTCTTTTTGTTACATAAAAGTGATTTTAGGGTAAGATAGGTTTTTCAGATGAAAATCCAGAAGGAGAAAATAAAAATAAATATGGAAACATGTAAAAGGTGCTGAATAGTTTGCAACATGAAGTTGAAATAGAAGCTGTGTGTGATCTGCATCTGGTAGGTGTCTGGTATGTATTTGAAGACTTGAGTAATTAATGATAGAATTTTCCCTGTAATAAGTCTTTGGAGCCCCTTGTAAACATTATTTATATTTAGCCTGGTATGGTCTGTCTAACAGCATTTTCTAAATATATGTGGAAAATATATTTAATTTTATTGGGATATTATACATTGTAAATTTATTTTTAATTATACATTTTAAATGTTATTTAACTGAATATTTTGATATGCTTGGTTTTTATATATGATCTGGATTTAAAAACAGCAGTGCATTTGGTTTGATAGTGTTTGGGATGTAGCTTTTGCCTAAGATAGGTAAGTCCAGAGTGTCTATATAGTAGTACCATGATTTAAGGATAGCAAATGTGGATATATAATTAACATTTTTTTTTTAAACAGCACAAAAAAGGAACCAATATTTCAGAAACCACCTTAATAGGAGCAGCTGCCTCTTCAATACCTTCTCAAAATGACCCAGAAGTTATCATTGTGGGATCTGGTGTACTTGGCTCTGCTTTGGCAGCCGTGCTTTCCAGAGATGGAAGAAAAGTGACAGTGATTGAGAGAGATTTAAAAGAGCCCGACCGGATAGTTGGAGAATTTCTGCAGCCAGGTGGTTACCATGTCCTTGAAGACCTGGGTCTTGAAGGTAGGTTCATACTAATTTTGAGGAGTTATGTAGTATAAGTAAGCACTCTTCACTTTAGACTATCCTATAACTGGTAACAAGAGAATTCCAATTTATTTACATTTCTAAAAGTTACTGTTTACCAACAAATCTGCATGGAAATGAGAGCAAAGGAGAAAATAAGCATTTAGTGTATGAGGAGATACAATGTAGTGGCTACAAAATAGAAATGGTCAAAATTAAGATTGGAAAACTAGAATGAGGTCATGAAATTTAGTGAAAGGTGAAGTACATATTATTGATGAAGTACATATTATGTCTCTCGTATAGAATCTTTTATTTAAGTATCATCTGTTAAACCAATGATTTTTAAGCACAGACTATTCATTTAGGGAATACTTACTCACTGTCTACTTTGTGTGAGTTGCTGGACTTGGTACCGAGGATATACTGGTGAACAAGACTGATTCATTGGTCGCTCTTAAGGACCAGAGTGCAAAATATGCCTGGGTTCTGAACTCAGGAAGAGCTTGCTTGGCTCATGTGGTAGGGAGGATGGTATAGGAAGTATGAGCCTTGATTCTGGAACTAGATTACCTGAGTTTGGATACCCACCCAGGCACTTAAAGAGCTGTATAACCTTGGCTAGGTTATTCATCCTACTGTCTACCAGTTTCTTCATCTGTAAAATGGGCATTTCACGTGAGTCCTGGCCTCATAGATTATTATGAGGATGAAACGAATTCATATACAGAAAGCATTCAGAACAGCGTCTGGTATATAGTGGGCACTATGTAAATGTCTGCTGTTTTATATAAGGAGCTGAAAAGGAGAGCAGTCTAGCTAGTAAGTGTTAGGTGATGAGGAAAGGAGAATGGCTTGAGGTTAAAGTTGGAGAGATAGGCGGTAGCACATCATGGAGGGCTTTGCAGTCAGTGGAGCAGGAGTGTGACATGACCTGGCTTATGCCTGTATAAAATGGCTTCAGACCTTTGACATCTACTCAAAATAACAGACACATTTTACGTCCTGACCCAGCACACACAGACATATATAAATTTGACAGAAATTCATTTCATTTTACTTTTTAAATACTTGTCACGATTCTACCCAAGTACATGATTCACAAGTTGAAATTCATTTCATAATTTACCATTGACTCACACCCTGTAGTTTTAAAAGTCATGTGGACCTAGGGTGGTGGATAGACTCTTGAGATTGTGGCAGTGGGGTAGCAGGAATCAATGCAGAGTCCATTACGAACTCATTGCTAAGTCCAAGTGATAGATGATGGTGGTTTGGGCTGGTGTGGTGGCAGAGGATATAAAGAGAAGTGGACAGATTGATGTTCAAATTAAGAGACAGAAATGGCGTGACTTACTAAGGGATTGGTGGGAGATACGAGGGAGAAGGCAGTATTTTTTTTTCTTTTTTTGGGATGGGAGAAGGCAGTATTAAAAATCATTCCGAGGTTTTGTTTGAACAGCTGGTAGATGGTCGTATCATTTGGTGATAAGAAGATCCAGAGAGGAATGGGCATTGTGGATAGTTTGTGGGACATGTTGAGATATCCAAGTGGAGAAGTTAAGTTGCATATATGAATCTTGATTGCAGAGGAGTGGTTTGGACTGGCTGGAATTAGACATTTCAGAGGTGGCAGCCTATTTGTTGAAGTTAAAAGCCACAACAATGATGGAGAGAACACATAGGGAGAAAAGAGAAGACAGAGTAAACCAAGTCCTGGGAAACTGATATTTAAAGATCAAGCAGGTGCCATTTAATCCAAGAGAGAATGTTTCTAGTAGGAGGGAATGAGTATATATCAAGAAAGGGAAGGACAGCAATGCTGTGGTTTGCTAATGAAGCTCAGGTTAGATGAACATAGAAGAATGATTTGGCAATTTGGAGGTTGCTTGTGACAGTGACAAGATGTTTTAGCAGAGTTATGGGGATAAAACCCAGAGGGAAATGACTGGAGTTAAAAACATTTGAGATCAGAAAAACACTCTTGAGTGTTTAGAAAATAGGGCGGTAATGAGACGTAGGTGTGAGGATAAAGAAGGTGTATTTTGGGAGCGCCTGGGTGGCTCAGTTGGTTAATTGATTGGTGTGACTCTTGATTTTGGCTCAGGTCATGATCTCAGGGTTGTGCAGACACAAATTCTTTGAGGATTGGGGAGGAGGATAGTGTTGACTGTAGTAGTATGAGTGAAGGGGAGAAGAGGTAAAGAATGGTCAGATCACGAGGGTGCTGAATCCATGGGATTTTATAGCCCGCTATATGGTTTTGGCTTATGTTCAAAGGGAAGCCATTGGAGAATATTAAGAAGAGGAGTTATTCCATTTCACATTTTAGAAGTGTGATTAAAAATATTATTTAGAAATAATTATGTTACTCTATAGAAAAAAGAGTAGGTCATAAAGTGGTAAAGACAAGCAGGGGGACATGTCAAGAGGCTATTGCAGAATCAGAGTTGATGGCTTAGAACACGATCATAGGAGTAGAGAGGTGGGAAGCGGTTATGTTCTGGAAACACCTTCCGAAGGAAGAGTCATTTGGACTTGCTGATGAATCAGGTGTTAGGTATGAGAGAAAGAGGAGTCATGGTATTTACACAAGACTAGACATTACCAGGCCACGTCCAGACCTGATCCCTGTGTACTCTGATGTGTAGAGATGAGTGTGGTGAGTGGGAGTCAGAAAGCTGGGACCAAGGAAGAGCAGTCAGTGAGGAGGAAAAGCAAAAGCACACAGGGCTGAGGACCGAAGTGGAGAGAGTATTTTATGAAGAAAGGAAGTTCCATCTCTGTCCTTTTAGGTTTCTTAACCACCACCTTACATGAGAGGTTCACTTGAGACAGATGGGGCAATACCCCGGGACAAGATTTTGTTACTCTTAGAGTTGAACACAGGCAACCGGAAATGCTCTCCAACTAATGACCATACATAGAATCATTTAGAGATCTGATTTCAAGGGACATCACCAAGGTTGTGGTAACAAGCCTTAGTAGATTTTTATATGTAGTTTATGCAAGAGTAAGGAGAGCCTCTAAAGTTTTTTAGCCAGTCCACATACCATGAATACCCTTCATAGCAAAAATAAGAGTCCTTATTAACATTCATTTTTACTATTAATTTCCCCCGAAGTATGATGAGATGTGGATAATAGAAACACTTGGAATAGTTACTTTTTGGAGTATGGATTTTTAATATAATATAGACCACTCCTTCCTGAGTATGAGTTTTTATTTTTAAATTTTTAAAAATATTTTATTTATTTAGGGAGTATAGGAGCAAGGGGGAAGGGAGAGAGAGAATCCCAAGTAGACCACGCTAAGTGTGAAACCTGATGCGGGGCTTGATCTCAGGGCCCTGAGATCATACTTGAGCTGAAATCAAGAGTTGGGTGCTTAACTGACGGGGCTACCCAGGTGCCCCCTGAATATAAGTTTTTAATAATTGATTGCCCTATGGCTTAAGCTTAATATCTAGAATTCTTAAAATTAACACATTATAAATTAAATGCTATATTTTAGATTGAGTCATAATATCTAGTAGTTTGACTTTAAAGTTGCTTTCCATTTTTAGCAGAGGCAGTTTTTTGTTTTTTTGTTGTTGTTTTGTTTTTTCTTTAACTTGCCTCCTTACAGCGACTAATTCTGCATTTTTTTTAAATGTAGGAAGAGTGTTTTCCATGTCATTTTTTTTTTTTTTTAAGATTTTATTTATTCATGAGAGACAGAGAGAGAGAGAGGGAGAGAGGCAAAGACACAGGCAGAGGGAGAAGCAGGCTCCATGCAGGGAGCCTGACATGGGACTCGATCCTGGGAATCCAGGATCATGCCCTGGGCTAAAGGCAGGTGCTAAACCACTGAGCCACCCAGGGATCCCCTTTCCATGTCATTTTATCTGATATGTTGACCAGTCTGATGTCATAAGTGTGGAGCTTTATGATTAATAGATAGTGAAAGCTGTAAGTTATGTCACTGGCTTCAAAGTTACTAACATCTAGTATTCATGAAGCATGAATTTCATTGAAATGTAGGATACTGTCTTCTTGTCTGCTTAAGAAAGTAAAAGTATTCAGTCTGCTGTATTTGATTTTATCAATGAGGTTGAGATAGGGACAGATGTAAAGAAATCTTAAATTAGACCTTTTTTTTTTTTTTAAAAAAAGATTTTATTTATTTATTCATGAGAATACAAACACACGCACAGAGAGAGAGAGAGAAAGAGAGAGAGAGAGGCAGAGACACAGGCAGAGGGAGAAGCAGGGTCCATCCAGGGAAACTGATGTGAGACTCGATCCCGGGTCTCCAGGATCACGCCCTGGGCTGAAGGTGGTACTAAAACGCTGAGCCACCCAGGCTGCCCTTAGACCTTCTTTATATACTTATCTTAAGATAGTTAATTAACCCAAGGGAAAATTTTGCTGTGCCACTACTATATGTTTTATATTTTCTGATGTGTTCTAAAATTGGCCAGTTTAAACATCTCAAGTACTTCTGTAATATAGTTATGGGTTAAGAAAAACTCAGCAGCTGGACAAAGAATTATAGAAATACCAGATGGGCTTCAAATATCTAGGTTGGAAAAGATTGGCAATTTCCTGAGATCCAAATTAAATATACTGCCAATTGGCAGCTTTTAGGATATCTGTGTACTTTTCCCCGACTGAATTTTAACTGTAATAATTTAAGAACCATAATAAAAAACTAGTTTTGTTTCTGGGTCAGATGTATGACAGTATTCATCCAGGTTGTCCCTGGCTGGATTTTAAGTGCAATTAAAAAACATATCAGAAAACTAATTTATTTTGATCTTAGCCTAGATGTGTGACAGAACTGTTTATGAAGATTTTCTTTCATCTATTTCTTTCATTCTTCTAATGTACTTCATCTTGATATATTAACAACTATGATTTTAGGCCTATGTATAGTATCTTCTCAGTTGATACTTCATAATGTACTCTTTCTAACTTAGATTAATATTTAAGTTGTTTTCAGTTTTTTTTTTTTTAAGATTCTATTCTTTTATTCATGAGAGACACACACACACACACACACAGAGAGAGAGAGAGAGAGGGGCAGAGACATAGGCAGAGGGAGAAGCAGGGAGCCCGACGTGGGACTCAATCCCAGGTCTCCAGGATCACCCCCTGGGTAGCGCCAAACTGCTGAGCCACCTGGGCTGCTCTTTTCAGTTATTCTTAATTAGAGATAACACTATACTGAACTTACTCTTTCATATAACTTTAAAAATTATTAAAAATTACAAATTACATCTTTAGGATGAGCAGTAGATGAATTTACAAGACTAAGATTATTACATCAAAGGATGCGAACTTCTTGGTTTTTGATAATTATTGCTACAGTTACTTTCTTAAAATGTTTTTAGTTTATAGTATGACCAGTAAAATCTGCATTTATCAGTTTTATTATAGTATCACCGGCAATTTTGATAGATTCAGTATCTTACTATTTTAATTTATTTCATTGATTTTTTTAAATTAGGTTTTGAACATTTTTCCTGCTATGTTCAATATTTCCGTGTTGCTTTATATGAATCACCCATAAACTTTCACTTGTTATTACTAGGGTTTTAATACTTTTCCTATGGAATTTAATGAATAAATTTTATATATAAATATTAACCTTTTTGGAGTATTACAGATTTGCTAAGAAGGTGTCTTCTAGACACATTAAGAATTCTGAAATAGGGGCACCTGGGTGGCTCAGCGGTTTAGCGCTGCCTTCGGCCCAGAGCGTGGTCTCAGAGTCCTGGGATCAATTCCCGAATTGGGCTCCCTGCGTGGAGCCTGCTTCTCCCTCTTCCTATGTCTCTGCCTCTCTCTCTCTCTTTTTGTTTCTCATGAATAAATAAAATCTAAAAAAAAAAAAAAGATTTCAGAAATAGCATTATTAATGTGCAGTTGTCGAAATGGTTTCATTGCATTGTGAAGACAGAGACTCATTTTTGATAGCTGCATGTCCTCTGGTGCCTCATCCAACCCTGGGCATGTCAACAAAATTGACTTTTTTGAACTGAACTGTTTTGCAGATGCAGTGGAAGATATTGATGCCCAGGTGGTAGATGGCTACATAATCCATGATCAGGAAAGCAAATCAGAGGTTCAGATTCCTTACCCGGTGTCGGAAAACAGTCAGGTGCGGAGCGGAAGAGCTTTCCATCATGGAAGATTCATCATGGGTCTCCGGAAAGCAGCTATGGCGGAGCCCAAGTAAGACTACTTGGATATATAATGTTAGACGCATTTAAACGTGGCCCTTGCACAAATACGGTCTTGTCAATTGTCATTGATATTTGGGTATGGGCTGGAGCGTAGGTGTACTAAACAGTAAGTTAGAAGAACGTTAGATCTTCAGTGCCTTTGTCAAGAATATCATATAGAGGATTTCTGTTTGAAGGACACAGAACTATTGAGATTTTTCCTTTGGCTAAATACATTGTGCAGTTTTGTTTTTATGTTGTGGGATTTTGGAGGATGCAGTTTTAACTGAGGTCTAAGTCCTTTGTCTGCCTGTTTTGGGAGTTGGGGTTTGTGCTTATGGTATTTCCTGTTAAAAGAACAGAGGACTTCTTTCCTCTTAATTATTAACTTCTATTTGCCCCTAGTATTTAGGCAGGGGAGACTGCCTCAATTAGTGGCAGTCTAATTGCCTCAATTGAGGAAGTTTAACACATGAGAGCCCTCATGTCATTGACAAAGGCTTAAGTGTTGAGAAAGCAAGTGAAGAAGTAAGTGGACTTACCTTTGGACTGAGCTTTCTACGTTCATGGTAGAAACATGGGAAAATACACAAAAATAGAAGATTGTAAAAATTACCCATGATTCTTCTGACTAGAAGTAACTACTCTGAATAATTTGGTGGATAAACTCCCCAAATCAGTATTTTCCCATTTGTGTATAAATTTGTGTGGTGCCTAAAGTTTTTCTGCATGTATTTTTTTAAATTAATTGAGGTAAAAATCTCATGTTACTTTAAAAAAATCATTACGTTAGTATATATATGTATTCAATTTCAAGAAGTTAGGAAATAAAAACCACACTTACTTCATTCCAGACCTATATGTACATATCTGTACACGTGTGTGTGGTTTATGTGGGTAAACTGGAGATAAGGAATAAGGAATTTATTATTCCCTTTTTAAATTGTTCAAGTGTGCTACTGCATGTTTTATTTCTGTTTATCTTTTAGTACAAAGTTCATTGAAGGCATCGTGCTACAATTATTGGAAGAAGATGATGCTGTGATGGGAGTTCAGTACAAGGATAAAGAAACCGGGGACGTCAAGGTGAGAAATAGCAAATGTTAGCTCTTCCTAAGAGATGTTTTTCCTCTTTTTCTCCTACTCCTTTGAAAAGTAGGCCCACCAATTTATTCATCTGATAGCCTGAGTTCTCTCTAAGTGAGCCATCTGCAGCAGAGTGGATTTCAGATGGCAACACGTTGCAGACATGCACCACTAGATCAGCAGTATTTTTTTTTTTTTAAAGATTTTTTTTTTTAATTTTTATTTATTTATGATAGTCACAGAGAGAGAGAGAGAGGCAGAGACACAGGCAGAGGGAGAAGCAGGCTCCATGCACCGGGAGCCCGACGTGGGACTCGATCCCAGGTCTCCAGGATCGCGCCCTGGGCCAAAGGCAGGCGCTAAACCGCTGCGCCACCCAGGGATCCCCAGCAGTATTTTTTAAAAATATTTTACTTATTTATTCATGAGAGACACACAGAGAGGGAGGCAGAGATATAGGCAGAGGGAGAAGCAGGCTCCCTGTGGGGAGCCTGATGCTGAACTCAATCCCAGGACTCTGGGATCATGACCTGAGCCAAAGGCAGATGCTCAACCACTGAGCCACCAAGGTGCCCCTAGATCAGCAGTGTTAAAGATTGAAAGGAGAAATATACACTTGCAGAGAAGCAGAGGGGACCTGGAAGGGGAAAAAAGGAAGGGTTCAACATGAATGAAATGATTAGGATAAAATAAATAATTGTTTTAATCTGAAAGGAGGAAGTAAGAATCCCCGCAGAAATAGAGTAAAATAGTTGCTAGTACATGCTCACTTTGGTTTAGTAAGAGTAGAGAAAGTAAAAGGCTAATCTGTTGGTTCTCCTGGGCTGATCCCTACGGTCACCACCTAGAAACTCTGATGGGGGTGACTGCAAGGTAATATGGACGCGTATATCCATTCATACAAAATTTCTTTTAAACCCTAGCCACTGAGTGAAAACACCATATAAAGTTAGAAGATTCTAGGATAAACAGTGGAGTCGTCCTTGGACTTTGTGATGAGATTCAGTGTTCTGTGGTCCACACTTGCTTTGTAGTTGTTCATCATTAATCCCAGATGGTTGGATGATAGTGCTTCCAAAGCAGACAGTCCATCTCTAGGGAATGGTCTTTCATTAACCTGAGGCCAGTAGCAGCTTCTTCTTTAGCGTTATCTTCTGTAATGTCCAGTAAAATATGTAAATATTTTCCAAGAATGCACTGTTTATTTATTTATTTATTTTATTTTTAAAGATTTTATTTATTTATTCATGAGAGAGAGAGAGAGAGATAGAGACACAGGCAGAGGGAGAAGCAGGCTCCATGGAGGAAGCCTGATGCGAGACTCGATCCCAGGACTCCAGGATCACGCCCTGGGCCGAAGGCAGGTGATAAACCACTGAGCCACCCAGGGATCCCCAAGAATGCACATTTTAAAAGAATGGTCCTTTTACTGTTTATTTCTGGCTGTTTAGCTGAGTGTTGTTTATCTTTGTTGTAGGAACTCCATGCTCCATTGACTGTTGTTGCAGACGGACTTTTTTCCAAGTTCAGGAAAAACCTGATCTCCAATAAAGTTTCTGTTTCGTCTCATTTTGTTGGCTTTCTCATGAAGGTACTAGAGGAATGTAATGGTAGAAAAATGACAGCAACATGAAATTTGAAAATTACTAAAATATTTTGTTTTATTTCATTTTTTTCTAGAATGCACCACAGTTTAAAGCAAATCATGCTGAACTTATTTTGACTAATCCGAGTCCAGTTCTCATCTATCAGATTTCATCTAATGAAACTCGAGTACTTGTTGACATCCGAGGAGAAATGCCCAGGAACTTAAGAGAATACATGGCTGAAAAAATTTACCCACAATTACCTGGTAAGAAATAGGATTTCATGCACACTGTAATCTGCAGTCTGAAAGCAAACATCACAAAAGGCTGTCCATCTCCAGTTCTCACAAAAGCTGGGTCTAAACTAGGTCAGAGAGAAGAAAGGCAGGTAAAAAGTGCACCCCATCGGTCAGGTGTTCTGGAGCTGAGCTGTTTAACTACCACATACAGAAATCTCCAAATTAAAAGAAAATAGTTTCTTTCTTTTTTTAGTTTTTAAATTGTGACTCAGAACAAAACTCAATTATATTTACAGGAATATGGAAATATTCGGTACTCAACAAGGTAGAATTCACAATGTTTTGCAACGAATCTAAAAAAGTTACTAGACCAATCTGGAATGGCATTGATGCCAGAATTAGTAGAGAAGGACATTAAAACAGATACTGTAATTGTATTCCATATTTCTAAAAAATTAGGGACGGAGAAGATATTAAAAATACCATATCACACCACTTTTTAAAAAAGATTCAAATTGAGCTTTTAGAACAGTGCTTAAGTTGAGAAATGTATCAGTGGGATCAATGACAGATTAGACGTTGAATAAGAAGAGATCCATGGGTTTAAAGGCATACCAATAGAAATGATGCAAAATGAAGCAAAGTAAAGAGTTTTGTTTTGTTAAGAAAATAGTTTCAATAGAATTTTTTATATTAATTTAAATCATTGTTTTCAGAATAATTATTAGTGTTGGGAAAGATGGCACTTTTTTAAGGTAGTCTGGATAGTGGAAGGTCTGTGAATCCTTGAACTGTGTCTCCTACTTCATTACTTTTGCGCTTCCTTTTTGGAGAAACTGTAGCTACCATTGATTGAATATCTACTGTAAGGAACCTTCCAAACATAATTTCATTTATCTACACAGTCACCCTCTGAGGTAGGGTTTATCATTATCCCAGTTTTATTGATGAGCAAACTAGGAGTCAGGAAGACCCTCTAAGGATAAACTCTTAGCCAGTGGTGGAGTCAAGGTCGAGGCCAGGCATGTCGGGCACCGTGAGCGATCTTCAAGATTAGTTTTAGTTTGGAACTGAATACAGAAAGTCTTAGTGAGCGAAGAGCCTAATGTGGGGCTCCATCTTATGACCCTGAAATCACAACCTGAGCCAAAACCAAGAGTTGGATGCTTAACTGATTGAGCCACCCAGATGCCCCAAACTTAGATTTTTAATAATGACGTTTTCAACATTCAAATCATTTGCACTTAAGCCATTTTTAAAGCTTTCAGTGGAAAAATGACTTATTCACATTTAAGAAAAAAGATAATATGATATTTTTAGCATTTTTTTCTTTTGTTGTAGATTGCTTTTCCTAATCTAGAGGTTTAGAACAGACTGCTCTGAGATCAAGGTGGGAAACCATTTATAGGTTTATATTAATCTTTTTAGGTTATTGAAATTCTCCTTGTAGGAATGGAATAATTTCAGCTTAGGCATTCTGTTCCTGTATTCCCAGATTACATTGGGAACTGTATAAAAAGACATTTCTTTTTCTTTCTTTCTTTCTTTTTTTTTTTTTTTAAGATTTATTTATTCATGAGAGACACAGAGATAGAGGCAGAGAAGGATGCTCCTCACAGGGAGCCCAATATGGGACTCGATCCCAGATCCCGGGATCAGGCCCTGAGCCAAAGGCAGACGCTCAACCGCTTAGCCACCCAGGGGTCCCACATTTTGTTTTCTATACGACTTAGAAGCAAAGAACTTTAAAACTAGGGAGTATCTCAGAGATGAACTCTTCCCAGCATTTCATATTATAGATGAAGAAACTGAATCTCAGAAAGGTAGAGCTCTCTACAACTTACATTTTTTCTGCCATACGTATCCACCTGCTGTTTGTGGACTGCTAGTATATTTCATCTATTATTCCCAGAATATGGTGTTGAAGGTAAATTGTTAAATATGATCTCATCTCCTCTGGATTTGCTTCACTCTTCTTAGCTTTTTTGTTCATCCAGCTGTCTGTGTATCTATTTACATTAAATTTTTCTTAGATTCCTTAGCATGAATAACTAGGTTCTTAATGAACAATTGTAGTAATAAAATAATTCTTGATTTATCACAAGGCATATGTAATATATATAGGACATATATTATTATATGTAACATATAATAGAAGGTATTTTATACTTGATAATAACATGTGACAATTAGAAATTGAAAGTTTATAAACCATTTATTTGGTGGGGTGGGATTTATTGCAGATCACCTCAAAGAACCGTTCCTGGAAGCCATTCAGAATTCTCGTTTGAGATCTATGCCAGCAAGCTTTCTTCCTTCTTCACCAGTGAACAAACGAGGTATTATTTTATTGGGGTGATTTTGTAAAGGTTGTCCTACGTATTCAACTTTAATATTCCAAATGTAACATGTGATAGAATGTATGCTACTGGGAATCATGTGTGGGACAGAGAATTGGTTACTGTGTATGAACACATTACTAACACCAAAATTAGTTTTATGATGTCTTTGTTATTTAATATTGACTGTGTATGTCATTAGACTTGTTATTGGGGCTACAACAGTTAAGTGTAGTCCTAAATATATGGAATGCAATTTTCCTTTTTTTTTTTTTCTCAAAAGATTTTATTTATTTGAGAGAGAACACAAGCGGGGAGGAGGGGCAAAGGGAGAGGGAGAAGTAGACTCCCCGCTGAGCAGGGAGCCCGATACTGGGCTGCATCCCAGGACCCTGAGATCATGACCTGAGCAAAAGGTGGATGCTTAAGTGGCTGAGCCACCCAGGTGCCCCTAGAGAAGGCAATTTTCTAGTTGAGGGGTATAAACTGGTAATTTCAGAACAGTGTTGATAAATGCTGTAGTAAAAGCCCACTCATGGTACCACGAGATTCACTGTGAAGGACAGTATACACGGCAGGGAGGGGAGCTTGTGAACTATGGGGGTGACTGGGGAAGACATGTCTCAGGAAATAAAACTGGACTTGGGACATGAGGGATTAGTGGGAGTTCATTAGGTGGAGTGAAATGAGGGACTTCTAGGTAGAAAGAATAATATCTGCAAAGGCCAGGACGGCTGAGAGATGGCGGCGTTTTCAGAGAAGTCCAGTAGTTTCCTAAGGCTGGAACACAGGATAGGTGTCAGAGGGGCAGTAGAAAGGTAACGTATTTATTTAAGCTTAGTTTTAATCTTGTAAGCAGTGGAAAGTCATTGAAAAGTTTTTTTTTTTTTAATATGATGGCTTTATTGAGGTGTAATTCACAAATCATATAGCTCACCCATTAAAGTTTATGGGTCATTAGTTTTTATTTTTATTTATTTATTTATTAAAAGATTTTATTTATTTATTCATGAGAGACACAGAAAGAGAGGCAGAGGGAGAGGGAGAAGCAGGCTCCATGCAGGGTGCCCGATGTGGGACTTGATCCTGGGTCTCCCAAGATCACACCCTGAGCTGAAGGCAGATGGCTCAACCTCTGTGCCACCCAGGGATCCCATAGTTTTTAGTATATTCATAGATACATGCAACCATCACCACAGTCAATTTTAGAACCTTTATATCACCCCAAAAAGAAACCCTGTACCCGTCAGCAATCACCGCTCATTTTCTCCCAACTCCTAGCCCCAGGCATCCACTAATTTGCTTTTTGTATGTATAGATTTGCCTATCCTGGACATTTCCTATGAATGCAATCGGGATTCTTTGTAATTGGCTTCTTTGAGGTTCATCCATGTTGTAGAATGTCCTTCATTTGTTTTTGTGACCAAATAGTATTCCATGTGTGGAAATACTACATTTTAACTATCCTAATTCATCAATTAATAGATATTTGGTTTGTTTCCACTTTTTGTTATTATGAACAATGCTGCTGTGAACATCTGTGTATGAGTTTTTGTGTGGACTTAATATTCACTTTTTTGGGGGTATAACTGCTTAACTCTTTGAAGAACTGTCAAACCAACTTCCAAAGGGGCTGCCCCATTTTACCTTCTCATTAACAGTGTATGAGGGTTCTAATTTCTCCACATCCTCACCAACTTTATTTATTTATACCAACATTTGTTATTATGTGTCTTTTTGCCCATACCCATTCTAGTAGGTGTAAAGTGACATTTCATTGTGATTTTGATTTGTATTTCTCTGATGGATAATAATGCTGAAAATCTATTCATGTGCATATTGGACATTTGTATTTCTTCTTTGGAGAAATGTCTATTCAGATTGTACATTTTTTAATTGGTCAAATTAAAAAAAACTTTCATTGTTGAGTTCTAAGAGTTCTTTATTCTAGATATAAACCCAGATAAATGATAAATCAGATAAATGATCTGCAAAAACTTCTCTCATTCCATGGGATTGTCTTTTCACTTTCTTGAAGATGTCTGCTGAAGTTTTTAATTTTCATGAAGTCCATTTTATCTGTTTGGGTTTTTTTTTGTCAGTTCTGCTTTTGATGTCAAAAGTCTTTGCCCAATCCAGTGTCACAAAAATTTACTCCTATATTTCCTTCTAAGAGCTTTATGGTTTTAGCTATTGCATTAAGGTATTTGATCCATTTTGAGTCATATTTTGTGTATGATGTGAAGAAGGGGTTCAGCTTCATTTGTATATGGATATCCAGTTGTCCCAGTACCATTTGTTGAAATGACAGTTCTTTCCCCATTGAAGTGTATTGGAATTCTTGTCAAATTAATTTTACTGTAAATGTAGTAAGAAAATATATTTTTTTCAACAACATTTTGTAGTTTCAGAGTATTTTACATCCCTTTTGTTAAACTTACTTCCAAGTATCTTATTCCTTTTCATGCTATTGTAAATAGACTTTTCTTAATTTCATTGTAAGAATCTTTATTGCTAATATATAGAAGTACAGTTGATTTTTGTATATTTATCTTGTATCGTGAAACCTTGCTGACCTCATTTATTAGTTTCTAATAGTTCATTGAAAAGTTTTAAATAAGATAGTGGCATGACTAGATTTTTATTTTAGAGATCTTACTCTGATATGTTGTGGAAGATGGTTTGGAGGACGGGTCAGGCTAAAGCTTATAGTAAGGGTATGAATTGTTCCATGAAATGGTGATAAAAGGTTCAAACTCAGGTTGTGGCAGTGGAAATGGAAGGAATGGAATCGTGTGCTCTATAGGATGTGGGATGCATGCAACTTGGTAACTCATTGGCTATTGTAGTAAGGGAGAGTGAGGCCTCTTGATGGGTTTCAGGTTTCAGGGTTAGGTAATTTTGCCAGCTATTTGCTAATATTGGAAATATAGGAAAAGGAATGTAAGTTTAGGGAAGTGTGTAGGAAGAGGTGAGGAGTTCACTTTTGGACATGTTGGGTATGAAGTGCCGGTAAGGCATTGCGTAGATATGTGTAAATACCACCGGAAATGTGGCTGTGGAACTCCAAAGAGAGGTCTGAATGGGAGCTGTCGGTATACTGTGGTTCTTGCACATAAGCAGATTGAATTTGCTATGGAAAAACATGTGTAATAAACTACTAATCATATAAATAAATGAACACAGAGAAGAATAAAGAAGCCAATGCCAAATTGATATAAACAACATGCCAACAATAATTGGTGGGATTACAAATGTTCTGTGGAGAAGGAGGAAAAAAAGCTATTTGTAGTTTGTGTTTTTTAAATGAAGATATTAGAGTAATACATAAAACATTTGAATTAATATTTAGAAGCTTCCTTTTTACAATATTTATTATATGTATTTTATAATTAGTTACAAATATAGTATATTGGGACATTGCAGAAAATTATCCATAATTTTGCCACCTTAACGTTATTATTATGGTTCTCTATTTCCCTTTCCGATTAAATTAAATAAATGCTTTGCTGAAATATAAGTGTTGGGTCATTAACCACGCTGACAGTGGCCTGGGAATCTTAGGCAGCAAATATTGCTGACCTCTTCATTTTTTCTCTTGTGGGAGACTTGCTTTTTATGCCCCCAATTTTTTTTTTTTTTCATGAAAGAGGCCTTATAAATATTTTGGCATTGTTTGATTTAAACTTAGATTCACATGTGACTTTCATGAGGGCAGGGACCCTGTTCTTGTTCTTACCGATCCCCAGTATCTGGGACATAGTCATTAATAAATATTAATTGAATTTTTGTCTCAACAGATTGTCGTCATGATTTGCTCCCTTGTATTTTCACATTATTTTCTAGTTCACATTCATAATATGTATAAATTTACAGAATCTTTTTGTCTTAAGGGATGCATCTGATGTCATAATCTAAATTCTCTCATTACAGGTGTTCTTCTTTTGGGAGATGCTTATAATATGAGGCATCCTCTTACCGGAGGAGGAATGACTGTTGTTTTTAAAGATCTAAAACTATGGAGAAAATTGCTAAAGAGTATCCCTGACCTTTATGATGATGCCGCTGTTTTCCAGGTAAGATATTAAATTATTCTTTGTCAAAAATGTCTCAATGGATCTCTTTCTGAATCTAAGAGGAATGGGGACTTCTGGGGGGAGATCTGTACTTAGGAACCTGGTTCTTAGGCAGTCTTGTTCAGGTGTAAAGAACCCGTGGACCTGTGCAACCCATGAATCTTACAGAATTTCTAAATTTGTTTGAGTATCATGTAACGTTGGGTTGCATGGACTGCTTTGCTTATAATGATAGTATATTTAGCTTCAGAGTCATGGAACTCATTGCTCTGGAGATGTTTTGTGTGTATATGTGAATGATAAATATAAGGCATAATTGTTTATAGATGGTGCTCAGGATAAAAACATCAGTTTGAGGGGATTATAAACATTAATTTATGCTTTCCCCCCAACCATGTAATAAGTGATCTTATTCCTTTTTAGGCCAAAAAATCATTCTATTGGGAGAGAAAAACATCTCATTCCTTTGTTGTGAATATCCTTGCTCAGGCTCTTTATGAATTATTTTCTGCCAAGGATGGTAAGTATAGATATATATATATATATTTTTTTTAGTATAGATATTTTTTAATGAAAACTACCAAACTGCAGATTTTAAGCCCAGGAAGGGAACTTAATTATAAACAAGTTAGTGATTAGACCAGAAATAGAAATGTTTCCAGAGTCTGCTAACTCCCAAGTGGTGGCCCTTTATAACTCCCTCCTTGAGCGAGACTTTTAGCCTCTAATCATCATATATCCACCACTTTGTGTGGAAGCATTAGAAAACCTTCCTAGCACTTCTTCAATGATGTATCTTTATTAATTCCTCTGGTGCAAATCAGCCCATGCATATCCACAAATGCACAAAGTTGTGATGGAGGATCTTTCTGGCCATGAATTAAAAATGTAATATAGTTGTTAATCTTTCTCTTCCTGAACACTAGTTTCAATTTCTGTTCAAAGTAGTATTTTATAAAATGAGTACGAGCTGCAGAACAGGTTTAGATTTTATCTCCTATTAAAATACACAAGTAGCAGAATGCATCTACCTTTTACTCATCTGAAATGTTCACATGCTTTTGTTTTTGTTTCCATATTGTAAAGTGGTGATGGTCAGTCTGTATATTAAGGAAAATATGACTTAGCAAAAGCAGTATTAGAAATGGAGGAAGAGGCCATCCTGCCACCTCCCAACCCCAGCAATGTAGAGATTAATGAGACTGGACGTTTAGGTTTTCGGGAATAAATCTAACTCCAGTCCTATTATTTCAGATATTTATAACAAAGCTACTTCTGTGAGCTGGCCAGGGTCCTAGTGGTTTATGCTTTGGTGGCTTCAGTACAAAAGATAATATAGTACAAATACCTTCTGTATGCATTATTCTTGCTAAAAGAAAAAAAACCCAACTTATTGTGATTTGCCAGTCAAACCTTTTTTGCTAATTGCCATGGGTTGGTGGGTAAATAAAAAGACAAGAACCAAGTTTTGAGTTTTTCTAAGTCCTTCTTTTTAAGCTTTTCTTAAACTCTTGATTTTCTTACGTTTCAAATTTCAATCTGCCAACGTACAACTTAAAGAATGTTATGAAAGACTAGAGGAAGTTTATTGGAGTAAGTTTACCTGTTACATCCTTTTTAAAATCTGTTCTAAAGAAAAATCTAGGTATACCTGAAAAGAACATTTATTCCAACTAAAAAAATTGTTAGGTGATAATACTATGTTGTGAGGGTTTAATGAGTCACTCTGAAAACCCATACAGATCTAAGGCATTGTTAATGTTCACAGCTCTTCTTTTTACTTGATAATTTACTGCTCAGAGATGTAGGCTGGATATCTTAGAGACTGGGAATTTGGTTTCTAGAATTGTGTTCTTATGACAAAAAGAATTCACAAAATGTTTGCATCACTTAATGAATTTACAACAGTCAAGAAAATAACTTTTAAACAATTTTTTAAACAACTTTCTTCCAAATTTTATTTTAGATTCCCTACATCAACTAAGAAAAGCCTGTTTTCTTTATTTCAAACTTGGTGGCGAATGTGTTGCTGGTCCTGTTGGGCTGCTTTCTGTGTAAGTTGCTTTAATGACACAGAGGAACCAGATCTGATTTTCTTTGGAATGCTCTGTTTATAATTTACTGCAAGTCTTTCCTCCCTTCTACGTTTTGTCACTTTTCTATCCATTAGAATCCTAATCAGAAGGTAGCTCAGAGAAATGAAAAGCACAACATTTAGCCCTGTGTTTTACTTCTGGGAGAACAGGTCCTGATTAAAATAGGAGCTGTTTTTTTGCTGGTGGGTTTAACCACATGATCTGATCGGTGGGGGCCATGGATTGTCAAGGAATTTGTATTTAAAATTTACTTCAAAAAAAAAAAATAAAATAAAATTTACTTCAATTAGGGTGCAGGGACTTGTGAAACTAACTCGTGGTTTTGACAGTGCAGACATTTGTAGAATTATTCTTGAAAAGTCTGCGCAGTAAATTTCTCTAAGTCAGGTCTGTTCATAATTACCTATAATCTGAATGTCAATTCTGTTACATTTTGAAAAACCTAAGACTCCCACAGATTAGGCCATCCAGGTCCTTCTGACCAAGATGTCAAGATTAGTGAAAGAATACAGCTCCACACGTGCAGTTTATGTTGACCAGGCTAAGAAGAGTTCTAAGGGCTTTTTTGTTGTCTAAGAACATTTACTTGTCCCTGCTATCAGAATCAGAGCGCAGGTAACACAAGCTTCCAGAGTCCTTCCTCTAGAATGTAGAATTACGTGTTTAGCTTTATAGATGGGACATAATTAGAACCTTTCTATGAGTACATTTTAATTGCTGAGTCTTACTAATACATGTTTTTTTTTTTTTTTTTTTTTTTTACAGCCTGTCTCCTAACCCTCTCATTTTAATTGGACACTTCTTTGCTGTGGCCCTCTATGCCACATATTTCTGCTTTAAATCGGAACCTTGGATTACAAAACCCCGAGCCATTTTCAGTAGTGGTGCTGTATTGTACAAAGCATGTTCTGTAATCTTTCCTCTGATTTACTCAGAAATTAAGTACCTGGTCAATTAAGCTTACAGGGGAACCATTTGCAAATGAATATTTGGAACTCGCCAAGTCCTAAGACACTTTTTGGAAGAGGATGTACATAGCATAGAACTATCCCACTTCTAAAGTGGAAACTCTCGGACCAAGATTGGGGTTAATTTGTTTTTGAAGTTTTTTGTATATAAACATGTAAATACATACTTTGCAATTTAAAATGAAGGGTAAAATAGACACTTAAATGATTGTTATCCTAGATTAGTGCTAACACTGAGGAATTGCAGTTTTTCTTTTGAATTTAGTAGCTGGGAGGAGTCATTGTGGGACATGCAAATAAAGTGAAGAATGAACTCTCATGTCTTTTTGTCTTTTGTGGACTTGATGAAAGTTTCATGATCCTGGGAAGGAAAACCAAAGCAGAGGGTGGAAAATGCGGAGGGAAGCCTGTTCTGTGAAATAATGTGTTGGGGAAGTTGCCTTAAAATCTCTGGACTTTATTTTCCTCATGTATCCACTGAGGCAACTTGATAAAATTCTCTTTTGGGTTCTTTGAATATACCCCATTCCTACAGGAATGCAATCAGGGCTTTGTAAGTTCTACTCTAGAATATGAATTAGCCAGGCTAGGCTTACTTCGAGAAACAGTGGATGAACAAATTTGCACTTGTAATATCTGGCCTAATGCTTAGAAATCAGAATTCACTGAGTTTTAGTACATTTGAAGAGGTTATGGACATCAGAAAGGTATCAAGGAATTTCAGTAAATCCCCAGGTACCACTAAAGGTGCTCCCCCTGAAAAAGCAATAAAACATACCCTGGAATGTTAAGTAATTTCTTCAGGTTATAATGATAAGGGCCGAAAGGACTCAAAAATTTCTCTTTTTCACCTTGTAAGGTCTCTCCATTGACGACTGGTCAGTAGCCAAATCACTCGTGGCATCAGTCACCTACATCATTTGCCTCCTTTTAGCAGCACATGGTAGACGCATTTGCTTGGTTCTGTGAAAGTCCCCTCTAGGGTATCCCATACTTTTCTAGTTAAAATCTCACTTTCTTAGATTTGGCCTTTTTAGCAGCTGCCTTTCTTTGGGGGCCACTTCCATAGCCAAAGATCTCACTTCATGCAGTTACTGATTACAAGTGGAGAATAGCAAGATAATTTTAAGATGTGGCTGGAGGATGGCCAGGGACCGACTGGCTAAGTTTTCATGCCACGCTGGCCTTCTCGTGGGCGATGCTTCTGAACTCATGTGTTGGGCAGCGATTCGCTTTTAAAATTCTGTGCTCGGCCTCGACTAGGCCAAGCTGCTGGGGTGGGGCTCAGGTTGCTGAGGGAGGGAGGAAAGGATGGAAGGAGCAGCTGAAGTCGGAATGAAGAAGGATGCTGGGAATGCCCCGGGGTCTCTGTGACCGGACGAGCACAGTGAGCCTCAGTCACCAAGAAACTTCCACGGTCCATGGTCCATGGACTGCGTGGTCTCTGTGTTTGCTACTGGTCCAGCTATCGCCACGCGCCTGCCAGCCTCTGGCAGGTGCACCCACGGGACCTATCCAATTCGCCTCTTACCTTCCAGAGAACTTTTCTTTTTTACAGGATGAATATACAACTTTGTAATCAAACGCAGGACAACTTTGGGTACTGGCAGTACTATTTTACTGAAAATCCAGAGTCGCACAAATAGTTCTTTAGAACACAAAACTAAATGGATTTATACGTAACAATTACATTCAGCATTTATAAGAGGCAGTACAAAAGTGTGTTCTGCTTCTACATGATACAAATTGCATATAATACCATGATTGAAACCATTACATTAACTAGGGCCGTGAGATGCATCTTACTGAGAGTATCCCATGTTTCTCACCATTGAGGGGGGGAACAATGCAGTTCTGTGAGCAGCTGAGTCTCTTCACTTCTAAATTCATTTCAGTAATGGGCAGATTTAAGGGCCATCCTTTGACCGAAGGAGCAGATGTCAAAAAAAAATTACAGGACTGTTCTGAATTCATCAAAAATGAAATTAGGCACATGTGCTTCGGCAACCTAAAGAAATAAAACAGGAGCGTTAAGTGATTCCTAGCAGGAGAATTCGGAACAAATTCAGAATTCTACAAACAAAAGTTAAATGAAAATATCCTTTGGAGCAAGGTGAGTGACAGGCAAGGGCTGGAGGCAGAGGCGGGTGGGCCACTCCATGAACTGCTGGCCTGTATTTCTGCTGTTCCTCGCCCGGGGTCAGATTTCCTGGCACTGGGGTCAGATTTCCCGGCACTGCCAAGCCGAGGGGCAGCAGGGGCTGCGATGCAGCGCTCTTCACCTCCACACCTGCCAAACGCCCGGGGCTCACAGGCACTTGGGGCTGCGGGGAACGTGTGTGCCCCTGGGAAGTGCCAACAGATCAGCTCAGCTCACTTCACAGTTGTGAAGTGTGATGACCAAAGAACAGCAAGTGACAGGCTAGAGAGCAAAGAGGAGGGTGGGCCTCCAAAGCATGCCATCCTCCTTGCCTGCTCTTGGGGAAGCCCTGAGGGGGTGGTGGAGAAGGGCGAATGGGAGAATGCAGGGCCACGGCACCTCCAACTGCTAGAAATGGGCAGTTTTTCAAAGTGACGTTTAATTTTTTTTTTCCGATTATGAAATACCACCTGCTATTTAGAGGAAATTTAGCAAATACAGAGGAATGTAAAAAAAGAAATCATCTCTCAATCCCTTATAGAAAACAAACTGACACTTGAATAAATAAAATTACTCTATAATGAGTCCCTCTAGTTTGCACATGCCCACACACAAAATCAGGATCACATAAAAAAAAAAACAAAACTAGGATCACATAACCTTGTATCCTTTACCTCTGCTAAGTCTTAAAAACATCCTTGCACATATATCTTGTTACCTTGCGCTCATATATCTAGCAGATATTCTAGGCGGTTGAACTGCTGGGAACAGGTGAGTTTATCCGAAGGTTTTTGTTGTTGTTTTTTAAAGATTTTATTTATTTATTCATGAGAGACACACAGAGGCAGAGACACAGGCAGAGGGAGAAGCAGGCTCCATGCAGGAGCCTGTTGTGGGACTCAACCCCGGGACTCCAGGATTATGCCCTGGGCCGAAGGCGGCACTAAACTGCTGAGCAACCCGGGCTGCCCTTTTTTTTTTTTTTTTTTTTAAATAAAGCCAAATTGCCCTCCCATAGGATAAACAATCCACACTACCATTGACAGTTCTCAGAAGTCCTATTTCTCCAAACCCTTCCAGGCAGTGTGAACTCAACATTTAACTTTTTACCAACTGGAGTGAAAAACTGGATTAGTGGAAACAGGAATTTTTCTGTTATTTGGATTTGTGACACTTGAATTAAGGCTGAACATTTTTACAAATGTTTATTTGCTATTTGTATTTCTTTTCCTGAAAGCTAACTGTTACTACCCCTTGCCCAGTTGTTTTTTCTATTGGATTGGTTCTTTTTCTTACTGATCTAAAAGAACATGCTATAAATCGAGAAAACCAGTCCTTTGTTAATAGTTTCCCCATTTTTTTTTTTAAATTAAGAGACATTTGACAGAACTGTTTAGTTACATTCAGCATTCTTAAGAGATCAAACCTCTAAATTTTCTTTATGATTTCCTCCTTTGGATGTTTATATAGAAATTTCTGAGAGCTGATACATATTTGTGTAAAATTTCTGAATTTATTGGTTCCATTTTCCACATGACCTGTAATTTATTTTGATACATGGAAGATGTGAAGAGACTAGCTGGCTGAATTTTAACCACATAGTGAACTAACTATGCCAGCACTACTGACTAAAATATTTCCTTTCTTCCCTCATTTGATAGGCTACTTTTCCTCACATGCAACTGTATGTGCCAGGATTTGTTCTTAGACTATATATTCTGGTCTACTGATCCATCCATTGGGTTTCATACTAGTATTACACTATTTTCATTTTTGTAGTTTTACAATATTTTAAAATATTTGATATGTTTTTAATATCTTATTTTTATTTCTTAAAGATTTATTTATTCATGAGAGACACAGAGAGGCAGAGGCAGAGGGAGAAGCAGGCTCCATGCAGGGAGTCTGATGTGGGGCTCGATCCCGGGACCCGGGGATCACGACTTGAGCCGAAGGCAGATGCTTAACCACTGAGCTACCCCAGGTGTCCCTAATATCTTCTTTTAAAAAAATCCTACATTTGGCCTGAGTTCTTTAAAATTTTCAAAAATTTTCTCGTCCCTCAAGGTGAAAAAATTATCTGGGATTTTGATCACAGCTGTAATAATTCTTGAAATAATAAGAACTCCTATTTGAGGTACTATTTGAGTTTCCACATTCAGAGAAATGGACTTTGAATTTTTATAGTTTTTTCTAAATTATTTTTTCTAAACTGTGTTTCTAATAGGGATTGTTATTCCTGGCTATATTTTATATGTTAATTCTGTGAATGGGATATTTTTCACATCATATTTTTGAATGGTTATTAGTGTTGTTTACCTTGTACATTGTCTAATCTGCTTTTCTATATGCTTACTATTTTAATAGTTTTCCACATGATTCTAGTGGAACTTCATGGAAGACAATTACATCCTCAATAAATAATACAAATTTGTCTTCCTTTCTTTATGCATTTTTAAATGGTCACTTCTTGTTTTATTGCCTTGAACCTGTACGACAAAACTAGCAGTGAGTCAGTATGGCCGTGTTACTGTAATAGTGCTGATTTTAATGGGAATGCTGCTAGTTAATTTTTAAAACATCGGCTTTCATTATAAAAAAGTACCTTTGATCCCTAACATACTAATTAAAAAAAATCAGAATGGCTTCTCAGAAGCTATCAAAACTCTTTTATATTTTAGTATCAAGCTCTGTACTTTGAGCTAAAACTTGCCAAAGTGGAATTACTAGTGAAACAGGAAAAGGAAAGAATACCTTAGAAGGTAAAACAAAGCCATTATCGGAAACCCTGGTCAAATATAATTTTAGGTGTGGTGTGAACGCAATCAAACTTGCTGTGGGAACCAGGTTTTTGTGGACAGGAGAAAAACCAACCACACAATTATTTCCCTGCCCTGGCCACTTCTGTCCTGGACTGCCCATCTGAACTGCTCTGGAACCAGGACCAGGACCAGGACTGGGTGAGTGGCTCACAGGAGGAGGCTGTGGTAGAGTGAGAAGAGTGGGGAAATGGTGTGAGTTGGGCTTGTGAAGCACAGGGTGAAGGGAGGAGCCCTCACAGCCGTGGGGCGGAGCAGGGGCTCGGGGCTGGGAGCATCCACTGGGACTAGCTAGCGGACTCCACTCCTAATGAGGCCAGGGCCACGCATAATGCCATCTTTTTACAACAAGGGCTTTAGTAATGTTCTTTATCGCTTACCCTCCTAGGTAGCTTTGTGTACCGAACATAATCCTCCAGAAACAGAAGGGCGCCCACAACATCTGCAGGCATTTCAGGTATCTTCTGGCTGGAACGGAGAACAATCTGGATCAGTTAACGGCTTTGCACATGCTAGACCTCAGTCAAAATACTGAAAGACTAAGTAAATGACAGATTACTAAGTGAAGTCAAAGGAGAAACAAATCTCTAGAACATCCTCTTGATTCCTATCATCATCCTGCCGGCAGGTCTTTAGAACACGATCAAGAAGATAAAGCCTGCGCCGAATGATTTGCATGGGCCTCCACGACGTAGCGCCCACCGGGTGTCCAGCCTCCTCTCTCTCACTCCCTCGGCACTTCATGACTCCATAGCCCACAGGTCCCCGAACAGGCCACATCTCCCCATGCCATGGTCTCTGCAGCTACATCTTGCTCTGTCCGTGTGGTTGAAAGTAAACTTCTAGGCA
Source organism: Vulpes vulpes (assembly GCF_048418805.1). NCBI lineage: Eukaryota > Metazoa > Chordata > Mammalia > Carnivora > Canidae > Vulpes > Vulpes vulpes. Next base: position 14,090,547 of record NC_132792.1, on the reverse strand, counting down.
TCTTTCCAGTTCCAGGTTCTGCCTCCTTTGGAAGTCCTCCCTGACTCCTCTGGGCAGGTGGCCTTTTCCTGTGTTATTACTACACTTAGGATCTTCCCCCTAGGCTCTCAAATTTTCAGTTGTCCATATGCTGGTTTCCTTGAAAGCCTGAGTCGTGTCTTTGTTTTCTGTTTGTAGCATGTGATTGCACCTGCACATTACTCTGTATTTGAAGGTCGAATAAACAGCATCTAGTGACTTTCCATATGGGATCCTACTCACTTGTCCATTCATACAGCTGTGTTACCACGCACTGTCCTAGAGCTGGGAACGCAGCAAAGTACACAACAGTCTTCTTACAGAGCGCACATTCCTACTGCACACCAGAAGGAGTTTTTAACACAACTATTTCCAATTTAGGTACAGATTGGCATTTTCTGATTAACAAAGGATTTCATGGAACTGGATTACTGATCTATTTCCCTAATGATTCCTTAGGTCACTTCCCTTGGCCGAATCAGGAACATGGAGCTGCAGCCTGGCACCTGTCTCCTGATGACCTCTGTCAGGGTCCCCAGAAACATGCGGCTTGAGAGCCACACTTTGTAGCCAGTAGTGAAGAAGAGCCAGGAAGAAGGACTTGCCAACTCTTGAAGGATGGGGAGCTACAGCTGGGGGGGCCATGAGTGGAGGTTTCTTCCCAGTCATGCTGTACCCCCCTGAACTGCAGCCCATGGCTGCCTCTTCGTGGTCCAGAGCCAGAGGTGCTAGGTTTTTAGGTGCCTGCTGCCTTTCTCTGCAACCGATCTCATTTTGTAATTGCTGTGATTTTGCTTCCGAGACTTCCCTCCTTCTGAGCTACCTTCTATTTTTCAAGTGTTAAAAAAGTCTGCCGTTTGAAGCAAGTCTCACCACATGTTCTAGAAAACATCCAGTGTCTGTTGTTAGGTCCATTAACTAAGATGGGGAAGAATGAGCCTGACTGAGGCTCTTGGGAAAAAGATGTGAGGATTTAAGAATTTGAGGTTCCTAGGAGCCTCGTGTGCACACCAGAGGTTAGGAACCTAGTCCTGCGATTTCAGCTGCATGGCTCTCCACCCAGGACCCAGTGGTCCGCTCCAGGGGTCAGCTGCTTTTAGAGTCTCAGTACAAACTTGGGAAATATTAAGATGGTCAATGGCAAACTGGAGCCCCGGGGAGAAGTCATGGACATGGTGAGCAGCCACAGCAGAGTGACCAGGTGCACGTGGACGCAGCCCATCTAAAGAGAAAGAAGCCCTAAGGCAACAACCTGACGTTCACAATGTGGGGTGAAGCAAAGGAAGGAGGCTGCATTTATTCTAATTGCCGGGCACCGAGGAAGGCACATGAGTGACATCCCAGAGACGGGAAGGGATTCTCCGTTTGTCACAATCGGCAACCCTCCCATGACGAGCATGCTTCCAGCAGCATTCGGTGCTGCCCGGAGAGGTGATGGTGCCTCATGGGTGGGTGGATCCCTGCAGAGGCTGAAGGACTCCTGCCGGGGGCCCCTGAAATCCCATCTGGGGAGAGCTGCTTTGTGAGGCCCTGGAAGGTCATTCTCTTAGTCTTTAAGTTATGGTGACAAAAGTGACCAAGTGGTAATCTTCCAGACTTTGGATGTGCAACATGCCAGAGGAATTTATTTAGGGGCCTGATCCTTTAGGGTGACAGAGAAGGAGGCTCAGGACTCAGCATCTCATGCACATAACTTTTTTTTCTATCCCAGAAAAGCCACACTTTGGGGGCAGGGTAGAAAAAACGGTTTATGAGCATTTGTATCTAGTAGGAACTTCTGTGTGATTTCTGTTTCCTCATAGGCCGCGACCCCAGGCCGTGCCCGGGCTCTGACATGGGCGTGCCCCCAGACTCTAGCTGACAGGTATGGGGCCAGCCCACGCCAGTGGCCCCCCGGAGGGCTCGGGCTCCCTGAGCTCTGAGCACAGCACCCAGGACAGCAGAGGAACAGGCCTGCACTCTCTTCCCCGTGGGGGCGGCTAACCCTGGTCACGACTTCCTCATTCTTGCCAAATCACTGTGGAGTGCATTGAGGGGGCTCCCCCAGCAGGGCAGCTAAGTGGGGGGAAGGGTACCTTTAGCTGCTGCAATCAAGGTGGGCCCTCACTTGCTTCACACAGGAGGGGAAGCAGCCAGGTTCTGTCTCTAGTAGGGAGATGATAAGAGGACTTTGGGATGCAAGGTGCACAGCCCACCCTATAACATTAACTAATTCCTTTTATTCTGGGCTGGCCTTCGGTACCTTGTACACTGCTCCACTGTGGAGCGGATGAACTGGCCGATGAGCGCCAGGAACTGCTCTGTGTACCGGGAATGGAACTGCTTCAGCAGGGTGAGCAACCCCAGGACGAGCGGCGGCCAGTCCACAGGGTCAGCAGGTTTCCGGCAGACCATTCCTGTGGGGAGTGACAAGTTAGGAATCAGGCCACCAAGTGAAGTGCTGGTCTTTGGCAATGTTTGTGACTGTCACAATGTTTGGGGACCGGACCATCCCTGGCAGACGACTATCTAGGAGAGAATGACAACTCTGGACTACAGTGTGAATCAGGCCCAGGACGGGTGGAGGCTTCCAATGGTCTGATGCAACATTAATAAAATGGTGACTGATTTTTATAATCACCATGGGCTAAGCAGGGAGCTTAACCGTGGGGCTCGATTCTGGGACCCTGGGATCATGACCTGAGCCAAAGGCAGAGACTTAATCGACTCAACCACCCAGGCGCCCCTCTTGTTACTTTTCATACCACACACCACTTGTGAGAATGGGATGGTAACCACAAGAAGTTTCTCTCACACCTTGATCAGCTACTTGGACATTAAAGAAACAAGAGAAACAATGACCCTGCACATTTTACAAGTTGGTTAATCTTTGGAACTTAAGGGTGGCGTAGCCTTGGCTAATGGTAAATGAATGCACTGTCTACACTGCATGAAGGGATGCTGTACTTCACAGGGCCAAACAAGTGCCTTTTATTGACACGAATTTGACTAAGGAGAGACCTCACAGGTGACACAGCATTCTTCAAAGAGCTGTTTGGTTGGCTGTTAATCTGTCCCTGTGTTACTGTGACTTATTGCAAGGAATGTCACACGGTACCTAGGTTTTTGTTGTACTGAAGTTTTGGCAGCTGCGCGATCAAAAATAGGAAGTTGACAACAGGAAAGTAGGGTAAGCGCTTTGTCGTTATATATATCTGCAAAGAGAAAGGAAAGAAAAATTGATAGTTTCTTCCCAATGCCCAATACCTCAGAACTGCATGTTCAAATGGAAGCTTCCATTTTTATTTCAACGTGCTCTTCGGACTACTGAAAACGAGGATGGTTCCATTAATTTGCCCCCTGCAGAGTTGGATTTAACACCACTGCCTCCTACAATCCTAAGTACCTATACAAAAAACAAGCCCTTCTGGGAAGGGAGCAATTTTGCTTAGACATTAGCAGTTACTGTCCTCTGGAATCTTCTTGATGTGGTCCACAAAGGGAGAGGGAAACTGGTGATGAGCAAGAATGGGACGGAAAGCAAAATGCAGTCACTTCCAGCAAGAGCTGCAGGGAGAGGCTTGGGCTTGTGTGTGTGGGGGTGGTGGTGGTGGAGGAAAGGGTAGGGCAGGACCAAAGAAGGAAAGATCCACACAGCAGTGAGTGGAATTGCCCAGGTAGCAAGCAAGCAGCTGTCTCGTTTGTCATCTGCCTCCCCTTGTGCAATGTCAAGGAGTGGGCTAGTGATTCACTAGCTCCAGTGCAGACAGTAAGGTCAGGACATACCTGGCCACGTCCTACCCTCTCTGCTTCCCTCCCTCAGTTCCTGGGAGGCAGGGCAGCACTCTGGCTGGGAGCCCCAGCTCTGCTCAGACTGCCTGGCTACGGCACTTCTAGCTTGGAACCCTGGGGAAGTCATCAGCTCTGAGCCTCACTCATAAAATGTTCTACCCGGGACGAACGTGACACAATGGCACGTTTCACGGGGAGGCGGAGACCAGGTGACCTCACCCATAGTCCAGGTAACTGTGCTTGGCCTGGGGTGGGCACTCAAAATGTTTGCTGCTATTCAGCTTCATCATCCTTTGTCCCAAACCCAGGGGATCATACCGATTTCCTATTTTACAGATTTTAGAAAGGTAATAAGGGTCCAGGGTAACAGCCTATCATCAAAGTCCTCGGTATTTCTGCATCAAAACCTGAATATTCACAGAAGTACAGCCAGCCTTATGTCAGTGCGGGACGAGGCCTGCCACCAAATGAGACCCAGCACCCGCTTGTGAAAATACTTTCAGCTCTCAGAGGTTTCTGGGGGGCGGAATGGCAGAAGAGAGTCTGCGGCCCCAGATGATGGGTGTGATTACTGTCAGCCAAGAGGGAAGCATCTTTGGGCACCAAGGATCAATGCCATGACTTAGCAGCAGTTCAAATACAAAACCCCAGACAAACCTAAAACCGATCTCCTACAGATGAGAGTACTTCTCACTTCCTAAGGAGCTGTGGCAAACACTGAATCACCTGACTGCCCCGGCCCGAATCAGGCAGGGGAGGGGTGATCATCCCATTACTTGTGGGAAGCTAGAACGCAGGCGGGGAATGCAGGTTCTAGGATTAGAACCCAGGTTCTCCCAATGTTTTAGCAAGTGATCTGCCACCTGCAACAAATCTCCATGGGTACCACTCATCATCTCCCATCACTCGGCCTGTCCCACAACCTCGCCCCTCCCACCCCCGTCGCTCCACCCCTCCCACCATGTGACCCCCTCCACCACATAGCTCCGCCCTCCACCCCGTGGCCCCGCCCCTCCCACCACCCTGCTCCATAGTTTGGTGCTGACCTTGTTCAGTGGGTTGTGGATGCCAGCCGCCTCCAGATAGGCTGTGATTTCATACAAGAGCGTGTTGTCTTCTTTGGGGTAAGGAAGCGAAGGGTCCTGATAGTGGGCTTCAATATCTGCCAGGAGAGCCCTAAGTGAACAAAGACAAGACACCACAGAGCAGGGATCACCGTCAGGGATGAACGCAATTCATACAACAGTTAACACAGGCTACGATATGATCTTTCTGGGCCTCGGTTTCATCTGTAAAATGAGAGCTTGATCCTTCGAATTCTCCATTTCTGTGCCTGTGATTGGTTTAAAAGTAGAAAAACTGACCTAGAATTATTTTATCTTTTGGAGTTCACCCAAATCAAATGCTTGCATCATTCCAATTTTTATGAATTGACTGAACCATATTCAATAACTGCTTTGTCAATAGCGCAGACTTACTGACCAGCAAAAACAAGATTATTTATGTGGAAGCAGAGGCTGGGAATGAGAGCAAGTTGCTGGTGAGATGGAGGATCTGACTGTGCTCGGGATGTGTGCCTACAGCCACTCCTGGTAATTAGCACACTTTGAACTGCCCTCTGGATGATCAGTGACTCAGTCCTGCAGAAATTCAGGCATGGATTTTGGTAATAAATGCTTTCTCAATCTGTACAAGGACTTAACACAATGTCTGATGTGTACTAAGTGACCAATATATGTGGACTGAATAAATGAATCCATCAATAATGAGTAAGTGAGAGAGAGAGAGAGAGAGAGAGACAAAGACCAAGGGACAAGGCTGAGGAAAGAGGCTTATAAAGACAGACTTGATTATCCCTGGGAAGGCAGCTATCAATTCAGAGAGCCTCCTTACCCAAAAAGAACATAAAAGACTAAATACTGAAGAAATTAGGGTGCTGATCGATAAGGAACAATCCAGGCCCCTGGGTGGTATTTCAGATGCTGGCACTCACTTATTGAGATTCTCCAGAGCGGCTGCCAGATGTTTGGAGTCAAACCGACATGAATAATTGAGTTCATTGGCAATCTGTTGTCTCAGAATCTGCATCTGTCCGACCTGTGAACAAGCAAGAGGAAGACCAACTCGAACATACAGCACTTCCAAGTGATGGTGAGGAGGCAGATACAAAGATGACAGTGTTTTACTGGAAGGGTCACAACATTTTAAGGATTTCCTGGACTAGTTCCATGGCTAAGACCAGCGTCATCTCTGATGGAGCACAAGGGACCCCGTAAGGAACGTCTGGATTAGATCCAGTATGCCAACCTCAAATATCCCCAGTCTGATATTTTACAAAGTGACTCATTAATGTTTAGTTGATCACATATTGAAGGTGGCTGGTTTGAAGCTCTATTTATGATCTTCTAAAATAAGTTCTCCAAGCTTAGCAGCTGCTAATGAGAAGTCCTTCTTCCTTTATCTGTTCAAAACTGAACTTTTTTTTTTTTAATTTAATATGTTTAAATCATTTATTTATTTATCATTTATTTACTGGTAAGATCACTTTTTTTTTAAAATTTTTATTTATGATAGTCACAGAGAGAGAGAGAGAGAGAGAGAGAGAGGCAGAGACACAGGCAGAGGGAGAAGCAGGCTCCATGCACCGGGAGCCCGACGTGGGATTCGATCCTGGGTCTCCAGGATCGAGCCCTGGGCCAAAGGCAGGCGCGAAACCGCTGCGCCACCCAGGGATCCCCTAAAACTGAACTTTCTTGAGTCCGAGGGATGCCATTTTGCTCTGTTAGCCTAAAATTTGGTGAATATAAGCCTATCCACATCACCTAGGATTACAGATCATATAATAACCTGGGTTATGAAATAATCTACATAAAATCTTCCCAAAAGCCTCTTCTAACAATGCTAATCCCTCATCCAAGGGTTCCTAACCTTTTTCTGGTACTTGGACCTCTTGGGGAATCTGGTGAAGCCTATCAACACTGTCTTACAAGAGTGTAAGACACTACAAGGGGAACTGTTCTATAATTCTAGCAACAGTGAGGGAGAAATGGACCCATCCCTGAGTGGCTGGGAGCAGAGAAAAGTTAGAAGAAAAGAGAGGCCTTTTCTAAGAGAGAAAAAAAAAAATCTTATTTAGATAAAAAGAGCTTGTAACAGTTAAAAGTCTTAAATGACCTCAAATGTGTTACTTTTGATCACTATTCTTACTAGGTTTTATTCCATTTATGTGAAGAAAATAAAATCCAAAAAAAATGTTCTCATAAGAAACCTTTCATTAGTACAAAAATATTATTATTCAAAAATGAAACCAGGGCAAGGCCAAGAAAACAGTGGGTTCCCTCAGACAACTCAATAATGTGCTTCTAACTTTTTATCTGGCCCACGTACTCCTTGTTTAATTCTAGATACTCTATGTCCAGGATTCCCTCGAAAATACCAGTCTAGGAGTAGAAGCAGAGATACAGGCGGTTTAACCTAATCTGCTGTTCTTTAGAACATATTCAATCTCAGTGACCAATGTTTCCTCTTTGGTTCTCATTTCCTACAAGCCATTAATAAGATTCTGGAGGCTGACCAGCCTGGGAGGTGGTGCACTCATTCTATTTTCCTGTCTAGAGTGACCTCTGGATTGTCTTTCTCCATTTCTGTTGAGTTGCACTGACCAGTACAGCAGCCACAGCCGCAGGTGGCTCTTTACATTTAAACTGATTAAAATGAATAAAGTTTAAAATTCGGTTTCTCATTCCCACAGGCCACATCCTAAATGCTCAGGAACTACATGTGGCTAGTGGCTACCATCAAACAGCACAGAATAACAGAAATCACTGGTCCAGATTAGTAAAAGGACAAATATGTCCTTGAGGCTTCATGTAGAGATCACCGACTCAGACAAATACTTGGTTATTACTGAATTACCAGCAATTACAACTCACGGAGGTCTGTCATAGTCCCTGGGGAACCCCTTCGAATCCTCCCTGTAAGTTCCCACAGAGCTGAGGCTCAGGTCTGTCCAACCTCAGGTAATCCTCTACTCCTCCTAAAGGATTTTCCAACACTTGGAAACTTAGTCTGAGAAGCTCTCAATATTTGGAAATCAAGTGGCTAAGGGACTGTCAGACATATCTAAAAGAGGACATCCAGCCGAATCAAAGGGTCTGTGTTACCTAGTCTAAGTTAACTAAAAAAGTCACTACAATTATGGGAAATATATTGTGAATCTGGCAGGGGCACCATTAGTACTCTCTCAATGAACAACTAATATAATTGGAAACAAGAGAATGGAATGTCCCCATATTCCCACAGCTGCTTAGGCTTTTCCTGTGGTAGGTGATATTTTTATTTTTATTTTTATTTATTTATTTATTTATTTATTTATTTATTTATTTATTTTTAAGATTTTGTTTATTCATTCATAGAAACACACACAGAGAGAGAGAGAGAGAGAGAGAGAGAGAGAGAGAGAGAGAGAGGCAGAGACACAGACAGAAGGAGAATCAGGCTCCATGTAGGGAGCCCGACGTGGGACTCGATCCCGGGTCTCTGGGATCACACCCCAGGCTGCAGGTGGCGCTAAACCACTGCGCCACCGGGGCTGCCCTAGGTGATATTTTTAAGTGTGAACTGGATTTCTGCCAGGAAACCTACTCTTTCCTACTAGACTGTAAGTGGGCTTTCTGAGGAGGCAGCTAGAGCTCCCTTTGACCCTGTGTCTCATAGTAAGTGATGATGCTTTGCACAGAACGAGCGTTCAACAAAGCGTTGTTGTCTTGGATCATCACATGATGAGAGAAAGACACACAGAAGACACAGAGGGTCCCTGGAACTGACTCCCCAATGTGAAGGCAGGAAAGCAGACAAGCGAATTCTAAAGTCACTGAGATTTCCATCCAACAAGTTAAATCTTCTCATTGTACTTTCATACTCATTTCTTTTTTTAAAAAAAAATATTTTAGGGCAGCCCTGGTGGCGCAGCGGTTTAGCACTGTCTGCAGCCAAGGGTGTGATCCTGGAGACCCTGGATCGAGTCCCACATCAGGCTCTCTGTGTGGAGCCTGCTTCTCCCTCTGCCTGTGTCTCTGCCTCTCTCTCTCTCTGCATCTCTATGAATAAATAAAATAAAATCTTTAAAAAAAATAAAAAAATATTTTATTTATTTATTCATGACAGAGAGAGAGAAAGAGAGAGAGAGAGAGAGAGAAAGGCAGGCAGAGACACCGGCAGAGGGAGAAGCAGGCTCCATGCAGGGAGCCTGATGCGAGACTCCATCCCAGGACTCCAGGATCATGCCCCGGGCCAAAGGCAGGCACGAAACCGCTGAGCCACCCAGGGATCCCTTCTTACTTATTTCTAAAGACGACAGTGTTCTATTCATGGTGTAAGGATAACTTTCACCCAGAGAACTTGGCTTTCTAAAATCTGTGCAGACCCAAGGCGAGACAGAGACAAATGTCCTGTTCTAACACCTACTTGCACCAGTTCAGAGTTGTACACTGACAGAGCAGTCCATTAAATGAACTTGTTATGTCAGGATGGAGACCACTGAGGGAGGAAGATTTCCATTTCTTTGTGTGAAAGCACTTCTTGCCCAAAGTCAGTTTAAAAAGAAATGTTCTCAAAAAAAAGAAGAAAAAAGAAACAAAAAACAGAAACCTTCCCTTTGGTGACAGGAGGAGGCTAATCAATGAAAACCAGACAAGAAGAGCTCAAGAAAGGACAATAAAGGACAAGTTAATTTAGAAATAACAATAAACTGAAGTGCTGTATTTTTGCTCTGATGACAAAGGAAAGAAGTGTGGCTTTCCTTGGATAGCAAGGTTGTAAGAAAATAATAATTTAAAAAACATTGTATTGATTATCATCCTCTCTCCCACAACATACCTTCATGATAGCCTCGAGATAAGCTGTCCAAATCTTCTGTGTTTTGGCAATGGCGGAAAAATAAATTTTATTCGAGTTTGCTGAAAGGTTAAAATATAATTTTCTGTTTAGTAAAAATGGAAAAGCTAGGGTTACCTCCATCTCAGGGTGCTTTCAGAACACTTACCTACTATGCTTTTTAGGGGGCTGACAGCATTCATGAGGGTTTTCAAAGTATCCTGTACAGTTCTGTCTCTCAGGATAATTTTCTGAAACATACTGAGGAAATTCTAAAACAAGAAGACACAATCAAGGAACCAAACATAGTGAATAAAATGAATAACGCTCCAGTTAACTGAAGTGCTATATAGAACACAGCCTAAGTCATAAAACGCTATCAAGGATGACAGTGAGGCAGTAACTTCTGGTTCCTGTTAGAAACATCCTCCCGCTTGGAGAGAGTCTCAACTTCCTCACATGAAACCCCCCCGACCAGTCTACACATAAAAATACTATGCTGGCCAAAGAAATTCTAGTTTATCCTCAGTTCTCATCTACCTAAAAAGAAGCATAGATGTATGGCTGGTGTAGGCATAGGAAAGCATGAGTGGAAAGCTAACTGATCTCCTCTCATTTCTCCCAGGGAAGCAGGAACCACACATCAAAACCCAAATGCTCACCTGTAGCTCTTTGACGATCATAAAGCACAGAAGCCGGTCTAACCCGTTCAGACCAAAAGTCCCCAAGGTGGTTTGGATTTCTGAGAAGAGGCGGCTGCTGGTCACTTCTTGGTGAGTTTTCATATCGTACCAAGTGTTCAGCTGGTCAATGTGACAGGTCATTCTAAAAGAAAAACAAAAACTCAAAAGTCAAAAGCAGGTCAGAATTAATTCATCCTGAGGAGATGTGGGACGCAACAGGATTTGGGCATCAGACATGAGGAACAATGGCTACACGATCTGTTTAATAACCTCCGCATCTAGGCACCTAGTATATCTCACAGTGAATGCCCAAAGGGCCAGGAGGGCCAAATTCAGTGCAATCACTTTTTCCTGCCCCATGCCAGGTGACCAGTTTGACTAATTCATTTCCACTGGGTCAGGCTGTTCTTTGGAGCCGAGCAGAGAGGAGACATTAGAGCCGAGTTTTCTCTCCACAGGGTCTTTAGATTCCCAGAGACCAGGCAGTAAGAGTCTTGTTTCATTTCCATTTCCATTTTGTTTTTGTTTTTTTAAAATTTTATTTATTTAATCATGAGAGACAGAGAGAGAGAGAGAGAGAGAGAGGCAGAGACACAGGCAGAGGGAGAAGCAGGCTCCATGCAGGGAGCCTGACGTGGGACTTGATCCCGGGAATCCAGAATCAGGCCCTGGGCTGAAGGCGGCGCTAAACCGCTGAGCCACCCAGGCTGCCCTTCACTTCCATTTTGATAAGAAAGGAACTTAGAGTCCTGCTGACCTAGTGAAATTTGTGACTATGACAACAAAGCCATTTCCTCTTTCCTCCTGGGTCTGGTCACCAATTAATGATTCCTTTCAGACTCAAAAGTGTGCTGACAGCAATGATAACCACAACATTTACGCAGCACCTCTTAGGTGTCAGGTCCTGTGCTAAGAACTTTTTCTTTTCATCCTCATCATGGCTTAATATCCAAGCTGTGTGACCCTCATTTTACAGATGAAATAACTTAGCGAGGCCTGATTCTAACACCATATCCTTAACCACCATTTTACTGGTTTTCAAATGTTGGCAGAGGGTCCTTAAATCACTGGTAAAGTGTTAAAAATATATGCCCAGGGCCCATTCCTGGGGTTTGACTGGGCAGGTATAGGGTGGAAACCCAGGCTCTGAAATTCCAGTACACTCCACAGATGAATAGGCCCCCAATTCTAGGAACTAGGACATCTTTTTACTGAAACAAAGCTTGGGAGGAAAGGCTTACATTTGGAAAGACCAAGATTTCCAGAAAGTGCATTCTACTTTTAAGCTTCAAAGTGTCCTGCCCCTATCACCCAGTGCTGGCACTCTGAATGTGTCGCCAGTGTCTCCCAATGTAGATGAATAAATCACTATTATGACGTGGAGATCCCAAACCCAATGCTTAATCCTTTCTGTAAGTCTTAATGTGGCACTAGGTGGAGAGTCTTCTAGAAGGGCTTCAGTGACCCACCCATGGGTACCAAGAAAGCAGAAGTTATAAAAAAATTTTGGATCATTTACTCTTTTTGGTCCATGAGTCATAGATAGAACTCATTTGTGCTTGAATTTTTGGAGGACATTCATATATAGTGTGTCAAGTTGTGTAATTTCTGAGACCAAATAAGCTAGAATCTGAAGGCAGTACAGAAGAGCTGTGTCATAAGGACATTCAACTTACATAAATTCAACAATGCACACACTGCTGGACAGAGAAAGAAGAAAAGGAATCTTATCCTGGGTAACTTCACTAGCCATTCCCCTCAGTGAGCACATGCACGGGTACAAATATGAGTCGGCTCTTCCTTCAGTTGGACTTAGTACCCTTAACCTTAGGTGCCTCATCAGAAGCTCAAGTGAGAAAAAGGAAGAAAACCAGACACAATGAGAGAAGCAGCATGCAAGTCTCTCCCATGGGGCTCATGTAAAATATTCCTAAGGGTGGTTTTGATTATATGAGATTTTCAACCATCTGACCAGATAGGAACTGTAATCCACTGTGTGCAAAGCTACACAGCCTGCCCTTGAATGGCTCAGTGTTTAAGAGTCCGGCTCTGGGGTCAGAGGGCTAGTGCCTGACGTGGAGCTACCATTAAGACCCAGAGCTTGGACAAGCGACTGAGAAGTCGTGTGCAAGAGAAGTGCTAGAAAAGCAGATGGGTGTGGAGATAATCTTCAAAGGTCAGGATCTGACAAGTGGAAGGTTTGGTGCCTGCAATGGGGCAAGTGTGCCACAGTTATACAGGTAAAGATGAGCAATTTATAATAAAAAAAAGTTTTAATATACCAAGGAGTCCGCAGGCCCAAGTAAATAGAACATTAGCTAGGAAGCAAGAGGAGCATAAAACTGAAAGGTGGCTGAACAGGCCTTAGATTTATTTTAATCTCTATTTTCTTGGACTGAGGTCCTCTCAGTCACACTGGGGAAAATACCCAGTCTCAAAAAAAGTGACTCTAAGAAACCCATTAGAGTGGATCCAAGTGTGGTAGGAACAAGGGTGTGATCTAAGGAAAATGTTCAGAGACTCCTATTGACCACAATTGGTCAAGGCCCAGTGGAATTCAGATACACCTACTTTGGGTCTGTGATCCTCAAGATTTCTCTGCAGAGTCGACCAATAAATGTTACGGACTCATCCACAGGAGGAAACTTTGGTATTGGAATATGGGTAGACTGGTACATACTCTGCCAATCCTGAATCTAGAAACGAAACAAAACCAAACCAGAAGTATTTAGTACAGTTAGCCCTTGAACAACTTGGGGGCCAGGGCACTGACCCCCACACAGTTAAAAATCCACATATAACTTTTGACGTCCTTAAAACTTTACTAATTAATAGCTTGTTGTTTACTAGAACAGCCTTAACAATAACAATCAATTAGCACATATTTTGTATATATTTTTTAAAATTTTGTTTACTTATTTGAGGAGGGGGGCAGGAGTGAGCAGGAGAGCACAAGCATTGCAGAGGGAGAAGCAGGCTACCCATCTGGCAGGGAGCCCGATGCTGGGCTTGATCTCAGGATCCTGGGATCATGGCCTGCATCAACAGCAGCTGCTTAACCAACTGAGCCACCTGGGTGCCCTGTATATGTATTATATACTGATTTGTACAATACCATAAGCTAGAGAAAAATGTTAAGAAAATCATACGGGGGATCCCTGGGTGGCGCAGCGGTTTAGCGCCTGCCTTTGGCCCAGGGCGCAATCCTGGAGACCCGGGATCGAATCCCACGTCGGGCTCCCGGTGCATGGAGCCTGCTTCTCCCTCTGCCTGTGTCTCTGCCTCTCTCTCTCTCTCTCTCTCTCTCTCTCTCTTTGTGCCTATCATAAATAAATAAAAATTTAAAAAAAAAGAAAATCATATGGAAGAGAAAATATATTTTACAGTATCACACTTTGTCTACTGGAAAAAAATGTATAAATGGACCCGTGAGTTCAAACCTGTTGCTGTTCAAGGGTCCACTGTACATCTTTGATAAGACAATATAGTTAATCTTTTTCCATGTAGTTTTATAAATATAATGCTGCATAAACAGTGACAATAAAGGATCCTTGGGTTTGAAGAAACACTTAAAAGTGCATTAATAACTCCCAGAAATGCCACATGTAACATTTATAAAAAAAAGATATATTTGTGATGAGTGAAGTGACTGAGAAATGAGAAGAGACACAGGGATTTTATGGCTTTTTTTGTCTTCCAAGTTCACATATATCAATGTAATGATAAAATTCCAAAATATATAAGGCTGGAGAATACTTATTCTATTAAGAATGCCACCTGAGGGATGCCTGGGTGGCTCAGCAGTTTAGCGCCTGCCTTCAGCCCAGGGTGTGATCCTGGAGTCCCAGGATCGAGTCCCACATCAGGCTCCCTGCATGGAGCCTGTTTCTCCTCTGCCTGTGTCTCTGCTTCTCTGTCTCTCGCATGAATAAACAGATAGAATCTTTAAAAGAAAAAAAAAAAAAAAAGAATGCCACCTGAACCTTGTGAGTTCCCTAATTAAAAGCTTACTCCTTGTTAACTATTGACAAAAATCAAGCTTGTCAGTCATGGCACTTAAGAATCTGGTGTTCATTAAACGTGTAAATTGCCCTGGGTAACATTGACATTTTCACAATATTAATTCTGCCAATCCATGAGCATGGAATATTTTTCCATCTCCTTTTTTTTACATCTATATACCTTTCATATACTAGGATGACACTAGTGTTAAGAAGATAAGTGTTTATGTTGTAAGTATATACATATTATGCCTTTCTATTCGGCTCATAGAATCTTGGATTCTACTCATATTAGCCAGGGAAAGTATTTTAAATTCTAGAAGCATCCAAATATCATTAATAGGATACAATTTTTAGATAAATCTACTAAGCACAAAATAAAATTCTATTTCTGTAAAACTTTACTTTTTTTTTTTTTTTTTTTTTGAGAGAGAGAGAGAATGTGTGTAACCTGTGAGGGAAGGGCAAAAGGAGAGAGAATCTTAAGCAGGCTCCATGCTCAGTGCAGAGCCAGACTTGGGATTCAATCTCAAGACCCTGAGATCATGAAGTGAGATGAGATCTGAAGTCAGATACTTAACTGAGCAGCAACTCAGGTACCCCAAAAGTTTACTATTTTGATAAGGATATTTAAAAATAATTTTTGCATGATTTATGATATTCAGTAAACCCAGTACAAATATGTGACAGCCAATGTCATTGAATATATTGATCGTCAAATACATCATAGAGATTTTCCTGATGAATTAGTGCATCTTAGATTTTTATTGCAAAATCATTTATTACCAGCATTTCTTATTATTCCATCCTTGTTTCCTGATTTGTAAGATACTACATTCAAAATAAAGGTGGATGCAGAGAAAAAAAAAAAAAAAAAGAATCTGGTGTTCAAACAACCCCATTAACAACGGGACAAAGGACTTGAGTAGACCTTTCTCCAAAGAAGACATCCAAATGGTGAATGAGCATGTGAAAAGATGCTCAACATCATTAGTCATTAGGGAAATGCAAATCAAAACCACAATGAGGGGATCCCTGGGTAGCTCAACGGTTTAGTGCCTGTCTTCAGCCCAGGGCGTGATCCTGGAGTCCTGGGATCAAGTCCCATATCAGGCTCCCTGCATGGAGCCTGCTTCTCCCTCTGCCTCTGTCTCTGTCTCTCTCATTAATAAATAAAACCAAAAAAAAAAAAAAAAAAACCAAGCCCATAATGAGATACCACTTCAATCTACTAGGATAGTTATTAACTGTTTTTTGAAAAGCAAAATAATAAGTGGTGGTAAGGACATGAAGAAATTAGAACCCTCAGACATTACTGGAGGAAATGAAAAATGGTGCAGGCACTATGGCAAAGAGTCTGGTGGTTCATCTGTAAGTGAAACCTAGAAATACCACATGATCCAGCAATTCCGCCCTTTAGCACATACTCCAGTCAGGCCAACTGAACTCTCAAGCCTTCTGAACTCCAGATCACTTGAGTTATACCATTTGCAACAAGCAGCTTCATTCTCTAGTCATTCAGTTATTTCTCCCTCCTCCTTAGGATGGTAAACTCCCAGAGGTCAGGTGTCATACACATTTTTCTGCAACCCTCATGGCTCCTGAGGGTACTCTGAAGGTATTCATGTCTATCTAATGCGTACTGACTTTTACTATTTAAAGAAACTTTCTTGTTGGCATTTCTGAGGTTCAGAGCATGTATTTTATTTTTAAAGATTTATTAATTTATTTTATAGAGAGTGAGTGAGAAAGAGGGAGAGGAGAGAGAATCTGAAGCAGAATCCACATTGAACATGGAGCCTGATGCAGGGCTTGATCTTACCACCCTGAGATCACAATCTGAGCCAAAACCAAGAGTTTGGATGTTTAACTATGCCACCCAGGTGCCCCCGGGGCATGTATTTTAAATGTCAGAACAATAAATGTAGTCGAGAATTTTAAAGATTTAATTAGATACCTTTGTTCTTAAGAAGTTATTACACTCTTGTTCCACGTTATAATTTATAATACGAGAAACTTCTTCCTGCCAAATCTTCAGACCGTAAATGTTGACATAGTCCTGTATGTACTCAAAAGAGCGATGGAATCCATCCATGGTGGCCCCCAACTCTTTCAGCTTGGGCATCAATTCACTTGGCTGTGCAAAAGGAGAAATACAAATCTATTACATTGGAGTAGGTGGTCAACTCCAATATCTCTGCTAGACTTTATTTTTTTTATAAATTTATTTTTTATTGGTGTTCAATTTGCCAACATACAGAATGACACCCAGAGCACATTCCATCAAGTGCCCCCCTCAGTGCCCGTTACCCAGTCACCCCCACCCCCGCCCACCTCCCCTTCCACCACCCCTAGTTCGTTTCCCAGAGTTAGGAGTCTCTCATGTTCTGTCTCCCTTTCTGATATTTCCCACTCATTTTTCCTCCTTTCCCCTTTATTCCTTTTCACTATTTTTTATATTCCCCAAATGAATGAAACCATATAATGTTTGTCCTTTTCAGATTGACTTATTTCACTCTCTGCTAGACTTTAAATGAGACCCATACTGTGTTTGAGACCACAGTGATAGTTGAAGACAGTTTTGGAAATGCTCATTTCTACCTCAACGAGTATGACTGGCAACTTTGTCAGACATTCAGCAAAGAAGAGGTTTCATTCATTTGGGAAGGAAGCCTCATATGAAAGACTATAAAAAATGAAAGTTGAAGATTTCTCTCATGTCATTTGATGAATATATCTAACCTGAAAATACTTAAAATATTTTAAATTGAATTTACTGGGGTCGAAGTACCCTAGATATAAATTTTAGGCCCATTTTTTTTCCCTCCTGAGAAAAATGAACATTCTCTAACAGATCAAGGAAAATAAGAAATGATAGGCTTTATGTGCCTTGGGGTTTACGAATTCTAACTTTAAGAAGAAGAAGTAACTCTGGATCACAGTCATCAGTTCAGTTCTTAAACTTGAGGATCAACAGGTAAAGGAAAGGATGGGTTCTGGAAAGGATTTTCTGATCATACAAACCGATTACAATATTGGATCAAAGAACACATTGGTCAATTGTACTGAACATCATGCATTAGATATCTGTTAGGAGGAAAGGTCTTGCTCATGATAGTTAAAAATAGTGTGCTTGTCCATTATGCAAGCTGGACAGAGAGACAGGACAGACCCCTTCGGTCATCTGATACCTTGGCTCGGGGGTTGAAGATCAATCCCCTATGAAGAGCGAAAGCAACACGTTTAACTAGCTCCTTCCTTATTCCATCTTCCAGCAACTGTTTGGGATCCACCTGAGTGCAAATCAAAAAGCAATAAATGACAATGAGGAAAAGCAGAGGCATGAAGAAATCCAAAGGAAAAGTTGGTTTCCAGATGGTGGAGCCTTTTCCTACCCCATTTCTCAATAACTGAGACTTTCTCCTTTCCTGTCCCTTTGATCTTGTGCAGCCTGGAAAGAATGATTAAACCTGTAACTCTTTAGGACTTGGTTGACCTCAGTAAAATTCACGCTAATTTTACACGACATTCCAAAGACTGTGGGTATGAAAAGTTTTAAATTGCTGCTTATTTTTAATCATTTCATTAAAAGTAAAAAGTGCCTTTTCTCCGCATCAGGAGGAGGGGTGGAATGATGGGCCTGCCCTTGAATTGAGCGCACACCTTTCTTCCCAATGTTATCTCAGGGCATCTACACCCCCATGAGCAAACTCAAGCTTGTGGTCGGACAGATTTAACAATTCTCTTTTCTTTCAGCATTCTTGGAATGCTGTTTGTAATTAGGGAGATAAAATGGGAAAGCAAATCTGCTATCTGACTCTGTAAGCTTATTTGGCTGGTTCTTTTTTTCTGTAATGAGAAAGCACTTGTTATTCTAAAAGTCAATCTCCTACCAAATCCATAAAACATCAGATAGTTTGACATAATCCTTTGAATGCCCTGAGACTTGTCTCTTGTACTTTTAATATGTGCAACAAACCATTATTTTGAAAAGTCATAAAGACAAATGGATGGGGTCCACCTAGGTTTGATTACATCTAAACTTCAAGAATGACAACTGCAATGAAAGTTGCATGAAATACGAAAGCTAGAGAAACGTGTCGAGCTACATCATGATTGTGCCATCAGCAAAATCCAGACTGGAAAAACGACAGGTCAACAGCTGTGGGTTCCTCACCAGATAAACTGTAAGGAGAGAAACCTGAAGAATAAAAAAGGCTAGGGGCGCCTGGGTGGCTCAGCAGTTGAGCATCTGCCTTTGGCTCAGGTTGTGATCCTGGGGTCCTGGGATTGAGTCCCGCATGGGGCTCCCCATGGGGAGACTGCCTCTCCCTCTGCCTATGTCTGCCTCTCTTTCTGTGTCTTTCATGAATAAATAAATAAAATCTTCTTTAAAAAAGGCTTAAGAGATATAACATTTTTTAAATTTCTTTTTTTTTTAAAGATCTATTTATTTATTTTAGAGAGTATGAGTAGGGAGTAGGAGCAGAGGGAAAGAGTACTCAAGCAGACTCCCCACTGAGCATGGAGCCTGAAACGGGCTCAATTCCACTGCCCAGGAGATCATGACCTGAGCTAAAACCAAGAGTTGGATGCTTAACTGAATGAACCACCCAGGTGCATCTAACATTTTTTTTTTTTAATGTAGTGTCCAGAGATTTACTCTTGGATAATAAAACTCTACACAGGGAAACTGAGATTAGGTCAAGGCACAGGAGGAGGGTCCTGGGGTAGGACCTGGGAAACTGTATTTCTTGACTTGGATGGTGGTTGTAATAACCTATTAAACTGCACAAGTGTTTTTCTACAGCTCTCAGTATCTGTGCCCTTTTTTACAATAACAAATTATAACTAGATGAATAATCGATGAGGGGGAAAAAATCAAAAAGTAACATGAAGCTTCCAAGAACATCTTAGAGAAAGCCTCCTTCCCACAGCCTCTTCCCTCACACTTCTGTCCTCTGAAGTTAACAGTTAACAGTTTTCATATGGATCCTCCAGACCTTTCCCCATGAATTTGTATACATAAATATTATCCTTAATACATATCTAATTTAAAGAATCTAAATAGGATTATAATATGTACATACATACAAACACACACACACACATTGTTTTGTAATTTAACAAAGTTTTAAGGTTTTAGAAATCTTCCAGTGGTGGCTGCCTGGGTGGCTCAGTTGGTTAAGTGTCTGCCTTCAACTCAGGTCATGATCCCTGAGTATTAGGATCAAGTCCTGTATTGGGCTCCCTGCTCTGTGGTGAGTCTGCTTCTCCCTCTCTCTCTGCCTACCACTCCCCCTGTTTGTGCTCTCTCCGTCAAATAAATAAATAAAATCATAAAAAAAAAAATCTTTCAGTGGCAAATGCTTTCTAAATGGCAGCAGAGGAATCTACAGTAGGAACGCACCATGATATGTTTAAACATTCTCTTAGTGATAAATGTTCGGATTATTTTATTCTTTTAAAATTTTTATCTATTATTTTATTTCCTTATTATTCTATTTTAAGTAGGCTCCATGCTGAGCTTGAACTTACCACCCTGAGATCAAGACTTAGACTGAGATTAAGAGTTGGATGCTTAATGGACAGCCATCCAGGCACCCCTCTATTATTTTTAAAATAATTTTTTTGGCTACCTCTAACAATGGACATTTACACATACATGTCTGTGTAAATCTTATTTGTTTTCAGTCATATGGATTAAAGTCAACTTATACTTTCTTTTTAAGTAGGCTCCACACCCAAGGGCCTCAACTTATACTTTTTATAAGTGTCTGAAACAGATGCTTAACATTTGAGGGTTAAAGACTAATGAGGGCCACGGGATCCCTTACAGAAAGCTATGAGTGGTTAGACTAGCAGAGATAGTCTACTGGGTTGAGTGTGGTCAAGGTGGTATTTCCTCTGCTCTCATCTGAAAGGCTATGGCAAAAGATTTGCATTTTTCTTTTCTATTTTTTTTAAAGATTTTATTTATTTACTTATGAGAGACACACAAAGCAAGGCAGAGACATAGGCAGAGGGAGAGGCAGCCTCCCTGCAGGGAGCCCAATGTGGCACTCGATCCCAGGACCCTGGGATCATGACCTGAGCCAAAGGCAGATGTTCAACCACTGAGCCACCCAGGTGCCCTAAATCTGCATTTTTCTTAAGCAGGCTTTCCTTTGATAATTATTGTTAATTATTACGTTTTACTACATCCTTCTTGTACTGGTCATTTTGCATGTAAGATGCTTAATCTGGTCCTAGGATTTATCACCACTTTATAGATTAGTAAGAAATGATAACCTGCATGTGTACTCTCTGCATATCAACTGAATTAAACTGGCATCAAGCCTAAAGCATACTGCATAGATTTTCTTAGTATTCTAGGGGCACAATGGTATTTTGGCATACTCACAGAAACCACACACTAAATTTCCATTCCTATTTAGGTTCATTTCCTATATTTTCTTGGATCTTATTAACACATGTTAATCTGGCAATTCAGTAGGTAAGCATTTTTTTAAAAAATCAGAAATATGTAGTATCTGCTGATGTCAGATAAATGAAAAATAAAAGCACCAGGAACCTTGTGAATGGGCACATCACTAGTCACCATAGGATTACAAATTAAAACAACATTGAAATAACACTTTCTACTCTTTGGGAGAGCAAAAATTGGAATGTGGATAATAACAAGTATTGGTGAAAATGTGGGTAAGACATTTTGTGAAACACTTATTTCAGAAGGCAATCTGGTGGTATTGAGAGAAATTACGAATAGGCACACCTTAAGACCCAGTGATCCACTCCTGGGGAGGCAGATTTCAGAGAAATTCTTGCACAAGTGTACAGTAGGGACATGTTCAGAGATGCTTGTGATAATGGGGAATGTTGGGATGAAAAAAGACAATATGGGTGTTTGTGCCTTGGTGAATGGTTAAGTAAAATGTAAAATTCTATGCAGCAGTAAGAAGTAACCAATTACCCAACTCAGAGACATAAATAAATTCTCAAAGTGATAACTAGTGAGAAGAATTGGAAAAAGAATGGGCTTTAGAGCACAATAGGATGTAGAGAAAACAAACATGCACACATCAAGTAACACCTCAGGCTTAAAATACAGACACCTCTTTGGGGACAGAAATTGAACATAGAGAGCAGGTGCCATTGGGGACGGGCATGGCTGTGGGCATCCAGAGGAGAAAGAAAAGCATGTATCCTTGATGACAATGGCCAGACAATAGTAATGCGGTAGGATTATCTCGGCTCTCTGCACCTGAGATATAATATAAAAAAACTAGAAGGAAAGAAGGTGGGAGAGACTGAGCCAGCTGTTTGGCCAAGGGAATTGAATCATTTTGTTTTGTTATTACAAAAAATTCAATAATACGGATTTTTCTTAGATTTAAGTAACTCTTGGATATGGGTGAAAGATCAGGATTATAATGCTCTCTCTCTCTTCCTCCATCAACAAATGAGTAAAGTGAAGACCAAGAGCTAATTGTGAAACAGCAAGGGACACAAGATGACAATGTCATTCCCTGTTCCCCATGGGAGAACCACCACAGTAATACAAACTAGCAGTCTAATCAGGTGGACCAGGACGAAAGCCATACCTTGATGATGCCGACCAAAGTTGTCTTCATCATTAAGATGCCTTCAGTAAAAATGGAAATAGCATGAGTAAGCTTGGCAACCTTTAACAAAGAGAAAGAAGTTAATGAAGTACTTCAGATAAAAGATCCATCGTTTCCACAGAAAGTGAAAATCGGCTGATAGTCCTGGAATGAACCAGGACAGCAGGAGTGATGTGTCCTGGTCAGAAATGAGGCACTGATGGAACCGAGAGACCACGGTTCGACACACTGGGAACGGGGTCAGCAGACATTAAATTGTTCTTAGATGCTGACCAATCATTTCTCCCTCTTCGGGCTTCAGTTCCTCATGCATAAAAAGCAGGGTTCCATGAGATCGATGGTCCTTTCCCTGTAGAAAAGGCTCATCAAGACTCTAACAGGGTAATCTCCCCTTTACTGCCTTCTACTTCTTTTTCCCCAGTAACATAATGAGACACTGATAAGGTAGACCAATGCTATATTTTTGAGTGAGAATAAATACATAAATTTGAAGCTGAAAGTCAAAATTCCTGATGTCATTTCTCGAGTTGTGTCAGAGGATGTAAAATTGACACTGGCATGATGTGAGGACAGTGGAGTTCATATTGTCAATTTCCACTTGATTTCACTTCTTCACATCTTTTAAGTTCAAGGGGAAAGAAAAGCAGAGGTATTTGGGAAGAACCACCCCCAAGGCTGCTTAACTATTGAGTGGGCTTAAAAGTCTGGCTGGAGGAAATGGTTAGGTTAATGGAACCCAGATTACTTTGAGCCACTGATTTGATGTACAAACCAGGAACCTGAATGAGAAAAGTCTGGGCAATCTTTAGCCCACAAAGAAGATAGGCTGATTCTCCAGGACTGTTCGGGAGAAAAGTGACCTGGTGAGTTCCACTTCCTCTGAGAACACTTGGTGAGGTGTGAAGTAACACCGGGACAAGGTAATGAATAAAGGCATGGCTACGCTGACATGGCACAAGCAGTTATCCCTGAGAGTAGGAAGAAACAAATCAGAATTGGTCTGCTGGTCCTAGGGATACAGCCGGCAACGCAGACTTGTGGCGCGTCATGGTTTGGGTGTTAAATATCAAAAGGCAGAAGTCAAAAGGACATGCCACCTCGTATCGTGGGCCAAGCTGAGCGTAGTCCCTTAGCTTGTCTTTGTCCAGGCGGGTCGGTACCTCAATGATATCATGGGTTTGAAGCTTTATGATCTTGAGAAGAGAAGTAAACATGCTTTCTGGAATGATCTGCAAAACCTTCAGTGAAAGAGAAAAGAGGAAAAGCAGTTGAATATCTCTTTTTATTTTTCTTAGCAGATAAATGCTCAGATGGCAGTAAGACAGCCCCCAGAGTGTGCAAGCAGCCATTTGTCTACAGGAAGAGACAATAAGGGATTTCACAAGAGCTCTTTTAGTAATCTGCTCTCAGGCACACGGTTAAGTTCCTTTAAGCATTAACTGCTCACAGGATAGAAGGTTAATAATCGTCACACAGGTAGCAAAAAGATGTATCTTTCCTACATTACAAACTTTTAAAAGATTGAGGATCAGAGGTGTTAAGTAACACGGCTGTAGAGAACTCAATTAGTGTGTGACACAAGTAAATTGTGAACACAGGTCCGTTTGGCTCCACGCTGTACCATATGTTCTTGAAACAGGACCAAAATTCCTCTAAAAATTTTTAAGTTCTAACGAGGAGATGCTGGATCTAGATATAGCTATTTTACCAACTAGCTCTGTGACTTTGTAGAAGCCAATATAATCTCTCTTTTTGTTTCTATACCTACAAAGTGGGCGGTTAATACCACCAGTATTTAGGAAAAAAACAGTGTAAAAGTTCCTCGGGAGTGAAAACACCTGCATATCCACAGGACCAGTAAGAGTAAGTTTAGGTTCAGATACTGCAAATTTCTGGAATCAAGTTAAGAATGAAAGAAGGGAGGGACACCTGGGTGGCTCAGTGTTGAGCATTTGCCTTTGGCTCAGGGCGTGATCTCGGGATCCTGGGATCGAGTCCCATATCTGGCTCCCCACAGGGAGCTGGCTTCGCCCTCTGCCTATGTCTTTGCCTCTCTCTGTCTCTCATGAATTAATAAATAAAACCTTAAAAAAAAAAAAAAAGGATGAGGGAAGGGAACATGTGTATACTTTCTATAGGGTCCCAAGCACCTTTTTGGTCTTTGAAGAGCAGTTAGTCTGCCAACAAAATCAGTATCACCTTGATGCATTTCTTACCTTTCTCACATAGGACACCAGTTCACCAGAGTAATATTGAGACACACTGAGAAGATCAGGACTATTTGCTTGATTAATTCGAAGAAGGGGAAGATCGAGGGCAGAGGCAAGCTGAAAGAAAAGTAGCTATGTTTGTTTCTCCATTTCAAAAAGTCCTACAAATCTCACTTCACCAAAAGAGTAACATGTAGCAGAGCTCCTGGGTTCTAACCAAGAGAAAACAACAACCACTGAACTTCATCAAAGTCATTGATAGTTTCTGACAATGATACAGTTTTTAAAAAATAACAGTCATCAGCTACAGCAGTGGTTCTCAAACTGTGGTCCCCGGACCAGCAGCATCAGCATCACCTGGGAACTTGTTACAGATGCCAGTTCTTGAGCCCCACCGGAAAGGTCCTTAATCAGAAACTCTGGGGGCTGAGGCCCAGCAATCTGTGTTGTAATAGGCCTCCCAGGTGATTCTGGTGCCCTTCAAGTTTGAGAGCCACTATGCTATGGAAGACAGCTACTCTTTATGGGAGTCAGACACTATGATGGATGGATTACTGTACTGACTCCAATCTAAGACGTCCTGGCATGTACAAAGTGCCAATATTTTATGTACCACTCAGAAAGAAAAAAGAGAAAAAAAATGCTGATGACCGAGCTTTGATACGCTGTCAATTATAAAATCCATCCCCAATTACAGAGATTTTTAAATAGGAAAGAAAATGCACCTAAGAACCGATATATAAGGTAACTCTGTCTTTAGACACTGAGTCAATTATTTGCTCATTTATCTCGATCTGAAATTACCTTGAGAGCAAGGGCCATACTTGTGTTGTTCGCCACTATTCCCTAATCTTTAGAGGAAATCCTAGTTTACAGCAGAGGCTCAACAAGAATTTTTTAAATGAGTAAGTAAAAGGACTTAATTCACATCTAGAGAAAAAAGGACCCATATATTTCATATATTTGTAAAACTATAAAAACTTATTTTAAAAATTAAAAACTATTTTCTGGAAGACATCCAACTTACATTAATTGAAACTTCAAGTATGCATGGCATGTTTTGAAACTGTGCTCTCATGGAAAAACTCCTAACAATTTTTAGTCTATAAAAATGACCTTTCTCAAAGAACGAAATTGTGGGCTGAATTAATGCATGAGGGAATAATGAAGACCAATTGTGAGAATGTGATCTGTTCTTTGCTTACCTTCAGGAATGTAGCTCTGAGTTTAGTGACCATGGATGGGTTTACCCTTATGCTCTCTTGCATGATATCTGTGAAACTGTAAAGAGAGATCAATGCTAAGGAAACATCCACAGTGGCCTTCATCGAGGCGAAATGTTAGGCTGGCCACCTTACCTGTCAATTAATTGCCAAGCAAAAGAAAGGTCCCCAACGATCTGCATAGTGATCAGGACCTCCTCTTTAATGTTAATAGTTCGGATCATTTGATGAAGAAACTTGCGAGTATCAGCAAGAAACTGACATACTTGCAGATTTGACTCCAACTGGTGAAATTCCTGAACCTATGTCACATAAATACACTTAATTAAAAACTTCTGAATGGCTTGTATGGTGTTCCTTTTTCCCTGAAAACACTTCAAAAAAGGCACAGTACTTGCTAAGAATTTCTTGGCAAAATTGCTATTTCAAATGATAATTTTAGAAACGTATGAGCCAAGTCATAATGTAATGCACAGGTTTCTAGGATTAGTAATGTTCTACTCTTTTTACTGTGTATATATGTGACAGAATGAGTGCATACTTCCATCTTCCATTTTAGCGTCAATAAACACGTATTAGAAAATCCTCTTAATTCTGAAAATTTGTAGGTTTGCTAAAAAACAGAGTCATATCACAACTAGGGTGTTGGCATTTGTACATTATTCAGTTCTTTTGTTGGATTCCTTAAAACAAAATAATGGTTCTCCAGTGTCCTGAAGTTTTAATATATTTAATTCAAGGTGCCTGGGCCATTGTCAAAATAAATATCACAAATGATAACAAGCACCTGACATTTACAAAGTTGTTTATGAGCACAATAGGAATAGTATAAGTGGGATTGTTGTCCGGGAAAACTGACACACCAACAATGGAGTACTGTTTTGTGCTGCCATTAATAGTGACCATAAAACCTTTCAGAAAAAAAAAAAAAAGAAAAAGCCTATAAGAAAGTATGCCAAAAAATGTATTATGTATATCTTTAAAGACATATATTATACCAGTTAGGCAGTTCCAGGTAAGTGTGGATGATCTTTTAAATAGTTGATGGCTATTGCTTTTTTTTTAATCATGCTTTTATTAAAATTTCAAGAGTGGGAAAATATACTAAGTCTTCTTTGAATCTGAGTAGATAATATTTGAGTAGATAAAAAACGAACTTTTTTGGTGGAAAAGAAAACCCCACTTACAAGCAGTTGATCATTATACAACGTGGTTATTGCTGTGTATTCCTTTATAGTTTTAACCCCGAAACTCTTCCCCGATCTAGAATAGGTGCCTACAATGCAGTGCTGTTTTCGCTTTTGCTTCCTTATCACAATTTCTCCGATGTTTCTATATTGTCTTCATAATTATTTTTCTAAGACTACATGTTTCTGCAAGTGGAAATGTCATCGTTTTTGTTGGCATTCTCTTCATGCTGATCACTTCATTACTTGCCCAATTTTAGGGATACTGGATATAAGATTACAGTGAGCAGAGTTTGCTTTTTGTTGCTTCTGATGAAATATTCTTTCAGATATATTTCCAGGACCAGATTGCTCGGTGGGTCGGAAAGTCTGATTCATGATCCAAGCATTGGCGTTTACAAAGGGTTTTCTTACCTCCTCCAAAGCTTGTATGAGCTGTACTGTTTTCCTGCCAGCAGCAGTTGAATCATCATGATTTAAAGACAGGATTTGTTTTGAGATCTCTCTGAACCAAGCTTGTAGGTTTTCTATGAACACAGAAACAAGGAGAGACTGCTGAGATCCCAGAATTCCCGTAGCTGTGGCTTTGGATTTATTCAGTAACCCTTTACAAATCTAGGTCTTATTCACAGAGCTCTCTCTGTGTCCCTGACATCGCCCTCAGGGATTCTCCACAAGATAACCACCAAAATGCTTTGGGCATGTGACCTGATAGAAGAGATGGAACTTTCTAGTCAGTGGCTAAGTCTAAAACCTGGCAGGAAAAGCCTAAAGGCCCAAGTACATGGCTGTGAATGCAAGTGTGCAACGGTGGGCATGGGGGCTGTGAGGACACAGATGGGACACAGAGTGACTGGAAAGGGTTTTCTGGAGAAATGAGGATGGATCAAGGTCTGCATAGGCAGAGAGAGGCACAGGGATAGCTTATCCCTAGGGACATGGGCAGAAGCTTCAGGAAAAAATTACAATGGCACATCTCAGAGGGCAGTGAGGGGCAGCACAAGTGTGAAGTAGGGGTTTGAACAGCTGAGGGTGTGTGTTTGCATTCACAAACCACTGGAGAAAAGGCACCAACATGCCTTGAGGCCCCCTCACTGGGGCAGGCAAAGCTCTTAGCTCGTCTCACTGAATCTTCACAACAATTTATGGAGGCAGGAATGAGATGGCGTTTCTCAGATCAGCTGATGCCCAGAGCGAGGAAGGATCATACAGTTACTAAATGGCAGAGCCAGGCTTTTCTCAACTGTTTGGCCAGGTTCAAAGGCTTTGCTCTTTTACTTCACCAAATGGATTCCTTAAAGTTTGTTTTTTGTTTGTTTGATCCATCCGTGGGATGATTTCACTTTATAAGCACTTCAGGGCTTATAATCGAAGTTATTTCAAGAACTGGGATGAGGAACACTAGTAGTAATTTTAAAGTTGTTGTTTTTGTTTTCGTTTTTGTTTCTGTAGAGTGACAGCTATGGAGTAGCGAAAGAACACACGGTTCAGAGTCTGAGGTGCCAAGTTTGATCTGGGCTCTGAACCTTTGTTACCTTCATCAAGTGACTCCCTTTTACAGTTCTTTATATGTAAAATAAGAATACAGATCCTTATCTCACAGCATTGTAAGGCTCAAAGGAGAAATATTTGTGGAAGTATATCCTAAGCTGAAATATGCTATAGAGCCAGATAAAGTATAAAATACTGTTTTGAATGACCTTGGAAAGGATGCAGGGATTTATAAGAACCTAAACGTGATTAGCACAAAGATGAATGTGCCTGATTCTCAAAAACTAATCTGGCTGCATTGTTATAGGTGGTTCCTTGTTTTCTAGACATAATGTAGTGAACTGCAAAACATGTTGCCAATTTTTATCACATGACTAAAAACACAACAAGTTTTCCCACTAGGACTATAAAGTAATCTGGAAATATATTTTAGGCCAACCATTCAGCATCAAATAAGTCAAGAAAAGCCAAATATAGTAATCACAATATCATATTGATTAAAAATACTAGTTTTTTAAAACAAAAAGCTATACTATTAACCTTTTTATAAACAAAAAGCTGTACTATTCTACTGTATAATTAGCCTTTCCAGAAATGAATTTTGCAGTTAAACATCAGGCATTAAAAAGATAACCTGTAGGCAGCGCGGGTGGCTCAAGGTTTAGCGCTGCTTTCAGCCCAAGGTGTGATCCTGGAGACCCAGGATTGAGTCCCACATCAGGTTCCCTGCATGGAGCCTGCTTCTCCCTTTACCTGTGTCTCTGCCTCTCTCTTTCTCTCTGTCTCTCATGAATAAATAAATAAAATCTTAAAAAAATAAAAATAAAAAAAAAGATAACTTGTGATTTTAAAATTCAGAATGATCATTCAGGGACATTTTGAAAGGTTTCTTGCTATTTAAATTTTAAGTGACACCATAATTTTCCTACAGATAAAATATCTTCAAAGAAGCAAAAATGCTCAACATTGCTCAGCATCAGGGAAATACAAACCAAAACTATAATGAGATTACCACCTCACACCAGTCAGAATGACTAAAATTAATAAGTTAGGAACAGTTGTTGGGAGAATGCAGAGAAAAAGGAACTCTCGCACACTCTTGGTGGGACTGTAAGCTGGTGAGGCCACTCTGGAAAACAGTATGGAGGTTCCTCAAAAAAGTTGAAAATAGAGCTACCCTATGACCTAGCAATTATACTACTATGTATTTACCCCAAAGATACAAATGTAGTGATCTGAAAGGGCACATGCATCCCAATGTTTATAGCTGCAATGCCCACAATAGCCAAATTAGGGAAAGAGCCCAGATGTCCATGAACATATGAATGAATAAAGAAGATACAGTATATATACGGTAGAATACTACTCAGCCATCAAAAAATGAAATCTTGCCATTTGCAACGATGTGGATGGAACTACGGGATATTATGCTAAGCAAAATAAGTCCATTAGAGAAAGACAATTATCATATGATCTCACTCATATATGGAATTTAAGAAACAAAACAGGAGAGCATGGGGAAGAGAAGAAAAATAAAACAAGACAAAATCAGAGAGGGAGACAAACTCTGAGAGACTCTTAATCATAGGAAACAAACAGACTCATGGGAGGGCGGGGTGGGGAGATGGGGTAACTGGGTGATGGGCATGAAGGAGGGTATACATGATGCAATGAGGATTGATGAATCACTGACCTCCACCTCTGAAACCAATACATATATGGTAATTGAATTTAAATTTAAAAAAGACTTGCTAATTTATATTATAATTATGAAAAAAAAAGAGAATCCCTATATAACATTTCACAGTAACATTTCATCATAAGTGTGTTTACTATTTTTTCCTGGTAATTATATTATTACATAATTATTAACAGAATATATGTTAATGATAATTATGCTTCTGTGTTAACTATTTAACAAAATGTGTAAAAACTGTGCATTACACAAAATCTGGTTAAATGCTAAAAAAAAAAAGAGAATATTAAAGACTGCAGGTCCCCTCTTCTGCCACTAGATGGCAGGCGCACCAGGGAAAAAGCAGCACACAATTAGAAGACCAGAATCTTGCAGATCATTTCTGTTAATAATAGTAATGTTCTTGAATGAAGTATCCTCTGAAGATCAGGACAGCTAGGTCCTTTTCTCCCTACCTTCAAATGCACACAAGTTAACACACCAGTGGTGCACCCTCCCGTCACAGGCACCATAGTGGTACTATGGTAAGGGTAGGGGATGAATTATGACCCTATGGACTGTGAACCAGAGTATAACAACCCCTGTAGCCTAATCTCATACTTCAAAAGTCCAGAGAGGCTATGAAGATTGCCCAAGGGAGCACAGCTACAGGCAGCTAGAACTAAGCTTCAGATTTTCATCAGCAACCTCCCAGTGTCTAATGATGACAATGTAAGGGCTTTTTACTCTGCTGCTTCCCAGTAATTTGTGTGTACATTTCCAATACACCAATATTTCGTCTTTGGCAATTACCATTTTTCTCCACCCGAGTGAGGGGTTTCACTCCCGAAAAGACATCAGCAAGCTCTGTCATCCGCTCTGAACTCTCCTTCTTGTAATGCTCCCATTTGGCTTGCTTTTCTGAAAGCATTTGCTTGAACATCTGTTGAAAGAGACAGAAGAGATTTACTTACTTAAGAGGAATTTCAGATCAGGCAGTTTACCAAGAAAGCCTGAGTGAAACCCAATTTATTATAAAAATACATGCTTAAAAGCAATAGGACCCTGATGTCATCTCTTGAGGCATACTACTTTGTACAAACTGGGGGGCAAAGCTAGACCATTGCTAAGACAGTGGTTCTCAGACCAAATGCACATAAGCATCACCTGGATGGCTTTAAACTTCTCAGATTCCCAAGGCCCACCCTTGAAGATTCTGATTCAGAAGGTCTTGCGTAGAGCCAGGAATCAGCATTTTTAATGTGACATGAAATTTGGTGGACACCACTCTAAGGTCCTTTTCTATGTACCAATTTCTGGAGTTGTATCTATTTTAAGGTCAGAGAAGGTTGAGCATTATCCTGTCTGATGAGTGAAGAATGAACTAAATTAGAGTTCTTTCTTTTTGATCATACAGTTGATCTGTTTATTAATGCACTTCTTCATAAAATTAAAACCCTACAAAGGGTTGGGCAGAGGAGGAAATGTGTATCTCAAGGTTTTGTTTTGCTTTCCCTGGAAACAAAATTTAGAAACATACTTAAGGTATGTCACAAAAGTATGGACTTTATTTCATTGGGCTCTCTTAAGAGGCAAATAGGAGAGTATACTGATTTTTCTTTTAAGAAATTCTTCATTCCTCAGCATCAAAATGAATTTTAAAAGATGAAGACTTCATTGCAGATGAAAGGATCAAGACTGGTGGAATTCTGTGGGGCCAGAAGAAATGGAATTTTAGTGATCAAGCAGGGATGATTAAGCAATGAAGAGTAACAGGATGAGGAATAGTCAGAATTATTTATAGAGTCTGTCCTATCTTTTTGAATGCCTGGGATCAATCAATGCCATGTGACAAAGCAGCAGTGACAAAAATAACCCTGTGAGGCCTTCATTAAGACCAAAAGGCTTGAAGCCCTTCAAACACTCATTCACAGGTTGAACTCACAGGTTTCTTAACCTTGTAAGACAGAATTTGCAATAGAGGATGGTCCTTAAAGGAGATGCACCTTTATATAAAGATTAGAAGCAACATGGGTCCAATTAGTGTGTTTAGAGCAGAATCAGAAGGTGATTCTAGAAAATCTGATTCTGATTTTTTTTAGAATCACCTTCTGACTGGGGTGGGGGGTAGGTTAACAAGCTGAGCTGAAGTGTAAGACATTAATTTTCATCTTTGTTCTGCTCAATGTAGCTGATTTTTTTCTTTGTACCGGATCTTCCTCTTTTGAAGATCTTTAACAAGTTGATCTTCTTTTCCCGCTATTGGGACAGACAGAAGGAAGCTGCCTGTTCTATCCCAACAGATCCCCAAAGATTAATGATTAGAAATGCCGGTGTGGTCAGGCATATGACCCAGGCCTGTCCTGCTTTCCATGCAGCAACACTGAGCTACAGAACTCTTGGGTAACTGGCACTCTGGTCCACGATCCTCACTGGACTGAGTGCATTGATTCCTCGGGGGGGACTCTCACTTGCCTCTGAAGTTTGCTTTGACCAATAAATAAGATGCCTGGTTCCTGCTCTCAGATCTTTCTTCGTTTCTCACCTTGGCTTAATCTGTCTCTCTTCCTCACTGTACTGAGAGCTCCTTGGTGGTAGGGAAGGGACATGCCTTGTTCATTTTTGAATTCCTAGCACCAAAGCTGGGAACAGAGCAGGTATTCAATAATGATTTGCTATTCAGAGGGAAAACACTAACAGTATTAGAGAGATCAAAAAGGGGTAGTGTCTCTCTGATCTTAGAAAATGATACCCACACAAGTCACTGAGAACACTCGGCACATGGATTAGCATGACGTTGATAATCAGCATGTACTTTTCCTGAGCTACTTAATGGGGGAACACAGTGTCCTTGCATACCCAGAAGATAAAGAAACATCTAGCATACCACACTGACCAGACTGAGGTGAGGCGAAGATCAGTTTGGAATGGACCACTCATATAAATGGCCAGTTCCTGGGCCTACCTCATCCAAACCTCCAAAGGTACTGGTTACAGAACTCAGGCATTCCTAGGTATCTACCATTTTTATTATGGCCATAGGCCCCCCCCCCCTTTTTTTTTAGCCCTAAGACTAGTCAACCTCAGAATTTCTTGAGGGAACCTGAAATCCTTAAAATCCTTAAGTCTACCTTATGTAACTGCAAATCCTCCACCCTACTTAAAAGCCCTTTCAAACAGGTATCATGGCTTTTCAGATGAGAAGACTGAAATCCTAAAGGCCAGGCCTGCCCTAGTTCCTGCCTACCTTTTGACTTCATTTCATACCACTTTATCTCGTTCTCTCCTCTCTAACCAACTGGTCCTCTGGTCCTTGAACTGGTCATGCTGTTCTCTCCACAAGAGGACCTGGGCATGATCTACCCTCTCTGGCATGTCTCCATAACGCTCTTGACCTTTGCCTTAGCTAACTCTGACAGGCCCCTTCTTCAGATCCCTTCAGAAGCTCTTGCGTCTCTTCTCAGGGAAGTCAGGGACAGCATCTTTGATTTTAGGTACTCAGAGAACTGTGTTCCTTCCGTTAGAGCATGTACTGCAGTTCATATTTACATTTTCCTTAGTGCAATTCTCTGATTCATGCTCACATTCCTCACTAGATCGCCACCTCCACAGCCACTTTCCCCAGCACTGTATCCCCACTGGCAGTCTGACACTAAATGCCTGTTAAATGTTAAATCCTGTCCTTTTTGTGTAAGAACTATCTCAGCGAGAATCTATAGCCTGAATCAGTGACAATTACTGAATCCTAATCCTTTAAAAAAATTTTCCAGCATACAAACACTTAAGATATTGGTGATTATTTCTTCAAGAGTTTTACCTCTTTGAGTATAAACTCAAATTGTGCAGTATCCAACAGCAATTGAAAGAGGATCTTGGGATTGTACCTAGAGTCTGTTAGAATCTGGTCCTTGATTTGACGAAGGCGTTTGTTGTTTGGGTCACAGGCTAGAAGTGGAAGAAAAGAGTTCCCAGCTTATTAAATGTGTAGAAAACATGAAATATAAGATGAATTCTGAAAAACTTTCATCTTAAGCGTTTACAAATAAACAAAAATATATATCAATATGATAAAATTATATCTATGTCATGAAATAAGTACATTGAACTTTTAAATATGACAATTGGATCTGACACAGAATGTGATTCATGACATACTATTGAAGGAAAAAAAGGCAGCTGCAGAACGTTCCAGTTTTGTAGGCATTCTGGGTTGTTCATTCTCAACTGTGCAATATGGATGGTCAGAGCCTTCTGACACCATTCCGTCAATGGGCAGCCGCCTTATCTCCTGTCTGTCTGGAGTTGCTATTGGTTTAGGCATTGTTCTCTGCCACTTAGGGCGGGCCATTCTCAGCTTTCGAGACTGTTCTCCTCAGAAAGGCCTGTTTGCAAGCTGGCACATCTGGGAACTTGCATTTTGGGAGCTGCTATCATTTCAAAAACTAGTGAGAATGGGCCACTCTGCCTTAACTGTATGCACAACATGGTTTATGACGAACACCTGCTTTCCTTCCAGGAGGCTGGAATTTTGGTACATGCCAGGCAGAGGCTGCCTGTGATCAGCCTGTAATAAAAACCCTGGACGTGGAGTTTCTAAGGAGCTTCCTGATTGGCAACACTTCACACATGCTGTTGCAATTCACTGCTGGGAGAATTAAACATCCAGTGGGACTCATCAGGAGAGGACCCCTGGAAGTTTGTGCCTGGTTTCCTCCAGACTTCATCCCATGTGACTTTTCCCTTTGCTGATTTTGCTCCCTATCCTTTGGCTGTAATAAATCACAGCCTCAAGTACTAGTACATGCTGTGTCTTCCTAGGAAGCAGTCATAACTATGGTGGTCTTGGGGGCCCTTAACACAACAAGGTGACAGTGTTACCCACATACAGACACAGCACCTCCAAGCAGGAAGAACCAGACCTGGGCGCATTCTGTTCCTTGTAAAGACCTGAGGGCATGGCAGGCACTCACAGCTTCCTCAACTATTTACTACTACCAAGGCCCAGAGAAATTCTGGCAACCAGGCCAAGGTGATAAAATTAGGCAGGAATGGACCTAGGGGCAAAACATCTAATGTCTTGAGTCCCCTGCTTTTTGGTATTTCAGTTGTAGTGAAGTTTGCAGATGGCCATTTTCTATATTGATTTCTAAGAAATTCCATCATGAGGAGACTCATGACATCCTGGAGAAGGGCTCAGTTTTCATGGGAAACTTCAGGGCGGATTTATTATGCATTCTTTTCAACTATCCAGGAAGAGACCTATGAACTGGTGACCTTGACCCAGTGACAGTTTTTTCAGCTTCGTATCTGCCTACCAAACAAAAAAACTCAAACAGGCCGAAGAGTTCCACTTGTTTTGTATTCATTCTAACAAAAAACCTTCCAATTTAATGTGCTTTCATTTTTTTAAAAAAAGATTTTATTTATTTATTCATGAGAGACACAGAGAGAGTGAGAGGCAGAGACATAGGCAGAGGGAGAAGCAGGCTCCATACAGGGAGCCTGATGTGGGACTCGATCCCGGGACTCCAGAATCATGTCCTGGGCCAAAGGCAGGCACTAAACTGCTGAGCCACCCAGGGATCCCCTGTGCTTTCATTTTTGGATAGGGAATAGCACCATGCATTAATAATTAATTCCTTGGGATAAATCAGCTGTGGTTCCAGCGCTCTCAGGGCCTGAGTCTGTCTCCAACATCTGACCTGGGAGAATGCAGACTAGGAGAACTAAGGGGACAGATCTTAAAAACCTGGTAGCCTCAGGGTCAGACTTCAGGACCCAGGCAGGCCTGAATGCCCAGGGAAGGTTGGCTGTGTGCGCGTTTCTGCAGAAGCTGCAAGACACTGTGGAAGCATCCAAAGCCTGGGCGAAATGCCTCCAGCAGATCCATAGGAGGGGATAGAGAGAACAGGCATTCCTTCCTGCACATCATGACCGAAACACCGTAAGAGCTAAAATAAGCAGTTACTTTTCCCACAAGGGACTCATAATCAGATAGGTAAAACATTTGTTTCTGGTAAATTATGACCTTGTGCAATCACGTCAGACGATTGCCAGGCACAAAAATGGAAAACAGATGTGGCTGACGAGAAATGCACAGAACACAGTCGGTTGTCCCCGCAAGGGTGCAGATCCGGGAGACTCCTGCCTCCCAGAACGCAGGCGTAGAGGTCAGGCGCGGTCACAGGGAAGATGACGATGAGGCTGAGTCACTAGGGACCGGCAGTCAGTTTTATGACAGGATAAAGTGAGGGCCTGAGTTGTTTACATGCTTGAGAATGTAAGACTTCAGTGAAAAGATTAAGCACTGAGTCAGTGCAGCAAAATCCTCAAATTAGAAGTGGAGTTTATGCAAAAAAGAAATGTGGCTAACTAAAACCAGATCTGTTAGATAATCCAATGGCAGGCATGGTATTTGTGCTGTAAATCCTAAGTTGGAGAGGGACGTAGGCAAAAAAGCAGAATAAAAAAACAAACAAACTAGAAAGCAGTATTTTTGAGAAAGATTTAGTAGCTGGAGATTTCTAGTATGAAGAGAGAAGGCTGAGAAGAAAGTCCATGTATTTTCAAAGATACAGAGGATGAAGAAGTCCACCTGCTGTCTTCACTACTGACTCCCAGGACATGGAACCAGATGGAAGCTAGAGGGAAGAACATCTTGTCTGGAAGAGGTGGGATATGGGCTATTGTGTTACCATGGAAGGCTGCCGAATAATCTGGAGTGGGCAGTTGTTTTTAGAGACAAAGCCTTATCCGAAAGAACGAGTGTTAAAAGCAGTACCTGTCTCAGGGTCGCTCTCAAGCAAAGTTTGCTGACAAAAAACAAAAAGCAACAGGGCTGCTAATGACACACCCCTTAGTGGGAAGCGCATGTGCTCTGGATAAGTGACATCATTAGTGAATCAACACTGATTTGCCCTTTATAAGTACAAGGAGTTATGTCAGCTCTGAGCAAACTGGGTTCATCCAACCTACTTGTTTTTCTATTAAACCAGGAGTTTTTATTTTATTTTAAAAAATATTTTATTTATTTATTCATGAGGGACACAGAAGAGACACAGGCAGAGGAAGAAACAGGCCCTTTGTGGCCCTGTGGGGAGCCTGACATAGGACTTGATCCCAGAACCCTGGGATCATGACCTGAGCCAAAGGTCAATGCTCAACCACTGAGCCACCCAGGTGCCCCAAACCAGGGGTTTTTAGGACCCTGTGGAGGCATTTCCTACAACCTGTGTTGTAGGAAACAACTGAACTTGCTGGCCCATAGCATCTCCAAAAGGACTGCGGGCCACAAGAGGTTAGACCCAATCTACCTTTATTGGGCACTGGTTTAGCCTGTTCATCAACTCTTATGTACTTCCAAATTTATACTTTCTTCTCTATCACTTCTCCAGTCTAGAACTTTTTACTTCAAAATCTGGGGCCAGTTCACCCCTGCATCCTAGGTGGAGCTTTTTCCAACCACCTTCACATCTCTACCCCAAGCAACATTTCTCTCCTGCTCTGGTCTCAAATCCCACCAAGTGTCTGTTTGGCACATCTGGCTCTTATTTCCTGGATTGGCTCTCATACTTGTTTCTTGGTGTAACCAATCACCACAAACTTAATGGCTTAAAAAGACACAAATGTATTATCTTATAGTCCCAGAGATGAGAAATCTGAAGTGGGTCACACTAGGCTAAACTCAAGGAGTCAGCGACATGTGCTCCTTCTGGAGGCTCTGGAGGAAATCCTGTTTTCTTAACTTTTCCAGCATCTGTATTCCTTGGCTTGTGGGCCCCATTCCACCTTTAAAGCCAACAATGGCCTGCTGAGCCTTTTTCATGGTGCTACCTCTCTAGTTCTGACTCTTTTGCTTCCCTCTTCCTGATTTAAGGACCCTTGTAATTATGCTCGACCCATTAGGATAATCCCAGACAATCTAATCTGACAAAGCGGTTATTCAGGTGGGCTGTTGACTTGTCCAAATGGACACAAAAATGGCCAACTTAAAAAGCAACTTGATTCTCAGGGTGCCTGGGTGGCTCAGTTGGTTGGGTGTCCAACTCTTGCTTTTGGCTCAGGTCATGATCTCATGGTCGTGAGATCCATGTCAGGCTCTGAGCTCAGCGAGGAGTCAGCTGCAGATTTTCTCCCTCTTCTTCCTTTCCCCATCCTCCTCCTCTCTCTCTCTCAAATAAATAAATAAATCTAAAAAAAAAAAAAAAAAAGCAACTTGATTTTCTTTCAAAGCCTAAACCATTTTTGCATCATGGAGCATATCTTACTTCTGAAAGTGTTTATATGGAGCCATGCAGATGGGCACACCTTCTGCACATTACCTGAGTCTGCTGTGTGAAGCATCAGCCATCGGATGGCAACGTTGCAGTCTCTCAGGCAGTTCAGAAGCCTTGGGATATTGTCCAGAACCATCTCCTCCCTTAAATAACCTTCTTTCAGAAATTGTTGTACTTGAGCGTGTACTCTTTCACTGACAGTAGCATATCTGCTTGACTTATAAAATTGAAAAAACAGAACTTGATCCACATTTTCCAAAAGAGAAAATGATATTCTTTGAAAACAAATCACATACAGATGAACCCCTTGACAAATAACATTTCCATAAGATATGAATAACATATGGAACATAGCTGGTAAGGCTCAAAGACAAGTGGTTTATTGGACATTTTTGAAAAGAACATTGGACTTAGACTTAGACTAAGTCCTACCTCTCTCTAGCTATGTTTGGATACTGGTGTGAATTTGCACTTAATCTATCCCTACTGCTTCCTTCAAATGTCAACTGGAGAATTGGATCAAGTGGTTCTTGGGGCCCCTTCTATTCTTAACTTGGATGGAAAAGAAAGATAAAGACAAAAGCTCAACTGCCTATTCTTCCCATAATTATTGACAAAGGAGGCACAGCAGAAATACCCAGAAGAGACTTCTATAGGCAGATGAAAGCACAACAAAAATATGCCTCAGTAGATCAAAAGTGAATTTTCAAATCAGTCTTTTGAGAATTTGGTCATTCTGCTTTCCCTGAAGCAAGAATTAAATGTTAAACACCATTAGCCTAGTCAGGTTAACTTAAAACTATCACAGGTGCTTTGCTTCATCAGAGGACCCTGAAGACCTTCTTAAAACGGCCAAGGAGAAGATGCAAATTTGGAAAGTAATTTTAGTAATGAAAAATGAATGCTCTGATGCCAGGAAATATTGGAAGCACCGCTTTCTCTAATATATTTCTAGGAGCCATGCCAAAGTTGAAATTATTTTGTGCATTATTTATGGAATTCAATTTACTTGAATAAAACATGCTGAAGTTCTTTGAGTCAATATTGTTGTATCTGGATTGGAACCTCAGAAACTCAGTCAGCCAGGCTGAGGAAGATAACTGTTTAGAAAATGTCAAGGATACTGCCCAAAAAAGAGATTTTTATTTTTATTGCTCTATTTACTTAGGAATTTCCTTCTGCCTTGTGTTCTTACCCAAGAGACAGAATATAGTCATTTAAACTTTGAGATGAATGTCCCCAGTCTTGTTGCATCAGAGATGACAAATTTAAATTACAATGACAGGACATACTGTGTACATTCAGTTACCATCCTCAATATTCATTCTACTAATGAAAACATTAATATTCCAGCTACTGGTGGAAGCCATTCTGTCCACAAGGACATGGTCCTTAGCAAGAATAAATGAAGTCAATTGGGGTCATGTGACATACTGATTTGTCTTAGGATGTTGAATCTTAGGACCCAAGTCTCCCACTTATATATACCATTTAAGTTACAAATTTATAATTACCTATCTTATTAGGATACGCAAAATTCGCCTTTCGTTAATCACCATACTTAAAATGTCAGTGTGGACAGTTTCCAAATGCCTTGGGGACTCTCAATTCCTACCCTATAAAGCTGTTAGAGAATCCTTCTGTATTGGCCAGCACCTACCTGTTCTCTGACGTTTGAAAGGTCCAGGGTATTGTTTAAAGCAGTTTTTGCAGCTTTATATGGTTCCCAAGCATCTGCTAGATTAACCGTGATCCCCATGTAAATACTAATTACCTGAAAGAGGACACATTCATCCGGTATGTTAAATACCTACTCACTTGGACACAAACTTACAGAAGACACTTCCCACTCCTTCCAGTTCAAACTCCATTGCAATGAAAAACCTGGATTGGCCAAACAGAGATGTAAGCATTCCTTCTTAGGGGCTCAGGCAAGGTTGACAGAAAAGCAGACTAGGGCAGTGGTTTTCTCAAGTGTTTTCATGAACTCAGCCTTTCTGCAACTAAAAGTTACTGAAAACCCCAAAGGACTTTTTTCCCCCCTAATGGGGTTATGCTTGTCGATGTTTATATTACACACTACAACTGAGACATTTCAAAAACTATTTAATTCACTTCAAATAACAATAAACCCACTACGTGCCTACAGAAAACATTTTTCACAAAAGATATCAGACTAGAGGCTCCCCAAAAAGTTTTCTGAGAAGAGTGGCATCACTTCTCTGTTTCTTTGAGTCCCTGTGATGGACTTATACTCATGTCTGTAGTCGGTTTGCTGCAGTACTGTTTG
The DNA here is from genome assembly GCF_048418805.1 of Vulpes vulpes. Lineage (NCBI taxonomy): Eukaryota > Metazoa > Chordata > Mammalia > Carnivora > Canidae > Vulpes > Vulpes vulpes. Next base: position 14,050,223 of record NC_132792.1, on the reverse strand, counting down.
TCTCGGGGCCCCTGGAAATGCAAACTTGGGAAAGGATGAGAGGAGAAGGCACAGAGCACCCTGGTGTTACTAAAAATACAATTTTATTTCACTGACCCCTGGCACGAGCCTTGGGGACTCCTAGGGTTCCCCAGTTCACATGAGAATCCGCCAACTAAAGCAAACAAAGCATTTTTTGGTGGTTCTTCACCCACCTGCTTCAGTCTGTAGAAAATTGGGATTATCTGTCCCTTGAAATTTTGCTACAAGTTGCCTGAGAGATCTTGTGGTCCTGGAGATCCTCTCCCTTCTTGGTAGGAGAGGGTAAGCAGGAAGGTTGGATCCCCAGCTCCATTTCTGTAACAGTCACTGAGCTCGTCATGCTTCCTTTTTCTTCTTGAATCAAATTTGGTATTTATATTTTTGAGAAAAATCTCCAGTTCTTCAGAGTTTTGGTAGATATTGGCACAAAGTTGTTTAGAAGCTTTCTTACAACTTTAAAAGTTCTTTGTTGTATCTTACATCTGCTTTTTCAATATTAATATATTTAAACTTGCCTTTAGTGTCTCTCTCTCTCTCTGGTGGGTCTTGCTAAATTATCTATTTTTTTACTCTTCAAAAAATCAGGCTTTGTTGTATTGATCTTCTTGCTCATTCCCTTTTTGTCCGGTTCAGTACATTACTGCTCCTATAGTTATTGACTTCCTTTCACTTGCTTTCCTAGCTTCTTAAGCTCAATATTTAACTTTTTTTAAAAAGATTTTTGTTTGTTTTAAACATTTTATTTATTTAACACAGAGAGTGAACACAAGCAGGGAGCCCAATGTAGGGCCACAGGACTCGATCCCAGGACCCTGCGATCATGACCGAAGCCGAAGGCAGATGCTTCACCGACTGAGCCACCCAGGTGCCCCCTTCTTTAAGATTTTAAGTCATCTCTATACCCAATGTGGGGCTTCAACCCACAACCGGAAGATCAAGAGTCGCACACTCCACTGACTAAATCAGCCAGGCACCCTCTAACTCATTTATTTTGAATTATTCTTGTTTTTTAAATAAACAACTTTAGGATTGTACCTTTACCTGGAAGAACAGTTTTAGTCATTCCCACGGGCTTTGTAGTATTTCAATGTTGTGTGATTCTATGTATTTCTTCATTTACTTTGTGATTTCCTCTTGAACACAAAAGTTATTGGGGAGTATATGTTTTTTACCAAACATTTAAAAATATCTTTTAAGTGTTGGCTTCTAATTTAATCAAGCTACACTAAGAGAATATAGTCTATAGACTAACATTGTTTTTTTTTTTTTTTAAACTTTACTGACTTTATGATCTGATGTTAACCGAGTTTCATATATATCCTTTCAAATACACATGGAACATCTATTATGGATTTCTGAAAGAGCAGGACTACCCATAGAAAAAGGTATATTAAAATTTCCCATCATGATTACGGTTTCATCAATTTTTACATGTTATTTTGTTTTTGCTTTATATATTTTGAGTATTTCACTGGGTTTTAATTTATGAATTGACCTTGGATGGTTCTGTTTAAAATATATATGATCCCTCTTTATCCCTATTAGTGTTTTTCTTTAAAATTCTCTGTGGTGTGATATTAATATTTTCTTACTGGCTTTTCATTGGCTGGCATCTGCCTGGAATCTGTCTCTCTTTAATAAAAAGATTTTATTTATTTATTTATTTATTTATTTATTTATTTATTTATTTATTTATGAGAGCGAGAGCGAGCGAGCCTGCACAAGCAGGGGGAAGGGTAAAGGAGGAGGGAGGCAGAGGACTCTGTGTTGAGCATGGAGCCCCACACAGGGCCAGATCTCATGACCCTGGGATCATGACCTGAGCTGAAACCAAGGGTCAGATATCTAAACAACCGAGCCACCCAGACGCCCCTAATTCTTTTATTTTTAGTGTGCCAGAGGTGGTTTTTAGGAGTGTATCTTGTAGCATATAACTGGATTATGACTTTCCTGAACACTGAAAGTGTTTCTCTTCCTTATCATAGTACCTAATAAGCACTATGGTCAAAACTCTTTATTAAGCTTAGGCAAATGAAACCCAGACTGTCAGAGTTTTCCTCCTGGTTGCTCAGGTCCTAGCTCATAAGCATGATGTGTTCTTGGATAGGAAGCATCATCTCCTCACTGTGGGTTGTTCTTCCTACAGCTCCCTGATCACAGTCTGTGATTCAAGGGCCAGTAAGAAGTGAAACAGAATCTACTACCTGAGAATAGGATCCAATTCATTGTACTTTATTAAAACCTGTGTACAAAGAGAACATCTCATCTACATTGAGTATGTTAAGTCAGCTTTATTCTTTTTAAGAATCGATATTTTTGGGTGAACAATGTTTAAAAAGGCACAAGCATATCCCTGCAGTAATATAAACCTTCATAGCTCCATCAATATTAGCATACAGATAGATGAAACTCTATCGAAGTAAAATTCCTGTTAATAAAATAAAGATTAATTCTGCAAGCTTAGATTCATGAAAGAGGAAAGAATAAAGAAATACTTATGAAACAGGTACAATCTCAGCAACTAAAACAAGATACATTAAAACACGGCTTTCCCTTGACAGTACTCATTTTGGAAAAATAAACTATGGGTTCTTCAGGAAGTTTTATTCCTTCATGTTATGATTTATAAGATTCTCAACATACTTCTAGCAGCTTTACTGAAGTGACTTTACATCTCATTATTTACAATATTAAGACCCCTAGGCTAAAGGCCAAAAGAACAGAAAAACTGGTTCCCTAATAAGGTTATTACAGAGGAAAAAAAGACTAATAGTAATACTTGCCCAATTATCTGGAAAGTACTTATCCACAATCTCTCTCATTTTTGCTTGGTGGGTATGAAGAATGGAAGGCTCGAAGTAGAGGATCACGTACAACATGGCAGCTTGAGTCGCCAGGGCTGTGCTGCGGTGTTCTGGCAAAGGATATGCGGAAACCTGCAAAGTACATACGACACCCCAAAGAGGCAGCTGTTGGTGACACGTGAATTTTCACATGTGCCGGTAAACTGATCTAGTTCTAGGACATATCGGTCTCCCAACTGGGGGTCCTGGACACTGGGAGCAATTCTCAGAAGGCCACATTGCAAGGAATACAACTAACAAGGGCCTGCCGCCTACTGCTAACCACACAGTATTCTCTTCCTTCCTTCCTGCCCTTGACTCAGCTGAAATATGAAGTCTTTTACTCAAAAAAAAAAAAAAAAAAAAAAAAAAGTAAACTGCTTTAACCCCATGTGTCCTGCTAGTTGTCTACCTCTGTGTCTTTCTATCACAGACGACCTCTCAGAGCTGATGGACCCCACACCCAACTGCCATTTTCTCACTTCCCGTTTATTCTACGACTTACTGAAACTTAGCCTGCCCCATCACCTGGAGTCTCTTCAAGTCTCTCATCACCTCACAGTCACACCATTCAATAGCCTCTTTTTCACACCCTCCTTTTGTTTCCCTCTCCTTTAGTTTCCCAGACTCCACTCTCTCCTGTCACCTTGCTTTGCTGGGTGTTCTCCTTCTGCCTGCCTCTTAGGTGCTGGTATGTCCCAGGGCTCCACTGCTTCATGGGTTAGGAACCTGGCTGCACATAGTATGTATCACCTCGAGGACCACAAACAGAAAGGAAGACATTGCTACGAGAACAGACAAGTAATGTCGCAGGGAATCCGCAGGCAGGAATGTGGCCAGGCCACAGGAAGGGTGTGCATCTGCGAACCAGAGAGCCTTCATCATTTCCTCCTGCTGATGTGCCCCTGCCCTCTCTCCCCAGACTGTTCTCCTTACACTGGACAGAATGAAGCTGCCCCAGACTCCAAATTTTGCATGTTGTGAGTAAAGCCACATCCAGATATTGTTTCTTGGGCCCAATTTCAAATTATCCGGTGAGAGGGAATCTGATCCATCTTGGGTCAAGTGTCTGCTCCCTGTTCAATCAGCCATGACCAGGGAGGGGGAGGTATAGCATAGAGTGGGGTGGACACACAGCACAACCATGGCTTAAGCCCCGTGTTAATAAAGGTCAGGGGGCAAGGAGAAAACGAAAACACCTTGCCTTAAGACACAGACAAAACAGACCACATAGGAAGCAGAAGGGGTAAACAGAGGCAGTGAGGAAATAGCATGACCTTTGAAGTCATACAGACCTAAGTTCAAATTATGATTCTGTTACCTAGTTATGTGGCCTTGTAAAAATAAACTCCCTAAGCCTTATTTTTCTCAACAGCCATGAGGATAATGTTGCCTACTTTGTAGGACTGTTCTGAGGAAAGAGAAAATGGTTTATGGAAAAACCTACTATGATTCTGGTAGATACTGAATTCTCAATAAATGGTAACAAATATTACGAAGACCCAGTATCTGCAGGTAGCTTCTGATTTTGAGCTGTTTAAAAAAAAAAAAACACACAAAAACATCTTTTATTTATACTTAATGTATTAATAAAGAAAACTAACAGGCTATCTAAAGAACTGTACAGAGCAGCTGTGCTCTGTGATTAAATGATACCTAGTTATTACAGGTCCAGTTCCTTATTCTAGTAAGAAAAATATATAGTACATAAAATTATGTTTGTTTTCTTAAGATTTTTATTTTTAAGTAATCTCTAAACCAACATGAAGCTTGAACTCACAACCCTAAGGTCAAGAGTCATGCTCTGAGCCTGTAAGGTGCCCCTAAAATTATGCTTTCTTCAGGAAAATGAGTTAAATGATAATTTCCTTTTGTATTGTCTTAAGTCAGTGAATGATACACATACTGGAGAGAAAAGTGATGCATCTGGAAGTTTCCACATGCTACAGGGACCTCAGAGCTCTATGTAGGCTGTCTTTTTGCCTACACTGCCCTCACACCCCCTTCTCCACCACAGCAATCTTGCTGCCTGTTGGATGCTCTATGGCACCCTCTGTTTCCCCTAAGCTAAGTCACCTTGCTTTACTTTAGTTATGTCTCCTTTCTTCAGCTACAAGCTCATCACTGGCAGGGGCCACAGCCTGCCTTCATCAGCAACAGACCCCAGCACCCAGCTCGTGGACAGGTTTCTAACACACACTCAGTAACTCTTCCTTGAGTGAATGACTGACAGAACGGATCTTTTTTCCAAATATAGATCAAATGCCATCTTCTCCCTGAAATCTCTATTTCTGCCCAAATTATTGACTCTTTCCTCTACCATTCCATAGTACAGCCCCCCAAAATTTGAAAATTTTTAGTTGCTTTTATTCTTTTGAGGAAGAGAGAATGGAAGGAGTAATTGAGGAGGGGGGTAAAATCAATCTTTGAAACTACTAAAGATCTTGATAGATTTAACCCCCACCTGGTTGTAAATATCATCGGATCTCAGTCGACCAATGACCATACTGATGAAGGCTTCGTTGATGGGCACTCTCTGGAAATAACTCTCAGGGTAGTTGGGTGGTCTTTTGGCTCCTGGTTGGCTAGAATAACCTGTACTTCGGAGCAGCTTACAAATATCATCCATATTTGAATCAGCAGAAGATCGAGCGGCACTGAGCCATGTTCAGAATGGGAAATAAAGGGCCAGACAAACTGCACGTTAGAAACTCAAAAATCAAAAAAAAAAAAAAAAAAAAAAAAAGAATTTCATTATAACTTGATGTAGTTTCAGATAAGACTTTTGGTCAATTTATATCCCTAAGATTCACAATTACACTTTCAAAAAGCCTGTCATAGCAAACTTATAAGATGTGTATATATGTGTGTGTGTGTATATATATATATATATATAGTTAGTTCTATCTTCAAGTCCAGAATCCCTTTTCTAAACTCCTTAGGGCTAGATTTGTTTCAGATTACAGCATTCTTCAGATATAGTAAATTACTAGGGTATGTAAAATATAACCCTCTGGTAGGGTCTCATTTGGCATTGCATTGCACGATCAATACACATTAACATTTCTGCAGTGAAACTTATGATGATCAGGCAAGTGAGATAAATAAGGACCATCTAGAGCCTTGCGTCTGCTCTAATTAGGTTTTGACTCCAGATGATTTCAGATTAGATCAGGCTTTGCTGCCCAGGGAATTACTATGTGGATGTACGTGTGTGTACATATGCATGTATTTTTTTTTTTTTTAGAGCTCTTTGGATTTCAGAGTTGCAGATAAAAAAATATGAACCAGCACCAACATTTCAGGAGTTAAAAAATAATTTTAAAAGATGATATCAACTTCAAGTGGGATATGTAATAACTGGTTCTACAGAGATTTAATAAAAAAAATATGTGGTTTTTGGGGTGGTGTGGAGAAGTAATCCCTCAGATAGACTCAAAGAAGCTAGACTTGAGGATGACCTTCTATTAGATGTAAGAATCTTCTTTCCTACAACTCTGCCTTGCCATTGTTCAGTGTCACTTTAGTAATGGATGCTCACATTCTAATGAATTAGCTGTTGTACCCAGCAGAACAAAGCCAGATTGTCAAAGCTGGGCTTGATAAACAAACTTTTTTTCTCTCCTTCTTTACTGTTTTTGTTTTTTCAGGTACTTTTGGAAATACGGGTAAGGCCAAATTTAAAGTTCATTTTTAAAAACATAGATGTTCAAACAGCTCATGGTCAAACCGATGTGAATGAGTTACATGTGCTGGTGAACACTCTCCTCACATAATGAAGGAAACGGGCTAGTTGAGTAGCCTGAGATGAATTTACTGCTGAGGAGGCAGCAGTACCAGCTGTTCCTGAAAACATGATGTCTCCAACAATCCCTCTCTGTTGAGGATCTGCTCCTTTGCCTTATTTATTTTATCCTACTTTGTAAGTTTAAGAATGTTAATTCTAGTCTGTGCATCTTTAGCTCACGTTCCTAACTGATTCCTGCTTATCAACTGTTTCTTCCCTGAACCTGGACTATTTCTAACATTGATCTTGTATCCAGATTTTTGACTCATTAATTCAACAAACTGAAACTTGTGTGGTAGATACTGGAATTACAGAGCTTTAAGGTGGCTTCTGATTTAAAGACTCTACTTCTTGAAGTCACAGCTCTGTGCAGACATTTAGAACACAACTGTGATATGCACTGTTGTCTTGTTTTTGTTTCCACATATATATGGGTGAGAATTCACTTCCAATCTAACCCAGAGTGATACCTTTTCAAAGTCATCAACCTAAAAATGACAACTGAAAATGTATTCATTTCCCTACATCTGCCATGGAGTAATATTTAAAAACTTAGAAAAAGAACAACGTTCATTAGACTTCCAAAATTCCCAAATTTATCTTTAAGGTAAAGGAAATTCAGATTCCTTTTTTTAAAAAAATGAGGTACCATTGTGGACATGATAATCTATATATCTCTAATAATCTATGATATATAGGTTCCTTTACATATAACACATAGAGTATATGACACAATGTATTATGGTGATGATATATAATATAGGGTAATCACTACATTTCTACACTATGTTCAGAAGAGATAAAAATCACATACTATTCATTCTAGATCATATTACTGCTGTTCACAGTACAAGTAGTATGGAAACCTACACTGCATTTTACCAATAGCAGTGTTTTTGGAGGGTGCAGTCATAGCCCCGGGATACCTGTATCGATAGTAAGAGACCAGCATTCTTTCTCTGACTTCTCCTTCAATCTTTTGGTCGATAACCAGCAGCATAACTCCATATAAGTACAGTGCTTCACACTATGAAGAGAGGAAGAAGGTGGCCAAACTCACAGGAGTATACGTTCTTATGGAATAAAGCTGATGAAGGTTAAAAAGAGTTACTTTGTTCCCCTTTCTCCTAAAAGCTTTATATTATAAGGAGAATGCAGGTTTCCCCAAAGGGTTCTCACCTTCTGTACAGAATGGGCTTTGAAAAGTATATGTGAAATAAATTTTAATTTGCAGTGATTACCTTTTAGTTGGTCTATTTTTGATGTTTGGCTTGGGACCCCAAATGGAGTCCCTCTAAATCTTTTACTTATTTAAAAACATTTCTTGGGCGATTATTATATACTAGTTTCTAAGGCTACATTATCTGGGATGCAAAAGATAAAGAAGATAGGACTGTTATACTGAGGAAGCACATAACCTCCACATGATCTCTACTTGTAATTCTGTTCAAAGTCTACCACGTTCTAAATTCAGATACTGTCCATTGGAAGAAGATAACTGTCAGTTTATTTTGCTTCTCTTTAAAGTAGGGTACTTTGCATGTCTTTGGGACTTACAAGAAAACAAGTGATGCTGAGCTTGACATTCTTGACTTTCTATTTTAAATAGTTACTATTACTTACTAGAAGTTGTTTTCCATCTTCATTGAGAAGCACAGTTTCTAAAGTTTGCTGAATATAAACACCTTCATTGAGATCATCTAGATATCTAGAAATGAAACCCCAGAGCAAGTTATTCATTCTAATGAAAACCTGAACACCTTTGAAGAAGGAATGTAAAGATTTTTAAAAGATAAGGCAAGATACCAGGCATTCTGGCCTTCAAATCATTTGTGGCCCTTTGTGCTCTTAAAAATGGGCTTGTGAGCTGGAACTCATAGCGATTAGGAACACAGTAGCCAAATACTGGCTACTCCAAGTAAAAGGAATAGTCCCTACTCTTGATCTATGAATTACAAATAACTTAGGAGTATATAGGCTATAAAAACATGGAACAGTTAGTTTAAAAAGCCAATAAGTAGTGAATTCTTAAGGGCTGAAAGGAAGAGAATACTGGGTAGTTAGGGATAAGAAGGAAGGCTGCGGTACCAATGCTATAAAAATAAGCTGCTTTCTCTCCACTTCTCATATATGAGATACTAAAATATGATAAGCTTACAGGATTGGAAGCTATATGGCTTAATATGTAAAACAATTTGATGGCTGCCAGAAGCGAGAAGGATGGGGGGATGGCCAAGTGAGTGAAGGGGAGTGGGAGGTACAGGCTTCCAGTTATGGGATAAGTAAGTCCTGAGAGTGAAAGGTACAGCACAAGGAATTTAGCAGTGATAGCGTGATAGTGCGGCATGGGGCAGATGGTAGCTACACTTGTGGTGAGCACAGCATACAGAGTCATCAAATCACTATGTTATATACCTGAAAATAATGAAACATTGTGTATCAATTATATGAAGGTGAAAACAAAGAAGAAAGCAAGCCAAGTGACTTCGTACAAACCAAGATTATACTACTTCACAAGAGCAGGAAAGCATAATAAAATTCTAAAATACTTAGGATGACTAGTGCCATGGGAAGGAAAAAATAATTCTGCGGGGTAGAAGTGGATAGATTATGCAGTAACTCAGAAAGATGCACATGTCCTAGCATGTGTCTTTTCCATTATTTACTATCAGAGCAAGCTATTGCTGAATTAATCAATACCTGTTTAAGTCTACAATATATTTATGCACACTTTGAAATGCTAAATAAAATCTGGTCACAATTTCTATGTTGTTTTCACGAAATTCTTCATCTAAATCCTGTAGTTCCGGCTTAGCTTCCAGCTTGCTTTCCCATAATTCTGGACCCTGAGAAGAAAAACACATTTATATGAACTGTCAATAAAAGCCTACTTGTGGGCAACAATTTCTAAATAGTCTTTTAAAAATTTGCTCTTATGCCTTCAGAGGGATATCAAAAACTGAGAGCAGAGCAATAGAAAGTAATGAAGATAAGAAAAGCCTAGATGTAAAATCCTTTTGAAAGAAATGAACTTGAACTGTAACCACAATTAACATGCTTTTAAGTGTGGGGTACTTTGTTATCAAATACGTTATTCCAAAGTCATCTTTTTAAAGTTTGATTATATTACATTAGGGCTTCCACACAATACCTTTATATTATTTTCAAGTTAGTTAGCAGGTATTAAATTTGGTTTCCTCTTTAACTCTTTCTCCATGATTACTTCACCTTTCAGCGTCTCATGGTTTCTAGAGAAAGCATGCTTTTGTAGACAAGACAGTGGTAAAAGTGCTATAGAGGAAGATTACCTTAAAATAGCTGAAATCAAATATGATATCTCCATATTTCTGTTGATCGGCTCGGTCTTTTAACCTGAACACAGCAGGAATAAACTCAGAAAGCCTCAAAAGTTCAGCAATGATGGCATTGCCACAGGAAACAATCCTTAGGATTGCTTGGCCACAGAGGTTGTTCTCAGCTAGAAAGTCCAACATGGTGAGGATGATGTACTACTCTCAGTGCCAGTAGGAATGTTTCACTGGCTTCAAAGCTGGGGTCTGTAAATCATTAGATGAAACCAGGTCTGCTGACAGATTGGCTGCTCCATGAAAGAACCTGTATCCCAAAAGAAAAGTATAAAAATCGCCATTCTTAAAGGGAGCACATGTAACAGTACATATTTCTCTCCCAAACTCACTTTTTAAAAAAATAAAAACAAACAATGAGGGGCGCCTGGCTGGCTTAGTTATTTAAGTGTCTGCCTTTGGCTCTGGTCATGAGCCCAGGGGTCTGGGATTGAGCCCCACATTGGGTTCCCCACTCAGCAGGGAATCTGCTTGTCCCTCTGCTTCTACCCCTCACCCTCCACCTGTGCTTCCTCTCTCTTGCTCTGTACTCTCTCTCCAATAAATAAACTTAACAAAAAAAAGTGTTTCTCATGTCAAGTATAGGAGGCCCTTGTTATCAGGGCTAATACATGCCTGAGAAATCCTACTGGGAGAATCTAAAGTAAGGACAAGTATTTCAAGCTAAGCCATGGAAAAGTTTTGATTAGTATCTTGAAATGGTATCATTGGGATCCTTGGGTGGCGCAGCGGTTTAGCGCCTGCCTTTGGCCCGGGGTGCGATCCTGGAGACTCGGGATCGAATCCCACGTCGGGCTCCCTGCATGGAGCCTGCTTCTCCCTCTGTCTGTGTCTCTGCCTCTCACTCTCTCTCTCTATGACTATCATAAATAAATAAAATCTAAAAAAAAAAAAAAAAAGAAATGGTATCATTAAAATTTATGAAAGTAAGTTTCATACCTAACAACATCTAGTGTAAAAGTGCAATAACTATGTCCTCATTCAAAGGACAAACCAAGAATGGGTCAAACGTGGATTTCACCGAATTGTTTGATAATACAGTATCTTGTACTTCATAGCTGACTTTTATAGCATGATCTTAGAAAAAGGTAATTTTTGCAAAAAAGTTCACAGCAGCATTTATTTTCCCCAAGGCTTCTTCCAACTCTTTTTCAAATCGTTATCTTCGGAAGTGTTAATTTTGTCATCATCTTTCTTATATTTCTCTCCTCTAATTGTTCATTTAGCTAGGTCATCGTGGTCAACTTCATGGAAGCCTGGATTATTTTTCAGCGTCATGAAGGCCTGTATACCTTCCAACATTTGCATTTTGCACTGGCACTGTGTTCTATCAACATGACATTAAGAAGACTGAACAACAAAAATAAGAATTCAATCCAATAGACCCTTTAGGACACAAATATCTGAATGAGAAGAACTAATCGTATAAGCGGTCAGCTCATTAGAATTTTTACGTCAATGCCAACTTTTTCGTAAATATGTAATCTAGCTGTAGGGACTCAGATAGTGAATGATGAAACAATGAGGATGTTGCTGCACACAAAAACAGAATGTGTGTGGGAAGACTTTTGACAGGAGAAGGCTTCCTTTGTAGCCCTAACAAAACATTCCCCAACCCTTGCCACATATATTCAGAGTTTGCTCATGTCAAGCTACCTAGTGTAGCTATCTAATACCTGGAAGCTTTGTATAGCCCTTCAAGGTGTTCTTTTTTCCTTCTGTACATCTCTTGGAATTGATTAAATACTTAGAAATGTATTAATTTACTGGCATGCTGTCGACTCCTCAGCAAGAATTTCCTCCTTCCTCTTCCTTTCTTCCTATAGAGGTGGAAACAAGTGGATCCTTATTTTTCCATGGCCCCTGAAGTGAGGTTAGACATGTGACTCAGTGTCAACCAATCAGATATAAAGAGGAAGTCTATAGTAGACCTCACAGGAAATATATTGTTTTTCCTCTTGCTATAAGGAGAGAAGCATATGAAGAGAAATTTCTCTATCTTTCCTCTGGCTATCCCTCTCCTTTTGCCTTTGAATGTGGTCCCATGAACATATCTTGCCTGAAATACAAGATGACAAGCTAAAAGAAAAAAATCCAAAAACCTGCAGATTGTGGTTTGGAAGGAATTTAGAAAGAATCTAAATTCTTTTTTTAAAAAGATTTTATTTATTCATGAGAGACACAGAGAGAGAGGCAAAGCCACAGGCAGAGAGAGAACAGGCCCCATGCAGGGAGCCCGATGTGGGACTCCATCCCGGGAATCCAGGATCATGCGCTGGGCCGAAGGCAGACGCTTAATTGCTGAGCCACCCAGGTGTCCCAAGAATCTAAATTCTTGTTGATGTTATTGACTCATTGATTCAACTGTGGCACTTCCTGCCTCTGTAATCCTTGTAAAATGAGCTATTTTTATGATTTATTTACTGCTAGTTGGCTTTTGGATTCTTTACAGAATCCTACTGGTATAGATTCATTAATTCAACAAATATGTACCCAGTGCCTATTATGTGTCAAGCACTGTTTTAGAACCTGAGGATATTGCAGCAAACAAAACTAAGTCCTGGCTCTCATAAAGCCTGCATACTACTAGGAGTGGGGAAGAGATAATAAATAAATGCATTATGTATCAGGCTGTGATCATTGCTGTGAAGAAAAAGCATGATAAAGAGATGGAGTGTGTGTTGTTTTACAGCCTCTGTGATAAGATGTTTGAGCAGGGACCAGAAGGAAGTAAGGAAGCAAGCAGTAAAGGTATTTGAGTGTGGTCAGCAGCCCCTAGGACAGCTCCCAGTGACCTCCATCTCCTTGTTCATGCCCTGTGTATGAACCCTTTCCTTGAGGGTGACTTACTAACCCCTAAAGAACACAATAAGACAGATGTAAAAGATATTACTTCTGAGATTGGATCACAACAAATGGTGACTTCTGGCTGGGGCACCCTTCCTAGCTTGTTTGTTCTGGGGGAAGCAAGCTGTCATGTTGTGAGTGTACCCTGTGATGAGGGAGTGAGAGGCTTGCCAACAACCACTTGAATGAGCTTGAAAATGGAACCACACACAACCCCATTTGAGCCTTCAGATAAGACAACTTCTATTCACAGCCAGGCTGCAACCTCCTAAGAGCCCCTGAGCCAAAGGCACCTAGCTAAGCTACATCATAGGTTCCTGACCACAGAAACTATTAGCCAAAAAAAATTTTTTTTTGTCTTAAATTACTAGGTTTTGGGGCAGTTTGTTATTTTACAATCAGTAATGATCTGGGAGGAGAGCATTCCAGGAAGTGTTTAAATTAAATGCAAAGGCCACAGGGCAGCAATGTGCTAGATGTGAAGGAATAGCCAAGTGGCTGATGTGGCTGGAACAGAGTGAGCAAGTGAGAGAAGCACAGATCAGAGGAAGTAGATGGGGTTGGTCCAAGAGCAGGGACTGCTGAGAAACCACTACAGTTGTTTAGAACTTTGTTTTATGAGGAGATCTTTAATACACATTAAGGCTTAAATTATTAACAAGTCCTTTCGTTTTCTCATAATGTTTACTCATTAAGCCACATTGATCTCTAATAGGCTGAATTTCAGATCATCTCATTCCATTTTTTTTTTTTTAAGGAAACTCTACCCCCAGTGTGGGGCTCAAACTCACCCTGAGATTATCAGCCACATGCTCTACTGTCTGAGCCAGCCAGGCACCCCAATTTCATTCCTTTTTTTTTTGCAACAAGTCACTGAATTCCTCTGAAGACCCAGGTCTAAGTAGGATGAAACTCAAGACACAATTGCAAGGTGAGCAAGCTACGTTTAACTGGTGTTAACTGCTCCCAGATTTTGGATCCCAAAATAGGATTGACAATGGGACCATGGAGAAAGTATCTTAAGCAAAACATTACCTGCCTTCTTCTCCTTACCTCACCCACCAAAACCCGCCCCCCCCCAAAACAAAACAAAACAAAAAACAAAAAAAGAGATACACTCAGCTCTGGCATGCACAGAGTCAAGTTAGCTTAGGCTTGAAATAATGACATAAGTCAAGACTTTTGTGTGTTTACCCCTTATTTTAATCCTTAAATCCTTACGCTGTAGGCAACATTTAAAATATTATTTGGTTAGAGTATTTGGTAGATAACCCATTGTTGGTCGAGAAACTTGCCCTAAAGAACAGAATCTAAAACCAACATTAAAGATGCCTAATCATGTTGCAAGGCTCTCAGAATTAGGTGGTTTCATAAGGTGCTAATACTTAGTTGAGATTTAAAAGGAATGAGACCCAGATAAACACTGTAGATGAACCTATATCAAATCTTCCATTTAGTGGTTCTCTTGGTGCTAGAGACGAAGAAAACTCATAAAGACCAGTTTTTCTCAATATAGGCTGTATTACTATTTGGCATGAAATGAAACCAGAGATCCCATTCGATTTCCTACTCTTCCTTTACAAGGCACCCCAAAAAGCAGCTGTTTAACTTGTTTTTAAGAATTTGGTATGGAACTGTGGTTTTCAGTTTGGAAGGCAGCCCTAGACAAAAGACAACAACGTGTTTCAAGAATGCAGCATGGCATCATCATCATCATACCAATTACCCAACAGGTACAGAACTAAATTCTGAAGGAAATTACATTGTCCTGGGACAAACCACACAAACCTGTGTGCCCTACTCAGAGGACAAAAGAAGTCTTTTTTTTTTTTTTTTTTTAATCCTTTCATAAAACCTCAGTTCCATAAAGAAGGAAGCACTGGGCTCCACCTATCCATGACCGGGAACAAAACAGAAAGGTTGTTGATCAAAATAAAAGTGACTGACAAATCTCTTCCAGGCAAGTTCGGAAATGGGCCTGACCTCTCTAGCCCCATTCCTAAACCCTGGGGGACGGGAGAACGAAAAACGGAAAACGTTCCTGGTTCTGCGCAGAAGCGGGAAGACCCCTCCCTCCCTCGTCACGACCCCAAGTATCTCTGTTGGAGGAAACTCCGTGCACTTGGAATCCGGCTCCATTACCGGCACCGTGACTTGATTTATGTTTTCGACCGTGCGCCACGAACCTGTCGGGACCCTCGGAACTCGTTTCCAAGATGCAAAGAACTTTGGCACCCGCGTGCCGCAGGTGAGGGAACTCGGGTGCAGAGAGGAGCAATGACTGGCTCAAGTTCGCAACCCACGGCGGAGCCAGAATTCAAACCCGGGTCTAGCAGGCTCCCAAAGCCCTCGCCGAGCACCCCGCTTGCTCGAGAGTAGAGGGAGGGATAACGCCGCCCACCCGGCGCGGCTCCTGGAAGCCTGGAGGGATCAGAGGGATCAGGGGCGGGCCAACAGCTGAGTATCCGCGGCGTGGAGAACCGCCGCCCCCCGAGCGGAGGTGGGAGGGCCGGGGCTGCAGCGCCGCCCCACGCAGGCCCTCAGCCCTCCACGCCCGACTCCCCGTCCACGCCGCACCTCCCGCCCGCGCGGCCCTGCGCGGCGCCGGGGCCCCGGAGAGCGCATCCCGCCCTCACTCACCTGTCACCCCGGCCGCGCCAGGGCGCACGTGCGGGCCCGGCGAGCGCGGGCGGGCGGGGTCGGCACCCGGGTGCCCGGCCTTCCCTCCCCGCACCACGACCCCTGCAGCCGCAGCCCCCGATCGCCAGCCGGCGGGACCCCGGCTTCCGCCTGTGGCGCCCGTGGCAGTCACATGACCAGAGGGGGGCGGGAGCAGGGCGGGGGCGTCATGTGACCGCTCGCCGGCGACGGCTGATGACGCTCGAGCCCGCGCTCGCGGTTTCAGCGCCCCGGGAAGGGAGTTGAGGAAGGAGTTGGGGTCCGGGCGTGGGCGGTCCGGGTGCAGCCAGGCCGAGCCGGGGCGCGCCTCCAGGTAAGGCGGAAGCGGGGGGTGGCGAGGGCGAGGGTGGCGACAGGTGTCGCCTCCCCCTGGGGCGCTCCGCGGGTGCCCCGAGCTGGGGTCCGGGCTCTGCACGCCGAGCAGGGAGGCTTGGGCAGGCTGCCCCCTCCCCGAGGCGCCGTCTCTCCATCCTCCCACCCGAGTGGGGGGAAAGTTCACGGGTTCCTGATGCAGATGCGTGGGGTTTGAGCTGCCTTTAAAAGCAGGGCCTCGGACAGGAGGTCTAAATGGGCTCCCTGGGCCCCAGTTTCCTTTTCTATAGTTGGTTGTGAGCATTAGCGGGCGTGAGAAAGTAGCGCCAGGGCATCAGTTTATGGCGCACTGGGGGGCCTCGAAAGGGTGGTTGCTGGGGATCCCCGGGGGGGCCCAGCGGTTTAGCGCCGCCTGCAGCCCAGGGTGTGATCCTGGAGCCCCGGGGTCGAGTCCCAGGTCGGGCCCCCTGCGTGGGGCCTGCTTCTCCCTCTGCCTGGGTCTCTGCCTCTCTCTCTGTGTCTCTCATGAATAAATAAGTAAAATCTTAAAAAAAAAAAAAAACAAACAAACAAGAAAGGGTGGTTGCTGTTCCTGTCGTCACTCTCCTCCGTTCTTTGATCGCCTCTTTCGTACGAGGAGCTGTCTTTTGTGCCAGCAGAACGTGGCAGGGTTGTGGTTTAAGCTGCTCCCGGGGTGAAGGAGTGGCAGCCGGGCGAACAAATAGCTGTGATGAGTTTTACGAAGAAGTGTGTGTGCGTGTGTGAGGGAGACGGGGCATAGTAGTAGCATGAGGGAGGGAACAAGCAATTGCTTGTATAGGTAAGACACGGTTTCATAAGGAAAGACGTACCCTTGCATCTTGAAAAAGGAGCTGCAGCTCTGGCTGGACTTGTATAGGCCCCGTGATTTGAAGGACGTTCCGCAGAGTGTCTATAAATTGTTAGCTCCGGGTCTACCACCCTGCAGTAAGGAGAGATGACACGGGGGAAACGGTATCTTTAAGTCAGCTGATAAGTGACCCTGCCTGAAGTGAATCAGACTTGCTGTGGTCTGAATATTTACATTTTTCTGCACCCCCCCCCCCGCCCCTTCATATGTTGAAATCCTAATGCCGGTGTGATATAGTATTAGGAAGTGGGGCCTTTGAGAGGTGCCTAGGTGATGAGGGTGGAGCCCTCATGAATGGAATTAGTGCCTTTGTAAAAGGCTCCTGAGAGCTCCCTCCCTTGCACCTTCTACCTTGTGAAGACAAAGGGTGAGAGGGCTTGGGGGCTCTGAACGAGGTAGAGGGCCTTCACCGGAATGGGACCCTGCTGGTACCTTGACCTTGGACTGCCCAGCCTCCAGAACTCCAGGCATCAATTTCTGTTGTTTGTAAGCTACCCAATCTGGTATTTTGTTGCAGCAGCCTGAATGGCCTAAGACAAGGCTCGGTATGGGAAGGCAAAATAACATGCGTGGGGAAAATTCAGGAAATATATATATATATATATATATATATATATGATTTTTATTTAGTTATGAGAGACACAGAGAGAGGCAGAGACACAGGCAGAGGGAGAAGCAGGCTGCATGCAAGGAGCCTGATGTAAGACTCGATCCCGGGTCTCTAGGATCATGCCCTGGGCTGAAGGCAGGTGCTAAACCGCTGGGCCACCTGGGTTGCCCGGAAACCTTGCTTTAAACTTTCTTGGAAACCGTAGGTACAGGGAACAAAGAGATTGTTGTTACTAGGGAAGGCTTCAAGAGGAGGTTGATTTAAACCAAGGTTTCATGATGGACATTTTGGGCCAGATGATTCTTTTGGGGGGTGGGGTTGTCCTGTGAATTGTGTACTTAGCTGTTCTTAGCGGGAGAAAGAGAGAAGAGTGTGTCTACTCCATCCATTCTCTTTGCTTCTCAATCCAAATCTTTTTCCTGAAATACTCCATAATTACGGAAGGAAGTTTCCCTCGGCTCTCTGCAAGCGTAGAGTTTCATTAGAGTAATGTGAATTTTGCATGCACATAATAAGGATAGCTACTATGTGGGAGACACTCATCACTTATCCTGTATTGTATTATTCCTTATATACGTTGTGTGTTTTATCCATTCCAGGTGCTATTAAAAAGTAGCATAGACAGGTGGCTTAAAGAACAGAAAATTTATTTTCAGTTTTGGAGACCAGAAGTCAAGAGATTAGGATGCCAGCATGGCTAGGTACTGGTAAGAGGCCTCTTTTTCGCTCTCGTCAGCCCCCTTCTTACTATGTCCTTATTGGGTGCAGAGAGCGAGCTCAGGAGTCTCTTCCTCTTCTAATGAGGACATTAATTCCTTCCTGAGATTAGGCTCTACCTTCAGGACATCTAAACCTAATTATCTCCCAAAGATCTCGGGTCCAAATACCACACAATGGGGGTTAGGCTCCCAACAATGATTTTGGGAGGAGATGCAGTTATCTCAGTGTTCTCCATACTTGTTTGATTCTGAGAATCCTCTGCAGCGATTCATAAAAATACAGGTTTCCCCGGAGTGTCCACTAGGGACTCAGGTTAGTAGGTCTGAGATAGCACTTACATATACATCTATATTTTCAGTAAGCATTTCAACTGACTCCTAAGATCAGGCAAGTTATAGAAAATTATGAAATTTAATTTATACAATAATGCTGTGAGATAGATAGATTATTTCCATTTTATACAAGAACAGATTGAAGCTAGAGAAAGTAAGCAACTTGACCAATGTTGTGCAGTTCTAAGTGGTGTGCACGGAACAGAATTTCCAGGCATCTCTGTCCCGTGTCCAATCTCTTAAGCGTTACTCCGTATTGTGTACAGTGTTAAAATGATGAAGTTGATGTTAATATTTGCTTCCACTTTTAAAGATTTATATGTTGGGCATTATCCTGCGTGTTTCATTATACACCTTATTTCATTCAGTTCTCACAGTAATCCTTGGGGTAGGCACTGGATGATTCCTGTTTTAGGAAGGGAAAAATGAAACACCGAGAGGTTAAATAATTTGCCTCAAGTCATTCAGTTACTTAAGTGGCAAAATTAGGTTTTGAACTCAGTCTGGTTCTAGAAGCTGCATACAAGACCTCTACTCCATATTGCTCCTCTATTTTACTCTATAATGTAGAGAAATTCTGCTTTTATTGACACAGAATATAAAATCTAACCAAGTCTATAAATCTGTTAGAACCCAGAGGACTGTCAGGAATATGTATAATATCTATATATAATACAGATTTTTAAATTTATATTTGTATATATAGTTTATATTTGTATATAGTTTTCAGAATTCAGTATGCCTAAATGTTAGGTAAGTTAAAAATTACAAGTTTCGAAGTTCTCCCTGTTAAACTGTTTTATTACTACTATTTCCAGTTTTTGGGAAAAGGCATCATATGAGTAGTCTGCTTTTTCTAACTCCTTTATGTTTTAGCTTTTTAAGAACTGTGCTGTTGTTGAATTCTTTAGAGAACCGAGGAATATTTTACCCAAGGGAGGGTATTCTCTCCCCTTTGAAAAATGAAAACACTTAGCTTCCCCATGTACTAAGTGCATCTGTGCACAGATGACAGCACAGTGCTTTGGTGGCCCCTCAAGGAGTATGGAATGTATATAATAGTGTGGCACTTGTGGGCCATTAGATAGGTTCATATGGATGTTTATAGTAGTGTTATTTTCCTATGCAGTACTTATCCTGACTCCTAAATCTTATTTCACTGTGTTTGAAAACTTAGGTAATAATTTCAAGATGCCCGGACGTTCCAGTTCAAGTTCAGGTTCAACTGGTTTTATATCCTTCAGTGGTATAGAATCTGCTCTCTCCTCTTTGAAAAACTTCCAATCCTGTATCAGCTCTGGAATGGACACAGCTTCTAGTGTTGCCTTGGATCTTGTGGAAACTCAGAGTAAGTAACAAAATTTACTTCTTTTGTGTCTGCTTTTCGGATAACCCTGTGCAGAGGCATTATTCTAGGCATGTGAGATAATGCTCACCTTTCAAATGTTCTTGGGACAGTCATTTAATCCCTCTGGGCATCCGTTTTCTCATCTTGTTCTATATACTGTATAACGATGTACTGAGGATGAAATGAGATTGACTCATTCATGTGTCTTCAAATAGTTATGTATCAGTAGAAACGGCACTAGAAGCGTACAGGCTAAAACATGAAGGTTCCTGATGTGAAGGAGAGTGTACAGTCCAAAGTGTGTGACATTAGTGAGGGTATGCAATAAGGTATGCAAATGCATTAATAACAGTTACAATAAAGGTGTTTTGCAGTAGTTTAACTCTGTTCATGCTTGATTGCGCAGTAAACAGACTAGCTTATGCTAGGGGTGCCAGCAAAGGAAGGCTTCTACCAAAATAGAAAAATTCCATTTTGATGAACTATTAACATTTTTCAATCAGAAGATTTAGAAAGATGCTAATTTGCTTTCTTTGGATTGGGGTTGCTTTTATTTTATATGTGTATGGAGGCAGGGGAGCAACAGTATTTTTGTGTTGTTTTTAATATCACTGGTTTTCAGTGATTTGATTGTGATGTGCCTTTGTGTGATTTTGTCTATGCCACCCAGTGTTCTTTAAGCTTTATGAATTTGTGGGCTTACAGGTTTGATCAAATTTAGAAAAATTTCTGCCACTTTTTCTTCTTCTTCTTCTTTTTTTTTTTTGTAATTTATTTTGAGAGAACACATGCAAGCGGGAAAGGGACAGAGGGAGAAGATCCACTCAGTGTGGAGTCTAATTTGGGGCTTGATCCCACAACCCTAACGTCATGACTTGAGCGGAAATTGAGAGTTGGATCCTCAACTGACTGAGCCACGCAGGCGCCCCTGCCACTATTTCTTCAGATAGTTTTTAAGTCCCTCCCCTCCTCTCTTCTTCTGGGACTCTAATTATATGTATATTGGACAGCTTGATCATGTCCTGTGAATCACTGAGGCTTGGTTGATTTTTTTTTCATGTCTTATTTTCTGCCTGGCTTCAATTTTAATACTGTTTGTTGCCGTGTCTTCAAGTTCATTGATCTTGTCTTGTTAATTCTGTGAAATGAATTTTAAATTCAGATACTGGATTTTTCAGCTCTAGACGTAAAAAGTTTAAATGGAATCTTCTATTTCTCTCCATTATGTTCATGTTTTTCTCTATATTCTTGAGTATATGGAGCGTATTTATAATAGCTGTTTTAACATCCTGATCTGCTAATCCTGTCATTTCTGTCTGTTGCTGCTTCTTCACGTGGACATTGTGTGTATTATGTTGCTGAGTGCCTTTTTTTTTTTTTTTAATTTATTCGTGAGAGAGATGGAGACATAGGCAGAGGGAGAAGCAGGCTTCTTGTGGGGAGTCTGATGCAGGACTCGATCCCCGGACCCTGCGATCTCAACCTGCGCTGAAGGCAGATGCTCAACCACTGAGCCACCCAGGTGCCCTGAGTGTTTAGATTTGGTGTCTTCCAATAAAGAATTATGGCATTTGTTTTGGCAGGCATCAAAATAATTTGTGGATTAGGCTAATCCTTTCCAGGCTGGCTGTTAAACTGTGTTAGTGTGGGTCAAGTTCAGTGTCGATTTATTTTAGGGCCAATTTAGCCTTTTTACAAAGTTTGGCCTTTCTGCATCTCTGTTGATTGCCCAGAGAGTTTGCTGAGATAGCTCCACTCTGCTGGATGGAATCGGAAGGTCTTCCAGTGATGTGTGAATTCTGGGAATTGTTCACTTTACAGCTTCCAGCGGTTGTTCTCAGCAGTTTAGGACTGGGGGGAGCTCTGCAGATTTTTAGAGGACTTTCTCTGCATATCTCCTTCCTGGTGCTCTGTCTTAAACTCCTGTAATCTTAGTTTCCCTGAACTCCAGTCTCTGCCTCGTGGGTCCTTCAAGACTTTCATTCTTGAAATTGGATTCCTCCTCCATTGTGCATGGAGGCAGGCAATTGCAGGACTTACCTAACTTGTTTTTCCCTTTCTGCAGGACTCATGGTTCTGCTCTTGCCTATTGTCTCACTGTCTGAAAGCAGCTGTCTCATTTATTTTGTCTGGCTTTCTAGTCGTCACTGCAGGAGGGCCAGTTCCATACCAGTTGTTCATTCATGGCCAGCAGCAAAAGTCACCCATAATTTTTAGTGGGTCACCTCTCAAAGTCTTAACCCTTACTGGCCTGATCTTCAGTCTTTTTTTTTTTTTTTTTTTTTTTATCTTTGGCTTTGGTAGGTGACCTGGAGAAAAATCATAATAGGATCTTAAGCCATAAGAGAGAAGAGCTGGAACATAAACTAGTTGATTATGTTGTTGGACAGCAGTGAATGGATTGGGAGAAATTAAAGTGCCGAAGAGCATGTGGGAAAGGCCTGATTCATCTTCATAGCAGAAATATTCCCTTTTCCTTTTGGCCTTATAGGATTACCACCCTTTCTCTTTACCTTTTGGGTTATCCAGTTTCATCACAAATTAAAATGAGCTTTGTTTAAAAGAGATGGTAGTGATCACTTAGGTATTACTTTCTCACTTTGTACTGCATTTCTCTTGTTGCTACATTATTAAATTGGTGGTAAAGGGGATGCTTGTTCCCTAGAACTTGGAAGGATGTGTATTGTTTTGTTTACTGGTGGTTGCATATTCTTGTACCAGGTTGCTGTCCCTGTTCAACTTCCAGCTCATTTGAAGTGATCACCTTTCCCTGCTTTCCCTGGGGCTGCTCTTACTGAGTTATGTTACAGTATGTAGTGTCTAGGCAATTAGAGTTTTACTGCCACCATGTCTATTTTTTTTTTCTCTAAATGTGTTGGTATTCTGGGAATACTTTCTTGTTTACCTAATTGGAGAATGAAATTTATTACCTTAGATTTTTCAGGGGCTTATTTTTCAGATTTTTATTTAAAAAAATTTTTTAAAGACTATTTATTCATGAGAGTTACAGAGAGAGAGAGGCAGAGACATAGGCAGAGGGAGAAACAGGCTCCCTGTGGGGAGCCTGATGTGGGACTCGATCCCGGGACCATGACCTGAGCCAAAGGCAGATACTCAACCACTGAGCCACCCATGCGTCCCATTTTTCAGATTTTCAAATTTATTATATACTTTTGTGCTTTCTGAGTTGGAAGGTACTGACTTATTTTACCATAACTGTTGTTGTGATTATCATCTTTAGGCAATTAAATTTTCATAAGCCCTTTAAGTTTAAATAAAATTGAGGAATGGCCCTGTTCTAAAACATTAATGAACCTCAGGTTGTGGCCTCTCCTTATGCCTCTGTGCCAGTAAAGGTTTGAAAATAAGAGTTTTGTTAGAAACATCGTATTAAGGGCAGTTGTTCTTAAAATGTTAAAATTAAATAGTTGGTCTCTGTATATTAAAGTAATATTTTAAAAGTACAAAATCAAAACTAATCAATAGAGCAAGTGTTTGAACTTCCTTTGTATATTTAGGCCACCTGCATTCATGCCTGTAATGTTACTTATCGTATTAGAGGCTTGGGTTTGCAAGGCTAGCTTTTCAGAGTTGATTTTCTCCTTCCTACACGATAGGTTTAGAGTTTGAGCCACAGAGTAAGGGATGACACTTAATTGTGATGGTGTGGACCAGTGGCCCTACTAGTCTTTTGATCCAGTTTTTGTTTTGTTTTAACTTCAAATATGTATCCCTTTAATTTTGAGTAAATAGATACCTACTAAAATTCACAGGTCTTTTTTTTTTTCCAAAGAAGGGCATACTATAAGACTGAATTTAAAGAAATGCAGACTTGTAGATAAATTATGGGGCTGCTCTTACTGAACCCTAGGAGTTTTAAGTTGCTATTAGATAAACAAGTTCTCCTCTAAGACCTAAATAGAAAATAAACAATTTAGCAAGGCCTCATCAGATCTGCTTTTCTCCTGATTATAAGTGCACAAGGCACATATATACAGTGGACTTTTCTGTGGCGTCTTTCATCATTAGGGTAGACGACTCTTAACATACAAAATCACCAATATTCAGTGGCTCAGTCAGTTAAGTGTCTGACTCTTGATCTCATCTCAGGTCATGATCTTTGGGGTCCTGGGATAGAGTCCCATGTCAGCTCTGTGCTGAGTGGGAAGTCTGCTTAAGGATTGTCTCTCCGTCTCCCTCTGCCCCTGCCCCAGCTCATGCACACACTTGCACACTCCTTTTCTATCAAATCAGTAAATTTTTTTAAAAAGCCATATCTTTAAAAATCACCAATATTTTACCTCCTTGGCTTTTCATGTGTTGTCAGATGAACCCTACCCCCACTTAAGATATAGTAACATGCCATATCCTGATGTCCTGAAACAGTTGGTGTCTTTTCTGTTTCGTGGGGTGTTTTTTGCATTTATATTATATTTTGCTTTGTTAATATGGTCTGATCTTCCCTTTGAACCTGGTCTCCTAGGGACAGAGACTTCAGGATGCTCATCTGACGTTTTCAGAGGTTTGATGTCTTGTCAGGTGTTGAATGTATATAAATTAGTTAATAAATGTCTTTGAAGACTCTTCTCCAATACAGATATTTGGATCCACTCTGTAGAAAATTAAGTTTTCCAAAATTCGAAATTGATCACTTCTGTTAATTTGTAGGCCTAATTTTTTTTTTTTTTTAGGACTTTGCATTTAATTTCTGTGTAAGAGCTAATTAATCCAATGGTTCTCAAACAGAGTGCATCGGAACCACTTGGAGGGCTTGTTGAAACAAGATTGTGGGGACCCCCCCCCCCCCCCCCCCCGCCCACCACCACCAGAGTTTCAATTGGTCTGTTGAGCCCAAGAATTTACATTTCTGACAAGTTACCACGTGATGCTGATGTTGCTTCGGGTCCACCAGGACCAGACTTTGAGAACCCTGGTCTAATGCTCATTTTCCTATTCAGCCGGAAACATACACCGCTAGGTGGCACCAGAATACTCCTTATGAGACAACCATCAACCTTAGCTCTCTGTTGAATGCAGAGTTCAGAATTGTGCAAAAGGAACAATCACTAAATTGTTGGAATTTTGTAGCCTAGAGCCCGAGTTATTCTGTATCTCTAAAAAAACAAACATATGTTGACTGTTTCAGGCCAGAGAAACTATAGGACTATTAAGGTTACATTTTAAGGTGAACTCTTCCGGTAATGAGAAATAACCAACCGCCTGTTTCCATTGCCTTCGTTTTCAATTATGTGAGTTACTCATTTTCTTTCTTTCTTTCTTTCTTTCTTTCTTTCTTTCTTTCTTTCTTTCTTTTTTTTTTTTTTAAGATTTTACTTATTTATTCATGAGAGACAGAGAGACGGAGGCAGAGGGAGAGGCAGGCTCTGCAGGGAGCCTGTTGTGGGCCTCCATCCCAGGACCCCAGGATCGGGGCCTGAGCCAAAGGCAGACGCTTAACCACTGAGCCACCCAGGTGCCCGGTTACTCATTTTCATTTACCAGTGGTAGATGTTGATCCTGTCACAAGATAGAAATATATACTGCAGTTTTATTATTCTAAGATAGTGGATCTTGATTTTGTTGTTGATTACATTTGAAAACCACTCTAAAAAGGTTTACACATTCTCTTCACATAAATAGGTCAGTTTGTCCTTCTACTAGAGAGCTAATTGTGTTTGGGACAGTTATAGGGGGTTAAAAGGTAGGAAATGTGCTTTTCTTTCCTATTGGCTTCCTCAGGCAGAAAGTTGAGAGGTTTCCTTTTTAAGAGCCGAGGAGAGGAAACTTTGGGCAATTGTTTGCTTTGCCTTACCTCTTGTGGCCCTGCGTTCTCACTCCATAAATTTCCAACCATCCCAACACCTCCAGATTTTCTTTACTCCATTGACTGTAACAACCTGAAAGTTGGCATGGTTTCTCCACATGATGGAATGTGTTGGAAATGATTGCTAGCTGTGCTCTCTTGTTTGCTAAGCTCTCCTATTCACAATGGGATGTCACTTTCTGAAATAGTAAATGAGTCAT
This sequence comes from Vulpes vulpes, assembly GCF_048418805.1. NCBI lineage: Eukaryota > Metazoa > Chordata > Mammalia > Carnivora > Canidae > Vulpes > Vulpes vulpes. The sequence continues at coordinate 14,024,446 of NC_132792.1, read as the reverse complement.
ATTTTAGTTTTTAAACAATATAGTATCTGAATACTGAGTTCTAGACTCTTGAGAATAATCTTTCTGTTGATTATCATTTTTTTTTTTAGTCTCTAGCAAAGATGAGTTAGGTTTTAATGACCAGTGTATGAAAATGACTAATACAGAAGAAAACTGAGTTGGAATCACTTGATCAGAATTAAAAATTAGACTAGCATTTTATGATGTATCTTTGATCATTGGAAAGAATTAAGGCTAGTTTAATCTTAGGCAGAGATGACAACTCAAGGCAAAAGTAGAGCAGATTTTAGGATCGATTTTTAAAACATCAGTTTCCTTTTTAGAAAATAAACTTTTGTCTGGTAGCAAGCAGAAAGGAGCTTTTATTAGGTTGGTTATTAACAGTTGAAATCAATTTGATTATTTTAGAGAGGATTATTTATTTATCATTCAGACCTATATCTCCTCTCTGTACTTTACAGCTAAAGTTATATATTTGTGTTTTACATAAATGTGAAGTTTGCCACACTGTCCCATAAAAATACAATGTGAATCGCATGTGAAATTTAAATTTTTCTATTATCCTCATTATAAAAGATAGAATTTACTGTTAGTAATATTTTATTTAATCCTGTATGTCTAAAATATTATTTCAACATGTAATCAGTATAAAAATTGAGTTCGTTTTTACATTTTTATTTTTGTACACAAGTTCAGAATCCTTCAGTTCATCTCATTCAGGCAACCAGCCGTGTTTCATAGCCACATGTGGCAGATGGCTGCTGTAATAGGCAGCAGCAGGTATCAGAGGAGAGCAAGAATCTGTAAGGTAGTTACATCAACTAGTTTTGCAGCAGCTTTTTAGTAGTTTTGGGAACTATTCAAATCAAACCAGTTGGTAAAGCGAGGTAATACCATTTACTGATTTTGTGTGTGCGTGTTTGTCGCTCCTCTACCACTGGTATGATTGGTATTTTAAGTTCTTCCCCAGATTGTTTAACCAGCTTAAAATTGCTTACTTCTGGGGATCCTATTAATATTTGATGCTGTTTGAAATGTCATATGCTGATTTGACTCCATTCCTACAGTACTTTGATATTTTGTAGCTAATGTGGTAAATTAGTTTCTTATGGTATTGGGCAAGCCAGAAAGGTCAAGCCTCTTAACTGCAGCAGCCAGAATCCTTTAGTTGCTGTAAACAATTAGGCCTGTCAGCAATTGACCTTGGAAATGCTAATTTGCTTGTCCCTGGGTGCTGCTTCCAGAGACAGGCTTTCTCTTAGTTCTCTTAGGAGATGGGAGTTAAAAACTCAAGTTTGGAGAAGTACTAAAGCACTGGGGCCAGCTCCACCCACACCTGCTTTTTTTTTTTTTTTTAAGATTTTATTTATTTATTCACAAAAGACACACACAGAGAGAGAAAGGCAGTGACACAGGCCGAAGAGGGAGAGGCAGGCTTTGACCAAGTTCCTTGCAAGAATTTCTTTGAAGACCTTGTAGAATTATGTCTAGACTGACATTGAGAGGGAGCTTCATTGACTTGATTGCCCTTTCCCTTCATTCTGTGGCACCATTTGCCATAATAATGGTTGATTAAGAATGATTCTGTCACTGTTTCATTATATTTCTGAAGTTTATTGAAAAAGGACCTGGGAATGATTCTGTCACTGTTTCATTATATTTCTGAAGTTTATTGAAAAAGGACCTGGGAGGCATCTTTTATCAACCCCTTTGGTTTTGTATTTATTACTGCTGTTGTAGTGTCAGATCCAGAAGAAGGTAGCTGAAAAGTAAAGAGAAAGAAATGTTAGGTGGAAAAGTTATACCCAGTGAGAAGTTATAGGCAGTAGTCAGTAGATAGAGGAGGCGGAGAGAAAATATTTGTAAAATCTAGAGTTACTGTCTTTAAACTGGTGGTGGCAGCAGTGGTGGCTTTTACTTTAAGAGAAAGATTTAGGTTTCCTTTTCTTGGGGCAGTGCTCAGGCGAAGTGATTTTTCTCCCTCTCCTGTACAATGCTGATTCAAAACAGTTATTTGAGTTTGATTGGTTTTCACTTTTCTTAGCTAATTGTTAGCACTTTATGTTGATCAGTCACCAATTATTTATTGGCTCATGCCCTTAAGAAGCTAATAATTGAATTAGCAGATAAGACAAATACATGTAAAGATAAGGAGAGCTTCATAGTAGTAAATGATTTGTTCGCAATGAGATTATGAGCCTGTCTGTCCCAGTCATGACTTTTTACATTATGACCTAGCAGTCTGATTTTATATCCAGTAGGCATATGTCTTTCGTAGGCTGTTCTTATTAGGCAACTTAATAATAGTGGACACAGTGCTTTTTGTGGACCAGCTGTGTTCTACATGCCTTATGGGTGTTCATTCATCTAATCTTTACAACAATGCTATAGGGTAGGTAGGTAACATAATTCATGGCTGTTTAACATATGTGTACACTGACTGAGCCTTGAGGTTGACCAAGGACTATGTACCGTTCTCTGAAAGGGTTAATTTATCACAATAACCTATTTCAGATTGGGAATAACACATTTTAATTATTTCTTTCATATTCTCAATCCGTTTTTTTTTTTTCTTTTAAAGATTTTATTACTTATTCATGAGAGAGGGAGAGATGCAGAGACGTAGGCAGAGACACAGGCAGAGGGAGAAGCAAGCTCCTTGCAGGGAGCCTGATGTGGGACTTGATCCCGGGTGTCCAGGATCACGCCCGAAGGTGGCGCTAAACCACTGAGCCACCCCAGCTGCCCTGAATCCATTCCTGTGTGACTTACCCCTTCACAATTGCAGTAAGCTTTGAGATAAGTCCTCTTATCTACTCAAGTATTGCAGATGCCTGTGCTCATTGTAGAGACAGACCCTGTTTTACTGGGCTGTGTCACCATTGTACCTGAAGATGAGAGTTTTCATTAAAACAATATGGAGAGTCCATTCTGTGCTAATTCTCATATTTGACTTACAAGGTTCTCTTACTGAGCTTACTAAAAAAAAGTTTTTCCTAGGACTGTATTTATAAATCTTGATGACAATGAATTGTCTCTAGATCATCCTTGTTTGATCATGTCTTGAGCCATGACCAAACCATCTGGCATTTACTCTCTGCAAATAGTAGCTATTAATTTCTATGCCCATTTTAAACCGTAGAGCGTAGTTTACAAGAATGTTCATGATGTCACCGGCTACACCCCTCTTCGTATTCGGTCTGTGCCAGTCAGAGACTGACTGGATTTAGTTCCACGAGTATGCTCTGTCAAGCCTCCTTGCTAGCCAAGCCTCCTTGTGTTCACATGACTTCCTCTCCCTGTTGACTGCTTAGAGGGCATCTATTCGTCTTTCAAGGGCAAGCTTAAGTATTCTCATTTTTCTGCAGATATTCTCCTACCCAGGCCAAACTGATCTCTTTGGTTTCTCTGTGTTGGCCAAGCATTCATCCATCAAAACAATAGAGCTCTTCTTTGCATTTAATTATTTATAAAGTCTATACTCCTACCACTAGATATGGGAATTTGAAAAAGTCAGTTAAGAACATCCTGTTTCCCAATCAAGTTATGGCTTTCTGTCTGTGTTGCAGCTACCCAGTTCTGCCATAAACAATAATAAATGAACAGATGTTGACCAGTAGCAGGCTATACTTTACTGACTGACCGTTGGTCTAGACAACAGTTTGTGATAGTCTCTTTTCATATATATGAGGTGAAAAATGAGTTAAATTTTACACAATCAGGGGGATCCCTGGGTGGCTTGGCGGTTTGGTGCCTGCCTGTGGCCCAGGGTGTGGTCCTGGAGTCCCGGGATCGAGTCCCGCGTCGGGCTCCTGGCATGGAGCCTGCTTCTCCCTCTGCCTTTGTCTCTGCCTCTCTCTCTCTCTCTCTCTCTCTCTCTCTCTAATGAATAAATAAATAAATAAATCTTAATTTTTTTTTTTTTTACACAATCAAAACGAAGAGGTGAGACCTGAAAAGGGATTGTGGAGAGAACAGCAGAAATGTTCTTGCAAGTAACTTTTTTTTTTCTTGGCTAATTCATTATATCACTGGTAGGAAATAATTTCTAATTTCACATAAAATCATAATGTGAGCCTTGATAGTTTCTATATCAAGTTACTATATATATGTGTATATACATACATGTATATCCTGTATATATACATATATATCATGTGAAAAATCTTACTTGTAAAGGTTTTCAAATCCTGCATGTCCATATCAAAGTGCATGTACTTAATTATATTTTAATTTTCTCCTTTCCAAGGGCCATTTGTTTTGTTTTAAAGTTCCATAGATATTTACTAAGTACCTGTTATCTGACAAACACTATGCTAGAAATACAAAGATGGGAAGATACCCCTCAACAGATTTCTAGATCTTGTTACAGATATTTTCTTTCTTAGTAATCCCATGAAAATGAAGTCAACATGTGACAGATGAGAGAGCTGAAGCTCAGGGCGGGTTAAGAGATGTGCCTGAAGTCACAAAGTTTAGTTTGGCTAGATGGTACTCAAATCCAAGACAGCTTCTGTTATGTGTGCGTTCGCCTGCGCACACACACATACACACTCTCATTCTTGTGTATGCCCTCATGTCCTCAGCCAGTCCTAATTGCCTTTATATCTATAGTTATTAGGTTTGGTGTCAAAATAAAGAATCCCTCATTATGAGATACAGTTATACTGTAGTGAAATTTATTTCAGTAACTTAGGGTTTATCACCTTAAATTCACCTTAATGGAATTTTACTCACTCTAGCTTAGTTTTCTTTTTCATCCTTCCTAGTTAATCACCCCTCTGATCTCCATTAGCTTTTTTGTCCTTTTGTTTGGTGACCTTTTAAAAATAACAGCTTTATTGAGATACAATTCAGGTACAACATAGTTCGAGCATTTAAAGTGTGTAACCTAGTGGTTTTTAATGTATTCACAGATACTTTATTTAATTTTAGAACATTTTCATCAACTCTAAAAAAGGAACTCTAGTACCTTTTACTCTCACCTATCTCTGTCTCCCCATTCTCCTCAGCCCTAAAAAGCCACTAATCTTTTTTCCTCAGACCTGCCTATTCTGGATACTTAAAGTAAATGTAATCATATATTAATTACATGACCTTAGGGATTGAGGGATTGGCTTCCATCACTTAACATGATGTTTTCAAGGTTCATCCATGTTCTAGTATGTGTCAATACTTCATCCCTTTTTACACCCAAATAATATTCTACTGCATGGGTATACCATGTTTTGTATATGCATTCATCCATTGATGAACATTGGATGATTATTATTAATAATTATCTGGATATTGTTAAGAAATCCTGCAAAGATTTGTCTATAAGTTGGTATCTCATTGTGGGTTTGATTTGCATTTCCCTGGTGACTAATGATGTGAAGCATCTTTTTAATTTACTGGCCACTTGTATGTTTCTTTGGAGAAATGTCTATTCAGATTCAGTGCCCACTTTTTTTTTTCCTTTTTTTCAGGGCCCATTTTCAAATTGAGTTATTTCTGTTTATATTTTTGAGTTATAAGTGTTCTTAATATGTTCTGGATACAAATTCATTATCAAAAACATGATTTGCAAATTTTTTCTTCATTATTTGGGTCATCTTTTTATTTTCTTGGTAGTGTTCTTTGAAGCATAGATGTTTTTAATTTTTATGAAGTCCCAATTGTCTACTTTTTCTTCTGTTGCTTGTGCTTTTGGTGTCAAACCTAAGGACCCATTTCTGAATCAAAGGTCATGCAAATTTATCCCTATTTTCTTTTCTAAGAATTTTATAATTTAGCTGTCACATTTGGATCCATTCTGAGTTAATCTGTAGTTTGAATTAAGGGTCCAGTTTCATTCTTTTGCATATGGCTATCCAGTTGTCCCAGCACCATTCTTTCCCCAATGATCTTGATACTTTGATCTTTTACCCAATGATCTTGGTACTGGCTTGCAAATCAGTAGACCATAGACACAGTTTATTTTGGATTCTCAGTTCTGTTCCATTGATGAAATTCTATCTACCTAGCTTTATGCCAGTACCATCCTGTTTTATCTTGCTTTGGAGTTAGTTTTAAAATTAGAAAGTGTAGTCCTCAAATTTTGTTCTTCTTTTTAAAGATTGTTTTGGGTATTTGGGATCTCTTGTAATTCTGTGTGAATTTTAAGATCAGCATGACAGTTTCTACAAAGAAGCCAGCTGGGATTCTGATAGGGTTGCATAGAATTATAGATTAATTTAGAGAGTGTTACTATCTTAACGATATTAACAAATCTTTTGATCCATGACCATAGAAATTTTTTAACATTTATTTAGATCTTGAATTTCTTTCAAGATCTGATGAAAACAGTGTTTTCAGAGTATTAATTTTATACTTTATTAATTTCAAAACATTTCTTTTTTTGATGCTATTATAAATGTTTTCTTAGTTTTTTTAGATTGTTTATTGCAATTAAATACATTTGATTTTTATATGTTGATCTGGCATCTTCCAACCTTGCTGAACTCTCTTAATAATGCTTAAAATTTCTTTAGTAACTCCTAACTCGGGGAAACGAACTAGGGGTGGTGGAAGGGGGGAGGAGGGCGGGTGTGGGAGGGGAATGGGTGACGGGCACTGAGGTGGACACTTGACGGGATGAGCACTGGGTGTTTTTCTGTATGTTGGTAAATTGAACACCAATAAAAATTAATTAAAAAAAATAAAATAAAATTTCTTTAGTAGATTCCTTAGGATTTCCTATATACAAGATCATGTCATCTGTGGGTAGACATAGTTTTATTTCTTTCTTTCCAATCTATTTGCCTTTTGTTTATTTTTCTTGCATAATTACCCTGGCTAGAACCTGCAGTATGATGTTAAGTAGAAGTGGCAAGAACGGACATCTTTATCTTGTTCCTGATCTCAGGGCAAAAGCATCCTGTCTTTTCATCAAGCATAGCATTTGCCAGAGAAAGCTCTTCCTCCTGCAGTGTCCATCTAGCACCCTCTATTGGGAAAGCTTAACATTATGCTGACTGTAAGAAGAAACGCTTAAAGCAATTTCATCCATTATCACAGAGTATGTATCAAAAAATGAATTTTGACCTGAAAGGCAATAAATTGATTAACTGGCACAGCACAGATATAAGCAAGTGAAATAAAGTTTTAAAGGTGCTATGAAAGAAACCTGTTTCAGGAAACAATGGGGTGAGGGCACCATGGAGGTAATAGTCCATACTAGCTGAGGACTTTTAGGAGAAATTTCATACAGGAGATGTTGACAAAAAGATGAGTAAGTATTTCCTGTGGAGTGGGAGAGGGTATTTCTGAGGGAAGCAAAGATGAGAAGAGGTGTGAAGAGCATGGTGTGAAGATCTGTAAAGCCTCTGAGGTTTTACCTCCCTTTCAAGCTAACAAGATAGCCTACCACAGTTTCATGGATGCTGGCAGAAGACAGGAGACTCCCAGATCATAGACAAAGGTCTTTCTTACTTGTTGGTGCACATCAAGTGGTGGAAATATCGTGTTTCCATAGGTTTGCCTTGCTAACTCCCAAGTCCTTACAGGGTTGATATGGAAGGGTCCAGGGTGATCCTGTAGTCTGTGTCACAACTGAGGACCCTTGAGCTCCAGGAACCCAGATTTTTATAATGGGCAATAAACATCCCCAACTTTGGGCCCTAGAGGAAGACATTATCTTTAATACACATCCCTCTGCTCTGGAGGAATACACTGACTCCGTCTTCTAAAGCTTTGTGAGACGTAAAATCCTAGAGAGAGAATGTGTACAGACATCTTGAAAAGATAGTCTAGAACAAAAGGGGAGTTAGTGTCTCTGCTTGCAAGACACACAGATGTATGAGACCCCTAAAGAGTTGATTCCCAACACCTGACAGATTCAGGGAGCTGCCAGGGCTTTAGGTGGAAGATCAGCTTTGATTTGGGCCTTTCTAGTATTTTCAGCACCACTTCTTATGGCTCAGCACTTAGTCCAGCACCATGTAGTACATCTCTCAATGTAGCAAGGCTGTGGTTGCTGCTGGGTTCCCTTCTTCTTTCCCTTTTTGGGCCAAATTAGGGCAGCACAGTGCTTTGGTTGGCCAGCCAGAGTAACTTAGGACTTTAAGAACCAGTTCTGGAATCGAGTAACCTGGGTTCAAACCCAGCTCTGGCTGTTATTAGCCTTGTGACATTAAGTAAATTTTGGTTTCTTCATTTGTAAAATGGGGATAGTATTGTAAAATAGCAACTGGTATCTGATGAATATTTAACTGTGTGCCTGCATACACGTGTTTCTCACTTTCACCTTATTTAAGGTTGACATAAGAGTTAATACATATAAAACGCTCTCTGCTATGCTTACTTAGCACATAGTAGTCACATTTTATTGCTCAGTTATTTTGCTTTTGTTAATAATTGGGCTTCTTGCAGGTGAGAGACAGATCCTTAAGAGCTCTTGGTGTAGATTTAGTACTGTACAAAATTAGAATCGTACAGATAGCCATGAGTTAAAAATGCAAGTTCTGCTTTCTACTAGCTGTGTTGGTTTGAACCAATTACTTTAGATCTTCAGCTTCCTTTTCACTGCATGTAAAATACGGACAGTGTCTTCTTTTCGTGGTTGTTCCTATTTTGAAACACTTTATGTGCTTTGTTTACCTTGGCTGGTCAGCCTGTAAACTCTTGCTTCGGTAATAAAGAGAGTTAGTGGAAAACCACCTTAAAGTGTATGCCTCAAGGTTAGGATGGGGAATGGCACTGACAGTGTGTGGAGTGAGGGCTGTGTGTGTGTGTGTGTGTGTGTGTGTAGGGAAGGGTGGGCATTACCTCCCTAATAGGAAAATGACATTTATGATAGGTTTAAGAAGCAGAAATGAGTTCTAGTTTTAGAAAATTAGTATAGGATTTAATTTCAAGCGAAAAGGATCAGAGTTCCTATGGGGCAGTCTAAAATAGACATTTTAACTAGTTAACAAAGAGAGATTATGTAATGTGTTACATAGAAGATGCAGTTTTTGTCAGTGTTCTCTATTCTCTTGAAATAGAGTCTTCCAGAGTTTCTTGGTAGTTCTGGAATTTCTCAAATTTGAAAGAATTACCCTGTATCTGCCTTTTCTTTGTTCTCTCAATGCTGATAAGCTTATGAGAGTGTCTGGATCTTGACCGGAACTTAATAATAATGAAATTGGTAGTGTTGTTATCTGCAACTTGTTTTTAATTTTATAATTTCTGGAGTACACTGTGCACCTGTGTTTAGATACTTAATAATTACGAAGCAGAATACAAATAGTTGTTCCTATAAGAAACCCTGCTGGCTTCACACATCACATCCTTGTAATACCTAGAAACCTCTTGGACCCAAATTATGTGAGACATGACCATGCAGGGTCTAAGAGGTATCTCAAATACTCAACTATGCAGTAGTTTCTTTCCTTTTCCTCTTTTAGTTTTTGGTTAACTAATCATATGTTCCAGGAATTTACTTTTCACTCAGATGTTTAACAAATATTTGCATATTCACTCCAAGAATATTGATTTTGCTTCTCATTCTTACCACTCTTGGCCATATTATCAGTGGGGAAACCTGTCAGAATATGAGTATAATTCTTTACATAATCTGCCCCTCACATTTTAATATAGTTACAACACAAGGAGACCAAGTGACTGCTATGTGAACAGAGATTTTAACCTACTTTTGTTCTATATTTATTTAATGGTTTTGGTTGATCCTAGTTGCGTCCTTGGGAATAGATTTCTCAAAAGAACCTTGAGGAGATATATTTGCTAAAATTTGATACCATCTTTTAGAGTTTAACAGGTGACTTCTTTTTTTCATTAAGAACACATTTTAAATCTAGTTTTGAAAAAGAAAAATGAAGTTTAAAATATAGGATGGGTGTGCATACGTTTATTACAGGCATTGCATATTTCTCATGTGCAGTAGTAACTGTTCTCCAGTGATGCCCCCTTGTAAGTCCTCCCATCACAGTATTTGCATGGTGTTCCTCACATCAAGACATGGAGCTTATTGGGGTAATTTGTTAAGTACCAATAGATGAAATTGGTACCAGGAATGCGATTTCAACCCATAATGACATGTGCTCATATTGCTGTGAAACAGATTGTCCTAACCTAACACTTAATGTGTTTGAAAGCCACAAACTTTTTTTTTAAGGTTCCATGATTCTCAGTGGGTTGACTGAACTGGCCTGAGAGGCTCTTCCACTCCAAGTCATATAGTTAAGATGGTGGCCACTTATTTAGAGGTTTTGCCTGGGTTGAAACTTGCAGGGTAGCTCACTTACATGGTTGGCAATTGGTGCTGACTATTGACTGGATACTCAACTGGAGTTGTCGATCAGAGCCTGAGAATTCTGCTTCATAGAGTCTCTCCATGTGGTTTGGGTTTCTCCCAGCATAGTAGCTGTTTTAAAAGGAAGGAAGCGGAAGCTGCCAGATCTGTTAAAACCTGGGCTCTCAAGTTCCCAGAAGATCACTTCCAGTGTTCAGTTTTATAAATCCATCACAGGGCTATTCTTTATCATGGATAAAGAAAATAGAGTCTATCTCTCACGGAGGAGGTAGCATTCACTTAGAGATCAAAGAATTAGTACTACCTGAACTTGTTATTGGAAATACAGCCGTGACTAAAATAGACATGGCCACTGGGTACTGAACAGAGCCTGGAGAGAATTAGGAAAGTATCAGAATGGGGTGGGCTCTCATAAGTCAAATTAAGGAATTTGGACTTTAGGGCAATAAGAAGCTATTAAAAAGTTTTAAAAATAGGAATAGGATCATTTATATTTTGCATTAATTCTGTGGATATAATATGGAGAATGGCTTGCTAGGAACAAGTGTGGAAGTAGGCCACTCAGTTGGGAGGCCATTGCACTCCATCCTCTGGCATTAGATAATAGTGACTTGGGCTTGGACTAGGAAGATGAACTGGGTGATTAGTAGTAGACTTTTTTTTTTTTTTTAAAGATTTTATTATCAGAGAGAGTGTGTTAGTGCATGTGTACACATGCAAGTAGGAGGAAGGTACAGAGGGAGAGGAAGAGAGAGAATCTCAAGCAGACTCAGTGCTAAGTACAGAGCCCAACAGGGACTTGATCTCAGGACTCTGAGATCATGACCTAAGCTGAAATCAAGAATCAGATGCTTAACTGACTGAGCCACCCAGGCACCTCAAGAAATAGATTCTTAAGAGACAATAGAGAAATAATTAATGCAGCTTGATGATTTATTGAGTATGAAAATTGAGAGAAAGGAAGAAATCAGTGATGTTATTCAAGTTTCTGTCTTATGCATCCATATTAATAGAGGCCTTGCACTGTCCACCAATCCATTCACTTACTCTTTGGACGCCAGTTACATATAAGACAGTTTCAGAATTGTTAACGTGTACCCCCATGACAAAAAGCTTCATCAGCTAGTATGCAGTGCCTAGGTACAGGTTTTTAGCCTTTAGTCTTACAGTTTTCACTCAAAACGTTGTTTAAGATTACTTAGGTCTGTTCCCCCTCTCTCTGCAATGAGGTCAACTCAAACATTTGTAATAAGGCTATATTTCTTTGTTATAGTCTGCATTCTGTCCTCCATCCCCTGATCCCTGATTGTTGCTTTGTTCTTACTGCTTTATATACATTAAAATTTTTGCGAGTTAAATTTACATGGGTTTTTTTTTTCAGACTTTATTTATTTAGAGAGAGAATGTGTGAATGAGAGCACAAATTAGTAGGGAGGGTCAGAGGGAGAGGGAGAAGCAGACTCCCTGCTGAGCAGGGAGCTCGATGCGATGCAGGGCTCAATCCTGGGACCCTGAGATCGTGACCTAAGCCAAAGGCAGACGCTTAACCAGCTGAGCCACCCAGGTGCCCCTGTATGGGTTTTGACACTGTGTAATCTCTGTTTGAAAATGTGCCCTGTAATGAGAATAGGCTGTGATGTCTGCTGGTGGCAGTGTTGGAAGTGTAAGGCTGAGACCAGGACTATGAATGAAGCCATGATCAGGTTTATAGCTCAGCAATCAGGGTTCATGAATCTTCTGTTTTTAAAGGTCAAGAAGAGCCCTTGTATCAGGAACTTTCATTAGTCATGGGTTTGTTGGGGTTTAGAGGATTAGTAGATCTTATAGTTGCAACAGGTAGCCACAGTGAGTTCTGAAATGGAAAAAATGCTTAGAGATTGTAGGAACCTGAAGGAAGAGATTCCTTCTCTTTGAAACTCCTGCAAAAATGTTTCTTAAACTGCAGCCCTCAACAACCTGCCTTAGAAACATCTGGGAGGTTTATTTAAAAATTGCAGACTTGGAGCTTCTGGAAGCAGAGCCCAAGAATCAGCATTTTAAACAAATCTCCCAAGCAGTTCTTGGTACATTCAGAAGTACGAGAACCCTTGCCTCTATAATGAATGGTGAGATGACTTGCACCAACCAGGTGGATCCTTGTGTATTTATTAAATTGAATTGCACTTTTGTTCTGATAACTTCTGATTAGAGGGCTGACTTAGCAAGTAATACTAATAAAAATCCTAATGCTTACTGAGTGTGTATTCTGTGCTAAGTGCTCTTTGTCGATTAGCTCAATTAATTTGTGTGAAAGAGATACTATTATCATTTTCTCTTAACAAAAGATTGATGTAAAAAAAGTAAAATTGAGAAAGTTTAGATAACTCGCCCAAGATCATAAAGGTTCTTCAATGGTAGGTGCAGGATTCAAAGCCAGGCATTCTGCCTCCAAAGTCCATGTTATTTATGACATTGTGAAATCTTTGCCGTTGGGGGTTCATACTGTGTATCCCCATAGTCTCAGATAAATAAACCAATCTTAGGGATAAGAGACTTAAAATCACACTAACTTTGCAGTGCTTTCACAACTTAAAGTTTGTGTGTGTTCATATTTTACTGTATTCAGCTAAGGAGTAGTAATAGTATAGTGAGTGATGTTCTTGAGTCCTACAGAGAGGCATGTTTTTTTTTTTTTTTTTTTGTTTTGTTTTTTTAATTTATGATAGTCACACACACAGAGAGAGAGAGAGAGAAGCAGAGACACAGGCAGAGGGAGAAGCAGGCTCCATGCACTGGGAGCCCGACGTGGGATTCGATCCTGGAGACCCAGGATCGTGCCCTGGGCCAAAGGCAGGCGCTAAACCACTGCGCCACCCAGGGATCCCGAGAGGCATGTTTCTTAAGACAATTTTAAATGATTAAAAACAAGTACAACATTTAAAGAAGGTTTGCCTACGTCACATTAATGAAAAACTACAGTACCCTAGAGCATGAGGGTAAGAGCACAGGTTTTTTAAAAATTTTATTTATTTATTCATGAGAGCCAGAGAGAGAGAGAGGCAGAGACATAGGCAGAGGGAGAAGCAGGCTCCATGCAGGGAGCCTGATGTGGGGCTCGATCCCAGGACTCCAGGATCACGCCCTGGGCTGAAGGTAGATGCTCAACTGCTGAGCCACCCAGGGATCCCTAAGAGCACAGATTTATAGACCTTTAAACTTGAAATGGCCTATTCAGGTCATCTACTCCAGCTCTTTCCTACAAATAAGGGAACTGAGCCCCAGAAAACTCTAAGTCTCTGAGCAATATCGTCAGCCCCAGATGTCCTGATTTGGTCCAAACCATTTCTGCTTTCATTCTGCTTCTATCTTAGGTCTCTTTATGAAACAATTAAAATTTATAACTGGAGTGATTTTAAAAATCCATTCCATTTCGATGAACCTAATTAAAAGTTGTACAGATATTCACTGGAGGATGACAATTTGTAGCTGAAATTAGAAGCAAATCTATTCTGGTAAATTTGGAAGGAATGTTGGGTGCAGTTGCAAAAATAGATGTGAGTAAATGACTTAGGATATTTAAGTGGAAAAGTTTGTTTTAAAACAAAGGCTTTTGTAGAATGCATTATTTATGGGATCTTAGATTCAGTTTTGGTTTTCTAGCTTTTTAAAAGGCCTAAAATAATTCAAGAGTATAAAAATAGGAAAACAGCTGGTTGAGTTCTAGATTCCTTGAAAATGTGGATGTGAAGTAAACGGTTCCTCTTTGTCTTAAAATACTGTGGATTCAGAAAGAATCTCAGAGAAAAGGCAATCTACGATTTAAACTTTAAAACATACATTAAAATAATGGATCTCCAATTTTACCATGCTTCAGAATCACTTGGAGGACTTGTTAAGATACAGATTGCTGTTAACCACCCCAGAGTTTCAGATCCCGTTGTTTGGTGGAGGGCCTGAGAGCTTGCATTTCTAGCAAGTTCCCAGGTGGTGTTAATGCACCTGGTCTGGTGACCACACTTTGAGAACTACTGGATTGGAGAAAACAAATTATAATAAAAAGCAATCATAATTTTGTGAGGTAATTATAGACTAAGAACTGGTTTCTTTGATATCTGCTACATAAAAAATTTCTGTTGACTCATGTTTTCATACTTTATAGTAACAATAAAACCATGATGACACTGAGAGACTTTATGATATTTGAAGTCCCTTCTGAGTCATTATGATAAGATGAAATTATATTAAACGTGGCCTGTATACTATGTGGTAGAATGTGCTTTTTTTGGTAGTAATAGTTGTCTGGAAATTAGGAATCTGCATCTGGAATACATTAGGGTAGCCCCCTCCACATCCTCATCACTTGATATGGCAGTCTTCTTTAATAAGTACGCAGTGGTATTATATGGTGTTTTAATTTGCATTTCCCTACTGATCAGTAATGTTAAATACCTTTTTGTGAGCTTATTTGGCATTTACCTCTTTGGTGAAGTATTATTCAAATCTTGTTCCCACTTGTTACAGCATTTTATGATTTTATGATTATTGGATTTTGAGAATACATATATGTATATATTCTGAATACAGTTTTTTGTGAGATATGGGATTTGTGAGTATTTTCTCCCACTCTGTGCTCTTAACAGATTTGGAGGAACAGAAGTTTTTAATTTTGTTGATATCCAATTTATCAGTTTATTGACTTGTGCTTTTAGTGCTGTATTTAAGAACTCTTTTCTTAACCCAAGATCTCAAAGGTTTTCTTCATAATTTTTCCCCTGAAGTTTTATAGTTTTAGGTGTTACATTTAGATTTGTGACCCATTTTGACTAAATGTTTGTGTTTGGCTCAAGATATGGATCAAAGGTGTTCTGTTTTCTGCTTATGATAGCCAATTGTACCAGCAACTTGTTGAAAAGACTATTCTTTCTTCACTGAATTGCCTTAGCTCCTTTGTCAAATCAGTTGTCCGTATACATCTATTTGTATTTCTGGACTCCGTTTTGGTCTTTTGATCTGTTTGTCTGTACCCCAACACCACCCTATTTGGATTACTGAAGCTTTATGGTAACTCTTGAAATTGAGTAGTGTTGGGCCTCCAACTTGGTCATTTTCAAGGTTGTTTTGCCTATTCTAAGTTCTTTGCATTTTCTGTATGAATTTTAGAATCTGTGTCAATTCTACAAAAAAAAAGTCAGGTGAGATTTTGATTGGTATTGTGTGCCCTGCAGCCTGCAAACACCCTCAAGACAGTAAGAGGGGGACAGTCACAGGTTTCACCTCATGTTTCCTATCACTCTAGTTCCTCTTCTTGCATGACGTCTAGTGTCTTGCAAACCGTTATTTATTTATTTTCAGTTTGAATTTTTTTTGTTTCAAGCAGGAGAGTAAATTTGGTCCCTGTTATGCAGTTTTGGCCAGAAGTGGTTTTTTTGTGGGCTTTTGACAAATAAGAGAGTAGCCTCAGATTTGTTCTTTTGTTCTTGGGCATTGGTAACAGCATGGAAGAAAGATTGGAGGGAAAAAAGGATGAAAAAGGAAATCACTAAGGAAACAAATCAGTAATCTGAGGAAGAAATAATAAGGATTGAAATTAAGGAGGCTGTGGAAAGGGAGGCAAGGAGAGAATAGTTGACTTGAGTGGGCTGAATTGATAGAACTGCTGAGTTGTTAGATCAGGAGGTTGCTAGGAGGGAGGGGTCTAAGGTGACTTCAGGGTTTGGGTTTTGCATGTGGTTTAGTTCACTTTGGGTGCTGAGACTGTGTACCTGTATGTGGGAGGTGATTGATTGGTACCTCCCATTTTATAAATAGTACCATAGTGTTACAGAACCAGTTAGTTACTCATTGAATATTAATAGTTCTTTATTTCTTACTTTGCATTTCATTATAAGTGTCATCCAGAAACAAATATTAGTGGGGGATAATTCCCATTACCAAAGTAGTTTACTTACCCCAACAGAATTCTATGAGCCATTTCTAGTAGATTTAACTGTTTATGGATCATTATTTCTTTGTTAAAGAGGATACAGGTTTTTTAAAGAAGGCAAGACAAACAATATGGGGAATCACTAATGATTTAAGTCAGTTAAAGTTATGAAAATAAAACATCTTAGAAGTGGTAAGATATGTAATGAGAAAAAGAATTCTAAGATCTCAAGAACTTGCATTATGTGTAGGTACAAATATAAGGAAGCACACAGTATCAGGATGGTTATAATGTTTGTGGTAAATTATGATAAATTTATTTTCTGGAGCTGTCAGTGATTTCAGTTTTAACAGATTGATCTGCCATTGTTTTTGTGAAATCAAATTTCTTTATTTTTGAGTCTAGTTGACACAGTGTTAGTCTCAGGTGTACAGTAAAGTGACTTGACAAGTTTTACATTATGCCATGTTCACTACAAATCAAGTTTATTTTACTTTTCCAAAAATAATAAGCATAGGAATTATCCTCTGACAGGAATGTGACATAGTTTTTGTGATTGTGCTTCTCTTTCCTTAAAGAAATGCTTCTCAGGACAGATTACTTCTCATTTAGACCAACACTTGAGAGGTAAATAACAGATTATTATTCTTGTCATCGTAGACCTTAAAATCTAATTTCATATCAGATCTCCTCAAGCTTATTTTTTAATACTTTTTTTAAAAGTGGCTCCACACTAGGTGGAGGCTTGAACTCAAATCCTGAGATCAAGACCTGAGCTGAACTCGAGTTGGATGCTTCACTGACTGAGCCACCCAGGCACCCCTCAAACTTACTTTTATATTTTTGAGGACTTAATTTCTGTTTAGTTAAGGTGTTTCATTAAATTTATATTTTAAAGTAGGCTGACCCCATTTGAGATTTTTTTTCCTGATATAAATTTATTTAAAATGAGTACAGAGGTAGGCTGGTCTGTGGCATTTGCTATCCACATGTAAGCAAAAGATCATTAACCTTTTTTTTTTTTGAGTAGTGATCTCATTTTTGAACTCGATTACCCTAGTTCCTCTTCACTCATGATACCCCACCCCCCTTTTTTAATTGTGGTGACTTCCCAGGTACTGTAGGGATGCTTTTTAGTCTAATATGAATAGATCTTAGAAAGGCATTTGGCAAAGTCTTATGACATGGAGAAATGGGTTATGCCCACAGGGTGATGATTATTGAGATAGTTAGTAGAATGGATTCTGTTATTTAATAGACCCAAATTTGAATGTTCCCTCTATAGCTCATTGACTATATAACCTTGGTTCAGGGTACTTAAACCCTCTGAGCCCGTTCTTTTGTTCTATCACATGGGGATAATGATGGTGTCTCCTTCACAGAGTTATTAGAAGGATTGAGTGAAGTGATGTATATAAATGGCTTAGCATAGTGTCAGGTACACAGTGAGTGCTCAATAAATGTTATTATTTAATTTCTTGAAAGAAAACTAATAACCCATTATCGCAGCAGTACACATGCACTAATAGTGTTATCATAGCCTTCATTGGTTAACCTGTGGCTGTAATTGTTTTTAATTTCTGGAGTCCATCTGTAAAAGGGACACTAGCAAATGAAGCATGGTTAAATGAAGGCAGGTCGGCTGGGTTGAATGAATTTGATGATCATTATTTATCCTGGAGAAGCAAAGACTCACGGATAGGGAATATTAAGAGCCACCTTCAGATCTTTGAAAAAGTATTATCTGGAAGAGTTGACTGTTTCTGTGTGACTCCCTAAGTAGCTTTTCTGCAGCCCTGCTGTTGAGAACTAGGATTCAAGTCCTAATTCTGATATTGGGGTATGACTTCAGTGGAAGCACTTAACCTCTGAGCCTCAATTTCCTCAGCCATATAAAACAGAGTAAGATCACTCTATATGGAGGTTATGAAGTGTAAATAAGTTAATGTGTGTAAAAGAGCAATTCAAATTTATTGTTCTCACTGCCTAGAATTGTTCTAGGGTGGTGATGAATCAGCTCTCTTTTTGGAAGGGCTCTAATAATTAGAGCTGTTTGGCAGAGAACAAGCTTTCCCACCACACCAAGAGCCAAACAAAGGCATGATAGTCATATCAGGGCTTTTTAGAAATTTTTGCATGGAGTGGAAATTTGTATAAGCTGTTTGAAAAAAGGTACAGGGTTTACCTTGTTTGCTGCTCTGTCCAGGCCACCCAGCAGTGTGTCAGACATCTACATGCTCAGTGCTTGGTAAATATTTATTCAAGGAGTGAATGGAAGTTCCCCTCTAACAGCCATATTGTATTCCTTGTTTAGCATCTTTCTTGTTTTTAATATTTATGTTGTTTTCCCTGGTATATTGGTTTGCCTTAATTTCTGTTGTTCTTTTTAAAAGTGAGTGCCTTATATATAGACTATTTCCATGGAATGAGAACCTCGTTATACAAGGTTCTTGTACAAGAACCTTGTATACAAGAACCTTGTATACAAGGTTGCTTCTGGGGAGGGAGTTTGGGGATTGGAGACACCGCATTATTATAGTGTTTGAATTTTTCAGCTGTGTGTTTAATTAACTTCTCAACTATATGCTTTATTAATTTTTAAAAATAGATGAGATGATCCCATGATTTACTAAGTAGTAGTTTAAGTAAAATACAAGATTTGTATTGAAGCATACTGGAAAGCACACTCAGTTAACAGCAAAATAGGCTCTATTTATTAAGAGTCTACAGTGTTTAAGACATCATATTGGGTGCTTTACCTAGGTTCTCATTTAATTTGCTCAATAATCACATGAGGTGTAAGCCTCACTTCAAACCAGGTTAAAGCCAGGCTCTGTCCCTTAAGACTCCTGAGCCTTCCAGCCTCACATTTTAGCTAGAATTTGGACACCAAGAAGGGCTTGAAGACCAAGGAGAAATAGCAGTCACTGAAATTACATTGACTAGAAATGCTCATATATATATTACTTGCTGCCTTTAATTGACTATTTCTTCGAGTCTGCCAGGGATTAAATAAGAAGAAATGGGCAAGAAGGGTACAGAAAAAGAGTTTAAGTCATATAGAAGACAGACTTGACCTTGAAGATTCAAGGCCTTATAATAGGCAACCAAAAAAGGTCTGTGAGTATGTTTTAAAATGATAGCTACCCATTGCTGGGATTCATAGTGCTTTTGATGACTTGTGGAGACTAGATTATATCTACAGACTATTTCTATGATTTTGTAGACTTAATCCTTCATAGAATTTGTTTCAGGCAATATTTTAAGTTATACCTTTACCATGGTGGTTTATGGAATATTAACTATGTATTCTAAGGAAATACCTGTCTATATAATGAAAGATGGTCTCTATTACTCTGGTGTAGAACTGTTTAAGTCAATTTTATTTTCCCTCTTTCTTACAAGAAGGTAATGTTTAGGAGAATTCTTTTATCTAGAGAACTGGTCATTTATTACTCCATGACTGTTGCATGAGTGGATTATTTGCTTCTGTGTAGTAAGTCAGACCCACATGCCATGCTACTTTAAAGTTAGACCTGAGGTCAGTTCCTAACATCACCATTTATTAACTGTGTGACCTGGGGCATATGATTTAACCTCTATGAGTATCAGTTTCCTTATCGAATTATTTTTAATAGCTCCTAATTCACATTGTTGTACCGAAGGATAGAATGAGTAGTATGTTCAAAGTGCCTGGCACATTATCAATGTTCGGTGAAGATTTGTTCTTTTTTTAAAATCTATACCTTTCTCCTCTTTTCTTATCCTCAGTATTTTTGAGAATTTAAACTCAAAGTCAGCCTCTGTAGAAAGGGGTGAAAGCATTCGTTTAGCCTCTCCTTCGGTCTGGTGAATATCTGGTACACACATACTCATCTTTCAAGGTCAAGTACACGTGTATCTCCTCACCCGTTAAACCTTTCCTACCTTCTGTGGGCAGGAGTAGCTGCTCCTAGCTTGAAAGCATTTTCCCCCTTGCCTGGCACATAATAAGGCCTCAAGCATATACTAAGTAAATGGGTTTCTGGACATTAATTGGTGAGGGGAGGCTTACAGAGCTTCTCATTGAGCACTGCAGTTTTGTGAGTTTGAGTGCTTTGTTCTCAAGTTAGAAAAACCACTGAGTTAAGGAGGGGACCTTCACTTGATACCTTTTGGTTTAAGGGTAGAATGCTTTCAGCATTTAGACTAATTCCATTTGCAGAGTAGTTTTCCATGCTGCAGTAATTATAATGACAGAATCTTGTTTGTGCTTACTGTGGGCCGCCCTGTGCTGACCATTTTGTCTGTGTTTTCTCATTTTGTCCTGTATTGGCTTTGAGTTACTGTGCCCATTACACAGAAGAGGAAACTAATACAGTGACTACTCAAAGACCACATAGCTAGCAAGTAATAGAGCCTAGATTTGAATGTAATCTGACTCTAGAGCTGGCTTTTTGAATTACTGTATTATACAACTTCCTTCTTCTGTATTATTGACAAGAATATTGTATAGATGAGTAAAGAGGATTATAAAGGTCAATATTTCTTGAAGATTTCCCCCATATTCACTGCATTTATAGTTGTGTACCAGTTTGTGCCCTACACTGTTCTGCTCTTCACTGTTATTTCTGATGGGAGGCAGTTACAGTATGTGGATTCAGTTTTAACTTTTCCTCCACACTAATATCTGTGGGGAGGAATAATTATGGCTAAAGTACAGTGTAGGGAGAAGTAACAAGTTTCTATTAAATATTGCTCAAGCAGTGAGTAAGTCATTAAATTTGACTCCTGATGAATATTAAATGATTGCTTAATACTAGGCTACCAGGAAAAACATACACACACACCCACTCAAAGAGGTGGGTGTGTATGTAGGTATATGTTACTAGAGATAGTTGGAGCTGTATTTTAAGAGAGGAATGGGTTTGGTTTGGTTTTGTATTTTGGTCCTTTTTTGTGGAGGGAGGGAAAGGTATGATTTATAGTGTCATTTGTTTCAATTCATCCAGAAAGAAGAAATTTCTTGTTTGTAAAATACAAATCACTGAAGAGATTAGGAAAAGATTTCTGTTTTAGAAAGTAAAAATCTCTCTATTCCAGGTCCCATCTGTTCTAGGAAATTTAAAATCCAATCAGGCGATTCCCTGCCTCATTTTCTTCCCCTGCTCCTTGCCAAAACGGACATATGTACTTTATGGCATGGATATTTATCAGATCCTTCTGGGTGTGTGATTCATGTTGAATTGGAGTCAGCAACCCCATAAGAACACTAAATGGCTGCTTTGTCTTAGTCCAGCATTTTATTGATAAAATATATCAACTATATGTAATTGGTATTGTTCCTGTTCAGACATGCCTGTATATGACTTTGTAGAATAAAAAAACACCCGGTTCTGCAATTTTTATTTGTTTAGGACAAAATTTCAGGAAACAACTTGGCCAGGGACAAAACTATACAGTTGAATCAGGAACAAAAAGTTGGACGGGAAAAGTAGATGAAATTTGTCTTAAGGGCGTGCCCCCCAACACACACATTCACATGTGTCCTAGTTGTAAAGGTAGAGAAGTTTTATGGACCTATAAGGCATGAAGCATTTGGTCCCATTCTGGAGATTAGGGAGGATTCTGGAAAGGGAATCTGTGGCTGAGATCATAGAGAACAGCAGAGCAAAGCAAAAAGACATCTGGTAGTGTGGAGAGGTAGTACAGAGATGTGTATGGACATGCTAGGGGAAAGAGGAGGGAAAGTGCCTTCTTTTTCATGTGTTTCACTGAAGACAGTTCTACTGAGGACCTGGGGCGGGTGGGCTGCTAAGAGTACTTGCTTGGCTCTAGGTACTACATGTGCTTGGCCCTGTTTCAGCTGTGTTTCCCAAACCTCAGGGCTGGGCCTTGGGGGAAGAGACTTTATTTTTCTCAAGCACATAAGCCTTAGGCTGCAGCTCTAGGCAGCTGTGGCTAGGGATGGGCCTTATTTAGAATAGTTGGTCTAAAGGCTATATCTCTTAGCTGTATCACTTACCTTCCTTTTTTTTGCCAAACTGGTTGCTGGTTTTAACAAGAGCTTGATTGGTTTCCTGACCATGTCCACCTGAACTTGGAGAAGCCAAGATAAAGAATCTTCTGCTCCCCCATTTTTAATCTTGACCTAAAATGCCGTTATATTGAGCAAATAATATGTGGAGAGACCCTAGATGATCTTGGAAATCACCCTGGGTGATAAACTCTCATGAGTCCATGCTGTGCTATGTAAAAATTACCATGTTGCTACAGGCATATTACCTATATCTTCTGGTCATAAATAGAGGACTTGCCATTTGTCTTACGTGAGTCTACATCTATAAAAATAGCTAGTTTGGCATCCTCCATTTCTTTCTCAGACCTATCTTTTCACCTCATTTTGCCCTGGTCTTTCATATTCAAGACAACTGGCATTGATTGTTACTATTTTGCTTTTATAACTTGTTCCTACCATCACCTTTCTCTCATTGAAGCCTCATGAATTTTAACTTGCAGTGATTGCAACATGAAATCACCCATTTCTTCTCAGTGTTGTACAGAACATGTAACTTTAATGCCTTATTCAACACTTCAAACAGGGAATAGTAATAGTTATAATATTGCTGTTAGTGCATTTTGACATTGAGTAACAGATGACGTGTCTAATGAATAGCATGGCTGCTTAGATTGCATAATTATAGGTTTGCTTGACTTTAGGAAAATTATACGCAGTCCAACTGCATCCATTCAGACACTATTTTACAAAAATGTCAGAACACTTCAGTCTAAAAAGAAGTCGTCCTTCAGTGACTATCATTATTTTTGTAAGGTTTGCCACTGAACAGGAAAAAGAAAGATGAAAGAGAGACTGTCTTTTAAAAATGGGTTTAATTCTATGGCCCTTTCTGGTCTAAATAACATTTTTAAAGTTCTTTGGGTACTATTAGCAGTCCCCAGTGTTCGAGATGGGGCTGACCAAGATCCCTGGGTATAGACCTGGAGATATGAAGGAAGACAGCCCTGGTATTGGCATACTTACAGAAACTTATAATTTTGTAATGTAAATCGGAGATTATCTGTGCCTTCTAGACTTGATTTGCTGGGGCGAGGGTAGGGGGATTTATTTAAGCTAGTTACTGTGCTTTTAGGAAGTTTCCTGATTAGTGTGCTAGATGTGTTACACAGGCCTTGCAGACTCCCCAAGCTCTCCATGAGACTTCTTTATGTATTTATTGGCTTATAAATGAATGTTCAAGTATGTCACTTAGGTTCATTTGATTAATACAAGCAAAGGTTGATTGTAATAAATGCTTATTGAGTGGCACATTGAAGAAATGTGAATATTCATAGATCCCCCAGACCCCACTGGGGGAAGGCAGTCAGAGGCATTGATGCTAGAAATGGTTTTGATACTGGCTCCACTGAGAAGTATCTCTGCAATTCGAAGACTTCCCCTTGAACATGTCTCTGCTGCTGCGCTTGCGTGGCTGTACTTCCGTTTCTGTGGCGTAGCAGCTAGAATCAATTTCCTTAATCAGTTCCCTCTATGTAAGGAATCTGGAAAAGCTTTTATGGGACCCAGTCTGATAGCATTTGAGTGGCATTACCTAGTGTCTTATGTAGAATGGATCACATGGGGCTGAGATGTTGGAGCTGGGGGCCAAGACTTTTCACCACAGAGGGTTTGTTCCCTGGATATTCATGGGGGAGTTGGAGCTGGTTGTCCTTCTTGTCACGTCTGTGCACCTGTTAGCACAGGCGGGCAAGTTTGCAAACTTTGTCACTAAAAAGCCTGACTTGGCAACCTCACTGTGCCACTCACTGCTCTGTAGCACACAGAGCAGCTTCCTTCAGCTGCTCAGTTTTTCACTTCTCATAGGTGAAGTGCAGATAAAAAAGTTGCTGTGAGGTTTGCTGTAAATGATGTGCTCAGTATAATCTTGGCACATAATAAAGTGCTTACTAATTATTAGCTACAGCTATTATTGTTACATATTTCTTTTTCATTGTCACTGCTTTCCATGCTTTGTCAGCTGCATCAGTCTCCTGTAATGCCAGGCTTTTGTGGTACAGTAATAATTTTCTCTCTGGGATTGTCATTCTGTGAATTTTAACATTATTTGTGTGCTTCCCTCCCCTCACCTCCCTTGCCCCCACGTGCTGGTGCCAACCTTTTTCTGATGGAAGAATCACCATGAAAATATAGTAGACAAATGAGTTTATCTCACATGTCTTCATTACACTTTAATTCAATAGGATATCTGAGGCAGGACAAACTTATAGTTCAGTGAAAGTTTAATTTTCAAATTTATCAAATAATGCCATGTGAGAACATTGAGGGAAGAGATGCTGTAATTCTTCATTGAATCCAAGAACACTAAAGCAGCATTTTTGCCCTCAACTGGGTTAAAATCTGTTTGGAGAAATGAGACAAATGCATACAAGAAGACAAGATTGTTTATGGTTGCAGGTGCCAAAGTATCAAGTACAGCTGTTAAAGATAAATTAAGTGAAGGAGATCTTTCTCAGTGGGTATGGTTTAAAAGTAGGTAGGGCTTGAGCTCAGCCCTTGAAGGATGTATAGGATTTAGTTTGGTGTAGATTGTTAGGAAGTTTTCCTGCATTAATGGGGGAATTTTGGTGGTGGGATTCTGTACTATGCAGTAAAGGAGCAAGGAACCTTGGGCTGGTCAGTCCCTCTTCAACACCCCCCTCCTACCCCTGCTTTCTCTGTGCTCATTCCTAGTTCCTCTTGAATCTTTCGGGGACTTATTTGGCCTGTCTGCCTTTTTCGTGCCACACCGTGCTCCTTCCTCACCTCGATTGTTTCATAGGGCCAGACACCAATTCACTATGCCTTCCATGGCCAGGTGCTTCTGAAACATAAATACAAATCACGGTTTTAAAAGACATTAGATCACAGTAGGGAAGTAAGAGTTAACAAGAACAGAAAGAGTCACCAAAAGAATCTTAAAATAGCTGTAGCAGGTTGCTCCTTGACAGAGATGTTCTCATGGCCTTTCTTCCAGATTCCTTTTGCTATGGGGCTCCTTCTCATGCTTAGGTCTCTGGCCTCAAGCCCTTTTCTGCTGTGGACTGAGACACTGACGTTAGCCAGAAGTTATCTGACTGGGCTCACCTCCAGGTGGGGTGTGAGTCTCCGTTCCTCTCCCGGACTAGCTTCCTGATCTTTTCTAGTGTTTTCCCTCTCGCCTCGGGCTGCACTGTTCATGTTTAGGTCCTTCAGCTAAGCATTCTGGGGCCCTGGAGCCTTAGCTGAGGCTGCAGGAAGCCACAGATGGCTTCCAAAGATTCTTGCCTTAGGCTTCATGCCATAAACCTGACCCAGCCAGTCACTCATTTTCTCCTTCGCAGGCAAGGTCTCCTTGGCCTTGTAATTCGAAGTTGCCATCTGGTTCAAGTCTTGCTAGCATCCTTGGGACCTTGATAATGAATACCATGATCCCATTTATTTTATTTTGCAAACTCTCATAGCATTTTTAATGTCAAAAGCACGTTTTTATGTGCCTTCAAAAATAAACTTGTTTAATTCCATAGGAAGATTGCCAACACTGTATTGATTTCCACTGATTAATTAAATACAGAAAAATGCCTGCCTTTATATAAGTCATAAACCATCATATTCGGATATAAATTGCTTAAAATTCCCTTTCTGATCATCAAGTAATTAATATGATTTTTAACAAACTATTGATATCTACATAGCAGATACATGTTGGTATCAGCAACACCTAAACAGCTTGTCTCCCTTGTTAACATTTGGACATTTTCACGACATGGACCTGTGATTGACACTCTGACAGTTTTATTTGGAATATGGCTTGGGTCCTTTCTCACACACTATTTTGTTAAAAATGTTATATTTAATTTGGGGAATGTAAATACAAATTTTTCTTATGTAAATACTGCCCCCTTCCCCCTCCTCAAAAGCAAAAAACTTTATATTGGGATACACACACACACACACACACACACACACACAGACTCTGTGAAGTCTGGGTGTTATAAGCCAAGAGACATTCTACTAGAAGCAGGTTAATCCAGGAGATATTTTCTGAAATGTGTTTATAATGAAGTCCAGGAAAATCCCTTTCAAAAGCTAAATGTAAGTGTATTTTATATATTTCTTGACTTTGGGATGATCTGTTGTATCCTGCGGAGTAGACAAGAAATCCTGACATTTGTCTGAGCTAAGGTATTTGAATGGAGAATATTTGAGTGTGTGCATTCCCATGTGACTTAGCTTTATTTTTCTTTCAGCTTTTTAAATAAAATTTGTATTATTTTGTGTTCCTGATCTCCTGATCTATTAAATTGTACGTTTAGAGCTTGAAAATAGTTTAAAAACACTTAAAAACACTACCTTGCCTTTCCAATCTGCTAATACTCTTTTTTTTTTTTTTAAAGATTTTATTTATTTATTCATAGAGACAGAGAGAGAGAGGCAGAGACACAGGCAGAGGGAGAAGCAGGCATCATACAGAGAGCCTGACGTGGGACTCGATTCAGGGTCTCCAGGATCAGGCCCTGGGCTGCAGGCGGCGCTAAACCGCTGCGCCACTGGGGCTGCCCTCTGCTAATACTCTTTATCGTCTCCTGTTAAGCCAGAGTATTTTAATTTTTAATTCAATTTAATTTTATTTTTTTAGTATTTTAATTTTTTAGACATAGTAAGCATAATTGTTTCATTCTCTAATCGATCGATAACTCCAGTATTGGAAACATTTGTGGATCTGTGTCTGCTGATTCTTACTCTTGATGTTTGTTTTCTTGTATTTTTTTTTTTAGGGTTTGTAAGGTTTTTCTGTTGATTTTGTTTTACCTTTCCCCCTCTAATCTGCTCATTCTCCTTCACGATTATTTGTGCAGATGAGCAGAGGCCTAGGATGGTCTTCTTTAGAGGGGAGTACCTAGGGGTACTTCTAGGGGGAGACCACCTCACACCAACATCAGAACTGAGGTTCCCCGGACCACTCAGGTGACGGGAACCCAGGCTGAACATCCTTCTGAAAGCCTTGTGGCCACAGGTTTTCAGAACCAGCTTTATTTTCTTTCTCTCTTACCTCTTCTCTGCCCAGTTGCCAAGGCCAACCCCACTGCAGCCTGGAGGAGCAGAGTGGCATTACTTTGGTTCCTCTGTATTCTGACGAGTAAAGACCCAGCTGGGGTGGGGGCCGGGGGATGGGGGGTGTGAGTTGTATGAGACTGTGGTGTTCTGGCCCTGTTTTTCTTTTTCTGTTTTTGCTAGATTGGTCCCTGATTGCTTCTGTCCCGTAACTCTCTTGTTTTTAAGGAGTTTTCTTTCTTCCTTTCTTCTTTTCCTCCTTCCTTCCCTCTTTTCCTTCCTTCCTCCCTCCCTCCCTCCGTCCCTTCCTTCTTTGTACTTTCTACTTTAGCTGTTTTTGTGGTTTTCAGTAGAATTGGTACACGTAACGTAACCTGCTAGAAATGGAAATCTTTCTTATTTGATCTTTAATAATCCCGTGAGGTGCACGTGCAGATACATAGCTGGGCTGCTTTAACTGAAAAGGAAACGGAGGCCGAGTGAAGTGTAGTGGCTGATTTACAATCACACAACTAAGTGGCATAGCTTAGAACTCCTAAGTCTGAGTCTTCTTCTTTTTTTTTTTTTCCACTCCAGCCTTTGAGCTTTCTTCGACTGGGTGTATTCTCAGAATTTTGAATGAAGCAGGCCTATGTTAAGGAAGTCTTTAAAAAAAATCTGTAATACCTTTTATAAAATTGTTTAGATCATAGACTGGTAAGGATGATATTGGAGCAATTTTTTTCCAGAGATGGCATTTTAAATGGAAAACAGTAATTACTTTCTTTTTCTTTCAGCTGAAGTGAGTAGTGAATACAGTATGGACAAGGCAATGGTTGAATTGGCCATGATGGATCGGGAACTAAGCCATTATGTAAAGGCTGTTCAATCTGCAATAAGTCATGTAAGTTTATACCACTCACCTGGTAATATTTGGTTATAACTACTGACCTGAAAACAGAAGCACATCATCAAAATTCTTCTCTAACTGTTAATAGTTCCTTATCATTACTGTGGCCACTGTTAATTTCATCTTAATTAAGACGTTTATAGAAAAGGAGTCTTAAGTATTTTCCCAGCTGGGCCATCTAGGTTTATTTAGAGTATTATGCCTATTTTAGATTTTCTTGCCTTTTTTTCCCCCCCACTTTGGTCTTGAAAGCTTTTTTTTTTTTTTTTTTTTAAGATTTTATTTATTTATTCATGAGAGACACACACACAGAGAGAGAGAGAGAGAGAGAGAGAGAGAGAAACGCAGAGACACAGGCAGAGGGAGAAGCAGCCTCCATGCAGGGAGCCCGACGTGGGACTCAATCCCGGGTCTCCAGGATCATGCCCTGGACTGAAGGCGGCGCTAAACCACTGAGCCACCTGAGCTGCCGGGTCTTGAAATCTTTAGTGTAAGCAAGCTCCCTTCGAATGTGAGATTTTTATAAAATGCTAAAAAATTGCATAGAACATGTTTTTATCATGTTTACTGCAGCATACAGTTTAGACCAGGCTTAGTTACTCATTCTCCAGCTTTAACTAATATGCAGCTATTGCAAAATTCATAGAATCAGATAATAGGGGAGAGTTTTAGAGCAAGTTGAAAAATAAAGAAGGCTGACATTTTGGTTTTTCCAGAAGCCGAACTTATCTTTGTTGACTCCAGCTGTCACAGAAACAACACATAAGGCAGCAAAGGTGGGAACATAGCGACATCCTTTTCAGCAGTACCAGGTTGAGTAAGAAATGAGCAATATGATTGCAGTAATATTTCTGAGAAGTCCTTTGTCCTCTGAGCAATGGAAACTCCCCTTTGAACTGATTTCAGATACCTGTGTAATAGGGTGTCTTATACTTCTGGTTTCTTTATTTGCCTTTTCTTACTTCTATCTCTGGGAAAGTTCCAAAAATCAAGTCTTTTATAAGATTGGCTACTATTCAGTGGAAGATAAATTTTTAAAATTGGCTTATTAATTAAGCCATACTTAAATGAGCATTACATAATTATATGTTCACAGATGAAGTTCTTCTGTGTTTTTCAAAAACAATTTAATTTTTTTCCCTTTTTAATGGTTAGTATTTATTAAGTGTAGTATTTGTGACTTAAGAATGTCTGCTTATATCCAAGAAGTAGTAGACTTGTTCAGCTTGTAAAAGTCTGATTTTCTTACCACTGTGGCTGTTAGTCCTGGGACTGTGAATATTCCTTCCATAGGAAAAATGTGAACGTGATCTCATCATGTTGGGGCATTTGAAAGTGGATAACAGAAAGCACTTAGACCAGAGGTTTTCAACTCCTACTGACCTTCAGAACCAGCCTGTCCTTATTCTAATGAGATTCTGATTTCATTTCTGGAGCAGGATTAGGGCACCAGTCTTTTTAAAAAAAACTCGTTCTAATATGTGTCCAGGGTTAGAGATGACTGACTTAAAAGAACAGGGCTGACTTTATAGAATAAAGTATGTTTGCTACCAAGATCAGAGTTAGGCCTCTTACATAGATTAATCCTGCTTTGACCCTTACATTCTATGGAGGTTATTTGATAGGCCTTTCTATCTTTAACTTTGATGTTGTGCAGATGTAATTGCACAGTGTACATTAGAGATAAGAAAACAGATTTGGGAAGTTAAAAAACTTTATGTGAATTTTTTCTCTATTAAACTCTAGGATTCACAGATGTTTAAGGTATTTTTACCTAAAGAATGGACCTCTTCCCCCTTCAAAAAACCAAGTCACTTATGAAAAAAAAGATAAACACTTCCCCATATTCAGTAGTTAATAGCATTTTTTTCTTTCTTAAGACCTCATTCCATTATCCCAACCCTACTAAATAGGAAAGACTGTACTTTGAGTTTTACCCTACTTTTTAGCCCTAACCTTACACTACAGGCTATGGAGCAACTTGGATTTAGTGATTCTAATCTTTCATAAGAGGAGAAAACATGTTTATTGTCTTTCTGATGCAAAGTTATGCCCTCTATATAAGCTTGATACAAGACCAAGAATAGCAAATCATAATTGTATGAGGTTTCTAAGACCTGAAACCATGTAGGGACATAGCAGGGATAGGACATTGTGTATATATAAGATAACTGGGTTTTTGCAAACTCCAACTTCCAAACATATTCCTTAAAAAGGTGGAACAAGATCTTTCTTAAAGGCAAGTAGTACTTCCATTACTATAATTAATGTTTGCCAAAATTCTGATCCACCTTGTGGTCTCTTTATGAATTTTCATATAGTCATAGAAAGTTAAAAGTTTTTAATCATCACAGAGCATTAGTGAGGACTGTGTAATAAATGTCTCTCTCCTACTCTCACCTTCACAGGATTCTGAAGGTCATACACCTCTGAAAAGGTTTTAGAAGTTTACTTTGGAACCTTAGAGGTGTGGATCCATTTACCAACAATCTCTGGGAAGTTCCTTTGGCATGCAGCAGAAGCTCTCAGATTGCCTCTCTTTGTCCTCTGAGAAAATAGAACTACTATATTCTACAGTGCCTGAAGATTTTATTTAGAATTGGTATTTCTTTCAGGGCTCTGCAACTTAAAAAAAAAAAATTAAGACTTTGTCCCAGCTAGTATGTAAAGGGGATATTATGCTGTGATCCCTAAAAAAAATTCACAGTCTGTAAGTGATACGTAAAACCTTCAGGATAGTATACCTGTCACAACTCTTTAGAATATTTCGTGTCATACCACAGAGGGTTGTGTATGAACCCTTTGGAGACTTACAGTTATGAACCACACACATGATGGAAGTGCTTTGAAATCTATAAAATGGCACACAGACACACAACAATACAGTTACCTCTTTTATCACTGTGACTACCAAGGCAAAACTTCTTAGTTTCATACTGAGAACAGTGATGTTCTGAACATTATGCTTGATGACCTAATGTTTTTTCCCCTGATTTCTAAGCTTTTTTATTTGAGTATATTGAAGGGGCACCATTGTTCTCAAAAAGGGGCTTCTTTGTTTTCATACAGTCATTGAGTAAATATTTACTAAATAACCTGGGTGCCAGTACTTCTAGGTGCAAGACATAGGTCAGTCACCAAAGCCTACATGACCACCACTTTCAGGATGTCTGGAGTCTAGAGAAAGAGACGAGCATTTAACAAAGAGCAATACAGGTCTTATTCAATGACTTGTGGTGTGTACAACAAAGGGAAAATCAAGCATTCAAGGAGAGTTAATAATTTGGGGGGCATAATACTGCCGGGGGGGGTGGGTGCTGCTGGTTGGGGCACTCCTTCCTGAGGAAGTGGTGTTCAAACTAGGATGAAAGTCAAATGAGCCTCAGCATGAGGATCATGATATGTAACTTCTCTGTCTCTGTGACTTCTACATGAAATGAAAGCATCTTTTTATTGGTTGTTTTACTGTTAGAGTTTCAGACAATTTGAAAAACTAGGCCAGAGAAAGCCTGCTTTTATATATAGAAAGCTTAAAATATGCAGAGTAGTTGAGTAACATATGTAAGGCTGGTCAGTGATTCATTCATTCACAGTAAGTGCCTACTATGTGCCAGAAACTGTGAGTAGTAATGCAAGTCATGGCAGGAATTGATTTAACAATCATTTTATTACTGATGTTCTGCTTCTCAAGCCATTTGATGAGTCAAGCAGGAGATGGCTCTCAAAATGAAACTTTGGATTGGTATTGAATGAACAGTGGTAATACTGTAATTTCTGTACTTGTGTGTTTTAGTGTTTATGTGATTGGTTAAAATTAAACCTGTAGTCCCATCTTAGGACTTCAGATTCCAGAGGATAGGTATCAGTTTAGTTCAAGAAATCTTCAAATCCATTTTCACGTATGTGTTTGTCCAAATAAGAGATGATAAAAAGTCTAACTACTATCATGGGGGTGGTCCTTGCAACTTTGTTATCACCTTAATTTTGGTGAAAAAGGATCAGCACCATGAAGCTGAATGATAAATGTTCCTAATAGGCTCAGATTAGTTCCTCACATTATTAGCAGTCGGGGATAAAATATACATCCTGTGTGCTTTCTGATGAGCAGTCCAGTCCTAAAGCTTAGCAGAAGTACTACGGTATAAGATTCACATTATACTTTGGTGCTAATTTTTTTGTCATGATGCTTAATTAAATAATTTCACTTTAACAAATTTTAAATCTTTGTCAGATTTTACCTGTATAATGTTCTTTTAGTAGATGCTACTTCCATGTGTTAATTTATTGGAAAATCAGATTATTTGTATTTTCCTCACTTTACTAGTACTTTCTTTTGTGCTATGTGCATCTTATAGATTGTGTAAGATTTTTAAAGTATTTATTTATTAAAGATTTTATTTATTTATTCATGAGAGAGAGAGAGAGAGAGAGAGAGGCAGAGACATAGGCAGAGAGAAAAGCAGGCTCCACACGGGGAGCCTGATGCGGGACTCAATCCTGGGACTCTAGGATCACGCCTTGGGCCAAAGGCAGACACTCAACCTCTGAGCCACCCAGGTGTCCCGATTTTTAAAGTATTTAAATTTGATTGCTACCAGGTATTTGTCTTTGTTTTCCTAAGTCATTTATTTTTTAGCAATTCCTACCTGGGGAGGGAAATTATTTTTGTTAACCGAACAGGAGGAACTAAGTGCCAGATTGGTCTATTTGTGTTGTTCCTTATAAATCTCTTCATGGATATGCCCTGTGTACTGTGGTTTTTACATGATAAGCTAACCTGAACATTTAATCTGCCCTTTCAAACTAACATGGTAAGAGTTAGAAGAGTAGAAATGTACCCCACGTAAGCTGTTGAAACCAACACAATCATAGGTATAATAAAAGAACAAGGTGGGTCAAAGGTATAGCTTACCTCAGCCTTCTCATTATGCAACTACATGGTTTGGAATGGTTTTTGACATATCACTTCCCTATGGTTTCTCACCCTTCACCCTTCATCAATTGGCAAGCTTTGCCTTTTGTAAATCATGAAGTTTTCTTAACATCCACTACTTTAACGTGAAATCATATGAGGTATCTTGCAAGTTGGGAGTTACTATTTTAGTGTAACCAGATTTGGGGAGCATTTCTCCTTTAGAAAGTGAATGTTTTATAGTATTTGAAGGAAGTTTCAGGCCAGAGGATGTAACTTATTAGATATGATCCTCTACAGACTGAATGTAAACAGGTATTCCACATGGTGAGTCATTGACAAAAGGGGGAAAAAGGGAAGTTAGTGTGGGGGTTAAAAACTTTGGTGACAGAAGATTCCTGAGCTTGAGAGAAATTAGTGTTGTCAGCAGAATAGCAAGAGGTGAGAGATGATTGTGGAAATAGTGAAAATCTCTTGGAGCCATTTAGGAAAGTACTGGAAAAGACCCACTTCTCTACTCCCCGTCCTCCACACTTGACATAATAAGATGGTACATGGTCTTTTACCACCTTTCTTGTCAAAGGTTCCTTAATGTTTCATATGAACCTTTTTGTCTATAGGAATGTTGTCCAGGTGTGGGAATTAAGCAGTTAAAAAAAAAAAAAGTTGACTAGGTATTCACTCTTCAGCCACTTGACCTAGAATGTGTCTGTTTCTGGGGTTACTGGCAATTAATTTCTATGTAGTGCTTTTAGAACTCTCTGTGCAGTTATTCCCAAATTAAGGTTGTGTTTGGTAAGCGTTTTGTCTAATACACAGAGTAGTCAGGTGTGGATATAGTATTTCACTAACTGAGTTGCTTCTGTAGGGAAGAACCCAGATGTAAATCTTCTAGGTCACCGAGTAATATAGCTGCTCATAGGTGAACATTCTGCTCTGTGTTATGAGACCAGTTTTCATGGGTGGTTTATAGAAATCCATCTTAGTGTTTTGTAGGTATTAAATGTTGGATTTTAATCAGAATTATAAAATGTTTACACTCTCCTGAGACTTAATGTGTCTCTAGTGCAGCATTTTCAAAAGTTTCCTCCTTAATACTGATTAATCAGGATGTGAATAAGTATAATAGAAAAAAAGGATTTTGTGGTCAAATAAGTTTGGGGAATGCTTGATTAAAAGAATTTCCTTAAAGACTCCAAAGCCTTTAATATGCTTTTATGCACTGTGATTTTCCAAAGGAAGTACATTTAGTAATTTCTTAAACTTCTTTAACTAGAAAATCTCTTTGAGGGAAGGACTGACATTGCCCCAAACCCGCTTTGGGAACTACTTCTAAATTCTCCACATTCAATGTTACAGAAGAGGCTGAGATAGGCCCAGCTGTTTGTGGTAGTTTCTGTGGCATCCACAGAACTTGGGAGTACATCAGACTCCCTGTCTGAAGTTCAGAAATGGGCCTAGGAGGTGTTTTTCTGTAGATCAGGAGAGGCCCAGGCCTCTGAAAAAACTATGCATTATTCCAATGGTGGAAAAGAGGAAGGAAAAGTTTTTGAAAATATGCAGTGATTGCTTGTCTGTCAGAGTCTGAAGTAAACAAGACCCCTATGTGGAGTGTTGATTCAGGATTGAGGAGGGAAGGAAATGTTCTCAAGGAAAGGAAGAGAGGAGGGTACAGAATAGGCATGAGGGACCCAGTGGCAATGTGGCCAGCAAAAGCATACAGACACTGAAAGGCCTGGCTCACCACAACACTCCAGACACTGAACTCTTGGGCCTCAGTGGCCCCTGGCAGTCATGGCAGCTCATTACTTGTGTTATTTAAATGATGTGGGTGTTCTTTAATATTGCCAGCTCCTGTTAATTTCAGACACTAAGCGTGGTCCATATATATAGTGTCAAACCCTTATTTTAGATAGTCACTTTAGCTCCTTTCATATCAAACTTTTCTCCATAATTGTTAAGTATGAAAAATAGAGCTGGGATTTAGGCCTTCCCCAATTACCCAGCAGTGGTGCTAGTGGGCAGCTGAAGAGAGGCCGGGAACTAGATTGAATGGGGGACTGGATCACCAGATGTTAGTAAAGCTTACTGTAAAATGAATGCATTTTCAAAGTGTGGCATTGAAAGCAGTTGTTTATTAAATCTTGCAGTTAAGTTTTTCAGTTCCCGCCAGCAGTGTGCTTGGTCTAATGAAGATACAAAAGCCTCTTGACATGGATATACAAAATAGCTACAAAATAATATTTACAGTGAAATTGGCCAACATGCTTAAGAAATTTAGAGTAAGAGCATAAAGACCTTTGCTTAAATTCTGGCTTTTCTCCACTCTAGCCTTGAGCCTTGGTTTCTTCTTAAAGTGGGGGTGGTAGTAGAGGTTGTAGAGTCCTGGCAATGATGGAAAATGATAGCAGGAGAGCGCCTGGAATAGGGGTACTAATTTCTAACATTTCCCAGAGCATTCTGTAAAGGAGAAGTCATTTTCTTTGATCAAATTTAAATGGCATCTAACAGGGAATTTTGAGTTAAAATTCAGAGAGGAGACGAGACAGTAGAAAACCACTGGGAAAGGCCAGAGATAATGTTTCCTCAGAGGCTGAAGGCAAGGCCTCTCTCCTTAGAAGGGGTCTTGTGGTGATGGGGACAAGAGTGGATATTGAGGGGAGCTTAGTCCTCATGATGGTGTGACCAGGAAGTGTTGGGTAGACTTGGGGGGATGGGGTCCATGTGGATGCTAGCAAGCAGCATGGCATTGGCCAGCTGGATTTGAAGTTCCCTGGCCATTAAGTATAGTCAATATCTGTAGCAACGAGAAAGAGATTGAACCCTTTGACAAAAGTTAGTTAGTGGTGACCTGAGGGGGGTTCCTACTAGAGCTTAAGAATGAGACAACGGAGTAAAAAGTTTGGTAATTCAGTAACCAAAAATTACTTAAAGATATCAGCAAGATAGTGCAATAAATAGCATAATTATATATCCATGCACACAGAGAAATAGTCCTTGAGCTACATTTCCATCTTTAAGTAATTTGTGTTTACTTTGTTAGTAGCACCCACTTGAAAAAATAGCAGGAGAGGAAAATGCTTTGGATTTATTGCTCTGATGTGTCATATGCAAGTTGTCGGCTATATTTCAAACGTGTGATCCCCATAAGTTGTTGACAAGTGAGAGAATAGAAAGAGGATAAGTGGAGAGAATATAAATAAATGGGTTTATTTTTTCAAGCCCTATGTAAATTTGTGATTGTATTGGTACGGAAAAGCTCTTTTGTCCTGAAGTGGAGCCAATGCCCAGTGAACTGTCACTGAGAGAAAACTTTTTATTCTGTTTCTCTTTTAAAGCATTAAGCTTCTGGCAGTAGTGGCACTGTATTTTTCATTCTTTTGTGTTCTGGCCAACCTGATATTTTAACCACTGGAGCTTTTTGAATTTCATTTCTTTCTGGGCTGCTTTTCTTTTCTTTTTTTTTAAGGAAAATTTATGTCACATAATACAGCATTCTTTAAAACACTGAAAATCCTTGTGTTCATTTCTTATGGGCTAGAGTAATGCAGTCAATTGTCATGAACAGTTTCAAATTATTCTGCATTTCATCTTTAAAAAAAAAAAAAAGATGATTCATTTTAGGGAGTGAGAGAGAGTATGGGTGGGCAGAGAGACAGGGGGAGAGAGAATCCTGAGATATCCTTCCCAGAGCACAGAACCCACTCACAGGGCTCAGTCCCAGGACTTTGAGATCACAACCTAAGGCTAAACCTAGAGTCTGCTCCCTAACTGACTGAGCCACCCAGGCACCCCCTATGCTTTATTTCATTTTAAAGAAGTCATTTAATTATCTTCTAATAGAAAGTGATATTTAGAAAGACTGAATCACCGTTATTTAAAATTGGACACAATAACCAGAACTAGTGTAATATGATGACATCACACAATTACTCTCTGTATGTCCCTGACTAGTTTGCTTTCTGCCTTCTTCCCTTCTGCTGCCAGCCAGGGTCTCACGTGCTTCAGTGGCTGTCTTCTCATTGCCTCAGCTGTCTGTGGTTCTTGGAATGGTAGTGGCACCAAGGAACAAACCCTCTCTACCCGTCACAGTACTCTCTGCCACCCTGAGGTTTACGTTAGCCCCCAACAGGTAACAGAAGCCAAAAACATCACATAAGTTAGGAACTTTAAATTGGCTACATCCTGGGTATGCTTAGAGCATCCTTCTTGTAAAATCAGAAATTAAAGTTGATGTGTAAAGTGGCTAACACCGTGTTTTAAAAAGCCCCAGCAGAAACATCGAGTGCTCAAGGTTTTCTTAGAAGAAATTCTTAAGATATGACTTAAAGCGCCTATAAATAATATAGATGACTATAGGCTACCACATTTTCTAGAATGCTAATGGAATTGCTCTGTCGAAGTAGGGAATTCAGGTGTTTTGCCTTTGTAGTGTAAAATGTGTGCAATTCCATTACAATGGTAAATTGTTTGATATTAATTGAATTATTGAAGTTTCTTCAGCACTTACCTACTCAATAGCTGTGTGACCTTCAACAGGCTTGCCACAATAGCTCAGTAGTATGTGTCCCTTCCTATCTCAGTATTTTCTCGATTATACACTGAGATACCGTCTGTGAAAGCCCTGGAGAGGGAAGAGGGCCGTATAAAGGCATGGTCTTGGCATTCTGTCCTTGTTAACTTTTAATTTCTTTCTCTTACCATAGAAACGCCCACTACACGGTAGTTTAAATTAGTGAGCTCTTCTAAGCCACCGAATGGTGGCTGATATTAATGGTGAGGGGTCACTTATGTCTTGTTCTCTCACGCTTATTTTCCCATACCACAGCTTAAACTGGAAAGAAAAATGTGTAAGTTTTACATTCACTTTTTGTCCTTAATTTAGTCATCTTTTTGGTAAATGTTTATTTCTGTCTCCCCTCCCCGCCCACTTCCCAAGAGTTTTGCATAAATCTCTTGTAACAGTTCAACAAGTGACTCATGTAGATGGGCCTCACTCAGTCCCTGAGTCACTTCATTATGAAACACTTAAAGTTGAATATCTATATATAACAATGAGGAAATAATTTAAAACAATTTATAATTTCTGATCTGATCGTTTTAGTGACTAACTCATCAGGCAACAATGAAGAAGGAAATTAATGAAAATTCACAAAGCCAGACAAAATTAGTCTAAAAATCAAGTCTAAATAAATCATAATCACCTTTACTTCCTTCTCCCCCTTTCCTGAGCAGTTGTTGTTTGATTGATAAGAGCGTTGGGCTGGGAAATAAAGATCTGGCTTTTAGTCCTCATTCTGCCATGAAGTGACCTTGGAAAATCAGGCTAATTCTGTACTCCAGCTTCCTTATTTCTAAAGTCAGAGTGATAATAGTATTTGTCCAGCATACCTCACTGAACAGTGGTGAATAAAATAAACAAGAATGTGTTATGGACTCCCTCTCTCCACAAAAACAGTGAAAGGTAGTCCTGTAAGTTATTACATCCTGACAGCTCCCATTTGACATTTTCGAGTCCAAATGGCCACAGGGGATGAAAGAGCAAAGGATACTTCCTGATTCTGCCAAAAAGGATGGGAAGGGAAGGGAGTCCCTGTTAGCTCTTAGAGCTGGGAAGAGGAAGATAGAGTCCAAGTGTTTGGATTTTGGAATTGAATCATGTAATACCGTCTCCTATATAAATAATGTTCAGTGGCTAGGGTTCCAGTCTAGGCACATTTTCAAAAATGTTTTAATCATAAATAGTTAATTGTGATCCAAGTTCATAAAATTATAACAAAGCCCATCTGTAGTATGGTATCATTTTGTGTTTAAAATGTTCTAAAAGATTTAGCCTAGGTCTGGACGATAATGAATTTATTTCTCTTTTGGCTTTCCTGAATATTTGATACTTGCCCAGGACTATTGATGGTTTGCTTAAACCAGATTTGGAAATGTCCCCTGGTCAGTCCCCTGGCCCTTTGACTAACAGTCTGAGACGAATTTCCTTTGCCCCAAGTGAGGGGTGAGAAGCCCTCTGGGCTCCTTGACCTCTTTAATAATCACAACAACCTTCCAACTAAGAAAGGTAGATGTGATAGACTCTGAGCCTCAGGGAGGTTAAGGGACATGTTCAAGTCATGTGGTTATTCTCAAGAAGTTAT
This sequence comes from Vulpes vulpes, assembly GCF_048418805.1. Taxonomy (NCBI): domain Eukaryota; kingdom Metazoa; phylum Chordata; class Mammalia; order Carnivora; family Canidae; genus Vulpes; species Vulpes vulpes. The sequence goes on along the minus strand of NC_132792.1, from coordinate 13,985,259 downwards.
TCTGAACCTCGGTGTTTTTCTTTTTGTTTAAGTTTTATTTATTTACGTAATCTCTACACCCCATGGGGCTTGAACTCAGGACCTCAAGATTAAAAGCTGTATGTTTCTTTGATGAAGCCAGCCAGATGCCTCTGAAACTTGGTGTTCTGATCTGTAATTCAAGGCTCTTGTCCGGCCTCAAGACAGATGGTGGAGTTCCCTGAGTTTCTTTGAGTTGTAGATATCTTTTGGGAGTAAGAATGCTTTTGTCTAGTGTTCTTTATAAAATACGCTTCTGATCTTACACCTGTTTTATTACCAAGTTCCCAAAGGTAAAAGTTTGGGACATTTCGTCAAAATAAGAAGTGACTCTTCACATTGATTTGATGTGCATAAGGGAGAGGAGTTCTGTTAGTAATGAAGAACTGCTTGAGGAAAAGAATATTGTTATATGGAACTGTTGTATCAGAAAAAAGAGCTTTTAGAGGGTCCAGTATTATGGACCCTTCTAAAACTTTTTGTGTTGTAATTTGAAAGTGGCAGTGGTGTGACTATGAAGGAATTTTAGGGATCTGAAATAAAAATGAAGTAAATCTTTTTTTCCAATTTTTATAGATACTTTGTCCTTTCAGTCCTTTCCATAAAAAAAGTATACCTAGCCGACATTTCTCTAGTGCTTGTTCTTGTGCCACTTAGTGTTCTGTTGTGTTTAGTTAACACAGGCTAGGTAACTCTTTTTTTTTTTTTTCTTCTTGCCAGGTTAGCCTATAGATTTGTTCATGATGAATTTTTTTTTTTTTTTTAAAGAAGCACTGAGGGAGATATGTCTCCACAGTCAGTGTGAGGCATTTTATGGACCATGCAAAGAATGGTCACTGGGTAGTGGTAAGACATTGCAGTTAGAATCAGAACACCCAGCCTCATCCTTGCTTCCTCACTGCCTAACAGTATGACACCAGACTAGTGACTTGTCTTGAAACCCTCAGTTTCCGTATCTGTAAAAAGAGGGTAACACCTCATAGGGCTATTACAAGGATTAAATGAGATAATGTAGGAAAAATGCTTCATGCCTTCGCAGGAAGTGAGGTTTCACATAGTAGGCATTCAGAAAATATTACTTGGCTCTTTCAACCTCCATGCACAAAGTGGGTTGTGTGAAATCAAATTGGGAAACAGTATGAAAGCTGTTTTAGAAATGTTTAAATACCATCTCAACGTAAGGAGGTATTTTTTTTCCATTGACTACTCCCTTCTTTAGCACTTTGAGGGCAAAACACGAGAATCAATGAAAATAAGTTATGGCTAGAAGATCTGGATTTTACAAACTGGCCACCAAGTCTGGGAATTTAGGTGAACGCACAATACATAGCTTAATTATATAATATTACCTGCATTAGGAAATAGTATTATCTGTGTTTTCAGACTTGGTGGCTACCCCCTAGCCTCAGTTCTGTCCCCTATTCGGTGTTTGTTTCAAGGAAGTTAGTTAATCTCTGAACATTGAGAATCAGATTATTGTAAACTATTCTAAAAAAGTATTATATAGACTATGAAACATCTGACTTTTTTTGTCTTGGTTATTTTTATTTTCCTGAGTATAGTGGCTTTTTTTTATTAGGTTTGTGATGGATAGAATTCATTTTCATTTAGTCAGGAGACTTCCCTCATAGGAGATGAATTGGAAGGCAAAAGCAATTTGATAGCTTTAGTACTGGGAGGTAATTTCAAATATTAAGAGGCCATATTAATTATAGAGAAGGCAGCCTCAGAGAATTTGATAGGCTGCTAGACCGGAGTGAATGGAACAGGTAAGGATAAGGAGCATTAATGCACTACTGGAGTATTAGTAATTCCATAGTCTTTATTGTGTTGGGTGAGATGTGATAACTCAGAGAAAGATCCAGCTTCATATCCATGGATAGCCCTCATTCCATGCAGCAGATACGTGATACGGTACAAAGACAAGGGATTTGAAGTCAGACGTCCTATTTACCAGAATATTTGTGGTAATTAAGGATGTTAGAGGTTATGGCTTTAGAGGAGAAAAGCAGTATTTCTGGGATAGATATTTTGCCTACTTTTTAGTTCCTACAGCCATATTAAATAGGTTTTCTGATGTATACTTAGCAAGAACAGAAGGAAAAAAACAACTGGCATTTGCCTTTCTTTTAGGTGATAACAGAAATGGTGAATTCGTTCTCTCAGTTATTAAGATCCTCTCTAGCTCATGGAGGATGTGACCGGAAGAACCCAGAGAAGACGTGGAGCATGACTCACTCTCCAGTGGCTCCAGCTGTTAAAGGCTGGTCTCCCTGGTTCTGAATGCTCAGAAAGAAAGCACTTCCATGAAACTTAGCATTCTCTGTTCTCCTGTCAAGTGTGCCTTCTTCAGGAAGGCTAACACCAAGTATGTGTACGTATCTCCTCCGCCTGCTGCCTCCCCTCCACACACTGGCACAAACGCTAGAGCGAGGAATGCTGCTTTCATTGTTTAGATTCTAAAGCAGGGTGCCTCTTTACCACCAGAGCGCCCCGGTATCACCACCTACTGCTCAGGTTTATAGAAAAGGGGAGTTTATCCAAATGTGTGTGAGGAAAATTGAGATCCTTGATAATTAGGGCTTTTCCAGGAACTTTGAATTTGATGGATGTAACACAGAATAAGCAGTTAGGGAAGGGCATATAATATAGGCTTCGTGTGTTGAGAGTTGCACTGAAAGAATTGCAAAGTCAATCTCAAAGCAAAGAGGCTATGAAAGAAAATAGGATGGAAATGGTTATCAGGGCAGCCCCGGTGGCTCAGTGGTTTAGCGCTGCCTGCAGCCCAGGGTGTGTGATCCTGGAGACCCGGGATCGAGTCCCACATCAGGCTCCCTGCATGGAGCCTGCTGCTCCCTCTGCCTGTGTCTCTGCTTCTCTCTCTCCTCTCTGTGTATTCTCATGAATAAATAAATAAAATCTTTAAAAAAAAAAAGGAAATGGTTATCATATGGAAGAAAAATCAGTGAATTCTTCACAATGTTTCTTACAAGAGAAACGCAAGTGTTGGAGATATTTTTTTCAGTTGTAGCTGTCCCCACGTCTCTGAGGAGGTGAAAGCAAGGAAGGGTTGTACCTTAATTCTTGATAGGAAGGCTTTTGCCACCTAGGAAACTTCTCTGTGACTCTGTGTCGAAACTAACTTGAAAGTCCATTTGGTGGTCAAAGGTCTCCTTAATCATGTAGTTAGAATGTTTCATTTGATAAACATTACCTGGCTTATCATTTCAAAAACTGTTAGAAGAATTTTTGAACTCACTAATTGATAGATTTAATCTCCATGGGACATTTATTTATCTCTGTGCATCCTGCTCATGAATTTATGCTGCCCTTCTTAAGAACATAGCCTCCAGATTACAAATTCCTGATAATTTTGATAGAAGGCTGCAAAAACATGGATCTTTGTGTAAACTCTAAAATAAAGCGGCCAGGCCCCTTTGGCAGGCTCATGGGAATGACTGCATTCTCAGCTGCCTTTAGAAGGGAGGGAAGAGGCAAACCTCAGGAGGGGGTGGAAGAAAAAGGAAAAGACTTATTCTCTTCTGCCGCTTGCTCTTTTTTCAAACTGCACGTGGGACTTCATGGTCACTGGTTCCACTGCTTCATGTTTCCCAGCTCCGCTCTCTCTGTTACCACGACTTGACCTGCATGGCAATAAAAATAGTGCCTAGCACTTGATAGGCATCACCTCATATCCTCACGGCAACCTGTAGGGCAGCTAATGTAATGTCACTGGGGAGGTGAGGGAGCTAAGGCTGACAGTTAGGTGACCTGCTCCAGGTTACACACCCTGCGAAAAGCCCAGTGGCTGTTGGTGGGTTGTTTTCTTACTTGGTTTCTCTGCCGTTGATAACCCCCTCCTGCCCAACCTCCCCTAATGACAACACATGTCTGTTTTTTCTTCTAGCTGCTGGCTACTCCTCCATGGTCCCCTTGGTGAACCCTACTTATGTCTCTCCACCTGATAAATCTTTGTATTCCTACCTGTTCTTCGACCCTGTTCTCTTCCTGGGAGATGGCTTCTAGCTTCTAGTTTCTAGCTTGCATCACTGTCTTCATTCGGCTGAGGCCCAAATCCTTATTTCCAAGCCTGGGCTCTCATCCCAGAGCCATACTGACACCCCCACTCAGTGCATACATACTCTTTAAATTCAGCAGGCATCAGTGAGGACATTTCCTGGTGATTTCCTTCTGGGGTACTAGAACTTGGTAGCTGGCGATACCATCCACTTAGCTTCCCACACCAGAAAGCTGGTGGTCATCCTTCCTCCACTGAGCTCCTCGCAGCATGTGCTCCATCTCCAGGCTTGACCAGCTAGCTCTCAAGTAGTTTGATGGCCCTAAGTCTCCCATGGCGCGTTTGCTGTAGTGTTTTGCTCCCCATCTCGTGCCCTAAGTCTCCCATGGCGCGTTTGCTGTAGTGTTTTGCTCCCTTCCGTTGTTTTCTGTCGTGTAGCCCAAGTGATGTTTCTAAATTATAAATTTTCATTATTTTGCCTGCTCTTTATGCAACTTTATTTGCTTCACTTATTATTCCTTATTACTCTCAGGATTAAATTCAAACATCTTTACCTGGCGTGTACCTCCCGCTTACACCAGAGTACATATTTACTCTGTAGGCTGTCTCCCCTCACTCACACAAACTCTAGAGCAAGGAATACTTCTTACATTGTTTAGATTCTAAAGCAGGGTGCCCCTTTGCCACCAGAGCACCCCAGTATCACCACCCACCACTGAGTTTTACAGAAAAGGGGAGTTTATAGACAGCAGGCAGAAGAGATAGGTACTTGGTGTTACCAACTCTTTTGTCTCACCTTTTACCATTCTTTTATGTAGTTTTTGGAATGTTCCCGTATCTCTGGCCTCAGTACACAGTATTCTTTCTACTAGAGGTGCTCTTCTCTCACTTTGACATAGCTAGCCCCTTCCTACCCTTGACGAACTTAGCATAGCTCCTTTACAACAGCTCTCCCTGACATGGCCCAATCCCTGTCAGCCAAGTGCATTACTCTCATGTGCCCTCCTAACATCACACATTTAATCATTTTGTTCATCTGCTGCTGTCAGCCTAATACACACCACCATGAGCCTTGTGTAAATTATTGCAGTGGCCTGCTTCTATTTGGTCTCCTGCTTCCTCCCTTTAGGGAGGAAGGGTCCTTCCTCCCTAAAATCTGTTCTCATCATAATAGCCCGAGTGATCCTTTAAACAGAAAATCAGATCTTCTCACTCCTGCCCAAACTTCCCCACCTCTCTTAGAATAAAGGTTATTTAGGCCACACCCTGACCTCTTTGACCTCCTCTGCTCTCCCTCCATCATTACTTCTCACCTCATCTGCTTTTACTTTGCTTCAGTCTCTTTTCAAATGTCATTTTCTCAGTGAAGCCGCCTCTGACTGTCCATCACAGATGAGCTCACCTACTCCACCTCCTTTAATTGTTTTTCATACGTAGCACTCATTATCATCTAGTTATTTATCTTATTTTGTTACTGATTTTCCCAACTAGAATGTAAACTCCATGAGGTCAGGGACTTGATCTCTTTACTACTGTATCCCAGCATCTAGAGCAGTGCACAGCCCTTTGTGGGCACTCGGTAAGTATTTTGTGAAGTCTACAGTAGTAGTTAAGTCATGGACTTAGAGGTTTAACAGACCTGCCAGTACAGTGAGTCCCACCCCCGACACTGGCGAGCTCTTTGACTACTCCGAGTTAGACCACTCCTTAGCCTCAGTTTCCTAATCTGTAATATAGGGATGTGTTAGTTCTTACCTTTCAGGTTGTTTGTTTGGAGGGGGATTAACTAAAATAAGTCATGTGAGGTGCTTGCTTAGCTCAGTACCTTGCCCAAAGTAAACTGTAAAGGAAGAGCAGTTGCTGCTCTTGACACTGCTACTGATTCTTACCTAGTGACATTTAGTTGCTTTTCACTTGTCCATCTCTTCCCCCAGATTTTAAATTGAGCTGAAGATTAAACTTGCCTTTATAATAATAATGATAGCATGGTGGAGGGTAGGGGGGATTAATTGAAGGTGGTCAGAAGTACCAACTTTAAGATAATAGATAAATAAGTTCTGGGGATGTAATGTATAAAGTAATAACAATGACAGCATGGGGGTAACAATACTGGTAATAGTGACAGTAGCAGTATAATTTGAGTGCTTCCTGAGTGCTAGGAAGTATTCTGTAAATTATCACTTTCTGTTAGAATTCTGAACAGAATGTAGAAGAAATGTTCTACTGCACTGTCCAGAAAAGTAGCCACTCGCTACTGGCATTTGAAATGTTACAGTGTGACTGAGGAACTAAATTTTAAATTTTATTTAATTTTAATTTAAATTTAAATAACCACGTGTGAGGGTGCCTGGGTGGCTCGGTCCGTTAAGTGTCTGACTCTTGATTGTGGGTCAGGTCATGATCCTCAGGGTCTATGATAGAGCCCTCAAGCCTCCATGCTTAGCGGGACGTCTGTTGGAGGATTCTCACTCTCTCTTTCCTTCCCTCCCTCATCTTCAATAAGTAAATCTTTAAACAAACAAACACCTGTGGCTAGTGGCTGCTGTATTAGAATTTCAAAGCTCCAAATTCTTTAAATATAATAATTAATTCAATATTCATGACATCCTCTGGCTTGGGTAGAGTGTAGATGAGGAAATTGAGTTTCTGAGTAACTTGCTCAAGATCACACAGCTATTGGGAGACAGAGCTGAGATTTGAAGGGCAAATCTCTAGGTAATCTGGTTCCTGAGGCTCTGCTGGCACCTTCTACACTGCACCTCCTTCATGTCATTCTCAAGAATTGAAGTTCCACAGGGCAAGGGCCAACATGACATCTGTGTTCTTCCTGCAAAGGAGGCTGAGAAAACAAATTTCTGGTTCCTCCCCCTGTGAGGAACTTTCATAAGGTGAGAGATTCCCCAAACATAGGAAGAGTGTTCAAAAGGTTCTAGACCAGTGAGTTTGGCTGCTCAATCTCTGAGTGCACTTTTCTACCAGACTTAAATTTGCAAACAGTGGGAACAGTAACAAAATGTGCCTTACTAACATATTGCAGATCTCTCTTTCCCCAAAAGGTGGAACTATCAAACATCTTATTAGTTACCGTTTCCAAGACAAGGATATTTAGGTCATGCTTAATTTTTTTGTTGTTCCTGTTCTGTTATAGTACTTCAACTTTTTATAAAATATAAGAAGAGGAAAGGGAGAAATTAGTTAAAACCATAAGCATGTATATGTCAAATTAAGGAAGAAACGTGTGGATACTTTGGTCTTAGCTTTTGCCGTTGGTCCTGAACCCGTAGGTGGAATTTTTAACTCTTTTTCTCCACAACCTGTTCCATGTTCTCTTTGTCCTCAGCCAACTCTCAGATGATTGTAGATTTTTATCTGACTGGAACACCTTGACTTTCATTCCTGGAGTATCTGTGTTCTTGATGGTCCTGCCTGTAGAGAGTTATTTCTGACTTCCATTATCCTTTACCATTAGAAGTGGCAAAATCAGTAGGTCTTTCAGGTTCTTGATGCACGCCTCCCTTTTCTCACTCCGGAGCAGCTGCCCTCGTTACCCTTGACAATCAGGATTCATTGCTCTAGTCAGTTCTGTAGCCTCATTTTTTGTCTGTCTTTTTGGTGTCACGAGGAGCTCAAAATTGCTAGGTTGCAGTTTGAGCTTCCAGATCAGTGGAGGCTTTGTTGAGTCCCTTGGTGAAATCATTCTTCTCTTGGGTACTGAAGACTGTTAAACCAGCAGAACTAGAGTTGCAGCCGTGGGGAGAAAAATGCAAGTTGGTCATTAGGTCTGATGACAGGGAGGAGAAATGTGTACTTGTCCCTTGCTTCCTGGCCCATGTGTTCTGGCTACCAGAGAAAGAATGTCCTATATTATTCACTGGTTACAGGCATCCTATGGGACATTCCTCTAACTTCATGAGGTGTTGTCTCCCATATAGCACTGACACTGAATTTCCAGTAAAGGATTTAGCATTCTGGAAGATCATCTTTCTGGATAATGGAGTACTTGGTAAGATCAGAAATCCCATTAGCATCAACCCATTGCTGTACTTTTTTCACTGCAAAATCTTGAGTTAAGTACCATAAAGATAAATAGGCATTTAGTAATTCTGTGGATGACAGAGGCATGGCAGACAGGAACAGCAATTTCAAATTCAGAATAAGTGTCTTTTCATATAAGAACTAACAAAAGACTGCTAAAGATTGAGGGTACATGTGTGCAATCAAGTATGTCTTCATAAAATGGAATATAAGTTCATTCCGAGCTGTTACTTGAGGCACAAGCAAAGCAAAATTAAGTTGAAAGGGGATTCGAGTGAGTTCAAACCATTGGTCATTGACTCAGTGTGATTAGCATCAGATACATTTCCTTCACAGGGCTTATCACAGTTGGTGATAGTGTATTTGACAGTTTGGATAATGCTGGTTTCCTCCACTAGACCTCAAACCCCATGAGAACAGCAAGAGTGCAGGTTAGTCTGTTCACTGTCACATCTCCAATGCCAGCTCAGTGCCTGTGTGTGATAGGCATTCAGTAAATATTTATTGAATGGATGAATAAGAAGTAATACATGTTTCCATGAATTCTGCCAAAACAAAGCAAAAAAAAAAAAAAAATGAGGCAAAATCAGTAGGTTGGTTCCCCAGCATCTAATGCTGTATTCTGTATAAATAAATAAGCGATTCCTGTTGGTCATAATCTTTTAGTGGGAATGGTGCCATGAGAAATTTATTGGAGTAATTTTCAACAGCATAAATGTTTAGTAACAGATGCACATACATGGCAAGTTGCCTCATTCAGCTGCCATCTGTTAAACAACTATTCTAGCAGGACTGGTCCATTAGAACTAGACCAATAGTACTCTCACACATGTTTATTTTCAAAATTTTTCTGAAAGCCTTGAAGAAGGAGAGGTGTTTCCATGTCTGGTAGGCAGCTGCTCAATAATGGCATATTGCAACACCTTGGCAAACTGTGAAGTCCATTTGATGTGTCATAATGCTCAACAAGGAAGTATTCTCTCTTAAGTGTTTTGTCAGAAGTCAAACTAAATAATGGCACTAGGAAACTCACTCAACTACAAATAATTGGGTCCAACAGAGTTCACTGTGGATTGTGCAATTGACAACAGAAACTGGCATGAGCTGAAGGCTATAATCCGTGCCGGTCATCATCAGTGTGTGTGATACAGGCCAAAGACAGTATAGTAAACTCTGTAGAAAATATAGTTTGTCTCCATATGTACATGCAATTAGATTGTGCCCAGTGAAAGCATAATGATTCTTGGCCTGGACATGCCTTTCAATAAAAATGTTACCAAGCTTTTTTGTATATAAAGGTGGAGACAGTGTTGGCCTATATAAACTTACCTTGTGCATGACCAGTTAGGTTGGTGGTGTGTCATAAATGTGGGCCAGCTTCCATAAATGTCTCAGTGCTTAGCGTAATGCCTGGTACCCAGTTGGGACTTAGTAAATATTTGTTAAATGAATGTTCTAGGATCAATTGAGGCAATCCCCTCTGGATTCCCAGCATGAAAGCAGGTCCTGTAGCTTAGATCAAGCTGAATGTGAATTAAGAGCTTGGAGTAGTGTACTGAGCAGAACACGTAGTAAAATTGCTTATCACTGTTGTGTGCCCATAATAAACTTCTAGGGTTGTGTGATTTCCAAAATGTAAATCATTAGGTATGTATTATTTTGGGAGCCAAACATATAACAGTGGTTGTTTTAGAGAATAAATCCATCTGAGTCTTGGTTTAGTTACAAGAATGACTAATTTTATACTAGATTCTCACATGATTCAAAGTGTGTGAATGACTCAGCCCATTAATATCCTTAGCTCCTGTGATCTCCCCTCCTAGTGAAATGATAGCTATACGGCAATAATGATTATTGGAGGAGGAGAAGACCTTGACTTTGCCCTAGGGCAATAAAATGACATACCTTGAGTAATTGCATATGTATACAACACTATTTGAAAAAAAAATGAGGTATAATATGTTGAAAATGACACGTGTAAGGACCAAATTCTGCCTTTTGTTTCAACCAAAGTCCCTTTCCCTAAAACAAATCCATTTCTTTGTAGAGAAAGAGCCACCAGAGGCCTAAGTTAGTTGTTGACAGCTCACTGATTGTCTTCTCCTTGCTGACACAAAGAAATATTGCAGGCACAGGAGCTCTGGGCCCCAATTCAGTGGAATTCCACATTCACGAATGATTTTGAGCTAAAACGGAGCACTTGGAGAGCCTATGGAATGTTGGGGTATTTGTGTGTGTTTTCCCTATTATTGTTCCATCTTTTTGAAACAATGAATTGAACAAAGGTCTGGATATTTTAGAGTCTCTCTGCTTTTGCTAAAGTCCCCAGTGACCCAGTCCTCAAGTCCAGAGCACACTTCTCAATCCTTATGTAGCTTGACTTCTTTGTAGCATCTGACAGATCTTGAAATTCCTTCCTGGACTTTTGGGGTATTTTCTTTTGTTTGTCTTCTTAACGCTTCTTGTCCTTTTTCTTTTTAGACTCCTCTAGCTGCCCCATAAATATTATATGCTCCATTGGTCCTTTTTGGTTTCTATTTAGTCTTCTTGGTAATCCCATTCATTTCCATGGTTTCTACTAAAATCTACACAGTGATTCCTCAGTGTGGATGTTTTCCAGCCAGGCTGCTGAGCTGCAGACCTATATATCCAGGCACCCTAAAGATAAGTGTGTGATGACAGCAACAACCTCAGCTACTCATTGTTCAATATTCTCTGCGGTCTACAGCTCATGCCTTGTTGCTTCATTCCATCTCTTTCTCAGCAAAACTCTGGCAGATACCATTAGCATTTTCTGTTAAGAAGTGAGGAAACTAAGGTTAGATGCATTTAGGAACTTTTCTGAGCTCATTCAGTGAGGAGAGTAGAGCCTCATTTTTAATCTCAAGGGTAGAGCCTAAATTTTTCATCATAAATACTTTGGGTTAGCACATCAAAATGGAATCCTTTACTTTGCCCTCTCGTTTTTGTTATTTTTTTCCATTATTCTCTGTCCTGCTTGAAAGGACCATATTTTTATCCCTCAAGTAGAAATCTGGGGATTTCACTGGACCCCCAAATATTGTGGATCACAGAAGTACTTTTATTTTTATGTCTTAAACTACCTCCTTTGCATTGAATAGAAGTTTCAAACTCATGGACTTTTAGGCTGATATATTGTTTGGACTATGCATTGTTTTAAAAACTAGAAAACGTGTCACAAAAAAATCTAGATTTCTAATTTTTCTTTAAAACTTGGACTTGCTCTTTACATGGCCACAGTCATCTGGAGCTGTGTAGCAGCTTCCTCTCACCTGGGGCTTGTACTGTCTACTTTACCATGGTCTTCACCACTTCCTGTTGTCCTCTTATTGGGGTTTCCTCAGATCTTTGTCCAGCCCTGTCGGCATTCATGACACCTGGTAAAAACTGTTGTTGTGCTTTCCCAGCTGTCTTCCTTCCTCTCTAGCTTTTGCCCTAGTACTTGAATGCTTTTCTTTAATGAAATCTGTCACTCCCTTTCTCTTAGCATTTTTGATTTATGTTTCCCCACTGGCTCCTTCTTCTTAGTCCACAACCATGGTCAAGGTTGTATGCTAAAGGTAAAAGGAAACAAATAAAGAATTTTAACATCCACTATATGCCAGAGTGAAATACAAACATGATTTAATTAAGTCTTCACAGCCCTGAAGTGGGTGTTTCTGATTCCTAATTAAGAGGTAAGAGAGGGCTGCCTGGGTGGCTCAGTCAATTAAGTGTCTGCCTTCGGCTCAGATCATGATCCCACAGTATCAGGGTTGAGCCTTGCATCAGGCTCCGTGCTCAGCAGGGAGTCTCCTTCCTCTGACCCCCCCCCCTTCTCATGCTCTCTCTTTTTCTCTATCTTCAAATAAATAAAATCTTTAAAAAATAAATAAATAAAAAGAGATAAGAGAAATCCAGGACCTGGAAGGATTGTCCCAAGGTCCATACATAGGGTGGTTCCAAGATTCTATCTGATTGCAGGGTCCATGTTCTTTTTCTTCCATAATGTCACCTTGATTTCAAGCTCTTCTTATCCTCTGTGCAAACAAATGAGTCTCTTTCCCATGATCTGCTCCCATCTCTCTCTTCCTTTGCTGCCAAACTTTAATCATCTGTTAACACAAAACTGCTGTAGTCTCTTCTCTCATCCCAGTACGGTATAATCTGGCAGCCCCATAAATTCACTTGTTCCTCAACATCTTTTGAGCACCTGCTGTACAACAGGAAGTACACTAGATGCTAGGCAAACAGTCCGTCCCTGAGAGAAGCTTCAGAAGCCGGTGGGTTGAGACAGGTAACTAGTTCCACTGCCGTGTACACGGTACCTAGTCATGAAATCAGTCTCCTTTTAGAGTTCTCTTGGATCATTTTCCCAAAGGACAAGCACCTCTATTAAGGAAATTTTCTCTTTATCTTTCTTCTGTGGCATTCCTCACCCTTGGTTTTCTTCTTTGATTCTTTTTTTTTTTTTTTTTTTTTAAGAGAGAGAGAGAGAGAGAGAGAGAGAGAGAGAGGCAGAGACACAGGCAGAGGGAGAAGCCGGCTCCACCGGGAGCCCGACTTGGGATTTGATCCTGGCTCTCCAGGATCGCGCCCTGGGCCAAAGGCAGGCGCTAAACCGCTGCGCCACCCAGGGATCCCTCTTCTTTGATTCTTTTAGAGTTCATTTTGCATCTCTTTTCTTTCTTTTCCCATCTTCTCATTTTGAATGTCTTTCCTGCTGTGTACTAGATCTCTCCACTCAGACAGACATTCAGGATTGCACCCTTCTTTTCTCAAGAAAGTGTAATTTACTTGGTTGCTCATATTAACTATGAAATATTCTGGAGTCATCAACAATCCTTTGTCCTCCTCTCAACAAAAAGACTTGACCATTCTGTTTTTAAAATGGCCTTACCAGGTGCCTGGATAGCTGAGTCGGTTAAGTGTCTGCCTTGGGCTCAGGTGGTGGTCCTGGCATTCCGGGTTTGAGTCCTGAGTTGGGCTCCCTGCTCAGACGAGAGCCTACTTCTCCTTCTCCCTCTGCCACTCCCCCTGCTTGTGCACGCTTGCGCTCTCCCCCCACCCCTCCATCTGTCAAATAAATAAATAAAATTTTTTTTAAAAACGGCATTACAATTTGGTCAGGTTACCAGCACCTCTGCCATTACTTAACCTACAGTGATAACTTCTTTCTCCCTTCCTGCCTGAAGTGCATCTTAGATACTTTAACTCAGCAATTTTTTTTTTTAATTTCTCATGGTATTCTTACTTCTAAAATCTTTTAATGTCTTTCCTGCTGCCTATAAGATCAGGGCTCACTTTCAAAGCTATTGACCATCTGCTCCTCATTGACTTTTCTGGTATCTCTCCTGTGTAGCTACAGTGCTTAGCACATGGAAGGTACTCACTGAATACTGGATGGGGTAAATGGGGTAAATGGGGTGCATAAAAACCTGACCTTTTCTCTCCTGAGGCCAGTGTCAAATTCTCATTATGTGAGTGTGCTGTCTGCTAAGTTTACCTCTCAGAAGTTTCTGTCATTTTTAAATTATAGTTGTGTAAAGATGAATAATCTGTGAGCTATTTTTTAAAAATCTCATTTCAAGAGCATCTGGGTGGCTCAGTTGATTAAGCATCCAACTCTTAATTTCGACTCAGGTCATGATCTTGGCATTGTGAGACTGAACCCCCCCAGGTTGGGCTCCCTGCCCCCATGTGTGCACTCCCCTTCTCTCTCAAATAAATAAATAAATGAATCTTCTTTAAAGTCCTATTTCATAAATTTATTAATGTGTATGTGCTGAGTTGTGTTCTCCCAAAATGCATATGTTGAAGTCTTGATCCCCTTAGAATATGATGGTTTTGGAGATAGGGTTTTTAAAGAGGTAATTAAGTTAAAATTAAGTCATTGAGATGGGTCTTGATCTGTTAGGACTGCTGTTCTTATAAGAAAAGGCAATTTGGACGCAGACGCATAGAAGGAAGACCATGTGATGACATAAGGAGAAGATGGCCAAAGACTTCCAACCTCCAGATCTGTACAAAAAATATTTTCTGTTGCTTAAACTACCTCTGGTTCATTGTTGTGATAGACTTTTAGCAAACTGATACACCCTGTGTCTTTTAATTTGCTTAGGTTTTAAGTCCTGTATATAGGGACTTTATCCTTGAGAAAGGGATGGACTGAGGATCCAATAAAATCTCTTCTCTGATCTCAGATTTCTTGGGAGCATTTTAAATTTGTCCTGGGGAAAGAGGGCCATCCTTACCTTTTTCAGACTAGATAGCATTCATGATCAGCTACCCAAAGAATGTTTTTTCTTCTCATTTTGGGATTATAGATCTTATTTCTCTTGAAGATACAGAGCAAGATTCCATTAAAAATATCATTAAGCCCCATTTATTGCATTGATTTAAACAGATAAGGAGTTTAATATTTTCCAGGCTCTCATTTTAATAGCTAGAGTACAGTAAGTTCTCTGTGTCATGCATAGTTGTACTACCCGCAGCATCACATTTCTAGAGAAGATTCGTGCTGCAGTGAATTCATGTGCTTTGCACAGTTCTTTTGAGGATCTGTCCTTGGGGGAAAAGACTATCTCTGAATCACCAAATTTGGTTTATTCAGGTTTTCCTAGTTCTATTTCAGGTTGCCATGTTGTCAGCCTCAAAGTACCTGTCCTTTCTCCATGTCTTCCACCCCACGTTCCAGCCAGCTCCTCAGCAGTGGTGGTAATGAAGCTAGGGAAATGAAGTATGTCTGAGTGGGTTAGAGACTTTATTGGAAAAGAACTTTTATGTTTACTGATCATCTACTCAGGTCTGTTCTGATTGCTTCAGATTAAATAATAATTTCAGCCCCATTAAAAACCTTGAAAAGGTTCACCTTTATACCTGCCTGTAATATCACCATTAACATTTCAGGTGGATCTAAGTCAATTTTATTTTATAAATCCAGAATGAGAGGCTATAATTCTTTTGTGAGATCTTGTCATTTATTTGCTGTATCTACTCTGAACTTCATGCTACAATCTTGAACTTGTTTCATCTTGTTCTATCCATGGTAGAGGTGAGGATAGCTAGTCACCATGTGTAACAGCTCTTATTCTTGAGACATGAGGCATTATTACTAAATTACCTCTCTACCTTCTCTTTTCCAAACTGAGCTTTAATGGTTCTTTAACCTTACAGGACTTATTTATAATTTTTAATTACATATAAGATGTGTCATTAAAGCCTCTCCATATTTTTCACAACTCTCTTTGCTGATGGATCCACCACTGGTTGAATATCAACCATACAGTGAGAAGATAGTTTCTACACTCAGTACTATAAATACACATGTAGGCATTTTGGTTTTGTGCTTAGTTTTCATTTTTGATTTAGCTAATTAAAATCTATAGCTGTTAAACAAAAGAAGATGATATAATTCTTCTTTGCATGACAAAATATTATTGAAACATAAATTGCAGGTCATCTTTTGACTTCACATGCATTGATACTCAGATTCAGAGAGATAAGAAATACATTCCATTGACTGGAACCAAATGCAAGAATTTTCTGTATCTATATTGCAGTCTTAATATTGTCTTCAACCAACTGGATTATAGGAAACAAGTCATTTAATTCTTTCTATATAATTTTATTTATGAAACTGAGGAAGGTAGACATCAAGATTGGAAGACCTTAAAGTAGTCCTCCAGCTCAGAATTTGTATACTTGACTAATGACAGGAAGTCGATCAATTGTGGGTTTGAATGGGAAAGTATATTTGGAGCATGTAAGAGAATTCACTTGAAATCTATAGAGCACATACACTGAATATTACCTACTACATACCAGGTGCTGGCAAACACAGTGATAAATCATTTTTCAAAGAGTGCATTTTATGAGGGAAAAGAAACATGTACAAATAAATGCAGTTGACTATTACAGGGGCTGTGATAGATTCTGTGTTAAGGCGTGTTGGGACACGAGGGAGAGTTTGGTGAATTTTGCTTGGGTGGCAGCAGCATCAGGAAAAGGCCAGTGATCAAGGGGCCAAATATGAAGGCCCAAGGAAGAGCAATTACAGTGATGTGGGGGTAAGGTGCACAGGGGCTGGGGAGCAGCCTGATGGCTGTGGCTACAGTTTGAGGTTGAGGAAGTGGGAACAGTGGGTACAGATGATTTTTTCCGAGCAGCTAGACAACAAAGAGAAAAGAACTGGGGAGGGTGGGCAGGGATTAGAGGAGGTTGTTTATTGT
This sequence comes from Vulpes vulpes, assembly GCF_048418805.1. Lineage (NCBI taxonomy): Eukaryota > Metazoa > Chordata > Mammalia > Carnivora > Canidae > Vulpes > Vulpes vulpes. The sequence goes on along the minus strand of NC_132792.1, from coordinate 13,968,957 downwards.
TCAATTTGGGAGTAAAGAGCCAATGTAGAGGTTTTAGGGGAAAAAGCTTCTCGAGGGGAAAGTTTGTACTGACAGAGGTTAAGAAGATGAAATTAAGAATGAATTTAAGGGGAACCCTGGGCGGCTCAGTGGTTTAGTGCCTGCCTTTGGCGGAGGATGTGATCCTGGGGTCCCAGGATCAGGCTCCCTGCATGGAGCCTGCTTCTCCCTCTGCCTGTGTCTCTGCCTCTCTCTCTCTCTCTCTCTCTTTGTGTCTCTCATGAATAAGTAAATAAAATCTTTAAAAATTAAAAAAAATTTTTAAAAAGAATGAACTTGAAAGCAAGGTTGAGTGTGGAAAGAAAAACACAGATGGGACAGATACGGTGATAGAGCAAACCCAGTAAAGTGTTAATTGGGGCACCTAGGAGGCAGGTGAATGGCAAAATACAATTCTTACAAGAGCTTTATTTTTTATGATAAAATATTGGGAGGAACAAAAAATATAGATTGAGAGTTTAGCTTTGAACAGAACAGGGAACTCATTCCTAATTGTGGCAGCAGAGGGTGAAGTTCAAGATTAAAGCCTCAACTTTTTGATGAAGTAGCAGCCACTCTCCCCTGCTGGGGCAGAGAGCTGGAGCAGAGGAGCGAGCCCTGGGGAGAATGAAGGCTGGAATCTCCACTGGGGTAGTAGGAGAGGGGATTGAGCAGACTTGGCAAAAAGGAGGAAGCCACGAGGCTCAAGTTCCGTTGAAGGTGGAGGGCACAGGGTTGTGCTGGTGTGAGATGTTTCCCTAGTAGCTGTCAGGAGACAGCAAGTTAATAGGGCACTGGGGCGTGGGTTTAAGAAAAGTGATGAGTAGGGATCCCTGGGTGGCGCAGCGGTTTGGCGTCTGCCTTTGGCCCAGGGCGCGATCCTGGAGACCTGGGATCGAATCCCACATCAGGCTCCCGGTGCATGGAGCCTGCTTCTTCCTCCGCCTGTGTCTCTGCCTCTCTCTCTCTCTGTGACTATCATAAAAAAATAAAAAATAAAAGTTAAAAAAAAAAAAAAAAGAAAAGTGATGAGTAGACGGGACGAATGGCTCCCCCCACTGTTTACCAGCAGCCTGTTCTGGAACAAGCCTCAACCTCTCTGGTTCTGTTGGGATTCTGTTTTCTACCTCACTGTGTTTTTTATTTGAATGAAATGAGGTAAAAATAATGTTAAAAAAAACGGTGTCATTGTTAACATTGAACTGAGACCAATCTTTTGTCTTCCTCAGGTAAAAGAAGAACGTCCAGAAAAAATACCAGACCTAAAATTGTTAGTGGAGAAGAAATTTTTGGCTTTACAGAATAAGAATTGTGATGCAGACTTTCAAAATAATGCAAAATTTGTACAGTTTAAACAACAGCTGAAAGAACTAAAGAAGCAATGTAAGTCTGCATGCTTTGCTTTGGTTGGCCTTTTTGAAATTAGGGAACTGACCTGATAAACAGCCCCAGAAAACTGATTTTTAGTAAGTTTGCCTCTCTGCTTGGCTTGATCCTCTTTCTAAATTGCTTTTAATTGTTGTTGCAATTCTGTATTTTGTCTAACTTTTGGTTCAAATCAGCCTGTCCATTTCTGAAAGCCAACAGTTTCCACAAAGTGCTAAGAAAATTTCCCAGCGGTTTGATAAAGTGATACTGTATTGTTCCACTGCTGGAGAGGGGGAGTTGGGAAATTAAAATGGAACTATTTTATTAAAATAGCAATGGTATTTTAAATTTTAAACTGCTGTGCCACACTTTTAAAATGATCAGTCTGAATTCTGGTTTTGCTGCCTTTTGAGTAGTAGCAGCAGTGTTTTCTCAAACTGGTTTTCTCTTCTCAAATATGGACCAGGATCTTCTGGATCCCTTTGGTCTTTTGTGGTAGCATAAATTCCAGGTGATTGTGATTGTGATTCCAACATAATTTTGATTTAAAAATGAGACTGGGAAAGATGATTCATTACATGGAAAAATTTTTGTAGACAGTATTTGACAGTAGATCTTTTCTCCACGGTGAAGTACATCCATCCTTAACCTTTCCTCTTTTTTTCTGCATAATCCACAGAACAATTTTATATAATTTTGATAGTTTTTACATTAGCACAAGTTGTCATTCTTCTAGGCTCCCAACTCTTCTTCCTTAAAGAATTGGGTAGTGAAGGAAATAACTTTTTAGTAGACTTCAATTTCTCATCATCCTCATTTGCGTACTCGTGGAGCACTGTCTTATTAGATGTAAATTTCCTTCATGTCCTTATTTGTCCTTAGTGTAAGGATTCATATTTTGAAATAAGCTTTCTTTTAAATATAAGCATTTTCTTTAAATTGATGCTGAGGTCTCAAAAAACGACTGAGGAAGCAGCTCTACTTTTGTCTATTTTACAAGTAACTTAAGTTTCACAATTTGGAATGTTTTGCAATCACGATGAGACTTTTGCTTTTACGTGGATTTAAACAGTAAGCATTTTCTCCACGTTTTCGTCTATTTTTTGTTCTTCTTTGAACATCACAGCTACCAAAATCCTTCTAATATAAATTACATCGTCCCCCCACATGGGTGATAATTCTCCAAACAGGTAATATAATAATTTGCTAGTGTCTTTCTGATATTAAAGGCGCTAGTGAATTTCAGTTTTGATGTGGGCCAGACCAGCTAAATGTATTTTGGTTTTCTACTCACAGCCAGTAATGACAAATTATGGCAGATTTAGCATCTGATCATAATTCTTGATTTTTAAAAGATACTCGATAGTATAGGTTGAAGGATAAATATCCCAAAATATGAATTTCTTCTACTTTTGTTATTGTTTACAAAGTTATTATTCTGTAAGAGAAAGCTTATAAAGGCTTTTAGAATTATATACTTTAAAAAAAGAATTATATACTTAAGAGGAAACGCTTGTATGAAGGATATATAATTCAACAAAATGACAAATGTAGGAATCATAGTTGTTAATTTCTTTAATGTTCTAGAAAATGATCAGGAGTGAGGGGTTGGAGACAGTTTCCCCAGGCCAGCAATACTACACATCATTTGGATAGACAGTTAAACTTTATCACAAAGTAATTTTATATTGAAAGAAATGCTTCCTTATATAGGGTTTCCCTATATATGGTAACACTGGAATTAAGACAACTTTCCCTTTTTGTTTCTCTTAAAATATGCTTTTAAAAAGTTTTTAAATCTCTAATGACAGAACAAGCAAAATACTATATGCCCTCTTAAAATGCTCTTTAAGGCACATGTACTTTACTTGCAAAATACAGTGTTTATTACATTATTAGTACTGTCAAACTAGTACCATGTATGATGGATTTTACTGCTTTAGATGTAACATTGCTGAGGATGCTGATTATCATCGGGAGCCCACAATTGAAGGGAGCCAAGTTGAAGGGACTAGGATTTATACAGGAGCCAGTGATTGTTTGTTTTGAAATATGTTCTAAAGGCAAGGAATTACAATTTTTTTTTTTTTTTTTTAAGATTGGAAACCAGAAGCCAGAGAGAGATTCTTGCTTCTTGGTACCTATTTTGGCAAAATAGAAGCTGAAACAGTTTTATGGCCTGCGTGTATCAGAAAGGTTCTTTCATAAAAATCACCACCACGCTCTCACCAACTTTATTTACACACACATAAACTGCATGGGATTAAATTTTGCTGAATCAGAATCTAATCACAGAAGTGCTGGGAAGCTCTTTGGTGGGGAGACGCCAAGTGGGGGATTGAAATCAGGTGGTCTGAGGAAGTGGCCTGCAAGCTGCCTCCGTGCACCCTGCCACAGGAGTAAGTTAACCCAGCTGTGGCTCAGCAGCTGGCTCTCCCAACTATTTGGTCTTCAAGATCCCTTTACATTTTTAAAATATACCGAGGGCCTCCAGAGAGGTTTTGTTTACATGGGCTGTGGCTATTGACATTTATCACATTAGAAATCAAAACTGTGAGAAATTTTAAAAATACGAATCCATTTTAAAAATCAATAATAAACCCCATACATGTTACCATAAAGAGGATTAGGAAATACAACTACGTGTTTTCCAAACATAAAGAAAAACTAGGGAGAAGTGTGACATTGTTTTCCATTTTTGTAAATCTCTTTAATTTCTGGCTTAATAGAAGGCAGCTGGATCCTCATATTTTCTTCTGTGCTCAGTCTGTTGTGGTACATTGTTTTGCTGGATGTCTACAAAGAAATTCTGGCCGCACACATAGGTAGTTGGACTTGCTGAAAGGATCTTGCAGACCACCCGAGTTTCGCATTTTGAGAACCAGAGATTTAGGCCAGAGATCAGTAAACTAGAGCCTGTGGGCCAAGTGCAGCCTGCCTCTTTTGTTTCTCTATGGCCTAAAAGCCAAGAATGGGTTTTGTTTTTTTTTTCCATTTTTTAAGTTGTCTGGGGAAAAGTTAGAAGGATAGTATTTTGTGATGTGTAAAAATTCTATAAAATTCAGAATTCACTGTCCAAAATAAAGTTTTATTGGAATGTAGATACACTCATCTGTTTCCTCATTTCTGTGTGTGCTTTACACTAATGGCAGTGTTGAGTAGTTCTATCAGAGACCATCTGGCAAACAAAGCTTTTAATATTTGCTATCTGGCTCTTTACAGAAAAGTTTGCTGACCTTTGGGCTAAACCATAATCAGAAGCAAGGACAGTTTTTTGTTTTTTGTTATTTTAACTTTAGATTTTTTTTCCATAAATACTATACATTTGTTTTAGATACATTCAGAACACTCTGAGTGACTGCTGTATATATGAATCATTGTGTTTGGTGCTCCAAAATAAATAAAAGGCAGAGTCCCTGTACTTGAGAAAGACAATAAATACATACATGAAATAATGGAGAACCATCAGTAAATCAAAAACAAAGAAAAATGCAAGAAACAACCATTATACAATATAGGAGAGAGTCAGAATGGGAAAATGCAGCTTTTATTTGTAGCTGATATTGCCAATCAATGGATAGGGGCTGTGTGGAGCTATATGTTCAGAAAGATTCAGAGGCTGGGTTCAGGCCCAGCAAGATAGAGTGTGCTGAAGGATTATGAAGTGTGCTGAAGGGATAATACGAATACCTGGTATTTGCTGTCCTTAGAATATAAATATAACAGGTATGTTGTACTTATTTGAAGCTATGATTACTCAAAAGGCAACATACTTAAGTTGCATACAGTAATTTTTTTAATAGTTGTTTATGTTTTATGGATATTACCAGCCATTAGATACAACTTCTTTGAACAGTTTACTGATTCCTGGTCTAAACCACAATCAGAAACAAGGGCAGGTTTTTGGTTTGGGTTTTGTTTTGTTTTAAGGTTTTTCCATAAATACCATACCTGGGGACCTGTTTGCTGTATACAAGAGATACTATGTCTGTTGCAGCTTCCCAAGATTATTACCAAGATCAAATGAGACAGTGCAAACTTTGAAAGCCTGCTTGAGATTTTGGTTATTACTGAGAAAGGGCCTGTAGTGGCAAGAACATGAGCTTAGCAGCTGGAAGACCCGGGTTTGAGTCACCTACTGTCTGTGTAGCCTGGTTTCCCTGCCGGTGCCCATTTTTCTTAGTTGTAATTCTCAGAGGCGTACAAATCAAGATTGAAGATTATTTTTACACATGGTGGCAGTGATGATAACTGAGTTAAGGAACAATTCCAGAGAAAAGGATTCCATTCCCCTAAATGGGAATCGTGTTCTTAACTTAACCCAAGTTGTGAAACCAACAATATGATTTTGTTTAAGGCAGATGTAATAACCATACTTCCTTAGATAAAGTGACTGTAATTTAGCCCAACAATATGTTCAGGTAATGTCTCTCTTCTTTGACTGTTTTAACTGTCTTCACTGTGCCAACTCATGGCTTCCTGCACTTTAGCATCAGGAGAACTTAATGAGAATGTGTAGATAGCCCTGAATGGACACTTTCTCAAGTCATCAAGCAGTCATTCTCCTATACTTTATTTGTTCATCAAAGCCCAAGATTACATAATTAGCAGGCTGGAGAAGTTTCAGGGCAGGTCAGCAAGGCAGAAATTGACATTAGACAGTAACTCGATATTCAGAAACCTTTGAAATATAAGGGCTTCACTTTGTGATCAAAAATAGAATTGACTGAATCTGTGATCTTTAGTATTAAAATAATCTAATATGAAATGTAATTTTGTTGGCACATTTAAATGCTTAGAGTAAGGATAAGCACTTTTTTTTTTAATGCTAATCTGAAGACATACCAGAAATTTAGACCATGTATTTAGGTCACATAGGGAATACATAGGATATAAGATATGGACATAATTGAATCCACAAATGAACTTAGAAATCCACTTTCAGTCCTGGTGATATTTTATACTGTAATTTCATAATTATCTGGACTCCCAAATCATCAACTCTGTACCTTCATTTTAAGCACACTTCATTTAAATATCAAAACTGATAGTCTAGGGAGTGACCATTTACTTTGCAAAAGGTGTCCCTCCAGCCATTAAATAGAGAGCTCCTCAGGGAACATTAGAATACCTTCACTTACAAATATTCTTAGTGGGTTGCTTTCCCTTTCCTTCAACACCCATTCAAAACCACAGTGCAGTTCCACAAAGGTAGATACTTTGATGTTTTCTTTACTGCTCTAGTCCCAGTCCTTAAACTCCAGCCTGATGTCTAAGCACAGAGCATCTACAGCATAGCTTCTTGATGATCACAGGAATCTTCAGGAGAACTGTCATATACTTGAGAACTTATCCTCTATCTCAAGGAGACATCTGCCACCCATGCCTGTCCCTTGTTGCTGTGAAGAGGTATGGAACCCACTGTGGCCAGATCTTCGGGTTCTTTTGGAAACGCAGAAATCTAGCTGATTATTTTTCCATTACTATATTTCTAAAACACTATGCAAATAAAACTGTCAGCTTGTGACATTTGGTTTTACTTTCTCATAATACCATTTTTCTCAGTGCCTTGTTTAGGCACTTGTTTAGGACTTGATATCAGCATTAATTTGGCCAATTAACAGACTATGATTTCTTCAGAGAAACGGGTAGTCTTGCTTTCAGGATACTCCAGACTAAGGCCAGGTTGTGCATTTCATATCATTTGGGAGTGGGTTCTGTTGCAAAGCAGATGGAGATTTTGTGGTGAGGGGCTGGATGTGGAAACCCCTCACCCAGATGTATATAAGCAGTAGGGTTATAGAGAAGACTAGCACCTTCGAAGGTTGATAGAGGGCATGTGTGAGTGTTGAAACCTGAAAGGAAAGAGATGAGGAAGAAGCAAAGGTGGTGCCAAGAGGGAAAATGTTTGGCTGTGCCTAGAAATATGTTGAGTGTATTTCATCTGGGCATAGTGTTGACCAACCTGACTTAATCCTGATACTCTTCAGCACATGAATCTCTTTGTCATATGATATAACGTCTATCCAAACAATGTGCATTGCTGGCCTGCAATTAACTCAAAGCCCAAGACCCTTCAAGGCAGGAATGATTTTGTAATCATCCCTATATTCCTTTTGTTACTCACATAATCAGAGTTCGGTTAATATTTATAGAACAGAATTATTCAACTAGATAAAGAGGGTCAGAACCTAGTTAAGGCGTTCTGATGATTAAACTCATGCATCATGAGTAAAGGAGAGAAGATGAAAATTAGCGTTCATAGCGTTGGGATTTAAAAATCAGCATAGGTTAACCATTTCTATTGTCTTTGAAAATCCTTTCACTTGCTCAGAAATCCAGCAAATAATTTAGTGTGTATAACCCTTTACATGTTGGTACAAATGCATGGTATATATAATACAACACAGTTTTTAGTGGCACAGTAGCATCATGCTTAGGAATTAAGTAAGTATGGCTCACTTTAAATGTGACTGCTTAGAACATTAAAGAATTTATTAAAACTTAAGTTTGCTGGCTCTTCTGCAGGTAGTTTTATCATCTCTGTGACCCTCAGTTGACTTTCATGTTTTCCTTGATGATGATCAAGCCATCACCATTTACTTGCAGATGACCATTAATTGTTGGGAAATGCTAAAAATCATAAGTTTCACAACAGAGATTGACTTTTTTTTCAATTGGATCACATCCCCAGCATGAAGGGTTACACTTACTGAGTGAGATTTGGGTCCTATGCAAATTTTTTATTCCTGTATGTCTGCCTCCTTCTCTCTTCCTCTTCTCTGAGTCAGTGTCTCTGACTCTTTTCTATTTGTCTCTCCTCTCTTCTGCTTTCTTTGTGTTTCCCACCCATGTATCTTCTCTTTCCCGGACATCCTTAACTCGCATCAGCAAAGCTAAATGGTACCATTCCCATCGTCATGATGAAGCAGCTTCAGAGAGGGTAAGTGACATGCCCAAGGTTGCAAAGCCAGAAAACAGTGGAACCAGAAGAGAGGAGGTGCCAGGGATAAAAAGAGAGCATTACAGACAGGTGTAGCTGTCCCACCTCTTCTAACTCATAAATTTGTTACTTCCTGGGAATTTTCACGTGTCAGGGCAGATTTGTAGTACCAAATAAATAATTGAGTAAGTGAAGAAGAAAAAAGGTTAAGAAAATTAGATCCATTCTGTTGTGTTTTAATCAGAGCATTAAGCTATCAGGGAGCTGTTGGGCCGTGAGAACTGCCCTTTATATGGAGCAATAAAGACACTACCATCTGTTCTTCTTTTACCTTAGATTTGCCCTAGTCCTCTTAGGAAATAGTAAAAGTGATGACCAGGCTTCATATAGTGCCTAGTGTATATGATACTTAATGAATGCTTGTTGAATTAATGCATGACTACAAGCATTGTTTGAGTGCGCACCTATACATAGGATATGCTACCTGCATACTTTCTCTACATTACTATTTATTTCTTACCCTTCAAGATAACAACCCATTTTATAGATTAGAAAGTATGCAAATAAAGGTGGTATAGCTTCCCTAAGCTCATAAATGCTGAAATTTAGATCCTGGTTTGGGTGACATCAGAGCTTATGTTCTTTTCCCTGCATACCACACTAGCTCTTTGAAACACACCTATTTGGTCTTCTTTTCTCTCAAATCAAGCATTTCATTCTTGACTTGATTTCTCATAAGACTCTTAAGTAGTGAACCGTTTGTTAAATCTCCCAGGTCATAGATCTACACTGATACACTCTGATGACACTGGGGGAATCTGTTTCATCCAGCCAAGAGTGAATTTCTGGGTTGGTCCCTTCTATGTAAAAATCAGAGAGTAGAAATTGTACCAGACATTATATAGTAGTTTATTTATGTGTGCCTCGTTTTGCCTTCAAACTATCCCCTAGAGAAACACATACTTGAAGTGAGACTCACAGAAGGTAAGTGGCTTACTTGAGCTCACAAAGTTACAGATTGAGACTCCAAACCGGGTGCCACTCTTCCAGATCCCATGGTTTTGGCAATACATTGAGGAAACAGTGACTAAGAATGCCATTTCCAGTGTGAATAGTTGCTGTTATGGCAGAGAGGAGGAGGGTATTTACTGTAATTACAAGTTTAGAACAAATTCCATGAAATTTATTTCAAGCATAACAACAGTAATCCCATGCCTGTACATCACCTCTCCTAATCTTCACAACATCCATATGCGAGAGCGGAATGCACAAAAAACGCAGGCTCTGTTTTTAGCACACTGAATCCCGGAGGTGGCATATTTACCCAGTGTCTCACAGTCAGGAGGTCACAAGGCTAACAGTTATGTTCCCGGGGAAAGGGGCAGCTTTAGGATGAGAGATGGCTATAATTAAAGTTATTAGGAGAGAAAGGTTCAGTTATCAAGGGCAAAATGAGTCAGCTGCAAGTTTAAACACAAACTGTGAGCCATGGGTGTTTCTCTCCTGGTGGCTTATTTTGAGAGAGTGTGATGCCATCGGTGCTCAGAAAGCAATCTGAACCTAGAGTAGGAAAATCAAATCATGTGTCCTGGGGACGATGTAGATCATACTTAAGAAAATAATTATCTTGTCAAGTTCCTAATTCCTGAGGTTGCAATGATTTCAGTTTTATAATAATAAGATGCATATAATGAGTGGCCCTTCGTAATCAACACCGCCCCCCAAGTTTTAGCCTCTGGCAGTGACTATTCTGTGCTTTTAATTTTTTTTCTCTATAGTTTTAATTTTTGTTGTATACATGGATGTTATACATATATGTATGTATATAACATATATAATGTTATATACATGGATGGAATCATACAGTATACAGCTATCTAAGTGGCTTCTTTAATGGAGCAGAATGCATTTGAGATTCATCCATAGTGTTGTTAATATGGGTAGTTCGTTGCATTGTGTGTTGTGAGTACTTTTCTACTGTATGGATGTATCATAGTTTATCCACTCACCAGCTGAAGGGCATTTCAGTTGTTTCCAGCTTGGGGCCATTATAAATCAGGCTGCTGTAAACATTCCTGTGCAGATTTTAATGTGATTATAAATTTTCATTTCTCTTGGATTGCCAGCTAGTCTGGTAAGTACTTGTTTAACTTATGAGAAACGGACAGACTCTTCTAACCTGGCGTACAGTACTGTTTTCCCAGCAGCAGTGTGTGAGAGTGGGAGTTGATGTGCATCCTCATCAGCACTTGTGTTATTGTGGTTTTGTTTTTAATTTTAGCCATTATAATAAGTATGTAGTGGTATCTCCTTATGGATTTAATTTATGTTTTTCTAATGACCAGTGATGTTGAGCATGAAGTTCCTTTTATATGTAAATTTTAAATATTTTTTTCATGTTTTCCTATCCATGTATCTCTTACATTTATTCTTTAATTCAAGAAACGTTGTAGATGATGTGCAGCAGTTATTCTTCCATTGGGCTCCCCGCCCTCCCCATCAGGGTCACCTGGATGTTAAAAGTGTGTGTTTTCAGGCACCACTCCAGACCTAGAGCATCTGACTCTCTGGGGGTGGGACCCTCTGGGTCTCCTGCATACCAGAGTTTGAGAACTATTGGTTTATAGAAGTGGCACTCACCTATTGCTGGGTTTCAAATGTGAACTTTTAAAAAAAAATCCAAGTTCTGTCCCCACCCTCAGAGATTTAGATTTAGTTGGTGTCTGGTGGGGCTCTCTAGGCATTTCTTTCTAAGCTCTCCAGGTAATGCTAATGTACGGTCAGGGTTGAAAATAACTCTTCTATTAAAGGTTGCTTAGCCAGGCACTCTAGAGGGTACAAACCTGACATATTTCCAGATCTCGTGCAGCTTATTTATTACCTACAAGGGAAGAACATATGTGTACAGCATAAATTGTAAGCACCTACCTACAGGATACTTAGTAATTACCTAACGAATTAGATTGCACTTGTTCTCTTGAGTTTGAATATAAACTAACTTTATTCTTCTATATCTGAGAGCCTCATTTTTATAGTCCATGTTATACTTCATTTTCATTTGTTCAGCAAGTGTTTATTGAGTGTACTGAGAATGCCTCAGTGAATAAAATATACAAGTCCTTGTGCGCATGGAGTTTACAGTCTGACCTTTGGTACCTACCCATCATCTGCTTATATTCTTAATAGCTCTAAAAGGTATCTATTCATATGTGTAGTTGATAGCCTTAAATAATGATCATATTTGTGTATTTGTCATAGTTAAGTACTGTCCTTATATTTGTTAAAATTCATATTAGTCCTATTTTCTTGATAACTTCTAAACTCATTTATCTCATCACCTATGTATGTTGATAACAGCATTTTTTGTTTTTTGTTTTTAAGATTTTATTTATTTATTCATGAGAGAGAGAGGCGGGGGGTGGGGGCAGAGACACAGACAGAGGGAGAAGCAGGCTCCATGCAGGGAGCCTGACGTGGGACTCGATCCTGGGTCTCCAGGATCAGGCCCTGGGTGGAAGGTGGTGCTAAACCACCCGGGCTGCCTGAAAACAGTGTTAAGGGTAGAAACTGTCTAACCCATGGAAAGATCCTAGAATTTGGAATCAAAATACAGATTCAGATTCTTGCACAACCAAGTAATTAGTTTGTGCTTTTGATCAAATCAATGGAATTTTACTTTTTCTGTAAAAGGTGGGTAATAATCTCCCTAGCCCACAGAGTCTGTTAAGGATGAAATCATATTTTAAAATGAAAACTGAAAGTGATTTATCAGCTGTACAGTACTCTACATACATTAGTTACCTGATCTTCTTTAGCCTGTTTAAAGGCATTTACTTCAATAATTTTTTAAAGGATATACATTTTATGTTATTAGCAATTGGCATAAATTTTTGAGTGCAAGGGAATAAGCTTAGGGTGTTTTAGTCATTTTGTTAAAGTGTTGAGTTTAAGTGAACAAATTGCTAGAATATCATGTAATTAAGTAATATTCACTGACAAGGATATGAACAAAAAACATGTTGATAAGGTAACTATTCATTTTTCAGTACAATATTGGTTTTGGCAGCCTTTCTTGATAGGGAAGCAGAGAGGGAAATGTCAGAAAGAGCACTGTTCACATAATGAACCATCCTGTGTCCAGTAAAATCTATTCATCATGAACAAATATAATGGAGCATGTTGTTATAGACCTACAGCTAGAATAGAATAGAATGTGTGCTGCGTGGGCTTTTCATATGTTAGGGATTCTCCTGTATATACATTAGATTTAACTGTAGAAAATGGGCTCTGCTGTTTGAGCCAACCTATATAGTTAGCTTTTTCTTTTTTAATAAATCACCCAGTGACTTACTTCAAATTATGTTTTTTGTTTTTTGTTTTTTTTAGTAAACAGTTATCTCCTATTTGCAGAGCCCTGTGGTAGGTTCAAGGAACACAGGAAAATAATTAATGTTTAGGAGTGCGAGGAAAAGGAAACTGGCCACCTGCGATTGCAAGGTCCTAGAGCTTGACATGCAGACTTTGGAGAAGAAACAACAGAGTGAGATGGAAGGTTGATGGAAATTGTTTAGAGTAGAGTTTTCCCAAAATAAATGCAGTCAGTTTATTTAAAAAATAAAATAAAATAATAAAGGTCCCAGGGTCAGATGAGTCAGTCAATTTTCTTTACTATGGGATTCCTTAGTCTTGCAGTTTGGTTAGAATGTCAATCTTATGCAATTTGGTTAGAATGTGGATTGAGTGAGAGAAGGCACTTGTCTGCCTCAATTGATCCTGTCTACAGGGCCTAGAACAGCCCCTGGCATGGGACCAGTGCTTCCTATGAATTGGGGAAATGAATGATGGACTAAGAAGGGAGTTAAAAGTTAGTTCCTGGAACCTTTTTTTTCCTCCAGGGGACAAATATTCCATAACAGATGCTGTGACACACGCTAGTCCTAGGAATGAGACAATGGGATAAGGTGTGGTGTCCCTTTTCACCAAGATTGTTCTAGCACACCCTGGTGACAACCATGCTCTGCGTCCAAAGTGTGGCTGCCAATTGGCCGGAGGTGTTCTAGACTTTCTGGCAACTTTCCTCGCCCCCTTTAACCATTAGGTGCTTACTGGTGGAAAGTACTTTCTTTCTCTTTCTTTGGGCATTGGGGGTACTATTATTTGACTTCGTTTCAGTTGTGTAAAGCAGGAAACTTCCCAAGTTAGACTCCAGTGATTTTAATTCCTTCCCCAACCATCAGCCCTAACAACCTTCCTCTCCTGTTATGTGGTAGCATTTACTTCCCTCCTCACACATTATTAGGCTGACAGTGCTTCTTACCATGGGTAATGTAGAGCAAAGATAACAATAGTAGTTTCCTTAGGTAAATTTTCTTTCTGCCTCAGAGCAGGGTGGTTTTGTGTTACAATTACCAAAAGTGAAAAATTGACTTCTACAGAAAGAGAACCAGGAATTACTGGTCAGTTAACAAGATGTGCTGGCTAGTTCCATTCCCAAAAACCTCTGCCAATCTCTCCATTTCTTTTTGCTCCCACTGCTACTGCTGCTCTATTTCCAATTTCACTGTCAGCCTCCCACATTCTCCCTGCTTCGAGAAACTGCTTCCCTCCAGTTTCCGCCAGACTGATGGATCATTCTAAGATATGGGTCATGGTTGTTTGCCACATGCCCTTCCATTCTCCCTGCTTCGGGAAACTGCTTCCCTCCAGTTTCCGCCAGACTGATGGATCATTCTAAGATATGGGTCATGGTTGTTTGCCACATGCCCTTCCTTTCAGACTCCCCTAGCCTTCCAGAATAAAAAGACCCTTCTGGCACCAGGTTTCTGTTCACTTTCTCATCACTCTGCTCTCTAGCCCTTTGATCTGGACACTTGTAATTTCCAGAGGGTATTGTGTTCTCTTTCACCTGTGGACTTTCACACTTGTTGATCTCTTTGTGGCATAGTCTGCTTTCTCCCCGTCTGTCTCATCACTTGTAGGACAAGTCCATCTTTCTGCCTAAATGCAGATACCCCTGACCTTGGGGCGGGATGAGGGGGGCCTTCCCCAAGGTAAGATAGAGTGCACATCTATAACATGGGACCTTTAAAGAAGTTTTAATCTGAAGGATATCTAATGTTAAACATTAGGAAGATTAGAATGTGCAATTGTTTGCAAGAAGAGGAATTTGAAGGAAAGTTTATGGTGGCTTTGAAGTATGCTCATGATTTGTTTAAGTAGTGTGCAGAGTGGAAGCCAATACTAAAAGACCCAATTTATAACTTGGTATTTGAAGAGGCATTAATAATACTATCCTTTAAAATAAAATACTCCCATATGCACTGCTCTTGGTGGTGGTACATGCCAGCACAGACATACTTGACTGAAATACATTAACTTTCTCATCTTGATTGACTCATTTGACCTGAATAGCAAGTTCCCCCATAACCCCACCTCTAAAAGTAGAAAGTGTATTATTATGTTTTCAAAATTCCAAGCTTTGAGAAGCGATGAGCCATTCTTCATGTTTACTCTGATAGTCATTGGCCTACAGCTGAATTCTGATAATTGCAAGGGCTGGAGGCTGGAGGTCAATGTTGGAGAAGAGGAGGTCCTGAAGGAGCAGAGGGTTGGGAGAAGGATTTTAGAATTATAGGTTATACATATCAACATTGTAGTTAGTAAAGCATACCAAATATAGCTGAGGATCAGGCAAAGCTTTGATAATGCAATGATAATTTAAGAAAACTAGTCAGCTGAATATTGAAAATACAGAATGTGTGTCAAGACTCCTTAAAATGTTTTGGTAGTGATGTTTTGGTAGTTCTTTTGGGAATCAATTTTACTAAAATAATCCAAAATGCAAATGCTTTATGTACAAAGATACTGAAGCTCTTGAGATTTGTAGAAATTAATCAAAAAAGTAAAATGTTTAGAAAATGCCTTATCGTAAAATGTTAAATTAAAAAAAATGTTTATCCTGAAGATAGGGGTGGAGGGGCAGGGGGGAAAAGGAGAGAGTCTCAAGCAGACTTTGTGCTGCGTGCAGAGCCTGACACGGGGTTCAGTCCCATGACCCCGAGATTACAACCTGATTATTTAATCATAATTAGAATGTTAAGAGTATTTAAAAATAAAATATTACACATATAGGAATGATTTGCATTGGCTATACAGTTCAAACTGCTATGGAATAGATATTAATATTGTGATACCATGTGAGCGTTCAGTATTAAATTAAATGGTGGTGAGCTAGCTTTTGTTGTGGAACACACTACCCCAAAACTTAGTGACTTAAAATGACCACTTAGTTGGTTTGTGATTCTGTAGATTGGCCATTTGGACTGGATTTAGCTGGGTGAATCTGCTGCTGCTCCAGCTAGGCTCACTCCCACATCTGCAGTCAGCTGCCTGATTGGCTTGGAGCTTCTTGGCCTAGGGCATCCTCAGCTGTGAAACTTGCCTCCTCCATGTGGTCTCATCCTCCAGCATGCCAGTTCAGGTTTGTTCACATAGTGGCAGAAGCAAAATAAGCAAAATAAGCAAAATAAGTGTCCTGTTCACCTCAGGACAGAAGCAGAAGGTCTCTTGAGGTCTCAGCTCGGAAATTGCACAGTGTGACTATTGGCTAAACCAGTCAGTCACAAGGCAGCTCAGATTGAGGGGTGGGAGAAGAGACTCGCCTCTTGATGGGAGGAGGCGGAAGTACCATGGCCAGATTTACAGTCTACAGCGCCAGTTCATATTTGTTCATTTTGAATACTCAGATATCAGATTTTAACTACTGAAACAGCATTGGCGCTGTGTGTGTGTGTGTGTGTGTTACTAACCGTCCTTCTTAATATGCAACCCTCAAAATCAAGGGGTATTTGAAGTAACCTCACTTTTGTGAGTCATCTGTTTGATCAGGGACATGTTTATTCAGATACCGAGCAACTGAAGAGATAATTTAATGTAAGTAAAACTAGACTGTAACTGGTTTACTTATATAGTACTTGTTGAATATCTTTGCATGGCTTGTTAGTGCCTAGCATTGGGGTAGGTATTTATGAACAGAGAAAAAAGAAACATGGCATAAACTTTCAAGTTTATATTCTTATAGGATGAGCAAAATTTATATCCATTCAGTCCATTCAATCCAACAAGTATTTATTATTAATGTGTCAAGGACTGGGCTTTAATCAAAGATAGTACACAGATGGATATGACTTAGCCTCTTCAGTGGAGCAGAGAAACAGATACTTAAAACCACTGTAATTCAAAGCGAAATAATAAGTTCCAGGAGAGAAATATAAACTGAGCGCTATTGAATTAGGAAAAGAATAAGAGGCACATGATCAACTGCCAGGATGTGTGATTCATATAATTAACACCTGAGAAGGAGAGATCTTTGAAACCACAGGTGATGGCTTCATAGAGAAAATGAGTTTTGAACGAGACTTTGAAGAAGAGGTAGAATTTGAATAAGTGGAGAGGTGAAAATCCTACTCAATTTAGGACTGAGTTGTATTTTCCCAAGAAGGTAATTATTTAATTAAAGACCGAGCCTTTTAAAGTGGTAAATATTAAAGAGCATGAGATAATACTGTAGAAGACTGTAGAAAACATCATGCTGGGAAGATGGCTGGCAAATTTTTTTTCCCTCTGATGGTGCCAAGGTTTCATCTTTTTTTTTTTTTTTTATCAGATATTTGTGTCAGTTGGTTGGAAAATTGAGTAGGTAATATTTATTTTCTTTCACAAGGGCACTGAACATTTTCATTTTAATTAAATAGCACTCTCTGTTGTGCTATATTGGTTTAAAAAATAGAAACAAATATTCTGTGCTCCTGTTCACAAGGAAATCCAAAATTAACAAAAGTAAGGAAACCCCCATTGAGTAATGTCAGCTGGTACTTTCTGCAAGTGTGTCCAGATCTGTGCAAGAGCTAAGCTGGTAGAAAGAAATTGGGGAGATTCCTTTCTTAACTTTGACAGGTAAATTTGCTTTTCAATCTTTCTGTTCTCATTTGTCCTATTTAAACAATGGAAACTATTTCTAGAAGGATTGAATAAAATGCATTTTTTAAAGAATTTTATTTATTCATGAGAGACACAGAGAGAGGCAGAGACATAGGCAGAGAAGCTGGCTCCATGCAGGAAGCCTGATATGGGACTTGATCCCAGGACTCTGGGATCATGCCTAAGCCAAAGGCAGATGCTTAACTGCTGAGCCACCCAGGTGTCCCAGTATTTTACTGTTTAAATGTCATTTACAGTATATGAATCCCACTAGCTAGTCTGTCACTGCTTTTCTCCTCAGGTCTTTATCTCTGGAACTCCTACTCTCCTCTCTTTGTTTTGCATTTTCCTCAGAGAGCTCATTGAGGACAAAGGCTGAGCCTCACTGAGTTTTATGACCTCAATATCTTGCAGAATTCCTGGCTTATAATAGACATTCAGTGTGTGGCTAGATGACGTCGTACACTCATACTTCATGCCTGGTTAATAGGGAGGTACTCTTATAGAACTGTGGAAAGGGGAGTAGCTTTCAGTGTTTGCATAACGTTCGTCTCTCTTGAGCCACTTTACTTTGCAGACAAAAACTGGCTGCTTCTTGTTACTCTGTTCCTCTCCAGTATGGCCCATAGGGCACCTCCCAGCCTTCCTGGCCACCTCCCTCTCTGTCTACTCAAGGCTGATCCCACTCAGAGCGCCTTCCATGGGAAATCTTTGTAACCCACTTCTGCTCAAGATAGCCTATTCCTTTCTGTAGCATTTCTTACACACACACACACACACACACAAACACACACACACATTCCTTGCCCCTCTTTAAAGTTGTTCTCTTTTTGATTGGGTAATATATCCAGGTAGTATAAAATTCACAAAGTACATAAGACTATGTACTGAAAAGTAGGGTCTTTGCGTCCCTGAAGGCAGTTAGAGTTACCTGTTTCTTTTGTATCCCTGTAGAAATAGCTGTGTGTGTCTGTGTGTCTCAACAGTAGCAGGTTAGCCGTACTGTTCTACTTTGCTTTTTTCACTTAAATATTTTGGATATCTTTTCACATCACTACAAATAGTACTTCATTATTCTTTTTAATGGCTACATGGTAACTCATAATTTTTAACCAGTTCCCTGATGATGAGGATAATTGACTATTACCCACAATCCTGCAATAAATAGTCTTACACTATACAGACAGAATTCCACACAAGTAGGCCTATATCTGTAAGAAAAATGCTGGCGAAATTGCTGAGTCAAAGCCCATGTGAATTTTTTAATTGTACTATGGAGGACAAATTGCCCTCCATAAAGATTATATTAATTGTTGAAGTCCCATCAACAGGTGTGGGAGAGCCTGTTTACTGCATACTGGCCAACTCAAGTTTAATTAAAATCTTTTGGGTCTTTGCCACTTACATGTTCCTGATAAACTGTTCTTACTCTCTTTCCTGTCTGTTGTCCTTTAGAACACTTCCGCTGATCTCCCTTGTGTTATCAGTTCTTTGCAATTTCAGATAATCTGATATTCTCATGGACTCTATATTCCTTAACTTTCAGGAGAGTTCTTGTTTCTGATGTTTGTCCCATGGGCATGTGCCTGCCACTCTCAAATTTTGGTGTAAATAATATGGTCACTCTAAAGCATCTTTGCATTGTTCCCCCCCCCCCCCCCCGCCCCCGTTACTTCCACGTCACAGTGCCCTGTGAATGTTTATGGATTGTCCTAAGTGGGCAGACTCTATCTGTGTATGTCATTTTGAAGAAAATGGAGTTATGGCTTTCTAAATATTTTGCACTAGTTCCTGCCTTTGTGTTAAATATTTTAGATAACATTAGCCTTTGTTACTGTATATATGACTCTCAGTGCTCAAACCCAGCCTATTTGATATTGACCTTTTTTTACTTAAAAATTTTTTTAAATAATTTAAAAATCATTTTGAGAGCAAGCACATGCAGAGAGGCAGAGGGAGAAGTAGACTCCTTGCCGAGCAGGGAGCCTAATGCAGGGCTTAATCCCAGGCCCCTGGGATCATGACCTGAACCAAAGGGCAGATGCTTAACCGACTGACCCACACAGGCACCCTCGCTATTGACTTTTACCTTGTTAGAGATGCTAACACAAATTCACTTAAAGATACTGATATGGTTTTATGGCTTGTTTCCTTCCTAGTAGGCCTAGATAAAACCTTTCTGGGTCTATTTTGCAGAGCTTGGTGAGAAGGTGGGAAGAATCTCTTTGGATAGTGAGGAAACTCAGGGTCTTGGCCAAGTTAACAGGGTGCCCTGCAGAGCTGAGATGGTGAGAGTCAGGCAGCTATGCAGGGAGCCCTCATTCATAACCAGGCTACTGTGTCACCTCTCTAGACAGCAAGATGAGAAGAGCAGAATGGGCAGCAAAGTTTTTAGGCTGAAATATTTGAGGGGAGGGAGGATTCAACTTAGTGGTTCCATATTAAATCATTGAAGATCACTGCAAAAGTATGAATTATTTTGACATGCTGTAGGTTTGGGAAGGTGGACCAGGTGAAGAGAGACAGTAGGCTAGCAAGTACTGATTCACAGAATCTTAAATACTTCTTTTATTAAAATAACATTTCTAACCATGGGGTTTCAGTTGCATACTTGAGTATGCACCACACAAAACAACTGGCTGAGGAAGGGAGGCTTGGTTAAATGCTAGCCTGTGTTGTTATCCAAGGCCTGTACCCAGTGTGCTTTTTTCTGACTCATCTAAGTTAAATGCAAGGGTAGTCAAACAGAGGCTTTGTTCCAGTTACCTCATGTCATAGACTTAATGTCTAACATTCTCTAATCTATTAAAAAAAATCTTAAGATCAGTGTGTAATAATATTTCTGATAATAATAATATTTCTGATCCAAAAATTGCATTTAGCAGTATATAATAACAACTGGGTCATAGCTCTCTTGTAGAAAATGACAAGAGGAAAGAAAAGAACTTAGTTGGCTTTGTAAGAGTATGCCCCTTTCTGAGAAAGGAATTTTGGATGTTTGTGCTCCCCCCGCCCTTTTTTTCTTTTTAAAAAAATTATTCTCTCCCACTCGATTTTCCCTTTGAGGAGACTGGAAGTAAAATGAATCAGCCCCTAGAAGAATGTCCTCTGCATTCGTACGGTTGGTTGTCTGCATTTCTCCATATTCTACATGTCTACATTGTCTATATGAAACCAGTCATGTTACTAATTACATTCTCACTTGGCCAAAGGGTTAACTGTTCTGAAATGGGATTTGTTTTTCTGTTGTTGTTGTTTTATTTTTTTATTTTTTTGATTATTTTTTTTGAAATGGGATTTGAATGCCCATATCTTTCATAGGCCTAAGCTTGTCTCTGGTATTTTAATAAATAAACATTTTTACAGAGTGATTCAGCTCAAATTAATGTCATATATAAGAGAATCTACATAAGGCACTCATACTTACCCTTTCTTGTTTCTCTCTCTCAGTCTCTCTCTCTCTCTCTCTCTCTCTCTGTCTCTCTGTCTCTCTCTTTCAGTGTTCCAAATCACACAAAGGTCTGGAAGTCCACAGGCCACATTAGCCTGAAATGTGAGGTTTTTTTTGGCTCACACAATGTTGAGATTTGTTGTTTTTTCAATGCAGTTGAAAAACTGCATAGGTAGGAGTTGTGCTTCTCATTTAATGCCTTTCTGACCATTCGCTTTTGTTCTCTGACTAGTTATACTTTCACTGTCCTTCCCTGGTAGGCATCCACTTTTATAGTTGTTGCTTTACATTTAAGACACCCTGTGAACATAGAATAAGCACAGGAGATTAGGAGATAGAATAAAATTCTGCCCCTAAGAGCTTTATAGAGAAGCATTTCACATTGAATAAAGAACTCTTTAAAAAAAAAAAAAGAACTTTTATTTCTGTTTTAATAAATGTTTTTTAGTATTATCATTTCATACCAGTATCATCCCCTCCCACACTCCTCAGATTTAATTACTGTTAGGCTGGGCCGGGCCTTAGAGCGAGATAAATACAAGGTTGGTAGAGAGAATTAGGGAACCGTATCAAGGTTTAGAGTACCAAGGGTCAGTAGTAGGCCAGTCTACTTCCAGCCAGAATATACACAAACAATGAGGTCAAGACAAGTTACAGGTCATAGCAAAGTAGAAAGACTGGGGAATAGTAATAGCATCCTGGGCCTGTAGGGCAACAGAATAGAGAACTGGGGCCTCCATGAACTAGTATGAGATTAGAAAGGCAGGCAAGGAGCCTGAGTGGTCGGGGCTCAGGGTCCCAGATAAGGAAGAAAGTCTCTGGGGAAACAGTACAGGGCACCACAGAACAACCTCCTTTGTTTAGATCTTTCTTTTTTAGTTTACAGACTTTGGTTTTTAGAGAAGTTTCAGGTTTGCAGAATAATTGAGTGGATAATAGATTTCTAACATGCTTTCCTCCCACCATTTTCCTATTTCAAACATCTTGCATATGAGTGTGGTGTATTTGTTATAATTGATGAAACAATATTGATAGAGCACTGATAACTGAAGTCCATCATTTATATGGGTGTTCACTCTTTTGCTAATAGTATGGTGGGGTTTTTTATGGTAAAATGTAACATTCACCATCTCAACTGTTTTTCAATGTTCAGATCAGTGACATGTAGTACACTCGCATTGTTACACCCACACTACCACCATCCATCTCTAGCACTTTTTTATGATCCTGCACTGAAACTCTGTGCCCACAGAACAGTCACTCTGCAGCCCCACCCCCAGCCCCTGGTAACCACTGTTTTATTCTGTGTCTCTGTATATGACTCTTGGAAGTACCTCACTCATACAAGTGGAGTTAAATAATATTTGTCCTTTTGTATCTGGCTTATTTCACTTAGCACAGTGTCTTCAAGGTTCATCCGTGTAGTAGCATGTGTCAGAATTCTCTTCCTTTTTAAGGCTGAATAAATACTCCATTGTATTTTGTTTATCCATTCATCTGTCAGTAGACACTCGGGTGCTTCTCCCTCATCGCTATAATGCTGCTAATGAAGATTGGTATACACATACCTGTTTGAGTCCCTACTTTGAATTTTTTACACCCAGAAGTGGAATTACTGGGTCAAATGGTTTGTGGGTTTTTGACGAATGCAGAATGTCATGTATGCACTATTATAATATGTAGAATAATTTCACTGCCCTGAAAATCTCATGCTTGAACTCTTCATTCCTCCCCATCTTTGCCTTTGCTTAGATTTTATTATGTTCCTTCTGTGGAGATTTAAATACTGTTTATACTCCACTAAGGTAAGTTTTCAGGTGAAGATGAGGAGGATCTTAGAGCTATTAGTAGACGTAATGAAACAGTGATCAAGGGACTCAGCAGAAAATTCTGATAAATTATAGTCCTTTGGGCTTTCAGATTTTGAAGTTTATGCAATAAACATAAGGTAACAAATACAGAGCTTTAGAATGTGTTGGTCTTATATATTTATTTTAAAAGCTTTTATTTATTTATTCACGAGAGACACACAGAGAGAGGCAGAGACACATGCAGAGGGAGAAGCAGGCTCCCTGCAAGGAGCCCAATGCAGGACTTGATCCTAGACTCCAGGGTCATGCCCTTAGCCAAAGGCAGATGCTCAACTGATGAGCCACCCAGGTGTCCCAGAATGCCTGGGTTTTAAATTCAGTATTTGTGGGTATACAGTTTTGTATTTCATCTGTTTGTTCCACAAAGCTTTATTAAGCACCTACTATATGCCACACCCTGGGCTAGATGTCATTCAAGCAAGTTAGAGACTATTTTTAAGAGCTTCCACCTTATGCACCAAGGAACCCTTTTGCACTTGTTCTCCCAGAAACATGTATTGTGTTTTGAAAGATGTCATTATGTAACTACACTTGTGCTAGGCTTTCCCAGTTCATTGAAAATAGCTTTTGAACCTCCGCAATAATTTTCAGGGAGTCCTATTAGTTCTAGATGTCTTCATAAGAACACGGGTCGGCTTTTATGCAGAGCGTGATTAGGTAGTGTGACCGTCTGTGTGCCCTGTCCTGCCATTACAGCTGTATCAAGGTACTTTATGTGGCTGTTTTCCAGACTTAGCATGCTCAGGTTACCATTTCTCTATCTTCTCCAGTTGCTTGCTGACCTAGCCTTTTCCCCTATACTTCCTTTGTGCCAGTGACCATTTACATGTAAAAAACATAATGGGATAGAAGATGAAAAGAAGAGAAAGCTCCCTCCTTTGGGAAGCTGTGTTCCTGAAATCAGGGGGCTCCATGCCTTTTTCACTGTACTTCCTTATCAGAGGTAGCATATGCTTTCTGATATTTTGTGTATTCATACGTGTTCTGCATGCAATCTGTACTTATGTGAAGCCTAATTTTTTTTTCATTTTTTGGATAAAAGTTATCTTTAAATAGAAATCCTAAGATGTTACATGCCACAGTGCATGCATCCTACTTTGAAAACCTATGCTGAGATAACTAGCTTTAATATTTTCTGCTGAGAAAAATACCTCACCACTGCGTATGACTGTAGCATAGAGTCTATAGATAGTGCCAAGGAATCTAAAAGCTATAAATAGACAGGTCCATTTCATTAGGGGAAAGTCCTAGCGTCTATTTCTAATTCACTGTGCTACTGAAGTTTTACTCTATGTGCATTTATAATAGAAATAGCATATTCTGAAAAATGGATATGGTTTTAGATCAGATGGCAGCCATTCATCTCCCACAACCAGTATTTTTTGGACACCTTCGGAGTGATCACATTACCATATTACCGCACTCTGACCATTCACCGTACACGATACTATATGATGATTCCATTTGACATCCGTAGTCCACGTTTTTTCTGTTTTTGCTAGATACTTTTTAAGCATTTTAGTCTCCTGTGGCTATACTATCAGAGAAATGACTCCTAATACAGAGCCAAATGAAATCCATGAACAGCAATCCACTGAAGTTACTTCAATGGCACAGGCTTTTAAATGAATCATTAATGGTATATACTCTATGTCTTTGCTATTTGGTCTCGGGAGGGTCGATAGACAGAAGGAGATAGAAGAATAGCC
This sequence comes from Vulpes vulpes, assembly GCF_048418805.1. Taxonomy (NCBI): domain Eukaryota; kingdom Metazoa; phylum Chordata; class Mammalia; order Carnivora; family Canidae; genus Vulpes; species Vulpes vulpes. The sequence goes on along the minus strand of NC_132792.1, from coordinate 13,944,618 downwards.
TAAGTTGCATTTAGTGTTTCCAGTGTTCCAAAGCCTGGATATAAATGAAAGATGATCATTTCTATTTAACTTATCTGGCTGGATTCCTGTGCCTAATGGCTGCATATATACCATAAACACGGTGGAGAAGCAGCCATGGAAACACTTGTTTTCTTGTTGGGCTAAATTTACTCTGGGTTGAATATTAACACAGTGCCTGGCAGTACTTTAAAAGCAAAAATAGCTTAAGCGTGACTCACTCTGAGTCATTTACTGCTAGTGCTGCTATACTGCCTAGAGCTTGACATTGAACAAGTTGGCAGCCTGTATTGCTACATTTTTTCTAGGAACTCTGAACAGATTTCATTCTTGTGAATTCGCTTGTGCAACGATATTAAATAGAGTAATATGTTTATTTTGTTTCAAAGTCAAATGAATTTGAGAATGGTGAAACTGAAGTATTTTTCTTGGGCTTTCTGGAAAAGCAAGATTCTCAGAATTCTCCTGTGGTTAAAAGACTTACTTTATCTTATAAAGAATTAATAAAATGTCATGAAGGTTTTGTTTCAGATGCTTGGGCTTTTCTGATCAAAAACCTCACATTTCCTGAAAATTATTATTAAAAAAAAAGAGCTTAGTAGTACTATCAAGTAGGATTCATTAGTTTTCTGACATTACCTGACAAGATGGAAACATGCCATCCTGAAAGCTTTTTCTTTCTTCTTCTTCTTCTTCTTTTTTTTTTTTTTTTTTAATACGATGAGGCATGTAACATAGCCTGCCTTGTAGTTAAGTTGGGTGTATGACTTGTAAAGTCCTCTCTTGTTATTAAAGGTTATATAATGGGAAGTTCATTGGTTTTGAAAGGCAGACCAAACCCACCCACGGGATTTCTATTGGCCCTTTAAATAAATGTAATTGCATGCCTTTCCCTGAGTAACCCGTGTGGCTGAAGAGGGAGTGAGCAGCTTGTTGGCTGACTGTAGAAAAACCTATGAAGGATCAGTTGGTCTCCTCTGGGCTGGGGTCAGGAATGGCTGAGAATCTAAAAGTATATACATGAGGATAGTTTTCCCATGGTGTTGCAATCTTTTATTTTAACATGTTTTTGTGTTTAGTTTTTGGAGTTGCCTAACAGTATAATTTCAATTGAGGCTTAGTTTCAACTCTTTTATTATAAACTGTGGGAACATGATTTTTTTTTCTATTTAAAGGCACTATCATTTTGCCTTAGGATTTCAGTGATTTATAAAGAAAGTTTTCCTATGACAGCCTAAAACCAAAATGAGCCTAACCTAATGCTAGATATTATTTTGAAATTGTTTTACCATAAAATTCTTACATTGGAAGATGTAACTCTGGCAGAGAATTTCAACATAGTTGCATAAATTGTGTTTCATATTACAACTTGTTCTCTACTTGACTTCATTGAAATTAATAAAAGGACTCTTTCAGAAGGATCTGGTGAGTTAGCATCATTATTAAAAAAAAAAAAAAAGCGAAGAACTTACTCATAATGTATCCTGTGTTGCTAAGTTTTCAAAGTTAGTGATCTCAGCCACACCCTGAGCCCTTTCAGAAGACTGAAATCCACTTATTCATTTGTACTGGCTTAAAATTTTCTTCCCAATAAAGTAAAAAGTAAAAAGAGTAGAGATTGATATGAATCTTCCCTGAGATATTTGGTGATTTCATGAAAACCTAATGTTTTTGAAAATTGAGTTGCTGCCAAGTCTTGAATGTAAAACGTAGTTCCTTATTCTGTGGTTAGAGAGGCCCTTTAAAGCAGGGCTTTCTGACTTGGGCACTGTGGGTGCTAAAAATATCCCCAAGGTGCTTTTTGCATCCCAAAGGGGTACCATCATCCTGCCTTAGATCCAGAGGAGAGAATGCCAGGTCCTGCCATAACATTCCCCTGAGTTGTGGTCATACTGACTGTCTGCTGCTGCATTTTGGAGATCTATAAATGAGTTATTTGTATGGCTTGAAAATTAACTCAAGATTTAGTTAACCAACACTTTTCAGGTTGTAAACAGAGAAGTCTAGTCTAAATGAATCTCAATATAGCTCAGTAGCCCATCTGTTATTACAGCAGTTAAGTCAGTGTGTCTTGTCCATAGGAATGTATGAAGATAACCTAAAGCCTTCATGCAGGGCTCAGCATATAGTATGTATTCAGTAAAAGCCCATTAAATCTGAATTTGCTTCTATGGCCAGTATTTCAACTGCTCACCTTAATTTGGTCGGTCAAGCTTGATTCCTTTCCTCTCATTCATTTCTCTACTGAAACATTTATTGAGCTCTTATTATATGCCAGAAACTTGTGAGATAGTTGAAATAAAAAATTAAAAAGCCTTCAAGAAATACAGTCTTCATTTGGAGAGGCAGATAGGCAAATTATTAAATACGTTCCTCATATGCTTTTTTTTTTTTTAAAGTCTAGGTACAAGGATGTCATGACCTTCAGTAGTAACATTTCAAAAAACAAACAAACCAACAGCAATTTTTGACTTGACATTCTTTGACATAGTATACTAGGTCTGTTCAGGGTACTGTGAAGTGTAGGTGGTAGCATCAGTCCCATTTTACAAAGGAAGATATTGAGGCTCATAGAGCGTGAGCAGTTTGCCCAACTTCATATTCATGATTCAGACCCAGGAAGTCTGGTTGCAGAGTCCATGCCATTACCCATTACATAAACTGCCTCTTGTTGATTGACGTTACTGAAGAAAAAGAACTCTTAGAATAAGTAAGAGAAAGTGGGAGATCAGGACACCAGTGATAATGGGATCTCTTTTGTGGAGCATTCAATTTTTTTTTTTAATGAGTGATTATTTTGGAGTACTTTTGCTAAAATCCGTGTTGCTAAAACAAAGTGCCTTCGTAAGTAGGCTAATTCCGAGAGTGATTTACCACATACCCAGCATATCTTTCTTAGGCTATATGTGCTAATCCCTAAAATGAGCTGAGTCTGAGGACTTAATGTTCTTTCACATGACCTCAGAGACTAAAATGAGCTATTAACCCAGTGCTGCCATTCAGAGAGCAGGGCTCAGAAACAGCTCAGCTAAAAGGAGAGCTTTCCTTCAGTGGAAGGCAGTGCGCCTTGTCTCATCTTGTGGCTCTTTTAAGTTCTCTGACAACCTCTTTCTGCCCTTTCAACTTTGTTCACCTCTAACCCAACAATTTTTTTTTTTTTTTAATGGTCACCACTACTAAACAGTTATTCAGACCCTGCTGCTCTTTCTTCCTTGGCTCTGTCCAGGCTTCCAATAGCTGCAGCAGCAGCAGCACCAGCAGCAGCAGAAGTGAAAGCCCTGTGCCCATATCCTGCAGGTGGGGCAACCCCCTGAAGCAGGGCCCAAAGGGACAGTGAGCAAAGACGCTTCTCCAGGGAGATCCCCTGTCATTTTTTTCTGTTTCATTGTGTGCTTTGGAGGATCTTTGTTTTTATTTGGTAGGGTATTTTTTAATTTCTTGGCCTTTTTTTAAGGAAGTGTTTCATCTGAAAACATGGGAGCAAATTGTACTTGCTGAATGAAGCTATCTACAAGGACATTGCAGTTTTCACCTCCTTCCTGCAGCCCAGCATGGGGCCATTATAGGCAAATTATCATTCTGCTTGGTGAGTAGGAAGCAGCAGAGAAAATGCATTTCCAGATACACTATTCGTGAGGTTTTTTTTTTTTTTAATTTTCAAATAATCATTTCCTGAAGATGAATTTTAATAGACTTGTTACAGCTTAATCAAAGAATATCATTGCATCTGAAGTTGCCTTCACTTAGCACCCACATATGTAACACTTAGAAATTATTTACACTTTTGATTCATTACAAACTTGAGATTTATTTGTTTAAAAAAATGCATACGATTTTCTTCAAGAAAATGAGAATCAAATATTTTGTCTTGAGCCTCTTTGCACATTAAACTAGCATCTTGATAATTGAGATGATGCACTGTGGAAAGAAATGCAGTTCTACCTTGAGGGCATTGTGACTTTTGACTAAATATTCTTGTGCCGCAGCCCTTGCTGTGAACTTCTTTTAAACATGTCTAATCCTGACATTCTAAAATAACATTTTATGAACCACCGGAAAGATAAGGTGACCATACAATTATCAGATGGTGAATTCTAATCATGGGACATTCGCATGGGTCATCTGTAATTGAAGACTGCATCCTTTGTAATTGACTACAGTGCAAGTAAGGACGTGGAGACGGCCGGCAACAGAAAGGAGAGGAGTGAACAGAAAGGAGAGGAGTGAACGGCTGCTTCCTTGGCCCTGAGCCCACTCATATCTGTAGTTGGGATCAGTTTTAGATCTCATCCCTTTTTTTTTTATTTTTTATTTTATTAATATCTTTCACAGAAAGAGAGCACACAAGCCCAAACAGAGGCAGAGTGAGAAACAGACTCCCCACTGAGTAGGGAGTCCATTGTGGGGCTGGATCCCAGGACCCTGAGATATCATGATCTGAGCCAAAGGCAGACGCTCAACCAACTGAACCCCCAGGTGCCCCTAGATCTCATACTTGATGCTTGGAGGCCTTGGGGGTTTGGAAAACCAGTTTGATCATTTCAGGCAGCTCTACATTATTGTTTTCTGAGGTTTTCACTTCCTGACTCTGGAGGAAGGAGTGCCGTGTGTCATAGAGGGAATGGGGGTTACTCTTGAGAATAAAAATGTAGCTTTGGATATGAGGTTGGGGTGGGAGGAGAAAATTTGTGGGAAAGATAAAGGAGAGGAAGAGACAACTTTCCCTCTCCCCCTTTTTCCTCCCTGTTTGAGAGTCTGGTTATTTCTGCTTTCTCCCTTGGCTTCCTCTTCTCAGCCCCTTCGATGGCACTGTGCTTCAAAACTTGTTCTCTCCCCCCTCTCTCTTCTTTGTGTCCCCACCCCTATCACCTTCTTTCAATGGCCCATCCCACTTCACAGGGGGGTCCACCAGTCGGTGCCACATTCACAGCATGGCTGGTGCAGTCTGAAATACCTGTGGGCACTCAGGGTCTTTTTCAGCCTTTGCCACCCAGCAAGCTTAGCCAGACTTTTAGGTTCCCTTTGAGTCAGGGCGAGCCCCTGTACTCATCCTCATCTGTCTTCCAGTCTGGCAGACAGTCTCCAGACCCACGGGACATGAGATAGGAGAGGACCTGCCAGATCCTGGACATTGGTAGTAGAGATTGCATAAATAATGTCAGTGTCTGTTCTGCAGGTAACAGTAAGAAAATAAGGGGGTTTTCCCTGATTTGTGGATGGGTTAACTACAGCTCAGAGAGAACAAATGACCCGGCTGCCAAGTGGCAGAGCTGGAAACACCAGCTAAGCCCCTGTCCAGACCTAGTGCTTTGCTCTACCAAATAACTAGTCAAATGCTTATTTGTTCTACTTTCTGTTTACAATTAAGGAAGACTTTTCTTAGCATCTTCTTCTAAACTGTAGCATTAATTTTTAATTTTTAATGTCTCCCTGAATATATTCAGATTAATATTAATAATCAGGAAATCTTTTACTAGACTAGTAAGCCTCTTAAGTATTTGCAAATCTGATTAAGGTTTAATTAGAATTTCTTTATACTCAATCTTTTTTTTTTTTTTTTTTTTAAGATTTTATTTATGTATTCATGAAAGAGGTAGAGACATAGCAGAGGGAGAAGCAGCCTCCCTGCAGGGAGCCCGGTGCAGGACTCAATCCCAGGACCCTGGGATCACCCCCTGAGCCAAAGGCAGATGCTCAGCTACTGAGCCAGCTACCCAGGTGCCCCTATATTCAATCTTTTTTTTTAATAAAGATTTTATTTATTCATGAGAAATACAGAAAGGCAGAGACACAGGCAGAGGGAGAGGCAGGCTCCCTGTGGGGAGCCCGATGTGGGACTTGATCCCAGGACCCCCTGATCACTATCTGAGCCAAAGGCAGACGCTCAACCACCGAGCCACCAGGCATCCCTATATTCAATCTTTCTAAAATTACTTTGCTAACTATATAATTGTGTATATTATAGAAAATTCAGATAATATAGGGGACAAAAAAATAAACACCTAGTCTCTCACCACTCAGGGATAGCCATGTAGTAACATCTTCTGTATTTCCTTAGTCTTTTTTCCTATAAAATATAAATATAGTTGCAATATTGAGATCAGCCCTGTGTCTTGATTATTTCACTCTGTATAGTGTAAGCTGATTAAATATTTGAAAACATGATTTTAAGATGATGCCTAATATTCCATTTTATTAAGGTATTGTGATTGTCCCTCTTTAAATCATACCTCTATTAATACTCACTGATAGACAATCAGTTGATAATAATGGATATTATCATTTTTTAAAGTCAGTTTGGTAGTTTAAAAATAGTATTTAATGCATTGAGTCTACACCATCAAAAGGCACCATTTTTAGGTCATTTCTTTGTTTTAAATTTACGTATTGTAAAGATTAAATAACAGTATTTTTTCAGGGAGAAGTTGTTTTCTAAAACTTACTTCAAAAGTTGGAACAAGTGATTGGTGTTTTGTTCTGGTAAAAATTTACTCCTTTTGAAAGTGTTTTGATACATCTGTTTGTTCAGTCGGCAGACATTTATTAAATTCTTTCCTATACAAAGTGTTAATTGCTGAGAATAAAAAGAAGAAAAGCATGCTTTCTGCCTTTAAGAAGCTTGTAATTTATGCAGGTAACATATATGTAAACATAATTTTGTGTTTAACATAAATAATGGTAATAGTATGACTCTGAGAAATGAATACTAAAGTGAAGCTGCAAGCAGCTTGCAGGGAGAATACAAAGGAAAAGTGGTTAATTCTGATCAGGGGAATAAAGGGAAGACTTCCTGGAAGAGTTGACATTTGAGCCAGGCCTTGAGGCATGAGTAGAATTTCTCTCCCACAGAGAAAGCAGCAAAGGGCATGTGAGGCTGGGAGTATAGTATAATCAGACCCACAGGTGGCTGGGAGTGCATGTCATACTGAAGAAAGCAAATGTTCCACAGGGGTCGGTGTGGAATGTGCCAGGATGGGGGTGGGGGGTGGGGAGTATGAGAATGAGGCAGGGGGCAATAGTAGCAAATAAACCTAGAGCTAGTAGAGGGTCAAACAGTTGATGCTCAATTTGTGTGTACCTGGCTCTGTGCTACATTCCTTCCCATCTATAATCTCATTTGATTTACATGACAGTTTTGTGAGCTATTAATAACCCCACTCAAACATGGAAATAAAAGCTCAGAAAGCCTCAGTAATTCTCCTTCGCCCCCCTGTCACAAAGCTTGTAAGAGGCAGGACCAAAACTCAAATGTAGGCCTGAAGTTCATGCTTTTTTGCTGTTTTTCTTTTCTTTTTTTTTTTTTTTTTTCATGGCTCTACTTAAGAGATAAGTATAGAAAGCTCTAAAAACTATGTGAGGTGTTTGTGGGCATTGCTGTTTTTTTGATGAGTGATAATTATCTGACTAGTGAAGATAATATCTTGACTAGTGAAGACAGAGTGAAAGGTGAGTTGGAAAGAGATACTGCAAGAAATGAGACGAGACTGACAACTATGACAGAAATCCAAGCAAGATGTGGCGAGTCTGACTACCGCAGTGGCAGTGGGAATAAAAATGCAAACACGGGGAAAAGAGATTTGGAGGGAGAATTTAAGCACTGGGGAGGCTGGTGATCTAAAGGCATTGAGGAGGCTGAGATTAGGTTATAGGCTCAACTTGGTGGGTTTTTGTTTTTGTTTTTGTTTTAATCACACACCCCTTTAGTAGTTAAATACTTTTCAGTCTGTATCCAGTACAGAAATTTTACTATTTTATTTTATTCTCCTTTTCAGTGGATTTTCTTGTGCCTATCCATTTTAGAGCTCACTGGAATTAATTAAGAAGAATGTGTATTCGGGAAGGTTGGTAGGGAGAAAAGTTAGCAAATGAGAGTTTCATTTTGGATACACTGAGTTTGAGGTGCCTAAAGGAATGCAGTCATTTGGAGATGTTTCATCAAAGTCAGAAGTGAGTAGTGAAGATTTTAGGAAGTAAAATCATACCAAGCTTATGTTCTAAATGAAATTCAGATTTATCCTCAAAACAGAGCCCAGTAAATTTTTTTCCTAGTTCTATTTTCTGTATAAGAATGATTATATATTAAAGTTAGGAGTCTGTTTTATATTATTTTTAGCTATATATCTTTAGTTGATTGTTTTAGTGTTTTATCATTTGATTCTCCACTAAATATTTACAGATTTTTGAAAATTGTATCCTTGGTGGTCTAAATTAAAGAGTCAGTATTCTTAAAATAACTCTTTTGTGTAGTCTAAAACAGGAAAATCTTTTTTTAAGACCTTGTAGATTGTAACTCATTCGCCTATTCAGACTTCCTTAAAATATTCAAAGGTATCAAGCCTAAACATGCCTTCCAAACAAGGAGATTCATCCAAAGATCAGAATGTCTTTATAAATGGCTTATGCTTTTCAGTAACTTTCTCAAAAGTATAATTTTTATTTCCTTCTGGCTAGTCCTCTGTTACTGAGTGAATACCTATAAAGCCTAGCCCAAAATACTTTCCATTTATTAAGACCCTACAATTACATGATTAAAGGCACAGATGCTGGTTGGTGTTTTGGGGGTGGCTTAGTTTGGTTTGATTTTAATTAAGAATGCTAGTTTTTTCAGTCTTCAGCCAACAAAATCTTTTATCCTTAATATTCAAAGCATATTTCCCCTTGGGGAAGTGGGGATGAAAAACAGCTGTAGTTCCTCCAAATCTCCTGAGGTTCAGTTAACTTTCTTCCTTTTGTCTATTTCCTATTCAGCATCAATATCAGTGTTCTTGATGAATATTTATTGACTACCCAGTGAATAGTGGTGCCATTGTAAGTTGATCACATGCTGATGTGGGAAAGCACCTTTTCTTTTTTAATATTTAATGAATAAAAGGCACAAAGAATTTAACAGACCAGGTCAAATTCACAAAAAGAGTCTTTGGTGCACTTGGGGAAGTAGATTCTCAAAACACCTACGTTAAAAATGGTAGCATTCCTATTGGAAGAAATGGCATGGCTAACTGACGTTGATGGGTCTCCTTGATCTTGCCCCTGTCTGTCTTAGACAGCAGAGGGCAGCAGCATGAGATACTAGTTCTCCTGGAGCCATCAGCTTTTACTAGCTAGCTCTTTCCTTCACTGAGCTCTGTACACACCAGGTACAGCTGCCCTGCAAGGACAGCAGATATTTGAGACTCTGAGGTAGAGGATTAAAGCACTGAACAAAATCACAGTGTAGATGGATAGTTCATAAAAATGACAGTATCAGATTTTACATTCTAACACACATAATCCTGGTCTCTTGCTTTTTCTAGAGCACTTTTGAGAGAACAGATATTTAGGACTGTTAGTCATAGAATAAACCTTACAGTCTCAGGATGTTAATAGTGTTTAACAGGTAGAGGCAGGATGAGGCAATCTACAGGAAGTGCTGCCACAGTGAGGATTTAGTAAATATGAAATGAATGATTGCTGACATCCCTTCAAGAAAACAGCTTGTTTCCATAGCTGATCTGGACTCACAATGTATTGCTGTTTTGTATTTGGACAGCCTAAAACAGCAGTTATTGTAAAAAAAACAAAGTGACTAAGGCATCTCAAGACCTTTGTTCTAGTTCTGCCACCTTAATATTGTTAAGTGCTGGGGATCCATGGGTGGCTCATCGGTTTGGCCCCTGCCTTTGGTCCAGGGCGTGATCCTGGGGTCCCGGGATGGAGTCCCACATCAGGCTCCCTGCGTGGAGCCTGCTTCTCCCTCTGCCTGTATCTCTGCCTCTCTGTCTGTGTCTCTCATGAATAAATAAATAAAATTATATATATATATATATTTTTAAGTGCTCACAGAACAACCTCTTGAAAGCTTTTTCTCATTCCTTGGAGTAAAGTTTGTATTTCCTTTTGTGTTATCTCCAAACTCTGATCATAACATTCTGCACACTGTATGTCACAAACCACTAGTGAATAATGACATCATCGTAAAAGGTTATGACCAGCATTTTATTGTAAAAGAAAAGATAGTGAACAGGGTAGATTAGAAAATACCACATGCATCATGCATAGGAAGAGTGTCATTTCATAAAACTTGCATTCATTTAAACATAAGTTCTGTACACTAGGTTGTAAGGTAAAATGTATTTCTTACTGCAGATCATGGTTAAAAATTTTTTTAAAAACACTTCATTGTAGTATGTATCACATCTTCATGTCATTCTGTGTATAAATCTGTCCCCTCTACTAGACTATGTACCTCTTGAAAGAAGGAATCACATTTTCACAATTTGTCTCTTAATTCCTAATACCTACAATAGATCTGCCTGACATACACGAGGTGTTCAGTAAATGTTTGTGGAATGAATGAATGAGTGCATAAATGAAAATCACTTAATTCCTCTGAGCCTCATACTTCTTTTTCACGAATTAGAATGTTAACCACCAGATCTCACAATGTTATTGTGAAGATCAGTTGAGATAATGTATGTGAAAATACTTTATACAAGTGTTATGAGCATAATCAGCTTATTGTCTAGCATAATTTTTATTGTTGGGCAGATAAGCCTCAGGAACTCTGGAAATCTTAACACAGTGTTCTCAAGATGGCATTTTTTTTGTTGTTCTGTTATAATACTATGATGGGCCTTTTTAGATACAGAGTTAAGAGACAGTCTTGAAAAATTGGTTGTATGCCTTTTTTAAACTTTTTATCATGAAATGTTCAACATACAAAGTAGGTACGGTGGGGGGGGGGGATTTTTTTCCTCTACCCTTCTAGTTTCTTTGAGCTGGTATATTCATTAAATTGAGTAAGATTAACAGGAGAATGAAAGGTTTAAACAGGAGAAGAACAAATTTAATTGCATAGGTACAGGAGCCCCAGAAAGTCATGAGAGGCTCAGACACAGGCAGTTAAGGCTTATATATCATCCTGAGCCAAAGAGAAGGTACCAGGAGTCTGAGGCTTCAAGGGAGAGGAAGACAAATTCATAGGGAGATGGAAGGGCCGATATTTGGTAAACAAATAAATGTTTGTCATACTTTGCAGAGACTGTGGGACACAGAGAGGACTTTGAACAAGTAGGCTGTATCAGCTCCCCTCAGCTTACCCCACCTAGCTCACACTCTGTAGTTCTCTCTGGTGATAGATAGATCTCTTCCGGGACCAGGCCCTCTATTTAAATTGTTGGAGTCAGTTAAGTGGGAGGTAAAAAGCTGACTCTTCTAGGCCTTGATTGTCTTCAGCTCAAAATAATCCCCATGCCATAGTGGCACATTTAGAGAGGCTCAGTCTGAAGGCACAGTAGAAGATAGACTACTATGTACTCCTCCTACCTTTCACAAACAGTTGACTATTTATAGCCAATTTTGTTTATCTGCATCCTCTCCTACCTTTCCTTCCCATCTTACTGTGAAAGAATAATGGATTTCTTTTCTCCTCCTCCTTCTCCTCCCCCCCCACTTTTTTTTTTTTGACCTTTTCAAGTATGTAGAACTTTTTCTTTTCTTTCTTTTTTTTTTTAAAGATTTCCTTATTTGGGGGAGAGAAAGAGAGAAAATATGAGTGCATTGGGGAAAGACAGAGGGAAAGAAGTGCCCAAGCAAACTCTCCACTGAGTGTGGAACCTGATGCGGGGCTCAATCTCACAACCCTGAGATGACCTGAGCCAAAACTAAGAGCCAGACACTTAACTGACTGAGCCACCCAGGCACCCCTAAAGTATATAGAACTTTTCTTAACAGTCTTTTAAATGAGTTGTTCTCTGACAGGAACTAGCAGGTAAACAAGATATATTATTTCCCAAGATTTTCATATGATGGTGACCAAGTATATTGCAAAACATGATCACATTCCAGAGTTGTAACTAGTTCTGGAGGCTCAGTTACACAATTGCCAACTTTGTCATCTTTTGCAAAGATGTGACCTTACAGAAAAGCAGAGTCTGAAGTGGGATAGATTACTTTTTAGCTTTTTGAATTTTTCTTTTGTGTCATGTAATAGTCCTCAAGCCTTTGACTTTTAGCGAGGCAACAAAGTATAACCAACTGAGACTTCTGGAATATTGTAAAGCTCTAATAAACTCTGTTTTAAGACTACAGCCAGGGTTGTAACATGGACCTCAGAAGTCATAGTCCACTTAGAAGAAAAGAATTTTTTTTTTTAAAGATTTTATTTATTCATTAGAGACACAGAGAGAGAGAGACAGAGAGAGAGAGAGAGAGAGAGGCAGAGACATAGGCAGAGGGAAAAGCAGGCTTCCTCTGTGGAGCCTGATGTGGGACTTGATCCCAGGATCCCGGGATCATGACCTGAGCCAAAGGCAGATGCTCAACCACTAGGCCATGCAGGCATCCCAAAGAAAAGAATTTTTAAAATACTATAAGTAAAACTAAAATTTAAGAATTTTAAAATAGCACTTATGTTATTATTTTTTTATTGATCTTTTTTTGGTTTCATAATTTTGTGATTCAGGCCTTAATATGATATAAATACAAATAATTTTAAACTGTAAAGATGTTTAATTCTACCAAATATTTTATGTATGAATTATGTGGAATTTTTCTTCCTGAAACGTCAAAAGCTCATTTTCATTTTTAATAAGATACTGCTAAGTTTTGCCCATTGCAATAGATAAGTAGCCAGTGACTTTGCATGTCTCCATTGTCTTGAGGTTTTTAATGTATCCTTGAAATTTTTTTCCAAAATAAAATAAATATAAGTATACTTTATTTTAAAATATTTCAAGACATATTTGTACTAATGTAAGGAGGTTACCCCAAACCCAAGTGGGATGGGTTGTGGGTCAGGAGTGCCAGATTGAGGAGGTGAAAGTCATGTGGTGTGAATGTCCTGATTCCAAAGATGTTATAAATCACCAATCTGGGTAGATTTCTTTCTGGGATATTACCATTCCACCAGATTCCCCTGCTGGAAACCTAGAAATCATCTTTTCCTCTTTCATTCCCTACATCTAAGAAATAGATCCCTATAGGTTATTTATTTAGAAAAAATCTCTGTCTTTATCTTTTATATTTTTCATTCTTTAAAGACTATTTATTTATTCCAGAGGAGGGGAGGGGGACAGAAGGAGAGGGAGAGAGAATCCTCAAGCAGGCTCCCTGCTGAGCACGGAGCCTAACACTGGGCTTGATCCCATGAGCCTGGGATTGTAACCTGAGCCAAAATCTAGAGTCAGCCACCCAGGCACCTCTGGTTTTATCCTTTTCATTCCTGTGACCAGGGCATCCATTCTGACCTTTTCAACGTACATCTGAACTATAATAATAGTTGAGAAGAAATGAACTAATATTTTGTGACCATGCCATTTTATGTGCATTTAATCCCTAACAAACCTGAAAGGCAGAATAATTATCCACATATTTCAGGTTGTGAAAACTGGGCAAACTCTTATGTTTTATGTTGCTAAGGAATCTCCTTGCAGTCTATCTGCCCCTGTTGTTCATTCTGTACCAAAATATCATGCTAATCTCCCTAAAAATTTAACTCTTGCCTAATAAATCTTAAATTGCTGATCAATCACTTTACAGATTACTAGGGATTTTTCACATTTGATTTCATTCTGTACAAACTGCTCCATGAAGTTAGTATTATCTTATATTACTACCTTGTTGAAGTAACCTGTTATAACTTCTGTTTCAAATCAAACCAGTGATAAACTCTTAGTATTGATGACATTTCACTCTTTGTGCTATCGCTCTGCTACGTCCATTTTATTGTATCTCTCAGTGTAAACTGGAGTTAGTTTTAGCCAGACGAGCTTCCTTATGGTCCTCCTTAGTTACCATTCTCATCTCTTCCCTAACATCTGTTCAGACACAGCTCTTGTCCATGTCACCCGCTTCCCCTCAACCCTGTCCTCTCTGTGAATTCTCCAAGCCCTATGGGGCCCATTTCAAGTCCTACCTTTTTTTTTTTTTTTTAATTTTATTTACTTATTTGAGAGAGAGAGCACAAGCAAGGAGGAAAGGCAGAGGGAGAGAGAGAAGCAACCTCCCCGCTGAGGAGGGAGCCCGATGCTGAAGGCAGGCACTTAACCGACTGAGCCACCCAGGTGCCCCAAGTCCTACCTTTATGAAGAAACTTTCTTCAGTAATTTATGTCTTCTTGACTGTTTTTTCTTCTTGATTTCCTTTGTCAGTTATGTTTACCCTTGAATGTAATTTAAAATTTTCTCCCTTAACTATAAAAGTAATACATTGCTTCATGTAAAAATAATTACATAGGGTATTTAAAAGTGAAAAGATAACTCCTGGTTTCCCAAACCCAGTTCATAGAAGGAACCACTATTACATGTCTTTATAGTCATATTTCTGTGCATAAACAAGAATGTGTGTGGCATGTAGACACACACACACACACACACACACACACCTATTTACACATGTGAGAGATACATACAGATAGATCCATTTTCTACACAGACACCATCCTACAACTTTCTTTTTTCACTTGACAATAGATCTTGGAAATCTTTAAATGTTGGTGAGTGGAAGTGATTTCATTTAAACATATTGCTTTATTTCTTTCTTCATTGTTTTATGTCAGATCATTTTATGCATCTACATTCTTATCTATCTTTAAAAAAAGAAACCAACAACCCCTCAAGAGCAGGAGTAATCATATATTCATTTTCATGTCCATTCCTTTGCTCTTTGCTCCTCGTTGCATTTATTGCATATTTCACTGTGCTGTGGAAAATTAAGACTGTTTGCTTCTCAAAACCCCTAAGGATTAGGATCTAGTAGGTCAGAATCTACATTTATATGTACAACTGTAACACAGGAAGAAATTGAAAAGTGGCATAGATTTCTCTTACTGGAAATATGGCCCATCGGGTTATTTGAATGATCCTTTTGCTGAAAACCATCCAAACTGTTGAATATGTATAAGAAAACATCCTCAGAGCAGCAGAGAGCTGAAAATCAAAGGAAATCTAAGGAACAGAGAGTCTGTGGAGGCTTTAAGAACCAAGGTGCTGTAGCCCTGAGGGCATTTGCCAGTACATGCAAATTTGAGCTTTGCCTGCCTTATAGGTAGTAGAACTGTACAGAAAGCTAGAAAATGATTAACATAAAATTCAGCATGATGATTTGGTGGGGGGATGAATGCAGGGAGTTTCTAGGGTACTTGGGATTTTCTATTTATTGACCTGGTGGGAGATCTCCAGTGAAATTTAGTTTCTAAATAGCATTTTTTTTGTATAATTTTCTATATACACGTTATTATAATTGACAACAAAGAATTAAATGTAGAAGAACAAGTTATAAAACAATATATATAGTATGATCTATGTGTATATAACATAAATGGATGTGTGCATGTGTATTACATAAATGGGATGTGTAATATATGTTTTACATGTTGATATAATATATAAATTTATGTTTACTGTACATGTATAAGTACATATGTTTGGGGCTGCAAGTACGTGCGCATGAGCGTATGTGTGTGTGTTTTACATATATAGAAAAGATCTAGAAGAGTATTGACCAAACTACTGAGGGCAACCTTGAAAGGTAGAATGGGGTGGGGAAGTAGAAAGGAAGGAACCTATACTCTGTGCTTCACTGTTGTTAAATTTTAAGTAATCATTGTTATTTAGGATTTTTTTTTCTTTTTTTTAAAGTCAGACTTACTGAAAGATGTGGCTTCTGTCTCTGCCCATAAATATAAAAGGTACTGCCACTGCCATGCTTCATACCTTTGGCACAGCACCTTTTTTTTTTTTTTTTTTCAACACTTACCTTGTTCTTTTGTTAGACTGGAGCTCTTAAAGGGAACAAGACAGTGTTGTGCTTATCTTTATATTTCTTGTACCTTAAAAAAGAGCAAAAGTCTGTAAGCATCCAGTAGATAAAACATTTCTTTAGAGGCTCTTTTGAATATTACTTTGTACCTGGGACAGCAGTGGGCATAAAGTTGGCACAGTGAATACAGGTTGATTTGAATTTAACTGACACTTTGTGGAACCTGTAGGCAAATGTGGAGTCCCCCATGTGGTGCCCCTTTTGATCTCAGAAAGCAGGAAAATGAAAATATTCTCTGAAATTAAACTAAGAAATGAACATCTAATAGATTAAATCCAAGAGAGCCAGTGTGATCCTAAGAAACATAAAGACTGCTTGACAGTAAGATTTGACTATCTTTCAGGGTACTGGCATCTTAAAAATACCCAAACATATAAAATTTCCATCAGAAGAGCATTTTCTCTGTCTCTAAAACAGAGAAAAAGAAAAGCAATCCGTTTGATTGTTGTGATACCCAACAAAGCAGTGTCTGACCAGTAGTACCTGCCAGGTTGAGGCAAGCATCCAGCCTGCCTGGCAGGCAGATAATCCTGTTGTAGAAAGCTGCAGAGCTTCATGCTATTTTGTGCTGGAATCCTGTGTAATTAACTCCACTTGCTCTGCCTCCATGCCCACCAAGCTTCCTTCTGGTAATTTGCCTTCCCAAGGAGATAATTCACTATCAGGCTGATGGACATTCAGTAGCCTGATTGTTCTGTTGTTCACTGTAAATAATAAAGTCGCCTTTTTTTGTTGTTTTTTTATACATCAGTGTCTTGTGAGTTTTGTTAGCATGAGTCTGCATTCCTGGGTCCAAAGAGACGGGTATCAGAGTCTATGAGGCTCATCAAGGTAAATGCTACCTTGAGGGCATCTGTTGGAGCGGACTGCTGGATTTCCCAGGTGATGCCCATCCATGTCATCATGCTTCATGTTGCCTTTCCATTCCACACGTCACCAGAATAATTCTTCCCAGAAGTAACATATTAAGAACATCTTCATAATGTGCACATTTCAGTTAGAGAGTACCAAATATTATCTCATTGAGGGTAGACTCCTTTCTTTTGGGTGAGTATTACTTGTTTGGTGGCAAAGTTCACACCTGTATAGAGGGATGGAGTATATATTGTAGATGCCATATCATGAGGATCTCTGACGACTCATTTCCAATTCTGGCTTCTCAGCCTCTTCTGGCTTCACTCTGGCTCTCATCTCATTGTCCACATTGATCCTGGCATCATTCTCAAGTCACCTCCTAATCTGGGTCTCTCTTGCAGCAGCGAAACCTAAAGAAGATGGAGGACACAATGAGGTCGACAAGATTAAGGATAAGGATGCACGTAGAGCAGGCAATGAACGAGGTTATAGAATTTTTTTCTTCCGTTCTCATCTTTCTCTCTTTCTTCAAAACAGCCCCAGTAGCATTTGAAAGCATTTCAAATCACACACGCTGCTATGGGAAAAATACAGCACAGGTTCCCAGTGACACGTTCAGCTCATCTATGAATATAACGGAACTCAGACCGGATTTCAATAAATTGTTAACAGCAATTTCTTGCTAAGACGGATATCAAAGTAGATAACAGGACAAAACCTATTACAAGTCTTAAGTGAATTCCGGAATTTTTTCTCTACGTGAATACTACCTCAAATATGACACTGTCAGATCGGAGGGGACTTTACTAAGTTACAGTTTTCCCCTTTCTTCTGTTCTTCCCCTTTCACCCCAGCTTCCAGCCAGAATAACTGACCACTAAATCTCACTATAAATTTATCAGGAATTTACCCAGAGCAATCCTCAGTTGTCACTACTATTTAAAATAATATATTTTTATGAGAGAATTAAAACCTCACAGAAATTCCAGATAGATTAAAATAGAATCTTAAAAAGATGTTTTTGTAGACTTGGTTTTTAAACCCCCCCTTTTTTTTTAACATTCACAATTCTGTTCATTTCTACAATTGGAGCTCTGCAGCAGAATTAGACACAATTGGATTATTAGTATGTATAATAAATTCATGAGACCCTTATCTGTACATCATGACAGAGCTGTTCTTGTGTGTTGATATTAAATGATAAGGGGCTGTGTTGCTAGACAGGTAGCTGTGGACCATTCCTGATTACCTAGATGCTAATTAATTAATGAATTCATGAGTTCTTTTGGCCCAGTTCACCAAATGGGCTTTCATTTTCTTTGGATGAAAGATGATGTTCATGAGGACAGGGTCCAGTTTCCATCCCCCTGTAAGCAAGGTTTGTTTCACAGCCAGAGACATCTTAGATGTAAGAGCAGTAGCCACTCTATGGACTCCACAGTAATGAAAGTTAGCCAGGTGGCATTGGAACACAAAACAACCAAGCCTATCACCACTCTGAGATACCTGTCCTACCTTTGTGGATTAGTACAACCTCTTAGACGAAAGTTAGCATTTTCAAAAGCAAACCTGGGAGTATTATATGCTGATGTGAGAACTTACCAAAAAAAAGAAAGATCATATCCCCTTCCTTTATTAAATGTTTAATTAAATGGGGAGAGGATGCACATGGTCCACATTTATTTAAAGAACAAAAAACAACTTTCAAAACTACTTTTATTTTTCAGAATTTACATACATCTTATTTCACCAAAGTGACTGGTATGTTATCAAGATTCCTACAAATAGGGAAGTACATAAACTGTACTGTGAATAAAGGAGTAGAGTGAGCCAGGGAAAGAGGGTCCCCTGAGAAATAATGAGTGTGTGACCCTCTCTTCCTGCCCCTCCCTTGTCATAAGCCCAGCCCACTGCCTGTCTCTTCCTTTTTCTCTTTCCTTCTGCTGACGGTCAGAGTCTAGATAGAGATTCACTAGCCAGAACTGAAAAGACAACCTGGTTGTGGAACAGAACGTCGCTGAATTTGGGTAGCATTATGGCAAGCTGAAGTTTTCAGTTTTCAAAATTAACACACATGTCTTCAGATACTGGCATGCCTTTTTTATGGAAGCCCCCCTTTCACACACTGACGGCATGAGGACCCTGTGTAAAATGGCCAAGGAGATAGAAGTTTCTTTTCTCTCTGAGTTCTTTTCTGGCATGTGTTTTCATTCAGCTTTCCTGCAGCCTTCTGACTCTCTGACTCTTGTCCCTTTGCAGTAAAAGTTTACCCTACAGCTCGATGTCTTGAGGTCAATCCCTGTGTTTGTCTGTATGTTGTGTGCACGTATCTACATTGTTTTTGTTAGTTTGTAATACACTCTAGAATCATTCTAATAAGCGTTTCTTGAATTTCTAGGATTGACTGTTCAGACAGTCTAAAAATTACCCTCAACAAATGCATATACACATAAAATGTTGGGCACAATTCTCTGGTGTTCATGCACTTCTAAGGTCTGTTTATGGATCTCAACTGGATTCAGAATCCCTCTCCCATGATGGAATTCCAAAGATCTCAACTTTCGTGGTCATTTGTGGGATTTGAAAATACATTCATTCACCAGATACACATTAAATGCCTACTCTGTGCCAGAATTATGCAGGGCACGGAGATACTGTGAAAAGGATAGTGACCCACCCATCAAAATTTCCAGTGTAGTTGAGGAGACAGACAAACAGACAATTACAATACAGAATAGATGCAGTAGTAGAGGAAGTATGGGATACTTTGGGGAACACATCAGATGAATATTTAATTCAGCTTTGGGGCATCAAGAAATTCTCCTTACAATGATACCTGAATTATTCTCCCAAGTAGAAGGAATGCTGTGTACAAAGCCAAGGACATTATTGACTTGTATGTCAAGTTGAGAAATTCAGATTTGATTTTAAAAGGCCTTAAGTTGAGAGGGTAAGAACTGGTCTGCAAGGACGATAAGTGACTATAGCCTGGAGAGAACGAGTTGAGAGAAGCAGGATTGGAGGCTGGCAGACTTTGGCAGTAAGCCAGGCAGACAATAATAGTGATTTTAACTAAAGTACTGACTATGGATGAAAGGAAGAGGATGAGCAGAAAGAAAATGAATTGGAAACCACAAAATTTAGTGATTGACTGCATTCATTCCTTCAACAAATATTTGTGGTGCTGCTGTGTATTAGGGACCTCTTCTTTTTTTTGCTGGCCACCCATGAGCCCTTTGATTCATGATTCCGTTTAGCGAGGATGTGAAGATTAATATGTAAGCTCAGGTTACGATCTTGAACCAGGAGCCTCTCCAGTACATCCTGATGAATGATAGTGAAGTAGACGAGACACTATCTCTGTCCTCAAGTCTAGTGGTGATGACTTCTAGGCTTCTGGAGCAGACAGCTCGGTGGATGATGGTGCTGTTCGCCAGAGATGGAACTGATGAGTCTCAGACCAAAGTCCCTGGGCAGGAGAAGTGCTTCCTCAAGCTGTAAATGCCCCTCCGGAGATTTCAGGATATCCCTGTAGTTGAGAGTCACCGTGCTTAATGACAGATGTTGCTGATGGGAGGAAGTTTCTATATAAACAGTATTCAGGGAGGGGCCAGAGAATCACTGATAGAGATGATAGGAAGAGTATGTAGAATGAGAGGAGGGGGCTGACGTTTGGACCTGCCAAAACTATGGAGAAAGAAGAGGAATTTGATGAGAAAGCCAAAGAGTATAAAGAATGTAAAGGATGTTCCAAGATGGAGCCCAAAAGACAGAAGGGAGGAGTAGCATCGTGGCAGCAACAGTCAGCTTCAGGATGTACTGGATAGACTTCTGGTTCAAGATGGTAACCTGAGCTTACACATTAAACCTCACATGTTCACCACTGCTTTAGCTAAAAGGAATCATGAATCTTCACATCAAAAGGCTCAGAGGTGGCTAATGAAATTTTATGCTGTATGAATTATATGTCAATAAAGCAGGTATTAAAAAGAATGATGAAAATTCTCTTTCAAATTTATACTTTAAAAATGTATTTAAGTATCCAGATGTGTGGAGGTGGGATAGGATGGAGTGAGGGAGATGTCCACAAAAGAAGGAGAATAAATTTGTACCCAGTTACCTACTAACATCATATGTGAAAAGCAGTGGAGACGCACATTAGACATTAGAGGGACTGTGCTGTTACTCAGATTTTACAGCCAGCTGAGGCATCATTTCTTGAAAGAGCAACAAAAAGATCATCTTTGACATTGAACAGCTTGCAAAGCATCCCATTCATGTACTTGTCCCGGAAAACAAAAATGCACAGAGATCTAGAGCCAACCAAATAATTAGAATAAAGAGCCCAATAGGGGAAGAAATCATAATAGAGTATTTTTTAAGTGGTATGAAATTACTTATGAATAATAGTTGTTAATACAGGCATAAGCCATAATGCTAACAATAAATAATTCCTCAAAAAATTAATATAAAAGACCAATAATAACGAGAACCCTCAATTATAAAATGCATCAACAGTTAGGCAGGCAGAAGGAAGGTGGACTTCAAGGAGCCTCAGTGCTGTCTTACTGTTGGCTTCTGTAAAGAAATAGAGGTTGAAGAAAATTCTAAGTTAAGCAGTACTAGTGTGGAAACGGGTTGAAAATTTTCTTAATTGGCTAAGGGACAGGAGAAGGTGATAACGGAGAAAACAATTTGGAAGCATAAAAAGCTAAATATAGCTTAAATTCAAACAACATATTCATTACCACACAATAACTCCCTGATTCTGTCAGAAGACAAGTATTCAAATTAGTTTTTTAAAAAATCCAACCATAATATGATCCAGAGTCACACCTCTTAAAAAAAAAAAAAAAGTATATAACCGTAGATGCAGAGATTTTGTAAAAAATGTATTTGAAAAAATATATTTGATAGGGTAATATTTTTAACCCTAAGACAATAAATTTAACCTACAAAATGAATGACCAGAAATAATTTTTTTTTAACAAATTGACTCTAAACGGCTAAAATTGACAAGAATACGATTAAAAGAAAGACTCCCTCCCCCAAAAGTACAAATTCTAGACATATTTCCCAGTAAATTCTGTCAAATCTTAAAGGAGCAGGTATTTCCTGTGCTTTCTAATCTACTTCAAAGCATGGAAAAATATGGAAAATGTTCCTGTTTATTTTATGAAGCTAGAATGGCTATGACCAAATTTTGTGTTTTTTCTTTCTCTTCAAAGTTAAGGACATGTCACTTACGACTAAAGGTTTGAAATCATCAGTCAAATATTAGCAAATGAAATCTAGGAGCATATTGAAAGAAGTGGAAAATATGATCAGTTCGGATTTGTTTCAGTAACGTAGCATTTGCTTGTCATTAGAAAATCAGTTGTATAGTAATCACATTGAGGGACCCAAAGAGGAAAGCCTTTTTCCTTCCTTTAAGCCAAGCAGTACTCTGGTGATCCATCAGTGAACCAAAGTACCCAACTCCCTTTCTTTGTGAAGCTTATTTCCAGTGGGAGAACAACAATAAGTAGATAAAACCTTGTATGTGCTTAGTGTAACAGTTGACATATGATCAATTTCAAATCAGTAGGGAAAAGTTGGCCTATTCCAGAAAAATTTTTGGAACCATTGGCTAATGTTTTATGACTCTATTTTAAATCCCAAGTTTATAATTTACATTAAAATATATTCCAGATGAATTGAGTTCAGTGTTAAAAATTGAAATGAAACTGTGGGAAGAGATAAACAGTGACTACTTATACTACATTACATTCTGTTAGACCTTTTCAATCATGTCAGAAGTAAAAGTGCTTGGAAAGATTTATGACCTAAAGGATAACGTTGCATCGCTTCAGGACGGTAAGGACAAAAACAGCTCCTTCAAACTTGCAAACATTTAGCAAAGAATAACATGTTTGTAAGATTTGTTTGAAGGTTTCATCTGGGAAGAACTGAAATATCCAGGGGTCTACCCAACATCATTACTTGATACATAAGTCCAGCTGTACCAGTAAGACCAACGTTTCTGGAGTGCTTCCTGTGTGCTAGATAGCATCCTGATGCTTTGCCTGTAGTCCTCAAAACAGTCATCTGAATTAGTTACAGGTAGAATTTTACGAATTTTACAGGTAAGGCTCACAGGCACAGAAAGGTCTCTAGCTTGCCCTAGGGCACCCAGCTCATAATTGGCAGAGCTGGGATTCAAACCCACTCTGGTGCCAGAGTCCATTATCCTAACCCTTATGTGGTACCAAACATATCTCTTAATTTTCTGACTTACTAAAGTTCTCAGAAAACAGGTTTCTGAAGATGAATTCAAGGAGGGGAGAAATTTAACTTAATCTATCCTAGTAAATTTGGGTGATGGCTTCCCAAATCAGCTTAAAGATCCCATGGGAGCCTGTGAAGGATGCTTTTTTCACCTACATCCAGTCTGTGAGAAGATCTTTGTGAGGAGTGTTTGGAATTCAGATTTCATTCAGTTGCCAAAATAACTCCCAGAAAAATCACCCTGAAGAATTTTTGAGTAAAATATTTCCCTGTTTACCCCAAAGCAAATGAATGGACTTTGAATGTCACTCCTTTCATCAAGATGTATTTGCAAGGCTGATTTTTCTCCCACTTGTGATCCTGAAAGTAAGGCAGTGTGCTCCATGTGGCCTGTATGCCCTTCTCTTTCCCACACCACTGAGGCTAGGAGGCAGAAGATTGCATCAAGCAAGAAAACTCAGTGCTTATGAAGCAACACGTTTAAGCAAATTCCCCCCCCCACACACACACAATATCTGCCATTATTTATTTTAAGTATGGGGTTTTTAAGTTTTTTTAAAGGTGGCATATACTTTAAAAACACCAAGGAAACTCTGTCTACACGTGTGCTTATATTGGTGTGGGAATGTCACGATGTTCAGAAGGTATTTTTCAAAAACAGCACACCTTTCTGTATCCTCCCAGATCTTCCTAGCCCTCTTATTTTAATTAACCTTAAAAGGACAGAAATGCTGTTACAGTCTCATGATGCCATTGAATTTCTATTTATCCTTCTGTTTTTAAAAATAAGTTTAATGTTTCTCTGTTAGTAGGAAATGTGGAAATGTTCATAGCGTAAAATATCTATTACTTCCTTTTTGTAAGTGGGTACTTATTAATGAAAAATACCCTACTTTTTTTCACTTTTATTCTCACGAATTCAGGTTTGTCTGAAATTATTATAGCTCTTATTTCTTTTGATTTTCATTTATTTTGTCATGTCTCTTTCAGCCATTTATTAGTTTTTATATTTTAAATCAATCTGAATCCTGATATGAGACTTATGTTGACAGCTGATAACAATGTTGATTATAACATTAATATTAGCCTACATATACTAAGTGTATATGTATGTTACAATAAAACAGCATGTACAATATCTCATTCTTATAAAATATAATACATCTATGATAATGCCATATGGAAAAGAATCTAAAGGGATATATATACACAGCTATTAAGAGTGGTTACCTTTGATGGTGAGACTACCAGTGATTTAGATTTTTCTTTATATGTATATTCAAATTTTAATAGTAAAAATGTTTTATTTCCATAAGTTAAAAGTTAAAATAATTAGCAGTGGAATAAAATAGTCAGCTAGAGGACAAAATAGACAAATGTCAGTAGCTACCCTCTATACCAGCCATACCGTTTAGAAAGTATAATGGTGGGGGGGACAAAATAAACAAGCAAATAATCTTATTCTCAATAGTGACATAATACATAAAATGCCCAGAAATGAATTTAAGAAACATTTAAGCAAACAAATGTTCCCGAGGGATTTGACATGGTGGAAAATTATATTATGGACTTCAATAGGAAGATGTGATTTTTTTTTTTTTTTTTTTTGCCAGTGCAAAGAGAAGAAACTTCAGTCTTTCACACAATGCAAGGGCTGATAGTTCTTTGAGTAGAATCAGTAGCATTTGGTGCCCAAGTAGATAAGGAGCTCAAGGAAGTACTAGGGAACAATGCTATTTCCAAATTTCCAGCTGAAGCTGTACAGAAGACAGAACCAGTTATTGAGAGCCTGTTATGTGTTGACATTGTGATAGTTATTTTAATTAATAGCTGATTTCATCGTTACCACTACTTGAAAGTTATTAACCCCACTTTTCAGATAAAGAAACTGGCTTTTTAAGCAATGACAAATCAGTTGCCTCAGATCTGACAGGGACAAAGTGTCAGAGCTAAGATTTGAACTTAGGCCTATGGTCTAAAGTCTTTTTTTCCCTACAGAATACTACACTATACCTTCACTACAAGACAAAGACCCCAGAAGGAGAAGCAGACTTCGGTTAGGACACTGAGTTTAAGAAGGATTTTTGTTTGTTTGTTTTACTAGTTACTTAATCTCTGATCTGTTATAAGGGGTTTTTCAATGTCTCAGATGTTATATTGGATAAAAAGTAGTAGCTGCATAAACATTGGGTAGGCCGTACAAATCATGTTATAAATATCCCTCATGGTTTGTCTTGTAAAAGCAGCATCCCATCTGACTTCTCTTATAGAATTGCTAAATTAATATGCCCTTCCTCCAGATTACCTAAAATGAAGTCATCTAGGCAGTCTGATTTACAAGGTAATTATGGCATGTAGGAAATTACATTTCCTAAATGTTCCACCATACAAGAAGAATCCTGAGGAAAAAAGTTCCCTTTTGGGGAGAAAACTGTTTGTACTTTCTTGGTAAAATGCTACGATGTATTCAGTTAATTGACAAATCCCACCATTTTTTTTTTTTTTTAAGATTATCTATTGTTTTAGAAGCTTCTCAGAAAACCTAGAAGAGATTAAATATTTTCAGGTCCATTTAAGTGTGTGCTTCTAAAGCTATAATTAGGTATCTCTCTGAATTCAGCAAATTAATTTATTATTAGTTTTTTATTTAGTCCAGATTTACCTTTTGGAATTTGGCTTACAATCTGATCCTTACTAATGTCAAATTATTTCATTTCCTTTAGTTTTAATAATTACATTTAATAATTCAAACTCAGATACCTCTCTTCACATTCATGATTCAGTTGTGTGTAAAGATGTGTGATTACTAAGGTCTTATGCATTCTTTCATATTCTATTTAATGGCTAGATGCGTGTCAGTGCATAGTATTTGAGTCATCAGTGTGCCACAAAACATTTTACCAAGACATGTAGTGCATCCTCAAATAATTAAATTACAACTATAGCTGTAAAAGGGGCCCAATTTGTAAAAGTAAGTAATGTCTGCTTTAAAAAGGAAAGGCTAAGGAAGTAAATAGTATGTACTTCCTATACATAACAAATTCTGAATCATTGTTATTTTTTATATAACTGAAACATAGATTCTTTGCTGTTTTTTATCCGTGTGCCTCAGATTTTGTTTGTTTTGTGTTCTATTTGGCAAAATGAAGGATGTAATTAGCTCATAAAATCCTCTTTTTTAAGATTTTCTTTCTTCCTTCCTTTCTTTTCTTTTCTTTTCTTTTCTTTTCTTTTCTTTTCTTTTCTTTTCTTTTCTTTCTCTTTCTCTTTCTCTTTCTCTTTCTCTTTCTCTTTCTCTTTCTCTTTCTTTTAATTGAGGGGAGGGAGAGGGACAAGCAGACTGCAGGCTGAGCATGGAGCACGACCCAGGGCTCCATCTCATGACTCTGGGATCATGACCTGAGCCGAAATCTATGAAGAGTCCAATGTTTAACTGACTGAACCTCCCCAAACCCTCCCATTTCTAAAATGCTGTGTGACTTTAACTCTTAATTTCCTTTGGAGCTTAATCCATTTACTAATCAATGTGGCTGACTTGTCTGGAATAGAATCTCCGTGATACAAATGACTGATGGAGGCCAAAGTTCTGTGTAGACAGTAGTCCAGGAATGAACCCATTCATTCAGCACATCCATGCCATGTCTGTGTGTCCTAGAAGAGCTCACACACCCCAATAGAGAAAGGTGAAGGTTTTAAAATAAGGCTCCCAAAATTCTTTGACACTCCTCCCATCACTTGATGGGACATCACCCCCTCCCCTTGAATCTGGACTCTGTGCTCGTCCAAAAGGAGACTATGGCAGAGGTCTAGTCAGTTTCTACTTAGAAACTACCAGTTTCTGGGCCTAGGCCTTAAGAAACAAGCAGCTTCTACTTCCTATTCTTGGGAATACTTGCACTTGGAACTTAGCTACCACACTATGGAAGAAGCCTAAACTGCCATGTGGAAAGACACAGGCAGAGAGGTTAACAGCCAGCACCTGCTTGTCAGCACAGGGAGTGAGTCATCTTGGAAGTAGATTTTCCAGCTCTGGGAGAGCTGTACCAGCTGACACTGTGTGGAGTAGAGACAAGCCATGCGCACTGAGCCCTGCCCAAATTGCAGATTCCTGAGCAAAATAAGTGACTATTGTGTTAGGCCACAAAGTTGTGTCACCAGAGCAAGGAGATAGTCACATAAACAAGCAATCTTAAAGCATTGTAGAATTATGATGGCAATGGTATGTACTGGGTATCACAGGAACACTGAGGAGAGGCAGCTAATCTTCAGATTCGGACAAGTGAACTTGAGTCTTGAGTAAGAGCCAAGTGGAGGGAGCAAGGGTGAGATGTTCTGGACAGAAGGAACAAGTATAATCAGAAGCAGAGGCAGGAAGCAGCATGATGTGCATGAGAAATTAGGAGCACTTAGGAGTTGCTGGAGCATAAAGCCAGAGATATGAAGTAATGATTGATCTAACCAGAGACAGCAGGGTTTGAGTCCTGGAGGTCCTTGAATGCCAAGTGGAGGTATATTGTAGTCAGATAGTTCGATGTTTTTGTTATGGTCACAGGTATTATTGGATGGAGCAATCTGATCCCATTTGTGTTTTAGATCCTTCATCTGTGGGGAAAGTGGATTTTGAGGGTGTTAAAACTGGAAGCAGGAAGATCAGTTAGATGACCATTGTGGTAGTTCAGGCCAGGACAATGAAGACCTGAATTAATTGCAGTGCTGGGGAGCAGAAAACGAAAATACATTCGAGAAATATTAGGGAGGTTAAGAGGAAAGCATTTAGGTGGTAATAGGAGAAAATATTTAGTAACTAACTGGAGAGAAAGGACAAAGTGAAAGAAGACTTAGATTTCTAGTTGGTGACTGGCTCGATGCTAGTACCACCAGAAGGGAGCAAAAAAAAGAGTAGAAGTAAAAAATGAGAGGAAATTTAAGATATAAATAAACATTTGGGACAAGTATTGTCACAAAAGTGGCAACTAGAATTATTACTGGATCAGTTCCCCAAGGAGAAGAATGAGAAGAGGTCGGAAGATAAAATTCTGGGAATAGGACCCTGACATTTAAAAGATGACCAAAGGAGAAGAAACCCATAAAAGAGATGGAAAAGAAACATGCAAGAAGTTCCAGGAGAACCAAGAAGGAGTTGACTTGGGAACCAAAAAAGTAGTTTCAAGTAGGCAGTAAATCCTTTATGTCAAATGGAAACAACCAGGCCAGTAAAATAGGCATAGATGAGAAGTCATTTCTGACTTTAGACAAAGCCAGGTCCCAATGGACAAGTGAGTGGGAGGGTAGAAAGTATATACAGATGAAACAGCCACTGGAATGGAGACTAGCTGGAGAAGAGCACAGAGCATGAGAAGGTGGGGTAGGTGGGAAATATGTAAATGCTTTTATAATCCAAGCTATTCATGGCGGTAGAAGGAAGAGGTTGAAGAGAAGAATAAGAAGATAGGATTCGTGCAGTAACATCCACTTGGAGACAGAAGGGTATCGAGCCAAGGGCAGTCCTTTGAGATTGGAGGAATGTAGTAAGGATGGTTATAGTTGTACATAATTTTATAGGAGTAGGGCAGGAAATTGAAGATCATAGTTGATGGACTTAATTTTTTTCTGTGAAATAGATTTGTCCACTGAGAAAAGGGAGCAAAGCAGGATTAGTAGTTGTACTGAAGAGAGTGATTTGTTTAGAATAACGTTTTAGAGAATTGGAAACAAAGATTGTCTTACAATAGGCAAGAGGGATTGATAGGAGACCCTGAAGGCCCAGTTGATGTTGAAAACCATAGTTTTGTACTAGTAACTGTCTGCATAGTCATTTGATTTTATCCAGGAGAATGCCCTCCCCCTCTCCCCCTTTAACAGGCTCCATTGGCAGAAGTGAGGAAAAATATGTGGTCTCAACTATGATCTTCAGTTTCCACAGAGAAGGAAGCAGGGCCTCCAGGAAGAACAAAGTTTTATTTACAGCAATGAGATTGAGCACTCTGGGTAAAGCTGGAGAATGATTTGCTTTGGGGTTTTTGTTTCGTTTTTCTTCTTTTTATAATGACATCAGGGTTCCCAGTGGCAATATAGAAAAGATCTGAAAAGGAATCAAGAATGAGAAAAGCCACAGATGAGAAAATGCCAAGGAGTGAGAGGTTGGGGTAAAGGAGAGAGGTTGGGGATGTGCAGTGTTGATGTGATTTCCTTTGATTTGGTGGCCAGAGGGTTATTTGTGACTTGGTTGGAACAGAATACCTGACGTATCTTTTATATGAGGCATTATAGTGATAAAACTGACCAGTGGTCCCAGCCAACTTCTGGCCTTCTCACAGAGTTTTGTAAAGAGGAAGTGAGAGTCCTGTACCCCCAGGGACAGACTCCCGATATTCATAGTAACATTGTGGAACCTGGTTGAGATGAGGGCTCCGCTCCCTCTGGGCAAGGGCTGCCACAGGCGTTGCAGTAGGGTACCAAGGGCCTTGGTTAGGTTTCCACAAATTAGAGAACAGCAGCATTTCATTCCTTGCTGCTCTTGCTCCTCTCACAAATTTAACAGTAATGATCCATGAAAATATAGGTTATATTAATACAGGCTTTGTCATTTGTAAATGGATGCCTTCAACAACTGATAGAAAGTCAGGGTAGATAATGTTATTCCAATTTAACAGACTAGAAAGTGAATCTCTGGGGTTAAGTTCATACTGGTTGTAAGTGGCTGAAATAAAAATAGGAATCAGATCTTGTAACTTTTCATTTTTCAGTAATGCCACACTGCAGTTATGGAGCTAAACCTACACTGGGCTTAACTAAACCAACCTCATCTGTTAGAGATGAAGTGGCGGAGTCAGCACCTGGTAAAGTGGGGAAACACACACACACACACACACACACACACACAGATGCCACAGGTTGGGTATTCTGGGAAGCCAGTTCTGAGCTAGAGATTGGGATGTAGAAGTCTGCTAGGGAGTGCTCTTGGGATCAACACTTGTGGAAGGGAAGGGAAAGGAAGGAAAGCAGGTTTGGGCAGGGGGAAGTCAAACTGATGATCCAATCCCAACCAAAAGCATCAGCAGACTCTGCAGGGAGTTCTGAAGATGGATGGCCCTTCAGAGCTGTCCTAAGTTGAGAACATAAGACCAGACCTTTATATCTCTTTGACCAGCCATCAGATGCCAGTCATTCCCAGAAGGAGCATGGTTTCGGACAAGGTGACTCCTTAACTGAAGTGGTCTCCAAAGGGGGCTGAGCAGAGAACTTGCTGCCAGAAGCATCCTGGCTGTTTGATTCCTGAGGAGCATCTGGAAAGCACCTCACAGTGTCTGCCATGGTGGACTCAAGGTTAACTTCTCTGGACACGGGTTTAAATCATGGCACTGCCACCTCCTAGCCACTCGGTAAGCTAGTTATGTTACACAGGTTCTGGGTAAGGATTCTTTAAGCCTCAGGATCCTCTACTGTAAAATAGGAAGAATTACGTGAGAACTAAGCCTTCGTTTCCTTATTTATAAAACAGAAATAATAATTGTACTATCCTTTGGGGAAAGTTGAGAGGATCCAGCAAGATCATAAAGTTCCCAGAGTAACCATCACTTTCAGAAAATTAGTTGTTATTGTTATACCATATGTAAAGTGTCTAGTTGAGTGCCAGATACATAATATTTGCCATGAAAGTTGCTCAATAAATAATTGATTAAAAATGTTCCAGAAAGTGTCAGCAGCTTCCTGGAGGCCAAAGTCAGTGTCAAAACCAAAGCTCGAATGCATCCTACTACACTAGTCTCTGGTTTGGATTTCAAATCAAGGAATGTGGGAAGAAATTTCTCTGTGGAAGTCAGAATAGGTGGTGGAAAGGAGCGGGCCTCCGCATGTGACTTCACCTGGGAGAGTCTGATTCTTTGGGCTAAGTCACTGGTGTTAGCATAATCTGAAAAAGCGTTTTTCAGAATAGAACCAAAAGGATAAAATTAAAGATGAAGTCATCTGACTAGCAGGACTCCATCAAAACAGCACTGTAGCAAAACAGTGATTACAGTTTGGGACAGGTTGCTTTGATTCATTGGAGCTAAGTATGATATATGTCTGCGTATATATATATAACATATGACTAACTTTTGTGCATCTCCACCATTTCTAGTGGTTTTCCTCAGCATATCTGGATTCTAGTCCTGCTGGCTCCTTCACTTATTAGATGTTGAACCAGGGATAATTCACTCTTTCTCTGGGCTTGAATTTCTTTTCTAAAATGAAGATTTGGATCTTGGTGAGCCAATTCCTCTTCTAGCATGGTTTAATTCTTTAATTTCCACTATACCCTACAGCACAGCTATTTTAAGACAAAACATGAGCACACCATCCCACAGATAAAGGATTGTATTCTGTGTGTGCAGAGGAGCACAGTGTGTCGAACAGAGCCCATAGAGAAAATTATTCAGTAGCTCTGGAAAAGAAAATCCTGATGTTTACATTTCATTGAAGAAGGAGAGAAAATCATGGTTTTGTGAATCAACCAAAGTACTCCATAGTTATCACAGAATCATGTTCTTACCTGCGTTTTTCTGTGGAATTATCCAGATTCATCCTGCAACATTTATTGGCAGTCACTTTTGTGCTGGATCATGTGCAGAGCCAGTTTATGCAGGCTGAACCCCAACTTTATTCACCCAGGGAACTTCACTTAAATATTCAAATGCAGTCTAGATCCAATGTCCTAAGGCTTTTGTTGTTTATGGAAGCATCTGGTTTTTACTTTTTTAGTTTGGTTTCTGTGTCTATTAGTCTTCTGATGCAACTGGGTTTATGACTTGAGTGGCTTTTGAAATAGCAGCAACTAAACTTTCACTGGAGATTTATCACACATAAGGCATTTTAATATAACTCTTATTAGTATCTTTAATTCTGGGAATTTAATCAATACTTAACTCATTTAAATTTTTACTTGCCTGAACCACTATATATTTTCTCAGAACAGATACTTAGTTCTTATTTTATGAAACCAAGGAATTTAAAGCTGAGCTTTGAAGATAGATCAGGGAAAAACATCTACTTTGGTTTAAAGCTGGCCAGGTAAGGCAGTTATAAAAGCCATTTAGGAACTTGCGAAAAGCATTTGTGAAGTCAGTTTTTTGCAATTTTATGAAAGCTGTCATCTGTATACCTAAAGTGTGAATCAAACCTTCCTTTAGCCTTGTCAGTCACTTATTCATCCATTCATTATTATTCATCTATTCATTGTTCACTTATTAACTCACCAGATGTTGCTCTAGATATTGGGGTAACAGAGATAAATAAGAAAGCCAGAGCTGGTTGTGTGCCCGTTCTGTGCCAGGCACTTTGAAACTTGGGAGCCCAATGCTAATAGCTACACAGGCTGGCATAATAGGATGAGTATGACAACTGGAGTCCAGTTGTTTCCTTAAACTCACTGGTAACCTGTCTGACTTTAAGTGAAACCAATTCTGTGACCGGTTCCTCATCTCTGAAATAATTTTGCTCACCCTATTTACATCATAGCTTTGATAGAATCAAATGAATTAGTAATTTTGAAAGAAATTTGAAAATTGTCTGGCATTATTTAAAGACAAGTGATTGTGGCAGTGGTTTTGACCATTTTGTTGCCTCTTTGAACAGGATTAAGGATGAATATATTTTTATTGTTCTCTTGCACTAGATCTGTGTGTTTCTGATGGACAGACTTAACCATTTTTTCCATATGTACAACCATGTTACCTCTCATCCATAGGGCAGAGACTTGCTAGTGATGTAGCTGGGGGCTTGATATCTATAGCTGGTAAAACTTATTTCAAAAATATTATTCCAGCCACATATTGCATTAAGTCAACAAGTATGGGTTAGGTGTCCAAACTAAGTGGGCAGAGAGAAGCCTAAGGGATTGAGTTGGCATCTGTCTTCAAAGTGTCCAAATAGAAATCTTTGCCTTAATTGCAGTGTCTTAAGGATCTGTACAGTGATGTCCAGTTGGCCCTATAATGTTTCCAGCATCCCTTTCTTTTAGACATTGGAATGCCCATGTATCCCTTTTGGATCATTTTGCAGAGCATCTTAGGAGGAAAGTAAAAAAAAAAAAAAAAAAAAAATTTACTTCTAGTTTCATGTTTGATGTGCTGCTAGGTTTTAGGTCTATCATGCTGATGGGATGGTATGAACCTTGTCTGAGATGAGACAAGAGGTCCAGTGTTTTCTAGATCAAACCCAGTAATGGACTAACTCAAGAATTACTCTCAAATACCAGCTCTAGATTACAGAGAAATTATTGTGTTCTATTCATTGCTATCTCCGAGTGCCTAGAACAGTGGCAAATGACTGGCTCACTAAAAATGTTTTAAATAGGGCAGCCCAGGTGGCTCAGCTGGGCAGCCCGGGTGGCTCAGCGGTTTAGTGCTGCCTTCGGTCCAGGGCATGATCCTGGAGACCCGGGATCGAGTCCCACGTCGAGCTCCCAGGATGGAACCTGCTTCTCCCTCTGCCTGTGTCTCTGACTCTCTCTCTCTCTCTCTCTCTCTCTCTCTCTCTCAGGAATAGATAAATAAAAAAAATTTTTAAAAAATGTTTTGAATAAATAAAAGCCTTCGTCTACCATATAGAGTTCTTCTGATACTGTGATAATCCCAGATGGCTTCTTGAAAACAGAGGCTGTTCATCTTGATTCATCTCAAGATGTCCAGTGTCTGGCACATAATTGATGTTCTGGGGTTTTGTCAAATGAACACATAGATAAGCATAACTAGGACTATGATGGATACCCCACGATGAGGATCTCCAGATCTCTCCTTAGAGTAGACCCTAAAAGAGAAAGTGACTTATTCCCAGGAAGTCTGAAGCACCAACCCAAAGTCCCCTGCTACATTTTTGAAGTTTCATTGAAGTTTCCTTGTTCTGTTTTCTTTCATAAGTTTTTTGTTTTGTTGAGCTATGGTATGATTGACACACAATGTCACATTAGTCTCAAGGGTACAACATCGTGATTCAACAGCTCTACATAATGCTTTGCTCACCTCAAGTATAGCCACCATCTGTCACCATGCGATGCTATTACAAACCATTGACTGTATTCCCTGTGCTGTACCTTTTATTCTCATGACTTACTCATTCCATTACTGGAAGCCTGTATCTCCCTCTTCCATTCACCCATTTTGCCCGTCCTCCCACTCCCTTCCCCTCTGGCAACCATCAGTCTGTATTTATGGGTCTGTTTCTGCTTTTTTGTTTGTTCCATTTCATTTTGTAGATTTCATATGTAAATATAATCATATAGTACTTGTCTTTCTCTGACTTATTTCACTTAGTATAATATCCTCTAGGTCCATTTATGTTGTCACAAACATCAAGATCTCATTCTTATTGCTGAGTAAGATTTCATTGTTTATATAGGTATATACCACATCATCTTTATCTGTCCACCCATCAATGGACATTTGGGTTGCTTCCACGTCTTGGTTATTGTAAATAATGCTACAGTAAACAAAGAGGTGCATATATCTTTTCAAATTAGTGTTTTCTTTTCTTTGGGTAAATACCCAATACTGGAATTACTGGATCCTTTGGTATTTCTATTTTTAATTTTTTGAGGAGCCTCCATATTGTTTTTCACTATGACTGCACCAGTTTGCATTCCTGCCAGTGGTGCACAGGCACAGGGTTCCTTTTGCTCCACATCCTTACCAACGCTTGTGATTCCTTGTCTTTCTGAATGTACCCATTCCAACAGATAAAATAAAATGGTATCTTGTGGTTTTGATTTACATTTCCCTCAAGATTAGTGATGTTGAGCATCTTCTTAGGTCTTTTGGCCTGGAGTTTCTTTTCTGATCTTTGCTGTTTTATTTTAGATTTTGTGCTCTGTTCTTATTCCTTTCAAAAAATAATCCTCAAGAGAATAGATAACATTGATATTCCAAGAAGATACCTTGAGTGTCTCCTCTGCCAAGTCCCATCCGTGTCTGTTGCACCCACTGACACTTGTCCGTGGGGCATGGCACAGAACAGGGCAAGGGCAGGCTGTTCTTGCTGTTCTGTTCTTGCCACTTCAGAACTTCGTAAGAGACTAAAAGGCCCAGAGAGAATTGGCACAGGAAAAAAAAGAGAAGTGAGACAACCAGCCACGTTACTTTCTGAGAGTTTTATTACACCATCTCTCCACCTCATTGATTCTTCCAAGTCTTCCTAAAGCAATAATAATACTAAAAAATGTCCTTACTTCCTCCAGTACCTTGACATTTGTAAGCATCTCATTTGATCTTCCCAACAACTCTGTGAAAGTGATTTTGTTTTTTTCAGTGTTACTTTTACACCAATGACAAATCTCAGACCAGGAGGAGGGCTGGAACAAGGGTGAAGGGACTGCCAAAAACTCAGTAATCAGGATAAATAACATTTTGTGCAATATTTACACAAAATTTACAGGATCTGACAGGGCCAGGATTAAGGTAAGGCATATGGTGTGAAGCATGAAGTAAGTGCAGGATTGGTGTCACAATTGAATATTCTACTTTGTTCATCATGGATTTGGGGGGGGCATTAATTTTGATGTTTGGAATATCGCATTAAAATATGGTTTGTTCTGATTGATGAATTTCTCTGTAGCCTCTTCAGTTTTGCCCCTGAGGCCACTGCCTCAGTCACTTCCCCCTGGATCCAGCCTGCCTCCCAGATAGATGCCCTGGGTCATACACCTGTAGGTAGCAGAGCCTGCCCTGGAAACAAGGCTTTCTGCCTCTTTCTGACCCACCATGCCCCCACTCAAAATGCCTAATTATCTTTGTGAACATCTATTGGTCTATTATTGTTTTTTAAATATTTAAATTTTCTTATGCTTTTTTACCCTTTTATTTGAGAGTCTCTATATTACCCTCAGGGTGAGCTTTCCACATATTTTTTTCTATAAATGGCTCTTAGGTACCCTCTCTTGTTTTTAAGTTATTTGACTTCTAAACATTTCTGGATGAATCTTATCTCAAGGGCATACTTTGAAATTGCTACCTTGCTTAGAGCTAAATTCTGCGATATAATTTAAGAACCTCTGAGTATAGCTAATTCTTTTTTTTTTTTTTTTAAGAAAGAGATAAAGCAGGGGGACAGAGAGGAAGAGAATCTTAAGCAGGCTCAACCCCAGCGCAGAACCCAAAACGGGGCTCGATCTTGCAATCCTGTGACCATGACCTGAGCCAAAACCAAGAGTCAGACACTTAACCAACTGATCAACCCAAAGCACCCCAAGGATAGCTAATTCTGCATGAGCTGGAGGAGAGAAACTTTATTTTTTAAACACCCTCAAATTGTAGAGTGACATAGTGATTAGAATAGCAACTAGGAATTAAGCATCATGTCCCATAAACTCAAAATTCCTACAGACTTTGCTCTTTAGTGAAGATTCTTAGATAATGAGAACAGTCCATGAGTAAGAATTAAAAGCACTGCCCATGTTCACCTTCTATGGCAGGAGGGTGCATAGGACTATATGGAGGTATAGATGATCTTTTTCTGTGAAGA
This sequence comes from Vulpes vulpes, assembly GCF_048418805.1. Lineage (NCBI taxonomy): Eukaryota > Metazoa > Chordata > Mammalia > Carnivora > Canidae > Vulpes > Vulpes vulpes. The sequence goes on along the minus strand of NC_132792.1, from coordinate 13,908,186 downwards.
TTTTGTTTTTCTAAAGCGTCCTGCTTAAAAAATTAGTTGGTCTTGCTATCTAGTTGGGAAGAACAGACCAATTTCTCTGTACTTGGCCTTACTTCTCAATAATTTACAAGCATCCCTGAGAATGCCAGGTCCAGTATACCTGTTGTTGGTGGGGTCAGCAGGTGAGTGGCAAACAGACAAAGTACTGGCAGTTTGAGATTAAAAATGGAAGGTTAGGGATCCCTGGGTGGCGCAGCGGTTTGGCGCCTGCCATTGGCCCAGGGCGCGATCCTGGAGACCCGGGATCGAGTCCCACATCGGGCTCCCGGTGCATGGAGCCTGCTTCTCCCTCTGCCTGTGTCTCTGCCTCTCTCTCTCTCTCTGTGACTATCATAAATAAATAAAAAATTTAAAAAAAAAAAAAAAGGAAGGTTAAAGAAAAGACAGCAGTAATAGACTTAGGAGTGTTTTGTGGTGATTTTTTTTTTTTTTTTTTTTTTTTTTTTTGCATAAAGGTAAGTCTTACCAGAGGTAAAGAGAGTTGAGGGCAAGGAAACATACCTTTAATTACTTATGCACCGGTGTCTATTGAGAAGGAGGAGTGATGTTAGGAGTTACTGTGGCCCTGGGAATTTCATCAGGTAAGAACTCCAATTTATAAATAAAGGCAGTGAACTTTTGATTTGAGGACCAGATGAGCATGTTTTCTTTGTTGCCTTACTCTAGTGAGCACAAACATGTATAGGGGCTTCCATCCATGGGGTATTTTTATGAGAGATTGTGAGAAGTAAGACTACAATGTCAGGGCCAAACTGCTGAGGGAGTGGAATGCTAAGCTGGGAAATTGATGTCTTAAAAGTGATAACCAGGGAATCCCTGGGTGGCCCAGCAGTTTAGCGCCTGCATTCGGCCCGCGGTGTGATCCTGGAGTCCCGGGATCGAATCCCACATCAGGCTCCCTGCATGGAGCCTGCTTCTGCCTCTCTCTCTCTCTCTCTCTCTCTGTCTCTCATGAATAAATAAATAAAAATCTTAAAAAAAAAAAAAGTGATAACCAAAACTATAGGAAGCTTTTGATACAAACCAAAGTGGATACCAAGAAAAGTTTATATATACAAACAGTTTAATCTGGTAGCATTATGAAGGCAAGAGAAGAAACGAGACAGGGACGGTACTGATTTGTATGTTAAAAACAAGAAGTATTTTGAGCACTATTTTTGGTTGATTCAATTAGAAGGGTAAGGAAATGTGAGATAAGTGGCAGAGGGAATTGGCATTTGTCACCAGGCCTTATATTGGTTATTAGAAGGAAAGAGAAGGGACTTCAAGGTTTTATCGTGGATGCCCAAGAAAACAGTCAATCTTTACCAACAAATACAAAAGGAACTGATTGGCAGTGAAGGAGAAGATGGTGTATTAAGTTCCACATACGGGATGAGCCATTAAACTATGCCTTCGGGGGGGGTCCCTGGGTGGCTCAGCAGTTTAGTGCCTGCCTTTGGCCCAGGGCGTGATCCTGGAGTCCCGGGATCAAGTCCCACATTGCTCCCTGCATGGAGCCTGCTTCTCTCTCTGCCTGTGTCTCTGCCTCTCTCTCTGTGTGTGTCTCTCATGAATAAGTAAATAAAATCTTAAAAAAAAAAAAAAAAACCTATGCCTTCGGTTGTTGGAGATGCAGACCTGGGACTGAGAGAAAGACGAAGGCTAAAAATAATTATTTGGAAGTTGCCCATTCTGATATAATGTTGAAGTTTTAGCAGGAACAACAGAGGGCTGAGATGCACACACACGCATTGGCTAGAAAGAGGAAGAAACCGTGTAGGAGGTGGTCTGTGATGGAAGAGGTGCAAGATCCCAAAGTAGGGTAGGAGCCAAGGGAGGAAATGATTTCGGGAGTGGTGTGGCCAGCAGTGCCAGAGCCTGCAGATGAAAACCAATGAGTAATCACAAGAGTAGTCTTGAGCTTAGAAAATAAAAATTGAAATCCAAGAAGAGGAAGGGTGCCAAGAAGTTAGAAGCTAAAATAAGAGGTGATCCTATCAGAAGACCATTGGGTGAGCTTTAAATGAAGTTAACTTGATTGGGACGCCTGGGTGGCTCAGCGGTTGAGCATCTGCCTTCGGCTCAGGGCCTGATCCCGGCATCTGGAATCCAGTCCTGCATCGGGCTCCCTGCGGAGAGCCTGGTTCTCCCTCTGCCTATGTTTCTGCACCCCCCCCCCCTCTCTCTCTGTGTCTCTCATGAATAAATAAATAAATCTTTTTAAAAAAATGAAGTTAACTCAATAGGTGACATTTAAATCGCTGGTGTTTTATCAATTTCAAAGATTTTTTTTTTATATAACTGGTAGATTCTTGGGAAGAGATCTTTTGTATTTCCACAAAATATGAGCTTCTTTTACAAAGACTATCTTTGGTCATTCCCCAAAATAGATTAATATTAATTTGGCTCTTTTACTTTGAGTAAGAGAAGCTGGTTTACCTGTGGCTGACTTGCTTTTATGTGGACATATAGCATTCCAGAGCAAGGAAGAAAGATGCTGTTTTCTTTCATTTTTTTTTTTCTATCTGTGGAGCAAACAAAACCATACCATCCTAATATGGCATTCCTCCATATTTCGCTCACTGTTTGATTAATTTATTTCCTGTCCCTGACATAACTTTGGAAGAGGAGGTTTTTTACAGCAAGAGTTCTGATAGATGTGAATATTCCATGATCACAGCTTTCTACAAAATCATTAACACTCTTGTTTTATGCTTTGAGTGTTTACTACTTGGCAGTAGTTCATGGAATCTGACTGAATCTAAGAGCTGAAATGCAAACTTGAATCACTTGGGTCCACATTACAAAGTATAAGTTAATTCACTTGGGTCTTAATAACAAGACATCCTGAATTACTGTCGTCATCATCTATAGTTAAAAACAATCACGTTAATTGATCAAGAGTCTTTTACCAAGCTGAGAGCACAACAAAATAAGTTAGCATAACTGGTTAACCTGTGCACGGGAAGCCTTTGTTAATGCATTCTGTCATTCGCTTAACATTTATTGAGTAAATAGACATTTTATGCCAAGCTGAAGGAAATGCCAGTCACTACCCTTAGGGCCCCTCAGGACTGGTATCTTTACAAAGAACACAAATTTCAATACGATGCAGTAGTAGATGTTAAGTAGCAGTAAGCAGAGGCAGAAGAGAAAGTGTGAGGAGAGCATGATAAAGAGAGAAGTAAAAAATGAAGTTGGAAACAGTATATGGGAGACAGTTTATGCAAATCTTTGTCACTTGCTAAAGAATATGAATTTTATCCTGAAAGCGCTGGTGTACATTGAATTGTTTTAAACAGAAGCAAATCATGATCAGCATCATGTTACATTTTGGGCAGAATGGCAGATTTAAGGAGAAGGGAACACTGAAGGCAGGAAGACTTTTTAAGGTACTAGTAAGGTGGTCATGGAGAGAAGGAATTCGAGAGATATTTGGGAGGTAGCAGCAACCGGTTGAATGGAAAAAAAATAGGAGGGAGAATAAGAGGACAGAGTCAAGGACAAGTTTGCAGCCGAAATACTCAGGGAATGGGGAGTGAGGGGTGGAAGAAGGGTCAGCCTTTGGCTATCTCTCCTGTGAGAGATTACAGAAGCTGAGTCATCCAAGGCTGATTCAGTCCCGGACATGAATCCTTACCTGTTCATCTTCGAAACCAAGCATGAAATAAATGGCTTTTGGCCTCTCTGAAACTGAGACCTTTGGAACAGTGCTGAAAAGGTATGAATCAGGTTTCAGAGGCAGGAGCCTCTGAGTTTCTACATCAGGGTTCTGGAGGATGCATCCTTGCTTCTCTTGCAGTAGGATACCCGTCCCATAGTGGTTTTCACTCGTCCTTTTTAGCAACTCTGTAATCCTCTGTTTTAACAGTTCACCCTGATAATGGTTATTATACTTAACTACTTCATAACTTCAAAAAACCCAACAACATTGAGTAATTAGTCTGCATAATATACCTGTGCGTTAGTAGGTGATTATTGCCCCATTTTCCAGATGGGCAAACCCAGAGAGAGACTCAGTGAGCCGCCTGCCTGAGGCCACACGGCCTCATATTGACAGAGCTGGATTCTATATCTGCATTACCTTTATCTTATCACACCCATACTCTGTGCTCATTGTCAGTCTTAACTTATTAGATCATGTTTACCATTTCACTTACTCAGAAATCTCAGCATTCAGATACAGAAAAGGGCAGGCAAGATACAGGAAGGAGTGAAAGTGGCCAAATGACTCAGCCCTGCCTATGTGGAGGCGGGGAGGGGCCAGGAATAGGAATATAAGCAAGTCTTAACTCCAGTGTCTCCAGGGAAGGAATGCCCACTTTCCAGTGGAGCAGTGACATCATTTCAGCCAACAGACCAGCCAGTCATTATGTCGGGGAGTCTCCTTTGGCACTTTGGTGCAAATTGAACACTATACCCAGCAGCAAGAAAACGATTATTATAGAAATTGCCTGTGTGTGTGTATATATATATATATATGTCTATGTATATGTTTTATATGTATATATAAAAATATATGGCTGTGTGGTATGATGCATAGAGAACTGACTTTGGACCTACACAGACCTGGGTTGAAATGCCTTCCAAGAGGGAGCTGGGTGACATTGGCCGGCTCCTTCTCCCACGGCTGTGTGGGAAAAGATCAGATGGTGACGTATGTCACCATTCCAGAGTGCAGACTGACAATTACTGCTCCATACACAGTTGCTGTTAATTTTATTCCCAAAGACAAGACGTAGTGCTGGAAGAGCCCTCTGACTTTTCTGGTAAATGACAAGGGCAGGTAAATTCAACTTTTGAGGAATTTACAGACTGATGAAAGGAGCCATTGAAACCTTTCAATATTGAGTCAACGAGATGGGGTATCACCCCTGGTCTGCTGACAAATATGGGAAGGTAACTTCAGTAGGCCAGTCATCAGCGTGTGCCTTCCAAAACATTATAGTCATGTTACAGTAAACTTTTTATATTTGTTGCGTCACAAAGATTTATTGAAGCGATAAAAGTTATTATGGAAAACAGTGTGCAGTAACTATGGTAACAGTTATTTGATCTCTCAGTAATTAGCTAAGCATTTCGTTGCACAATACTTTCACAATGCCTTCCTGGTTAGTTCATTAAACAAAATTAGCTTTTGTTTCAACTGCCTTCCTACAGCGTCCCAAATTTGATTTTAGTTCAAAAGAATTGGAAAAGTGTATTTTAAAACTACCTTTCTGACTTCCAGCTTATGGACCTATTTTGAGGTTGCAACTGGTTTTTATTTCATTCCTTCTTTAGACCACAGTATGATCGTGATTCCTCAGATGATCCTCCAAAGTGTGTCTCAGCTTAGTTGAGTGGGCTTAGAAACGAATGGGGTAGAGTTAGAGACGGGTTTCTTATTTCTGGCTCCCTTCCTGGCTCAGATTGCAGATTGAGGTCAGCTGATAGCTTTCCTGTGGCTTAGTTCCTATACCTGTGAAATTGGGTTGCTGAATTATAAATCTGAGAATCCTAAGATCTCATTAGTGGGGTCATTTCTGAAGGATATTTTGCAGTCTCCTGATGGGGCAACCTGCAGCTGGTCCGTGCCCGGGTTTTCTAAAGCACCCCATGCCAGGTGCCTCCTCTGCCTCATTCAGTATAACTCATGCTAGGTTCAGGTACCTCTCCTTTTTCAAGGTGGAATGCGTTATAGATGATTCACCTCAGTGATGATGTCATTCTCCAAGGACTTCCAGAGCTCTTGAGACAAGGGTGTCTCAAACTGTGTTTAAGAAAGGCGTATCAGCTGTACACCCCCTCCCCACCCACCTCCACTATACAGGTGAAGCTGAACCCATACATACTGTTTGGTAGATGGGAGGTCCTAACCATAAGGGAAGGCTTCAAGCATTCAAGATTGCAAAACAGAAAAATACTGAAAATGAAACAAAAAAAAATGTTTCAACTTACTTACTAAAAATGAGGCGGTTCTAAAGCAAGTTAGCAAAAGAGTATTTTTTAAAATTCAGTGCAAGTTCTTGGATTTATTTCATTTTAATTCCTGTTAATTTAGTGATTTTAAGTTCACTTAAGTTTTTAAAGACAGTACTAGCTTTTAAAAACTAGTTGGCTTTCTGATCTGTGAGTCAAGCGCTTCTCTCGATTAACTGGATGTCACCTACCAGTTTTCAGTTGGGCAGGTGTTTGCATATGGGCCATAACATTTCCAGTTTCCTGCATATTTATTTGCCTGATTAGATTGTTTTCTATGTAGGATAAAGGCTTGTTTAGTTTCACTGACTAGGGTTAAAAGAGAGGAAGGCAAATCATAAGCATCTCCTAACAATAGAGAACAAACTCAGGGTTGAGGGAGGGAGGTGGGTGGTGGATGGGTTAAATGGGTGATGGGTGTTGAGGGCACTTATGATGAGCACTGGGTTTTGCATGGAAGTGATGAATCACCGAATTCTACTCCTGAAACCAATATTACATGGTATGTTCACGAACTAGAATTTAAATAAAAGCTGGAAACAAAAAGAATCTAACGATAAGAATCTATTTTGTTCTTGATTGGCTAAAAAAATTTAAGACCAATCTGAAGAAAATAAAAATAATAACAAGCAGAATAAGTTATCATAGGTGACCTCACCACCTGACTCATCTCCCCCCACCATCTTCCTCATTCCTATATCCTATATGATTTTGGCATCTTCACTGAAAAGGCCCCTAAAACTCTTCACACGTAACTTCTCTTCCACATACTCTTCCCTTCTTCGTAGAAGAATGTTTTTCTTTTACTGCATTTGGAAAAAAAAAATCGATGTTTTTTGCTGCAACTCTTCATTGAGGCTTCTGTGAAACTTTCCCCAATTTCTCCCTCACGTCATCCTCTGTTCCCTAAGTCTCTCATGTCATTTGTGCCTAATTCTTGGGTACACTTAGTATAATTTGTGGTTAAAAATGATCTTCCCAATGAGCTGTGAACTCCACCAGCAGAGTTCCACTCTGTATTTCTCCCTGTATCTTTCTGCATAACATACAAGACCATGCCCATGGACAGCCAGCCAGCCAGCCAAACCAGTGGTTTCTCATCTCACCACTCCCTGACTTCTTAATTCTAGGCATTTATCATTTTTATTTGCTGCCCAGCCCAGCCACACTAGATATTTACCTTCTAACTCCTTCCTTTTCTGTAGACCTACACAATCTCCTATGTATGGACCACCACCACCCCACCCCACTGTTACTTTCAGGAAAAGAGGAAGATAAGTACTGTTTATGAGTACCCAATGTGTTTTAGGTACTTTACAGTGTATTTTAGTCATTCCCACAACCCTATGAGGTAAGTATTAATAACATGAGAAACTAAGGTTCAGAAAGATTAAATGGCACAAGAAGCTAATAATTGCAAGAGCTGTAATTTGAACACGGGACTCTGCCTCCAAAATGCAACCTTTTTCATTTTCCCAGTTCGCTGGCTCCATTTTCATGACTCAGCCTAACATGAATTCCACACTAAGCCAATTCATTAAAGCAGTCACCACCACCCTATGTTCCTCTGATCTCTTGGCCTTCTGCTGGGTCATTAGTCACAGGTCTGTGTCCCCCACTGGGTCTTCTGTCCTGCTCTTGTGCTCTCTGTCCTGCTCTTGTGCTCTAGGTGTGTGCTGAGGAAATGACACAGATTCTTCCAGATGTGACTCTTTACAAAGACAGTGCTTAATTTTGTGTAGACAAAGATTGCCCAATCTGCTGCTCACATATCACCCCTAACTAACCCCTACAGTGTCTGTGATGGACATTGACATTTATGAGTTCATTTTCAATCCGGCCTTCCAGGAAGCCATTACCAATTGATGAGAATTGCTAAAATAGATACAACCTGTTTGCCACTCTGCTCTACCCCCTACCTTGCTGTTGCTCTGTGGTTTTCCTACTCTTTGTTAGACTTAACCACTAAAGAGTAACAACTCCCTAAAACCTTCTTCCTTATTCCTGAAAAACTGGATGACTGGTTGCTCTCTTGACACACCCTTTGCTTTTGCTCACATTGATTCTTCTATGTGGCCCACCTTCCTCCTATCACTGTAGAGTACTTAGTTATAGAATAGTCTCTATTATATATGTTTCATGAAGGCAAACTGGTGTGCATTGTCCTTCATTGCAGAGACAGTGCCTGGTAGAGTGTCTGACACATGGTAGAAGCTCATTTAAATAAAGAAGGAAGGAAGGGAAAATGGAGAATGCATTTGACACAGGTAGTGTACTGTACCTCTGTTTATTTGATTCCTTACCCAGTGAAGTGAGTAGTAGTATCCCAATTACAGATGAGCAAATGAAGCTTATGGTTACTCTACAAGTAAATGGACCTGCTCAAATGCTGTCTCTTCTGGAAAGCCTTTTATTATCCCTTCTGCCATGACCATAGCACTGCACAACTGTGGGGGACACCATTCACGTAGACGACAGTATGAATGATGACCCCTGCCCCTGGTGTTGGTGCAGTTTGGTGGCTCTGGTGACAGCTTCCTCCTCCATGTTTTCATGGTACCTGAGTCTTACAACAGTTTTCTCACCTTGCCTTATGTGCTGTATGAAGATCCTATTTCCCTTCCCTTCCCGTTATGAATTCCTGGAGAGGAGAGAAAGTGCTTTCTTCGTCTGTGTCTCGTGTTAGACCTATGCAAATTGTGGAATGGCCATAAATTGTGTCTGCTGTTTTACTAAGTTGGAGCCTCTGAGACATGGATTCTCTCAGTATGTTTGATGTGATGTTGGGGCTTGGGCTCCGAAAATTAAATGTACTTGATATCTTTAAGATTGTCTGGGTTCTCAGTACTGTAGCCCAAGAAATGTTTGCTGGATATTAATTGATTGTAGTTAGATAATGATGCTCTTTATTGTTCTTATGGAGGGAAGGAAGCATGGATGTTTTGTTATTCTTTTGTTTATTTTATTATTTTTTTATAAATTTATTTTTTATTGGTGTTCAATTTGCCAACATATAGAATAACACCCAGTGCTCATCCCATCAAGTGCCCCCCTCAGTGCCCATCACCCATTCCCCCCCACCCCCCGCCCTCCTCCCCTTCCACCACCCCTAGTTCGTTTCCCAGAGTTGGGAGTCTTTATGTTCTGTCTTCCTTTCTGATATTTTCCACACATTTCTTCTCCCTTCCCTTATATTCCCTTTCACTATTATTTATATTCCCCAAATGATTGAGAACATATAATGTTTGTCCTTCTCTGATTGACTTACTTCACTCAGCATAATACCCTCCAGTTCCATCCATGTTGAAGCAAATGGTGGGTATTTGTCATTTCTAATGGCTGAGTAATATTCCATTGTATACATAAACCACATCTTTATCCATTCATCTTTCGATGGACACCGAGGCTCCTTCCACAATAGCCTTCCACAGGCTATTGTGGACATTGCTGCTAGAAACATCGGGGTGCAGGTGTCCCAGCGTTTCACTGCATCTGTATCTTTGGGGTAAATCCCCAACAGTGCAATTGCTGGGTCGTAGGGCAGGTCTATTTTTAGCTATTTGAGGAACCTCCACACAGTTTTCCAGAGTGGCTGCACCTTGCCACATTCCCACCAACAGTGTAAGAGGGTTCCCTTTTCTCTGCATCCTCTCCAACATTTGTGGTTTCCTGCCTTGTTAGTTTTCCCCATTCTCACTTGTGTGAGGTGGGATCTCATTGTGGTTTGGATTTGTATTTCCCTGATGGCAAGTGATGCAGAGCATTTTCTCATGTGCATGTTGGCCATGTCCATGTCTTCCTCTGTGAGATTTCTCTTCATGTCTTTTGCCCATTTCATGATTGGATTGTTTGTTTCTTTGCTGTTGAGTTTAATAAGTTCTTTATAGATCTTGGAAACTAGCCCTTTACCTGATACGTCATTTGCAAATATCTTCTCCCATTCTGTAGGTTGTCTTTTAGTTTTGTTGATTGTTTCTTTTGCTGTGCAAAAGCTTCAGAAAAAAGAGTGAAGGGAATTCCCCCCACTTAGGCAGAATAAGTGCCACATTCCTATGGAGATGTTGAGCAATCTTCGGGGCCCTCGGGTGGTACCAGGAAGAGTGTCTTGAATGCTCTGTCTTGGCTCTACTCTCAGGTTTACTTGCTACCCTGTCTCGTTCCTTTCGAGGATAGGCAGTTGGGGGCGGCACAGAAGGGAGAGCAAAGTGCTAGAGCAGATGAAGCAAAGAGATGCCATGGCTAGGCCCTGGGAACTGTGCAGGAGCAAAGGAAGGCAGCCTTTCCATTGTTTGCTTTCCCGAGGCATGCCAGAACTGACCTTTCCACTTGCCCTTCACCTTGGGGGTGACTCAAAGTGCTGAACCATTGTTTTAAGTACCGATTATGCAGTGATCATGTGAACAATATGGCAGAGGTATTTCCTCAGCAATAAGCTTTGAACATTTTAAAGGTAGATTTTTGGTATGTTTTTGCTTCATTGAGGAGGAATTCCCCTACCATCTTCTCTCTTTTTTTTTTTTTTTTTTGATGTTCTTTTGTTTTTTGTTATGCCACGTAAAATTGGAGTCCCAGAAGCCAATTTGCTTTAACCTGTTCAAAAACTGCCAGAGACCTTATAGCTTTCACGAGTGTGTATCATGTTGGTAGGCCAGTGCCACTGAAGGCTCTTACCTAATATTGTCTCCCTACTACCCACCTAGCAAGGATCCGGCTCACAGTGAGAACTTGGATGGATTTAAAAATGAGGCACACTCAGCTGGAGATCAGAGCCATAGTCAAAGGTGAAAATGTAAAGCATATTAACTATATTATGTGTTTGTATAGTTGTTATAATACATTAACTCTAATCACCATGGGGGAGTTTTGTTTTTTTAAATAAGTAGATTCAGGTGATCTATCATCTCTAAGAGTTTAGAATTGCTGGTTAAGTACATATGGATTTTTCAAAGGAAATCATCAAAAAGGACATTCCACTCTTATTACAAAGCTATTTTAGGGGTAAATATTTTGATAGATGTGGTTCAGCGCACCTGGGAGCTGAGACATGGTTGAGCCCCAGGCAGTTAGCACAGATGGAGCACTGAGATATATCAAGGGTTGTTTTTTGTTGTCACCCCCTCCCCACCCCTATATAGTGCGAATGGTTGATTGTGGCAGCATGAACATTAACATTTTCTATGCCACTGCCAGAAGAATAACTTCCTTGTGAAAACTAGTCTTACTATTTAAGAATGATAATGACCATGCTGACTTCTCACAAATAAATTTGTAATGGTGTATGTTAGGATACAAGCGTTTTGTTAAATAAGAGTACTAATTAGAATCAAGTCACTAAATTAGTGTTAAGTAAAGGTCTGCTTAGACTTGTAGCAGATACAAGGTGAGTGTTTAGGGTTGGGGCATTTGCTGGTCATAAGGCAAAAAGAATGCATTAAGATGGGAAGATCGCTACTTTGATTTTTCTCCTTTTTTTGAAGAGTTGAGGCCCTACACAGACTTAAGACATAACTTATCATTTATTAAAATAATCAAGGACAGCGTCTAACTTTGTTGTTAGGAAATAAGCATGCACTTTTAAAACATTGGCTGCTTACCATCCTTGCCTATCTTCTTAGATAGGTTACATTAAGTGACATTTAAAAATTATTACACTTTTTCCTCTTTTGAGCTGAAGTCCTGTCTTCCATCAGCCTTAAAAAATCTGTCCTTATGCAGGTGGCATTATTAGCAGAGGAATGTAATGACAAAATAAAACCCAGCAGCCTTTGGTACTCTTCATCAGTTAGCAAGAAATGGCTGGGATTGTATAACAATGAGCTTGTATTTTATTTGTCATTGTCTGTTTTCCTGGTGGAGCATAAGTTCCTTGAGGGCAGGAACCATCCTTCTGTCCTTCCTCATCTAGAGAGTGTTTAATAAATGTTGAAGGATTCATTGCTAAGAAAGCGACAATTTTCTTTAATACGCCAAAGCTGTCAGCAAACAAATGGTGAAGTTTTTTTTTTTTGTTTTTTATAAGAAACCAGCAAGATGTCTTTATTAGCAACACAAGCAGGAGCTGTGGGTATGTGAGCTAGTTAAAGGAGTTCCACTGCCTCCGGCCTGCTTTTTGCTGGAAGCTGGTTCGTTATAAACTGTCTTGTGTTTCTGCTAGAGGAAAATAGATCCAAATATTCCCTCAGAGAGAGCCTGCATAAATTCAACAACTGAATTTGATTCTCCAAAGTGTGTTTCTAAACTGAGGAAATGTCCTTTTAAAACCATTTACCTAAAATGTTCTGTGATTGCAACATCTGCTAAGCCTATTATGTTCTTTTATTAAACAGTTTTATTGTTCTGTGTGCAAACTGCTTATTTGAAGCAATAAAGCCGAGTTGATTGCAGACTTTCTAACAAGTAGGAATTATTTTTTTAACAGTGAAAGAAACTGCGTATTTCCCATCACACATAGCATTAAAAAAAATCCTATTCAGAAATGATCCCATTAACTTTATTTTTAAGTCTCTATTTAAATTATAGCTGATTATAATATAAAAAGTTACTGGATGTGTAATTCTGGCAATACTTTTGACCCCTTACAGGTTTTTAGTTTTTTGCTTGGGATCCACCCAGATAGGAAAAAGCCCTTAAATGTCTGTAGATTATTTAAGGCATAGGATTCAACAGCAATCCACTGACTAATTGAGGAAATATTTTTCTTCCTTATAAAATCCAAAATTTCAGTAATGACAAATCCCATTTTATACCAGTGTAGTTCATCTTTGATTATATTTGGATTATATAAACCTGTTTAATTTAATAATTGAAGACTTCTCTCAAATGCATATTGGCCTCTCTGCTTGCTGCGCTGCAGACCTGTATAGTAGCACAGCTGCAGAGACCACAGAATTTTTCAGAAAGAAAACCCTACTCACCTGCCCAGTCAGCAAATGCAAATATCAACTTTTTGCTTACATCCTTGTGATAATTATGACCAGATTAAGATGGCTTTTTAAGAAAGATTCAGTGTTTTGCCCCATCTGTGCAGTACACGGCAAAACAACAGTATGGATCATTTGACCTGCAGCCAGTGAAGGGATGCTGGCCTGGTTTGTAATTTTTGTGGCGGTGCTTAAAGCTGGGGACATTCTAGATTTGGAGACAACTAAACCAGGTTGAGTGAGCAATCAGTTTATTTTGTCATCTGAGGCAAAACAAAATCTCATCACTGAATGACTAAAATGTATTATACAGCCAGCCTGGCAGAGTCAACTATTGGGTTAAAGCAATGATTCAAAAATCTTAGGATGTTGAGATGTACTTCCAAATATTCTTCTTCCCTCTAAGTAGCTTTATAGTTTGCAAACTCAGAATCTAATAGGGGCCAAGAAGGAAAGTAAATAGATATGACTGGTCCCGTTGTAATTGGTTAGCTAGCAAGCAGATGCCCCATCTAGGGTCACGTGTTCCAATTTTTCTTGAGAAACTGGAAATTTGGATTTTTTAATGACATCTCTTAATGTTTAAATGTATTGGCTATTGATTAGAAACTTAAAGGCCATGTGTAGCTGAGTAAAACCAATCTACAGGATACATGTAGTTGGTGGGTCACTCCTTGAATCAAGAGTCATGACTTACCTTTTGATTTCAGGCTTTTGTCTCTTAATTTTAAACTGCAGCTATAACCTTGAGAAAATCTATATTTCAGTCTGTGTTGATGAAGACTCGGTAATTTCCATTGAGTTCCACTGACACACAGCTGCTGTGAATCATCTATATGTAATACAAGTCACTTGGGCACTGGCAATAAAGCTATGCAGTCTATGCCCTCAAAGTATCTGTGGGCCACACAAGAACAAAATGCCTTGACACCAGTGATTTGTGTCATCCGTGACTGGCAGCCCCAGTGAAGAGCCATACTAGGCAACCCTGGACTCCTCTTGCAAATATCTCCTCCCCCTGAATTATGGCTGGAAACTGTAATGGTAGCAGCTGTCTATTGTAAGGAGGCAATCCGGCATAATTGTTGAAAGAGCAAGTGAGAAAGCAAACTGCCTGAATTAGAATCTTGATTGTCTTCCTGACTGTTGTGTGACCTTTGGCAGATTATGTAACCTCACTGTGGTCTCACTTTCCACATCTGTGAGTGGAGATCATCATAATATCTACATTATAGAGCTATTATGATGATGGAATAAGATAACCTTTTAGGTGGGGCTCTTTGCTCGATGCCCAACACACAGTAAATGTGCAGTACTGATTCACCACTGCTGCTACTGTTGTATTTGATTCAGAAAGCACTAAACTGAGAAAGAGAAATGGGCTTAGGCACCCATTCTGCCTCTTAGTAGCTATGACCTACTGGAAATCACTTAGCCTCTGTGAACATCAGTGAGATTCAGTTAATATGAAGATGAAGTGTAATTAAGTATTATAACACATAAAGAGATGCACAGATGAAAATTGCAGTTTGATGGTGGGGGCGGGCTATCAACATAACCACCTGGAGGAGGCACGCAGCCCTCGGGACACGGCACAGTCAACCTGTCAGCCACTGGGGAGGAACCCGAGGCCAGTTTGCTCCTCTCTTGGTTTCTTCCACTCAGGCACACTGGGCCACAGCACAGTGTTAGAATAGTATTGGCTTTAAAATGACAAAAATACAAATTCACAGTGAAAATTTGACTTTTGGGTGCTCTCACTTTATTAAAAAAAAAAAAAGAACACCCTAAAGAGAGAAGACTTTCTTAATTTTATTTGCCTTGCTTTCGAAAAGGTCCCTGCTGTGGCTAAGACTCAGAGTGGCATGCCAATGCAGAGCCACGACTGTGGCCCACTGTGGGCACAAGAGGTTCTAGCAAGCGGCCTCAGATCTTGAGACCATCCAGTACATGAGTCCTTGTTTTAGAAAAGAGGAAACAACTAGAGACATTCCAGCCTTGCCTGGCACCATTGAACCAGTGGCTGCCCGCAAGATACTTAGATTTGGGTGTTTTCAGGATTTCCAGCTGTTTCTTCTAACTTCCCACATGTTTGAAGACAGGTCATTCAAATCTGTTTTAGTATATTTAAATCACTTAAGGAAAAATGACATAGTGGATATGGAAGAACTTATACAGAGTTCCTGTGCCGTGCTTGATCAATAGTCCTTGAATCTGAATCCAAAGAAAGGACTTTATTCTGTGATAATATTAGAATAAGTACTAACAACAACAAGATAATGTGTAGTGCCACAGTCCAGGGAGAACTTTATTTTTGTTTTGTGGGAAAAAATAACTTAATGCAACGAAATGAAAACAGATTGATCAAAACAATGAAAACTCTGTTCCTGTCTTTGAGCTTGGGGAAAGAGGGCCTAATTTGTACATATTCTTTTTATAGCTAATGTAGCTAAATTGACTCAGAGATGACACCTGTGTAACTTATTTTTTAAAAAACCTTACTAAAATCCATGTCTCAGTAAGATTCTAGGAAAGAATTAGCAGCAGCTGTCCTCACATCTGCTTGAATGATGCAGTGTGAAAGGGATTCTAAATATAGTTGGGATTTGAGGCAAATGTACTTCTATGCTGTACTACAAAGTATCAATGGAACTAGATCTGAAGGAGCTTATCATTAAAATAACCTAAAACTAAAATGGTATGGTTTGCTCTGGCAAGCAACAAATATTTACCTTAAGCCATCTTTGTTAGCAAACTTGAAATATAGCTGGTCCGTTCCCACTTGCCAGATGGAGAGAAAGCTTATACAGAGCTTAGAGGAGTAAAATAAGTCCCATCAGTACAAAAAAGTGGCTTTTTTTTTAATAAGAAGCCTCTGTCCACTCGGTAGCTCAGAAATGGCTTTTTTCTATTTTCATCAGTTCCTGAATTTCATAGCACCTGAGTCAGTAGTTCTCAACATCCACTCCTCCTTCCCTCTTTCCCCTCCACCTTTCCTGCCCTTTCCACCCCCCCCTTCCTTCTTTCTTTCAACAAAATTATTATTAAGTTATTTCTTAAATACACACTCTGTGCTAGATACTTGATTATACCCAGGGATCCCAACAAAAATAGGATCGACATAGTTTTTATTCTCAAGAGTTTTAAAGTTCAAGTAGCATAATAGATTTTTAAAATTTATGTATTTTTTGCTTTCAACTAACATCTCTTTTTAAATTCAATTTCATTAAAGTTTTCTTAAGATTTATTTATTTTAGAGAGTGTGTACACATACACACGGGGACAGGGAGGGACAGAGGGAGAGGCAGAGAGAAACACAAGCAGGCTCTGCACTGAACATCGAGCCCAATGCGGGGCTTGATCTCAGAACCCCTAAGATCACAACGTGATCGGAAACCAAGACTCGATCACTCAACCGACTGCACCACCCAGGCACCCCATCAAGTGGCGTAATAGATTTTATACTTTAAACATGTATGTTTAGTTAACACTGCACCTGTAAAGCTCTCAGTGAGTTTCAACAAATAACAGCTGGATGTGAAAACAAGCTTCTGTGAATCCTAAACAACAGACCCAATATAACAGCTACCATTTCTTGAGCACTTACAATATGCCAGGATTTATCCACACACACAGATGCACGTGAATGCATACTTACACAGATGCAAACATGTTGTATGTAATCATTGTAACATTCTAAAGGTAGATGTTGTCATTCCCAATTTACAGATGAGGAAACTGAAGCTCAGTGAAATTGGGTTGTCTGAGGTTACATGGCTAATAAGTGGCTGAGGCATGATTCGAACTCGGATTTTCTTAACTCAGACTTGAGCCCTTAACCATGAGGATGTACCTGGGAGTCCTATATGTATAGTCTCCATCGTGCATTGCCTCACACTACCTCGAGGGACAGTGCCATGAGCAGCCCCAGTTTCCCCAGGCTCCAGTGCCTGGGATAACTCATTTGTATTCCCCTCTCAACACCTGACCCTCTGGCTCCTCGGGATTGCACGACTACCAGAAGATTCAAAGGAGTTAGTTATCAGTGAAAGCTGAAGATCTTTGCTTTAACACTTTCCTTTGTATTTACAATGGTAACCACAACAAAAAACTATGTACAAGCAGTCTCTTCTAGCTTTTCCCAACTTTCTGAGACTTAAAATAACACCTTAATGTTTGCATCATGCACCATATATTTGCATCGAGCGTTATATCTTACAAAGCGCTTTCACGTCTGTGAACTTGCTCCAGCCTCACAATCTAGTCTGCAGCATGAATCGCTTTGCTCCATTTTGTAAGTGAAGAAACTGAGGCCGACAGCAACAAAGTTGCCCAAAGCCAGTAGCACATCTCTAACAAACCTGTGACTCAAATCTGACTCCCTGGCAGCCTCAGAAAGTCATATTTGTGCAGTGAAAGTAATCCCATGGACTGAGGGGTCTGTTCTGTTGTTGGTTACAGATTTGGGAGATGCAGATGAGGGGGTGAACCTTCTCTAATCTCATGGGGTTTTACTAAGCAAGTCAGAAGCCTTCAGGGTTAATAAGATACGGAATTTGTCTCCTGTTCCCTGGTGTTGCTCCAAGCCCAACACCACTGCTTCCTGCCTGCTACTACTACTTTCCAGAGATACTTGGCCTTGGGATGCATATTGCTTGACAACTCTCCTGGCTAGAGATGATTAGAAGTGAAAACTTGTTAAAGTAGGTTACCTCAGGAGCACCTGGGTGGCTCAGTTGGTTGAGCCTCCAACCCTTGATTTCAGCTCAGGACATGATCTCAGTATCCAGGGATCAAGCCCCTGTGTTGAGCTCCATACTCAACAGGGAGTCTGCTTGAGATTCTCTCCCTCTGCTGCTCCGCCTACTCATGCACTCTCTTTCTCTTTCTCTCTCATAAATAAATAAATAAAATCTTTTTTTATGGGATAAAGCAAATTACCTCATTAGGACAGCTTTCTCCAGGACCATTTCCTTGAGTTATGTCCTCTCACCAATATCATCTTTCCATATCTGCTGGCTTTCCTCTTAGCCTGGAAACCCACTCAAGTGTTTCCATCTTTTCCTTTAGAAGTATTGATAATGAAGAGAGAGAGAGAGAGAGATTGAGACTGTCCTGCATCAACTGATGCCTCTTCTCTCACTTCCCCTTTTTTCTGCAGCCTTCTTAAAAGAGTGGTCTGAATACCCAGGGACCATGTCCTTTCTTCCATTCACTCCTCCATCATGGCAGCCTGATTTTTCCACTGCTCCAATGAACCCTCTCTGGAAGGTCTCCAGTGATCTGCAAATTGCAAAATTTTTCAGTCTGTATCTTAGCCAAGTATCTCTGCTTCATTTAAAATTGACTACTGGGGACACCTGGTTGGCTTAGCGGATGAGCGTCTGCCTTTGGCTCAGGGCATGATCCCAGGGTCCGGGAATCAGGCTCCCTGTGAGGAGCCTGCTTCTCCCTCTGCCTGTGTCTCTGCCTCTCTCTGAGTGTCTCTTATGAATGAATTTTTAAGAATCTTTAAAAATAAATAAAATAAAATAGACTACTGAATGCTCCTAGAAACTCACTGCTCCCCACTTCAGCTCCTTTGTGAGCTTATAGTATTTTTCAAGGATTCTGCTTCTAGCCAATTGGCCTCTTTTTACACTGGTTTTCTCCTTTTTTCATTTTAGTCATCAGAACTTCAACTTCCACCCCCTGTTTGTGCTGCTGAGCGAGATCCCTAGCCATAATCCTATTTTTTTTTTTTTTGTGGAGTTTTTTTGTTTGTACTTTTTTACACAGCTCTTCAATTCTCTGTTTTGTTTTGTTGCAAGTTTTTATTTAAACTCTAGTTACTGGGCAGCCCAGGTGGCCCAGCGGTTTAGCGCTGCCTTCAGCCCAGGGCGTGATCCTGGAGACCTGGGATCAAGTCCCACATCGGGCTCCCTGCGTGGAGTCTGCTGCTCCCTCTGCCTGTGTTTCTGCCTCTCTCTCTCTCATCTCTGTGTTTCTCATGAATAAATAAATAAAATCTTTAATAATAAATAAATAAATTCTAGTTACTTAACATATAGTGTGTAATACTGATTTTAGAGTACAATTTAGTTTTGCTTTTTTTTTTTTTTTTAAGATTTTGTTTATTCATGAGAGACACAGAGAGAGAGAGGCAGAGACACAGGCCGAGGGAGAAGCAGGCTCCCTGCAAGAAGCCTGATATGGGACTCGATCCCGGATCCCAGGATCACACCCCGGGCCAGAGGCAGACGCCCAACCACTGAGCCACCCAGGAGTCCCTGGAGTACAATTTAGTAGTTCATCACTTACATGTAACACCCAGTGCTCATCACAAGTGCCTTCCTTATATGCATCACCCATCTAGCACATCCCCTACCCATCTCCCTTCAGAAATCCTGTTTGTTCACTATCATTAAGAGGCTATTTCTTGGTTTGCCTCTCTTTTCCCCCCATGTTCATTTATTTTGTTTCTTAAACTCCACATAAGAGTTAAGTCATATGGTATTTATCTTTCTCTGATTTGTTTCACTTAGCATAATGTACTCTAGCTGCATCCATGTCGTTACAAATGGCAAGATTTCATTCTTTTCACTGGCTGAGTAATATTCCATTGTACATATACCACATCTTCTTTATCCATTCCTCAGTCAATAGGCACTTGGGCTCTTTCCATAACTTGGCTATTATTGATAATGCAGCTATAAATACCAGGATGTGTGTACCCCTTCGAATCAATATTTCTGCATCTTTTGGGCAAATACCTCATAATGTGATTGCTGGATCATAGAGTAGTTCTGTTTTTAACTTTCTGAGGAACCTTCGTCTGTTTTCCAGAGTGGCTGCACCAGGCCATAATCCTGTTCTTATTACTTCTCTTTCCACTTGGATGTGGCTGCACTACAGTTTCAACATGACCTTTTTTCCTTCCAAAATTAGTTCTTCCTTTTGCAATCCCTGTCTAAGTTATTGGATCATCCACTCAAATGAAAAACCTGGAGTCATAATGGACTAACCCCCTCCTTTGCCCTCCGTCATCCCATTTCAATTATATTGCTTCCTAGCTATTTCTCAAATCTGTCCTCTCCCTGTACCCTGCTCCTTTTTCCTGCCTATTGTTACTTATGTTTTCCCCTGTTCTAAAATGCCTCTCTCACTGTTGTTATTGTGCACATGGCTAGTGTGTTCTTATTCATTGTTAAAGACTCATTTCGGGTTTAATTGTCCCTTGATTTATATACATGTGTCCTCTTTAACCCTCTCCAGATGCCACATATTTGCCTTCCCCACTAGGCTGAGCTTCTTTAGGAAAGTACTGTTCCCTAGTCTTACTCAATCTGTGTACTCCCAGGGACTAAAAAAAAGTACCTAAAACTTACTAAGTTCTCAATAAATATTTGTTGAGTTGAATCAGAATTTCTAGAGTAATCAGAACACATGAAAAGCTTTGGAAACAGGAGCTTTAGAGGAAAATATAGGCAATTCTCCAAAGCATCTTGTTCGCACAGCTGTTTTACTGGATACTAACATGTAGACCCTCTTCTGCCTCACACAGTGGCCATGCACCTGAGCATTATATGCTCCTTTCTCAGCAGATCTGTGTCTGCCTCTGCTCTTACTCTGCCTACCTCCTGCTGATTCTCTAGGACTCAGCCCAAAGGATTACCTCAGGATAGATTAGATGCCTCTCATCCGTACTGGTATCTCTGGCGTGGCACTTATCAGAGCATGGCATGACTGTTTCCTGTTTCCTGTCTGTCTTTTCCAGTAAACGGGGCTCTTTTAGGACAGAGACCAGGTCTTACTCCCCTTACATCCACAGTGCCTGACATATCTGTGAGGAATAAAGAAGAAATACACTTTAAAAAGTAGCAGATGTTTATGGGTGTACTGTTACAGAAATCTCTAGAGTATATCAACTATAAAGCTTAAGTAGAAATGTAACATAAATATTAATGTGAAGCTTAAGTTCCTTTTCTTGAGTAGGACCTTAAAGCCACGTATTTTAGGTGTGTTCAGATTCTGATGGCTCCAGTTAACAGTTGTTAATCAGACTAGCCGATCAACTTACTGAGCTGAAATCAAAGCTTCCATTATCAAAGCCTTTTTGTTTATGAATACAAACACAGCATTGATGTTTATAAGAAGAATTAGTTTCTTCCCTGAATGTTAACTAGCCACAAAAGATGGTGTACACATGTGATAGTGTTTTTCACGGAGTTTAAAGAATGTTGGCCTTTGATGTTCTGCCCTTGAATAGAAATGAGTCTGCATTATAAAATCACCAGTGAGGAAACATGGAAACTTCTAGGCAAGCACCTGAGAAGCATTGCTAGTTTCCCAAGTATTAAAATCCAACAGATGCAATGTTTATAACCTACGGGGGGAAAGCTACATTTTTTTGGTGATAGTACATATGTCTTACACTATGAAAATGAGTGAGATTAAGTAGAATTATTAATAATTCATATCAAATAAAAATGTCTTATTTAAGACATGATGGAAAACATAAGACACTAACAAAATAGGTTTAGGGGAAAAAGAGAGAGAGAAAAGCTATAAAATACAGGTGTCTCATGAGAAAAGAGATTAGAACCAGCATATGAACCAGCCTGAAAGGCTTTCAGGTCTTTCTCAGACTATAAAATCTCTCATCTTTACTTCTTTCCATGACTTGCTTCTTTTGTCTCTGTCTTTACACTTGTGTTCTCAGTTTCCCCGGCCATCTGGCAGGAGATGACCACTGCATAGCACTCTAGGTTATAGATCCTCTTTCAGTTCAACTAAAGAGCTCAGACTAAATTAGAATCTCTTAGTTCCAATTCCATTGTCAGAAGAGAGAAGTTGGTTGATGCAACATAGGTCAGATAGGTCAGTAGTCCACTGTGGTCCAAGCAATTGTGGTGAGGGGACAGAGCCATGTGATGTATAAATATGGTTACATTCACACACGTATAAATGTAAAAGAGACAGTTCTCAGGTAGGTTGAACCACCATGAGCTGGACAGACAGCCCACTACCACCTAAAACCAAGGACACATGAAGTGAAAAGTCCAACATAGGATTTATCCCAGTATATATTATTTATAGGCTTATTGTCTCTTTCTTCCACCAAACTATAGGCACCTTGAAGCTAGGTACCATACCTTATTTATCTTTAATTCCCCGTATCTGGAGCAGTGCCTCACAATAGGCATTCAGTAAATATTTATTGGATGAACAGAAACAGATATAAGCTCTGCCTTCCTGGGAATTACAGTCTGGTAATGAAAGCAGTCAGTAAACAAGTATATGTTTTATAGCTATAATTGTAGTGAATACTAAAAGCATTTTTAAAAGATGAGAGAGAGAAAGGAGGAGTTACTGAGTAAGAATAGAAACTTTCAGAAGGTAGTTGATGGCATTAAAATGCAAGGTATTGACTTTGATTATTCATCCCAAGAGCCTGGAGATAGTAATCATAAAAGATTCCTCCATTCCATTTATAAATTGAATACCAAAAAATGGATTTATATTAAATACATGAGCTACTAAAAGATTACTATAAAGAGCTACCTGAAAATTATAAATTAATGTAATTCATGTGTACTGGTATCTTTTAATTTTTATCTGACAGTTTTAAATTGGCTGACTTCTAGCCCAGAGCTTGATGTAATTATAAAATAATTCTCTGAGATAGTGAATGATGAATTAAGTGCACAGTAGCAGATATACTTTGCCCAGCTCTGCAAAGAGATCTGGATTGAGATTACAAATAACACAATGCAAAACACATGTTCTCTGAAAAGGAATGTGGCAAGATCAGATGGTTCACCAGGATGTGTTTCGTCAGTACAATGGAAAGGATGTATCCAGTGATCTTGGTGATAGTAAAAAAAAGACTAAAGGCAAAAGGATTTAAGAAATGTGTTTCATTTGGGGTGCCTCGGTGGCTCAGCCGGTTAAGCATTCTACTCTTGGTTTCGGCTGAGGTCATGATCTCAGGGTTGTGAGATTGGGCTCCATGTCAGGCCCCACATCAGGCTATGCTGCGCTCAATGGGGAGTCTATCTGGGGATTCTACTCACACACATATGCTCTTGCTCTCAAATAAATAAATCTTTTTTTTTTTTTCCAAATAAATAAATCTTAAAAAAAAAAAATGTGTTTCATGAGTGTACTTGTTGCCAATATGTAGCAGAGATAGAAGTATTCTAGGAGCAACCCAGATTAAACAATAATCAACAAAGCTTTGGAGTAAGCTTACATTAGAGTAAGTAACAGGGGCTTCTGTATAAACAACCCCCAAACCCCAAAACCCCAGAGGCTTATTACTGTGTATTTTTCCCTACGCAAAGTCCAATGCAGATAGGAAAGGAGGGGGTGAGGTCTGCTCTATAAAGTTATTCAAGGACCCAGGCTCCTTCAGTCTTGTGGCTTTCTCCTCCTGTGTTACAGGGAAGGCTGGGAAAAAGGTATAGTTAGAGGGAAGAAGAGAATGTGGATATGTAAGTATACTATGTCTACCACGCTAGCAGTACGTAGATTCGAGAAGCTGTGGGAAGGGAAATATTGTATAAAAGGCCTTTGTTTTCAAAAGAATTTTGTTGATAAAATTTGAAATGATTTCACACAGGTTGTCTTTCAAAAAAAAATGGAATTTAGGAAATGTCCCTCAGCAGCGTCTTACTACTGGTAATATTGCTGACCTCTACAAACCTCCTATGATTCCCTGTCAGTGATGGAAAGTCCACAAGAAAACTAAGAGCATACAGATTCTGAAAATTACTGGTCTCGGATCCCAGTGGTGATAGTTCTTTTCCTCTCATACGTATCAAAGAGTACCCTCCTCTCCTCTGAGAGAGTTCTGCAACATGAAAAACAAAATTTAAATGTTGGTAGGCTGTATTTGTCGAGCACTTCCTTTAGTCTAGAGTCGCATTTCCCAACCAGGAATTGAGGAAAGAGTATTTTTTATAGGTTTTACTTCAATTTGTCCCAGTGGGCCTGGTTTATATCTGATAACATGTAATCCTCTCTAATAACAATGGCTGTCTATGCCTGAGATCTGTGTTAGGGATTCGTGTAAGTTCCACTACACTGATGGCTTTTACCACTGAGTACTTACTATATATATATATATATATATATTCATATTCCTGGCACATCCTTCTAAGTGTTCTGCACCCTCACAGAAATCTCAGTAGTGTGTGTTAGTTAGTATTATCCTCATTTTACAGGTGGTGAAACAGAGATGGTACAAAAGCATCTGTGCTCTGAGGTACAGAGATGCCATAAAACTTGCACCAAGGTTGAGCAGCTAGTAATGCATAGCAGAGGTTGAATTTAAACCTAGGCAGACTAGCTCTAGAAGTCATCCTCCTCAACACCAAGCTATATGTAGTCTAACAAACCAAGGGACCACCTGAGGATTCCCTGGCATTAAATATCAGAGAAACAGAATGCTGCCTTCCTTGTACTCTCCAGGATCTTGTCAATTAATCCACATGAGAAGTAACTCCTGCCCAGGAATTTTCAGACTTTATCAAGGGAGATACACACCGGGCAGTTGAAGAGCATGAATCTTATTGTTGTAACTAGAACTAAGATTTGAGGAACATAATTGCATTTCAGATGGCCCAGATTGAGTTTGGCAAGTAGCTGTTAGTTTCTGATCAGCTGTCCCCAAACAGGGCAAAGTATTTTTGGTTTGATTTTAATTACTGACTCTAGTTGGTTATTTTTGGACATGTATTAAATTGAATGGAATAAATAAGTGAGCATCTACTATGTGGAAAACTCCATGCTACTTACTATAGGGAATACAGAATACAAACAAGAGGAAAATTTAATCATCAGTGTACTGATTAGTGGAAATAGGATTATATCAAACACTAGTGAGGTCGCTGAAATTCTGGAAGACCCTTCTTTAGTTCTTGAGCCTTTAGCTGATAGGTCACACACTGAATGTTGTGAAGGAGGATGGCATTAGGATCCCCAAAGAAGCAGTCCTTGCTTTAGTTAAGTGATCCCATTTCCTTCTATCTCATGTGTTAATATCCTTTTTCATAACTACTTTATTGAGATATAATTCACATACCATAGAGTTCACCCATTAATAGGGCACAATGAATGGTTTTTAATATATTTACAAAGTTCTATAACCTTAACTGCAGTCAATTTTAGGATACTTTCAAAGAGAACCCTATATCCATTTGCATTCCTTTCCTATCTACCCCCCGCCCCCGCCCCCCATAACCACTAATCTACTTTCTGTCTCTGGATTTGTTTATACTGGACATTTCGTGTAAATATGCATATGTGGTCTTTTGTAACTGGCTTCTTTCACTTAGCATGTTTTCAAGTTCATCCATGTTGCCGCATGTACCAGAACTTCATTCTTTTTCGTCCTGAATAACATGCCATTGTATGGATATACCACATTTTGAGTTGTGTCTGTGTTTTGGCTGTTATTAATAATTCTGCTATAAAAATTTGTGTACAGGTGGGCATATGTTTTCATTTTCATTTCTTGTGGTATTTGTCTGAGAGTGCAGTTGCTGGGTCACTTGGTAACTCTATGTTTATCCTTTTTAGGAACTGCCAGACTGTTTTCCAAAGCGACTGCGCCATTTTACATTCCCACCAGCAGTGTGTGAGGGTTCCAATTGCTCCACGTCCTCGCCGACACTTGTTATTATCTGTCTCTTTGATTGTAGCCATCCTAGTGGGTGTGAAGTGGTATCTCATTGTTTTGATATGCATTTCCCTGATGGATTAATATTGTAATATTTATTTTGCCAAACCTATATCAACAGCTTCGCTCTTAAACTTCCTTAAGCACAAAATGGAAAGAAACTGTCTTACTTTACTGGGTTGACTTTCTCAAACAAACCATAGTTCTGTACAAGACAAATGTCACTACGAGGTTAGAGTTATACCTGAAAGAACACCAAGTAGACTGACATGGAGTTAAGATTATGCACTCATCTGGGAAATTTGTTTTGCAGCATGAATTCATTCACAGTGTTCTGAGGCCTTTATCTAAGCTACTCGAGTACTATTATGTGACATTTACTGGATAATCCAGACTGCACTTGGGTTAAATCGACAGAGTGATGTCACCCAGTAAACACTTGAAAGTGGAGATGTGTGTCTCTTCTAGTTCTATCAGTTGAGATTAGCCATGGTTCACAGCACAGCGAGCTTTTTCTCCTCTGTGATCCATCAATCTGTGTCTTGTCCTGGGCCAATAATCTGTCACCTGAAACTACTTAAAATAGGTTGGACTTTCTTAAATGCCGCGTTGCTGTGATGACTTTGGGTTTTGGCTGCAGAAGAAGGGAAAGCACTTTTAATGATTTTTGTTTGCCTCCAATATATCCCTTGTTTCCAGGGATTTCCTATGTGATTTTTAGCTCCCTCGCTTATATACCTAGAATTTATTCTGTACCAGCTGTACCTTCCATCTTTTTCCCTTGCGGAGGCTTCCAGCGTGCTTCTCTTTGTGTTTCTGTCAAGGGAAGAGAAAGATATGGGGCTTAGAAGAGGTGTCAGAGTTCCACCATCTTGATTACACCAGCTAGCAAGTGTGTAAAAAGGGCCTACACAAAAAGCCGTTTGGTGAGAAAAGGAAAAAATAAAAAGTTGATCATAATTCAGAGGATGTTTTCTTCAGAGAAAGTCTCAAGATCTAGAGAACATCCCTCAAAAGGAAACCCTAATGGTAGACTGGTCATCCTCCCTGACCCACAGAGAGAATGCCCACCCAGATCCATGGCCTCTACACCTCTGTCTCCAGTAAGCCCAGCTTTGAGAAGGTCTGGGAGGGGTTAAGTAAAGAAGGAGAAAGAAGAGTGGATAATTAATCCCTTCATGATATATCATCATATGTTCTGCCTTCTTTATTCCTTTCAATATGTATTTATATAGCTAAGTTTGGCAGGGATGGGAGGAGGTGGTATTGTTGGAAGAATCAGTTAGGTTTATGGGAAGAGCTTGAATTTTGTCTCTCCAAAAGAGAGGTAATACAGGGAGGTAATAACTTTATACATTTACAGAACTGGTTTTGATTGGGTTTTTGTTTTTTGTTTTGTTTTGTTTTTTGCTTCAGTAAATTATTTTGAACATTCTGTTAACTAAAATATTATTTTGGCTACCACTTCATGACTCAGTGATCGTTGTTGCCTTTAACAAAGATCCTAAACTACTGTACAACCCTGACACGTGTGCCTTTAAATTCATCAAAGAAGAACTCAATGGTATTTACTAAAATATTAGTAGGAATTATAGTTCATATTCTTATTTTTGTAAAATGATTAGCCCTTCAGTAATAATTAGAAAAAAATCATAATTAGCCCTTACTGAGCAATGACTGTAGGACATTGACTAATAGCTTTGCATTGGTTATCTCGCTTCATAATTCTTTCTCTAGACCTTTGGAATAGGTACTGTTATTATCCCCATCCTATAACCTGGGATTTAATGACATTTAGCACTTGCCTTATCCAGAGCTTGCACCCTTAGCCCCACAGCAAACAACCTTCCTTGTGTATGTGGCATACCTAATGCATAGCCCCACCTCTCCTCTATCCTCTCACAAATGAGAAATAGAGGAGGGGTAGGACACAGAATATGGATGACAAAATGAATGCATGAGAGTTAGCACACTTCAACCAGCAGAGCAAATTAAGTTTTGCTGTGGTAGAGTTTTTGCTTTATTTTTGTCATGGTAGTTTTTGTTAAAGCTTTTAAGGTTTCCTTTTCCTCCTTCTTACTCTTGCACAGAAACATGAGGCAAAAACTGCTGAGGAAAGGCAGGCCCCAGGCTGATTATTCCTGTAGGAAAATGGCCAAGATGTATATTCCGTGGACCAACAATGAATCAGAGATGTTGCTTGTTCTTTTCTGTTAAGAAATCAGAATAAAGAAGAACATTGCTTATACCAGTTTTCCTTCAGAAAACCAAACACCTCTGATGACTTATTTATCATAGAAGATGGAATATATTTAGAAATCCAGGAAGTATTTGCTTTCTCATCGCAAGGATAAAGTTATTCATAGTCACTTGTTCAACTAAATTGCTGTTAATCACTTCCCCGGCCATTTTACTGTGAGATATCCCCAAACCAGTGAATGAATTCATATCACACACACACAGTGCCTACATGCCCATCTTTCACAGCCTCTGTATCATACTTCTCATGCCTTTTGTCAAGGTAAGTGTCTGAGTGTAATGTAACGAAAGGCAGGTAGTTCTAAATGATGGAGGTGATCTCAGTCATTGACATTTTTTTTGTGTCCTTTAATGCCTGCGCTAACACGAACACTTCCCCCTGGCCTGAAACACAGTGAAAACTGGGGTGAGATCTTGATTCACAGACATGTCATTTGCTGACAATATGCAAAGCAATCACGCTTGGAGATACTACTGTGTGCGCTTCATAATATTAACCCTTGATGTGGAAGAAAAAGCCTAGGCTTTGAAGTTGGATAAGAACAAAATAATGCTGACTGGATGCCAGGCACTTTATATAAGTGAACTCATTAATTCTGACCACAGCCCTCTGAAGTGCATACTGCTAATATCTCCCATTTGACAGAGGAAAAGATTGAGTCACAGAGTTAAGAAACTTGCTCAGTATCACCCGGCCAGTAAGGGTCGGAGCCAACAACTGAAACCAGGCAATCTGGCCGCAGAGAACCTGCTGTCTCTCCCTTGGCTACACTGACTCTCAGCCAGAGCTTCAAATCCTGCAACTGCACTTGATTAGCCAGGCAATGCAGGGCATTTCCTTGAACTGCCTTTCCTTTCGTTTCCTCGTCTGTAAAATGTGCAAGGTTATTATGAGAATTAAAATGGAATACCACTGAACATGACCAGTAGTTCTCAACATCTGTGCTTCTTTCCTTTTTTTGTTTAAATTTAGGCCCCACCCGAACCTCTGATTCATTTAAATACTTTGTGGTATGTGGTTTGTTGTCACCGATTTGAGACTTATGTCAACGTTGCTTCAGAATAGGCAGGTTTTTTTTTTTTAATTAATCTTGATAACTACAAAATTCAGTACAGCATTAAGTCAGCATTGATAGGATTAAGTTTGGGGTGATATTAAAGAGTCTGACTTCATAAATCCCATAGGGGTTGTTTCTCAGATACTTCAGATGCACTCTGTTACCTCTTTTATTGCTGAAATATTTATCTGCGTGCATGCTCAAGGCAGCACTTTTCATGAATAGCTGATGCTAGTAAAAAGGAATGTGTTGTTATTCTCTCTGTATGTGCTGTTTCTTTACTGAGACCCAGTGGACTATTCTAAAAGTAGACTCTCAAAAATATTAATAGCATCACCTACAAACATTGTACATTTTTAAATCTGTACACAGTGGGACTCAAGAGGTTATAAATATTCTGGTTGATACCGGCTTTCTTATCATTACATGTGTTGGCTGAATCAAAAGGAGGTAATTTGTCATCGTGCAGTGCTTCCTTTCTCTTTCAAAGAGAAAGGAAGAGGCTTATGGAAAATGTAACGACTCCTTTAATACATATATTTCACAAGAAATAGAGGTGACTAATTTCACTGAGAATAGTTGGTGAGCTTTTGAGTGTATGGCAAGAGAATACCATGCAGTTTGAGGACTGTGACTCTGATTACATAATTTTGGCTTTCTTAAACTGGAACCTGGTCACTTTAAGGGCTATGCCATTTACATCTCAGTCTGAGTCAGACTACAGATGACAGGGCAGATTCGGAGATCTAAGAGGTTGTGTTACCTCAGTAGGGTGGTTATGTTCCATTCAACAGTCATTTGTTGAGCACCTCTCATTCACTAGGCTTTGGGGATACAAACACACAATGGACACTGTTCCTGCCTTCCAGTCTGTGGTCTGTAGGGCACTGGGAAGACAGTGGCTTCAGTATGGTTTAGCAAGTCTTATGGTGGAAGAAGACACAGGATGCTTTGAGAGAGGAGATCACCTAATCTAGCCTGAGAGTGCGAGGCAGGAGATTGATGGAGGGGCTGTCTAGGAAGGCTTCCTGGTGGGAAGAGTGCTGAGATGAGTCTTACAGGATGGATTGGTGTGAGCAAGGTAAAGTAGGGATGGGAGGGCATTCCAGCTTGTGTCTGTATCCTCTTGAGCAGTTTTTTAATCATCGTACCTAACCAGCAGCAGCAGCAGTTCCAAGTAATGTCCTGTCTGACCCACTGACTTCAAATCTATTATTATTTGTTCAAGAAAAGATTCATTTCTGTGTCTTAATGATTGGCTGGTTCTGTGAGATACAAGTTCTAAGGGAAACAACAATAACAAAACAAAACTGGGGTGTTTCTGCACTTGCCATGCCTTACCCATTTGGCCTGACCTCCTCCATCATCTTGAACAGGATTGGCTAGGGAGTGTGCTGGAACCCCAGGAGCATGGGCTGGTGAGAGAGCAGGTCCCTGGGAAAAATCCCCAGCCTGTAAAGCTGGCTTTCAAAGGGGGGGGGGGGGGGACATAAAATCAGTGACAGTTGGATAGTAAGCAGCATCCAGAGTAGTCATCAGCGCTGCAGGTTATTTCCTGGCCAAAAGTTATAGTCTGGCTCCTGATACCCAGCCTGCATCACGTACTAGCTTTTTTTTCTCTAAAATGAGGACTAATAATAGTACCTCACTATATCACCCAGCAGCAGGGTGGAGGGTGGAGTTAGGATTCAAGTTACTAATTTAGGAAAAACCCTTGAAAGTATCTGTTAGCTGTTAGGGGGCAGAGTCCCAGGTCACTTAGGAGACCCAAACACATCAAGACCTCTGCCACTAGTGAAGTACTTAGCACAGAACTCCCAATCCTCCGAGAAGTATCTGTTTACCACACAAGCCAACTTACCCATTGAGCACTCATTCAACGTGTATTTAGTGCATGTCTCCTATTTGCCAGGCACTGGGGAAGAATTAGGTAGAACAATGGGTCTGTATGAAGGTCCTAGTATAGGAGTGTGCTTGGCGGGTTCCAGGGACAGGTTCCAGGGACAGGAAAGAGGTCCATATGGAATGAATAAGAGGTAGAAGAGGAAGAGATGAGATCAGAGAAGTAACAGGGGGCAGATCTTGCAGCGCCTTCTAGCTCATAGGCCATTGTGAGGACTTTGGCTTTTACTTTGATGTCACTATGGGGTGAGAATTGAGAGAGGAATCCTAACAACTATTGCTGATGATTGAGCTTATAGAATATAGCAGGCACTGTGCTAAGTGCTTGACCTGTGTTATCTGACTTAATCAGATACAAAAAGTAGATTAGAGCAATGGTAGAAAGCAAATGACACTGTCCCCAGGCCTTGGGAGCTTGCCTGTGTATTCAAACCCATTCAATATAGTGAATATAGGCAATGTGTTTGCCACCAGATTGATTGTAGCAAGACTAATTTTAGACTCGTCCACACCACAAGAGCACTCTGAGGAACTGGGTACGATCTCGGTGCGTGTACTTCTGAAGGACTCTGGAAATCAGGGACAAAGAATCTAGGTGGATGGGGCCCACCACACAAATGTTTTTTCCTAAGCAGGTAGACACAGGATCAAAGCTCAGGCTTCTTGCATCTTCTGTTTTTGCCAATGGACACATTAAATGTGCAAACTCCTTCCGCATTTAAAGACCCTCCCATGTTGCTGGGTGCTTTTTAAGGGCAGAGAATCAAAGCCCAAAATACCGAAGGTTCAATTTCCTGTCCCTGACCACACTGAGCCAGAAATGAGGCAGCTTTCAGAGCAGCTGTCCCCACCCATGAACCTGCAGTTCAGTTTTGACTCAGGAGCTTGTGGGAACTATTGTACTCCTTACTCTGCAAGATGTTGTTCTCAAACCCCAACATCAGCTTGATAATTTGTTTTGCAGGATCAAATAAGGACCTAACTGATCATCTTAGTTCATACTCAACTAATTTGAAACGTGTACTGACTGGTAGCAAAACTGAACTGTAAGATAAAGACGAGAGGGTCTTAATTTTTTTCCCACATGCTTGTAAATGAGCTGCCTATTGCCTGCAGTGTACAATGCTGCATGCTAAGAATGTGAGGTCAAGTAGTCTCTGACCCCTTAGTTGTTTGGGGGTCCCGGTCGTTTGCAGATACTTTGGGTATACCCTAAGCACTCTGTTAGCCAGATACTCTGCTCACTAGACACGGACCCAAGTGCACATACTCTGCAAAAGTGGCATGAGGAAAAGAGCACTGTTAAATAGTGTGGGTGTTGCACGCCGGCTAGTTCTTCATCCAGCATCAGTTAAAGAAACAACATTCTTTCCAACACCGAAAGAAATACTGGCTGCCTTCAGCCTCCAGTGGGAGGTTGTCTTTGATTTATACGGGATTTTCATTTTATGCTTTGACTTTACTGTGTATTCTTTAAGTAAGACGTGAGCTCATTGTACTGCCAGATGTACAGGCTAGAGTTAAACCAGCTTGTGAACTCCAGGCTCTGACTGATTGAGGCTCAGGTGAATTTTTTTGACTAATGAGTAGCCTCATTTTTTTAAATCTATAAGACAAGGATGATTATATTTATTTCTTTGACATTGCTGCAGTGAAGTGGGGTGGGTGGGAGAGGGAAGATCCTGATGAGCTATTTATCATAATAAGTGGTAGTTCCCACTCCATGCCTAACAAGCAGTAGATTTTACCTGTGGGAGCTACGGCAGGTATTTTATTTAGGCCAAGAGGTACCATGATTGATGGAGGTTTAAACAGAGAGGACTTTGGTGTCACTGTGATGTACAGGCTGAAGTATAGGGAGACCAGAAACCCAGAAAGGAACTAGCCAGTGGTGACAGTGGTTTAGATCAAGACAAAGGCGAGAATGAAAGATGCCATGGGTTCAGAGAGGAGGAGCCAGCCCACTGGAGGAGTTTGACCAGTAGAATGGGCAGAGTTTTGAGGGACTGTTTGAATTGAGGCTGTGGAATTATCATCAGAAGTAGAGGATGGTTTTGAGTTTTTCTGCTGAGGAGATTGGGTAGATGGAGATAATGAATTCTGATAGAATCAATCAGAAAAGGCCCTTTTTACTGCAGGCTGACACTGCATACCTGGTACAGAGCTCAAGAATTTAATATAGTATTTTTTTTTTAATGGACAGGACAGCTCTATGGGGTAATATCTGGTAATATCTGGGCCATTCTACTATTGTAAAAACTTGAACACAGAGAAGCCCCATGTCATATGCAGGGTCAGCCCAGTGTCTCCCTAGGATCTGAACATGGATTTATCTGACGCCTCTGAGGCCTCACTTCAAACTACAGCAGGAAATAAGACCTCACTCTGGAAAAGGGGAAGTGGAGTAGGGTCGGGAGGGTGAAGATAAAGCTTAGTTCTGGAAATGTTGTTCACCATGAGTTCACCTCACTTATGTAAGGCAGTTGAAGATATCTTGAGGACGGTTGGAAAATCGGACCTGTAGCTCAGGGGAGTGGCTGGGGGGAGATACGCGAATGTGGATGGTGGTATCCTATGGGTGGTGTAGGGGAGCAAATGCGATCACCCAGCAAGGCACATAGAGCTAAAGAGAAACACACTGGGTAAAGGAAGGTTCAAAAGTTCATGCTCTAAACTCCTGGTTTAGGAGTTTGGAAACACTCAGATAGCTATATGCAACAGCCTTTTTCCTGACCGAAGCATTGCACTGTGGTTTGGTATATAAATTTGCATGGCATTTCTTTTTCATCAGTGACATATTGAGTGCTCACATTGTGTCACTACAAGCACTACACAGAGCTTGTAGTCTTGTGGTGAGCCCTGAGTTTAGAAAGCGATCAGACCATATACCAAGCCATTATCAATTACAGCATGGGCTTCAGTGTCGTTACAGGGTGCTCTTTTAGAGTCCTCTGTAAGACTGGCTCCAAAGCCAGACTACAGAGTCAATAGCAAGGGAATTAGGATCACAGGTCATAATACGGAATAAGTTTACATTTTAAAATAACAATTCCTGGGCTCCCAAATCACCGTAGATTATATCTGTAGAGGAATGCCAGAGAATGATTGTAAGACAAAGGGAGATCATCCATACTTAATTTGGTTATGGTTCATGCAGATAGCTGGGATTTTTAAGAGTAGAAGGCAAAAATTAAGTACACTGCAGATAACTTCTGCATGCCCCTGAGGAGGCTGAGGTACCATCTCAAAGTCAATCCCACACAGACATTTTGTTATCAAGTGTTGCAACTTTTTTTTTCAGTTAAGCACCAAAGAAGTGGTTGGCTTGCCTTGAGGAACCAGATTATAAGAAAAAAAAAAACCTCTTATCTTTTAAGAGTTGCGCTCCACCCAGTTAAGAGTGTGCACTATACAGCAAGGGAGGCTTGTGGAGAGCTGAGAAACAGCTCTTCCCTGTCTCCCACCCTTTCCCCTTCTGGGACCCCACTGTGCATTTCAATTCCATCTCCTTGTCTCTCTTGCTCTCTGTTCCCCACAATGAGTATGCTTGAGTCTATAGGGATAATGGGGTGATGCAGCTCCACTCACTATACCAAATACTTGAGCCAGACATACATACTGAAATTTCTTAAATTTCTTTTCGCCCTGAATGCATAACTGCTCCAAGACCTGCATAAAATATGAAAGCAGCACATTTCTCTTTTAATAACCATCAGAACAGGAAATTTCCAAGCCTTCATGTTGTACAGCGAGTAGCCCAGTCTCAAATTATGGCTTTTACCTTGATAGTCAATGTTCTGAGAGGTGGTCTAGCTTTGTGGTTAAGAGCAGAGGCCCTGGAGCGAGACTGTCTACCATTCAGTTCATATTCCCCCAGTCATTAACTGTGGAACTTGCGCAAAATATTTAACCTCTCTGTGCTTCCGTTTCCACGTAGGTAACACACAGAACACGGAGGTAATAATAGTACCTGCATCCTTAGGATTTGTGAGGAATAAACAAGTTAATACATGTAAACACTTAGAATGGTATCTTGTATGTGTGTGTGACTTAATATATATATACATATATATTAAGCAGACTGTAAAGATTAGGTATTAGTGCTAACACTTGATTATGCCAGGGAATGAAAAAACATGTCAAGATGGTAGCCAGGCCAGTGAGGACAGAGTTCCCCAGCCTACTCTAAATCAGTCATAGGTCGGCTCTCCTTTCACTTAGCGTGGAGGGAAGAGCCTGGCATTTGTCACCTCTTCCTCTTTGAACACTGAGGATCACTGATCTGTGGTAGAACCGAGTGAGTTCTCAGTACTCAAGCCCCATAACCAGAGACAAGGAAATTTCTATACTTTAAGACAGAAACCCCCTTCTTTCCCAACACATGTGCAATGGCTATGTTTAGAAATCCAGTATGGGAAAGAGAGCTGAAAGTGTGCTGAGTGGCGTGATGCCTTGTGTGTGATAAGGAAGGTAGACAGGCAGCCAAATTGTTGTCTCCATTCGGTATCTGTTGTCAGATCAGAGGGGGATCTGATTGTTTTCTCTGTAGCTAAACTTCTCCACCAGGTAATCGGAAGACCTTGGTTGACACATCTCTTGGGCTCACTTGTCTCTAGCAAGCAGTGAAGAACAAACCCTGGATTTTTAACTAGGTGGCATGAGTTCCAGTCTAGAATCAGCTGCTCAGACCTCAGGTTGTGATGCCATTGAACATCTCTCCCACCAGGCACCTTCCCCAACTTGCCCTGGTGACTTCCTGACTCCCAACCTCCTTCCAGCAGGAAGCTGCAAAGTTGTAGACTGAATATTATTACTAGAATAAAGTCGTCAAGTGCTTCGACTTACTCCTAGAACCCTACATAGTAGCATTATAACGGGCCTTTGGACCAAGCAACAGTATCATTTACTCCCTTGGAGGATGTGTCAGATCCTGTTGCTTTTTAACAGCTTAAGGGTTGAAAACCATTACTGTGATCACAGAGGTCAGACACCAGAGTCTGTGAACTGGATCCAGCCCACAGATGTGGTTGTATATACATATGTCAGTTAGTTGCAACATAAAAAAAATTGGGAGATTTCACATAACGATCTGCATTTCCAACTTCTGGTCATAAAAACACAACATCTGACAACACTGGGGCTTCCCCCCTCCTCATGTGGAATAGTCTGCCGGGGGGAGGGGACAGTGCCTCTTGGCCCCTCCACTTTGCTGGGGCCCCCCCACCCCCTGGCCCACTTCCTCTCGGTGTGCTCATTTCCTAGCCCCAGAGGCATTGGAGTTTATAAATCTCTTCAAGCCTGGTGCTATTTTCTTTATAGTAGAATCCCAAAGGAAAAGTGAAAATTCTTCTTATTAGACTCCATGACCTCAATTGAACAAGATGCTAAATACTGAGTCCCAGGCCTTTGCTCTCTGAGGTAAGAGGAAAAAAATCCCAAATAAAGCATTCTTTGTGTCATTTATTTCAAAAGTTACACAGTTGAAAATTATCCTCACCTGATGTTTTCCTGAATCAGAGAACAGCCTTTTTCCTTTGACCTTTTTCATGGTAGCATTTTATGCTATTCTGGTTGCTGCCAGTAATACAGGCGAAACAAGTCAAAGATGAACCCTCTGGCCTTGTCCTTCATCAACTACTTTTGGCTGCTGAGAGATTTGAGGTTGTAGGCTATATCTGGAAGGGAGCACGAAGATCTACAGGGGAAATAGATGGCATAGAGCTGAGAACTGAGTCATGGAGCCAGATGCTACAAAGGTACGTTGTGCAGAAGTAGTTGTAAATTGCTTGTACTGGGGAGCTACTGGACTCTCCTTCTGAGCTGCATAGCCAGCCTGTCCCCAGCCTCTGTAATCCCCTGACTCAGACTACTATAGTTGGTGGTATCTGCCCAGCTCTAATTCTCCCTTCTTTGTACCATTTCTTTATTCTGAAGATGGAAGGAGGAGGTCATTCCTTTTACCAGCGCAGCGGCCAGCCACCTGAGGGCGAGCTGAGTGTGATAACTTGAGGTCAGCGTGTGGCAGTCCAGAAAAGAATTGGGTAGTGAATGTACAGAGTGTAGTTAGTACTATGTAAAAGTTTCATCAGTTTACAGAGATTCAGTAAACACTTTGGGGGCTTTGGATAGAAAGCCATCTATGTATATTATTCATTCCATTGTCATGGTTGTATCAGTTTACCATGGACGTGTTTCAGTCATTTGTTCAAATTCCCACGACTCCAGTTTCACAGAAGGTCATGGAATCCTCAATTGAAAAGTTTTTCATAGCTTTGGTGGGTCTGAAATTTCAGAGTATTGAGCAAGGCCTATGCTGAGCGAGAGCATGATCTAATAAGACCGGACTGTCAAAACAAGAAGCACCCTGCTGTGGTCACCAGGTTTTGAAGAAGGAAGTGTTAAAGCTCTATGGAGAGGACCTCAGAAAGATAATAAAACACATGAGGTTGGAAGCTGGTTTCTTTTCCCTTCTTCCTGTGACAGGTGGGACATTAGCCTATTTAAGCAAGGCGCTAAGGCAGAATGAGGTGTGGTTGAACTGAGACAATAGATGCTATCTTTCTTTTGGGAAACTCTAATCAGAAAACACTTGAAACTTCTGGCTAGGATCCCAAAGGGTCCTCGGAGGGGAAACTAGCTCCAAAATGGCAAAGTAGAGAAGATACATCATCAGTTAATAACTCAGATGAGTTAGCCAGGAGTGAGAGTTTGATTCCTAGCCTGCCAGCTGTGAGGTTTGGGGCAAGTTATTTAACCTTCCTCCCCCTCAGTATTTTTATCCCTAAAAATGGGAATTGGAACATTATGGAATTGTCATAGGGATGAAAGGAGATAACGTGTGGGGTATTCTTGGAGCAGTACCTAGTATCTACTAGCAAGTGCTATCAGGTTAAATGGAAATGCACAGTCACTTGTTTGGATATTCAGTATAGTTTTCAAACTAACCACTAATATCAGAGATAGTGTTATTTCTAAGCTTTCCATGATTCCATTTAAATCCTCAAGCCTGTAAAGTCTCTCTACTCAATCTTCTGTATATCTGCCAGTATCTCATTCCCTCTCCGCAGATTTTTACTATCTCAGGCAGTGGTATTCTGATGAATAAATGCTTACGTGAAGTGAAGGAAGGTTTAGGCTGATTCTGGGATGAGTCACTGAGATCTCTTTCAGCCTTCTGGAGCTTTTGTTGTTGTTTTCTACTCATTTACTGAAGATGATGGTTTTTGCATCATACCTACTGCTGAATTACAATGTAACGATTAACGAGATATGTTTATGAAATGCCTTGTGTTTGTAATCACTTGTAATAAAGCATTAACAAAGACTGTAGTTTATTGATGAATTTTATATAGACTACAAGGGGGAAAACCCAGGTCTCGTGGATGGTGAGCTCATTTTTAATATGTTACATAATTACTACAATTGAAACCTAATTGACTTTACCAGATAAATTGGGGGTCAGAGTTACATCCTGGTAGTTACTACCTTCAAGCTGTTTCTTGAAGTAGCTGGGGCTGGGAGGAGGATTTCGTTCTGGGGATCCTACTGCAGTGTTTGTCTTTGCCCACCTGCGGAGAACTTTGATCCTTGTACCCACAGCTAGAGGCAGAAGCAAATCATTTCTTTCCTCTACCAATTAATAGAAATCACAAAGAAAAATGCTCTCGTCGGTTCTGGATAGAATTAGACACCAAATAAGAATTCCCTTTAGCTAAGTTCTTTGCTTCATTTAAAGCCTAGAATCTTTGTAGAAGTCTGGTTGGGGGGGAAGGAGGTGGGATGTGGAGAGGAGTTCACAGGTTGTTTGATGTTTCATTTTTCCCATAAAATCTCCAAAGAAGGGAAACTGACTGCACCTTGGACTGTCAGGAACACAGACAATAGAACTAGTTCATTTGCTCTAACATAGTTTATGATGTCACTAGAAATTCTTGATAAAATTGTCAGCATGAGTATGCCATTCAATTAATAAACCATGCTTTATTCATGGTATGTTGTGCAATATGTCAGCATTTCCCCTTTCTTTCCTGTAAATTGTAACTTTTCTGATGATTAGCATTTAGACTCTTTTCCTGATTAAGGAATTGTCAGCTGAAATCATCAGGGATTTCCCCATAGCTATTTTGAAAGAAATCTGAAGAATTTAATGTGTTGCTTGGAAATTAAGAAATTTGGAATCGTTCATGTGAATCTAAATGGTGCAATAGAATCAGGACATGATTGTTTTCCTTAAAAAAAAAAAAAAAGATAATGATAGAGTCACAGAGGGAATAGTAACAACGTTAAAAATAAAGTCTAAAACATTTAATAAACTGCAGTGTCTCTGTCCTGTGCTTTTCAATCAAAAGATGTATCTGTTACCTTTTAGGAGCTAAACTGAAATAGAAATAGTGTAAAATTTCAGATGCTTGGAAAGTTTTTTTTTTTTAATTTGATGTCTTGATTACTCAGTTAACAGAAAACCTTTTTTGTTTTGTTTTAAAGAATTGTTACAAAAGTTTCTGCAGTACGAATCCATGTTGCAGTCATAGTGCCACCAGAACAAGAATGGTGCACCACGGTAGTAGAGAATATACTAGACAGGGCAAACGGCAAGAGAGATCCATTTTAGGTGTAAGGGTTATGTAATGAACTTTCTGCCCAGTGGAAGGATGGGGTAAGGGAAGTAGGAGATGGCTGGTTGGTGTGATAGATACTGTTTGAGAAGAGCGGTCAAGGGAGACCCCTCAGAAGAAGTGACCTTTCAACTGAACCGGAAGGAACCAGCAGGGAAGAGCTCAAATACACAGGAAAGGAGACCACACATGTGCAAAGGCCCTGGGGCTGGAGTGAATTGCTGTGCAGGAAACAGGCAGATGTAGCTAAAGCATAAGGCAGGAGTGATGGGATAGGACCTAAAAGGTAGGAAGGGACAGCTCGGATAAAAGTCTGTTACAGAGAGATGAAAATTAGCAGGTGGGTGCATTTTATGAAAGCTTCCTAGTGTGTTTCAAAATTCTCCCCACTCAAAAAATGGCAGGGGAAAACCACTTTGAAGAAATAGTTAGGGCCTGTATGCCAAGGCTGACCCAGCTGCAAGCTCCAGATTTGTATTCAATGACAGACAGGCTGTGTACTCAACGATAAGTAATAGGACCTTACCATTTGCCAGCTAACACCCTTCTTGTTGTCACCTTACACATAAACTAAGGACACTGAGACATCCTCAAAAGTGATTATCTTGTGGTTAGTCCCCTGCCTGCACCCTCAGTCCCAGCATAGTAGTCTCCTAATGCCCCATATTCCTTCGTGGACAGTGTGACACTGGTAGCAAGTCTGGTGACAAAGGAGGAGGGGGAAAAATGCACAACTTTCCTTTCCTTCTCTCAACAGGTAAGAGAAATTGGTTTTGCAGGACAAAATGAAAAATCTAAGGAAGCCCAAATGATAGAGCTGAGATCCCGTCTGCCAGCTATTACACTGAAATAGTGGTAGAAAAGTGGTCATGCTTTCTTTCTTACTGTTACCCCCAACCACTAAGTCCTCCTGGGCAGCCCCGTGTGACCAACTCCAGGCTCCACAGCATTTCCAAGATAGTCATTTAGAATCATGGGAAGTAAAAACTACAGGTATCAGGTATTCAAAAGCATGAGGGGTTCAAGGACTGGGAATCAAATAGGGTAGCAAACATGCAGAGATCTGAATTGCATGTACATAGATGATTTATTCATCATAATTTAGCAATGAGAAGAAAAGTCTTTAATGCCTAAGTGGATATTGAAACAGCGGGCTAATTCCTCCCTGCCACTAAAAAGCTTATAGAGATCCCATAAGTCAGTAATGTGCTTTGCCAGGTTTGTAGTTTCCTTTCAAGAAGCCTTGCATTTTTCAACACTCATCCCCTGTCTGACGATAACCAGACCTAGGTGGTGGTTGTCTGCCAGTTATCTTTTTCACATCTGAAGAAGTGGTACTGTGGTCTGGCAATAGCTTTCTTCTGTAATAGTAAGCAGTGTGTAGAGACCTACGGCTTTCATTCAGGCTATCAAGTTCATTCATTGTGCTCCAGGCCTGAACAGTGTGCCCACTGTTAGTGATACTGCAATTAAATCTAATTAAATCTAATTAAATTAGATGCTATGGGATACCTGGGTGGCTCAGTGG
Organism: Vulpes vulpes; assembly: GCF_048418805.1. Classification (NCBI taxonomy): domain Eukaryota; kingdom Metazoa; phylum Chordata; class Mammalia; order Carnivora; family Canidae; genus Vulpes; species Vulpes vulpes. The sequence continues at coordinate 13,867,258 of NC_132792.1, read as the reverse complement.
TTGCGTCTGCCTTTGGCTCAGGGCATGGTCTTGGGGTCCTGGCCCCTCATCAGGCTACCTGCAGGGAGCCTGCCTCTCCCTCTGCCTATGTCTCTGCCTCTCTCTGTGTGTGTCTCTCATGAATAAATAAAATTTTTTAAAATAAATTAATTAAATCAGATGCTAGGTGGAGTCTAGTGGGAAAATGGGCAGAGCAGGAGAGGTACAGTAATAGTAAACTGTAAACAAAGTATGTGAAGGCAGAGGGAGAGCAACTGATTGAAGAGAGGGATCCAGGAGGGACTCAAACGAGTAACTGGACTCCCATTGAATGGTTTAAAGGAAGGAGATAGAATTAGGTACAGAGAATCACATGAGCCACAACAGACACAGAAGAATGACCATGCATGACTTTTCTCATGTGATTAGACTTTTCTTCTTTTTCCTTTTTGAGTAGTATGTGTATGTTTGTGTCCACGGAACAGGTGGAAGGAGAGTTACAGGGATGGGTAAGGATATGTGGAATAGAGTAGGGAATGTGAAGCTCCATGTATTGAAACAGTAACATATGAGCTTTAGAGTCAGAAATACCTAGACAATGGCGATTCTGTTCCCTCTGTGCTCACAGACACCAGAGGAAAACTTCTGTCTGGGTCACTCTGAGGATGAAATGAGGTGCACCATAGCACCATCAGGGGCTGGCCTTGGAGTCCGCTAGGCCTCTGTTCAAACTGCTCTGCCTTCTTGTGATACCTAAGTAATTCTGCATATTCCCAAATCTCCTGTTTTCTCACTTATAAATTAGGAAAGATACTACCTTGCTCACCGGCTTGTAAGGATTCAATGAGCTCATTCATGAGAAGTGTGTATTAGGACCGTCTGGGTACATGAGAAGCAATAAATGTTAGGTCTCCTCCTCTTCCTTCGTCATCACATATCATAGACCCTCAGTGAAGGCTAGTTCCTTCCCCCTAAAGGAAAATGATACTTTTGAGATTTTTTTAAGTCCCTCAGTAATTTCTTCATTAACTATGCCAAAAGAACCTGAGAGAAAACTTGACCTTTTTCAACAGTCATATTTTCCAAGGAGGGATCTTCCATTCAGGCCTCACTGCATCCATTTTTCCTTTGCTGGGCAGTAGCCTCATCTTGTCAAATGCCAGAGGATGACAAATGCCATCTCCAGGCAAGTATGTGAACAGCATACCCTCCCCCTGAATTCTGTCTTCTAATTTGAGGTAGCTTGTACACAGTTTTCCTACCTTCAACAGCACATGCTTAAGCTCAGTACTGTGGAGGGCATATGGCCCAAGGCTCAAGTGACTAACTCCCTTGTTAGGGAAAATAAAACTTAGGCAACAATATGAAGAAAGTATGTAACAAGGTACAAAGTCTATTCTAAGTATATTTATGGCACTAGCAGTAAATACATTGGTCATCTAGTGGAGGGAGAATTTGCTGGAGTTTTCAGGGGAGGCTCCTGGCTTTAGGAACCAGCTTATAACCAACCAACATGTCTTAGAATAACCCTTGCTTTTGGTTTCATATCATCCCTCCACCTTTCCAGCAAACCCTAAAGATCAGTCCATTCTAGGAAAAATAGGCCTTGATTTAAAACCAGTAGTTCCCCCAAAGATTCCTTTTTTATATCTCTGCTTTCCTTCATACTTTGAAATTCTCCCTTACTAAAGTGCATTCATAAGTACAAATTTTGTGAAGTAAGTCAATCGGAGAAGGACAAACATTATATGTTCTCATTCATTTGGGGAATATAAATAATAGTAAAAGGGAATATAAGGGAAGGGAGAAGAAATGTGTGGGAAATATCAGAAAGGGAGACAGAACATAAAGACTCCTAACTCTGGGAAACAAACTAGGGGTGGTGGAAGGGGAGGAGGGCGGGGGATGGGGGTGAATGGGTGACGGGCACTGAGGGGGGCACTTGACGGAATGAGCACTGGGTGTTATTCTGTATGTTGGTAAATTGAACACCAAAAAAAAATAAATTTATTATAAAAAAATAAGTACAAATTTTTATCTTCCATGTTTTATTAATCAAAAAAGTTGCCCATCAGAGATCTTGATCAGCGTAAGTTACATGAACTCATTGCAGCAACACTATTACCTAACTTCAGTTTATAGGAAAAAAAGAAACTACATTATCTCACTTAGTAATTAATGAATTTAGTATATAAATTCCTATTACTATCATGTACGTATATACTCCAGAAAATATGCAAAACCCAAAGGTCACAGAGGAAAAGGTTGATAACTTAGACTACATACAAAATTTAAAAACTATTCATGGCAAAAAACAAACACCCTGAGGAAAGTCAAAAGCCAAAACCATTAGCCGAACAGGGTGGGAGGAGTTGTAATTCAAATGTTAGAGAGTTAATCTCCTACACAAATTCTTACAAATCAATAGGAAAATGAAAAGCCAATTTTCTAAAAATTCAAAGGACTTACATAGTTAGTTCCAGAAAAAAACAGTGCCCATCACCACTAAGCATGTAACAAGATGTTTAATCGAAACATCTTACAAAAGAAATGAAAATAAAATAACCTTTTTTACCTATGAAAGTGGTAAAGATGTACACATTTGATGATACTTAGTGTTATAGAATATATGGAGAAGTAGGCATTCTCAAAAACTGTTAGTAGGAGTATTGATCTGTAAAATTTTTTTGGAGGGCAATTTGGCAAAAATCACTTGTATTTAAAATGCACCTATCCTTCAGTCTAACAGTGACACCTTAAATAATTTATTCAATAGATATATCCACATATTGACCAGAGGTATATATGCAGTGATGTTTACTGCAGCATCTATTGTATCAGTCACAACTAGAAGCAAAACTTCAGCTTCTGATCAAGATGAAGTAACAGGGACCACATTTAACTTCCACCTAAAACCTTAAAAAAAAAAAAAAACGGAGTGGGTGGGGAGAGAAGAAACAAAGCAGGATCATAGGGGAAGAGAGGAAAATATAAAACAAGACAAATCAAGGAGGGAGAAAAACTATAAGAGACTCTTAATTGTAGGAAACAAACTGAGGGTTACTAGAGGGGTAGGGGGTGGGAGTACTGGGTAACTGGATGATGAACATTAAGGAGAACACATGATATAATGAGCACTGGGTATTGTATAAGACTGATGAGTCACTGACTTCTACCTCTGTAACCAGTAATTCATTATATATTAATTAACTGAATTTAAATAAAAAATTTTTAAAAAGGACAAAATGTAGGAAACAATAGTACTCAAGACATTGGATATCATGCATCAGAAGGCAATCATCTTTGAAGACAGGAAACAAAATGAGCCCCATGATTGTTCTAGCTTACTGCCTAGGGTAATCCCAGGCCACAGTATAGGGAGGTGGAACATAGGCAGATTCTTATGGTCTCCTGATTGGAAGAGATGTAGCTAGGAGTTCAGGAAGCCAAGATGGCTAGATGAAAATGGAGAGCTGCACAAAGACAGAAATCTGGAGAGCTAAGGAGGTCTCCCTGGGGTATTGAGTGGAGTACAGATGAGGGCATTCATGTAAGGAAATGATGCAAGGCCAGAGCAAGAACATTCTCAAGGATTAGAGAGAACAGTGCCTGAAACTCACAGAGGGATGGAAATGGTGTCCTCAACAGCCAGAAAGGAAAAAATTACATAATTAAGGGGTGTTAGTTACTAAGTCTTGCCTCAATAGTGGAGAAAAATTAATCATAGATTAAACGCAGCTCTGGTCACCCTGAACAAATCTTAAAAGCAAGACCCAAAAGGATCAAACTGTTTCCAATTAATTTAACTGCATCCCAGAGCAAAACATAAGAATGTTTACAAGAAGACAAAAATAAACATCACCCCACAATGCCTGGCATCCAATCAAAAATTACCAGTCAAGCATAGTAGTAGGAAAACACAACCCATGAAGGGGGAAAAATCGATCCATTGAAACTGAACCCATAGTGAGGGGAAAAATCCATTGAAATTGAACTGAACAGATAGAAAAATAAGTAAGCAAGGTCATTAAAACAGTTGTTATGACTACATTCCATATGTTCAGAAAGCTAGAGGAGAGACTGCCCCTGTTAAGTAGAGACATGGAAGATATATATGTAGCTATATATTTATAATTTTTATGTATTAATATATAAATATATAATATTTACTATATGTTAATATGTATTAAATATAATATGTTTTATATATAAATTATAAATATATATTTAAAAAGAGGAAGCCTACAATGGCTCAGATTTAAAAGAATGGGATTAGCAACTGCATAGACATCACAGAAGAAAAGACTAATGAACTGGATGACATTACAATTAAAAAACTATACACAATGAAATACAAAAAAAACAAAAAACAAAAAACAGGGCACTAGTGATGTGGGACAACTTCAAGCGGTCAAATATTTGTGTCACTAAAGTTCCCAAAGAAGGGGGGGGGGGGGGGGAGACTGAAAAAAATATTTAAGGAGGTAATGGCAGAAAATATCCCAAATTTGATGAAATCTGTGAACCCACTGATCCAAATTCAACAAACCTCAAGCACAAAAACCAGGAAAAAAACAACACCAAAGCACATTATAATCAAATTGCTTAAAACAAATGATAAAGAGAAAAATCTTAAAAGCAACCAGAAGAGCAAAAGACATGTTACATACAAAGTAAAAAAAAAAAAAAAAAAAAAAAAAAAAAAGTTAAGATGACAGATAGTTTTCATAAAAAATAATGCAAACTAAACAAAAATAATAATAATGAAAAATAGGAAATAGAGTAAAATCTTTAAAGTACTGAAAGGGGAAAACTATTAATCTACAATTCTATATCCAGGAGATATATTATGTGGGGTTTTTTTTTTTTTTTTAAGATGAGATAAAGGATTTTTCAGACCTCCAAAGTGTGAAAACTCATCACTTACAAACCTGCATTGCAAGAAATGTTAAAGGAAATTCTTCAAGGAGGAAGAAAACGTATAGCTGAATCTACACAAAGAAATAAAGAGCGCTATACATGATAACTAATATAGGTGTATATGAGGATCTTGTCCAACTATTTTAACCTCTTTAGATGATCACTGACTTTTTTAAAGCAGAAATAACAAATTTTACATCAGATACAGAAGTAAAATATATGACATAACACAGAGGCCAAGAGGGGAGAAATGGAAGTATACTATTTTAAATCTTTTATATACAAAGTAGTATATTACCACTTGAATGTAAACCGTGAGAAGTGAGATATGTACTGTGTAATCTAAAACAATCACTAAATACCACAACAAAGGATTATAGCTAATAAGCCTACAAAGAAGATACATAACAAATATTTAGTTAATCCAGTGGTTACTAGGCCAAAAAGAAAGAAAACAAGAAGTAAAGAACAGATGGGACAAATAAAAAACAAATAACAGGATGGTAGATTTGAACCCAGCCATATTGTACTCATTAAATGTAAGTGGTTTAAACATAGTAGGTGAGGGGCAGCCTGGGTGGCCCAGAGGGTTAGCGCCACCTTCAACCCGGGGCGTGATCCTGGGGACCCAGGATCGAGTCCCACGTCGGGCTCCCTGCGTGGAGCCTTGCTTCTCCCTCTGCCTGTGTCTCTGCCTCTGTGTGTGTGTCTGTCGTGAATAAATAAATAAAATCTTTAAAAATAATAATAATAGATAATAAATATAGTAGGTGAAAGGGATTATCAGACTGGATATAAAAACAAGGTCTATTATATGCTTCCTATAAGAAACCAACTTTAAATATAAAGACACAGACTAAAAGTAAAAGAATGGAAGCACATGCTGACACTAATTAAAAAAAAAAAAAGCTGAAGTGACTAAATCAATTTCAGAGCAAAGAATATTACCAGGAATAAAGAGGGTAATTTTACAATAATAAAAGGATCAACTTATCCACAGGATGTATATTGATGTATCTAATAACAAAACTTCAAAAATCATGAAACAAAAACTAATATAACTACAAGGAAAAAACATCTATGATTATAGACAGATTTCAACAGCTGATAGGCAAGTATTCAGAAAATCAAGATATAGAAAACTTGAATAAAACCATCTCTAATCTTCACCTAATTGAAATTTATAGAACTTTTGACCTAATGACAGCAGAATGTGTATTCTTTTAAGATGCATTTGCAGCATTTACTAAAAGACCACTTTCTGGGCAATAAAACATTTCTCAGTCAATTTAAAGGATTCAAATAATATCTGGCGACAGAGTTCTGATTTCAATTAGAATTTAATTTTAAAAAAAAGTTAACAAAAAGATACCTGAAAATTTTCCAAATATTTGAAAATTAAAATTCTTTTTTTTTTTTTTTAAGATTTTATTCATTCTTGAGAGTCACAGAAAGAGAGGCAAAGACATAGAGGGAGAAGCAAGCTCCTGCAGGGAGCCTAATGCAGGACTCAATCCCAGAACCCCAGGATCACCACCTGAGCCAAAGGCAGATGCTCAACCATTGAGCCACCCCTGCACCCCAAAACTAAATACTTTTAAGTAGCCTGTTGGCAAAGAGAGAGCAAAGGGGAAATTTAAAAGTATTTTGAAAACTAAATGAAAATAAAAATACAGCATATCAAAATGTATGAAGTGCAGCTAAAGGGATACTTAAAGAGAAATTCATAGCATTAAATACCTGCACATATTAGAAAAGAAGGAAGTCTTGAATCAGTCACCTCAGCTTCCAGCCTAAGAACTGGAAAAAGAGAGTAAATGAAATCCAGAGTAAGCAGATAAAAAGAGAATTAAAGATTAGACTGGAAATTAGTCAAATAGGAATCAGAAAATCAGTAGAAAAAGCCAAAAAGCAGGCTGTTTGAGATGATCAATACAATTGATAAGCCTCTAGCCAAGACTCAGAAGAAAAATGAAAAAAAAAAAAAAAAAGATTACACTAATTACCAGTATCTGTTAGTGAAAGAAGTTACATCAGTATAGGTCCTACACAGATTCATGACAGGTATCATGAATATTATGAACAACTGTATGCCAGTAAACTTGGCATAGATGAGATGGACAAATTCCTTTAAAGGCTCAAACTACCAAAGATCACTTACGAAATCAATAACCTAAATTGTGCTTTATCTATTAAAGAAAATAAACTGTAGTTAAAAACACTTCCTACAAAGAAAACTCCAGGTCCAGATGGCTTCAAGGTGAATTCAACCAAATATTAAGGAAGAAATAATACCAATTAAACAGAAACTTTTACAGAAAATAGAAGAGAAAATTAACGAATGCATTCTATAAAGCCAGCATTACCCTGATATTGAAACTAAAGTTAATATAAGATCACAAACCCATATCCCTCACAAGTATAGGTGCAAAAAACAAATTTTTAGCAAATGGAATCCAAATATATATAAAAATATAATAATACATCATGACCAAGTGGGGTTTAGTTCAGGCATATAAGATTAATTTAGCATTTGAAAATTGATCAGTGTAATTCATCATATTGACAAACCAAGAAGAAGTCATATGATCATCTCATAGATGCATTAAAAGTATTTGACAAAATCCAATTTTGATTCTTTTATTAAGTTTTTAAAATTATAATTCCAGTATAGTTAACACAGTGTTATGTTAGTTTCAGGTATATAATATATGATTCAGCAATTCCATATATCACCCAGTGCTCATCATGACAAATACACTCCTTAATCCCCATCACCTATTTCCCCCATTCCCCCACCCACCTCCCCTCTGGTAACAATCAGTTTGTTCTCTATCATTAAGAGTCTGCTTCTTGGTTTGTCTCTCTCTTTTCTTCTCTGCTTCTCATTTGGTTTGTTTCTTAAATTCCACCTATGAGTGAAATCATACAGTAATTGTCTTTCTCTGTCCAACTTACTTCATTTAGCATACCCTCTAGATCCATCCATGTTGCGAATGGCAAGATTTTGTTCTTTTTATGGTTGTATAATATTCCATGGTATATATACACCACATCTTCTTTATCTGTCAATGGACACTTGGGCTGCTTCCATAATTTGGATATTATAAATAATGCTGCAATAAGCATAGGGATCCATATATCCTTTGAATTAGTGTTTTTGTATTTTTTGAGTAAATACCCAATTGTGTGATTACTAGATCATGCAGTAGTTCTAACTTTTTACTCCATATTGTTTTCCACAGTGGCTGTGCCGGCAACAGTGCCAGAGGGTTCCTTTTTCTTCACATTCTCACTAACGTTTATCGTTCCTTTGTTTTTTTATTTTAGCCATTCTGACAGGTATGAGGTGATACTCATTGTAGTTTTGATTTGCATTTTCCTGATGATGAATGATGTTAAGTGTCTTTTCATGTGTCTCATGGCCATCTGTATGTCTTTTTTGGAGAAATGTGTGTTCATGTCTTCTGCCCATATTTTAATTGGATTATTTCTTTTTTGGGTGTTGAATTGTATAAGTTTTTTTAGATTTTTGGATACTAACCTTTTATTGGATATGTCATTTGCAAATATCTTCTCGCATTCTGTATGTTGCCTTTTAGTTCTGTTGATTGTTTCCTTCCACTGTGCAGAAGCTTTTTATTTTGATGTAGTCCCAATAGTTTATTTCTGCTTTTATTTCCCTTCCCTCAGGAAACATATCTAGAAAAATACTGCTGTGGTCAATGTCAGAGACCTTACTGCCTGTGCCCTCTTGTACGATTTTTATGGTTTCAGGTCCCCTGTTTAGGTCTCCAATATTGATTCCTGATAAAAACTCTCAGCAAACTGAGAAGAGAATTTCTTAAAACTAATAATGGATGTTTATGAAAACCTATAACTAACATCATACTTAATGGTGAAAAACTGAAAGCTTGTCCTGAGAAAACAAGCAAGAGCATCATCTGTTCTCACCACGTCTATTCAGCATTGCACTGAGGATTCTAACAAGTGCAATAAGACAAGAAAAATCTTTAAAAGCATCTAAATTAGAAAGATGCAGATTACATGATCATCTGTACAAAAAAAAAACCCAACTTACAAAAAAAAGCTACCAGAACTAATAAATGAGTTTAGCAAATTTGCAGATACAAAATCAATAAAAATCAATTGTTTTCAGCAACAAACCATGAAAGACTGAAATTTTTCAGTGCCATTCATAATATCAGAATGAGATACCTATGAAAAATATGACAGAAAAAAAAGAAAAAAGAAAAATATGACAGAAGATGTGCAAGGAATGGACATTAAGCACTACAAAATATTGCTGAGAGAAATCAAAGAGGACTTAAATAAATGGAGAGATATACCATGGACTACTTGTTATACTTAAGATATTATTTCTCACCAAATTGATCTGCTGATTCCAGCGACCCCAATCAAAATCCCAATGAGTTTTTTTTTTTTTTAATATGGCTACTAACAAGTTTATTCTGTAATCCATATGGGAATGCAAAGGACCTAGAGCAGCCAAATAACTTTGAAGAAGGACAAAATTTGAGAATGTACTCTACCTGACTTCCAGACTTGTAAAGCTATAGTAAGCAAGTCAGTATGGTAAGATAGACACAGTTAGACAGATTAATGGAACAGGAAAGAATCCAGAAATAGATCCTTAAATAGGCAGCCAATTAATTTTCGAAAAAGGTGCAAAGACGGTTCTGTGCTTCTCCACAAACATGTAAAAACAATTCAGTGGAGAATTGTTTCTCAACAGATGGTCGTATCGCAATTGGATATCCATATATTTAAAAAATAAACTTGATCCAATTTTCACTCCATCTATAAAAATTCAAAATGGGTCGGAGATCTGAATGTAAAACCTAAAGCAGTAGAGAAATCCTCCTGGAAGAAAACAGGAGAAACTGACATTGGTTTAAGCAAAGATTTCTTAGATACAGCACAAAGAAATAAACCCCGAAAAAAAAATTGTAAGACTTTATCAAACTTTCTGCTCTTTAAAAGATACTCTTGGGATGCCTGGGTGGTTCAACGATTGAGCATCTGTCTTTGGCTCCAGGCATAATCTGGGAGTCCCAGGGATCAAGTCCCACATCGGAATCCTTGCATGGAGCCTGCTGCTCTCTCTGCCTATGTCTCTGCCTCTCTCTCTGTCTCTCATAACTAAATAAATAAAATCTTTAAAAAAAAAAAAAAGACACTCTTAGCAAAATGAGAGGACTAGTGACAGACTGATATATGTTATTTGCAAATCATGAATCTAATAAAGAACTTATATCCAGAATGCAAAAAGAACTCTTAAAGCTCAATAGTAAGAGAATAATCCAGTAAAAAAAAAAAAAAAAAAAAAAAAGTAGAAGAAGAAGAGAAGATATGGAAATGGACCAAAAATATTGAAGTGAATAGATATTTAAAATAACAGAAACAGGTGACAAATAAGCACAAGTAAAGATTCTCAACCTCTTTAGTCATTAAGGAAATGCAGATTAAAACCATAATGAAATACCACTATACACACTTATTAGAGTGGCTGAAATTTAAAACAAAACAAAACTGACTGACCGTACCAAGTGTGGTAGCAGGGATATGGAGTAGCTCATCCACAACTGTTGGGAATGTCAAAAGATACAACCTCAGAAAGCTAGTTCAACAGTTTCTTTAAAAATTAAACATATACTTACCACATGACCCATCCATCCGATTCCTAGGTTTTACACAAAAGCATTGGAAGTATCTGTCCATACAAAAACTTCTACTGCACAGATATTCCTAGCAGCTTCCTTTATAATTGTTCAAAGCTGGAATCAATCCACATGTCCATCAACTGATGAATAGATAAATACTATATCTGTAGAGTATCATACCAGGTAGAAAAAGCAGGAACAAAATTGTTGATACCTGGAGCAAGGAGATAGACTCCAAAAAAAGGCCACATAAGATACGGATTTCTATGTAAAATTCTTTGCATGCATTGACCTAAAGTGTCAGAAAACAGATCAGTCATTGCCTGGGGGAGGGTCAGGGGAGCAGTAAGGTATGCAAAGAAAGGATTATCCAGGGCACATGGAAGCTTTGAGGATGATTGATATGCTCACTCTCTTAATTGTGCTGATGGTCTCATGGCTGCATACACACATCCAATTAATCAGATTATACACTTGAAATGTTAGTTCATTGTAGGTCAGTTATACCTCCATAAAATAGGGGTCAGAAAGCTACTTAAATGTTCATTATTAGGGGATTAATTAAATGAATTCTGGATGCCTATAAAAGAGATTAAGCAGCTATTTTTAAAAATGAAGTCATCCTCTATGTGCCAACATGAAATGATTCCCCAGATATATTATTAGATGTAAAAAGCAAGGTGTAGAACAGTATATATTAACATGTCCCTTTTTGAGTAAAAAATAGACATTGTATATGTGTGTGTACATACATGATATTCAATATATAGAGTATGTATATACAAGTACATGCACTTACATGTATGTATAGTGCGTGCCTCTGTGTGTGTGTGTGTGTGTGTGTGTGTGTGTGTGTACGTAGAGGGTTTCTTGAAGAATACACAAGAACCTAACAGTAATTTCTGAGGATTGGAATTGTGGGTTTGCGGACAAGGGAGCAAGGCTTTTACTTCTCATTTTACTCACTTCTTGTGAATTTTTTAAACCATATGCATCCACAGTTCTTTTTTTAAGTGTGAAAAGAAAATTCTGGTTTAAAAAGATAGAAAGAGAAGGAAAGACAAAAACAAGTGTTGTCCATTGAAATAATAATCTGGTTTGTTTTTCATTCTTTTCAATCATTATAGAATATCATTTTGTGGGGAGATTTTAAAGATTATTCTAGGTTAAGCAATTGAAATTGAAATCTATGGGTTTGCCCCAAATAACTAAAATATTTTATGCCTCTCTTCTTGATCAGATTGAAGTAAGAGAGTACTATTTTTCAAAAGGCCTTATAAATTGAGCTAAAAATTAAAGTTTTAGTAGTATATGAGAGCTACTGTCGTATTACAAGAGAGTAAGCATGGAACTAAGGAGGTGAGAAGTATTTTACATACAAGTATTGGGCACAGAATGTAAAGAAATAAAAGGTGTTGAAAGGAAGATTTCTTTGGGAATATTAATAGACTTGAGTTTGTGACCTGTAGGACCCCATTTCTCCATTATGGTATGAGTGACCACATAATATATGTGTGTAATTGTTCAAGGATTTAAAGGCAAAATCATTTTTAGGTAACTAATTATCATAGGGATTATCATGAATGGGTTTGCAAAGATTTTCAATCTCTCTAAGTAGGTCTGAGTGGATTAATGACTAGATAATCTGGCAATCTGGAGTCTTTTGGGATTAGTATGTATCGAAGAGCTCCTCCTTATTAAAAGATTGCCATATTCAAGAAGTAGAGCATTGTGGGTAAGGTTTTCCAGCACAAGGGAAAACATTTTGTAAAACCATTTGCTTTAGGGGGATTAATTTTTAAGGAAACAGCACCTGGCATTTTTTCCAAGTTGGACAGTGACTTTTAAGAATCAGACATCACTCCTGTTTTTAGTTATCACATTGAAACCGACTGTCAGAATCATGTCTACAAGTAGTATATGCTAAACCTGGTTGTAGGAACCTTCAGGGTGTCTTTAGAAGAGATGCCTAAATTATTTACAAGATCATGCATTAGTGCAAGGTGAAGTGGAGCTAAGTATAATCAGTATATTCCCCCTTTAAGGATCAATTTCCATGCCCATCACATCTGCTTCTAGTAAAAAGAAGTGTATAAAAGCATGTGCAGAGCTATGGACGTGTAAATGACTGAGCATCTTGAGGCCCAGGCAGGACTGGGTTTGGTGCCAGGCACCAAGAGTATTTCAGTACACATTTTCAATGGAGAAAATGTGTACACTGGGCCCTGCTGGTTTGGGAACTTGACTCCCTGCCAAGCCAGAGGTGGGTGATGAGTAGTTCTCTTGTGAGAGCCCAACTCAGGGATTTTCAAAACGTGGTCTTGAGGATCCTTATGATTCAGAGACTGGTGCACAAAATCCCGACCTCACTGTTTGGTTTCTAGCATGAATCAGTGATAGGATATCTATCCTCGGTGTTTCATCAGGAATAGTATCAGCCTGTCCATCAATTCTAGTCAACTGGCTTTCCATTTTCTGGTGGGTTTTTTTTTTTTTCTTTTTTAATGGCAGGGTGTTATAATCTTAAAATGTTAAAGCTGGAAATAATATCTCAGGTCGCCCAGCCCCAACCTCTCATAGATGATGAGGAAACATCTGGTTGCTGTCTCAGTGGGACCCAGCATCAGATCTCCTGGCTCAAGCTCAGTGCCTTCTCGAACGCCCACATGCTCTTGCCCCTCAGTCTGCAGACCAAAGATGTGTGAGGTGCACTGTCCAAACCCATCCAAGACTGATCTGTGAGTCTAGATCCAAAGAAAAACACCCAAATCCTGTTGCAGTGACATCAGGGCAGGCATCCTACCTCAGTGACACCCCCACCTAGGACACTTGAACTGAAGTAGCACAAGGCCAGCCTGACCTCAGTCCACAACAGGGCGCCCTTTCATAATAGGTTAGGACAGTAATTAAGGTGTTGTTCTTGGACATATTTAAAAACCTGATGCAGCCCTGCTGTCGCATGCCCTGGCTCATTCAATCTGGGGATGGCAGCCGCTTTGCTGCAGGAGCCTGTGTCCCCTATAGGAGTAGGGCTGGCCATGTCAGCTTGGCTCTTCCTTCAAAGTCGCCACAAAACCTTTGATTTGCCATTGTGTGTGTGTGTGTGTGTGTTTGTTTTTTTTTTTTTTTTTTGATATCCTGTTTCCTTTCTTTTTGGTTAATAAGAACATTTCCTTTTGAACAAATACTTTGTTTACATTTGGGGTTAGGTGTTCATGTTGATTTTTACTTGGATCCACATCTACCTTTGATTGTAGACAGCTCACTGCTAGATGATCTAATTGCCCAGCAACACACCTTTGGCTTGTCCTGATAGCCCTGGACAAACTCTGGGAGTCTGGTGGCCCTTCTTTATCTTTTGGTCACTTCATAGTAGAGGCTGGGAGCGAGGGTGGCCTCTGGGACCATATGTGTGAGCTGTGTGTCGTTGGGTAAACGTACCTCTCTGTGCCTCAGTTTCTTTGTCTGGAAAATGCGTATAATATTTGTAACCTGCCTCATAGAGTTGAAGCGAGACACACTGTGAATTGGGCTAACTTCCACAGTGTTCACTTACCACAGGGTCTGGAAACATAGTGAGCACTCACTAAAATGATGGGTTGCAGTGTTCCTGATGGTAGTGATGTTAGTAGTAAGAATGTTTGTTACTGCTTTTGTTACTGCTACTTCAATCTGGGCCTGTCCCAAAGAACTGTCACTACCAGGAACTTTTGCCTCTGACCTGGCCTGTGAGGTTGGGGCTTAGAGCCGAAAGTAGGGGAGGGACTTAGGAATGGGGTGCTGAAAAAAAAAAGGAATGGGGTGCTGAAAGGCAGCTCTAAGTGTTCAGAGCATGTGACTTTCAGACCAATGGAAATAAAGCTTCTCATGATGAGAGGAGAAAACAGAACTAGCTTTTGATCCACTATAAAGAAGTGTGGAAATCTATACCACCACCCATCATCAAACCTCAGGGAGGAAGGCAAGCCTCAGAAAAATACAGATGAAAAAAGAAAAGAAAAGAAAAGAAAAGAAAAGAAAAAAGAAAGAAGAAAGAAAGAAAGAAGAAAGAAAGAAAGAAAGAAAGAAAGAAAGAAAAGAAAAATACAGATCAACTCTACTAAAGGTCTGAGGAGTTTATGGGTAGAATGGTAAGCTTTCATCCAAAAAGCTCTAAATTCAGTGCCACATCTAGTGGTTCATTTCTGAAGCCTCATGTGCGTAGCAAGTGCTACAGAAAACCGAATGTAGCTCTAACCCTTCAGAGTTGCCCATCCCAACAAGAAGGGACAGTTGACTTGGGAATCTGTGAGTCACAGATTTGGATGAGCAGGGGGCACCCTGACACTGGGTCCAGTGAGCTGCGGCCTCACCTCTTCCCAGGGCCCATCTGCCAAGTGCACAGTTTGCGCCAGATGACCCCAGGCTCTTTTCAGGTGTAATGTGATACTGAGTCCACTCAAAGAGAAGGCCAAACCTTGTTCCCTTCATGCATCGAGTTTTTGTGTTTGTATATAATCTCTGGAAGAGGTGGTAAATGTCATATATGAAGGAGAAAGGTGCTGAGGCTCCTGGCTGGCTCAGCCATTGGAGCCTATGACTCTTGATTTCAGGATCATGAGTTCCAGCCCCATACTGGGTGTAGAGAGTACTTTTAAAAAAAAAAAAAAAAGGAGAAAGGTTCTCACAATTCTGAACAAGTTATTAGATTTCTCTATTTCCTCACCTACAAAGCAGTTATCAGGCCCCGGGGCCCTCCCTCAAAGGGGGTGCCCATGAATATCAGGTAGTAAACAGATCGTAAAACACTGTGTAAATGTCAAGTGCTGTGTAATAGGAAAGAGTAACCTCAGGTGAGGTAGGAAAATTCAGCAACCGATGAAAACTATAAATTCTCTACTTCTAACATTTAAAAAAATACGTATTTTCTTTACTTTTTAACAAAAAAACAATTGAGCTCCTATTATACACTTTTTTAAAAAGGGTTTATTTATTTGAGTGAGAGAGAGAGAGAGTACAAGCAGGGGGAGCAGCAGAGGGCAAGGGAAAAGCAGACTTCCCGCTCAGTGGGGAGCCCAATGTGGGGCCTGATCCTAGGACCCTGAGATCATGACCAAGCCAAAGGCAGACCCTCCAGCAACTGAGCCACCCAAGTGCCCCTATACACTTTAATTAATGCTTTATAATAGCACAGACAGAGGACTACCTTCAAAATAAGACCACATTGTAAGAAGGCCCTTCACTGTTTGAGAATCAAATTGCCCTGCAAGGAATTTAAGACAAGCTTGCAGTATTTCAGATTCCAATCAACAGCAGAGTTGCAGTTGCAGTGGATAGGATGGCCCACTATTTGCAATCACAAATTCATTTGCAGGGGTAAAATTTAGAAAGTTCATGGGTGCCTGGGTGGCTCAGTTGGTTGAGTGTCCAATTCTTGGTTTTGGCTCAGGTCTGGATCTCAGGGTCCTGGGATCCAGCCTGCATTGGGCTCCCCACTGAGGGGGAAATCTGCTTCTCCTTCCCTCCCTGTGCCTCCCCCTGCTTGCACTCTCTCTTTCTCAAATAAATAAATAGATAAATAGATAAATAAATAAATCTTTTTTTAAAATTCAGAAAGTTCAGAGAACAGCAGAGGAAATCTAGTCTCCAAGGTGCTTCTTACAAGCTTCAGTCAGTACAGCCTTTGCAAGGGCGAGCAAGAGTTCCGTATCCATTTGTTTGGTACCTTTCTCTAAGGAGATCAGAATTGCTTTGTGTACGTAAACTGTTTAATCTCACAGCATCCTCGCCTTGTGAGTAGCTCCTATCATCCTCACTCTGCTGATATGGAACCCACAACCAGATAGGAAAACTGACTTTTCAAGGGCCCAAACACAGCAAATCAACGTCAATAATGGGAGTTGGAGTCCAGTTTTCTCAGTTATATTTATTAGCCTCTTCCCGTTTGCCAAAATTCCCCTAAATAGAGCACATTTGAGAATTCCATAAAGGGCATCCTTTTGTCTCCAATTCACAGAGTCTTCCAAAATTGGCAGACTTGCTGAGCTTTGCTATTGCCTGTTAGGTTTTCTAGAAATTTTGGCATTAGGTGCATTAGATATTAAGGTCGTGTTTGTAGTATTGCATGGTTTCTGGAGACAAATATACCTGGGTTTGTTTAACTCTGTGCATTTAGGTTTTAGTAAGATGTCAGTAATAGTACTTGCAACAGGGATGCCTGGGTGGCTCAGAGGTTGAGTGTCTGCCTTTGGCTTAGGGTGGGATTCTGGGATCCTGGATCAAGTCCCACATCAGGCTCCCTGCGAGGAACTTGCTTCTCACTCTGCCTATGCCTCTGCCTCTCTGTGTGTGTCTCATGAACAACAACAACAAAAAAGCATTATATATATATATATAAAAAAGGTACTTGCAGCAGAGTCGTGTCAATGAAAGGAAGCAATATGTGTGAATGCCTAGTGTAGGGCCTAGCACACACACTGAGCTTTCAATAGACGAGAACTCTTGTGTTACACAAGCAAACAGGTTCTTAGTTGGCTGCTTCTCTTGTTCCTAAGACTTTTTTTTTTTTAAGATTTTATTTATTTATTCATGAGAGACACATAGGCAGAGACATAGAGGGAGAAGCAGGCTCCCTGCGGGGAGCCCAATGTGGAACTCGATCCCAGAACTCCAGGATCACAACCTGAGCCAAAGGCAGCCGCTCAACCACTGAGCCACCCAGGCCTCCCAACTTGTTCATAAGACTTTAACTGAATCTTTAAGCTCGGGTCAAGCAAAGCCAAGTATATTATAGGTTTTCTTTTTAAAAGAAGCTTTGCAAATGGCTGTATAGCAAGGCTACTACTGCCTTGGCCCCTTCTCATCACTGCCCAATGTTCGGTTACAAGAAGCTTGTTCAGGGGGGAGTTCCCACACTTTCACTTGGATTTCTATCAAAATAAGATTACCTCTTTCTTGCCCTGGAAGTTGTATGAACCAACCTTTGATTTCAAAATTCTTTGGGTTCTCATGAATGTGCTAAGCTACCGTGCAATATGCTTGGAAATAGTCCAGTTTGGTTTCTCCTCAAGAGGGAGCAAAGACGACAATCTAATGGGATCTGGAACTGAGAAGGGACAAAGTTGTCTGAGTGAGACATGGAACTGCAACTCTGGTGTCAGGCACTTATTGCTGCCCTCGTTCTCATATTGGGGGCTGGGAGCTGGGGAGGTACATATACAGAAAATAGAGTCCTGGCCGCACTCCAGACCTATAGAATAAGAATCTCAAAGAAATAAATGAAGGAAGGAAGGAGTTTTCAAGAGTGGACCTGAGAATGCAGATTTGTTTCTAATATAGTTTTCCTGGTGGTGTTGATGCCTTGCCAGGCTTGGGAACTGCTGCCCAAGGCCATTTTCCAGATGAGGAAAATGAAGCCTGAAAAGGGCCTCCTCCAAGATCACACACATGGTTAATGGCAGAGGCTGGCCTGGGACTCACATCTCCTCACTGTCACTCCTTGGTTTTTTTCCACTACGCCCTCAGGCCCCTGAGTCCACTGTTGACTCAGGAGAAACGGATGAGGCTGTCTGTTGTCTGTACTTTCTCATCTGTATTCTAGAGATAAAAACTCCTGACCTTAAAGGGCCATTGTGAGGTTACATTAGTTAAAGGGTGTTCAGTTCACTTCGTTCTTTGAGTCTGTTCTTTAGACAACTGAAAGGGTGCTAAATTAAGCCATTTTGCAGAGAGGTCTGAGTCATCTGGTGGCAGCTGTCTGTGCCTCACTGGAGGTGCTTTGATCATTGTCATCTAAATGCATGCGTTAAGTACTGTCTGTAGCACAGTGAGTGCTCCAGGCTGTGCTAAGTGAGTTACCCAGATAATGGTCTCTGCCCTTGAGAAGAGCCTCGGAGGGTAAGGGACCTAAAAGGTATCGCAGCAGCAAAACAACAGTGATGGGCAGAGGAGAGAGGGGACCAGTGTATACCACATTCAGAGAATCACTGCATTCAGAGAATCTCACCTTCCAGGCTACAAGGAGCTCGGAGAGACCCAGTCTACCTCCCTGGCTTAGAGAAGTTGAAATGCCTTGGCTCTGGTCACATAGTGAGTTGGGAGCAGGTTTCCTGATCGGGCCAGAGTTCTTCCTCCCTCCCCATGCTGGAGTAGAATTATTTTTCTCAAAGGTCGGAATCTAACCATGTCCATTATATTTAGTCAGAGAAGGTTTTACTTGGGAGTTCGCATTTCAAAGATAAAGTTTTTTGTTGGTTGGTTGGTTTATTTGAGCATGGGGTGGGGGGCAAAGGGAGAGGGAGAAGCAGGTTCTCTGCTGAGCAAGGGGCCCAATGCAAGGCGCCATCCCAGTACCTTAAGATCATGACCTGAGCTAAAGGCAGATGCTTAACCTACTGAGCCACCCAGGTACCCCTTCAAAGACATCTAGAAATAAGGCCGTTAGAGGTCAGGATATGGCCTAGAGAGTGGTGAGCAGGGTGTCCTTGAGAGGATTTGGCCAAAAGAGACTATGAAATATCTTGAAGCAACCTAGAAGAAAGTCTTGAAGCAGTGGATGAAGTTCTTGAACATGTTTTGTCCTGCAGAGGAGGTCATGATGGGATCTCGAAAGGGAGGCCAACCCTTCAAAATGATCACCGGTTTAAGGACTGGGAAGGGGCATGATTGAGCTACTGGCTGGCAGGAGGTAGCTCCCAAGGGTTAAGAAAACACTTCATCCTCATTTCTTGACTGCTGCCATGTGCCAAGCCCTGTGGTTAGCATTCTACGTAAAACATTCCTATCCTCCAAGCAGCCCTTCCAGACAGGTGGTGTTTTCCCATTTGCAGATGAAATAATAGAGAGGCACTGAGGGAGGCAGGATTTGAATCCATGCTGTCTCTCCATGAGGCAACTAAAATCTTCCCTTTTTGTCTGTAAGCAAAGAGAGGAGCAAAATGAGGACTATTCCACAGGCCAGGGGTGCTGGAGAGCTGGTGGGGAGGGGGCCACACAAGCTCTGGCAGTCATCCAAATTATGATCAAGAAAGGACAAGTGGAAAATGACCAGAGATCGCTTATTTGGTAGATCATTGACATGGTGACGTGACCCAGTGAGAACGAAAAGAGGAAGGCTCAGAAAAGAAAGATAAGCATATGCCATGTATAAAAAGAGTTACTAATGATTTAGGGTGTTTAAGTATTGAGAACCAGGTATTGCTTCACCAAAGAGGAAAGTTCAAAGTAGGTAGGTAGGTTGATGTGCCATCTACACAGATAATGTGGTGGCACTGGGGGAGATAGGTCCTCAGAAAACATCATTTATGGGTCTGTGTGTGCTGACGGTCTAGCAAGAAAATAAACAGCCAAGACTAGGAAAATAACCAGCTGGGCGAGGCCATATATTATCACACGGCACCTAGTAGCCCAGGGAGGAGGTCAGAGAAAGTTAAGGATGGCGGGACCCCAAAGCCAGCAGGAATGGGTCACTGAAATGGTTTTGAAGAAGATACAAAAGACAGAATTGAAGCAGAAAGCAAAAGCAGACACATCCAATATCTTAGAATATAGGGAACAGGAGCTGTTCAGTGCTTTATTGTGGGCTGAGTACATGAAATAATCAATGACTTGATTAAATTAAAGTCGGCACTCAGTTCAATACTCAGTCCTTAGAACAGTCCCATTTTACAGATGAGGAAACTAAGGCTCATGGATCTTGGTGGTGACTTGCCAGAGGTCAGACAGCAGGGGTAAGCAGGACTTTCCCCAGGTATGGCTCTGAGCTCCAGCCCCTTCTGCACTGCACATGGCCTCAGTCAGAAGCAGGGTGGGGGGTAGAGGGGACGTCTGGTCACATGCACATGCAGTGGAAGGCTGGTAAGGATCAGCATGGACTCAGAGCAGTGAGAAAGATACTGGTGGTCCTTGTTGAGTGAAACCACTATGGAGCAAAAATGGGAGAAGCAGCCCACCAGGGAATTCACATGGTCAGTAATACAGTTTCATTGGCCACAGGTGACGTTTTGCCATCTGGAACATGGAGGATTAAATATTAGCTGCATGCAGGTTGCTCTTCTGGGGAATGAGAGTTCCTCGTTTGAAAATTCTTTGTAAGCCACATGTTAGTCTACTTGGGACTATGTTGGGCTTCCAGGTTGGTGCATCTTTAAATAGTAGTTCCAAGAAAAACACTGGCTCCAGTGTGTGGTTTCTTTCATATTTTTCAACTGTCGGTCCTGCTGACAACGTAGACATTTACACCAGCAAGTCACCTGGAAGCTAAGGGAACCGTCTGCCCCGATTACTACCATGATTTGGCCATCTACATACAGTGCTATCCCCACCTCTGATCTTCTTGCCCTTTTCAATGACCGATGGACCAGTTAATATTTGTAAGATGATGAGTTTGCATGGATTGCAACTAGTTCCCACAAGCCTTTGAAAACATAATCATAATTTAGATAAATGGGGTTAGTCTATATGAGGGTTTTGCGATAATGAGGAATGAAAAAAACAGGCAACTGTTTTGCTGTAAAAGAGTCCATGGCTCAGTAAGATGTTTGCTTCATCTCACTGGGAAAGCATATTCCAGCCACCGATTTAATTTCTGTTACTGTTGCTGACTTGCAACCATCCTCTTCCTTTAAGTGAATGACGGGTCTGAACATAATTCTTCTTTGTAGTCCATTGACTCTTGTAAAATAACGCCGTGATTATAAGGTTTCCTGAACACAGTTTTCAAAATGTTAGTAATAACCACATTGCACCTACCTGCTATACTTGGGTGACCATCTCTGTTGCTCAATTTATACTTAAGATTGGTCATAGTGAAACCTGTTTTCATCACTTGAAATCCAAATTTTATTTGCTAGGTTATTATTGGCCATATATTTCTGTAGCGTAAATCAGATGTTGTGCAAGTTTGGTTTGCAAATAGATGGACTCTTAAAAGCACAAGTTAGCCTTCAGATCAGTGTGAGAAGTCATTTGAGTTGATGACCTCAATATTCAATAAAACCTTTTTTTGTTTATTTGTTTAAACATAGTCTGATTCCTCTGTGGGTAAAACTCTGATAGATTGTAAGAATGAAGGGTTTAAAACTGGAATAGGTTTTTGAGACTACAGAGTTTACCCTCCCTCCTATTCTTATCCCCTTATTTATCAGGTAGTAGAGAGAACAAGGTCAAAAACAATATATAAGTGGCACAACCTCCCAGGTCACTTAGTTGATTGGTGGCAGAGGTGGAAACTTCCAGTCATTCCCATGCACTTTCCACCAAAGGGCTGTTTTCTTGTAATTGGCAAACAGTTGACTTGGAGGCATTGTGTCTTTCTACCCTAGATGTTGGTTGAAAAAAATTTTACCTATTACATAAAAGCTCTTGAAAATACTTCTTATACAATCAGATCAACAGAACCCAAAAGTTTCTTCCTGCCAAATTACCCAAAGTCCCCTTTGCTTGACTTTTCTTCTCACTTTTCCTCTGAAAAGCCACGTCCCCTTTGCACTTAGGAATAAGGAATCTTACTTGTTCTGACAGCAATGTGCAAACATCTATTGCATCAAAATTCCCAAGCGGAGTTAAAAACCAATGGTCCTTCTCTGAATTTCATTAGCAATGGCAGCAAACATTCCATCAGAGTCTCAGAAGCAATACAGAAAAGAAAGAAAAATCAAGTTAGCAATTATATAGTTAATATTGTACAAGATGAAAGCCTGCATTATAAAATCCTGAGTGTCGTAAACTCCTTTTAAATCTGCCTGTGGGCTGTCTGTCCTTTCAAAATACAATGTCTGTAGTCAGTAGTAGAATTGTAATAAATGTATTACAGGAGTAATAGAGTATGTAGGGTGAAATTGCATGTTTATAGAAAAGATTTTTTGATTAGGATCGGATCAGACCATCACAGTGCTTAAGACATCTTCGGATCTGAAATCAGACCAAAGGTTTTTAAAGGATTCTCTGAAAACTTATTTATAGCTCTAGCCCTGCATTTATAGTTGATATGAAGGACAAGGATGAGCCAACAAACTGGGGAGGGCACAGAGCACCTCATCACCAGACGACTTACCTTGAGATCTTGTAAAAAATATTACATGTTCATAATTCACATACAGAGAGGATAAGTTTCCAAAAGTGCCCTGACACCTTGCTGCTGCAGAAGGGTCTCAGCTTAGCAGCATCTGTGTCATTCAGATCTGCCTGTGTCCCATCCACTCCCAGCTTCCTCTCCCTCCCCCCGGTGTTCCTGAGCCCACACTGAGTTGTCCAAATTGCACCTTAATCTCTTGCCTGCGGACCTGGCAGGAGCTCCCCACCCTGCTGAGCATTGCTTTTTCTCCTCTGGAGCCCATGCCTGAAGCTCACAGAATGTAGCCCACCGGATTTGAATGGCACTTTCTATCCCAACAATAGACTGTGAGCCCCTTAGATCATGGGTTCTGTCCTACTGACCTTGGTGTGCACAGGGCCCACCACGCACGGTGGACATCACTCAGTGGTGGCGGGTGGGTGGCTGGCGGAGGAAGCAAGCAGACAAGCCCCCTGCATAGCACACCTTTGAAGAGGCATTTACATAATAAGAATACTGGGAAAAAAACCAAGTAATATTAGAACACCTGACTTTAAAATGCTTTTTTTGGGACGCCTTCAGCTCAGGTTGTGATCCCGGGTCCAGGGATCAAGTCCTGCATCAGACTCCCTGCAAGGGGCCTGCTTCTCCCTCTGCCTATGTCTCTGCCTGCCTCTCTCTCTCTCTCTCTCTCTCTCTCTCTCTCCCCCCCTCTCTCTTTCTCTCTCTCTCTCTCTCTCTCTCTCATTAATAAATAAGTAAAATAAACTTTTCTTGGGGCACCTGGGTGGCTCAGTGGTTGAACATCTGCCTTTGGCTCGGGGCATGATCCCCAGGTCCTGGGATGGAGTCCCTCATCTGGCTCCCCACAGGGAAGCCCGCTTCTCCCTCTGCCTATGTCTCTTCCTCTGTGTGTCTCTCATGAATAAATAAATTTTTTTTAATCTAAAAAAAAAATTAAGAAATAAAGTGCTTTTCTGGCTTAATTTTTCACCCTGTTCAGAGCTCCAGGTTTCAGCTACCCAACTGCTCTGAGGATGGTACTAGATGTCATTTTGAAACTGGGGTTCAATTTTGAAAGCTAATGCTCCTTCCTGCTGACTGATGGTGATGAGGCTAAATTGGTGTCTTTGTATGAGTTCCGAAAAATCCAGTAACTGAACTCGTTCTGGAAAGTAAGAGAAACAAGCCCTATCTTTAGTATTCCCTTTTAGTTAGATCCCCTCTGTAAATCCCTTGTAAACTGAAGCATGTCTGACTCTATTCCATTCTTCTTACTTGTTCTTGTGTTGCCAGTTTTGATCTCCTTAGATGTTGAATCATATTTCTGGAATGAAATAGTCATAGGCCTTTTTATCATTTGCTATTTTACTATTTAATTTAGAAGAGAGAACAGAGTGATAAAATTAGATACAAGAGGCCTCTGTGTGTCATCAAGTAACCTAGTCTCTTGGTAACAAAAATAAAATTCCCTCTCAATAATTTCTAGCTCATTTTGAACCAACTTCGTTCAGATGAATGGCCTCCGGTCTGTGTGAAGAGTACAGGAAAACACCTCTCCCCCAGTGGGCCCAACAGCGTCTTTCCTGACAATGAACATTTTCCTTTCCTTAATTTCATTCCATTGCGCCTTGTGATGACCCCTATAATTAGTGCGCTCATTACCTCCCCTACATAATTTCTCTGCCTCCTTGATGTGTTCTGAGGCTGCCTCCTTTATTTGCTCTTGAATCCCCTGCTACCTTTTCCCTGGGGAGGCTCATGGTCAAGGATGTCAGAGTGAGAGACTTCTCCAGTCATCCAACAAGTAGCCCCACCATGGTTTTCTTTTGTTTTTTTGTTTTTTGTTTTTTAGGATTTTATTTATTTGAGAGAGAGAGAGAGAGAGATCACAAGTTGGGGGTGGGGGGAAAGAGAAGAGGGGGAGGGAGAAACAGATTCCCCACCAAGAAGGAAGCCTGATGTGGGGCTCGATCGCAGGACCCCGAGATCATGACCTGAGCCAAAGACAGATGCAACCAACTGAGCCACCCAGGTGCCCCTTCTTTTGTCTTAAGAGACCTTTTTAGCTGAAGAAGAAAATTGTAGTCAGAGAAATGGAACAGCCATCACATAGGTTTGTCCTGCAATGTTGGGCGGGATACAAGCCACTCTTTGGTGGTCTCTCACCACTCACCCCAGATCTAGATTAGACCCCCCACTCCAGGCAGGAGGGTGTGGCTGTAAGCCAGCAGCAGCATCCTCAGCTCAGAAAGGGAGTTGTTTGAGATCTTTGTATTTTCCTGTAGAGTTTGTAAAGCAAGTCCCGAGAGCTTTCCTTTCTCTTCTTACTCTTCTTCCTTCCTTCCTTTGTCTTGTCACTGCTGGCCACTCTCTTCGTTCATTCACTTTAATGCAATCTTCTGGAGCTTATGAATGGATGTGGATTGTACACTGGAGTGCAAAGACTTGCCCCCCCACCCCTCCACGGGCTTTGAAAGTGAAAACCAAGATCATCCAGTCACCCTACTTTGTGCTTTCAGAAACTATCTCCTTACCTAAGGTGTTTTTGTTACTGTCTTGATGCATTATTAGGGTTTTTTTTTTCCTCTAATGAGGGCAAAACATTTTATCTCATCTTCACTCCATCCTAATAAATAGACATCAAGAGCGATAGTCTGCAGGAAATTTAACACCTATCCTTCAACTGATGACAGAGCCAAGTGATACCTACCTCTGGACTGGACCCACCATCCTGAAGTCCATGCCTTACAGAACTCCTCTCTAGGTCGTGCATAGAAACCCTTCTCTGCAGAAGAGCTAGGCAGTGAGCAGAACGATTTTTAAGCCACCAAGGACCCCTTAAGATTGGATTCCGTGTCCTGACACAGCCCCTCCCATGCACCACGAACTAGGGATGCAGAGATGAACAGAAGTGGTCCTCGTTTCTGAGTTGTTTATGGATCAATGGGAGAGACAGTGGCGTAAACAGATAATTACCGATGATGTGTAAATATCCCGGGTGGGGGGCTTGGGGGCCTCTGAGTGAGAAGACTCCCCAGAGGAAGGCAGTGTCCCCAGTAGAACACTCTCCTGGGCTGCTCCTCAGTTCTCTGCGCTCCTCTGTGGCTCGGCCTACATTCATAGACACCACAGCTACTGTGCATCCTGCTTCTGCCTCCCTGTCATGCTCCCCCTTATTTTTTAATTAAGATTTTACTTATTTATTCATGAGAGACACACAGAGAAAGGGGCAGAGACATAGGCAGAGGAAGAAGCAGGAACCTGATGCTGGACTCGATCCCAGGACCCCAAGATCATTCCCTGAGCTAAAGGCAGACACTCAACCACTGAGCCACCCAGGTGTCCCCTGTCAGGCTCCCTCTTGTCACCTGCCCTGGAGGATGTGAGCTCTGGGTGAGAAAGCAAGTCTGTCCCTCTTGACACTTTGGGTGTGGATAAGGAAAAGAGTCAATGTTCCATGCTAAGCATTCTGTCAAGTGCTATGAATGTCATGAAGGAGGAAGTTTTAAAAGTGTGATTTCTTCATGTTTACAAAATGAACAAATGACTCAGATCTATTGTACACACTCACAAGAGCTATGTCCTAAGCTGATCCTGATTTTGAAGTCATGTCTTCCTTTGCATGTGGGAAAGGTTGGAAAGTGGGTGGAAAGTGAAGGGGGGTGGGTGGAGTGGGAGGAAGGAAGCCTTACAGACCAGTCCTTGGTGCTAGGGTATGGTAGCGGAGGTGCCTGTCCTTGGGCCCTGTGGTATTGAGGATTTCCCACATCCTTCAGCTTCTTCCTTCTTGTCTTGTCTTCTTCTCTCCCTTTCCCTCCCTCCCCTCCTTCTTCCTCCTCTTCTTTCTCCCTTTCTCTCCCTCTCTCTCCCTCTCATTTTACTTCTTCTTTCCACTTGGCAGCCTTTTTTTTTTTTTTTTTTTTGGTATGTTTTCTGTTAGACTAACTTCAGACAAGACCCTGAAAACTAAAAACAGATGTCCAGGCCAACCAGAGCGTCTATGGATTCATTACTGTTGGAAGCTTGGGTAGCCCTGCCCTGATTGGCTCTGAGCACTCTGCAAGCTGGGGAGCTGAGCTACATTTGGGTGGCTTCGCTGACTTTTGTTGCTGACAGCATTGTTAAGCCTCACTAGATTTGGACCCTCAGGCTCTGACCTTTTTAAATTTCTTCCATACTGAGTGCACTTTGGGGATCATTCTCCTTTCTTTCTTTTTTTTTTAATATGACTACATTGTGCCATCATAATGAAGAATCTTTAAATGTATCAAAAATAAATATTGATATCCTCATCAAAGGCAAGTACAAAGGGGGCACCTGGGTGGCTCAGTCAGTGAAGCATCTGCCTTTGGCTCAGATCATCATCTCAGGATCCTGGGATTAAGCCCCACATCGGGCTCCCTAGGAGGAGGGAGCTTCTCCCTCTGCCCCTCTCCCTACTCATACTCACTCTCGCTTGCTCTCTTTCTCACTCTCTCTACCAAATAAATAAAATCTTTATTTAAAAAAAATGTTGGGATGCCTGAATGGCTCAGAGGTTGAGTGCCTGCCTTTGGCTCAGGGCGTGATCATGGCGTCCTGGGATCGAGTCTCACATCAGGCTCCCTAGGAGGAGCCTGCTTCTCCCTCTGCCTATGTCTCTGCCGATCTCTGTGTCTCTCATGAATAAATAAATCAAATCTTTAAAACTAAATAAATAAATAATAAATCTTTTAAAAATGCAAGTGGTAAGAAAAAGTAAGCATATTTAATTATCACCAAGATTCTGTGGCATTTTGTAATGACCACGCTGAGTAATCCTGTGGAGTCAGGTATGTGACCCAACTCTAGGCCCAGCCTCACTTAGTGACACAAGAGCTTCCCTTTCTGAGCTTTATCCCTAAATGGATGGCTTCAGTGGCTCTTTACCTTCTATCCTTGGGGGGATAAAAATGTGTCACTTAATTCTAAGAAACTTTATAAAACAAAGTATGGTATTAGCACTAGCTTTATTCTACATTAAAGCCTTCTGTTCTATTCAGGTATTTTGTTATTGTTTTGTCTGGAGCTCTGAAATGGGAGGCCATGGGGGAAAAGATATGATAGAAATTAAATTGCGATGTATTGCCTTGTAGGGGAGCAGACAAGTTTGAGATAGTATAAATGTTAGGATAATACATCTAGAAAATACTAGGGCTAGAAATGGTGTCATAGTCCCTGTGTTACCCAAAACTGAAACTCTGCAGTTTTAAAGTTGAGCAAGGATAAATTCTAAAGTTCCTTTTTTTAATGTTATGATCTCTGGACTTGATTTCATAATTTGTTTCAGTTTGACAAATCAAATAAACATCCGTCCCATCCCCATTGCTGTCAGCCCTACTTATACGTATCACTTGGTCTCATGAAGAGTGTTGGATATGGAAAGTAAGAGCTAGATAATTATTCTTCAGAAATCTTAGCTATCCTCATCGATCCCTGTACCGTCAGCTCACATGTACAGTAGTTAATATCAACTGGACATAATGGACTACAGTATTTTGTCATTTTCTTTCAGTCTTTTGCCTATATCCCCTTTTAAAAAAGTAATCAATCAATCAGGGCTCCTGGGTGGCTCAGTCAGTTAAGAGGCCGCCTTTGGCTTAGGTCATGATCCCAGGATCCTGGGATCGAGCCCTGCATTGGGCTCCCTGCTTGATGGGCAGCCTGCTTCTCCCTCTCTACCACTTGTGCTCTCTCTCCCTCTCAAGTAAATAAATAAAATATTTTCTTAAAAAAGTAATTAAGCATACTACATATACAGTTTGGATCTCATTTTTTCCACCTCATGTTATAACATAAGTGTTTTCTGATGGTGAAGATTGTTTGCAATTACTATCAGATCTTGTGAGTAGTGATGCCATAGTTCACTTAAATTTAGTCTGCCAGATAAGGAGATTTCCCCAGTGTTTCTGTTATAAGAACTGCTCTACTGGAACATCACTGCACATACACTCTGCCCGACCTGGGTAAACTCAACAAATGCAAGATAATTTTCACATTTTTGATGACTGATTATCATACTTTCCTATCAGTGTAGATGGCTTAGAGCAAATAGAACCAGAACCGATCTAAAGGCATAATGTGAAATAATTCATTTCTTGGAATATGACCTCTATCAGCTTGCATTTTGGTAATTTGCTTTTGCACAGAATCGGAGCAGAGAATGTAGAGTGGCATGATTCTAGGCAGTGTCATTTGGCTCCCTTCTAGAAAATTAGTAATTCAATCAAGAACCAGGTTGTCTTATTCCACAATATTAGCCTTCAAAACAGTCTTCTTCATTGCTTTCATCTTACCTGTTTCTATGTAACGATAGTCAAAGCATTCTCTTGTTTTAGCAACCGACCATTCACTGAACATATTTATTAAGTTCTTGCCCTTACCTGGCTCATTGAGACAGAGTTCCATCCCTTAAAGGGATTCAGTGTGAAAGGAAGATAGAGAAGGAAACAAATGATCACAGCATGTACAAGGACACTAGGGGAGCTGAAGGAGGGATCACCTTTGTGTTGGGACTTCACCAAGGAAATACTTGCACTGAGTACTGAAGAATGGTCAGAAGTAGATCAGTGAAGGGCTAGCAGATGCGCAGAACAGCATGACAAGTGTGGGCAGTCACGGTTTGGGGTTGGGGTTTGGGGTGGACATGCGGATGGGACAGAGGTAGGTTGCAGAAGGAGACCAAGATGCTTTGGACCAGCTGATGAAGTCTTGCCACATTTAGGAGTCCATGGTTTTAGAAAGATAACTACCTGGAGTAGGGGGACTAGACTGGGGAGAGGCTGAGGCAGAAAGATGAATAAAGAATAGAGAACTTTTTGCCATATTCTAAGTAAGAAATGGCTAGGGGCTTGAATTAGGACAGCTGCACTGGGAATCCCTGGGTGGCTCAGCGGTTTAGTGCCTGCCTTCGGCCCAGGGCGTGATCCTGGAGACCTGGGATCTAGTCCCACGTCGGGCTCCCTGCATGGAGCCTGCTTCTCCCTCTGCCTGTGTCTCTGCCTCTCTCTCTCTTTGTCTCTCATGAATAAATAAAATCTTTTAGGAAAAAAAAGGACAGCTGCACTGAGAATGGAGGGAAGGAGACAGAGTGAAGTTAGTGTAAAGAAAGAGATAGGAAAGGATACTCACAAACAAATCGCACATACTGTCTTAGGTGCCTGGATGAGTGATATTTCCAGCCCTCTACAATAAGAATACATAGGATGAGCCCAAATGAGATTTCTCGCCTTCTGATCTGCGTTTGCTTCGTACTCTACCACGGATCTAAATAACTAAGAGTTGTAGACCCTCTCAGTACTGACAAGCCAGGGTTTTCCTATCCTTTGGTTTTCTAGTTAATCGCCCAGAACAAAGAAATAGAATGTGGGTGTTAGATTCCCTGCTCTTGCTTGGTAACCTAGAGAAGATCATTAAACCTTATCCTATACAAAGCCATAAACCCAAGTACAAAGTTTGAGGAAATTTTCAGTATTTATTGGCTTGAGATGGATACTGTATGACCAGATCTTGACTGATTGATTTTTGCCCCACCAATGCAATGCAATAGGTTCTGTTATTTTAAAACCTTCATTTTTTTGTGTGGGATGCCTGGGTGGCTAGGTTGGTTAAGCTTCTGACTTCAGCTCAGGTCATGATCTCAAGGTCCTGGGACAAGTCTACTTGTCACTCTGCTCCCCACCACCCCCCTTTCAAATAAATAAAATCTTTTAAAAAAATAATAAAACCTTCCTATTTGACATGACATATTTTGACGAAATAAATGGAGGCAAATTAATACATGATGTCAGCTGAGGACAAAGGATATGTCTGAAATAAGAGTAGGTAAATTAACAAGTACATGATAATGTGGAAGGGTCCATCTTAATAGTGTCAGCTCATTTGGAAGAAATAATCTGAAACTGTTCATTCAGTTTACTTTCCAGATCTTGAGAGAGTGTGTTGAAAGAGTCATGGAAGTGAAAACGGACAGCAAATTGAAGATGTTGATAGTGCTGTGTCAGCTAATTACAAGTGAGCTCACTTAGGCCTCACTCTGTCCTGGGCCATGGAAAGATTTATCCCATTTAGAACCCTGGATTGAACAACCATGTCGTTTCTTTCTGGGTGATTCCATAGCACATGATTTTTACTTAATTGAGCATATCTGTTGCACACATGCACTTCATGCTAGCTCTATGAAATTCTGAATAATAATATTAATAATCATAACAGTATTTACTGTCACCTATTTGCCAGATACTATTCTAAGAACTTCCCTTTTTTATTTTTTTAAAGATTTTCTTTATTTGAGAGAGGTGGGAAGAGAGAGCATAAGCAGGGAGGAGAGGGAGAAACAGGCTCCCCACTAAGCAGGGAGTCCAGTGCAGGACTTAGTTTCAGGACCCTGGGATCATGACCCAAGCCAAAGGCAGACACTTAACCAACTGAGCCACCCAGGCAACCCTCATTCTAAGAACTCTTCATAGATTAACTCATTTAATCCTCATACAGCTCCATGAAGCAGGTATGATTGTTGGTTCCATTTGACAGCCGAGAAGACTGAAGCGAAGAAAAGATAAAGTAACTTGCCTAAGAACACCCAGCTAAAAAGTGATACAACTAGGATTTGAACCCAGGCAGGCCATCTCCAGCACCCATGTTCCTAATTACAGTAGTTCCCACTTCTTACCACACCTCCCAGCAGAAGAACCTAACTTGGTTATCACTTTGTCTGGAGGTTCTTCTTCATTTTTCAACCCCCTTTGGAGAGCCACCCGGATAACTTGTGTACTTTGTTCAAAACACACTTATAATCTCACATTTATTATTATTACATTCATTGTACAAAATGTTTAGTATTTGCAGTGGTCTCTCCTATCACACCTGATCTTAATCCTCTTTGCATCTACACCTGGCATTTGCATGGTGTTTGGCCCAGAGCAGGTGTTCAATAATGCACCATGAGTTGAGTCAGCTTGACTTGAACACACAGCAGTTATCCTCAAGGAGCTTTCTGGAAAACAATTCCTATCTACATGAAACAACTGAATAATGAAGAAGTTTTAGCTAAGAATACAGTACAGACAGCAGGTGTTACCGGATTTCAAAGGAGACTGGCTGCAGGGACTGTGTTGGATTGGGTTGGATTGGATAGCTTCTCCGAGTACATGGAATCTGAGATGAGTATAGATGACAGCTCCGAAAAGGAAGACCATTGATTAGAATGTTGACCTGAGGTGGCTGTGAATGAAAGGCTCACATTTAAGGAGGCAGCAGAATTGCATCAGAGATAGAGGTTGAAAGAACCTTCTCAGTGACGCAGATCAGTATTGAGCTCCTCAGAGAGCCCAGACCTGTTCTCTCCTAGAAGCTGCTCCCCCACAGTATCTCGTATATGCATAATCCTCGTCAGACTGTTTTGCACTCTATACACACAGTCCTATGTGACTGAGCTCCCTGAGGGCAAGGACTGTTTTTTGCCCATACCAAGGACAGTACCTCACACACACTAGTGACAATTTACAATTATTGAAGTATGTAACAATTATAATAAATAAATATATATGTATACACATAATGAATAACATTTATTGGATCCTAATTGTGTTCTAGCCAGTGTTCTGATTGAATTGTATTCATTCAGTCTTTGTTGAATCTTGCCATCCTGTGAAAGTTATGACATCTTGGAAATCTTTAATTATGTAAGCCCTATCTGGTCATGATCTGCATCTTTTGTTTTAAGATTTTATTTACTTATTCATGAGAGACACAGAGAGGCAGAGACATAGGCAGAGGGAGAAGCGGGGTTCCTGCAGGGAGCCCGATACAGGACTCGATCCCAGGACCTCGGGATCATGCCCTGAGCCAAAGGCAAACACTCAACTGCTGAGCCACCCAGGTGCCCTCATGATCTGTATCTTATTTCTGCAAAAGTGGCACACACAGCAGAGCCAGAGACTATTGGAAACTAGGAATCAGTGTGTTCAGTGTCAAGTTGGCCCAGCCAAACAGCTAGCATTCAGGACACCCACCAGTCTCAGAAAGAAACTGAGATACAATGCTGGACAAACAACTTTATAGGGGAGTGGACCACAAAACAACACACACACACAAACACACACACGCTGCTCCTAAATTCCAAGCCAAAGTGACTGAGCCTGCTGACACCTTTTTCTGCTTAGAGTCTCAGCCCCAGTTCCCAGGTGGGGCCACTCCCCACCCAGCTATAGGTTACTGTGTGGGAGAAACAGTCAGAAATTGCAGAATTGCAGTCAGGAAATGCAAAAACAGTTTGAAGCTCTGTAGCAACAGAGCTATACTGCTTCAAACTTGGAATCTGTGTTCTTTTGCACATTAGGGGAGGCCCCCAAATCTTCCCTGTACCAGCTCAGCCTCTTCAAATAGGCTGTACTAGATAGAATAGTGCAAGTAAAAGAAACTGGACAGTGCAATAGGCATCTCAAGCAGGCAGTAAATATTTGTAAAGTATTTTCTTCATATGCTACCAACGTTCAAGAGAAAAGAACTTTTAGTAAAATGTTCAGGCTTAATTGAAAAAGCACACAGTAATCAACTTTTATTCCCAGCTGGCATAAAACTGTCTTACTGGTAGCCAAATTTGGGATGCCTGAAGACAGACAAATGACTAATACTAGGGCTGTGTGTGGCCAGGACCAAATGTATTTTCTGACCACAAGACCATGTCTGGACTCTCCTTTATAATTACCACACGGCCTACTATAATTGTAAAACTTATATTTACTTCCTGCCTTTGACATGTAATTCAGGGTCCAGGGCTGCACCCCAAGCTAGAGTGAAGTCCTCTCTGTTATTTGCTGAAAAGCTATCAAATCATCATTGTGCAAGGATTGTGTGTGTGTGTGTGTGTGAGAGTGTGTGTGTCTATGTGTTGCCACGTCTGTTAAATCCGTTCAGTACATCCTTGTGAAAAATATGCCCACTCTTGCCTTGTCAGATGAAGCGCTTTACTAATCAGATGTTTATTGAACACCTCCTCCTACATACCAAGGACATTTAGACTCTAGGAAACACCCGCGAGCAAGACAACCAAGTCCCTGCTTTCCGGGAAGAGAATGGGGAGGGCAAGGGAGGGAAGGAGGGAGATGGGAGAAAGCTGTGCGTAAAGATTGGTGCCCTGTGGAGTCACAGCCTCACAAGTGAGTAATGTGACAGCAAGCCTGGGTGGCCCCTTGCAGCCTGGGACATCCGAGAAGGCCTCTCCAGAGAGATAATGCTTAAATTAACATTTCAAAATGACAAGAAGGAGTAGGAAAAGCAAAGATCAGGAGAAAGAACATTCCAGTCGTGTTAGTGTAAAGGCCCAAAGACAGCCTGGATAGTGGCACGTTCCAGAAACAGAAAAGACCAGTGGGAGTGGAGCACGGTGGGGGTGGGGGTGGGGGTGGGGGGAAGACTGGTCTGGGAGGTTGGCTGTGAGCACTGCTGTGAGTAGCACATTGGAGCATCACGACCCTTGTCAAAGCAGAGATTCTAGGTAGGAGGCTACCGCAGAGGTCTGGACAGGAGGCCATAGTGGTTTGGATATGGTAAAACTCGAGAGAAGGGGCTAGATTTACTAGATTTAGATTTAGGGACTATCGTTTAGAACCAGTCGACAGAACATGCCAATGGTTTCACATGTGAAGAACGAAGGAAAATGAGTGATTAAGAATAAATCCAAAAGTCTTGGCTTGAGCAAGCATCTAGAAGGATGACGGCCGATTGGAGACAATAAAGGCAGAGGCGTTTAGCTTATTACCAGTCGTAACTAGCTGACCATGAACCCACATCTCAGGGTTCAACAGATGCCCTCACCACCCCCTAACTTTACATCACAGGAAAATATTAATAGACTTCTAGAATTCTGTAATTGTATGCTTGGTTATCACTTCAAGCATTTCCATGGTTTCTCTTTCCTCTTCCCGTTCATTTCATGACATCCGAAGGAATCACGACCAAGTTACTAACTCATACCCTGACACATCCCTTATGGGGACTCTGGAAACATTAGTTCCTGTCTGCACTTCCTCCCTCAGCCCATTGCTTGGGTGCCCTGGGCCCAGGCAGGGACGGGAGGGGCATATTTGAGATTTGCCCACCAGGTCACAAGTTGACAGCCAACCAGGTACTGCTTTTTTTTTTTTTTTTTTTTTTTTTAAGATTTCATTTATTTATTCATGAGAGGCACAGAGAGAGAGGCAGAGACACAGGCAGAGGGAGAAGCCGGCTCCCTGCAGGGAGCCTGATGCGGGACTCCATCCCAGGACCCCAGGGATCACGCCCTGGGCCGAAGGCAGATGCTCAACCACTGAGTCACCCAGGCGTCCCAGATAACCTCAGTTTTAAAACTTATGTGGTTCCACTTAGGTGATCTATATTCTTCTCTCCAATCTTCCTTTTATGAAGCTTATCAAGAGGTTTTATCTTTGGATCAACTAAACAAGTGTGACTGATATTTACTGCCAGATGTGACCTTTTGTTAGCACATCGTAGATCCCAACATTAATATCACTTTCTATAAATATAGGTTTCGGGTGAGGAAATGTTCTATCTCAAGAGGTTTAGCTGTTGAGGATCTTTCTCTTTTTAGACTCTCGGTCCGTGGACTATTACTCACTGTTGGCATTCTTCCTCCGTCTTACTTCTGTTACCTTCTTTCATGATCACGGATGTTGAAAGCCACCTACAGGTTCTGAGTTCCCCACTCCTCCCTCCCTAGTGGTCGGCATTGCGTTTCCCTTGTGCTTTGCTGCTTCCTCTACCTTTTCAAATTTAAAAATAGAAAATAAGAAACAAACCCACAGCCTTTCACATTGGCTGAACTCTGTTATTCATCTACCAGATTTTCTGGTGAATTCCACAGTATCACATATACAGTCAGATTTCTGCCATCAGGGAAAAAAAAAAAAATCTGCCATGAGTTCAGGATAAACCCTGTAAGAATGGACAAAGAGAGACCCTAATTTTGACTGTCAAACACACAGTAAGAAATTACCAGGAGCCACCCACAGAAGGAGGCTTTAGAAGGTGAATTAAAGAGACAGAATGCTCTTAGCTTGGCTGACTTGGCTCCTTGTCCAACCTTCCTGAGCCATGGTGAGCAACCACTGGGCTGATGAAGGATCCTCGAGGAGTCTAACTCTTGCTCTGTGAATACCAAAGACAGGTCCTGGGAAGTCCCTAAACTCTTCACAGGCCCCATCCCACATCACAGTAAGCATACTAAAATATGGCAACCTCCACATTAAATATACTTTTATTGCGGACATAAAATTTTGAAAAATATCTTTAGAGTTTGGCTTTGGAAATAGGTTGGCTACAAGTAACTTATAGTTGGCTATTCATTTATCAGCATGTATCTTTGCTTCCCTGGGAATTATTAAGTTCAATCCTAACTCCAGCCTACATACGGCTTTCAAATGAAATATTTTTGATTATCAAGTCAGCAATCAATGAAGTTAGCGTAATATTTTGTTGACCTTTGGCATTTATTCTGTTTTGTAGTTATCCTATTCTGAAGCCAACAAATGAGTTTCGAGGTCTCAGACAGATTTCTACAGGTCCTTGAAAAGCCAGAAGGCCCCAGGTACTGTACCTGAGTGGCCAGTGCTCTGCCTGAGAAGCCCTACATGCTGAGGTCTCCTCTCCTGCCTTCTTCAAGGAATGAGAGCTTTGAGGGATGTTTCTCTAGGAAAACACAACAAGCTGACATACAAATAACAGTAGTCTGCTAAAACAAGATGAAACCCCTACAAAAAAAAAAAAAAAACAGATTAATTAGGGGCAGAATGCCTGGGGGCCAGCTATTAGTTGACTGGGTGACCTTGAACTAGCACTCTGTGGCCCTTTCCCTGCCCCCAGTAGGACAGACACTCCATCTGGCCAAGGTGGGAGACCAGGGCTGTCAGTTCTAGGAACTGAAACATGTGCAGAACCATCTGAACCTGAGACAGGGGTTTTCCTCCCACATTAAAAACAAAGCAGTTTTTAATGTCAATGTTATTTTGCCAGAATGAAAGGAGGAAGGGAAGAGAGAAGAGTGGAAGGACAGGAAAGGGGGGGCAGGAAAGAGAGGAAGGAAGACACTGTCAACATTTGCTTTTAAAAAGCCATTGATCTTTGATGTTTGCACAAAAGGACATCTCCCTTCCCTGGAAATAAAGGCTTTCACGGAGCTACTCAGTCTCATTATCCCATTCAGAAACCATCCATCATCTGTTTGCCCTCAGTGAGGAGCAAGTTGTGATGAAATGAAAAAGAACGGAGATTTCAGAATCAAATGGGCTATCCAAAACCTTTACCATGCATGGGCTCAGCAGTTCTCAAAGTGTGGGACCCCTAGGGTTCTCTGAGAGCCTTTTTGGGTACCTATGAGGCCCAAACTATCTTCCTAACAATAGTAAGGTGTCACTAGTCTTTTTCACTCTCTTTCCATAAGTGTACTTTTTCCAGAGGCTGTGTGACGTATTATCACAACAGACTGGATGGATATACAGATATCAAAATCCAACTATCTTCTATTTGAAGATTTATGTATTTATGTATGTATTTATTTATTTGTTTATAGAGAAAGAGAGAGTAAGGGGGCGGGTAAAGGCAGAGGGAGAGAGAGAATCTCAAGCAGACTTCCTGCTGAGCATGGAGCCCAACACAGGGCTCGATCTCAGGACCTAGAGATCACAACCTGAGCCGAAATCAAGTGTTGGATGCTAAACCGACTGAGCCACCCAGGTGTTCCTCAAAATCCAACTATCTTCTATTAAGCCAAACAGTAAAGAAGAGTTTCAAAGATATAAAGACAAGGCCATTTTTATCTCTTTTTTGTTGTTCTGGAAAATATAATTACTCTTAGTTTTTTAGATATCATTTATGTTAACATTTAATAATGGAGGTTTTTTTTTTTTTTAAGTTTTATTAATCTAAGTAATCTCTCTACCCATCATGGGGTTTGAACTCATAACCGTGAAAATTAAGAGTCATATGTCCTCCAACTGAGCTGGCCCAGGTGCCCCTGGAGTTATTTTTGTTCTGTTTTGTTTTGAAAATTTTATTTTTAAGTAATCACTCACCCAACATGGGGCTCAAACTCAACAATCCTGAGATCAAGAATCAGATACTCTACCGAATGAATCAGCCAGGTACCCCAGGAGTAGTAGTATTTTTTTAAAGATTTTATTTATTTATTCATGCAGAGACACAGGCAGAGGGGGAAGCAGGCTCCATTCAGGGAACCCAATGTAAGACTCAATCCCAGGATACCAGGATTATGCCCTGAGCCAAAGGCAGACACCCAACCACTGAGCCACCCAGGTGCCCCAATATTTTTTTTTTAATGAATTGGTTAATGCATATTTTTTAAATCCTCAGTCTTAATGTCTGCGATGGCAAATATCGATAAACCATAACCCAAACAAGTTTTTGGGGGTCCTTAATATCTACAAGTATGAAAGTGTTCCAAGACCAAAAAGTTTGAGAACCCCAGAGCTAGTTAACGTAGTTACCATTTATTTAATGTTTCCTCGTGCCAGGGACTGTGCAAACATGCTGCATTTTTCATCTCTTTTAATCTCTCTTTTAAAATTTGCAACAAAGCTGTAAAGTAGAGGCTTTACCAAAAAAACATCTTGCTAGTCCAAGGTCTCACAGCTGGAAATGAAAGAGATAACTGGGCACTTCTGACTCCACAGCCACAGTCTTGATTACTGGATAGTATTCCCTCACAAAGTAATTCTTTGAAAAAGTTATCTCCCTGCTCTGAGTCGGTTCCCCTTATCAAAAATGGGGAGAATCGGGAATCCCTGGGTGGCTCAGTGGTTTAGTGTCTGTCTTCGGCCCAGGGTGTGATCCCAGAGTCCCAGGATCGAGTCCCACATCGGGCTCCCTGCATGGAGCTGCTTCTCCCTCTGCCTGTGTCTCTGCCTCTCTCTTTCTCTGTGTGTCTCTCATGAATAAATAAATAAAATCTTTAAAATTAAAAAAAAAAATGGGCAGAATCCATCCTACCCTGCAGGATTCTCTTAAGAGAAGAGTTAACATGCATCTACTGCCTAGCAAGGTTGCCTACCACCCAACAGACCCCGAGAAAGCAGTAACCTCCTTCTTTCCATTCCTTCCTTCCATTCCCTGCTGTCCTTGGCACAGTGTTAGACCAACGAGGCTCAGCGGTTTCCCTTCTTCCCTCTAGATGGTCTTC
The DNA here is from genome assembly GCF_048418805.1 of Vulpes vulpes. Lineage (NCBI taxonomy): Eukaryota > Metazoa > Chordata > Mammalia > Carnivora > Canidae > Vulpes > Vulpes vulpes. The sequence continues at coordinate 13,828,428 of NC_132792.1, read as the reverse complement.
AAGCTGACAGAGAGGCTGATGGGACAGAAGGAGTTGATGAAGACATGATTGTGACCCAAAGTCAGACCAATTTCATCTGCCCCATTACTCAGGTACTGTCGCCTTCCTCCTTTCGGGAAAGACCAAGCAATCGCTTTATAGAGGCAAAAGACTCCTATTTGCTTTCTAACTCGATTCCCCATCTGGGGTAAGGAGGCAGGAAAGGAAAGTGATGAGGTCCAGGAGGATATGGGGGAGGTTCCCGGGCTGGCAAGACTGAAGTCCACCATGCCCCATGGGAGGGGTGGGGTGCGGTGGGATGGGGGGTGTCAAGCAATTCCTGGCTCACAGGCCAGCTGACACGGGTGCCCACCTGCATTTGCCTCCGTGGCCGTCTGCCCCCACAATGATCTAAAGCCACGAGACTGCGAGGTTGAACACAGGAAGCCCCCAGATGAGGGGAAAAACAGTTCCAAATAATTGGTGACTTGGAGAAGTTACTGGAAGTGGATCATTATCATTCCTGAAAGCTGAATGTCTCCTTGATTGCAGGTGGAAATGAAGAAGCCGGTGAAAAATAAAGTGTGTGGCCACACCTATGAGGAGGAAGCCATTGTACGCATGATTGAGTCCAAGCACAGGCGGAAGAAAAAGGCCTGGTGAGTTGGCGCCGGAAGGGAAGTGAGCCTTTCCAGTGGTGGTCATGCCAGAGGAAAAGACACCTCCATGGCCCCCCTAAAGCCCATTCACCTCCCTCAGTGTAAACACGGAAGCTGGCTTTCTGGAAAAACAATCCACCACGGGAAGATGAGTAGTCTGCTCAGGAAGAAGCTGAAGCCACTTGAGCCACACCTTCGAAACAGGAGAAAAAGGAATTGGGTGGAAGTTGCATCATTGAATAATAGGAATGTTCATGAAATTGCGCGATAGCCTGAAAAAAGAATTAGGGAAAACTGTGATACTAAAAGATTTCTTTTTTCCCTTCTGTATCTACTTACACAAGAAGGAATGGCTTTTTTTTTTTTTTTTTTTTTGCCATCCTGCATTACAGGTAATTTGTTTAAAACATTCTGAGATAAGATTTGTATCCAGAGGTCTTGATCAAGATTGAATGGTCAGGGGAAACCTTGCATCTCTTTAATTATTTAAACAACTTTCCCAAAGGGTCAAGTAAATGTGTGCATCACATCAATGAGAAATTTTTTTTTCCATTGGAATGTTTGGAGAATCTTCCTTTTACGTATATTTTCTATTTATTTCCACCTCCTTCACACACACACACCCCAACTCGCACATTCCCACCCCCGTGGCACACAACTTTGGAGGACCGTGGCTCTGTTCCTGTGATAATGTGGAATCCTTGGGTTGGCTAGACTCAATATAATTCGTTTTGGCATTTCTTGTGCTCTTATCGCACATTTGTCGTAGGAATGGAATTGCAGGTGTGACCAGTTCTCAATGGACTTCTGATAACAGCCACTTTGATGTGTGGCTCACTTCTCCATCCCCCAGAAATTTGCTGGTCCAGACCCAGAATTGGAATTCCCCACCTGTGGGCGTGGACTTAGAGATAGGGCATTGGAGGCAGTAGATATCTTGATGGTCATTCAGTCAAGTCATTTACCCTATTTATTCCAAAAGAATGCCCTTGTGGTCGCAGAATTAAGAGTGTTCAAGTACATTTTTTTCTGTTTTGAGTCCCAGCTCACAGTTGAGATGTTGTATTTCCCTGGTGAACCTTCCATTTTCCCTGTGGATATAATTTCCTTTGTTTCTGGACTTCTAAGCCTTTCCTTTTCTCCTTTTTTTCCTGTGCTCTTTCTCTGAAAAACCACCTTTTCATTTGTGAAAAGGGATAATAGCTAAGAATAGATATTCCCCGATAGTTCTGTTTCACAGCTCTTACTTTTCTTAAAGTTTGCCATAGTCTCCCAGAGTCAGATTTGGAAAAAGCAGGCACTGATAACAAAGCACATTTCTCACCAGTTCCAGGATGGCGACAGTGACTCCAAGAACAGGGTTGCATGTAAATGGATCTTCTTAGTTACATATTTGACTTTCTAAGTGTCCTGGGGCTTTTTTGAATTGTACGTGCTATTTGGAAGCACACATGTAACATTTGTCATTTAGAAAATTTTCTTTTTTCTGTCTCATTTCTATTACATGAGCGCAGATTCTGCAAACGGCAAATTTTCATAGGTTGCTAACAATTAAGTCCAAGTGGATGAAGTATGGGAGGTTCACAGAGAAGGTAGTGTTTTTCCTGCACCTTGAAAAAAATGAGAAGAATTTCAGAGAATGATGAAGAGTCCTTTTAGCCGACAGGCTCGCCCCATTCAGAGCCTGTTCTGCTTGGTGGTCAGAGGTCAGTAACAGTTGGGGTTCCTGTGTGTTAGCAGGAGAATAGAAGGATGCTGTAGACAATAACAGTAAGGAGAGTGGCGTAAAGATTCATTATAGAGATGTTAAATGTCATGATTTCATTAGTTTCCTCACCTATAAGTTGATGATAATAATTGTCATTGCCTCCCTGGTATGTTTGAAATTTGATTAAGATGTATGTGAAGTACTCTCAAGTCCCTGGCACATGGTAAAACTCGGTAAACGGTACCCCCACCACCACCACCCTCATTTTTGCCACCATTATTCCATAGGCATGAGACAACATTGCAGGATTTTGAGGGAATAAGGTGAGTCCAACTGGAGGTTAGGAAGTTACTCCAATACAATTCAAGAGATGGATTAATAAGGCATGAGGTGACGATGTCAGTGAGGAAGGGTTTGCAGGAGATTAAGTTGCAGATGATGGGAGCCTGACTGAGGCAAGAGTCATAGGCAGAAGGGAAGAATGACGGCCCTTGTGGAGGCACAGCTGGCAGGGTTTGGCAACTGAGGGCTGAAGGGAGGAAGAAGGAGTGGAGGATGACTAGCACTTGTAAACCGAATGTCCAAAAGGGTAGCAGGATTGTTAGCCAACAGAGAGGGCAGGAGCAACAAACACGTGTAGGGAGGATGCTGAGAGGCACAGCTGGGCTCATGCTGAGTGTGAGGTCCTAGCAACACAGCCATTTGGAAGTATCCAGGAGACGCAGGAAATGTGGGGTGTCAAACCCGGCAGAGAGCTGTGAGCTCAAGATGTCATGGAGAGGTTATTGGTAGAGGAGTCAGATGTACTCACCTGCCCCACAGGGGCAGCTCTGGACAGCGGGTGGCAGCTAGTCTGAGAGCCACCAAGGACGGGACTGCGGCCTGGCCCCTGCCTCAGGGCCCCACGTGAACCCCCAGAAAGACATTCCACTCATTAAAGAGAAGGCACTCAGAGGAAGAAGACCCCAACGAAGCCATCTGAGGGGTAGCCCAGCAAGACAGGAAGAAAGAAAGGGGAGTTGCGGATCACAGGGGTGGTGGGCACAGCCCTGAAGCCAGGCCGCATTTGGCAGCGGGTTACATACCTCAGGCCTCTTCATCAGCTACGCCGGAGCTTCCTGACTGAGCAGCAAGTAGTGTCATTCCCCGTGATGCATGTGCACTCGATGAGCAGTTCTGGGTCCCCTTTGTTTAAACACGCCTGTGACACATCCAGTTTGAGAACTCTCAGTTCTTCTTCCTAGATGGTTCTAGTTACGTTTTGTCAGACGGGAGCTCCAGGTACATTGTATTACTCGGTGCTGACTGGATCTTCCTGTCTGTGCTGCGGTCTCCGCGAAGATCTCTCTCCCGTGGACTGAGTCAGGATAAAACTGTGGAGACTTCAGGCCTCACCAGATACAGCAGTTAAAACGACGTCCGGGAGAGTTGGGCTGTGCGCTTTCTCCCTAACAGAGCCGCCTTATGGCCGCCATATTAGTAAGGCGTCTCCAGTGTCCCACGGCCATGCCGTTCCTTTTTTGCTGAGGAATGGGAACCGTGTTTAACAAACGGTCCTATTGAACGGCCTGGGAAGGAAAATGAAGTCAAGGAGGAGTGTGTCATTGAAGAGCGGAGCGCCAGCACTGTGCCCACAGCCCCCGTTTCACTCTTGGCCAACCGGCCATCAAGCCTCCCAGAGCCTCCATGGCTTCATCCGCGGAGTAGAAATAACAGCAGCATCTCACGGGACCTTAGGACTAAAGAAACGGGGAAATTCCAACTGAGGCCCAGACCAGCACATTTCTTGGCAGTGGAGAAGCAAACCACTTAGGAGGAAAGCTCCTTTGGAACTCCGGAACGCTGAGCAAATCCCAGCAGGGTCAGAAAGGTCAGGACTGTCCGTGTTGTTATTACTTACCTCACCGCTTCGTGACACGTTATTTTAGACTCAGAGGAGGGAGGACAGAGTTACTCAGCGTGTTTAGGTACGATGGCGATCCAGCCCACTCAGACTTCCAGAGGTATCTACAGACCTCCTAAAGCAGGATTGGACCTTGGAATTCTTGGCACCCAGATCCAGGAGCTCATAAGACTCAGAACCTTGTACTTTTGAGCTGAGGCTGAGGCCAAGGTTCCCTGCAGCCTTGTGGGCCCCCTGAGACCCGGGCTGCCCTTGTTCAGCAGACACTGTCAACACTTGCTCGGCGCTCCGGTGGAAGGCTCTTCCCTACCAGTGACCTGAGTTGAGGACCCAGCCTCTCCTTCAAGGCCGGTGGGTCTGACTCCTGCACAGCAGTGACTCGAGAGCTTAGGATTGGGTATTGCCACACCTAACTTGCTCACCAGGATGTCCTGGGGATTAATGCACTAATGCTTATACAGAGCGCTATTTCTCCGGAGGAGGAGTGCCCTGATTCAGTATCATGTCATCAGGGCCCTGTCTTATCCTTTGTAGCTTAAAAACCTGGGTTGGTTGGTTTGAGATCGGGTGAGAAGCAAGGTTCTCCCTCGGCTCCCGGAGCAACCTCTCTTCCAGGAAGTCTTCTGTAGCACCGTGTGCACCGTAGCATGCCCATGTCCCGCCAGCGTCATCGGTGGGGCTGCCTCCCCTCCACGGGGGCTTCTTGGGAGCAGAAACTGCACATTGTAGCACCTGAGCCAGCTCCTTGACCCGTCACACATTGTCCTACTTACTTCTCACAACGACCCTACGTTCTATGTCATCTTTACGGCAGAAGAGACTGGGGCACAGGAATTAAAGCCACTTGCCCAGAGGGTCACAGCCAAGGGGACTGAGCCCACGTCTCTTTCACTCTTGAGGCTGTATTTGTGTCAAGAGGCCGTCAGCTCCCCTAAGGAGGAGTTTGTGGTTAAAGCCTCTGTCCCCAGAGTTGATCCCTTAAGCAAGGCCAGACTTCTTTGTTCGACACCGGCCACCCTGGGCTCCATCCTGCTGCCCATTGTGAGGCATGAGCCTGCAGGCTCAGCACCGAGTGTGGTTGACCCCATCAGACATCCTCAGAGCCCTCGCACGCCGACAGGGCCGCTGACATCACCAGGAAGTCCTCCCCACCTCGGTCCCCACTTCCCCTTCCACGCTTATTCACTGTCTGGCTGTCGGTGCTGAAGACTGGGTCCTAGGGAGGGGGGAGCACTCCAGACTTGCCATCACAGTGCGTGCTCACCGAGTGACAAACACAAAGTGAAGGTGACCCCAGCACATGTCATCCCAGGAACCTACACTGCGTTGCATTTCCGTGTCACAGAAGTTGAAGAGATGAAAGATGCCCTTTCTAAAGTCACAAAAGTCTCCATTTCCTCCTCATAAGCTCATTTATTTATTTTCACAATTAAAGAAATGAATCCCTTGAGAAACCAGTGTGAAACATTTCATTTCTCGGGCACCTCCGGTCCTTACCCCAGCACAAAGCCGAACCGTCAGAAGGGTGCGTGGTTGGACAGACCACCTGATCCTCCTTCCTGCGAGGGCCTTTTTAGAACCACATTTTAATCCACATACCTGCCCATACAGGGCACATTTCAGCATTTTAAACGTGAATATTGTCAGCAAGCCTATTATCCCTTACAGTGACGAATGCCCTCCTTTATAAAGATGCCTTGGTCCAGAAAGCACAGCCAAGAGGACGGTTCTCCCTCATGAAGAACGGTTGGGCTTCCTACCACTGGACAAATCAGAGTTCCCATGATCAACCTTAATCCCCTTCTTGTTTCTATCTGTTGTCTTCTATTTGTTATTTTTGATCTTGTCTTATAGCTGTTATTATTATTATTATATATATATTTTTTTTGGTCTTAATATACCTGTGCTGTTTGGAGAGTTTTCTCAGATCACTGGGCCGGAGCTCTGTGTGGGCAGGAATCTAAATTTGTATTTCACAGTTGGACGCTCAGAACCCAGCACAGGGCCAATCACACAGAAGGTCAAGTGCGTGCACAAGTGTGTGGTTGGGTACATGGGGTAAATGCAAGATACAGACAGATGAGCAGCTTTAAAATGTATCAGAAGAGTGATGACCAGGGACGCTAGTCACAGGAGATAGGGAAAGGGACGCGATGCCTGTAGCCCTGGGAAATAAGGGTCCTGCCTCCACTTCAAACCTGAGGGGAGTAGGGGCTGGGGAAGGTAACATTTGTCACCTCTGGTCTCACGAGTAGCCAAGAGGCGTTGGCCATATTCAGAACCAGGTCACCCTAACTCCAGACGCTGGGCACTGTACCCTACCCAAGTCTGGTTCACGCTGAGAAGAAATCAGGTGACTTCACCCAGCCCACTGCCTTCAGAGGAGACCACATCTAAACAGAGCCGTGGCTTTGAGTACCTCCCCCCCGCAACCCGTGGGTGACTCACGCTGATTTCTTCAGCCACAGCTTTCCCCTGAGTCTCCACCAGCCCACGCAGTCTCTCCACTGGGAGGACTGGTGGGCATTTCAGAGGGAACACATACCAACCGGAGCCCTGACTCCATCCCTGGCATGACTTGGCTGGCTGTTCCCTGCGGAGATGAAGGGCAAACTCATGATGCTCCACTGTGCCCCTGGCCCAGCAGCGCCTAGAGGTCCTGTTTCCGCCTCCCCCCTGAAGCCGACCCCTGCCACCAGCCTCCCTGCTGCGGCCCTGTGCCCCGGACCTTGGGCCCTCCTGCCTTCCCTGCTTCCACTCTGCCTGCCTTCTGCATTCAGCAGCCAGAGCCGGATTTTCTAAAAAAACAGAATCGCACCCCTCCCCTATCTCCAGCCCTCCAGGGTGTTCTCTTCATACTTAAAATCTGAGGCGAGGGTGGGGGGATGGAGGGGAAGGATGGGGGGACTGGCTGGCTCAGCAGTTGAGCATCTGCCTCAGCTCAGGGCGGGATCCGGGGTCCTGGGATCGAGTTCCGCATCGGGCTCCCTGCATGGAGCCTGCTTCTCCCTCTGCCTGAGTCTCTGCTTGTCTCTCTCTATGTCTCTGATGAATAAATAAATAAATCTTTAGAAAATAAATAAATAAATAAATAAATAAATAAATAAATAAATAAATACTTGCCTGTGAGGGAAGTTTATGCTGAAGGCATCAAAGCTAAGTGATCTTCTTATCGTTTACAGTTGCCCCAAAATTGGCTGTAGCCACACCGATGTGAGAATGTCTGATCTCATCCAGGATGAAGCACTTAGAAGGGCCATTGAGAACCACAACAAGAAGAAAAATCGCCACTCCGAGTAGGAAAAACGCACCTACCTACAGGGATGTCCGCAGCCTACCTCCTACCCCAGCCATCTGGAGAAAGCAGTGCTCATCCAAGCACTTCGACTGGCTGCATAGCATACTTTGTTGGGGTAACACTTGAAGGTTTTAAGTGTAATTGGAAGCATTTTTCTATGTCACAACAAAAATCCAAACATATTATATTGTTTATTTTTGAGTGTTCTATAATTTTAAATAAAATTTTGATTATCTGCAGTGGCTCCTATCTGTGCACCTCCCAGGGTGTAAATTGTTCCAGTGGTGCGAGTATAGTGGTGGTGCCAGGACTTTCTATTTCTAATATTTCAGGCTATTTTTTATTATAGTTTTAACTAAACAATGTCTTTCAAAGGATATTGAATGGGGAAACTGTAGAAACCCCCCAGCTGCAAGCATTTTCTTCATAAATGATAGCACGGGGTAATAAAGCAGAGCCAGTTTACTTACCTATATTTGCTTTGTGTATTGACAGTTCCAAATATGTAAATGGTTTTATTTGTCATTCTGACTGACCGGCACAGAATGCTCCAGTTAACAGGCTTATCAGTGCAATGATAGTTGGTGCCCATAATGGAAACTTCACGACAGCCCTCTGAGAGCCTAAAGTGTCATCAGAAGCAACCACATCCTGGCGGTCTCTGTCTTGCTCCGTGGCTCTCTGCAAGTGGCTTCATGCTCCTGGGCCTTGGAGTCTTCAACCATGAAATAAAGATGTTGAGCAAGATATTCTCTAATGTCTTTTCAGCCCCAAAAGTCTGTGGACTTAGGACCAGCCAGGTCTTTAAATTGAATATCTTTGAATATATTCTAATTGTGTGAAGAGTGCTAATCTATTAAATAATCTCCCATAGCAACCTTTTACCAACTTTTTTTTTAAGATTTTATTCATGATAGAGAGAGAGAGAGAGAGAGAGAGGCAGAGACACAGGCAGAGGGAGAAGCAGGCTCCATGCAGGAAGCCCGACGTGGGACTCGATCCCAGGTCTCCAGGATCATGCCCTGGGCCAAAGGCAAGCGTTAAACCACTGAGCTACCCAGGGATCCCCCCAACTATTTAATTAAACCTGACGAAGCATACCCTGACTACACTAGGAAGCCAAGGAGAACTAACAATAGCTAACATTTATTGAGCACTTATTGTGTACCAGGTGCTATTCCACACGCTTTACATATATATGTTGACTCCCATAATCCTAACTCCCTGATGAGAAAGGTGCAATTGTTATTCCCTCTTTACAGATGAGTAAAATGAGGCACAGAGGGGCAAAATAACCCATGGAAAGCCACAGAGCTCGTAAATGGCTGAGCTGGGACAGGACCTCAGGTAGCCTAGTCTCAATCTGAATTCTTAATCCTGTACTCTCCTCCTCCCTATTGTTTAGATCTAAAAATATACTCAAAGTGCACATTTTAAAAATGAAACTTCTCTAAATAAACAAAAGAAGTTCATTAAAATGCTGGAAACAAATGAAGTTGACAACTACTAGGGAGAGAATGCCATGAAATAATATATATTTGAGTTTTTAAAAGCAGCCTGGGTGGCTCAGCGGTTTAGTGCCACCTTCAGCCCAGGGCATGATCCTGGAGTCCTGGGATCGAGTCCCACGTCAGGCTTCCTGCATGGAGCCTGCTTCTCCCTCTGCTGGTGTCTCTACCTCTCTCTCTGTGTCTCTCAGGAGTGAATGAATAAGTAAATTAAATATAAATAAATAAATAAATAAATAAATAAATAAATAAATAAATAAAAGCAGAGTCTAAGAGGTGCCTGGGTGACTCAGGTCATGATCTCAAGCTCCTGGGATCGAGCCCTGTGTCAGGCTCTGCTTCTCCCTGTCTCTACCCCTCCTTTCCTACTGTGTATGTGCTCTCTCTCTCTCTCTCTCTTTCTCAACTAAATAAATCTTAAAAACAAAAAAAAAAAAAAGAAAGAAAGAAAAGAAAAGCATAGTCTAAAATGGCAGAGTTCGTTTTGAAAACATTTTCTTGGAACTCAGAAAGTAGGGTGACATTCATTTGTCTACAAACTAAGTCAATTTGAATTTCTTAAGATGCTTCATCTGAATCAGACTTCCTGAGGAAATGATTATGTTTAAGCCAGAACAAACATAACTTTTCATGGAATGTGGTCCTTTTGTGAAATACTTTGTTTCCTAAACAGATAGCAGAGGAACATGAAATACTTACCCAAGATTTGATTTGTGTTTCCCCCCACTCTTTCTAAAGAGAATTCCGGAATATTGGTGTAGACACCAGTATCAGCTAGAAAAAGGCTATTTTGCTAGAAAAAGGCAAAATAACACCATTCCGCTGTGGAAATGGTACAGCCTTTGTATCCTGTAGGGTTTTCTTCCTTCTTTAGTTTTCAGAAGCTGTGGTTCATGACTTTGTCTAGCCAATTAAAGATTTGGACGTTTTATATAGAATTTATTTTCATTGAAAACTTACCTTTTGGTTGTCATTTATCAGTCTGGCATACTTGTTAGATTTCTGTTACAGGAGCTTCCCCCAAAAGTGAAGCCTTTTCTTCAAATGAAGTTTGTTTGTTGAAAGGGGGGCAGCTCGAGTCAGAGAGGAATTTCCACCCCCTTCTGCCCAGGGCAGTCCCAGAGTCCTGAGATTACGCAAGACCCCACAAGTGACAGTTGAAAAACCCTACTAGACTCTGTAACTAAATCAATTTTTTTCCCAGATAGGATTGATTTAAGACTTGGAAATCGTACCCACAAGGCACTTTTTTAAAAATGCTATTTCCTTTAAAAGAGCCTTCCATTAAGTTTAAGATACTCCCACAAACTCCAAAAGATAAGATAATTTATCTGTCGCCTTATATAAAACTTCAAACCTGGAGGGTCCAGCTTAAAGCAGCTCCTGTAGCCAGTTCCGCTCCCCGCTGAACACTCCCCTCCTGAGCTGGAGGGTTTTTGGTTTTTGTTTTTGTTTTAAAGGTTTTCTTTCTTTATTCATGAGAGACACAGAGAGAGAGGCAGAGACACAGGCAGAGGGAGCCCAATGTGGAACGATCCCCAGGACCCCAGGGATCATGCCCTGAGCTGAGCTGAAGGCAGATGCTCATCCACTGAGCCATCCAGGCACCCCCCACTTCCCCCTCACCTCCCTCCCCACTCCCCCCTCACCTCCCCACCCTCCCACCCTCCCCCAGGCTGAAGCTTTATATGAGCACAGAAAACAATCGCAGGATGGGCAGGCTCCAAGCCCTCTATGAACTGGTCTCTGGCTACACAGTAGGCTCGCATCTAAGTGACTCAAATGTACCCGCTAAGTTAATCCTCCCTACAACCCTAGGAGGCAGGTATCACTGCCCCCATTTTACAGATGGGGAAACCAAGGCCCAGAGTCATGAAGTCGTTTTCCCAGGGTCACTGGCTTGTGGGTGGTAGAGCCCATGTTGGAACAGAACAGTGAGGGGCACCTGGGGGCCTCTGTGGATGAGCACCTGCCTCCAGCTCAGGGCGTGACCCCGGGGTCCCGGGATCCAGTCCTGCATTGGGCTCCCCGCAGGGAGCCTGCTTCTCCCTCTGCCTGCGGTCTCTGCCTCTCTCTGCATCTTTCATGAATAAATAAATAAAATGTAAAAAAAAAAGGGGGGGGGGGACAGAATAGTGAGTGCAGAGGCAGCCCTCGGACCACGAGACTCGGGCCCCGGCTGGCAGAGAGCACAGAAACCATCAGACCTGCACTTCTCTCCCGTCTTCCTATTCCCATTACTGAGACCAGTGTTTCTGGCTCGCAGACTCCCATCCTGCCTTCCCCAGGCCCCCCTGCAAACACCTGCCAAGTCTGGGCCCTCGCTCCCTGTTCCCTAACCTCCCATCCCCCCCCTGTTGCCATATTCACCTACTGGAAAACCAATGTGGTCTTCTCACACCCTCCCCAAAAATGTTCCTGTTCTCAGGAATGAGGCTCAGGCCTGGCACTCAGGATCCTGCCACAGACCAGCTCCACTCCCCTTGCCGCCAGATGCCCGGGTGTCCCCAGCGCTCAGGTCCTCCTCCCTGGCAGGGTTTCCTCCAATACGGGCTCACCCTAGTACTCCTGGCTGGCACACACAGGCCACCTTGGGTGAGTCACTCCATCCTGCTGGGCCTCAGAGTTTGGGGTGCACTGAAAGATTGGGACTTCTCCCCAAGGGTTCTGCAAACTCTAAGACTCTGCATCATATGTTCATTGACTAGGTCCTAAGGGAAGGAAAACAGGCTGATGTGGAAAGTAGTATATATTTGAACCAAATGTGTCCATTGCCTCTTCAACTATCCAACACTTTAAGGCCCCCTTGATGCCATGTCCTGTGTTACTCTCTGTATATACAAAAATCTCCCCTCCAGGGGGCTTACGGTCTCCTTGGGACAGACAGATATTCGAAAAACAAATTCCATAAAAGGTTATGCAAGTGCCACATATAGGGGACAGTGGCACAAAGCGAGGAAATACAGGAAAATTCTTGAGTAACCCAAAACTGTGTTTTAGGAAATCGGGTAACGAGATTCAAAACAAGTCTGTGAAACATGATTGGGAGAATAGGGAGTGAGTCATGAGGGTTTTATTGGAAATCCATGACGTTGGGGGATCTGCCGACCAGCTCATGTCAGACTGGGGGGAACGGACCAGCCTCTGACAAGGGGGCCGTTAACACAGAGCCCAGGAGCCCTCACACCACGCTTAGGGAAATGCAAACCGGTGCAGCCACTCTGAAAAGTGACTTTTTAAAAAAGTGTTGAACATAAACTCACTGCACAATCCAGCAAATCTACTCCTAGGTATCTACCCAAGAGAAGTCAAAACATGTTTACGCAAAGACTTGTGTATGAGCGTTCATAAGCAGCATGACTTTTAACAGCAAAAATGTGGAAGCAATCCAAAGGTCCAGCTGGTGAAGGGAGAAACAAGACTGGGACTTGGTACAGTGGGATACCACCTGGCGATCAGAAGGGACGAGATACTTAGGAACTCGTGCTGTGACGCGGCTGGACATGATGCCAGGTGAAAAAAAGCCAAAGAGCATATTGTGTCTGAATTAATTTCATTCTATGAGATGTCGCAGAAGAGACCAATCCATAGGGGCAGAAAGTGGTGGCCTGGGCCTGGGGGTGGAAACGGGGAGTAATTTGCACAAGGGATCACTTTGGGGTGAAGGATGTGTTCTAAGACTGGATCGCAGGGGCGCCTGGGCGGCTCAGTCTGTTAAGCATCTGCCTTGAACTCAAGTCGTGATCCCAGGGATCCAGCCCTGCATCAGGTTCCCTGCTTGGTGGGGAGTCTGCTTCTGCTTGTGCACTCTCTCTCTTGATCTCTCTCTCTCTCAAATGAATAAATAAAATCTTTTTTTAAAAAAAGCAGATTGTACAATTCTGGATTTACTAAATGTCCCTGAATTCAAACAGGTGAATTTTATGGCATATAAATGATACAAACAAGCCAAGGGAGGATTGCTTTACAGGACAAGGAGGAGAGAGCTCTCTTCATGGTCATTCAGAGAGACCAAGCAGCTGCACGAGAGACCAAACGCTTGATGCCCTAAATTCAACCCGTATCCATATTCTCGGAAGTGTTTTTGAAGCTTAATCTTAAAGATTAGAGTGAAATAGGAGTTCTATTCAAGCCTCAATCCCTAATCACAGGATTAAAAGTAGCAATTACTAAAGAACTGTTAAGGGACGCCTGGCAGGCTTGTCGGTAGAACACACAACCCTTGATATCAGCCAAGGTCGTGAGTTCAAGCCCCACATTGGCTGTGGAGCCTCCTTGAAAAAATAAAGAACTGTTAAGGGTTAATGAGAGGATAAGATTAAATCGTGTCTGGTAGCTCTAACACACTTAATTTTACCTATTTTAAAAAAATATTTTATTTACTTATTCATGAGAGAGAGAGAGAGAGGCAGAGACATAAGCAGAAGGAAAAGCAGGCTCCCTGCAGGGAGGCCGATGTGGGACTCGATCCCAGGACCCAAGTATCACGCCCTGGGCTGAAGGCAGACGCTAAAGCACCAAACCACCCAGGCATCCCTACCTATTTCTATTTTTTACGTCCCAACTGTACGTGCATTTTATATGCAATGATCACTAATAGTCACCAAAAGTTCTAATTAACTTCCTTTTTTTTTTTTTTTTTTTTTTTTAAGTATAATGGAGTGAAACATTCTGGCCATTTCTTTTCTCTGTTCACCCTGCTATTGAGAAGGAAGAAATTCAGTGATGACCTCATAATCATTCAGCGGTGGGCAGAACAACCCCATATAACCATATCATAAACATTTATGACCACAGAAAGGAACATTTAGTGGGGATTTTTCTAATGAACTAATGCAGAATTGGTCTTAAAACAAAAACAAAAAGAAAAAGCAAGATACAATTAAGAAAGGAGTCGACCCAAGGACCACCCTTCGTCATAAACAGAATACAAACCAGAAGCGCAGTGCCGTTAAGAAAGGAGTCAGCATGCTGCTGGAATGTACTGGAAACGCTGTCATTCACGGTCAGGGCAGTCAGGCCAGGAGGCTCTGGGTGGGGGCCCCAGCTGAGTTTCGAGGCTGCTGATGGTCACTACGGTTCACAAAGAATGTAGAGACTCTGATGAGCCCAGAGAAGAGCAAAAACAAGGCTGAGGATGATGAAACATGGACACTATGCTGAAAGGAATTGAGGATGTTTTTGCCACAGAGAAAAGACTGAGCCTTCTGTTTTGTACAAAACATGGGACTCTGAGGAAGACACCACATGGCAATCGGCAGGGCCAATTAGAGGATCTCCAATGCTCAGAATACTTATTGTTAGCGCTTAGCACAGGCCTCTCCTCTGGGAAACCATGGCCCCCAGGGGATCATGGATAAAATTCAGGTTTATGAATCCATATGGGGGAAAAATTACATCTTTACTTTTACTAATTGCATTTCCTACAATTATAAATGTAGGCAACACTCTACAGTCGAATTCACGGGACCTGTGGTTTTATCACCAGTAAAAATGATCAGTATTTTCATGTTGCGTTCCTGTTGCGGTAGAGATAAATTTACAGTCACCTCTTTTAAAATATAGTGCGTAGTTCCCTGCTGGCAATGATGGACTAACCGAAATGGGATTTGCCCTCTCACCTTTTTTTTTTTTTTAAGATTTTATTTATTTATTTGAGAGAGACGGAGAGCACGAGCAGAGGGGAGGGCAGAGGGAGAAGGAGAGTCCTCGCTGAGCAGGGAGCCCGACGTGGGGATTTGATCCCAGGACCCTGAGACCATGACCTGAGCCAAAGGCAGATGCTTAATGGACTGAGCCACCCAGGTGCCCCCCTCTGATCTTTAACAACTAAAAATCTGGACCACATATACGAAAATGTGGTTTTCAGACATTGGACAACAGGACATCGGACACTGCCCTTGCTTAGTGCCTGGAGGGTTCCCGGGAGGGTCCCAGGGACCTAGCGGGCGCCTGGTGGGCAGTTTGAATTGAGGCAGAGTTGAGGGTTCAGGGAGGTAGGATTTGCAGAGCAGAGGACCAGAAAGGAGACAGCTGCCCAGAGGGGGAGCTCTGGAGATGTGCAGAGGGTCCCCCTGGAGTCCTCAGCTGGGTTGTCACCAGCTCGAGCCAGTGAGGAAACTTTCTGAGGCCAGGAAAGAACATTCCATATCAGAGGGAACACACAAATATGAACTTACACAGGCCCTAGAATGTTCCTTCTCCCACCGGCCGGAGTGGGGCAATGTTAGCCCTGGGCTAAAACATGTTCTCGATCTGTGTGACAATACCTGGCAGCATGGAAGCAGCACAGACGATATGCGAATGAATGATAGTGGCTGTGTTCCAATAAAACTGTATTTACAGAAACTGAAATTTTATTTTATTTTTATTTATTTTTTATTTTTATTTATGATAGTCACAGAGAGAGGGGGGCGGGGCAGAAACATAGGCAGAGGGAGAAGCAGGCTCCATGCACCGGGAGCCCGATGTGGGATTCGATCCCGGGTCTCCAGGATCGCGCCCTGGGCCAAAGGCAGGCGCCAAACCGCTGCGCCACCCAGGGATCCCGAAACTGAAATTTTAATTTAATATAATCTTCACATGCCACAAAATACTATTCTTTTTTCCCCCAATACCCTTCACCGAAATGAAAGATAAGATCCTACACCACTGAGGGGCTCAGTCAGTTAAGCATCCTACTCTCGGTTTCAGCGCAGGTCATGACCCCAGGGTCCCAGGGTGGAGCCCTGCGTTAGGCTCCAGGCTCAGTGCACAGTCAGAGTCTGCTTGGCCATCTCCCTCCCCCTCTGCCTCCCCATCCACATCTGGATCGTGCATATTTCCTATGCATCAAGGTTTGGCAGAATGAGCTCCAGGAACACCTTTATCAGACACTCTGAAGAGCTTGTTAAAATGCAGATGCCCAGGCCCCACTCCAGACCCACTGAGTCAGAATCCTGGGAGGTGGATCCACAGAGATCTGCATTTTAACCATTTTTCCAGCTGATTGATTCACACTCTGTGTGTAGACTCTATGCACACGGCATGCAAAGAAAAGCCCAAATAAGGGGCAGCTGGGTGGCTGAGTGGGTTGGGTGTCTGCCTTTGGTCATGGCCCCAGGGTCCTGAGCTCGAGCTCGGAGTCAGGCTCCCTGCTCAGCAGAGACTCTGCTTCTCCCTCTGCCTCTGACTCTCCACCTCCACCCATACTCTCTCTCTGTTCTCTCTCAAATAAATAAATAAATAAATAAATAAATAAATAAATAAATAAATAAATATCTTAAAAAAAAAAAAGCCCAAATAAATGAATGTTGAGTTCATAAAGCAAAACAGAGCACACACACACATATACTAGAATTACAGCTGTCTAAATACCATATTCTTTTTTTTCAAAATTTTTAAACGATTTTATTTATTCATGAAAGACAGAGAGAGAGAGAGAGAGAGAGAGAGAGAGAGAAACAGACACAGGCAGAGGGAGAAGCAGGCTCCATGCAGGGAGCCCCATGTGGGACTTGATCCCAGGTCTCCAGGATCACACCCTGGGCTGCAGGCGGCACTAAACCGCTGAGCCACCTGGGCTGCCCTAAATACCATATTCTTAGGTCAAAGTTCCAAAAGATCTGAGGTAAATCAAAGAATTACACATATTTTCTTTTCTCTTCTTTTCTTTTTCTTTTAACAATATTCTGATGAGTCAAAAACCTGGTGACCCACTTCATCCCAATTCCACTCATCATTCCCTCCCCACCTTTTCAGATTTTACTTCATGGATTACTTTTAATTACCCCATTTGGCAGCATCTCTTCATCTCCAATCCCCCCAGGGCCTCGGATAGGCTAAAGTCTCAATTAAAACAAACCATGAGAATACAAAACCTCTCATGCACCTTTCCCTTTCCAAAAGTTCGTACACATCGAAAGCATGGAGATGGACTAGTGTGATTCCCGAGAGAGATCTCTCACAATTCTCCCCCTCAGCTGGATCTAGGTTCAGTTGATCTTTTTGGCATAAATACTGGATTCTCCAAGAAAGTAGTGTTTCTGAAACTCCAGTGGTTCAAACTCCGTCATAAGAGTTTTTGCCATATCGACTTGTGGCCTGTGTTATTATTTGCCTAGTTTTTTACTTTCATCAAGTCACCTTTAAAAAAAAAAAAATGTTAAGCCTTCTCCTAAATAATAACATACATGAAATTACATAATTACATGAAATTACAGGTTAGAAGTGCTAAGTATATTTTAAGCATATTAAAGTAAATATGTAATTACTAAAATAAAAGAAATAGATGTTCTTGAGGCACCTACAATCCTCTTGGGTGGCCTTTTGGGAAACTCCTTCATGGTGTCCTGCTAGGTAGGGGTCCAGGCCAGCACCCAGAGCCTTCCCACACTCACCAGGTTCTCTTAAGTCCCTCCCTCCACACGCTGCCAGCACTAAAATAAAGAAGTCCCTTGAGAGTGCATGGACACTAGTATGAAGCTTTGGCTATTAATCATCAAGGCACACCCACCCACCCACCCACTGTGGTTGGGATTTCAGCATGGATTGGCAGAAAGGACAGGCCCAGCAGGGGGGTTTGTGCTGACCAACGATCCCAGTTTCACTTGGGAAGTGTGAGCCGGGGAATATTTCTGAGCCTGTGGGGCTGCCCGTCCTGGTCCACGCCCACAGAGCTCAACCAGGCATTCCTCTTCTCCCCTGGGTCAGTAACTGTGAGCTCAGCAGCATGTCCCATCTGTTTCCTTGAGGCAGGTGACACCCTTGTCAGCCATGGGAGCTTCCTAAGGGAGAAGCCAGCTCTTGGCACTGGGAACACTTGCATTCTACAAATCGATTTTTCCTGCAGGTCTGTGTTTGCCTTTGAGGCAGTGTCATGCATCTAACCGCGTGTCCAAGGTGACTATTTTATGCCAGCAAAAGAAAACAAGCTTCACACCTCACCGAGCTAAAGGTGAGGCGACAGCTGGCTGCCGGTTCATGATTCACCCAAGTGGATACTGAACCACAGGCGTGAAAGGGGCTGTCGCCCAGGGCACATATCAAGTCACAGATGAGAACCCAGGTTTGGCTACTTGGACAGGGACGAGGGATTGCAACATGTTTTTAGCTAACCTCAGCTCTGCAGAGCCGGGCACTCCGGGAGTAAGGTTTAGGGAAGTCAAGCGTCCTCCAGTGCTTTTCCCAGAACAGCTGGGCATGTCAGAAGACACGAGTTCCAATTTCACTCTCTTTCTTACTAGCTCTGTGACCTGAGGTGACTGACTCCATTAACTTCCCTGCACCTCTGCAACCTCTCACCTGTGAAGAGGAGGGATTACCCCCTCCTCTGCATGCTTCCTGGAGCTGTCCAGACCCAGGGGGACATCACCTGCGGAAGGCATTGAGCCCTAATAGCAGAAAAGGCCTGCTGGACGTCTCAGCTCCTGTCCCTGCTTTCGAGGCGATTGCATTTCATTTGAAGACGCGTGAAGAATGCCTGGGAGTTAAATGACACGAAGAATCGACCGAAGTCAGAGTGGGCTACCTTGGGGATGCGCGGCGGCGGGAGGAACCGGGTTTGAGGGTGGGGCAGTTCATTCTCCTGAAATACATATTCACATCTTTACAATTAATTTAGTCTTTTCCAGAGACGATCGCACAAAGGTGAACTACGCTACTAGATCAACGAGGCAGGCACAGTCTTTCAGGAGGGGGGAGGAATGAGAGGGGGAACAGTGGTCAGAAAAGATTTTGTTGCCTGGAGAAACTTGCCTTGGGCCAGGCAGAGACCGATTTGGGTAAATGGGAGGGAGCAGAGCCATTGTCCCAGGGGACCAGCATGAGCAAAGGTCCTGAGGCCAGTCGCAGAGGGGCAGTCAGGAAGACGGGAACCCAGATTCAAACTGGGGATTCACACGCACAGGGACACACTGGTTGCCAGGTCAGTGTGTACTTACTGTCTGAGTACGCAAGGTCTGTAGAAAATACTAGAAATGTTAGCACTTGTTTCGTTTAAGAGACAATGGAGGAAGAAAACTCTCAGATTTATAGAGCAGTGGGGTGCGGGTGGGGGGGCAAAACCATAAGCAGAAAGACCCAGGGAGTGCTAAACCACAGAAAATGTAGAAAGAACTGTGCTCAGGGATTTAATAAAATTTCCACATCTTCAAAGTGCACTGGGTGGGGTCTGGGAAGTGAAAGATGGAGTCATTTGTATCATCCTTTTCTTCCCCAGGAAGCCAACCCAGAGCCACTGTAAATGTGGGCTTTGGCTGAAGGAGGAAGCAACGGGCCAGCTGCACGTGTGCAGGGGCGACCGACCTCTCCCGGCCCGGACCAAGCTGCTTTGCAGGAGAGGCACTTGGGGCTCCAGACCGACAGCTTCCCACCTTCCCTCCCAGACTGCCAGGGGACGGCAGGGGGGAGGGCTGGCCTTCTGGATCTAGAGCCCCGAGAGACGCACCTGGGGCCAGTCCCTGGCCCCTTGCAGCCTTGGGCCTCCGTCCCCGGGATGAAGGGACAGGGTCTCTTGCACCTGGGGTCGTGGTGGGCAGGGTGACAAAATGAACCCAGGCCTCGGTCAGGGCACCGCTCTCTGGGCCCTTGTTCACAGCACAAAGCAGCAGCCTGGATGCGGCCGGGGCCATGAGAGCAGGATCCTGGGGGGAGAGAGTGCTCCCTGTCAGGTGCCCCTGCAAGCGGCCTCTCATCTGGGCCTCCTGGACTCCCGGCCTCACCAGGCGACTGTGAGACTCAGAGAGGGAGGCAGGGCCTAGCTGGCCTGGGAGCCGCCCCCACGCGGGCTGCGGGATAGGGCGCCGCTCCCAGGAGTCCCACCCACAGATTTACCAGCACACTCGTGTGTGAGGTTTATGCCAGTAGCTCAGCCAACGCTATCACTTTGGTTGTGCAAATCCGTCCTTTGAATTGGAACAGGCAGTGGTGGGAATTCGTGTTTTCGCACGCGTGCGTGCGCACATGGTGCGGAGGCTGTGAAAACACCTGCCCTGCCTAGAGCCCGTCTACTCTTGCAAAGGCTAAAGCAGGTGTGCCCAAGAGAACTGGCAGCAACAATCCCAAATCCAAGGGTTTAAACCCCAGCTTTGCCCCTGGCTAGAGGCGTCCTTGGGCCTCTCTGCATCCTTCGGCCTCAGTTTGCTCATCTGTAAAATGGGGGCCCAGGAGAGAGGGGACGCGGAGTCTGAAGGCAGGGCCCCGTGAGTAGGATCCACTAGCAGTTTCGTCCCATAAACACGCTGGTGTGCCCAGCATCTAGGCTCGAGGGGACGCAGACAAGAAGTGAGGGGAAATCCACGATGAACAGACGAGCAAATGCAAGGGTGTGGGTGGTGAGAAGGGCGGAGGAGAAAAACCCAGCAGGTGGGAGAAAGAGTAGACAGTACAAATACAGTGCAAATACGGTGCAAATATGGTGCAAATACGGTGCAAATACGGTAATGGGCGTGGGAGGAGGTGATGCTGGCAGAGGGCTGTTCAGGCCAAGACCTGAAGGGGAGAGGAGCCCTGGCCACGTGCATAGGAGGGAGGACCCCCACCCCCCCAGTGCTGCTGCTGTCCACTCTGGGCCCCATTCCCACGGGGGTTGGGGGAGGCCGGGCGCTGCTCTGGCTCTTCCCAGAGGGGCTTTGTCTTAGGCCGTATTTTATTCCACACACTCCCAGGACCCCAGATTCTTCCCGAAGACGCCCCTGGTCTCGGCCCAGCACCAGCGGCCCCCTCCGTCCCCAGCTGCCGTTCTGTCCACGCGCCGGCCCGTCAGCCTCTAGGTTGCCCGTCCCCCTGCCTCCCCCAGAGCATGGATCCAAGTGGGTGCAGAGGAGTCTTCTCCCATCTAGAAGGAGAGCTTCTAGGTGGTGATCCCATGTCTGCGGAAGCCAACAACGAATGCACTTGTGCCTCACAAGGGACTTCTGGGGGGTGGGTTCCTGGTGTCCTAAGTTGGAACATTCCACGGAACTGTGAAGGACACAGGGAGGGTGCAGAGCAACCTTCGACCTTGCCGTGGCTGGATGGTGCTCCTGACACACCCTGCCCAGGACCCAAGCGCTCATTTCCCCAGCTGCCAAGGGCGTTGGCTGCTGAGACGGCGCAGCTGGGCCTCTCTGCCTTCCCCAGGGGCGCCTCCAAACAATGACCGCTGGCTGGGGGGTCACCACCGGGCCAACTCTTTAGGGCCAGCCCCAGAGCTGAGATAGGCTGAGGCCTCTGTTGTGGCTGCATCGCACATCAATGTCTTAATCTGCTTCCTTTCCCTCCACCCCTCCCCAGGTGCTGTCCCCAAGAGCACTCTCCCCCCACCCCTCCCCAGGTGCTGTCCCCAGGAGCACTCCCCACACACCTCCATGCAAATCTCCATCTCGAAAACTGTTTTCAGGGAACCGGACACAAAGGAAAATCTATATTTCAGAACTGCCACCTACGCTGCACATCAACTCCATCAAGTGCGGCCTCACCTGGGAGCCCCTGTGACTGTCATCGTGCACCTGGGAGAGGGCATCCAGAGGGAAGAGAGAGAGTCAAGGCCATCACTCCTCCTGGCGGAGATGTGGACCTCAGGATTTCCAGGCTGGAAATGTTCTCATTCTTTCTGGCAGTTTTACCCAAGGCTTGGCAGCCTTCGCCATCTGGAAGTTCTTTCTTACTTCAAACTGGAATCCTTCCTTCTGTGATGTAGCCCCACTTCCTCTCCCCTTTCCTCCATGGAGCTGTATTCTTGCCAAGAAGGAAAGTTAAAAGGGAACAGAGACATATGGTTTTCCTATTAAGACTGACGCCCACATTTAGGAGGAGAGAGGAAAGCGTTCAAATTAGGGCAACGGAAACACATTTGCATGGCACCAACATTTGGAATCGTTGTTTTAAAAAGGTTAACCAAAACAATGAGTGCCTCTTTTTGTCCAGCTTGTTAGCTTTTTAGAGAATTAAGCAGATACTGGAGACCCTTCCTCAGAGGCAGGGTAGTCTGGAGAGCCCTGGGTTTGCAGTCCCGACACCATGCAGTCAAAAGCTGGTGACTACCACCTGCCAGCAGGGCCACCCCGGCAGTGTGACCACGGGGAGTGCCCTTCGCCTTTGAGGCCCCCTTGTCCTTACCATGCAGTGGGGAACACCTGCTACCCCTGCCTCTGTCACAGGGTTATTGAGAGTTAACGTGAGGACGTGAGAAAGCCCAGCAAGCCGTGAAGCCTGGTCATAGCGTGAATATCCAAGACTGACGTCCCTCAGATTTCCTGAGCAACTACCAGGTGCAGAGTCCCACCATAGTTCTTCTTCTTGACAAATCGACAAAGGGACACAGATTTTCATCTGGAAATGCAAAGGACCTAAAACCACCAAACGCCTTTGAAAAAGAACAAAGTTGCAGAGCTAGCAGCTACCTGGTTTCAAGTCCTGTGATGGAGCCCAAGTGGTCAGGTGGGTGTGGTCTTGGCATAATGATAGACAAATCGTCGAGAAACGGACCTACACATATAGGGTTAACTGATTTTTTTTTTCCCACAAGGGTGCAAAGGCAGCTCTGTGGAGAAAAGATGGGCTATTAATAAATGATGCTGGGACATTTGGATATCCCGTATGCTAAAAAAAATTGAGCTTGGACCATACCATGTGCCGGATACAAAATTTAACACAAAACAGATTGTATGCATACATGCAAAACCTAAAGCTCTGAAATTTCTAGAATAGGAGGGAAACCCTGTGACCTTGGATTAGACAAAGATTCTCAGATGTGACTTCAAAAGCGTAACCCATCAAATAAGTGCATTAATTGAACTTCGTCAAAATTTTAAAACTTCTGCCTTTTAAAAGTTGCTATTAAGAGACATGGATAAGCTGGGCAGCCAGGGTGGCTCAGCGGTTTAGCACCGCCTTCGGCCCAAGGTGTGATCCTGGGGTCCCGGGATCGAGTCCCACGTTGAGCTCCCTGCATGGAGCCTGCTTCTCCCTCTGCCTGTGTCTCTGCGCGCCCCCCTCTCTGTGTGTCTCTCATGAATAAATAAATAAAATCTTAAAAAAAAAAGAGATAAGCTAAGTTACAGGTTGGAGAAAATATTTGCAAATCTGAAAAAGGACTTGCATCCACTAGATATAAAGAGCTCTCAAAACTCAAAAATAAGAAAATACGCAACACACATGTTAAAAAATGGGCGAAAGATTTGAACGGACATTATCTTTGCCAGCAAAAGATGCCAGGCGAGCACCTTGGAAGATGCTCAATGTCATCAATCATTAGAGAAATGCAAATTAAAACCACAGTGAGAGATCATGACACATATTTCAAAATGGCTGTGGTAGACCAATGTCTGTGTTCCCATAAACTCATATGTTGAAGACCTAATTCCTGGAGTCATGGTTTTTGGAGGTGGGGTCTTTGGGAAATGATTAAAGTTAGAGGAGGTCACATGAGAATGGAGCCCCATTGTGGGATTGGTGCCCCATTAAGGGGATGAAGAGACCTTTGCTTGCCCCCACCCTTCATCTCCCCTCCCCCACCTCCCAACCAGGTGAGGACACAGAAGGTGTCAGTCTGCAAACCAGAGAGTCCTTACCAGAACTGGACCGTGCTGGCACCCTAATCTCAGACTTCCAGCCTCGGGAAATATAAGAAAATAAATTTCTTTTTTTTTTTTCTTTCTTTCTTTTTTTTTTTAGTATATGTGCAGCTGAAGTGAGCACTTTTTTTTTTTTTTTTTTTTAAATAAATTTCTGGGGCATCCCAGGTGGCTCAGTGGTTTAGCGCCGCCTTCAGCCCAGGGCCTGATCCTGGAGACCGGGGATCGAGTCCCGCGTCGGGCTCCCTGCATGGAGCCTGCTTCTCCCTCTGCCTGTGTCTCTGCCTCTCTCTCTTTCTGTGTCTCTCATGAATGAATAAATTAAAAATCTTTTAAAAAAATTTCATTAATTAAAAAAAAAAAAGAAAAGAAATTTCTTTTTTTTTTTTTTTTTTTAATTTTATTTATTTATGATAGTCATACAGAGAGAAAGAGAGAGGCAGAGACACAGGCGGAGGGAGAAGCAGGCTCCATGCGCCGGGAGCCTGATGTGGGATTCGATCCCGGGTCTCCAGGATCGCGCCCTGGGCCAAAGGCAGGCGCCAAACCGCTGCGCCACCCAGGGATCCCAGAAAAGAAATTTCTTATGCTCTCTTCTTTGTTTACACTGCCCAGTCTGTGCCATTTTTTATGGCAGCCTGAGCAGATTATGACAATGGCTAAAAGTAAAGACTGCTGATCAAGTGGTGTCAGGGAAGTCGTGACTGGAACATTCATACACTGCGAGAATATAAATGATACAACCTTTTTGGAAAACACATTAGCAGTTTCTTACAAAGTTCAGTTATACCTGCCATGATCCGCCCCACCCATTCACCTCCTAGGAATCTGCCCAAGAGAAATGAAAACATATGCCCACACAAAGACTTGTAAACAAATAGTCACAGCAACTTTATCTGTAATAACCACAAACTGGAAACAACCCTACTCTCCATCAACATGTGAATGGATAAACAATCTACGGTACTTCTATCACACGGAGTACCAGGCCCAGACCAAGGCTGGGGTCCTCTGGGCAGTGGGTTGAGTGCCCAGCACCCAGGGTGGAGGCTTACAGGTTCCAAATGGGCCAAATGATCTAGAACTGGCCCAATCCTGCCCAACTGGACCCTCGGTGACTGCCCAGGCCCTAGAGCAGAGGTGGCAGCCAGTGAGGGGTCTTAGGCATGGCTCTGAGGGCTAACGTGGCCACTACTTGTCCTATGACCTCAAGCTGATCCCTGAATCCTTCTGGACCAACAGAAATATGTTTCCAACTTCAACTTAACTTCCTCTGGAATTCCCCCTTGACCCCTGACCCTCCCATCAAAATTTTCTCACTCTGGGCTGTGTCTGCCTTGTTATCCAGTTGCTCCATGAGGGTAGCTACCTGTTTGTTCACCAGTGTCCCTAGCAGTTGGGACACAGTAAGTGTTCAGGACATGTTTGCCAAGTGATCAAAAACATCTGTTATTGCTAGGCACTTGGCATAAGACAGCTCATTTAATTTTCTAAACAATTCTGCAGCCTGGGCTTAATCATCCCCATTTTGGAGATGAGAACACTGAGGTGGGGGGAAATGACTTAAGGGATCCAGATCCACAGGGTTATAAAGAGGTGGTGCTGGAATTAGAACTCGGCTCATTAGACTCTGAAGCTCCTGAGTTTGCCGTCACACTAGGCTTCCCAGCCTCTAGTGAGGGGATGACTTTGCCTGACCTTTCCCCCCTCACCACCGGACCTCATGAGACCGAGCCTACAGAGAGCTTGGCAAGGCTCCCCTTGCTCCTAGCAATGTTGCTTCTGAGAGGGCTTTGTGGACGATGAGAGGATGAGCTCACTATGCTGAGTGGAATGTGTCAGGCTGGTGGCTGGCCTGTGGCCTCTAGTTCACCTGACTGGCTCATGGTTGGGGTGTGTCACCTCTGAGCCTCGCTGGGTTTCTTGTAGGTTCCCACGGAGATCGGCCTCCTCTGGGAGGCATCTGATGCTGCCTTTCCTCCCTGACCAGGCGACGACTCCACTCACTCTTCCCAAGGCCTCAGCCTTCAGCCCAACCGGATCACTCAGGGGAAGTCAGAGCTCGTAATTATTTGACTAATCCTCATGTGGCAACACACTGGAGGTTGTTTTTTTAGTACAAGGCAGGGCCCGAGTGAGAGCTTTTCTCCCTGCAGCCTTGCCTTGTCTGGGTCTGCAGGCTGGGAGCAAGGTGCCTCCTTCCCTGGAGCCCAGAGCTGTGGAAATGTGGTGCTGGGTCTCCCAACCCCGGGACCCCGTAGCAATCTGTGCATCATCAGTCTCCTGGGGCTGCTGTAACAAATTACCATCGAACTAGGGGCTTCAAACGATAGAAATGTATTTTCTCACCAAAAGTCCAAAATCAAGGGCCTATTGGGATGATCCAGGATAAGCTCATCTCAAGATGCTTAGTAACATCTGCAAAGACCCTTTTTCTAAATAAGGTCACATTCACAGATTCTCAGTGAGCAAATGTTTTCGGGGGGGGGGGGTCACCATTCAGCCCCTACACCCCAGAAGTTGCCTCTGCCAGCACCAAGTAATGGCAAGACACTTCTCTCCTTGCTAGATGCCTCTGCCATGTGTCCTTTCCTCTCCATCCCAGGAGCCACTGTCCTATTCAGGCCCTCTCTTCTATTGCTGGGACTAGTGCAGTAGACTTCTAACTTGCTCCACTTTCAGCTCTCATTCTTTTTACTGCTCCAGAGTGAGTTTGCTAACCACCAAAACACCCTGTATCATTCCTGCCTCAGACGCTTCAAAAGAGTAAGTCCAGTCTCCTGGGTGTGGTGTTTGAGGCCCTGACCAGCTGCTCAGCTCCTTGTCCCCATCTCAGCCCATACCCTCCACCAGATCCACCAACACTGTAAGACCTTTAAACAGACTGTCAAAAAAATAAATAAATAAACAGACTGTCCTCTCATTTTGAAATGCCTTTTGCTCATGCTCATTGTTCATTCCCAGCCCACCGGCCAGAACCTCTGGGAGGTCACCCTGCCATGTGTCCTGAGCGCCTTCCCTAGCCCCAACACTTGTCACTCACCAGTGTTATTCGCTGACATGCCCAGGGCCTTCTTCAATAGAGTTGGAGCTCCTTGAGGGTCAGGATGGCACAGCCTTTCCCTTTGTGGTCACCATCATGCCCAGCACAGAGCTCAGCACATTGCATGTGCTGGATAAGGTTCACCGTGTGAATGGCCAAGTACATTGGCTTCATTCTGACAGCCTGTCCCTGCTCCTCCCCAAGCCCACTTTTCTTAAAGTCGTAGAAATCGAGCTCCTACAATGCACAGTGGAGTATGTTGAAAAGCTCGGCTTTTGAAATTGGATGTAATGCTAAGGAAAGCCTTTCTTGGCTTTCCACTCATGCTCTGTACAACTTGGGCAAGTCACTGGGTTTTTTGGAGTCTCTATTTCCTCATCTGAAAACTGATTTTTATCTCCCTCAAAACAGTAGCTGTGTAAACATAGTGACGATTGGGCCCAGAAATTCTTCTCCTAGGTATCTCCTAAGAGAAATGTGGCCACCAAAAAACTTGCATGTGAATCTTCCTAGCAGGTGCCTGTTCCTAACAGGCAAATGGTGGAAAGAACCCGAAGGCCCATCCAAGGATGAATGGATACACAAAATGTGGTGTATCCACACAACAGACGATTATGGAGCGATGGAACCGAATGAAGACTGGTTCACACCATGACCTAGATGAGCTCTGAAGACGTTATGTTAAGGAAAAGAAAGCAGCCACAAAAGATCACGTATTATATGATTCCGTTGATGCGGAATTCCCGGAATAGGCAAATCTATGGAGGCCCAAAGTAGAGTAGTGGTTGTGTGGAGCCCAGAGGGCGTGGAGGGGAGGTAGGGGTGGTATCTAACGGGTATGGGGTTTCTTTGGGGGATGATGTAATTGCTCCAAAATGAATTGGCATGATGGTTGTGTGACCCTCTGAACCATTGCATTATGCACTTCGAAGGGTGAACTCCATGGTATGTGAATTCTATCTCAACAAGACTCTTCCAGAAATAACAAACAGTGGCAATGAACAGAAGGGTCAGGGGTGAGGCTCTGGAATCTGTCAAATGGATCTGAGTTTAAATCCCAGCTCCAGGGCAGCCGCGGTGGCCTAGTGGTTTAGCGCCGCCTTCAGCCCAGGGCTTTATCCTGGAGACCCAGGATCAAGTCCTGCGTGGGGCTCCCTGCATGGAGCCTGCTTCTCTCTCTGCCTCTCTCTCTCTCTGTGTCTCTCATGAATAAATAAATAATTTTTAAAATAATAAATAAATAAATAAATAAATAAATAAATAAACCCCAGCTCCAGCACTAAGCAGACATGTGAGCTCGAGGAATATGAATTAACTTTTCAGAACTTCAGTGTTGTCACCTATAAAATGGAGACAATCCACATACCACCTTCCAGGGCTGTTTCGGGGATCAGTTAGATGAGGCTCAGAACACAGAAAGGGAACCCCGGAGGGGGGATTATTACTAGCCCACCCTGGGTCATCAGGGACCCGGCAGCGCCTGGTCGAGGGGAGGGCTTGGCGGGTGCTCAGAGGTGGGGGCTCCTCCTCAGTTCTGGGCAGTGGGCCTCACCTCCTCAGGTAGCAGGTGGGTTCGCCCCGGGTGCCCAGCCCCACCTCTGCGGCCCCTCGTCCATCGTCCCAGAGTGGTGCCCACCATCCAGAGGCAAGGTGGCCCTGGCTGCGGCCCACTTCTTCCCTTGACGCCTTAGCTCAGGCGGGCGTCCCCAAGGATGCTGTGCGGGCATCGGGACGCCTCGGATGCAGGGAGTTCATCGCTCACCGTGGCGTCCACACCCCCGTTGCAGCCCCTGCCCGAGGGGCTGAGCCCGCTCCCCCAACGGACCCCCACCAGTTCTGCCCACTGGGCCGTGAGCAGAGACCGGGGGAGCCCCTGCCACTGCGAACACACAGCACCTCCCAAACTGAGACACACCCCCCCCCCACATGTCTGTGCTCCTGGTGTCCCTCATTCATTCCCCAGCTCCTCGCTGAGCACTGACTGCCCGTGGAGATCAGCAGGTGCTGCCCCAGATCCCCAGCAGCACTCGGTGCTGCTCATCCCCCTTTCACCGGACTTCAGGATTTCCAAGAGATCTTTTTTAAAAGGCATGATGTGGGCACCTGGGGGCTCAGTGCTTGGGCGTCTGCCTTCGGCTCAGGGCGTGATCCCAGGGTCCTGGGATCGAGTCTTGCATCGGGCTCCCTGCATGGAGCCTGCTTCTCCCTCTGCCTGGGTCTCTGCTTGTCTCTCTCTCTCTCTGTCTCTCTGTCTCTCATGAATAAAT
The DNA here is from genome assembly GCF_048418805.1 of Vulpes vulpes. Classification (NCBI taxonomy): domain Eukaryota; kingdom Metazoa; phylum Chordata; class Mammalia; order Carnivora; family Canidae; genus Vulpes; species Vulpes vulpes. The sequence continues at coordinate 13,799,529 of NC_132792.1, read as the reverse complement.
AAATTAAAATCTTTAAAAAATAATAAAAAGCAAAAAATAATAATAATAAAAAGCATGATGTTCTCTCTGCATTATTAAAAGTATTTTTATTTGGGACGCCTGGATGGCTCAAGGGTTGAGTGTCTGCCTTCGGCCCAGGGTATGATCCTAGAATCCCAGGATCTAGTCCCACATCCAGCTCCCTGCATGGAGCCTGCTTCTTTTTTTTTTTTTTTTTAAAGATTTTATTTTTACTTATTCATGAGAGACACACAGAGAGAGAGAGAGAGAGAGAGAGAGAGAGAAGCAGAGGCACAGGCAGAGGAAGAGGGAGAAGCAGGCTTCATGCAGGGAGCCTGACACGGGACTCGATCCAGGGTCTCCAGGATCAGGCCCGGGCCGAAAGCAGCACTAAACCACTGAGCCACCAGGGCTGCCCCTGGAGCCTGCTTCTCCCTCTGCCTGTGTCTCTGCCTCTCTCTCTGTGTCTCTCATGAATAAATAAATAAAATCTTAAAAATAAATAAATAAATAAATAAATAAATAAATAAATAAATAAATAAATAACAAATAAATAAATAAATGTTTTTAAAATTTATTTGAGCAATCCGTATACCCAGTGTAGGGTTCGAACTCGCACCCCCGAGATCAAGGGTCATGTGCTGTTCCACCTGAGCCAGCCAGACGCCTCTCTAACGCTCAGGGAAACAAACACACACACATGTGAAAATGAAGATGAGCCCTTCAGGCACCACCTCCAACCAGGTGGAGGAGCCCTGGTGGACACAAGTGCTCCCTCTGGGGAGCTGCCCCTCCCCTGGGCTGTCCCTCCTCCTCTGGGTCCTCAGGGACTCCCTGAGCACCCACCCACCCGCCTGCAGGCTGCAGTGAGTGTGCCTGTGGGCCAGGAAGCTGGGGGCTCTGCACAGCCCCCAACCTGCCTTCACCCCGGCTTCCCAGCACCAGGAGGAGGAGTCCCGCCTCTGGACAGTCTTTAAAATGTGCTGCCCTCGGGACGTCTGGGGCGCTCCGTGGTTGAGCATCTGCCTTCGGCCCAGGGCGTGATCCCGGGGTCCTGGGATGGAGTCCTGCATTGGGCTCTCCGCAGGGAGCCTGCTTCTCCCTCTGCCTGGGTCTCTGCCTCTCTTTCTCTGTGTGTATCTCATGAATAAATAAATAAAATCTTAAAAAAAAATAAAATAAAATAAAATGTGCTGCCCTCCCATTAGAGGCCGGGTTTCCTCCGCTGCGCCCCTGCTCCTGCATCTCACCCGCCCCCCTCGGTTCTCTGGAGCCCTGTGAACTTCTCGGGGGGCCCCCTCCTCTGCATCCCCCGCCAAGCCAGTGTCACAGCCTTGATGGGCCCCGGGCTTCCCAGCTGGCGGGCCTCTTACAGCGGCTCCCTGGGGACCTCCGGGTCTCCCGCAGCCCTCTGCCTTCCCGGCCTCCCAGGAGGTGGCCGGAGTTAGTCCTGGACTCACAGGGCCGGCATCCACCTGCCACCCGCCTGGCCCCCAGGGCCCCTCGGACTCCCAGCCCCCGCCCCATTGCCTCCACTTCTCCTCATCCTCAGCAAACTGCCCAGCACCCGGAGCCCCAGTGCCTCCGAGCCCCTGCTCGGGCTGAGCCCTCGGCCTGGAATGCCCTTAACCAGGCTGCATCCAGAAGGCAGCCCAGCTGCCCCCTCCACCAGGAAGCCTTCCCTGATCTCACCCCCACCTCCACCTCTCAGCTGAGTTTTATTAGGTGGCCCTGCTCTGTGCCTCCAGGGCCCCCTGCTCCTCTCCACACTCTGCTGAGCTTGTCTGCAAATGATTCCGGGGTCCTGACTGTGCCCAGTCAGCGTCTACACCCCAGAGTCTGGGTACGTATGTTGGCGGCACCCAGTAACTCTTTGAAATGAGCTGACTTTTTGCAAGGCCCCAAGACTGTGGCAGGAAGCAGGTTGTCACCACGGGCCGGCAGAGGTACGCTGGGACCAGCTGGGAGGAGAGTGTTTCCAGGGCCGGGGAGGGCGGTGGGGGGGTCGGGTGAGGGGAGCTTCTCACATCCTTAGCAGGGGGTGGAAATAGCTTCGGGTGCATGTAGGAAATGTGACTAATATGCGGGTTCCACGCTGCTCCCCCCTCCAGCCCCAGCACCCTTGCACCTCCGCTTACGCAGGTCCAGCTGCAGGGGCCGGTCCGGAGCGCACCTTCCCACACGGGTGCTTGGAGGGACCAGATTCCCAGTTTTGCATGTTCTCACAAACGTCCATGGTGCTTAGAATATCCGTTCTGCCTCGGTCTGAGGCAATGGAGCCCATGCTTCACCACGGAGGCCACGTGAGGGTGGCGGGGAACAGGGCAGGGGAAGGGATTTCGAGACGCTCCGCCGTGTGGTCAGCTCGGCTCCCATGACGCTCTATGTGGGTCTTGGGGCAGATAAACATCTGCAAGAGGAGTCCCGACCGTGAGCACCTCTGAGCCTGGAGCATGTCTTCGAGCAATGGGCTGAAAACTTGTCACCTCTTTCCTCAGTTCATCCTCACAAAGGGGCCCCAGGAGGTGGGTGACCTTGGGCTCACTTTGGATTCACGAAACTGAATCATTGAGGCTGAATCAGCTTCCCTGGGAGAAGGTGGGAGACGAGACAGGGCTGTTTGGCTTCGACTGTGTTCGTTCTCATACGCTCTCCAAATAAATAATGGTAATAGCATAAGCTTGTTTTTTTTCTTTGAGATTTTGTTTATTTATTTTGAGAAAGAGAACTTGAGCAGGGACAGAGGCAGAGGCAGGAGAGAGAGAATCCCCAAGCAGACGCCCCCCTGAGCGTGGAGCCCGACGCAGGGCTCAATCCGGTGACCCTGAGATCATGACCTGAGCTGAAATCAAGAGTCGGACGCTCAGCTGACTGAGCCCCCCAAGCACCCCCAATAATAACATAATCTTGTCAAAACCCACAGACCGGCATAGACATAGGGGAAGAAACAAAAAGCGGTCTCTGATGTTGAAGAGCTGTGTATCCCCCCAGGAACCTGAAAGAACCACCCAGCCCTCCTCCACCTCAAACGTATGTGGCCTACATGGTTGTCCGGAACCTTCTCGCACCAACCAGGCCGGACCTCCCCTTTGAGGCTGGACCTCCTTTAGGTGTGCAGGAAGCTTCTGTGGCTCGGGCTGTGGGTCGTGGGGGTCATCTCCAGGGTGGGATCCCGTGGGATTCACATGGCATGAGGGAGCTAGCCCAGGGTGATCTTTTCCTGGGCCCCTGGTGCACCTACCGCTAAATGGGCAAGCCCTTTTAGATTGCTGAACCTCCATTTCTGTATCTGTGAAAAGGTGGGTAGAACCATCTGCTGCACCCACCTCGGGGTGTGGAGGTGATGAGGCTCCCTGGCCAGGAGGTGTGGGAAAGCCCTCGGTGGACCACCAAGGGGGAGGCTCCAAGCCCTGAATGCCCTTCCTGGTCTCAGGAAGGTTTCCCTAGAAATGGAGTAATGGGCCAGCACTTAAGGAAGGGCAAAGTCCCAATGCCCTTATAGGGGATTCAGAACACAGTTAATTAGGGAAATATGTAACTCATTCGGAGGACGCCTGCCCCACCCTCTGTCACCCTGAACAATTCCCAGGTTGCTGAGCAATTGCTGGGACTCTGAACCACTTGGGGCTGGGGAGCCCTGTGCTCGATCAGTCACAAAAAGCCAGACCGGCTTCTCCATGTGGCCCAGGAGACAAAGCCTGGAGCCTAGGATACTTATGGGGGCCCGCAGAAAGGGTTCAATTTTCATTTCTTCTGATATTAGAAAAAAGGGGAATATAATAATAATGCATATGTAATAATGAACCCAGCCTCATTGTGTCCATCGTTATACCAATGTAACCATAAAATATAATATCCATCTGTCTATCATCTATCTCTCAATCTCAAGGAGGCAGAGGCTCATGGAGGTAAATGCACTGAGGATCCAGGAAAGTCCCAACGTGCCCCTTGGGGTGACTTTTTTTTTTTTTTCAGCAGAAGTCTGACTCCAAAAAAAAAAAAAAAAAGTCTGACTCCGCTATCTGTTCTGAGGAAGGACATGTGCATGAGGAGGGACCACCCGTCACCTCTTCTAATGCAAGGCCTGAGGAGTCAACTTGGCCAGGTTGTCCAGTGGAAATGTAACGTGAGCCACAGATGTGAGCACGTGTGATTTTAAATGATCCAATGCTTGTGTCTCTAAAAAGTGCAGAGAAACAGGGAGGGATGGGGTGCCTGGGTGGCTCAGTCCATTTATCATCTGTGTTGGGCTCAAGTCATGATTCCAGGGTCCTGAGTTCAAGTCCCACTTCGAGCTCTCTGCTCAGAAGGGAATCTGCTTCTTTGCTTCTTCCCCTCCCTCTGCCTGCTGCTCTCTCTCTCAAATAAATAAACAAAATATTCTTTAAAAGTATATTTTAAAAAAAGAAACAGGGGAGATGAATGTTAATAATATATTTTATTTAACCCAGTGGATCCCAGATATTAACAAGTCAACACCTGATCAATGTAAAAATTATTAATGAGCTATTTTACATTCTTTTATTCATAAGAAATCTTTGACATAGGTGGGTATTTTACACCGATAGCACCTCTCGATTTGGACCAGCCCCGTTTCACGTGTTCGACAGCCTCTTACGGCTACTTGCTACTGTATTGGACAGCACAGACCTAGGCTAGCGTTTCTGAATGTTTGGATTTCCCTAGCCAGGAAATATTTCCCTCACAATTGTGGAGGCAATATTGCCAAATTTCTATTTGGTTAAAAAAGATGTTTAAAAAAATAAAAAAGCTGCCGCCATCTGTTGTCATCACATCATCCCAAGAGAAAGGTCTTAAGCTGCTCCAAAGCATAGAAAGGATATAATCTCAGATAAAGGGTATCTTTAAATTGAACACACTTATCTCTAAGGGAAACTTAATGTGCTCTGGACATTTTTCTCATTTTGCCACACATAATAGAACATTTCACTCTGCTCCTGAAACCACAGGTCTCGTCCCTTGGCCCTTAGAATCAGCTGCAAGAAGCTCTAATGGTATTTTTTTTTTTTAAGATTTTATTTATTTATTTGACAGAGAGAGAGCAAGAGCACACAAGCAGGGGAAGCGACAGGCAGAGGGAGAGGGAGAAGCAGGCTCCCCCCTGAGCAGGGAGCCCAATGTGGGGCTCGATGTAGGGCCCTCATGACCCGAGCCGAAGGCAGATGCTTAACCCATTGAGCCACCAGGTGCCCCAGCTCTAATGGTAGTGATGCCTTGTTCTAGATGGGAGCAGGCATAGGTATTTAAACAACTTCCCCTCTGAGTTCAGGCTTCACATTGGGTGTAGAGATTACTTAAAAATGAAATCTTGGGGGCACCCAGGTGGCTCAATGGTTGATCGTCTGCCTTCAGCTCAAGTCATGATCCCGGGGGTCCTGGGATTGAGCCCCACGTGGACCTCCTCGGTCAGCAGGGAGCCTGCTTCTCTCTCTCTGCCTCTGCCTGCTGCCTCTCCTGTTCATGATCTCTTTCAAATATATAAATAAAATCTTAAAAAAAAATAAATAATAAGTAAATAAATAAATAATCTTAAAATAAATTGGGAGGTGCCTATCTGGCTCAGTCAGAGGAGCTGGGGCTCTTGATCTCGGGGTTGTGAGCTGGATCCCTATGTTGAGTGTAGGTGTAAGATTGCTTAAAAATAAAATCTTAAAAAAAAAAAATCTCCCCCCCACCTTCCCCCACCCCCACCAAGTAACTGTAATACGTACTTTGAGCGGAAGACTGCTCCTATAGTTTGAAATGAAACCCCTTTCTTTCAGTGATAGGGAAACTAGTTTAAGAGAGGGGAAGAGAGTCAGGGCCAGCGCAAGGGAGGAGGCCCAGGACTGCCAGGCACCCCAGCCAAAGCCTCCTCCCCAAACATTTACCCACCCAATAAGGGAAGAAGGGAAGAAGGAATTGGGGCGAGGCTGGAGCGGTGGGGGACGAGGAGGGGCTGCCTGGGTCCTCAGAGCAGTAGCTTTAAGGGAGCCAGCTGCTGAGCTCAAGGTCAGCGGGCTGAGCAAAGAGGCAAGAAGACAGCGCTCTTCTGCAGAAGTAGAAAATCCTGACACAGCACAGCCCACTAACCCCCACCTTGAACACCTAAGTGCCTTTGTTCCCAGGATCTCTTCTGGCTCAGTGGTGACTGTGCGACAGAGGCACGGAGCAGTCCTCTGCTAGGGCACCTTGGCCACGGCTTGAAATAAAAAAGAAGTCGGGGAACCCCTTGCCACTGGCCTGCAGTGACCTTGAGCAGGTCACTTAACCCCTGCGGGTGGGTTCCCGAGTCCGGGAGTTCTTGGGAGACAGAAGCCACGTAGGAAAGTGCTAACCAGAGCCAGGCAGGAGGTAACTTCAGGGGGTGACAGCTATGATGATGTGCGTTATTTTACAAACATGGCTCATTAGGTGCCAGGTACTGTTTTAAGACCTTTATAAACATCAAACTCATTCAATCCTCATTGCAACCCCCTGAGATGAGCACTTCTGTCGTCCTCATTTTATAGATGGGGAAACTGAGACACAGAGTGGTTCAACAGGTCGCTGTGGACACACAGCACAGGACGGCTAAGTCATGTTCCGCCCTCCTCAGTGTTCCCTGCAGCTCCCACGCTCTTTCCTACCCTGCTTGACTCCCCCTTGGGCTCTCCCTGAGTGCAGTGACACCCCTGGGGGAACGAGGCCAGAAGAGGGTGAAGGGGCAGGGCCTGGGAGAACAGGTAAGATGCCAGGTAAGATGCCAGGTGCCCCAGGGCCACCATCCCAGGCCATGTCCTAACACCCAGCATCAGTGGACGGTCGGTGCTTTATGTCACTTTGCAGAAGAGCCAAGGGAGGCTCTGAGAAGTGAAGGCTCTTGTCCTGCAGGCTGGGCTGCTGTGGGGCAGAGCTCACTAGAGCTGCTTGGAAAGGCCTGCCCAGGCCTGGGGCTCACCTGGGGCTCACCTGGGGCTCTGGGGGAGGTGGGCCTGCCTTTCTCTGCTCACCCCTCCCACCCAAGGTACTGCCACCAATGCACATGGCAGGGCTGCACCTGTGGGCACGGAGGACAGCAGACAGGGTCTGTGCTTCGTGGGGCACCTGTGCTGCTCCCCTGCAAGGGCTGGCCCCATTCTGCTGCTGCTGGCCAGGAGCCCTTCTTCCTTCCTCCCTCCCTCCTTCTTTCCAAGTATCCTCCATTCCATGGAAGCCTGCCTGCTTTCATCCCTCCTTCCTTTCCTTCCTCTTTCTCCCTCCTTTTTAACTTATTTCCTTCTCTCTACCCATCATTTCATTTAGCCTGCCTTCCTTCCTTTCCCTCCCTCCTTTCCTTCCTCCCCTCCTTTCCTTCCTTCTTCCTTCCTTCCTTCCTTCCTTCCTTCCTTCCTTCCTTCCTTTCCCTCCCTCCTTCCTTTCCCTCCCTCCTTTCCTTCCTTCCCTCCTTTCCTTCCTTCCTTCCTTCCTTCCTTCCTTCCTTCCTTCCTTCCTTCCTTCTTTTTGTCCTTCCTTCCTTCCCCTTTTCTTAGCAACAAAGGATGGCTGGGGTACACGGGTAATGAAATACATATGGTTGCTGGCCTGCAGGCACCCGTGATCTAGTGGGGTGGGGGTGGGGGAAGGGGCGGGCACAAAGGAGATAACTGCACAAATAATTTTCCTGTGATCATCAGTGAAACACGACTGAATGCTGGGAGCAGGAGTAACAGAGTGACCCAGCTAATTCAGTTCTGGGGTTCAGGGAAGGTGTGTCTGGGGAGGGTACATTTGGGCTAAAATCTGAACAATGGGTGGGAGTTGGAGAGAAGAAACGGGATGGGTGGTGAGGAAGAGGCTTTTGGAAGAGGATTTAGCATGTGTGCAAAGGCCCCGGGGACAGAAAGCGTCTGTCACTTTTATATAGAGAAAAAGGCGTGGTTGGAACAGGATGAGGAGATGAGGTTTCAGTAGGCAGGGGCAGGGCCAAGCCACCTTGGAAGGGTTTGGATTTTATTACCTAAGGATTTTATATGTTTTTTTTTTTTTTAAGATTTTATTTATTTATTCATGAGAGACACACAGAGAGAGGCAGAGACACAGGCAGAGGGGGAAGCAGGCTCCCTGCGAGGAGCCCGATGCGGGACTCGATCCCTGGACCCGGGATCACTCAGCCGCTGAGCCCCGGGGTCCCAGGATTGTGCGTGTTTTGGTGATGCTCTCGGGAGTAGCGCTGGGCCCCCCCGGGGAGCCACCCCGAGCCATGGGCCGCTGAGGTGCTTGGTGCCTGTCCCCCCGCAGGGTGCGCCGACTGGCTCAAGGCTGCACCTGCCCTGGAGCCCGGGCCACGCACGGGCCTGCCTGTGGGATCAGGCTGCGGGGCGGCCTCAAACCTGGACTCGGTCATCCGGGCCCCAAGCGCAGCCCCACAGCCCGTCCCCTTGTCCCCCTTGTCCCCCGGATCTCCGGTCTGCAAGGCACCCTCTGGTAACCCTGCCTGCCGCCTCCTGTTTCCCGGGTCCCCGCCTCTGCCCATGGAAGCCTCGCCTCCACCCGAGCGCCCCACTCCCGCTCGGCTGCCCCGGGTCTGCACCGGGTGTGCTCAGAATCTGGGTGCAGGGCACCCCGAGGCCGCTCTCTTGTGTCTGCCGCGGGTTGGCACTCACCTGTGTCCCACGCGGGACAGCGTGGAGGGCCCACAGTCAGCCCAGTGTGGCCTGAGTCACCCTCAGCCTCCCCGCCGCCCCTTCGGGGAAGCGCGTGCACACCTCACATCCTGCCCAGAGGCTCGGGAAGGGACAAGAGAGGCAGCAGGGCCCGGATGAAAGGCTTTGTGCTCAGATGGACATGACACGGCAGAGCCAGCCCTGACCCATCACTTCCCTGCTGTGTGGCCTTGGCCATCACCCCGAGCAGGCTCGGGGGGCACAGAGCAGTGAACCCCCCTTGCAGGGCTCTGGGAGGCCTGAGGGCCCCCATGCCTGCCCATGGCCTGCCCCAGCCGGGGGACCCCTGCCAGGAAGGCCCCACAGACAGTGGCAAACAGGATGGCAGTGGGAGGGCATTCGGAGCCCCTGCTCTGCAGATGGAGGTCATCCGATGGCCCAGGGGCCTCTGGGAATGTTCTCAATGCCCCCCCCCCCAAATTCAAGGGACCCAGAGGAAGCAATGGTTGCTCTGGGGCAAGTGACTGAGGCCCCCAGGCACTGCCCTTGCCAGGGATGGAACCTGCCCGAAGCGCATGAAACCACCAGGCAAGGGGACTCTGTGGGCTGGTCCGAAGGCAAAGGGGAAAGAGGCCTCCTCGCGGGAAATCCCTGGCCTAGCCCCCAAAGACATGTGCAGAAGTGTCCCCCTGCCATCTCCCCAGGCTGTCCGCAGTCTCCCCCAGTTCCCTGCAGCAGCCACCCACCCTGGCCCCACCAGAGTCACCTCTTGTTGGGGGGACACTCTCCCTGGGGCAAAGACAGCTAAACCTCACCTCAGAGGGTCTGTTTTGTGGGGGAAGACTTAGTTTGCTCCTTCCGGTAGGCTCAGGGTGCTGGAAGGAAGGAGAAGTTGGCAAGAAGGTGGGCAAAGTCCATTTTTGAGCAGTTCAATTAAAAGTATTCACGCAGGGTGCCTGGGTGGCTCAGTCAGTTAAGCATCTGACTCTTGATCTCAGCTCAGGCTTTGATCTCAGGGTTGTGAGTTCAAGCCCTGCATTGGCCTCCATGCTGGCGTTAAAAAAAAAAAAGGCATTTATTGAAAACCTATGTCTATTTCTCTTTTCCTGTTTGGACAACTCTGCAACAAGCCCATTTTGCAGAAGAGAAAACTGAGGCTTAGGATGAAGAACTCGCAGTGGAGAACTTGGGCTGGCCTCTGGCGTGCCCTACTCTAATGCTGACGGCAAAATGCAGCTCTAGCTTCAATCTCAATGAAACGACGAGACAAAACAAAGACAAAACTGAAAGCTCATATTTGGCTGAGTTGTCCCTTGGGAACCCTGGTAAATTATAAGCCATCCTGCTTCTGGGCTCTAGTGAAGCTGTCCCCTCATCTCGAATTCCTTCCCAAACTGGGAAAATCCTACCTAGAGCCTCCCAGTTTGTCCTTAGGTGTCTTTTTCTCTCCAAAGAAGCCTCTGGAAGAAGCGGCAAGTTGCATCATCTGAATTTGGAAACTCTCTCTTCCCCAACATATCGTTGAGAAGCTGGTGGATGGTCCCAGAACTCCTTGGGCTCGCAGCTGCCCCCGCCTCACCCCCCGACGCTGAGTGCTCCTTAAAGGCTGACAGTGTTGGGACACGGTTGGCATCACATCCAAGCCCGGTGGCCCAAGGGTGGCAGGACGAGCAGTGTCCACCTGCCCCCCAACCCCCCAGAGCCTTCTCCTTCCTGAGCAGGCGACTTGCTCTGTGTCCCAGCAGCCGAGGATGCTGGCAGGTACAGAAGCTGGCAATGACCAGGCCTGGGCCGGGGCCCGAGTCCTGCCAGTCATAAGCTGAGCGACCGTACAAGTCTTGCATGACCTCCCTAGGGCCTCGGTGTTCTCCTCGGGAAAATGGGTATCAGAGCCCTTGGCCTGCCCAAGCCCACATCCAGGTGGAGTGAATCCATGGGGTGAATGAGACCCGTCTCCCCAGCTCTGCCCCTGGGGCTCCACCCCGCTGCTGACACCTCTCTAAGCACCCATGGCAGCACCAGTATGATATAAAGACAATAGGCTCATGCCGCTCTGTGAAAACTGGATTATCAAAGCCCCCATCAAAGCTGAGAGGAGCCCCCCCAGCAGACAAATCAGTGGAAATCCTCAGTTTGCACAGAGTGGGGAGCACACGCCCCTGCCCAGCCTGTGGGCCTTCTATGCCCTCCATCATTCCCGCTTCCCTCAGCAACCCAGTGAGGGAGGCAGGCCAAGGGCTCTGATACCCATTTTCCCGAGGAGAGCACCGAGGCCCTAGGGAGGTCATGCAAGACTTGTACGGTCGCTCAGCTTATGACTGGCAGGACTCGGGCCCCGGCCCAGGCCTGGTCATTGCCAGCTTCTGTACCTGCCAGCATCCTCGGCTGCTGGGACACAGAGCAAGTCGCCTGCTCAGGAAGGAGAAGGCTCTGGGGGGCTGGGGGCAGGTGGACACTGCTCGTCCTGCCAGCCTCGGGCCATGGCCCCTTCTCCAGCCTGGGCCCCTGATGACCCCCTTTTACTGAGCTCCTGGGACAACTGAGGTTTTGCCCTTCATTTGAGTTTCCATGCTCTAGGGCCTCCCTGCAAGCTGGACACAAGGACGTCCACCGGAGTACTAATGACATGGAATAATGAATGACGTATGGGACGCCTGGGAGGTTCAGCAGTTAAGCACCCGCCTTTGGCTCAGGCTGTGATCCTGGAGTCCCGGGATCGAGTCCCACGTCGGGCTCCCTGCAGGGAGCCGGCTTCTCCCTCTGCCTCTGCCTCTCTCTCTCTCATGAATAAATAAATAAAATCTTAAAATAAAAATAAAAATAAAAGTTAAAAAAAATAAATAAAATCTTAAAAAAAAAAAAAGAATGACTTGGAGCAGGCTCGCCTGGCAGACTGCCCTTGAGTGATGCCCTGATTCCTTCGTGTTAGCTCCTCAACGAGTTGGTAGGTTTACAAGAGAGTTTTTATTATGAAATATTTCATATAGATTCGCACCCAGGGAATGATATAACCTGTTTAGAACTGTTGCCGTGTAGCCTTCTAATCTCTCTACTTTTTTCTTTTTACGGGATAAAAATTAGCACTCCAGCTACATTCCCATCTCCTTCCCTTCTCCTCCCATGTTTACGTCCTTTTACTACTACCTGCTATGTTTCCATAAGCAATTTATGCCATCGTTTTATGATTTGCAATTCACATCAGTGATGTCCTACACCGCACATTATTTTGCACCTTGCTCTTTTCACTGAAGATGTGTTCATGAATTATTCACGTTGATGTGTGAGGACCTGGTTCGTTTATTCTAATTACTATAAATGGGCCCACCATATAAGGAGTTTCTTTATCCTCTTCTGTTGGACTGTTGCTTCCGCTTACGCACTTCTAAAAATAGGCTTGCAGTGAAAATCCTTGTCCAGGCCTTCCTTGTCCACGGAGGAGAGTTTCTCCAGGGGCTGGTGGCCTCCATGAGCACAGGGTTTATACCACCTTCCCCTACACCAGCCCTGCCCAGAAATGGGCACAGGGCAGATCCTTGATATTTGGGTGTATATTTGTGAGTGAACCCTATGCCTTCAGGACCACCCGACCTTTGCTAACAGCTTACTCAGTTCCCACGCCCGTTTCCTGGCTAAGGGAGGGTGCCCGCCAAGTGGCAGATCGCTGTTGGCCTAAACCAGGCAGGATAATCCTGTTGCTGCCTACCCGACTCCCCATGCAGCCCAGTTCTGGCCACTGAGCTTGAAGGGATGTCTTTTGGAAAGTCTCTGGGGAAGCTCTGATCCACTTTAATCGATTAAATGGGGCTCTGAGAGTGTCTGCAAAGACAGGCACAATGAGATCACCTTTGCGATGTGACCCTCTGCTCCTCCGTGAAGAGGGGATCTATTACTGACCTCTGTGACTGGCCTTGGGGCTTGCTTTGTTTGACCAAAACGGAGAGCAGGTGACTTTGTGGGACTTCCAAGCCTTTGAACTTCCAAGAACGTTGAAGTCAACTCCCGTCCTCTTGCTAGTCTGAAAGCACCGTGCAAGGACGCCCGGGCTGGCCTCCTCAAGCAGGGGCTGGCGAACGTTCTTTGTAAAGGACCAGAGAGTAAATATTCTAGGCTTTGTGGGTCATCCGGTGTCCATCACAGCTACCCTGCCGCTGCGGCACGAAAGCAGACATAGATAATATGGGAAGAAATGGGCAGCCACGTTCCAGTACATCTTTATAAAATCACTCAGTGGGACTGTAGAGAATGAAAGAGCATCAGAGGGAGATAGTTTGCTCTTGCTGCTACAACAGGACACCACAAATGTAGTTTAGCACAGATTTATTTTCATCCAGTTCTGGAGTGATCCAAAATGGGTCTCAATGGGGTAGAATCAACGTGTTGGCAGGATTCGATCTTTCTGGAAATTTTAGGGAAGAGTCCATTCCTTGGCTCTTCCAACTTGTAGGGGCCACCCACAGTCCTTGGCTAGTGGTCCTCTTCCAGCAATGCCATCACTCTGGCCTCTGCTTGTGTCATCGCATCTCCAGCAGCGGCAGCAGCAAGTAGCAGACATGTGAGTGAGGCTGTCTTGAACAACAGAGTCGTTGCTGAGCCATCACCTGATTGCTGTCCCATGAGGGAGCCCAGCAGACCAGTAGAAGAACTGCCACCTGAACCCAGCCCAGACTCTGACCCTGACTCATGAACTAATAAATAATTGTTTTGAGTCACTAAATTATTTTTTTAAGGATTTTATTTATTTATCTGAAAGAGAGAGAGAATGTGCATGATCAGAGGGAGGAGGAAGGGGCAGGGGCGAGGGTAAAAAGCAGACTCCTCGCTGAGCAGGGAGCCTGATGCGAGGTTTCAATCCCAGGCCCCCGAGATCATGACCTGAGCTGAAGACAGACGCTTAACCAACAGAACCACCCAGGAGCCCCCGAGTCACTAAATTCACGGTGGTATTTTATGCAACAGTGAATGATCGAATGATACAGGAATAGATGCGAATAGCGCCACTATTCTGGGCCCTTCTCTTACTTTTCTGCCTTGAGAGTAGTTGCAATTATCTGGAGCTGTAGCAGCCATTTGGCAACCTTGAGGGAAAGCAAACAGAATCATGATATGATTGGCTTTGATATCACTGTGCTGCCAAAATAACAAGTTTTTGTTCAGGTTTGAATTTCTTCTTATGTGAGACAATAAACCCCCATTTATTATAATGCTCTAATTCTGGTTATTTTCAAACTGAAGATTTTCTAATGAGGGTGATACGTGGAATTGTTAAATCGTCATATGGTACACCCGAAACGAATATTACACTGTATGTTAGTTAACTCACCGGAATTTAAATAAAAACTTAAAAAAAAAAAAAAAGAAGAAGAACTTCCAATGAATATACAGCATGTTGCCAGGCCTCGGAGGCTGCTGGGAAAGGCCTGGGGACAGCTGAGCATTGAGAAGACAGAAATGCTGTTTGACCTGGTCATGTTCTGTTTCCTGTCCCGGGCCTGATGTGGCATCAGCAGAACGACCAGGGGACATGCTTGCGGGGGGGTGGGGGGTGGGTGGGAGAGTGCGTGGACAGGGCCCAGAGGAGGAATGCTCGCTCGAAAGGCACTTGGGCCCAGCCTCACTGATAAGACTTGGAGCTCCTGTCCCTTTGCCATGTCTTCTGTGAAGAGGGGTGACTCATGGCAGTTATGAAACCCTGAGGCCCGTGTGTATTTACATTTTGCCCTTTCACTACTCTGCCCAGGAAGGTTTCCAGCTTGAGGTAGTTCTCCCAAGGGAATCGTTGCTGGAACCAGGAGTGGCTGGGAGGACACAGCGCTTGACTCATAGGGAAGAGTTGAAAGAGCACACAGGTGAAGGCCAGGTGGTTGCTTCAGTGAAAAACATCCCAAAGCAGGCCCAGGGCCAGCCTGGGTCCCCTTCTCCTGTGCCTTCCTTCTTTCTAGAAGGTTCCAATTCAATCTGTGTAGAAAATCCCCCATACTTCCTTACACAGACACACACACACTCACAGACACACACATAGACTCATACACACAGACTCACCACACACATACAGACACACACATAGACGTACACAGACTCGTACACAGGCACACAGAGACACACACACAGACTCTCACACACACACACAGACACAGAGATACACAGACTCGTACACAGGTACACAGAGACACACACACAGACACACACTCACAGACACAGAGACACGCATAGACACACACAGACACACACAGAGAGACACACATACAGAATCATACACAGACACATACACACAGGCACACAGAGACCCACACAGACTCATACACACAGAGACACGCATAGACACACACAGACACACACAGAGACACACACATAGACACATACACAGACTCATACACATACACAGAAACACGCCCCCCCAGGAATGTGCTCTCTTTTAATTGTCAAAAGCTCTTTTCTTCTGCATTTTGAAGGTGGTACTAATGGCTAATGTTTATCGACTGCTTACCATAACCCAGGCCTGTGCCAAGAGCCTTACTTGCATTAGCAAAGAAAATTCTCACAGGAAGCCGTAGGTGGGTTTTTAAATGCTCATTTGACAGACAAGGAAACTGAATACAGAGAGATGTGAACGCAGAGACTTGTCCAAGGTCACATGGGCTGTAAGCCATGCAGCCGGATGAAAAATCAGGTGTTCTGGCTCTGGAGCTCAAACTCTCTCTCTCTTTTTTTAAAGATTTATTTATTTACTTACTTATTACTTATTTATTCACAAGAGACACAGAGACACAGGCAGAGGGAGAAGCAGGCTCCCTGCAGGGAGCCCAGTGTGGGACTCCATCCCAGGACCCCGGGATCACGCCCTGAGCCAAAGGCAGGCACTCAACCACTTAGCCACCTAGGTGCTCCAGATCGCAAACTCTTAACCACAACCCCACCTAGCCTGCAGAGGAAGAAAGTCAGGCTCAGAGAAGTTAAGTGACCTGCCAGATGTTGCAGGGTCCTGATGTGCCCTTGGGTCAGTCTGGCCACGAGGTTCCTTGTTCTTGCTCCCTCGCTGACGCTTCTGCTGCCTCTGAACCCACTTGACAGCACCACCCCTTGTCCCCTGCATAGGCCTCCATCTGTGGTGAAGTGAGCCCCAGACCAGGAGTATGAAGGTCAGATCTGTGCCTCATTTCTGTCCTTTACTCATTCCGTGACCTTGGGCAAAACAGTTTTGTCATCTGTAAATGGAGACTTGGGTTGGCCCCTCCCAGCCGAGAGGATTTTGTTGATCAAATGCAGTTAGGGGTGTGGACGAGCTGGATCAACTGTGGGGTTGTTGGTGGTGTTCTTGTTGCTTTTCTAACACCCAGCCTCAGGATAACTGTTCTCTGGACTAGCATTTGACCTGCAGGGCCTTGTTCTGGCAGCTAGGTGACTTTGGGGTTTCCTGCTGCTGCTCAAAATCACCACCCTCCATAAAATGCTCAGGGATGCAAGGGTTTAGCAATGGTTATTGCGTCAGGAAAACTCACTGAATAGCCCCATTCTATCCTCTTCCCCGCCCAGGTGCTGGCTGGGAGGCCAACAGGAGGTAGGGCACCCAAGGGGACGGATAGGTATTTCCTTTCCCACCACCCAGAAGGGCCTGTGGCTGGGATGGTGGGACCTCGGGTCTATCCCAAATGCCCCCTGCGAAGTGCTTAGTCCTCTGGGAGATATGAGGAGAATCAGGAAGCCAAAGCCAGACTGGGGAGTGGGGGGGTAGGGGTTGACGGGAATGGACTGGACCGCAGCCCTCCACCCCCACCCCACCCCAAGGAGCTCAGAGTCCTCCCCTGCCGCTAATCAGCTGTAACCCGGGGTGAGTTGCACACCCTCTCTGAGCCAGATGGGAACCATAATTCAGCCCAATCCCATAGGGAGGTCCCTGTGCACACGGACCTGAGCTTTTCAAATTCAGTCTTGGGTAAAGGGTTAGCCACGACTGTGGTTGTTACTACTCCGTGACTCTGTCTGGCCTGGTGGACCCCAGATCACTGTGGAAAATCCATGGCTTCAGTCACTTGGGTCCTGCCACCATGACCTTGAAATTGTTCCTCTGACCTCCGTGAACCTCCTTTTTGGGGACGGAACTACACCCACCAAGCCTGTGGGGGCAGCGGTGTGAATTCAATGAGAAAATGGGTCTGCAGGACCCAGCCCAGTGCCTGGTGCAGAGGAAGTGCCCATCAATGGTGGCCTTTATTACGACTCGGGCTTGGACAGGACCCTGAGGGAAGCCGAGCTCTGGGAACAGAGGAAGGATTGTGCGGAGGTGAATGGGGGAGGGGACCCGGGGTGGTGAGCGTCCTCACCCTCCTAGGCCGGCCAGCCCTGCTTGCACTCTCCTCTTTAGGGTGGCATTTATTCTCACAGCCTGGGAACAGCGAAGGAGAGGGACCCTTCCAGGATCTGGCACCCTTGGACTTTTCCCATGCCCTCTGTTCCTATCCAGGGGCTGGCAACACATCTGTAACCCTATCCTACCCCACGAATCATTTTCCCACAATCATTTGGGATGTGGACTCTCAGATGATTGTCACCCCTGAAGGCAAGGGGGGGGTGCCCCCAAGCAAAGTGTGCCGGGGCTGCCAGCGTGGGCCTCTCTTCCCCGTTCCATGCTCAGCGATCTCCTGCGGGTTCTTGAGAATGGTACTTACATCATGGAGATCAACAAATATAACAACCCAGCACCAATGGTCACAGGTTTGCCAGCACCCCCACTGTCCCCTGAGAACTTGGAAATGAGGTTGTTGGAATTAAAGCAGGATGGTCATCATTGGTGGAGACCAGAGGACAGACCCATGCAACCCCCCAACTCCTAGCAAGGTCAACTGGGGGGTGATGGTATTTCGGCGGGCAGGAATCTAGTCCAACAGTTGGCCTGATGTCTATTTGGAGAAAGACAGGAATGGGCTGGTGTGAGCAGAAAGGGAGCCGGTCAGAGAAGAAGCATCGGGCAGTGTCCATGGGGTGAGGGGCAGCCGTACCGACTCTCACAGGTGTTGCCATCTGACTGCCCAGCGTCCATCCCATGGACTTCCTTCTCCAGAACCCCACTTCCCTCTCCCACAGTGCAGCTGTGCGCTGTGCTGACTGCACCCCAGGGGTGGCCTGGTCTGATCTGGTCCAATTATCGGCCGTATCAGCCAGCTAGGGCTGCCATAGCAAGACACCACAGACTGGGTGCCTCAAACAATGGAAATTTATTTTCTTATGGTTCTGGAAGCCAGCAGTCCAAGATCAAAGTGCTGGCAGGGTTGGTTTCTTTTGAAACTTCTCTTTGGCCTCCAGATGGTCACAATGTCCTCACAGGGTTGTCCCTTGGAATGTTTGTTACCTGTGTCCTAATCTCCTCTTCCTAAAGGACACCAGCCATACTGAATTAGGATCCACCCATGTGACTTCATTTTAACTTAATTACCTCTTTAAAGGCCCTGTCTCCCCAGACAGTCACGGTCGGTCGTAGGTACTGGGAGTTATGATTTCAACATGTGAATTTGCAGGTAACACAATCCAGCCCATAGCATCGGTCATTGGTTAGGGCATGGGCATGTGACCCACATCTGGCCAATGGTAAGAGAAGATGACCACTGGGGGTGGCCAAGGGGCCTCTGAGGAAGCTGGCTTTCCCCCTCAAGTCTAGCACAGGGAGAGATGCTTTCTTCTGCCTTTGACCATTGTCCTACTGGGGTGTGGCATCTGCATCTGCTGCAGTGTGCTGAGGCCAGCCTGGGGGTGGAGCCAACACAGGGGCTAGGGACATGGAACTAACTCTCCATGGTTGAGTTGGTGAATCAGCCAACCTTGGAATCTGCCCCAAATCGTCCATTGGGTTTAAGATGATGCAAGTCGAGGTTTTGGTTACACCTGCAAACCTCCTGATTGCTGTCTAAAGCAGAGATGGCCAAGGATCCATCTACGTCCCCTCTTTCCATCAACCTGTGCACGGCTGGACACATTTCCCAGCTTCTCTGGATGTCGGGGGTGGCCTTGGGACCAAACACTCACCAGTGTGAGAGAATGTGAAGGGGAGTGGAGGGCACCTGTGCCATTTCCGGGCTGAAGTGGGTGTGCCTCCTTCGCGCCCTCCCTGCTTCCAGCCAGCTGGAACCTGACGGGGCTGAGCCCAGGAACCCCATGTGGATGAGACATAGGAACCCCAACAGGGAGAGAGCCCGTGTCCCTAGATTTTGCCAGCCGAGAAAGCTCAGCTCAGGAGGGGACAGGGGAGAGAAACAAGACCCTGCAGTCCTTAGACTCCTTTGTGGTCTTGTGTCCACTGTCATTGTCATAGCGGCAGAGCTGTGCCCTGACTACCATCCTTGCTCTGTGAGCGGGGAGGGAGTTTTGCCAGAACAAACCTGATGACCAATGTTTCCTCAAGAAGACTTTCCCTCTAGGGTCAGAGATGACTTCCAGCTACCGGCCTGAAATAGACTTCTTCCTATCTGCCAAGTCCCCTTTGTGGATTCCGTTAGTGTCCGCAGCTTTCCGATAATGTGGCTTCCTGTGGGTGGCTCATCTGGGCGAAGCGAATGTTTTCATTGATCTGCTGATGCATCCATCCTGGTCTCTGGATGCCTGCTGCTATCCACGTCACTCTCACACAGCAAGTTCTGGGAACCCTGCCCCAGTGGATCTGCCCCTGCTGGGGACCCACACGCTGCAAGGGCAGCGTCGGCTTCCAGGGTCTGGTCTACACGGGGCCTTCTGGCACAACTGACCCCTCTCCCTCCTGCGTGTCCCTCTTCTAGTATTTACTTCACTCTGCTCATGTTGAGTGCTCTGCAACACGGCCTTCCTCCTCGTTCTGCTGGGAGTTCGCTGGGGACAGGGCTGCTCCCTACTTCCGACCTCTAAGGTGACACTGGGCACACAGGAGGAGCTCAGTAAACCTGGGCCCCCTGATGAGCGACTCTGGCCAAGGATAAAGACCCCCTTCTAGAGCCCCAGGCCAGGTTTGTCCCAATGTACAGAGCAGGAACACTCTTCCAAGGTGTTAGAGCAAGTTTTGATAAATGGAATTGTGTTTTACATGAGCTAGGTAAGGCCTCCTCCCCCAAACCTACAGGTGAGGCCTTTTGTGATCTCACCCCACCGTTTAAGCAGAGGCACTTACTCTGTAGTTAGTTTGTTTTGAAGATTTTATTTATTTATTCATGAGAGACACAGAGAGAGGGAGAGACATAGGCAGATGGAGAAGCAGGCTCCTCACTGGGAGCCCGACGTGGGACTCGATCCTGGACCTCGGGATCATGCCCTGAGCTGAAGGCAGACGCTCATCTGCTGAGCGTCCTTACTCTATAGTTTCTTAAAGAGAAGGAATGAGGACAGAGAGAGAGAGAGCGAGCACGAAAGCACCCGAGGAAGGATGTGGAGAGCAGGAACAAGAGGAGCACAAGTGCCCTGACGTGGGCACCCTTGGGTGTGGGTCCTGGCTGCCATCTTTCTAGCTGTGTGATCTTGGGTGAGTTCCTTAGCTTCTCTGATCCTCTCTTCCTTCAGGTGACAAATGGAGGTGATAATACGGATTTGTAGGGCTGTTGTGAGGACCAATGAGATAATGTTTGCAGAGCATGGGGGTGACAGAGAGTGGGCATCATGAGCACAGGTGCCTTCCCTTCCCCAAAGAAGCAAATCGTCTCTGACCAGGCATCCTCCCCAGGAAGGAGGTTGCCTGAACCCAGACAACTACCCCTCAGCAATCTTTCACAGGGCACCAGACTTTTGTCTACCAGATTTATGTAAAGTGAGTTACGGTGTCTGTGCCAACTGCTTGTCAGCTGTCCCTGCAGCCCCAGTTCCTCAGATCAGAGAAGAGACGTCCATGCTGAGAGCAGGGGGGCCAGAGCCAGCGGGGCCAGGAGTGGGGTGCGGCCCACCATGGCCTCCCTGATGACTGGCCTTCCAACCTCTCCGCGATTCCCATTCCCAGGAACTGGCCATGAAGATGCGCTGCAGCAGCTGGTGACCTGATGGGATGTGCCCCCAGACCACTCTACCCTTCGGATCATGGTCTGCAACCACCCATCCTCAGGAGCCCTGCAGAAGAGCCGCAGATCTAGAGGATGTTTTTGCTCTTGTTTTTATTTTTTAAGCAGAAAGCCTGGAATCTGAACAGTCCTGTGCACAGGGCCAGCTTCCTTTGAGAATGAAGGGAGACGGGCTTGGCTGGCTGCCACCACGGGCTAGTTCACGCTGAGTGAGGGGAAATGGTATGTTCGAAGAGGCAAGGTGAATTACTGCAGACCTCAGATTAGATCATGGCAGGGTAGGAACTTTTTTTTTCATAAGAAAAGAGAAAAAGCAGGCTGTAGGATACGTATGTATGTACGCGTGTGTGTATATAGATCTTTGTATGCATATTTTTAATACACAGATTTGTATATATATTTTATACATATGTATATATATATTTTTTTATTTTATTTTTTTTAAAGAATTTGTTTATTCATTCATGAGAGACACAGAGAGAGAGGGGGAGACTCAGGCAGAGGGAGGAGAAGCAGGCTCCATGCAGGGAGCCCTATGTAGGACTCGATCCCGGGACTCCAGGACCATGCCCTGAGCTGAAGGCAAATGCCCAACTGCTGAGCCACCTAGGTGTCCATATATATATATATATATATATATATATATATATATATTTTTTTTTTTTTTTTTTTAATAAATGCTTTATGTTTTGGGATGATTCACTGGTGAGGCAAAGTAGTAAGGTCTGAGCACAGGGGCCTCCCCAAGTCCTGAGAGGTGCTCCAGGGACTGTGGGCCAATGATGTGAGTGTGTGAAAATGCTTCTGTTCCCATCAGCAGAGCTTACCCTGATCCTGGCAGAAGAGAAGAAGGAGTCTCTGGTCACATGGTCGTGAAACCTGGCCTGCACTCTGCTGGCTGAGCCCTCTGCCCAGGTGTGGGGTGGCGCCCATCCGGAGGTCAGGGCATCCTTTTCTCGTTAGCATCTACAGTTGTCCTGCGGGCAGGCGGGGCCCTGCCTTATAGATGTCCTGATTTATATGGGATGATTCCAGAATGTTGTTCCAGTCATCTACTGCTGTGTAACAACCCGCCCTAAAAGTAAGGGGGTTAACGATTCTGTAGATCAAGAATTCAGAAAGGGACACAGTGGGCATGGCTCTTGATGTTATGGGGGCCTCGGCTGGGAAGGCATGGATGGCCGAGGCTAGAGGATCATCCTCAAGGTGGCTTCCTCGCTCACCTGTCCGGCAGTTCCGCTGGGTCTGTCAACTGGAAGGCGTACTGTCCTCAGGGTAGACAGAATTACTATTATTATTTTTTAAAGATTTTATTTGTTTATTTGAGAGAGAGAGAGACAGAGCACAGAGGGAGAGGGAGAGAGAGAGGCAGACTCCTTGCTGAGCAGGGAGCCCAACGCAAGGCTCGATCCCAGGACCCTGAGATCATGACCTGAGCTGAAGGCAGACGCTTAACAGACCGAGCCACCCAAGTGCCCCAATTCATAGCTGGCCACACAGGGCTCCAGTTGCCAGGGTCCCAGTGAGCAAAGCAGGTGCTGTGTGACCTTGTATTAGAGGCCTCAGAGAGGCATTTTCACCTTACCTGATTGGTCAAAGCAGTCATCAACCTGCTCAGATTTGAGACTCTCTGCCTCTTAAGGGGAAAAGTAGCGGAGAAGTTGCAGTGACACTTTTCAAACTGCCACAGTAGTCTTCGGGGCTGGGCGGATGGGAAGAAAGTGGGGCAGCCACCATATCTAGACTACCCCGCTCCCTCTAGATTGGGGACATCTGCTTCTAGGCTCCAAACCCCTCTCTTTTCCGCCTTCTGGGGTGTAGGAGGGTGTCTCATGGGAATAGAGGACCTCAGGGGAGCATTTCTGAAGAAGCAAACTCAAAGGCCTCCGGGGGCCAGGCTGCTAATGTAAATGTGAGGTGGCAAATATTCTACAAAAAAGGAGCAGTGGGGACTGTGGTGAACTAGCCAGGGCACGCCACACTCCCCGGAGAGGCATCATCACTGCAGTGGCCTCTCACAAAACATGGCTTTGGGTGGGATCTGGCCTGTGAGCTCCTGGCTTGTGACTCCTAGCCGTAAATAAAAGAATCAGAGAGGGGTGAGGCCTCAGAGATCATCAGAGCAGTGATTTTCAAACTTGTTTTCTCTAAAGCAGTGG
This sequence comes from Vulpes vulpes, assembly GCF_048418805.1. Classification (NCBI taxonomy): domain Eukaryota; kingdom Metazoa; phylum Chordata; class Mammalia; order Carnivora; family Canidae; genus Vulpes; species Vulpes vulpes. The sequence continues at coordinate 13,776,747 of NC_132792.1, read as the reverse complement.
AAAGCTTTCCTCAAACAAGATCTTACAGAAGAAGCATGATGTAGAACACCTGATAAAAACTGGAACGGGTAGCCTGGAACCCACATCGGCTCCTGTTCGCTTCCTAAGGTGCCAACATGGAGCCCTAGGGTTCCAAGGAACCCAGTTTGAAAACCACCAGTTTACATCTTCAGGCAAAATAGGAGAAAAGCAAGGCCCAAGAAAGGGAAGAGACCTGCCCAGATTCATACTGGGAGTTAGTGGTAGAGATTATTTTGAATGTCAAACAAGAAATTAGTTCAAGGTCTAGCATATGGAAGGAAATTCGTAAATGTTTTTTTTTTTTTTTGCCTGGCTCCATGCCCAGCATGGAGCTCAGTGTGGGGCTTAAACTCACAACCCTGAGATCAAGACCTGAGCTGAGATCAAGAGTCAGATGCTTAACCAGCTAAGCCACCCAGGCACCCTGGGCTCTTGTCTTAAGCACTAATACTATCTTCCTTAGATGTGTCCTGATTTTTTGTTGCTGTTCATTTGTTGAGAATTTAGGGTCAGGGAGCATAATGCATCCTGTGTGTCGCTGTGAAGCCTCATGTACCATGAAGCAGGGAGTCTCAGCTCCAAGACTTTCCCAGCATTTTGGAATGGCAGCATGCTGAGCACGTTCCTAATATTGCTGCCAGACACTTACCTGGGCATGAATGAAAATGAATCAAGCCTGAGCTCATGATTAGTCCAATCTTGTCCAGAAAAATCAATACAGGTTTCCCCATATTACGTAATATGTGAGTTCCTGAAAAGTTGGACATAAATCAATTTTTTTCCCCAGTTCAACATGTCCTGAGCATCTGGTGTCAGCTGGGTGTTGTGCTGAGAGGCTAGGTGTGTGCACATGCACAGCCATGATTCTTGCTTCAAGGTTCCTACGTTTTTACCAAGCCACATAAAAATACACCAAAGGAGCTTGCTAATGGCATCATGTGGTAAACCCTTCTATAAAATGGGAGGAATTCCTTCCTAATTAACATATCATTTATTTATTTACAAATATTTGTATTTGTAAACTTGGATTTTTTAAAAAGATTTTTATTTATTTTATTTGACAGAAAGAGAGAGTGAGAACAGAAGCAGGGGAGTAGCAGGCAGAGGGAGAGGGAGAAGCAGACTCCCTGCTGAGCAGAGAGCCCCACACGGGACTCGATCCCAGGACCCTGAGATCACGACCTGAGCCGAAGGCAGACGCTCAGCCAACTGAGCCACCCAGGCGCCCCAATTTGGATTTTCAGGGTAAAGGCCTTTTGCAGTTCTGGCATATGGCGAACCTTTCATGAGTATTTGTTGACGAAAGGAACACAGTTCAAAGTCAAGGAATACCCATACTTGATAATCACATTCGTGGGTGGGAAGATACCTCAAAGGTACTTTTCACATACTGGTACCTATTTGTTTCCATAAGAACCTCACTGGGGAGGAAAAGGAAGCCTTTATAATGCCATTTCAAAGGTAAGATAACTGAGGCCCCATAATGAGCGTCCTCAAATCAGTGTCTGAGAAAAGTCTGATGGAAGTTCTGTCCAGACTCTGCCAGCGGAGAAAGCCCCAGCAATGAAATCAAGACAACCTTAGCTCACTTCTCCCCTCGGCTGACCTGATCTCAGCCCCACCAAGGGCACAGGTCTATCCTTCCAGCCATATGGGCTGGAGGCCCCGAAAGCTTAAGTCCCCCTTTTCCCCCTCCAACCACCACATCCTATTGCTTTCCAGGGCTGGGCATTCAACTCTGAAACCTGAGCCCTACTCCGCAGCCCCCATCTCTGCCCAAAAGCCTGTTCTCCACCACGCCACCCTCCCTGTGGGTGACCCTCTGCCCTTGAGTACGGTTATCTGGTTGACGCTTACTCAATGCCTCCTTTACAACGGACACTGGGCTGAGGACTGGAGATCTACTGCCCGATAGAACACGGTCCCTGCCACCTGGGAACACAGTCGCGTGGAAGGTGCCACGAAAGCAGGCTGGATGGGGGACTCAACAGCACCCAGGAGGACCTTCAAATCTGACTGTGGTCCTGAGGGAAATTGGAGTGGGGTTTTGAAGGATGAATAGAAACATCTCAGATTGGCAGGGGCCGTGGAGGAATTTAGTGAGAGGAACCGGCACAGGCACAAATGCAGAGGTAGGAATCTGCAGGGCCTGTTTGGGGCCCTGGCAGGAGCAGACAAGGGGAGAGTGGAGGTAAGGTAAGGAGACAAAAAAGGTGTGGCTGGAAGGGGAAATGGGGCCCATTTGCACACTACGGTCTTTGGCTTTTATCTGGGGGGTCCCTGCAAAGTTTTAGGCCAGGGCCTGATATGATCAAATTCAAATATTAGGGAAAGTACTCTGGTCGGTGTGCAGGGAATGGATGAGGAGATAAAGGACACATTTTGTTTTGTAGACCACTGTATCAGGACCTGACAGGCACGCTGGCAGAGTGGGCGCTCACTGTTTGTCGAAGAATTGAATGAAGGACCCAGTAAGTAGGCAGCTTACTGCAGAAATCCAGGGGAAGGTCCTGCCTGAAGATCCTGAGAGGGGAGAGGAGGAGATGGACATGGGGAAAATATGGGGTTTATCTCCATGGGGGTGCAACAGGCCAGGAGGTTCCATGGAACAGACGAACAGTGGAGAATTAGTTACAAAAGTAAGGGGAGAACAGAAACAAAACAGAACAACATGGTTTGTCTGTGTTGGGGGGGTGGGGAGGCAACCCAGAGATTAGCAACCTCAGGAAGCTGCTGCCCCCCCCCCCCCAAAAAAAAGCTGAAGGGATGAAAATGGTGTCCTTTGATCCCGGGAGCCAGAGTCCCTATAGTAAACCGGGATTGTGAAGAGGGAGGGGCGCCAAGGTTGGGTTCCTGAAGAGGCAGAGTCAGAGATGGAGACTAGCCTGCAGGGGGGCTTATCAGGGAATGCTCTGGAAGGGAGGGGAATGAGGAGGATTGGGCAGGGGGAAGAGCTGGGCTGAGTGCAGTGCAGTCTCAAGGACGACCTCAGGTGGGACGCCTTTGGCCCAAGGCGTGATCCTGGAGTCCCGGGATTGAGTCCCACATTGGGCTCCCTGCGTGGAGCCTGGTCCTCCCTCTGCCTGTGTCTCTGTCTCTCTATCTGTGTCTCTCATGAATAAATAAAATCTTTTAAAAAAAAGATGGCCTTAGGTGTGCCTAGATGGGAGGTCTGAAGCTGAGATGCCCTTCAAATTCCAAGGAGGGGTGAGGGCTCTGGGACAGGGAAGCTGGACCCGTTATCTTCCAGCCACCGGATGATCACCTGCCGCTGGATACAGACCTCCTGGGAAGGGAGTGTGACCTCGGACTGGGCAGATCTTCTCGGTCAAGGCAATTTTCAAAAAACGCTCCCAAAATGCAATCCCGGCAACTGGAGGAATCAGTCCTTGGGTCCAGAAGGGGGAATCTGGCCTCACAGCATCCCAATAGTTGGGGCTGGAGCCGCAGAACAGCCGCAGCCCCAGTGCCCCAAGCAGGGAGAAAGGGAAGCAGTCTCAACTCCCCACCTTCCCGTCTCCCTCTAGGGCCTTCCACTGGGAAACTAGGCTGGAAGCCAGTGGGCAAGAGAGCATGGGAAACAGTTTACCAGGGGCAGCCCCAGAGAGCCGGGCAGAGAGGATGGGGGAATGGCTCTGAGAGTCTAGGATGGCCCCAGAGACTGGCTGTGGGGAATGGGAAAAGGGCAGATTCAAGGGGAAAGGAGTGCCCGGGAGGGCGGGTGGGGTGGGTGGTGGTGGTGCCTTTGTCTCGGAAGACAGTGAGGGGAGTGTACCCCTGGGATGGAGGTGCTGATGGCTCATGTCGGGTTTGCCATCTGAGTGCAGATGTCCAGCTGGCAGCTCAGTGGATCTTAAATACTGGCACAGAATACCCAGAAAGCAGGCAAACCTCAGGTAGGCTCTGGCCTGGCCACAGGACCGAATGCAACCTTCCGGCATGCCAGTGGAGTCCTTCACGACTTCTGCAGGCTCAGCTCCCACCAACCTTGCAAGCCCTTTGGCCTGAGCCAACCTTGCTTCCCCTGCTACCCACCATTCATCCCTTGTCCCCCAACTCCCCCCAGCAAAGATCTCACAATCCCACACATCCCCCAGGTCAAATGCTGCCTTCTAGCTGGCACTCCTCCCTAGCCCTCTTTTCTCCCAGACTCTAATCTCTCCCTTGAGTCCCCAAGAGTGCTTAAGAGCCTGAAAGCTCCACTACTCACTAGCTATTGGACTCCAGCAAGGAACGTACATCTCTGAAGTCTTCTTCCATGAAATGGGGCAAAAACAAAAAACGAAAAACAAAACAAAACAAAAAAACCCCACAGGCAGGTTGTAAAACCAAAGCAAAGTATTATGTGTAAAGTGCTGAGAACAGTGCCTGACACGTCACAGTCCTCAATTAATGTTAGCAATTATTATTCACATTTTCATCTTCTAATCCCCAGCATCTGGCCTTCAGTAGATGCATAATTAGTGTTTGTGGAATACATGGAGACTGAAGACGTAAGAGGGGCTTATCCTTGGGGCTCAACCTCGTTTTAGAAAATTCAGTGTTTAGCAGGAGGGGAAGAGGCTCTCTGCCATCGTTACCTATGTTGGGCGTCCCGAGACTTCAAAATGACCCAGCTCTCTCAGGAAAAAGGGCAGATTTTTAAGTTCCTTTCCCAGGGGAGGTTTTCCGCTGCAGGGTCTGGCACACATTCCATGCTCACCCAAATCACGTTGCACGAATGTAGGCACACAAGCTGGCAGGGGCGCCCGGGTGTAGGCAGCATCCCAGGCGCTGGCCGGGGTGACTCGCACTCCCCTGCCCGCCCCCACGGAGCCCGGGCTGGCCCCGGGGCCCCAGACCCTGCCGCGCGTGCGGAGGCCGGGGAGGGGGCAGCAATCCGGCGGCAGCCACGTGGGCCCCTTCCGCCAGCTCCCCACATCCTTTGTTTCCCACCGGCCCCGGGCTCAGGAAGCTCTTTCTGCGAGTCACCGCGAAGGGGCGGCCGGGGAGCCTGGAGAAGCTATTTCCGTGCAATCCGGGAGGGCGGCAGGCGCGGGAGGGGCGTGGAGGTGGAGGCAGCGCAGAAGGCCCCGTGTTTGCTTTTATTTCATCCAACAGAAGGTTCTATTTGTGGAAGCGAACAGACGCTGGGGATTAGGGCTGGGAGGGGGAAGGAAAAGGGGAAAAAAAAAAAAAGCCACATCCACTACCACGCACAGGTCTTCCCCGGAACTACCGCGTGGGGGTGAATGACTGATTCTGGGACGCATCACCGTCCCTCCCCTCCCCTCCTCCGGCTGCAGCCGGGCCCGGGAGGCGCCCACGGCCGCAGCCGGAGGTCCCCAGGCGCGGGGCGGCGGAGGCATCCCCGGGGCGGGCGGCGCAACCGTCCCGCCGCAGCCCGCGCCCCGCCGAGCCCCGTGGCGCGCGCGCCCACAGCCCATTGTGCTCGGGGTGAATGGGGAGCGCGCACCAATCGGCGGCCGCCGCTCCCCGCGGGCCCCGCCCCCGCCCGCTTCCCGGGGCCCTGACGTCACGGGAACTTTTCCTCCGCCCCCTCCCCCCGCCGCTGGAGCCGAGCCGCCGGCCTGCGGGAGGGCGCGCGCCGCCTCCGGCCCGTCCCAGCCCGGGGGGCGTGTGCGCGCGTCCCGGCCGGCCCGGGGCGCACCACCTGCGCCGGGGCGCGCGCAGCCCCGAGCATCCCCGGCCTCCGGGCCGCCCCCGGTGCCCCCGCCGGCGCGGCCCCGCCTCCTCCCCGCCCCCCGGCCCCCGCCTCCTCCCTCCGCTGGGGTGACTGCTCGCCGGGCGGCGGGGCCCGAGTCGTCGCAGCCACCTCATTGCTCAACGCGGCTTCCCAACTGTTTACACAGCCCGGCCTGTGAGTGTGTGTGTACACGGCGTGAGTCACCGAGAGGCGGAGGAGGTGGAGGGAAAGGAGAAGGAGGAGTGCGCCGGCCGGGCGCTGCGGCGCACACGCTCACCCGCTCACTCGCGCTCAGCCGCTCTCCGAGCGCGTCGGGCTCGCTCACGCCGGGAGCCCCGGGCGCGCAGGACCGAGCCGCGGGAAAGTTGCTCGGGCGCTCTCCGGGACCGACCTCGGGCTCGGGGAGGTGCAGCGCTCGCGGCTCCGCCGAGCCTGCGGAATCTTGCCCTCGCGGCTCGGGACGTCGGCAACACCCGGCGCCGCCGCCGCCGCCGCCGCCGCCTCCGCCTCCGGGACTGTCGGCGGCCTCGACAACAATAGCGGCGGCCGCCCCCGGCCAGGCGCCCCGAGCCGCTGCCCGCCGAGGTCCCGGGGCCGCCGCCGGCCTCCGCCGCCCGCCCCCGGACGCGCGGCCGACGTGCTGCCCGCGTGCAGCGCCAGCTCCCGGGAGCCGCTGCCGCCTTGCCCCCGGGGCCCGAGCCGAGCTCCGCCTGCAGAGCCCACCCCGCCGGCTGGAGGAGGTCGCGGCGCCCGCGCCGAGCCCGGCCCGGCCCGGGACGGGATGCGGGTCGGTCCCGTGCGCTCTGCCATGAGCGGCGCCTCGCAGCCCCGCGGCCCGGCCCTGCTGCTCCCGGCCGCCCGGGGCGCCCCGGCCAAACGCCTGCTGGACGCGGACGACGCGGCGGCCGTGGCGGCCAAGTGCCCGCGCCTCTCCGAGTGCCCGAGCCCCCCGGACTACCTCAGCCCCCCCGGCTCGCCCTGCAGCCCGCAGCCGCCGCCCGCCGTCGCGGGGGCCGGCGGCGGCTGCGGGAGCGCGCCGGGGCCCAGCCGCATCGCCGACTACCTGCTGCTGCCCCTGGCGGAGCGCGAGCATGTGTCCCGGGCGCTGTGCATCCACACCGGCCGGGAGCTGCGCTGCAAGGTAGGCGCCCGGGGGTCGGGGCCCGCCCAGGTGCTCGGGGCCTCCGGGGCCACCTGCGGCGACCGGAGCGTGGCGGCGGGCTTCGGGCCGGCTCCGTGCACCCGGGGGGGATTTCGGCTGGGGGGGCGCGGCGGGGGCGCGGCGGGGGCGCGGCGGGGCTCAGTGGCCGCGTCCCCGCGGTCTGCCCCAGCGCCCGGCGTAGCGCCCGGCGCCCCAAATAAGTTGTGGAGTTGACGTGGATCCCGGGGCCGTGCCATTCCCCTGCCCTCACTCCCCCGGCTTCCCCCGCCCCCCGTCCTGGAAGGACGCCCCGCAGTGGGGGCCTCCGTGGAGCCCGGAGCGGCCGGCAGCTGTTGCCCGGGCTGCGAGGCACCTGGGCCAGGCTGAGGGTGGTGAGGGGGGCGGGGGGGGGAGACCGTGCGGGGCTCGGGTCTTGGGGATCCCGGCTCCAGCCCGCGCCGGGAGGAGAACCCGGCCCCCCCCCCCCCGCCCCCGAGGGAGCGGTCTGAGGTGGCCACGCAGGTCTCTACCTTCCGGCCAGCGATTTTTCTTTTGAACATGAGGGATTCCGTTCCGGGGGAGATCGGGCTCCCAGGAGCAGGATGCCCCGCGGCACCCCCGGCGCCCGCGCACGCCCGGCCCCGGCCCCGACGTCCCCCAGGAGCCTCGGGGCTGCTCCTTTTCCAGCGACAGGCAGGGTCCCCCCTCCGTTAAAGTGGCTCTCGGGTTTTCCGCAACTCACCTGAACTCCACCCGCCTCCCCCTCCCTAGGCTTGCTGCTGCCACCTACTGTCCGACAGGAGTGAAATTTCCAAGGCGGGCTCCAGCCCGGTGCACTGGGGGGGGGGGGGGGGGGGGGGTCCTTTCTTCCCGGGCGCTGGGGCTCCGGGGCTCGGAGCGGTTTGGGGAACATGTGGGGAGGGGGGCGGGGGGCGGGGGGGGGCGGGCGAGAGATTCTTGTAGCCGGGGCAGGGGCAGCCAGGCCTCAGAGGTGGGGTGGGTCTGGCCATTGTGCAACCCCTTCCAGTTCCTCTGAGCAGATAATAGCTGAATCCAGATGGTGACAGCCCATGTGTCACCGTTTCCAGTTGAGTCTAGGATATGAGTAACCGGACTAAACAAAAGGCCCTTAAAGAGACCAGCTAGTTTCTGAGAGGAGAGACTACCCATTTCCCTGGTGAAGGTGGAGGGTGGGAGCTGTGTGCCCCCCCCCCCCACCTCGGGGTGGGGTGGTGCTGGAGATAAACAAACAAATGTAAAAACCATACAGAACATCCCATATCCTGTGCTAATTTTAACTCAAGGCCGTTTCTACCTGAGTCAGACTGTATAGGCAGGTTGTTTAAGGCTCTGTTGTCACAGTCTTTCTGCGAGTCATCTGTTCCTTCTGACTAATGACAGATCTGCATGTTCCCCAGCCCCTGCTTCCACTGGGAGGCTGCAGAGTCACCACATTCTGTGCTCTCTGTGGCGAGAGCTTTGGGTCTGCAGGGGGTCATGCATTTTCAGCTCCTGGAGATCCCGGGAGGGGAGGGGAGGGGGTCTTCCTGCAGCTACTTGCAGCAGCCCCCACCTGCAAACAAGGAAGGGCCACAGAGGGTGCGAGCTTTAGGGCTCAGCCCTCGTGAAAGGAGGCGACGTATATAGAAGACAGCTCTTTTAAACCATCCGTAGAGTAACCCAGTGGGTATCTGCTAGGCCAGAGCCCTCTATGTTGCTGGTCTGGGGTGTTAGAGGCAGCTGAGGCTTCTTGCATAAGGTGTGGGGTGGTGGTGGTGGTGCAGAGATAAATGAAGGGAGCCGTACTGTCAACCCAAGGCCGAAGGCTGAGAGCTGCAGTCCGGCATTCAGGAGGCAGCCTCTGCTTTTCCAGCCTCCTAAATGGGGTCACCGTCTCTCTGCAGGTGTTTCCTATTAAACACTACCAGGACAAAATCAGGCCTTACATCCAGCTGCCGTCACACAGGAACATCACTGGCATTGTGGAAGTGATCCTTGGGGAAACCAAGGCCTATGTCTTCTTTGAGAAGGACTTTGGGGACATGCACTCCTATGTGCGAAGCCGGAAGAGGCTGCGGGAAGAGGAGGCTGCCCGGCTCTTCAAGCAGATTGTTTCCGCCGTTGCCCACTGCCATCAGTCGGCCATCGTGCTCGGGGACCTGAAACTTAGGAAATTCGTCTTCTCCACGGAGGAGAGGTGAGCAGCCTCCGCAGCTCCTCCTGTGGCCTTGCGGGGCAGGTTAAGCGGTTAGGTACGCATCAGAGCCGAGGGCTCGGTTGTCCCAGAATGAGTATTTAGAAAGGCCGCTCCCCAGGAGCCACGGCCAAGGATGGCTTATTCTGCACTGTCTTGGATGTGGCCCCGGGACACCTTGGTGCTTCTTTCTGTGGGATGTCACATGATGACAGGATGCCCTCCCCACTTCCACTCCAGGATCAAGTTTATCCCCATTGTTATCAGAAAGGTCAGTTCTTCTCGGGTAACAGATGGCCAGTCTATCCTCACCGCATTGACTCCTAAAGGAAGTTTTCAAATCCTGGCTTCTACCAAGCAGGGAGCTTTTTAAATTTTTTTTTTTTGTGTGTGTGTGTGTGCCTAAAAAGTATGACAGAGCTAAACTGTTGGATTTGCCCTATTCTGCTCTCCTCCTTTGTACCCTACTCCCGTTCCACTTCGGGGTGGCCCCCAGTACTGCTCTTCACATTCTCTGATGACTTTTCAGACCTCTTGTTTGGATACATCTTGAGAAAGTAGCCACATTGAATAATAAATGGATGTTGGCTGGAATTGGTTCCTAAATATAGATGGTGACTTTCCCTCATAAAGGACAAGATGAGCTTGATAAGAGAATAACGAGACGCTAGGATTCAGAGTTGAGGTTTCAGGCAAGGGAATTCGGGAAGCCGCGGGGAATAGACTTTACTTGACTTTAAGAGGTGGGCCGTATCCCTTCTGGAAAGATAAGGAGCGAAAAACCCCCTGTAGAATTGTGGAGGGGTGTGCATTATTTTGTTGCAGTTATTTGTGAGTGGGGGGGGCTGCCCCCAGCTGTGCATTTTTACCCTTGCCTCCAGATCCGTAGGAAAGAGTACAGGGTTGAGTTGCCATAAAGCATAGCTTTATATCTGACCTTGCAAAACTTATTGGAACATAACCGATTAGCAAAGAAAAGCAAAGTATTTGCAATGGAGAAGTTTCCAATTCCTGGAACATGCTCCTTTGATATGTTGATGTATTTTCTGAAACATGCCTTACACACCTCCTTTGCTAGCTTTTGAAATCCGCATTGCACAGGCGAATGTCATGTGCACGGGGTTTGGCAACCCGAGGGTTAAGCAATGGCAGGCTGACGCTAGCCGGGGAACCAGCACAGGTGCAGGGTTTTAGTACTACAGCAGCCAATCAGGGGCAGACAGTGTGGGTTGAGTCATATTTTCCGTTTACAGAACCAATGGGTATTTTACATAACGACGGGGAGGTCAGGCTGAGGACATACGAAGTTAGCACATGTATACTACACTCCAGGGAACAGGAAGGCAGGAAGAAAAAAAAAAAAAAACACAACCAGACCTTTGAGAGGAAAAGAAATTGACCCATTAGCCAGCACCAAATGCTTGCCTTTGACTTCACAACAAGTGACTTACTGAAACAGGGCTATTTCAGAGAAGCAGGGAGGGGCACGGTCTGCCACCAGATGATAGAGGTGTTCCCCACGTGGCTCTGGGCTTTGGGGGACCCATGACCTATGGTAGGTGCGTCTGAATAAGGAGGCACCTGCAGCTTCAGAAGAGAGCCTCTGCCTAAAGATTTTTTTAGAGCCCCATATAGAAGATAAGCCCCCCCCCATGAAGGAGATAACCCCCCCCATGAAGGAGAAACCCCCCCATGTAGAAGATAACCCCCCATGTAGGAGATAACCCCCCCCATGTAGGGGATAAAGCCCCCCATGTAGAAGATAAACCCTCTATGTAGAAGATAACCCCCCCCCCCCCCCCATGTAGAGGATAACTCCCCATGTGAAAGATAAACCCTCACGTAGAAGAAATAGGTTCAGGTGTTGATGTGCCATCCGTGGGTACGGATGTTCGGAGGCCCCGCATCCTTCAAATCCACCAGCCACTTCTGATTGCCCGTATAACCTCCAGGTCCCGGCTAAGTGTTCTTTGCAATGAAACACCCCAATAAATGCAATTAACATTCCTGGCACCTTTCCCGGCACGGTTATCGCGCCCTGGGCCCAGGTAGACAGAGTTCCCTGTGTGTGTCTATCACGCAGGCGTGAGCAGGGGTGCTGACAACGTGAGCATGATAGCCTTGACTCTGGGCCTCGTGTTCCGTAATGCGGAAGGCGGGCCCATGTAGCCCCAGCAGTCAGTGGCACGAGAAGAAGATGGGCCTGTAGGATGCTCAGCCCCCCTCCCCCCCACTGCCCCAGAAGGAGGGATACACTGTTCTTCCCTGACAGCTTCTGTAGAAAAATGTCAGCATTCCCCTGAGACAAGCTCCCACTTCTGCAATGTGAACTTTGTAAGTTGTGTAACCCTATTAGGATATCTCTTCTAAGCTCTAGCCTAATGAATAGTATTTGGGGCTTTGCATCATACCCTCCGCCCCAGGCGCTCTTGATACTTTGCGAATGTTTATTGCAGTTTGTATTGGTTTGTGAAATCCTGAGTCCTGGGTGGTGGCAGGGCCCTGCTTACTGGATGAAGGGGTAAATGGCATTCCTTGGGCCTTTGCTTTTAGTGCCTGTGGGTGCTGTTATAGAGGAGGCTTTGTTTTTTCATAGCAGCCGATCTGGAAGTAATAGCTTGTTTCCTCTCCTGCAGAAGCCAGCTCAGACTGGAAAGTCTAGAAGACACACACATAATCAAGGGGGAAGACGATGCTCTGTCAGACAAGCACGGCTGCCCGGCCTACGTGAGCCCTGAGATTCTGAACACCACGGGGACCTACTCCGGAAAGGCGGCAGACGTTTGGAGCCTAGGGGTGATGCTCTACACCCTTTTGGTGGGACGATACCCCTTCCATGACTCAGATCCCAGTGCCCTCTTCTCCAAAATCCGACGTGGACAGTTCTGCATTCCTGACCACATTTCCCCCAAAGCCAGGTGCCTCATTCGCAGCCTCCTGAGACGGGAGCCCTCCGAGAGACTCACTGCCCCGGAGATCTTACTCCATCCCTGGTTTGAGTCTGTCTTGGAACCTGGATACGTTGACTCAGAAATGGGAACTTCAGACCAGATTGTTCCAGACTACCAAGAGGACAGTGACATTAGTTCCTTCTTCTGCTAATCCCCAAACCTCAGAAACCTCATAATTCTCACACATGGCATTTCCATTTCTAAAGATGGACAGGCCTTTGGGCGTGGTGCCAACCAGATACGTGATGGCGTAAAGCTGGTAGCTGCTGAACTCGACGTGGCGCCCCCTCTTACCTGTTGTGACGAGTGACTGTATTGATCTGAGCAGCACACATTCGGATCGATCGGCCGCCCCGCAAAGTCGTTTCCCTCCTCAACGAACCCTGGCCCGCTGTCTCGAACCCTGGCCCACTGTCTCGCCGTCAGATGGGGCGGGGTGGGGGTGGGGGATCCTGCATCTTCAGGGGTGGCAAAGAGTACGGATATCCTACAGCGTGTGGCCAAGTGAAATGGACGTGAACGTTTTAAAGGGAGAGGAAGTGAGTCGCACAGTGGCGTTTTGGGCAATAACCGTATTTTAACAGGGTGACAAATCACGTTGGCCAATAAACCTGCCATCTTTGACCTTGTCTCTGGGAGCTAGACTGTCGCTCCCCCGGCTTCTCTCTTGGAAAGTTCTTGGTTTGGTTTGGTTTAACACGCACCCTTCCTTCACACTCACCTCTCCCAGTGACCCTGCCTCCCCGTCGTCGGAGCGGACTTTTTGAGGAGCAGAGGAGCCTGCACCACGAACCCAGACGCTCTCCTCCATTTCCTGCCAAGACCTCATTTGCACTAATGCCTTCCTTCTGACCTTGAAACGGCTCCTTCTCTGCTCTCCAAGCACTTACCAGCTAACCGTGGAGAAGTATCACAAAAGATTTGAACTCCTGGCTGCTTCAGAAACTCTGAGCTCAGACTGAGGGACTTGGAGATTGTTTAAAGTCAATTTGAGCACTTGGAAACCGTTAGCTCTGTTGGGTCAGCAGTTTACCCTTTGTTCCCAAGACCATCTCAGGGTGGAACATTCTGTCTAGGAGGAGAAAGATAAGGAGAGGCCCTCCACGCCTCTCCCGAGAGTGAATGTCAAACATCTCTGTGCTTTAAGAGAAAGTGAATTTTGGATAGGCTTAGATGATTCTCAGACCCACTTCCAGGATTGTACTTTAACCCCTCATGGGTATGGTCTGCCTCTGGCATTTGTGTGTGCGGCTGCATTTTGCATGATGGGTTGTTCGTATTTCAAATTTGGCGTGGTTTACGAATACATCTCTATGATCGACATCTAGAGTGAAAGGGCCCCAAATCTTTAAAGTCGGGAGAGACTTTAAGGTAGTCCAACCTTTGTCCTCTTTCTGCCACCTCCCAAAGCAGAAATCCTCCCCCGCCCCTCCTCCCTTCAGCCTCCTTGAGGTGGGAATGCAGCACCTGCTTGAATGCTTCCAGAGATGGGGAGCTCACTACCTACAAAAGCTAGAGCTTAACAGAGAAAACCAACTCGCATTAAAATCCAAGAACCCACGAAATACCAGTAAGTGTCTCAGTACTGAAATCAGGTGGTTAAACGGGTAAACCAAACATACTGTATTTTGAACAATGGCACAAAAAAGCAGGCAGTCATCTTTTAAGGGCTACGCCTAGGCAAACAACTAACATGCATTGTGAGAATGCTGTGTATACCTCACGTACTGTGTACTTTGTATATATATTTTACCTTTTATACCTATTGTCCGATACTACGTTTTTGTCGTTTTGGCTCTGAGGCTTGTTTTGTTGTCTGTGTCTGTCTGAATAACCTGCGTGTCTAAAGCCACGTGAAATGTGAATGATTATCGGCAATATGACCTTGACAGAATCATGGGACTCGGAGAAGAGGGAGGACAGAGGCCCTCTGTCATATTCAACGCGCTCGTGGTTGCTCGACTGTTGTATCTGTGATACATTACCCGGCGGAGGACTCCTGGGCTGGCTGGGGCTTCTGCCGGGAAAGCTCGAAACACTAGATCCTTCCTGTACATGTGTATATACGTGAACAGTGAGACGACCGTTTCTGACTTGTAGAGAAATTTTAATAAATCTGGTTTCGTAAATAGGCGCAGTGAATTTCTTCGGAGTCCAGTCTGCCTCTGCCTTGTGCGGTCTCATGCGGGGGATGCAAAGGTCTCTGGCCTCCGGGTTTGGAATATCACAGGGGAAACCCAGAAGCAAACAGATGTTGATGATGGTGATGATGATTATGTATGACCTTTGGAAGGGTTGAGCCCATTCACTTTTTTCCACTGAAGTGGGCAAATTCATTCTGATGGGTGAAGCCAGCTTGGTGAAATGAGGTTGGTGAGGGCTGCGGGTTGGTGCAGAGCTGAGAAACATGTGGAGAGAAGCAGTGGAACAAACCCTCCGGCTCTGGGTCTTTTTTAGGTCAGGGACCCTTGAGAATTTGATGAAAGCTATGGCCACTTAGAACAGGGGACTCCGGCAAATCCCACAGAATTTTGTTACAGTTAGAAGTCTGCATGTGTCCCTGAGGGCATCCGGGGCTTCCTGCTGAGAATGAGGTTCCCCCACCCTCCCCACCCTGCATTGGATTTAATTAAAAAGGCTAATTGAGGCATTTCCTTCTGTCCCTGTAAGTGGAAATAAAGGAAGGAAAAACTAAAGCGACATTATTTTGAATCACAAAGGTAAAGAGAAAGCAAGGATTTTGATATAATTAGGTTTATAGCTTCACAGTTACATCAGAATCTATTCTAAGCCAAGTAAATTAGCATCGAGAGTGATTTTAAAAAAACCCTTTACATTGTCAAGTGTAACGGATATACAGAAAAATGCACAGAAAAGTGTTCAGCTCTGAATTTTCACAAAGCCAACCCTGGAAGGCACTGGCATGACCAGCAGCAGGATCCAGAATGCAAAACACTGCCAGGATCCCGGGACCGGCCTCGGGTCCCTTCCCCGCCCTGTCTGACACCCCCTCCCAGGGTCACTCCCGTGGGGGAGAATTTTACCTTTTCACGGTAAAAATTAGAATGGAATAAATCAACTCTGGGTTTAAATGAAGAGGCAGACAGAAGTCCCAGATGACACAACTGCCTTTTTCTAGGACTCAGGCTGAGGTCACCCAGGAAAGCAGACCTATGACACCAAAGTAAATTGCAACTCAGGCCTCGTGACCCAGGACCTTAAAAGAAATGGAAAAAAGCACATCAGAAGCAGCTGGGTGGGTGGAGGTGGGGGTGGGGATGGTCAAAATTCCGGAGTAGCTTAGAAACTGGGAAGCTGGGGGGTTGGTCTAGGGTCATCCCACGAATAGAACTCTTAAAGCCCGAAGTTCCTGGGACCTCAGAATATGCAATGTCGTGTCCCCTTGTTCCAACGCATCTGGGCGAGGCTCCACGTAACTCCTTGGGCATACTGAAGGCTAATACTTTGGACTTCACTGAGCTTTTTAATCTAAGGATTTCAAAACACTTTGCAAGCAATTAAGGTTACAACACCTCTTAGTACTGTTGTTACATGCACCAAATGGAGAGAGATATGGGTCAGGATTGGCTGGGATGGCATGTGATGCCACAGATACATAAATGTAATCTCTTCCAAGGTAGGAACAAATCTGGGGCAATTTCACCCAGTTACATTCTAGAAGTTTGGAACGAGGGTGTGTGAGCCTTTGGCTGGAAAGTTGATGGCTTCTATTTCCCGTTGTGTCCTCAACCTATTTGTCATTGGAGTAAATCTTGCAAGTAATACCTCGAGAACCTTGTATTCATAGCATACTTTCTAGAAGTTTTACTCTTTCCCTCCCCGCCCCCCCTCTTCTCTTCACAGCAATATCTGGCAAGCCAGATATTATTTGCTCCATTTTGTAGATGAGAAAACGGAGTCGCAGGTGTCTTTCAGTAGCCACTCAGGGGTAAGCCACTTGGAGCTGGGACTTGAACTCGGGTCTTTAGACTCCTTGCTCGGTGTTGTCTTTTGTGTCTGCACGCTGCAGCACAAAGGCTTCCGGCAGATGGTGATTGGAGAAGGTGGTTTGAGATAAATACAAACACTGAGCCTTTGTCCCAGTTAACCTCTTAGAAAAGACCCAGTACCTCAGTCATAAAGGTGGGAGCGTTACGCAAGATGAGAGATAGACGACTGAACAAACACCGTGCCCCCACCCTGTGCCAGGCACCACAGACCCTTGGGAAACGGATGACCCAGCTAGCAGTCCTAGCTGCATGGGGTCAGGGACTGTGATAGTAGTACTCAACCCCTGGCTCCCCAGCACCCTGCACAGTGCTTACCACAAGGAGGGCGTCCAGTGCCAACATGGATGGATGGATGGATGGATGGATGGATGGATGGATGGATGGGTGGATGGGTGGGTGGGTGGATGGGTGGATGGATGGGTGGGTGGGTGGATGTCTTCCAGCAGCTCAGAGAGCCACAAGCAAGAAAACAGAAAGCTTGTGACCGAGGTCTCTGCCACCGTGGTTCTTATTCATCTATCAACGGGAGTGATATTCCTTGATGGATTTCTTCTTCTGTCCCTTCTGCTGCCGTTGTGGGAAAACAGAATGATGCTGTGATTCTGTGCAAATAAGTCCCATAGCCATCTTCCTCGGACTGACCGTGCGTGGGGCTAGTCTTGTGCTTCCTTTTAAAACAGCGCAGCACAGTGCCTGGGTTCCTTGTCTAATTCCACCCTGGGCAAAGAGGGGCATTGCGGGAATGAAGATTATGGAATCGGCTGGTCAACAGGGCTTTGGCTGGGAAAAAGAGAGCAAGGGTTTAGTGAATCACCCCCCCCCCCAAAAAAAAAGAGAAGAGCAGGATGTCATTATCACCCGCGCTGAACCGCCAACAGGTTTTCTGTAATGACCCCAACTGCAGTCAAGGACTTAGTGGTTCCTAGAAGAGGTACAAGGGCAGGATGTAGCCAGCACCCCACCTCAGTCTTCCTGGAGGTGTTATGGCACGGACCTCATTCTATCTTCTCAGCATCCCTGCGAGGTGGGTGATTTGTTCCCATTGAACAGATGTGGCTGCTGAGGCCCAGACACTGGACTGTCTGCCCAAGGGCCTGCAGCGAGTGGGGAGAGGGGTGGACTCCAACCCCGGCCTGGTAACTGCAGGTCTTGGTCCGGTCCTGTCCTGTGCTTGGCAGATTGGGTCTGGTGCACTAGACCAGCGACACAGTGTCTTCTTTTTGGAGCTGGCATTTTGCTGGGACAGTTTTTTGCTGGAAAGTATCAAGTGTGCTGGATTAGTCCTGGTTCCAGGCTATGGTTTCTACCGGCTGAGATGTATCAACAGAGGGCTTGGGGTGCACTGCGAGCCAGGTGGAGTGCGCCCCATGAATTAGCGAAGGATTACCTCCTGCACCCCTATAAAGGGGTATGGCCATTCTCCCCTTTTGACAGAGGGGGAGCCGAGCTGGAGGTTCAGAGAAGGTAAGGGATTGGCCCAAAGTCACACAGCACAGCTTTCATTTGCTAATTAACACACCCAGAGCCCTTAAGGCCTATTGTCCTTTTGTTTTTAGAACTGGGAGGGCACTTTTTAAACTTTCTAAACTCCTTATTTAGTCTTAAATGCTGTGTGGTATCCTGGAACAGGAAAAAAAAAAAGATATTAATGGGAAAATGAGTAAAAGCTAAACACGGTCTGGCGTTTAATTGATAATAATGTGCCAGTGTGGGTTTCTTCCGTTGTGACAAATGTACCACGGAAATGCAGAGTGGCAACATTGGAGCAAACTTGACTGAGGAACTCTGTACTATCTTGGCAACTTTTTCTGTGAATCTAAAATTATTCCAAAATTATAAGCCTATTTTTTAAAAGATTTTATTTATAATAAAATAAAATCTTTATTAAAGATTAAATCTTTAATAAAATCTTTACTTATTTATTCATGAGAGACAGAGGCAGAAGCAGGCTTCCTGCGGGGACCCCCATGTGGGACTCAATCCCAGGACCCCAGGATCACGACCTGAGCCCAAGGCAGACGCTCAACCGCTGAGCCACCCAGGTGCCCCCAGATTACAAGCTTATTAATAAAACATTAAGCCCATGCTGCCCCCACTTTCAGCCAGGGGAAATCAAGGCTGAGACCTGGAAGCCACAGGCGGAGAGCAGCAAGGACACTGGGGACCCAGCCTCTCCAGGCCTTGCTGCTTGGGGTGCCGGCCGGCTGTGCTGTGTGTGACCTTCCAGAACGTGTCTAGAGCAGAATGAGGTGAATGTGAGCCGTTTCCATGGAACGGGTCAGAGACTTTTCTTACCATGGGACTTGACATTTTGAAAAAAAATCAATGTCTAGGTCTGACCTTTAGACCAAGTGACTACACAAGTGTCTCTGTCTGTTTCCTCATCTGTTCGTGGCTCTGGGTCAGCCAGCCACAGAGTCAGTCTGGGGGCTGGGCCCGTCCACCTTGAACTTGAATTGCATACCTCATTAGCTCGAGGACAGCGGGAGCCAGTCGGGGGATTATCCATGCAAGGGAGGCTTGTCCTCTGTTGGAAGAGGAAGGCCCGTGGGGCTCGGGGCTCCGGGATGCTCCAGACACATTTCTCATCAGGGCCCCGAGTCCAGAGGGTGTCTGGTGGCTGGGAGGTGAGGACCCCGTGGACCGGCTCCCTGCCTCCCCCTGAGACGGTTCCTCACTCTGTGCCCTGCACTCCTGAGCAGATGCCGCAGGCCGGCAAGCAGCTTAGCCCAGTGTCACCCCCCATGTGACAGATGGGGAAGCCACCCTGGGGAAGGAGAAAGGACAGCCCCTTCACAGTCAAGGCTGGTCTTGTATCTGGAAACTTCTTTCTCCATAGCCCGTTTAGGGTTGGTTTCCTGAGTTCCTGCCAATGAGCATCTTTCTTACTTCTTCGCTGGGGAAGTGAATCTGTAGATGACATTTCCCCAGCAGCCCCCCAACACTCAGGATTTCTCAGACACATTGCTCCATGGGCGGTGCCTGCTATGAACACAGAAAAGGAAAAAAAAAAGGAAAGGAAAAATGTACAGAGGATGTAGTGTTTGCCCAACCCTGCTGTTGCATTTTATAAGCACCTGCCCAATTTCATTCTTAGGACAACTCTGTGGGGCAGACATTCCAATTTGTCCCATCTTACAGGTGAGTACGTGAAAGCCCAGAGAGGTTAAGTAACTTGCTCAAGGGCACACAGGTAGTGATTTGAACATGAGGAGCCTCACTCTAAAGAATATGCCTTTAACATGTGGGTCACCTGCTTCCCCTGTTTTGGCAGGGGTCAGTATTTTATTTATATTTTGTTCCTTTTATATTTTATTCCCACCACGAAAATCCAGGCATGCCGGTGTGCCCTGCCCTCCCTTGAGGGAAAACGCTTTGCTTTTGACACTTAAAAGTTTGAACTTCAGGGTTAGAGGGACCTGGGAGCAAATCCTAGCTCTGTAGCTAATTAGCTTTAGGAAGGAGACAAGTCACCTGACCTCTCCCTGCCTCAGTTGTAGCAACAACGGAAATGGCACTGGGAACACGTCCTCCAAAAGCCGTGGCAGTGAGGGTTCTGGGAAGTAACGTGTGTCCAGGGCCAGCCCCAAGGTGCCACACAGCTGGCTTGAAAGTCAGGCAAAATCACTTCGAAGTGGAAAGAACCCAGGCGGGGACGTCAGACAGACCTGGATTTGGATCCCAGCCTCGCTACTTATTTGCTCTGCGACCTTCAGCAAATTGCAAAACCTCTCTGACCCAGAATTTCCTCATCCATAAAATGGTACATAACAATAAGTGTTTTGCAGAGCTGCAGATCTGCAGGCAGGCTTGGTGATAAATCACACCAAGGAGCTGGTCTGGGATTGCAGTCAGAGATTACAGTGTTCCTCTTGTCATTCTTAAGCACTTCCCCCTCCCTCCTTTGTCTTCCCTGCTCTTTCCCTTCTGGTTTGCATGCTGGCCAAAGTCAGAGTGTTGACTGTTCTGAGGGAACAGCTTGAAGGGGAGGTTCAGTGGCTGGGAACAGGGCTCAGGGGGTCAGCCTTCCCACCACCTCCTACCTGGGAGCCTGCTGATGTTGACCCTAGTACCCTAGTCAATTCAGGAGCAAGCAGTCTGGCTTCACTGACCTTGTCCAGCTGTCCAGCTCTTCCAGGGTGTAAGAAACTCACCCTGGGTGGGGTGCTGGGGGCGGGGTTAGGGGACAGGGTGGTAGGGGGTGGGGGTGCGTGACTTGCAATGGCCACTTTGCAGATACTGCCTTGATTCCCAAAACAGAAGTCTCACTGGGATCCCACAAGGAGAGAAAGGATTAAAAAAATTAACACATGGCCACCAGCCAATTGGGTGGCAAGGAGAGGAGCCTGGAGTCACAGAGGCCCAGGGTTTAACGTGTGGCCCAAGGACTTAACCCCGCTCCCAGCCTCAGTTACCTTGTTTGAGAAATGGGCTTAGTGAGAATTCTCACTTCCTGAGACTGTGTCGTTGAAATGAGATCTTTCCCGTAAAGCATTTCCCTGACCATATACAAAATATTCAACAAGGGATCCCTGGGTGGCGCAGCGGTTTGGCGCCTGCCTTTGGCCCAGGGCGCGATCCTGGAGACCCGGGATCGAATCCCACATCAGGCTCCCGGTGCATGGAGCCTGCTTCTCCCTCTGCCTGTGTCTCTGCCTGTTTCTCTCTCTCTGTATGACTATCATAAATAAATAATAAAAAAAAATTATAAAAAAAAATATTCAACAAATGTTGGCTGCCGATAATTGGTGTCCAAGATGGTCAAAAGTGGTAAGTCAGTCCATCAGAAGAATGTACTAAACAGCGCTTCCCATGAGTGGGCGTGGAGGACCTCGTGAAGATACAGATTCTGTCCCTTGGGGCTGGAGCGGGGCCTGAGAATCTGCATTTCTGACCAGTCTCAGGTGGAGTCTATGTTGCTAGCTCACCAACCACAATCCAGGGAGCATGGGGTTGAAACCCATTTGCAAATGGAGACCTGTTAGGGCTCAGGTAATATGAGCCAATTTCTGAAAGCGGGTCCAATTTGGGGTAAATCTGGGCAAAGGGGGGTGGAAAGAAAATACTAGTTGACAGCTGCTTGGCATTGAGTGTGTTGAATGAATTATCCTTGGGATCGTCACAGCATCGCTGAGGGATGGTCTTGTGTCCACCGTACAGGAGGGGGAACTAGCACTCGTCCAGTGTGTGAAGTCCCCAAAAGATGGGACTGAGATCCGGCCTTGCGTCTGATTGCCTCCAATCCATCACCGAACCTGTCTCTCTGTACCTCAGAGGTAAAGACAGGAGCCTGAGAACACAGCAGAGACAATCCTACACAAGCCACGTCCTCCCTCTCGACCTCAGTTTCCCTGTTGGCAGCGAGTGACCTGGGCGTGAATGACCCCTAGCTAGCTCCCCTCCGCCCTACCTCCTGTTGGAAGAGTTTATCTGTCCGTGGGTGCTCCAGTCTTGCTCAGCATTCCCTTGGCTGCGTCCCCATTTCTCTTCCTAACTTGGTGCTAATGTTCTAATTGCAGACATATCGATGTCACCCGTCCACTTAGGAACACTGGCAGGGCTGCTGGACACGGGCATCTTCCTCATAGCAGGCCAAGCAATGTAGCGGTAACCAGAATAAACTTAGCACCTGGTCCAGAAAGAACATTCTTCTACACCCCAGAGATGAGCCTCTAGGCGTCCGCAGGTAGAGAAGGCCACTTGCGTCAACTTGAAGTCATGTGGGATCTAGTTTCACCTGGAGCACAGACTCGGAGTCTTAACCCTATAGGGCCTGAGTGCCAGAGAGATTGGTTTGAACCTACACACGGAGAGACAGGCAGACAGGCCCAGGTTCCCCAGGCAGAGGGAGGGGTGCTCCCACATACCCCCCGGGCTCATAGAGAACTGGGCAGGATTTCAGGAAAGCATGTTGGCCAGAGCTCAAGTCTCTGCATTCCAACCTTGGGGTAGGTCATTGGGCAAGTTATTTATTCTCCTTGAGTCTCAGTTTCCTCGTCTGTAAAATAAGGCAGATGTTGGTAGCTGTCTGCTGGGGTTCTGGTGGGAATTAAATGAACTAATACAGGGGTGCCTGGGTGGCTCAGCCGGTTAAGCCTCTGACTCTTGGTTTCAGCTCAGGTCATGATCTCAGGGTCATGAGATTGAGCCTCGTGTTGGGCTCTGTGCTCAGCGTGGAGTCCGCTTGAGATTTTCTCTCCTTCTCCCCCTGCCCTTTCCCTACTTGCACATGCACACTCATTCTCTGTCTCTAAATAAATAATCTTAAAGAAAAAAATAGGTGAATGAGCTAATAATACATGCAAACCATCCCATGCAGGCCATCCCCATAAATGTGAAATCTGTTAAGAGTAGTGACTTCTCTCTTCTATTTATTATTGGATACCCAGTATCTGGAATAGTCCCTCGCACATGATAAATGTTTACAGGTATTTATGCGACGACTGAATTAGGGGGCCTCTAGAGTATTGGTTTTCAAACTGTGTTCTGAGGAACCCCAGTGTATCTAGGGCCACTAAATGGTAAGATGGAGGGAGTGTGAGAGAAAAACTAGAAGAGGAACCAGCATCATCCTGCTCCCTTCCCCTGCTCAGATTCCTCTCTGATTTATATGTTATATATGTGGTTTTCTGGGTAAAATTTTACTTGGAGTAGGATTTTTGCAGCTGAAAAGTAGTTAAGGACATTATTAATACCCAAAATTTATTTCCTAGACCACCTACCTTAGATTGTCCTGGGTGAATATTAGAATGCTGTTTCCCTGACCCCACGCATGCTCTACTGAGTCATATTTTCTGGGGAAGGATCATGCATTTTTAATCAATTTCTTAAAGCATTCCTATTCATGCTAACATTTGAAAAACACACGTCTGAATCATTTTACAAGTGGGGAAAATGAGGCCTTGTTAGGTAAGGTTCCTGGCTCAGGGTCTCAAGGGCAATGTTGGAAGGGCTGGTGTAAAGGTGTCTTAACCCCTAGACCAGTAGTCTTTCTAGGCCACAGCTTCTATGATCCTAAGACAGGCAAGCTCCTTGTGGGCCCAGGTGATGAGAGGGGTTGCGAGAGGGAGACAGGAACCTGGTCAACACTTTCTTGGCCTTGGGGCGACCATCTGCCTCTGGGAGCTTGGGCTTTGCCCACACATGCCCCAGGGTGGGCACTCAGTAGATGTTGGCCTAATGGAAGAAGTGAGGGAAAGAATGACATTTTTTTAGGGAGAGATATAAATAAATGGTATATGATATGATAGCAGGAAGTACTAAGCTATGGAAAGAAAATAAAACTAGGTAAGG
Source organism: Vulpes vulpes (assembly GCF_048418805.1). NCBI lineage: Eukaryota > Metazoa > Chordata > Mammalia > Carnivora > Canidae > Vulpes > Vulpes vulpes. Next base: position 13,753,451 of record NC_132792.1, on the reverse strand, counting down.
GATAGAGAGTGATATGTTGAAGAACTTTTTTAGATCATTTAGATGCTGTTTTGGAGAAAAGGCCTCTTCTAAGGAGGTGACATTTGCATAGAGACCAGAGGAATGTGGGAGATGGGGTTGTCTGATGGAAGGTAAAGGGGACAGCAAGTGCAAAGGCCCGGAGACAGGAAAGTGCTTGGTGTGCTTGAGGACCCACAAGGATCGTTTAAGTCTGACTTGAGACCATGTGGGAGAATTTCTTGGGACAGTGCCTGCTGCACTTTGGCTGTTGCTATTATTAATGTCATTTTATCCTCATGATGTGAAGGACAAGTACCATCAGGTGTACCTTTATTTTGCTTTATTCTATTTTCCATTATTTAAAAAATCATATTCATGAAGATATAATATCCCTATAGTAAAATTCACCTTTGTCTAGTGAAGAGGTGGGTGAGATTTGCCAAATGCTTGCATTTGTCAAGCAAATGGATATCCAACATCAGATGTCAAATGTTTCCTTCACAAAAAGTTCCCTTGTGTCCTTTGTAGCAAGTCTCCTTATTTACCCACAGCCTCTAGCCATCACTGATCTAATTTCTACCTCTGGATTTTGGGAATTATATGGATATCATCTTTGTGTCTGTGTCCTTTCACTTAGCAGAATGCTTTTGAGATTCCTCTGCGCTGTTGTACGTATACCAGTGTGTTCTTTTTTATTGCTGAGTAATATTCCATTGTATGGATATACCACACAGCGTTTATCCTTTCACTGGTTGAGGGACAACTGGGTTGTTTCCATTTTGGCTTTATGAGTAAAGCTGCCAAATCCTTGTGTGGATACATGTTTCCATTTCTCTTGGGTAAATACCTCGAAGTGGTTTTGAGGGATCATATGTTGAACTTGATATGATATCACTTAGTTCACATTTTAGCCATTCTGGTAGATGTGTCCTGATATCTCCTTAAGGTTCTAGATTCCATTTTCCTAATGACTAATGAGGCCCAGCATCTTTTCCTGTGCTTGTCGGCTACCTCCATCTCTTCTTTGGTGATGTCTCTGCTCAAATATTTGGCCTACTGCTCAATTGGGATGTTTGTTTTCTTACTGAGTTGTGGGAAATTTTTTTATATTCCAGATGCAAGTTCTTTATCTAAGAAACATTTTGCAAATAGTTTTTCCTTGTCTGTGACTTGTCTTTTCACGTTCTTGAAGAGTACCTTTTGAGGAGGTGAAGTTTTACATTAAGAAATTAAAAATTCCAGTATAATCAATATACAGTGTTATATTACTTTCAAGTGCACAATATTGTGACTCAACAATTCTATGCAGGACTCGATGTTCATCATGATAAAGTGTACTCTTCATCCCCATCACCTATTTCCCTCATCCTCCCACCCACCTCCCCTCTGATAACCATCAGTTTGTTCTTCTTAGCTGAGAGTCTGATTTTTTGTTTGTCTGGATAAAGAAGATGTGAGATACACACACGTATACATATATACATGTACATATACACATACATATATATACTCATACACACATGTGTGCTTATATGTGTGTGTATATATATATGTATAATGGAGTATTATTTGACTGCAAAAATAAATGAAATCTTGCCATTTGTAACAACGTGGACGCATCTAGAGGGTATGATGCTAAGTGAAATAGGTCATTCAGAGAAAGACAAATGCCATATGCTTTCAGTCACATGTGGAATTTAAGAAACAAGACAAATGAACAAAGAAAAAAGTTTCACATTTTTGTTAAGCCCAATTTCCTTCTTTTTCCCTTACGGTTTACCTATTTTCTGTCATAAGAAAAGTTTTGCCTAATCCAATGCTGCAAAGATTGTATGTATCCTACATTTACTTTTTTTTTTCTAAAAGCTTTAGAGTTTTAGGTTTTATATTCAGGTCAATGATCTATTTTGAGGCCTTGAGTTAACTTTTATTGGTGATATGAGCTGGGATTTGAGATATATATATCAAACCTACCTAGTATATATATATATATATATATATATATATATATATATATATATATATAAAATGTCCAATTGTTCCAGGAATATTTGTTGAAAGATCTATTTTATTGTTAACAAGATAGGAAGAAGGGATAGGGCTTGGCCACCGTTCTGTATAGAATAGAATTTCCAATCCATTATGAGAGATGGCAGAGAAGGGGTGGAGGCACAGATTGGGAGAAGCCTCACGACAGAAATGCAGCTCTAAGTGGCCCACCAAGTGGCCCGGATGGCAATGAACAGTCAACGTCTCCATGATGAAACCACCAGTGCCAAAGTGGGGTACAGGCTGGCCCGGGAGGTGCCTGGTGGGGTGTTTCTCTTGGTGTTCTCAGAGATTTGTACTCGTCTTGCGTAAACTGCAGATTAGGAAAGCATTAGGTAACGAGAGGGTGGCCAGAGCATATTACACACCAGGCTGGCATGGGGCCACGGAATGCAGCCTGCAGGGATGGCCTTGCCTAGCAATCAAATACAGCCGGAGCCAGGACGGGGATGGCTTCCTCTCTCCCTGCTGTAGCCAGAAGGGAGGTACTGCTGGGTCTGGCTGGTGTCTGGAGCTTCCGTAGAGCCTCCCAGCCTCTGCAAGTGGCAGTGGTGAAGGACACTGGGAGCCCCTGGGAGTGCCACCACGAATGCCACTTTCAGAAGGAGACGTGTTTCAGAGATTTTCCCCAGAGGCAAGTTAGTGACAGATAAAATTCATTCTAGTCCTCCTGCCCCCCCCCCCCACCTCCCAAGCCCCACCTTGCCTGCTTTTCCCCAGGGTCGCTTAGATGTTGACCCTTGCTGCCTTGACCCAGGGACTGGGGAGGGACTTCACAGGAAACTGCTTCTTTCCAGCTTAGTCCAGCTGTGGCTCACATGTTCCTTGACATTTACTATGAGTGCACGTAACCTCTCATTTGTCGGACCCAGACATACTCCCTGGGTGCTTCCATTCAAACTGCAGAAGTCATGAATTCAACAAGTATTAAAGGCAGAAAGGAAGTGATCTTCGTTGGGCTCTCCTCTGTGCCGGTTGCTATGCCAGGGTTTCCAGCCATTATTGGATTTGTTCCCATTGCAACTTGGTGAGAGTGAGATGGGCATCCTCGTTCCTAAGGTAGGAATTGGGGCTCAGAGACGTAAAGTAACTTATCCAAGGTTGCACAGCTAGCAAGTGTCGGAGGCAAGGTGTGAACTTGAGACTGTCAACCCCGCTTTCACTGATCATGATCAGTGATCATGTGATCATTTCACTGATCAACTGTCTGGTTGATCCAACCAACACCCATGGCTTCAACCACTCATGCTGTCACACACGCGCCAGAGCTCTGCTGAGGGGTATGGGGGGGTCCCGGAAGGGAATGAGCTGCAGCGTCTAACCACAGGAGCTTACGGTCTGCAGATGGGTGAACAGCAGCCACTATGGTCCTGCAATAATGCAGACAGTGCCCCGGGTCTCCAGAGGGGCCGGGTGGCACCTGTGAAGGAAGTGGCATGTTGCGAGGGGTCTTCAAGGTCAGAGGACTGTGCTCTGCGAACGTCAGTGCTGGGGAGGGAGGTGCTACAGCCAGGGAACAGTGGTGCCCAGCATTATTCTGTGCCCAGCCGTGTTATACTTTGCAAGCATTGACTCATTTCATCCTTGCCACAGTCCAAGAGCTGGATACTATTACCATCCTTATTCCTCTGAGGCCCAGGAAGCTTCAGGAACTTGCCAGCGGTGACATGGCTGATAGATGACAGAGTCAAGCTCTGGAGGGGAAGTGAAATCAGCCAGAGTGTTCTGTTTGCGGGGGCAGCAGAGCAGAGAGTCAGATTGAAAGGATAGGTTGGGGCTAGCTCAAAGGAAGTTCATACGCCAGGCCGAGGAGGCTGGCTTTTGTCCTGTGGCCTTGCTGAACTCCGGGAAGTTTTTGGGCAGGGAGGCATGTCGGCCTGCGTTTAGGCAGATGGCTTTGGCAGAAGGGCTGGAGATGCACCAGATTGATCGGGAGAGGAGGCCAAGATTGTGGGTGCAAGATGGGTTAGGGGGCTGCCGTCCTTGCCCCTGAGGGCGCTGAGGGCAGGGCCTGAGCCGGGTCAGGCAGTGGGGCAGTAGACAGCCAGGCCACAGGCTCGGGCCTCGCATGCAGTAGGTATTCAGTGGGAGATGGATGAGCTGCGATGCATGCCCAAACCCAAAGGAAAGGTGAGAGGGTGCAGTGTGGATGTCCATGCAAATGTCACAAGAATCTGGGACCTGGAGGTCAGAACTCTGTGGGCTGGGCTGGTTGGAGGCAGCTCCAGGACAGAGGAGGGAAGTGGGATCTTCCTGGAAACCGAGCAGATGGAAGGAGGGAGCCAAGTACGGCGCCTGCTTTGAGGAGGGAAGAGTGTGGCCAGAGGCTGAGAGGCCGAATCCACAAGGGCTGGTGTGTCCTTACTTCTCCGGGATTTTCTCAGGGGGAGGAGGATAGCAGGGGCCCTACTGCCTCCATACCTGGAAAAGGAAATTTGGCCCAAATGGTAAAGCCTACTGTTCCCAGAGGAAAGGCCTCTCCAGCTCAGAGCTCAGCTTCCAGCTCCGGGTCTGTACATCTAGCTCCGTCTGTGTCCATGCTCCCCACCTGGATGATCAACCATCTCACGCCAGCCTTGCAGGGCCCAAAGCTACAAGCATCATCATCCAACCTAACACTTCTCCCACTTCCAAGTTCCCTAGCTTGGTGAGATGCCGATTTCAGCCTCGTTGGTTGCTCAACACAAAACCCTGGGAGTCATTTTGGAGTCTGCTTTTCCATAATTCCCCATTTATTCAGTGTCCACCCACTCATTCAAAGTCCTGTTTCTTCTGCTTCCCAGTTGTCTCCGGTGTTAACCATTCAACACACATTTATTGGTCACTCAGCACATATTTATGAGAATCCACTGTGTGCCAGGTAATGGGCACAGAGCAGTGAACCACAGAAAAATCTCCGTCCTGTGGAGCGAACGTCCCAGTTGGCTCCATTTTCTCAGAGCCATCGCCAACTCCGCGGTTCAGGCCTTTCTTGTGTCTTGCCTGGGCTTTGACCACATTTTTGTTGTTGTACTTCCTGCCTCTGGCCTTCACTCCCTACAAGTTGTGCTATATAGTTTTTCTATGTCGAAAATTGTGATCATATCATTCTCCTGCTTAATCCTGCAATGACTCCCCAGTGCCCGTAAGAAGAAAGTGAGACTCTCTCCCCTGACATAGCGGGTCCCTCATGATGTGATGTGGCCACTGCAAACCTCTCAACTGCCCAAGTACCTGGCCTGTCCTCGGCCATCTGTTCTATCTTGTCGCTGTGACTTTGTACCTGTTGCTCCCTCTCTACGGAACATATTTCTCCTCCTCCTGGAAAACTCCTGCTTATGTTCCAAGGCTCAGAGCAAATGTCTCCTCTACTTGAAAGCTTTCCCTGATATCTCCAGGCAGAGTCAAGAGCCTCCTCCTCTGCATTCTTGTATCTTCCTGTTCATCTCTATTTTCCTTGTGCACTGGAAGTGTCTGGCCTGGAGACAGGCTAGGACTGGGCTCTGTCCACCGCTGACAGCTAGAGCATGGGGAAAGGAAAGCCTGGCGCATGGTGGGTGTTCTGATACTGTTTGCTGAATAAATGAATGAATGAATGAGTGAATCAGTGACTAGGACACTCTGTTCCAGCTACCAGGATTAGGTCTGGGTAAGGGAGATGACCCATAGTCAGGTGCTGAGGGAACTGTGGGTGGGGGAGGCAGGACACGCAGGTTGGGACAGAGACAGAGCCGGTGACAGTGGGGAGCCGTGTGGTGTTGGAGGATGAGCACTGGCCTCCAATTCCTAAGCCCCAAGTCTTCCTCTTCCTGCCTGCGTGCCTTTGGCCAAGTTACTCAACTGTCCTTATATTATTATGATCGTCGTGGTGAAATATACGTGACCTAAAATTTACCATCATAACCATTTTTACGTGTACACTTCAGTGGCAGTCACTACCTTGGCCATCACCACCACCCATCTCCAGGATGTTTTTACAATCTTCCCAAACTGAAACTGTACCCACGGAAGCACTAAGTCCCCATTGTCCCCCTCCCCCAGTCTCTGGGAGCCACCATTCTACCTTCCGTCTCCATGCATTGGTTGCTCCAAGTACCTCACAGAAGTGGGATTGCTCAGTATTTGTCTCTTCATGCCTGGTTTATTTTACGCAGCACGATTTCTTCCAGAGTCTTCCATGTATCAACCCCATTTTGTTTATCCATTCATCTGTCAACGAACACTTGTGTTGCTTGTACCCTTTGGCTGTTGTGAACCATGCGGCTATGAACATTGGCGTGTAGCTATTGGTTTGAGTCCCTGCTTTCGTATCTTCTGGATATATACCCTGACGTGGACTTGCTGGATCAGAGAGCAAGTCTGTGTTCAACCCATACTGTTCTCCACAGTGGCTACACCGTGTTGTATTTTTACCAGCAACGCATGAGGGTTTCCGCTGTCTCGATGGCCTCAGCTGCCCGCTGGGGATGCTGCTACCTGCCTGCGTCACACGGTCCATAGGCATGTTTTGAAGATAAAATGAAACTATACTTGGAGAGCACTTGCTGGATTTTTGTTCTTGTGCCCACATACGGAAGGTGCTTGGTCCCCTGGGAAGCAGCTGGCACCTCTGGGCATTTCCTTACCTGCCAGGAGACACATTGCCTGCTGGTGACTTGGAAGGGGGACTTGTCTTCTGAAGACAGCAGGCTCCTTCCCTTTTCTACAGGAGCAGTGACCACAGGAGGACTTTCTACCTTGGGGCCACATAAACCTATGTGCTCCAGGCCAAATTTTTTTTTTTAAGATTTTATTTATTTATTCATGAGAGACAGAGAGAGAGAGAGAGGCAGAGACATAGGCAGAGGGAGACGCAGGCTCCCTGCAGGGAGCCTGATGCAGGTACTCGATCCCCAGACCGGGATCACGCCCTGAGCCAAAGGCAGACGCCCAACTGCTGAGCCACCCAGGCATCCTGCTCCAGGCCAAATTAAAGGAACTCTCAGTCTTGCTTCATTCATCAAACCTCAAGGGCATGATGCCAACCGAGGGAGTGTGGCTGTGGCTAGTGTTTAGTGCTCCCTTGCAGAGGCTATCATTTTAGTGGCAGATGCAGTCCATTTGCGATTATTACTGTCCCTCTTTCAGCGAGATTGCACGTCCTAATGCTCAACAATATTCCCCAAAGTGGCTGCCACTATCCAGGTGGGTTCCAGAGTGAAGCAGAACAGAAGAGCAGCCAATCTGTCCTGGACGCGCAGGGTGGAATGAGAAATAAACCTGTGCTATTGAGAATTGGGTCTGTTTGTTATTGCAGCATAACCTAGCCCGTCCTGACTAAATACATCAGCAAACAGTTTATCCTAGTGGGGAGCAAAGTGCTGGGAAGGACATGAATAGTGTTTCATGGGAACCTAGAGGAGGGGAGGAGGGGAGAAAGATTAACCCTGTAGGGAGAGGTCTCTGATGGCTTCTACTTTTAATCTTATACTCATTTACTCCTTCTAATAACTTTGTGGGGTAAAATTATTATCCTCATTTTTCCGGTAAGGGGCTTTCAGCTCAGAGATGTTAAATTTCTCAGTCTTTCAGCTTGTCTCAAATGGAGATGGTGCTCAGATTTAGGTCTCTTTGATACTTATTTTCTGGATTTTTTTGTGTTCATGGTAGCTGAAACTTATGTGGCACTTTTTCTGAGCAAGTGTCTGATGATGCTCTAAGAGCTGGGAATGAATAAACTCAGTTAATTAACCCTTATATCAGCCCTATGGCAGGTATATTATAATCCATTTTATGGATAAGGAAACAGATGAACTGCCCTTGCCCCATGTCACACAGTTGGCATTTAAAGCCCAGAAGTCTGGGTCCAGAGTTCATGCTCAGCTTGGTTCTTCTTCCATGTTTACGGGAGAGACAGACGAGCACCCAGTAACTCTTCACTCTGTGCTCTGTCTGGTTGATCCAACCAACACCCATGGCTTCAACCACACTATATACTAACTGTTATTTAGCACAAAATCTTAAAATTATTATGCTTAGCCTGCAATGGGCTCCTTGCAGTCCATTTGCAGTTCTCCCTCTGCCTATGTCTCTGCCTTTCTCTCTCTCTCTCTCTCTCTGTGCCTCATAAATGAATAAATAAAATCTTGGAAAAAAAGGGAAGTGTACACTTAAAAACAAATGCATTCGATTGATGTAACTGATTTCTCAATAAAGGTGACTTTTATTTTTATTTATTTATTTTTAAAGATTTTATTTATTCATGAGAGACAGAGAGAGAGAGAGAGAGAGAGAGGAGAGAGAGAGAGGCAGAGACACAGGCAAAGGGAGAACCAGGCTCCATGCAGGGAGCCGGACGTGGGACTTGATCCTGGGTCTCCAGGATCAGGCCCTGGGCTAACCACGACGCTAAACAGCTGAGCCACCTGGGCTGCCCTAAAGGTGACTTTTAAAGAAACCTCTTCTCAGGGGATCTGGCTGGGGGAAGCCTTGAGCGCCTCGCTCTCTACCTTAGCACTCCCCACCCTGTATTTTCATGGTCTGTTTTCTGGTTTATGTCTGGTGCTTGAGTTTGAGCTTCCTGGGTCTTTTCTCACAATCTAAACATTCTAGCACAGCAGCAGATACTCCCTGGACACTCAAGACATATTTTTCTGATGAGTTATTAATGACTTGTCAAAGTAATGGGGCCACCATTAAGAAATCTTTCCTTGCCTTTAAGATAAGATTCAGGATCCAAATTACTAGGACTGGAAAAACCTCTAACCTGAACGCCACAGGCTGTATCAGACTTCAGTTAACCATCTTTCTGGTCCAAAAAGAGGTGGAGCCAAAGGGTGCAGATGGCTCCTGACTACCTACCATTGCACCTGGATCAAACCCCGAGCAGAAGTTCTCCGTTACTGTCACACCCTCATCCCTTTATTGGCTCACCTGTCTACCATGCATCCTAGGATATAACTATAAGCCTCAGGAGGGAAGGGATCATGTTTGTCTCTCTCATGGGTATTTCTCAATGCTTGGCACACAATGACACTGCCATAGTTTTTTTACATGACTAACTTGTCAAGTTTGGATACCTGGCATAGGCAAATTGGTAGTTTGTGACTAAAAATATCAGAATCATTTTGATTTTTGAAATAATGAAATAGGGGGCAGGATGGGCATGGATCATTTCCTCGAACTGCCCCCCACTGTCTTTAACTGTAAATGGAGGTCTGGCATTTCAGGGGAAGAGACACAACGCAGGTGAAATCTCTGTTGTGTTAGGCTTGATGAGCTGGTACATTGTGGAGGGGTGGTGAGTGGGACAAGGTTGTTGACATTTTGAAGAATGCTCTGCAGTGATTTTTATAAAAAAAAAAACCCACAAGTTTATTTTTAAAAATAGTTTTTGGGTTGCAGAACATTGCAAAGATAGTACAGAGTTCCCATATACTGTCCAGCCAGTTTTCCCTAGTATTAGAATGGCACTTCTTTTCTTTCTTTACAATTAATGAACCAATATTGGTATATTATTAATAACTAAGGGGATCCCTGGGTGGCGCAGCGGTTTGGCGCCTGCCTTTGGCCCAGGGCGCGATCCTGGAGACCCGGGATCAAGTCCCACATCGGGCTCCCGGGGCATGGAGCCTGCTTCTCCCTCTGCCTGTGTCTCTGCCTCTCTCTCTTTCTCTCTGTATGACTATCATAAATAAATTAAAAAAAAATTAAAAAAAAATAACTAAGACTCATAGTTTATTTAGATTTCCTTGGTTCTTGTCTAATGCCCTTTTATTATTCTAGGGTTCCATCTAGAATAGTACATTACATTTCATGTTGTGGCTCCTTGAGCTCCTCTTGGCTGTGATAGTTTCTTGGATAGCTACCTGGGTGGCTCAGTCGATAAACGCCCAACTCTTGACAGTCTTAAGGAGTACTGGGCTGCTATTTTGTAGAATGTTCCCCAGGTGGGATTTGTCTGATGGTTCTTACATGATTAGTCTGGAGTTATGGACTCTAGGGAGGGAGACCTTGGAGGTAAAGAGTTATACTTATTTTTAAGATCTGAATTCAGTTAGTACAGATGAAAATGTGCTGTGATTGGCATTATATGATTGCAAAATTGCCATGCTTAAGGGGTAAGACCTGAACCTATGATGGAAACAAAAACCATCACAGAACCATGTTTTCTGCACCGAATTTCATCCTCCCCTCTGACTCCAAGCCAATAATTACTGCACTTTCTGGATCTTGATAATCCTTACTAAATGGAATCAAACTGACTCAGAAAGAGCCAGGAAGCTGGTGTACTTCCCCCCTCCGAGACTGGCCTCTTTCTGCTTCAGTGTTTCCTTCCTGAACAAATCATCTTAGCATCAGAGGTAGGGAAATGATTCTGTTCTCAAGGGTCTGCCCCACCAGGGAGCCCCTCACTCTCTCCCTCCAATCCTCACGTATTTGTTAATTCTCTGTGATGTTCTGGGAGCTAAGCTAAGCCGGAAAGGTGGTGGACACAAGGCTCATAAGTCCCAGGGAAGTGAGTATGTCCCTGGGACAGTGTGATCCAACAGAGAGGAGTCCATTCTTTTTGGTTTATGTGAAGCTTGCCAACCAAATGTAGTTGGGCAATGTACGTTGCCCTATAAAGGAGACATTAGGGACACCTGGGTGGCTTAGTTGGTTGGATGTCTGACTTCGGCTCAGGTCATGATATCAGGGTCCTGAGATCAAGTCCCGTATCAGGCTCTTCATTCAGTAGGGAGTCAGCTTCTCCTTCTCCCTCTGCCCCTCCCTCTGCTTGCACTCTCTCTCTCTCAAATAAATAAAATCTTAAGGAAAAAAAAAGGAGCATAATAATTGTTGGGATGGGTTCCACCTGTCAGCAGATTTTAGCAAGGACAGTCTTTCCCCAGACTTTTCCCTTTCAAATTCTGCCTATGTGAGGGTAAATGGTTTGCTCTGTACCCAGGCAGGCCTGTGGGAGGTAACCCAGCTAATCCGGAGGCTGTGCTATGTTTTACCAACCTCTAATCCTTAAATCCTTGGCTCTTTGCCCCAACACTTATGTGAAACAAACCTCTTGAGTGGGCAGGGTGGTGCTTTGCAAAGTGCTTTGAATCTTGAGCTCGAAGGTTTGGGCCTAGTTTAATATTCAAGAAAATTGCCTCTATTTGGGGGATATTTATGAAAAGGCAGCTCCTATACTAAATGTCTATGTGCATCGTCTCATTCAAGCCTCTAAACAGTATGAGATAATAATCATACTAATGATTATTACTAATTATTGAGCATTTATTTTTGAGATAATTATAATATTCTTATTTTATGTCACTTGTTTTAATTTTTTCCTAGTTTTATTGAGAAATACTTTACTTACATCAGTGCATAAGTTTAAGGCATATAGCACGATAGTTTAACTTCTATATACTGTGAAGTGATCACCACGATAGGCTCAGCTAACATCTATCTCCTCATACAGATAGAATAGGAAGCACTGGGGCACCTGGGTGGCTCAGTTGGCAAGCATCCAACCCTTGATTTCGGCTCAGGTCATGATCTCAGGGTCCTAGGATTGAGCTCTACCTTGGGTTCCATGCTCAGAGGGGAGTCTGCTTGTGGATTCTCTCTCTCTCCCTCTGCTCCTCCCCTGCTTGTGCACATACACTTTCTCTCTCTCTCAAAATAAATGAATCTTAAAAAAAAAAAAAAAAAGAAAGAATATTGAGCACTTATGTGCCAGGGCTGATTTAAAGAGCTTGCCATTGGGATGCCTGGGTGGCTCAATGGTTGGACGTCTGCCTTCAGCTCAGGTCGTGATCTCAAGGTCCCGGGATTGGGTCCCACATCCGGCTCCCTGCATGGAGCCTGCTTCTCCCTCTGCCCATGTCTCTGCTTCTCTCTCCGTGTCTGTCATGAAAAAAAAAAAATCTTTAAAAAATAATAAGAGCTGGCGATGGATTACCTCATTTTGTTATTACAACAACCCTCCAAGTGTGTAAGTCTCAAGCATGGAACTAGATTAGTTTTTACTCACTTGACCACCCACCACCTAGATGAAGATACAGAGCATCTCGCAGAAGGCCCCTCCCATCTCCCATCTCTTGTGCCCCCTCCCAGTTATTACCATCTTCTCCCCAACCTCAAGTAACCACTCTTTTGACTTCTAGCCTGCACGTGAGTCTGGCCCATTGAATAAGTAAGTAAGTAAATAAATAAAATTTTATTAAGGTGAGAGTCGCATAACAAAATTAACCATTTTATTTGTTTGTTTGTTTATTTTTAAAGATTTTTATTGCTAAGTAATCTCTACACCCAAGATGAGGCTTGAACTCACAACCCCGAGATCAAGAGTCGCACGCTCTACTGACTGAGCCAGTCAGGCACCACCCCCACCTCCTTAACTGTTTTAAAATAAACAGTGCAGTGGTATTTAGTACATTCTCAGTGTTATGCAACCATCACCTCTGTCTAGTTCCAAAGCGTTTTCAGCACCCTACAAGAAAACCCCAGACTCATTAAGCAGTTGGACTGTTTTTGAACATCAAATAAATGAATCATCCAGTGTGGGCCTTTGCGTCTGGCTTCTTTCTCTCCACGTTTGTTTGTGAGCGTTACCCACGTCATGTGCGCGGTGGGTACCACTGTCCTTCCCATTTTACGGATGGGGAAAGTTAAGGCACAGAGAGATTAAATAACCTTCCGAGAGTCCTTCAACAGGCAAGCTGGTTGAGCTGTGACGCCTGGCAGGGTGGCCCTGGGACCTTGTTCCCGGAAGGCGCTCCATCCTGCAGAAGAGGAAGGGAGCTCCAAGGAGCCAGCGAGTGAGCAAGCTGAAGGCAGCCGGCTAAGATTTCAGAGAGATTCCTGACTGCAAAGCCCAAGCTGTTGGCCATCAGGCATTTCCCCCTCGACTAACTGTGTGACTTGGGGCCTTTTTCTGGGTGGAGAGCCCTAGTCGACCGTGAGGTGCCATACAAACGCAGTGGGCGGAGTATGGTTGACTCTGATAGCTCCTGTTCTTTGGGGACCTGGCAGGGGCCGGATGGGCCCTTGGGGAGACCTGGCACTGCTTGGGCGTGGGGGCGGGGCAGGGGCCGGTGGGAGCCCAGCCCTCCTGTTCTCTCTGTTTGTACAGCTTTAGTATTTCCTGTGTTTTGCTCCATCCAGAATGATCACGTCAGACATCCTACAAACCAGGGTTTCTGCGTTTAAGGAAGGTCCCCCAATGGAGTAGCCCTTCCCAGCCTCGTGGCCTAGCACATGTCTCCTCTGGACAGCCCCTGCTGGAGGTCTACAGGTGGGCCTTGTTAGCACTTAGGAAATCAGTCCTCTGTTACTCCAGGAGTCAGATTAGGGGAAAAAGAAGAAAATCACGTGGCCAGGCGTGGAACAGGTGTGCTGTCTGAGGGGCTGGTGCTTTGTTGAATGGTCCCCATCGACCGCCCAGTGTCAGAAAGCAGGTTGTCGTCTTCAGTAGCGATGACTTTGTAGTTTCAAACCTATGAATGAATGAGAAGTAAGGTCACCTCGTGGAATGTCCTAGTGCTGAGGAGCAGCTCTCGTCCCTGCTGGGTGCTGGGATTTGCATTGAAGTCTGAGCTTCCCTCTCTGAGTGGGGGCTGTTCTGCGTGTACCCACCCCGGCAGAAAGGGACGTGGGGCGGGTGTCCTGATGGTACAGCCCTCCTATCCCTTTAGGTGTCATGTCTTCCCCTCTAGCCTTGTTTAAATCCCAAGGTTTCCCTTTCCAGATGGCTTCTAAGAGGGCAAATAAAAAGAATGTTCCAGAATGCTCTGCTGGCCCAGGGATGATTTGTCAGAGCAGTTTCCTGGATTACGGCCTCTTCCCCATCAGCAAATCATGTGAAACGAAATCCTGTCAGCTGTAAACCCTGAATGTGGGAAAAAGAGCTGACACACAGGACTCGTTTTCGTAAAGTTGACATTTCTCATGAATAGCAAATTCCTGAGTGTGGGCAGTTGACCAAGGCCAGGAATTCTCATTAGCTGGTGATAATCAGGCATGACTTGGACTGCGGAACACAGCTGGGAGGAGAGGTCATCCGTGTGGGCAGGGACGACCCACAGCTGATAATTGAGCACGATCCAGCCAGAGTGGTGGCTAAAATCCTGAAGTGCTCTGTGTGGCCTAGTAATGCTCCCCTCCTCTCCAGCAGAGCTATGCTCTCTGGGGACCCCTTCCACCCCTCCAGGGGCAGTGTTGACCGGGGGGAAGAAGGCCTTCCAGACCAAGTCCAGAAGGGGTCTGACCCTGGTGTGGATGGATCGTGGCAAACTGGTGGGTAAAGAAATGACATTCCTCCCCTGGCTCTGGAGCAACTGTTCTTCCCCTTGGCCCTGCAGAGACACAGGCCCCCGCCCCAGCCTTCTTCCTGCTTCCTGAGACCACGACCTCTTTGGAGTTGAAGGGCATCTAGGAAATGAGTTAAGCTGATTGTTTCCCATTCAGGAGCCCAGTGCCACTCCTCGTACATCCACACTCCCCAAACAGCCAGCATTAGCTATTTCTTTTCCCTACCCTCACCTCTGGAGCATTTCCTGGTTTTCCCAAACAACATTAGTCACTTCCTTCTCTTCTGTTCCCATGACACTTCCAAGCCACCATCTCTCTGTGATGCAACTTTATTTTATGAGCACTGTGATGTTCTCTTATGAACACAGGAAAGCCCGTGAACCTTTTTTTCTTTTTCTTTTTCTTTTTCTTTTTCTTTTTCTTTTTCCTTTTCTGCTTTGCCTACCAGAAAGCTCAGCCCGGATTCGCAGCTTCTCACAGTCGAGTGATTCACGTGAGCTTGGTGAGTTGACTTCCTCCTGGCTTCATCTTATGGTCAGTATTTCTTTCCTTCATTTCTTTCTTTATATATACTTGGAGTATAGCCACCTCTGTGACTCACTTCAAAATAAAAAATATATGGTTTTTTTTTTTTGCATTTTCAATTTTAATGAGGTGAAATTTACCTAAATAAAATGCATCCGTTTTAAGTATACAGTTTGATGAGTTTCACAAATGTATACACCCATGTAACTACCACCATAACGATGCCATGAAACACACTTCTATCACCCCAGCATTCTCGTGTCCGGTCCCAGCTACCACTGATATGCTCTCAGCCACTAGACATCAGATCCACCTTTTTCTAGAGTTCCGTATAAATGGAATCATATAGTAAGTGGTCTTTTGCATCTGGCTTTGTCCATTGGGTGTAATGCTTTTAAGATTTATCCATGTTCTTGTGTATACTAGCAGTGGCTCCTTTTTATTGCCTTCGTAGAATTTCATCATATGGATAGAACACAATTTGTTTCTCTATCCCCTGTTGATGGACATGAGTTATTTTCCATTTCTGGGCTAATATGAATATAGCTGCTCTTACCACTTATATACAGTTTGGTGTAGGAAATAAAGGGGCTGAGATTAACCATGGTTTTCCAGAGAAACAGAACCAATAGAATTGATCTATTATCTATCTATCTATCTATCTATCTATCTATCTATCTATCATCTATCTACCTATCTATCTATCATCTATCTATCTTTTATTTATTGGATTTGGCTCACATGATTATGGAGGATGACAAGTTCCTAGATCTGCAGTTGGCAAGCTGGAGAACCAGGAAAGCTGATGACGCTGTTCTAGCCTGAGTCCAGAGTCTTGAGAACCAGCAGAGTAGATGGGGTGGTGCCTGTCCAAAGACTGGCAGGCTTGAGACCCAAAAAGAGCTGATGTTTCAGTTTGAGTTCGAAAGCAGGAAAAAAGTTGTTGTCTGATGAAGGCAGCCAAGCAGGAGGAATTTCCTTGTATTAGGAGATGATCAATGCTTTGTTCTGTTCAGGCCTTCAACTGGTTGGGTGAGGCCCACCACATTAGGAAGGGCAATCTGCTTTAGTTTGTTACACATTAATTTCTTCTGAAAACATCCTCAAGGAAACAGACAGAATAATATTTGACCAAATATCTGTGGCTCAATCAACCTGACACATAAAATTAACCATTGTACCTAGGGATCAGTAAATACACAAATATATAATTGAATTGGATTATTGATTTTAGCTTCAGGGCTTGTCTCCTTCCTGGAGTGGGCTTGTTTGTGAATTAGGAATGTATTTATCTGCAGGCAATAAAATGTCTGGTGACGGTGGCTGGGGCAAATAGATGGGCTTTCTTTTCTTACAAGACTCGAAGTCTGGAGGTGGGTGGGTGCTGGCATTCGTTCAGTGCTCCATGGTGCTGCCAGAGAGGGGAGCTTTTCGCCTTTTTCATTTTCCATATCTTGGTGGGCTCATGATTACAGAATGCACGGTCACCATCCCCGGGCCTTGGGTCATAAGTGAATCTCCAGGGCTCAGGTCACAAGCAAGGCAGGGGAAGGAGCATAGTGAAGCAGAAGGACTGGGAGAGATAGCTGAGTCTGTCCATTTTTATCAAGAAAGCAGATCTTCCCAGAAACCCCACCTGGCAAATTGCTCCTTAGAGCTCATTGGCCGGAACTGGGTCATGTTAGGACCCCTGAGTTGTGAGGACACTGGGAAGCAGGATTGTCACGTCTGGTTAGTCCAAAGGTATATTGTTCCCCCAAGTGAAATAGGAATTCTGTAGCGACAAAGAAATGTGGGGTGGGAGCTGGACCAAGAGCCAACGCCTCTACCACTCAGGAAATTTGTTGTTTGTGCCTTTGCGCGGCACCTAGCACGCAAGGTGCTTAAGAAGCGTGGGTTTGCTTGGGTTGATTTCAGAAGTTCCCTGGGTGGGGGGATGGGCCATGAATCACAGAAATGGGGGGCTTGGTCCTAGTCCTGCCATCCCCAGCTGCATGACTTTGAACAGGCCACTGAACTTTTCAGAAATGGTTTCTCAATTCGGTAAAAATGGGACCGATTCTTCCCAAATTCAGATAATGTCAGTGAAAGCACTTCACAAAGGACAAGACAGGTACCATCAAAGCCACTGTGGCTGTGGAACCCTGGGGGGGGGGGTGTCCAGCTTTTTGCTCTGGTCTTAGGATCTCTGCTCCTCTCCTGATGCTGCTGCCCCTCCGGGGCCCCTGTGGTGTTTCACGGGTCCTAGGAGAGAAATGAGAGAGTACCCACCCTCCTGACTGGCCTTCATCCTCACTCTTCTTTGAGAATCACTTGGCCCCTGTAGTGATTCTCCAACTCTCCGATCCCCTGCTCTGAGGGCACTGCTAGAGGCTGGGACATCAGGAGTCCAGTGCATTGCCTGATCCCCTCCGGGGCCAGCGCTGTGTCACACGCTCACTAGAGCTGTTTACCTCCCTGACCTCGCTCGCTATCACTCACGAGTCAAAGTTGTGCAAGCTCATCCAACAGCCCCTGCAAAAGACTGTACCAAACACCACTGTGGCAGGGACGTTGGCTTCCATGCAAGGATCCAGCAAAACTCCTGGTTCCTGATGGTTCTCTGTCACTGTCCTGACTCCTTTTCTTCCAGCAATGTATTAACGTGCCAAGATCTTCCCTGTCTTGACATTATCACTTGACCCCACTGGCTTTAGCTTTTGAACTGTTGTCCTTTTTCTGTCCCTGTACGCTGAGCTCATGCACCTGACTACCTCAGAGTTTCCACCACCTTCATCCCCCATCACTTATCCTGAGATACTAGACCTCCCCAAAGCCAAGCGCCCTGACCGTGTGCTGGATCTTCTCTTCCTTGGTCCTCTTTGTGGTGTCCCCATTCTCCTGGTCACCAAAGCCACCCTTTGTGGTCCTCAGCTGTCATCTCCTCTCTCCAGCTGACCCTTGAAAGCTGGTGTGTCCACTGTGTCCACTCTTTTTTTTCTCGCTCCACCTGAACGATTGCTTCTAATTCTGTTTGGTGATGTTGTCCAGATGGAGAGTTCCAGCTCCAGGTCTCTCTGGTTCAGAGCATTCTCTGCCAACATGGAAGCTGAGATGCACAGATGTTGAGAAACCTGTGCATGCCCACATTAACCTCAGCTGTTTACTTCATGGACTTGCTCTCAAACTATTTGTAGGTAGAAGAAGAGGAAAGGTGCCTGCGTGAGAGCCTCACTATATGCCAGGGACTACCTGTGTAGGGCACTTTTTGTGTCATCCCATGTACCGCTTTGTTATTTTATTAATCCCTGGTTTATAGATGGGGAAACGGAGGACCAGAGAGTTAGAATGACTGTTGGTCACACAGCTAAGAAGTGGTGTGGCCAGGCTTTAATTAAGCTCAAGCTTCCTGACACCAACGTGAAAGCACTCTTCTCATGATACCAGGTAGCTCTCTCTGGAAAAATCCAGATTTGGATGGATGGCCTTTTAAATCCAATTAGTCCAGACCAGGTGACCTTTTATGTCATCTTGGAGCTGCAGAATGGGCCCATAAACCAGCAGCAGGCACGGACACGGTCTCGAATTAGACTGGGTCAGCAGTTGGAGGCTTGGGTGTTAGCAGCCATGTAATATCATGCGATGTCAACCCTGAAATACCTCGGGCTGGCACCAGTGAGCCCCAAGGCCAGCGGGACACTGAGAAAGCCATGGAAAATATGTGATCTACTCTTGTCCTTTCCTGGGAAGCTGGGAGTCAGATTGTTCCAGAATTACCTGGCTGGTTGTAACCACGGGGGAAGGAAGAGCCATTTGCAAGGAGCTTTGTGCTTTGGTTATGAAAGTCTGCCCAACATGGGAGGCAATAAATGGCCCTTGTGGGAGTCCAGTTAAGCAGTAGAATAGTTTTCTCTTGGACAAGCCCAGGTTGGGGGTTGGCCTGTCCACAGGTTTAAGATGACTAGTGCCAGGCCCATGGATCTTGTCTGTCACATTCTCCTACTCATTTGGCAAGACTCCTTCCTCTGTTATTTTTTGCAGCAGGCTTCTGCCAAGAGAGTCTCGGGCTCACAAAACTTCTGAGCTGCCTTTTCAAATTGCCTTACTTTTCTCTTTCTCATTTGGTGACCCTTGACATCAACAGAAATTTCAAAAAGTCACTATGCCCCAAATGAAAACCCAGTAAACCCCCCGCCAAAGTAATGTTGATGTGTAAATGAAACCTAAAATCATCCAGTGTCATCCCGCAAAGAAAGCTCTCTCTAGGCGAGGCATAAACACAATTCTAAATCATTAAAAGATAAAACGACAGCACAACAAACTCAAACCACAAAAGAAAAAAATGATTAATTTTATTTCGCCAAAATGAAAACTTAATGCTTTTGGGAAGACACTGTTAAGGAAGTAAGACGTCAAGCCGTAAGCGGGGAGGAAATATTTGCAAGATAAACAATTCAAGTAAGAAATGGTCAAAAGATTTTTTTTTAATAAACACTACCAGAGAATATATATGAATGGCCAATAAGTCTGTGAAAAGATGCTTGGTGTTATCAGTCATCAGAAAAATGTAAATTAAAATCATAGTGGGATATTAGTACATAGCCACTGGAATGACTAAAATTAAAAAGGCTGATAATGCCAACTACTGGGGAGGATCCAGAGCAAGTAGAACTCATGCACATTGCTGAGGGGAAGACAGAATGGGATAACTACTTTTTTTTTAAGATGGTAAAAAAAAGGGGCGTCGGGATGGCTCAGTCAATTGAGCATCTACCTTCAGCTCAGGTCATGATCCCAGCATCTTGGGATCAAGCTCCACATCAGGCTTCCTGTCAGTGGGGAGCCTGCATCTCCCCACTGCCCCACCCGCCTTGTGCTCTCACTATCTCCCTCTCTCAAATAAATAAATACATAGAATCTTAAAAAAAAAGATAGAAAAAAAGGTTAATATATTTAGAATTAGCCAACTGAGCTCATTTTAAATGATCTCAATTTTTTGGCAATACCCAAAGTATTGTAGTCATGGATCAAATATGTGCCTTCTCACCATGAGGACTGGTTAGAGTACTGGCTTTGGCCAGTCAAGGTTGCAGAGCTTCTTCACGCCTGTTTGACCTGGTGTTTGTTGACCTTGGTGTCCATGATGAACACCAGTGTGACTTGATCATCAGGGCAACTTCGCGGTTGGGAGAATTTGATGGTGGCATAATACTAAAGCTTATTCCTTCTAGGGATGCGCTTGTATTGCTTTTGGAGCCACGGCACCTTGTAGACACCTTTCAACACTGTCTTCCTAGTCTTCAAAGTCTTTGGTTTGGGTTTTTGGTCATGACAAAGGTTTCATTTTTCACTTTTGACGCTGCCAAAATCTCGGAGACTACTTTGGAAAACAGTTGCAGTTTTTTTTTGTCAGGTTAAACATATACTTTCTGTATGACCCATCAATCCCTAGAGAAGTGAAAATAGAAGTCCACACATATACCTGCATGAGAATGTTTATAGCAACTTTACTTGTAATAGCTCCAGCCTGGAGCCAACCCAGATGTTCATCAGCTAGTGAATGGACAAATAAATAATGGTACCTTCATGCACTGGAATACTACTCGGAAAAAAAAATAAGTACTGATATATGCAATAACATGAGTGAATCTTAAAATTATTATGCTTAGTGGGGCACCTGGGTGGCTCAGTCAGTTGAGTGTCCAACTCTTGATTTTGGCTCAGATCATGTCAGGGTCCTGGGATCGAGCTCCATGTCAGGCTCTGTACTTAATGGGGAGTTTGCTTAAGGATTCTCTTTCCTTCTCTCTGCCCTTCTCCCCCTTCTACCCTGTTCACATTCTCTTTCTCTCTCTCTCAAAAACAAACAAACAAAAAAAACTTAAAAAAAAACATTATGTTTATTTTTTTATTATTTTTTTAATTTAAAAAAATTTTTAAAAATTTATTTATGATAGGCACACCAGTGAGAGAGAGAGAGGCAGAGACATAGGCAGAGGGAGAAGCAGGCTCCATGCACTGGGAGCCCGACGTGGGACTCGATCCCGGGTCTCCAGGATCGCGCCCTGGGCCAAAGGCAGGCGCTAAACTGCTGCGCCACCCAGGGATCCCCCCAAAAAATCATTATGTTTAGTGAAAGAAGCCAGACCTGAAAGGCCATATACACATACTATGTGATTCTAAAAGTATAGAGACAGAAGTCAGGTCAGTGGTTGCCAGGGGCTGCCTAAAAGCACAGGAGACCTTTCCGGAGATGACAGAAATGTTCTATATCTTGATCATGCAGAGGGGTACATGACTGCATTCATCAAAAGTTAGGAAACATTGCTCTTAAAAGGATCAATTTTATTGCTGTAACTAATACCTTAATAAACCTGCCTAAAAAATAAGTCACAAGAATTATTTTGAGCCTAGGCTTTGGGATCAGTGGGTTTGAATCCAAGTCCCACATATTATCCTTGTGACAAGGAACAGTTGTCTTGACCTCTCAATGTGTCTGTTGCTGTATTTATAAAATGGAGTGTGTTGGTTAGGGTAGACTAGCTGCTGTAACAAATAGACCCCAAATGTATAATGGATCAAAAAATATGATTGTGGGATGCCTGGGTGGCTCAGCAGTTGAGTGTCTGCCTTCAGCTCAGGGTGTGATCCCAGAGTGTCGGGATTGAGTCCCACATTGGGCTCCCTGCATGGAGCCTGCTTCTCCCTCTGCCTCGTCTCTGCCTCTCTCTCTCTCTCTCTCTCTCTCTCTGTGTGTGTGTGTGTGTGTGTGTCTCTCATGAATAAATAAATAAAATCTTAAAAAAAGAAAAAAAAGGAAAGGTGTTTTCTGTTACATAACAGTCTAAGATGGTTCCAGGTTGGTGGGGACTGTGCTCCATGCAGTCATTCGGGGATATTGGCTTTCAGTGGCTTTGCCATCTTAAATACATAGCTTTTAAGGTCACCCTGGGGCTCATTTCAGCCACCCATTCAACCAGTTGTTAAAGACTTCATGGAGGTTTTATGGGACAGGCTTCAGCATCACCTCTATTCATACTGCACTGGAGACAACTCAGTCACATGGTCACATCTCACTGCAGGGGAGGCTGGAAAATATAGTCTAGTTTAGCCGTGTGCTAAGGATGAAGAGAAGAGCATGAGTTTGGTGAACAGGAGATGGAAATAAAAAGCAAATAGGAATAAAAAAGATACGACATGTAATAGAATGTGGTAGGTGGTAAGATGGTTGGGATGCATCTCAGGCATAACTTCTCAATAATATTTCCCAGCCTCAGTAATTATTACTATAAGTGATATTATAGAACAAGGGCTCCAGGTCCAAATGCCTACAGTGGCCAAGAATATGAGACAACTATGCCAATTTGGCCGGCGTTATAGAAATTGGGAGCGGTGAGCTCTGTGGCCGAACTGGAAAGAACATACTCTGTCTAATGGCCCATCGAGTCCCCCAGATTGTGAACCCCTGTGTTGGGTCAATCAAATGTATCTGAGAACCATCTATTGGTGACTTACAACAAAGTCTCATATCCGGGATCCCTGGATGGCTCAGTGGTTTAGCACCTGCCTTTCCCCCAGGGTGTGATCCTGGAGTCCCAGGATCGAGTCCCACGTCAGGCTCCCTGCATGGAGCCTGCTTCTCCTTCTGCTTGTGTGTCTGCCTCCCTCTCTCTCTGTGTGTGTCTCTCATGAATAAATAAATAAAATCTTAAAAAAAAAAAAAGTCTCGTATCCTGTGGATGGTTGATGGCAGCCACTGAGGCAGTTGTTACCTGCGAGTTGGTTACCAAAAATCCAGTCTTCTACTTTTCTTATTTTCAGAGTTGTAGCTGGGCTTGTGGATGGACACTTAGACTGCATTCTCAACGTCTCAGCAGTTAGGCATGCCCCATGCCTGAGTTCTTGCCAGTGGGAGTTATGTGTGCCACCTGCAGGGCTGAGACTTCCGTCATTGGGCAAATCTTCTCCCTTGTTCTGACAACTGGAAGCCAGGCGTGATAGTAGCACAACTTCTGGCATGCAGACAGCAATGATATTCCAGCCCAGGGAATGGTGAAGAAACCAGATGTGGGAACCTGGTCCCTGAATGACCATGTGGAGCAGAGCCTCATCGATGACCTGGATGGCTCATCTCGGGTCTGTCTCATGAAAGAGAACCTCAGTATCAGGTAAACCATTGCATTTTGGGGCCTCTTTGTGATGGGAGCTCAGTGTCCACCTGAATCCTATGATGAGACTCTCTCACTAGCTAGAAGACTTGCTCATCTTTATTGCTTTATTGCTTCTGCAATCTGAAGCCAGGCCTCCAGCTAAATTCCAAACCACTGCATGTCAGAGGTCTTCAGGGTTGCTCCTGAGTAGTCAAAACTACTCCATGTGGAAAATAATAAGGGTCCAACCGATCCATCGATCATGGATTGATGCCTATGAATTGCTTACTTTCAGCTGAGGAATAAGCGGGATGCATCTCAGGGAAAGAAGGGAAGGAACCTCCTTGATGGAGCGTGTCCAACGGGCTGGGCGCCAGAGTAAGGCATTTACAGACGCAATCCCAGGCTGCTGCTCGTAAGAGCAACCACAGGGCTGCTGTTACCTTATGATGCAGATGAAGAAATTGTGGTTCTGAGAGATAAAGCAGCTTGGCCAGTGTGTGGCGTGGAGTCAAAGGAATGGGCTGGCCACGGCGGCATAAAGGAACGGGGCCCTTCACTGAGAGGTGCCCCTGGCCTCCTGCGGGCTCTCTCTTGGGGATGGGAGTCGGAGGAAGCCTGGATGTTGGTGGGGGCCCGTGAGCAGAGCTTCCACAATTATAAATCCGATCCTGTTCTTCTCTAGTTTACAACCCTCCCATGGGCCCTCATGGCCTTCTGCATAACCCCCCCACTTCTTAGCTCTGGCAGCAGAGCCTTTAGCCCCCTGGTCTCTATCTTCGTGCTCACATTTGCATATCCCTTTTGTATTGTTTGTGGCCTCTTTGTTCCCCTGGCTCTGGCCCCTGCTGTTCCTTCTTTGTGTACATCTGCCCCTTTGCTGACTCCTTACTTTTTAAGATGCAGACATCACCTCCTCCAGGAAGCCTTCTCTCCTGAACAAACCCTCTCTGCTCCTGCTAGGGTGCTCCTTTGTGCTCCCCTCTCTTGGAGCAGTTGATTAGCTCTGTGACTCTGAGCCTCAGTGTCCGCAGCTGTAAAATGGCCATGATGGCCATCGTACTCAGCACGGAGAGAGGTAGCCAGGAGGAAAGAGAGGCATATCCCATGCCTGAGTTCCTGCCAGTGGGAGTTATGTCTGAGTGGCTCCTCGCTTAGTGCCCTTCTGCAGCAAGTACTCCATGTGTGTTGGCCTCTCAGCATCTTCAGTGGAGCTTTTTTTTTTTTTTTAAGGTTTTATTTATTTATTCACGAGAGACACGAAGAGGCAGAGACACAGGCAGAGAGAGAAGCAGGCTCCCTGTAGGGACCCCAGTGTGGGACTCGATCCCAGGACCCCAGGATCATGACCTGAGCCAAAGGCAGATGCTCAACCACTGAGCCACCCAGGTGTCCAAGATTGGGAACTTCTAGAAGGCCCCCTGGGCGGCCCCGCATGTCCAGCATCCAGCCCAGGGCGGGACACAGTAGTGATCAATACATGCTTGTAGAGTGACCAAGGCTTCAAGAACTTCTCTGGCTATTTCCTTTGGGGCAGGCCCAGGTAGTCTAATTATGTGAATGACTTAATTGGTGGAGCCTTTTACCAGCGACTGTGGTTTGGGAATATGCGGTGACCTGCCCAAGGCCACACACAGAGTCCTTGGCAGCTCAAGGACTTTTGTCCTCCGTACACTAAGGCTACCCCTCCCACAGCTACCTGGCTGACTGAGGGAAGGAGATTTTTGTCTGGGTGTTGGGGGGATGGAGAAGTCATCCCCACTGGCCTCTTTCTTCATTTTCTTCCCAGTAGCACCAGCCCGGGGTGCTGAGCCCTCAGAGTGCAAGTGTGTGTGCAAACGGGAGCAAGAGCACCCCTCCCTGGGCCCTGAGCCCGGCCTTCCCATGAAGTCTTCGGGGGCCTAACCTTGCTTACTTGCACAGGAATCCTTTTGGGTGGGAGCTATTTTAATCTCTATATTACAGGTAAGGGAACCGAGGCTAGGTCACTTGCCAAAGCCACCCTTTGTCAGCTGCAGAGCTGGAAATCACACGCAGGCTGTGGGGCTTCGAGACCCACGCACAAACCTCTATGCAACGCTGCCTCTGGCTTTCCCATTCAAGTCACATCTGTGGCTTAACCCATCTTTTCTGGCACCTTCTGGAAAGGGCGTTATGCTAATGCAGAAATGCAGTGATTCCCAGAAGAGGGAATAAAAGAAAAGCACACGCAATAATTAGCCATTGCTCATGCTGTTGCGGTACTTATGAGGTGTGAGTGTGAGGTGTTATTCTCGAGATGGTATGCCTATTAGACTTACTGAATTCTCACCACGAACCTTTGTTTTACTCCCCATTTTACAGACTAGGAAACTGAGGTGCATAGCTCCCAAATGGTAGCGCCTGGATCTGAACAGCAGAGCCGCTAGCCCATGCTTCTATGCGAGGTGGAGGATTGCCAGGGGTAGCGTTTGGAATGGGCTTTGAAAGACAGAAGGTCGAGGGGAGATGGGTACAGCTGGGAGAGACACCCCATGACAGGGTATCCAGCAAATCTTTCCTGGCTCGAACTCAGTCCATGCGGTCATCCACGACCCATGTCTGATATCTTGGGAACTGGCCCGGGGCCCCCATGAGAAATGGAGCAGATAGCTGAGCAATGAAGCTTCATCTCCTAGCAAGCGGACAATTCTGAAAAGGAAGGTTCTGGGAGTTTGGAGAGGCAGAGCCACAGGTCTGAGGTTCCTTTTAATTTTCTTTTCCTTAAACGTACCCTGGCTGTTTCTCCATGTCAGAGCCTTTTCTGTTGCCTAGACCTATAAAAGACCTATAAAACCTCCCCCTTTTCTGCCTTTCAAGGTCCCTCATCACCTGTGACCTCCCCCCACACTCTGTCCCCAATGCCGAGCCATCCCTTCCCTATGTCCAGTGGCCGTGGGCACCATTTTCAGCATCATTCTCGAGGGGCCAGGAGAGCCTGGGTGCCATCTGGTCTCTGTAGGCAGACCCACCTGCTCTGAGGCTGGCAGAGAAATTAAGGTGGTGACTTAGCTAGTCCTGGATTTATCAGGATTGAGGGTTCAGAGAGGTCAAGCAAATCACTTCAGGCCACACAGAGTACTCTTAGAGCATTCCTGTCCTGGTCCCGCTTAACAAATCTGAGCCTTTAAAATGGGGATAGTGATACCTTTGAGGGGCAGCTTTTCCCTCCTTGCTCAATCAGCGTAGACATCAGCCCTGCTCCCCACCCACTCCATTCGTCTGTTCTGATACATGTGTCTTATGTCATGAAAGAGTAGGAAATTGGACACCAGGGGACCTTCCTTAGAGCAGTTTAGTATCCCCTATAAAAGGGCTTTGCCCATAAAAAAAAGTCTCAAAAGATGCTGGTTAACAAAAAATGTCCAGAGCCAAAGCAAGGTCCAGAAGCCCTGGGGTTGTTTTGGCCTTTTGGCTGCCATGTCAAAATATTGCTTTTCTGGCTCATAGGGGGCAGCTTTCTAGAAAAGCCTGCCCTGGCTGCTAAGGTGCTCGGCAGCCATCCCAGAGCAAGACCCCATTTTTCTACACTCAGCTGGTTGGAAAGGAGCTGAATAATCATTAAAGCTCTCGTTGCAGGAGGCGCCCAGGCCCCGGGTTGAGACAGGCGGCCTCAGACAGGCCGGGTATTAATGTGGCTAATTATGTGGATTGCTTCACTGGGAGATGGCAGATAGGATCGGGCTCTGGGAGTCCTTGTGGGAAGGCGCTGTGGGACCCAGCCCTCAGTGTGCTCATCCATGTGCTGTCTGGGAAAACCGAGGTGACCCGGCCAGTTCCTGAGGTGGCTGGTCCCTCACAGCTGCTGCCTGTGACGGTCTCTGTCTCCAGGAGGATCCTCACAGCTGCTGCCTGTGACAGTCCGCGTCTCCAGGAGGATCTTGGCGTGGCTGGAGAGGACGAGATGGGCCTCCGGGGAGGGGAAGCTCTGGGGCCAGGTAGAGTGGCTGCTGACAGATGGCTTGATAATGATCAAAAGGTGCACCTCCCAGGTAAGAGAGAAATGCAGCCCCTTGGAAGTAGAGAAAAAAAGGGAAAACTGCCAAGGCCACATCCTTGAGGAGCTTTTGATCCCAGAGAAGGGCCAGGCAAGTCCCATTTCACCCTCGATCTTGGTTTCACCATATTTCTGGCTCTGAAGGGGGGAAAGTTTAGGCTTTATTTCCTGTTCCCTATGGCTGGAATCGGCCACACCTATTAAAAGAAAGAAAGAGAGAAAGGGAGGAAGAAGGAAGAGAGAACCAAAGATTAGCACGTCATTGACAAAGCTACCTACCGTACTTTATAGTGAGCAGGCGAGTACAAATTATCCAAACAAACCCAGTTCATTTCCCTGAATCTCTGCACTCTTTGCAGGTGCTCAAAGCCCAGGGAACCTTCCAGTCGAAGATAGCAGAATTGAGATGTGAGCAAACCCAGCCCAGCAGCAAGTCAGCGTGGCTTGGTCAGCCAAGCAGAAATGAGGCAAAACTTTGGAAAGAATCGTCTCAGAAAACCAAGTGCTGTGTCTCCTATTTAAAGATCTGTCTCCCAGTTCTTGTAAACACTCATAACTGGCAAACATTTGCTGTGTTTACGTATGTTAAAAGCTTTTTACAAATTCTGAGAGGACATTGAATTTGGTCAGACTGTCATTTCTTTTTTTTTTTTTTTTTCCAGAGTGTCATTTCTGCGGTGATGTTCGGGGGTGGGGGGGTGGCGGAAGCGGGGAGGAGGACGGATGGGAGCTGAGGGATGTGCAAAGTAAACAGAAGGAAACTTTGCTTTTCCTCTTTTCCAGCTGGAGAGCCTGTTGCTTATCAGGAATCAGGCTCTGGTCCTTTATCATGCTAAACTGGAAAAATGGATCTCCTTCCCTTATAAATCTGTCCCCCACCAGCTCCTGATGTTTGATGAGATAAAGTGGGAAGCTTCAAGCGCAGAGCTTGGTCTGCAGTAGATGCCTGAGGACCACCACCCGTCTTCCCGAGCCTTTCTCTCCTGTTGTCACCCCAAACCCCGCCCCCCCATTGAGTATAAGATGCTGTGTTGATTTAGTAAGAGCCTCTATTTATTTATCTTTTATCTTTTTTTTTACATAAAAAAATTTTTAAAAAATTTTTATTTATTTATGATAGTCACACACACACACACACACACACACACAGAAAGAGAGAGAGAGAGAGAGAGGCAGAGACAGAAGCAGGCTCCATGCACCGGGAGCCCGACGTGGGATTCGATCCCGGGTCTCCAGGATCGCGCCCTGGGCCAAAGGCAGGCGCCAAACCGCTGTGCCACCCAGGGATCCCTATTTTTAAAATTTAAATTCAATTTGCCAACATACAGTATAACACCCAGTGTTCATCCCATCAGGTGCCCTCCTCAGTGCCTGTCGCCCAGTTACCCCAACCCCCCCCCCCCCCCACTCTCCTTCTGCAACCCTTTGTTTCCCAGAGTTAGGAGTCTCTCATGGTTTGTCTCCTTCTCTGATTTCCCCCACTCTGTTCCCCCTTTTTCCTTATAATCCCGTTCACTATTTCTTATATTCGCCGTATGAGTGAGACCGTATGATGATTGTCCTTCTTTATTTACCTGTTGGCAAGGTTGGTGTGCGTGGTGGGGACAAATATTGATAGCAAGGGGTGCCCTGATTCCCGCAATGTCAGAACTTGAAGGAGAAAAGCGAATCTTAGAACTGAGGGCATTTAATAGCTTGTCTGAATAGAGGCCAGATGACTCAGGAGAAGAGCCGCGTGGAGCATTTGGTGAAGCTGACCACATCTGTCACCTGGAGAGGTTGGCTTCTCTTGGTTTCCAGCCCGTCTCTCCCTCTCTTCCAAAATGCTTCTCTCCCAGCTTTAATGAGATAGGATTGACATCCAACGATGTGTAAGCTCAAGGCACGCAACATGACGGTTTGATGGGTGTCATGCAAAACTGGTCACCACGGTAAGGTCAGTTACGTACATCTGTCACTTCACAAAGTTACTTTTTTCTTTTTTTTTGGTAAGAACTTTTAAGAGTTACTCTCTTAGCACCTTTCAGGGGTACCATGTGGTGCTGGTCGCCGTAGTCACCACGCTGCACGTTAGTGCCCCAGAACACATTCTTCTCATAACTGGAAGTTTGCACCTTTTGGTCCCCTGCACCCATTCCCCCGCCTCCGGACCCTGGCAACCACCAATCTGTGCTGTTTCCGGGAGTTCATTTGTTTTAGATTTCCACACCAAAGTGAGATCAAACAGGACTTGTCCTTCTCTCTCTGGCTGATTTCACCTGACATTTTTAGACACTTTGTGCATTTTTTATAGTTCAAGAGCTATTATTTAGGATTAATCATTCTTGATAAATACCTGATTATTTGACCCAAAGCCACCCTGATGCCTGGAACAACAAGGTGTGTGATAAATACTGAATGAATGGATGTGCAGTCCTCACCCAGAGACCCAGATCTAATCTTCTATGTGACCTTGGGGTATCCTTTTTGTTCTCTGGGCCTTGGTTTTCCCCTTGGGCCAAAGCTATAGCTGAGTTCCAATGAGGCAGTCATGAGGTTTTCTATTATCTTCTCTTTTATATAGACAACTGCTAATCCTAAACCGCTGACATGGTCTCCTGACTTGCTAAGGGGTTGAGACTCCCTGTTGGAAAAACAGCTTCCAGCAATGTCAGAACCGCAAGGCTCTGCTGGCTGCTGGGAGAGGGCCACTTGCTCTGCACAGGGAGGCAGCCGTGCTGTGGCACCAGTTAGGGACCATCAGGGTCTGCCCCAGGTCGGGGTGAGCAGGAGATGGTGCTGGGGAGAGGAGGGCCCAAAGGAGCACACACACACACACCCACACACACACACATACACCTGCTGCTTTCATCATCAGGCGAAGGTGGTGGTGATGGTGTGGGCCCGGCCCTTTCTCTCTGTAAGTTGGCATTTTATTCATTTCCTGATTAGGACTTTTTAAATAACCAGCATGTATTACTTTCATATTAGTAACAATAATCATTTAAAAAAAAGTCCTACCAACCTCAGTGAGGTTTTCGGCAGAAAGGTAATGTGATATGTGTGTAAATTCCCTGGTGTCAGGCTCAGAGAAACTTCTAGATCAATATCCAGGAATTCTAGGTATCGCTCTCCTCCTCACAGCCCAAGAAGACTGGCACTGGGCAAGGGAGGCAGCAGTCAACCGAACCCTGTAATTCCTTCACTTTGCCTAGGCCCTGAATGATCTTATCTCTCCGCTTTGCCTTAGCCATGGCCCTGACTTTTTAGGGCAGTAGCATCCTCTGGGGGAAGGGGCCCGAGACCCTTACGGAGAAGCGGAGAAGCTGTGCGGAGGCCACACAGGCGGGCTCTGGCTTTCCATCTCCATACCTTTGTTGACCAACTTTGTTCCGCCTGGAATGCCCTTCCTGGGTATCCCCTTGTTGCAATCCATTCCTGCACACATGCAAACAAGGATTTGTTAAGCCTCTATGGAGGGGCAGGTGTCAATGCCTTCGAGCAGGACAAGCCTGGGATAGACATGGGGAAGGGGTATGGTGCCCACAGGACGGACGGATTGC
This sequence comes from Vulpes vulpes, assembly GCF_048418805.1. Lineage (NCBI taxonomy): Eukaryota > Metazoa > Chordata > Mammalia > Carnivora > Canidae > Vulpes > Vulpes vulpes. The sequence continues at coordinate 13,722,939 of NC_132792.1, read as the reverse complement.
TTCCAGCCTGGCTTAGGCAGCTTTCTCTTCAGAGCTCACAGTTGCTGGAAGGCAGAGGCCTTCAAAGCCAGGTCTGGTCCCAGTGGCTCCCTACCTGGCACTCTGGGCACATCATTTGCTCATTTCTGGGCTCACCCAAAGTCTCCCATCTCCTGAGCACAGGCCCGGTAGGTGCTAATAGAGCATTCGTTGGAGGTAATGAACCTGTCTGTGCCTCAGTTTCCTCAGCTGCACTGTGAGGAAGATCCAAGCAGGAGGAGGGCCGGGGTTATTTACTACCTTCCTGAAGGGAACATGGTTCAGAGATGTTTAGAGACTCACCTAAGGTTGCACAGCAAGCAGGAGGCAGCGAGAAATACTTCTCTGAACTTTGACATGCAACCACCCTCCCTCCTGCTCCTCCAAATAAAACCATGGCAACAAGAGTGGCATGTCCCTTTGTTGTCCACTTTCGTCTTCGGTGATGCCCTTTCTTCCCTGAGTTTGGGGCCAGTCTGGAAGTTTGGGCAATGTGTTGGGGCTTTGTGTCACCCGGCCAATACCCAGCAGCCTTCTCCTGGCTTCCTGTCTGATGGCTGGGGCAACTCCTCCCCCCAGACTCCCAGCTCTTTTCTCAAACACATGGAAAAGGGTCAGGAAGATGGGTTCTGCTCCGGCTGCGGATGTTTACTGGGTCAGGCTAACTGATTGCAAAACGGAGATTGGGAAAGGGTGCGTGGGGGGCAGGGCCTGGGTTCATTAGGACTGTGGTTGGACCCCACAGACCCTCTGACCAGAGCCAAGCGATTCTCTGGCCCCCCCCTGTCTCTGAGGCAGCAAGCATCTAAGTGCTCTGGTGACCCCACGGCCCGGATGGATGCCAGGCTTTGAGTGCACAGGGCCATGTGGGGCACATAGCGCTCAGCCCTTGTTAGCTGTTGATACTCCTGAGATGTCCAAGCCTGGCCTTGCTGGGTGCTGGCTCCCTTAGGACGTGGTGCCATCCACATCCCCTGTCTTCCCTTGATGATTAGTCCCATCATCCACCCGGGAAGGTAGTAGAACTGGCTCTCGGGACATCGTGAGAAGGGCAGGCAGGGGAGCTGGCTCTCTGGACACCTCAAGCCCTAAAATAGTGGGCAGCCAGCACTTGACTTCTTCCCTCTGGCACCGAGCATCCTCTGGGCCACCTGGAGCTACCAGACTTGACACGGAGCAGGTTTCAGCAGGATAACGGCTGCTTCTCCATTCCAGAAACGAGAGACTGGATGGACCCAGTCAGAGGTCAAGAGGCTGGACTGTCATACCCATCGCATGACCCTGCATGACCCTGGCCACAGTTGCTGGCGAGTCCCTTTGAGGGTCCTGGAAAGAATCAGACGAAGCCAGGGGCAGAAGCTGAAGGTGTCACTCTGAGCTCTGCTGTTTCCTAGCTTTGTGGCTTGGGGCAGGTCCCATGTGCCCTCTCTGAGCCTCGGCGTCCCCCCCTGGGCAATGGGATAATACCAGACCGGCAGCGGGGGCCGGCTCGGGCTGAGGGCAGACTCCCCGCACAGCAGCGCATAGAAGAAGGAAGGTGGAAAGCATTAGCCACGTCCTGCCACGAGTAACCAGAAACCAGAACTGGTCAAACTGGAGCACCTGCCCTCCCGCCTCCCAACCCCCGCCCCTGACCACTGGTTATGTGCGCTCCTGTCCCTCTGTCCAGGCAGAAGGGCAAAACTTCCACGAAGCACAAAGCGGGTGGTCCCAGGCCCAGGCCCCAGGGTGTGGCCTCAGGTGGACTGGGCACTGGACTCGGAGTCCATAGATCCAGTTCTGGGTCTGGGTCTGGCTTTGGTTCTGGGGCAAAGTTCTGAAAGGTCTCTGAGCTTCAGGCTGCCCTTTGGTAAAACTGGGCTTGTCATCAATATACCTTGGAAGCAATAGATGCAAACACTAATTATAAACAAGAAAGTTCAGTGTGTTTAGAGCAGCGGGTAAGGGATGATCACTGAGCAGAGCTTCCAGGGTGTCTGGCAACTGTCCACCAGATTTCTGCACAGCCTGTCCCCGGGGGATGTACAAACCTTCAGCTCATGGGGTGGAGGCTCCGGAGAACCTCACTCACCGGTGCACCTTCACAGGTAGAAGGCTGGTCTCGGGCATCTAGAGGCGTGGCCGTCCGTATCCCGGCTCTGTAGTCAGGAGACCTGAGTTCTTATGTGGTCTCCTACTGTGTGGCTCTGGGCAGGTGACTTTCCTTCTTTGGGCCCCACGTTCATGTTCTGTGAAATGAGAGGATGGTGACAGGAAGCAAGAGTGTGGCAAGGTATAGACCAAGTAGGTAACCTATGTGAAATGCTTTTGCAAACTCTGAGGGGCTACGGCATGAAGATAGCACTGGCCAGAGCTTGGGGCTATAGTTCTGCCTCTGGAGCAAGCATGCTGTGTGGCCATGGGCGAGTCACTTCTCTCCGAGCCTTGTTTTCTTCATCTGACAAGGGAGTGTCTAGGGCTCGATCAGTGGTTCCCAACTGGGTACATGTTAGAGTCAATGTGGGGGGATGAGTATGAGAGACACAGGGGCCCCACCCTGGCCCAGACCAATTTAATCAGAATATCTGGGGCGCCCCCTCTGCCCCGCATCATTTCCAAGCTACCCATTTATCTCCAAGGTGTAACATCTTGTGGGAACATCTGTCCACTTGATCCGGAGGCCCCTTTTTGCTTGAGCTTGTTTGGGTTTTAGGAAGCTCGAGACAGATGGTGATCCCAGGTGTTGACGACACTGAGGCCACCATCCTCCCTACCGGGAACAGGCCATTCTCTGACCCTTTGTTCTCAACTCTGGGCATTAGAGTTCCTTTGCGGAGATTAAAAAAAACAAAAACAAAAAGCCAACCCATGAGTGGGCCCCACCCAGAGCAGATGGATAAGATCTTTGGGGTTAGGGCACCTGGGTGGCTCAGTGGTTGAGCATCTGCCTTAGGCTCAGATCATGATCCCGGGGTCCTGGGATCAAGTCCCACGTCGGGCTCCCTGCAGGGAGCCTGCTTCTCCCTCTGCCTGTGTCTCTGCCTCTGTCTCTCATGAATGAATAAATAAAATCTTAAAAAAAAAAAGGGTCTTTGGAGGTAGGGCATCCGTAGTTAAAAGAGCTCCCCAGGTGATTTTAATGTGCAGAGCTGAGAGCCACTGGTTTAAGAACAGTGAATGACATATGTGGAATTTAAGAAACAAAACAGAGGAGCATAGAGGAAGGGAGGGAAAAATAAAACAAGATGTCATCAGAGAGGGAGACAAACCATAAGAGATTCCTTTTTTAAAAAAACATTTCAAAAAAAATTTTCATTTATTTATTTGAGACACACACACACACACACACACCCAGAGCATGAGCGGGGGGAGGAAGCAGAGAGAGAGGGAGAAGCAGACACCCTGCCGAGTGGGAAGCCTGACATGGGGCTCGATCCCAGGACCCTGACATTATGACCTGAGCCGGAGGCAGACACTTCACTGACTAAACCACCCAGGTGCCCCTCTGTAACAGACTCTTAACCATAGGAAACAAACTGGGGGTCGCTGGAGGGAAGGAGGGAGGGGGATGGGGTAACTGGGTGATGGGCATGAAGGGGGGCACATGATGTGACGAGCACTGGGTGTTATAAAAGACTGAGGAATCACTGACCTCTACCTCTGAAACTAATAATACACTATATGTTAATTAATTGCATTTTAAAAACCCAGTGAGGGTACCACAGAAAGCAGAGACCCCAAACTCATGGCACTTTGTTTGTTTGTTTATGTATTTACTTACTTCCTGCCTGGGGTGCTCATGGCCTGATGTAGGTGTCTTGGATTTTCAGCCTCTTTGTCCTGGATATTGCGCTCTGAGAGAGGCAGGTGTTCCAGAGGTTGAGGGTTTGGGCTCTGAAGCCAGGTGACCTGGGTTCGAATTCCGCTTCTCCCTCTTTACAGGTTGTGTGTCTTGGGACAAACCCCATAACCTCTCTGAACCTCAGTTTCCCTATTTGTAAAATGGGGTTCATGAGAGTACCGGTCTCAAGGAGCTGTGGAGATCAAATAGGGTGATGCATGAAAAGTCTATAGGACGGGGCTTGGCAGGCAGTGAGTGTCAGCTATGATTTGACAGCAAAGACTGCATCTTCTTCACTCCAGACCCGCGTTAGACTCTGCTGGCACCCACAACGGCCTCCTAGGCAGCATTTTATCCTGCCTTGATCTCATTCCCCAGAAAGCTTGTTTGCCAACCCAGCTTATCCCGGTTGTGGATCAGAATCACTGGGAGAGCTCTTGGAAATGCAGATCACCAGGCCCATCACCCCCTTACTGCCTGCATATCCCTAATGACAGTTCTGATCCCGGAGGTCTTGGGTGGGGTCCAGGGAGTTGGGATTTGGAAATGCCTCTCAAGTGACGTTAATGCTCAGCCTGGGCTGAATAACTCAATGTGATAAGTTACACCTCGAGTATAACCTCGTGTATTACTCGACGTGAGCCCATCGGCTTTTATTTGCACACACATTCACCTAGAAGACAAAAGTTCTTTGGGAGTCTTGTTTTTTTTTTTTTTTTTAAGATGTTATTTATTTATTCATGAGAGACACACGGAGAGAGGCAGAGACACAGGCAGAGGTGGAAGCAGGCTCCACGCAGGGAGCCCGACGTGGGACTCAATCCCGGGACTCCAGGATCACGCCCTGAGCCGAAGGCAGATGCTCAACCACCGAGCCACCGAGGCGCCCCGGAGTCTTGGTTTTTGATTCAGACAAGATAACTTTGCCGAATTATGTTCTAGTGGTAGGGGAAGTTTTCCATGAAGACATTTATATTTTCTCTCAGTCTACCCCGTGGTGGCTGAGAAACATAATTTGCAGCAACTCCAGGCAGGAGGCAGAGTCTTTTCTCCTACCCCTCCCCTCCCCACCTTGAACCTGAGTTGGCCTGTGAGTGTCATTGACCAGGTTGTGTGAATTCTGGAGCCCAGGTCTCCATGTGACCTGTGGCTGTCACCTTCGCCCCTTGGGATGCTCTTCTGAGACCACCATGTAAGGAAGCCATTTAGCCGACTAGAAGGCCCCATGGAAGGTAACTGGGATGCCCCAGCCAGTGGCCAGATGCACAAGTAAGGCTATGTTGGACCTTTCATTCCAACTGACCACAGTCTGAACACAGTGGCCTGAGGGAGTGAGCAGACACAGCCAGCAGAGAAACTGTCTCGCCAACTCGCAGAACTGTGAGGAATCATTAGTCATTATTGTTTCATGCCACTATGTTTTGGGCTGTGTTTTTTTGTTTGTTTGTTTTTGTTTTTGTTTTTCTTAAGACACACACACAGAGGCAGAGGGAGAAGCAGGCTCCATGAGGGAGCCTGATGCAGGACTCGATCCCAGGACCCTGGGATCATGTCCTGAGCCAAAGGCTCAACCATTGAGCCACCCAGGTGCCCCTGTTTTTTCTTTTCTTTAAAAAAGATTTATTTATTTGAAAGAAAGATAGATAGAGAGAGAGAGACAGACCATGGGAGCACAAGCAAGGGAAGAGGAAGAGGCAGAGGGAGAGAGAGAATCTCAAGCAAACTCCCCCCTGAGCACAGACCCTGACACAGGGCTTGATCTCACGACCCTGAGATCATGACCTGAGCTGAAACCAAGAGTCGGAGGTTTAACTGGCTGAGCCACCCTGACACCCCTTTGGGCTTGTTATTTATGTAGTAATAGATGCCTGAAATAAGTCTTATTCCCTCCTTTCAACTCAGAATCTCCATCAGTAGGAAAAGTCTCTAGAATAAGGGGCCAAATCGATGGAGTGGAATGAACAACACTTGTTCCCCCAATCCCATAGGAGTTGACCCTGGGTCTCAGACTTAGCCCAACGAGCTAAACAGCCCCAGAGGCACACACAGGAGCTACTGGGGCCAAGGTGATATGGACCCCAACTGGCCCATTCATCCCGTAGGTGGCCTGAGTCTCCAACTGTCTCCACCATCCTCTGCACCGTAGCAGTACCCATTCTGTAGCCCCAGGGCCTTGGAAAACCTGGCGCAATCATGAATGAGTTAAACGCTATCTGATCATAAGCCAGAGGGCCTGTTTTCATTTTCAAAACTCTGTGTGTCAGTGACTCTAATGCAATGTCCAGCAATGTCTTGAGCAAGTGACCGGCAGGGGACATAGGATGCTGTTTACTCAAGATAGCCCCATCACGCAAAAGCAGCTTGCCTAACCAGGTTTGTAAGTGCTTGTTACGAGACCACCATTGCAACAGGGATGGCCCTGGGTGATGGTCCCAGGAAGGGACTGGTCCCCCCAAGGCCTCTTTTCAGAACCCTTGGGACTCTGGGTCTCTGAGAAAGAGCAGAGAAAAAGCAGAGTTGGGAAATCCCACTCATGAGAAATGGTCCTGTTAAGGATGAGTGTCCTGGGGAGAAAAGCTTCATGCTGCCCTGGAAAGAGCTAGCCCGCAGGTCACAGGAGGCTGGAGGGGTAGCTGGGACTTGTGGAAGGTGAGAACAATGTGGTCTGGCCCATAGGCCAGTTAGTTGCTGAAAGGGTTCTGGGAACGGTTGGTCTGGGTAATGGGTCCATGGGGTTGGGATGGTCTAGAAGGTCATTCTCTAGCACCAAAACCGTGGTGAGTCGATAGCCACGTGCCCAGCCTACTCTCAGGGCAGGTCTTGTGGGTGTTTGCCTGACAGTCCAACTTTCCAACCCTTTATCCTTTCTAACCGTTTCTCTGGGCCAGAATCTGAATTACCACCACCACCCACCCCCTCATTTGAAGAGTTCTTTATGATTTAAAAGTGCTTTCCTATGTTCTCTCAGTTAAGACATAGACATTATCATACCCATTGTGCTGTGGGGAAAATTGAGGCTCGGAGAAGTTAAATGTCTGGTACGGGATTCTAAGTCTGTGTGTCCTGGAAATAGAAAGTGCGTTAGAAACGGGTACTCACATTTTGAAAGCATAAATATAGGGGCGCCTGGGTGGCTCAGTTGGTTAAGTGTCTGCCTTCGTCTCAGGTCACGATCTCAGGGTCCTGGCATCGAGCCGCACGTTGAACCCCGCATCGGGCTCTCTGCTTAGTGGGGAGTCTGCTTCTCTCTCTGCCCCTCCCTCTGCTCGTGCTCTCTCCTCTCTCTGTCTCAAATAAATAAATGAAATAAAATAAATAATAAAATAATAAAAAAATAAATAAAAGTAAAACTAAACAGGTAACGTTAACTTTAATATATTTTAACCCAATATATCCCAAATGTAATTATTTTAATATGCAATCAATATAAAAATTGTTGAGCCATGTCACATTCTTCATGCATCTGAAGTCTCAGAAATCTGGGGTGTATTTTATGCTATAGCACTTCTCAGTTTGGACTTGTCGTGTTTCTAGTGCTAAGGGGTCTCTACGACTATTGGACGCAGAAGTTCTAGAACTTCTGACTCTGTGGTCTTTCTCCTTCCCTATAGCTTTTCTGCTCTCCTGTAATATGCATCCTGTCCCCCCATTTCTAAAAGGAGGTTCTTGGGCCAACATATTTCCACAGTCTTTTCCAACTCTGAGGTTCTCTGAGTCCAGAGCGAAGCCAGGGTTCTCTCCAGGCATCTCTTAGTCCCGTGACACAGAAGATCCTGGAAACACGGACCCTGAAACCCGCCACAGGCAGCTGTGCTTCTTCCTCCGTGGCCTGCAGGGGTGGACAGGGAGAGCCACGCAGATGCAGGGCCACGGACATGAGTCCCCCCAGACTCCCAGATACAGATGCCCGGCACACGGTTAGAAACCCAGAGACACAGCCCCGGTTGAGGGAGAGCGGGGACAGTGGGGACAGCTAGCCCGAGCGTCTCTTTCTGTTCTTGTACGTGGAACCCACTTGCCACCAGGGGCCATCCAGCCCCTCGAGATCCAGATGAAACTACCATGGACATTCCAAACCCAAACCCTAGTCCGTCTCTTCTAGTTTTTTTCTGTGCACATATGTGTGCCTGTGTGTGCGTGCACGTGTGTGTCAGTGTGTACACGCGGGTCACTCCGTACACGTGGCTATTGGGTTACTGTGCTAGAAGTATTTCTGACCATGGGCTGTGGTGCAGCAGAGTTTGACAGCCACCATCCAGAGGTTCCCATGGCCCCTCCCAGCCTCGCCCTGCCTCCCACGTACCTGTCAAGGTATTTCTAACTCTCCTCTCCCCACACCCTAAACAAAGGCAGTTGTTTCTTGCAGAGGAATCCTGGTGTCAGCTCTTAATTCCTATACTTTTTCTGTCTTTAATCAGTGGCTTGAGATTATAAGTGGGCAAGACTTTTTTTTTTTAAGATTTTATTTATTCATGAGAAACAGAGAGAGAGGCAAAGACATAGACGGAGGGAGAAGCAGGCTTCTTGCAGGGAGCCCAATGCGGGACTTGATCCCAGGACCCCGGGATTACGCCCTGAGCCAAAGAAGACGCTCAACCACTGAGCCACCCAGGCGTCCCTGGGCAAGACATTTTAACCTGGTGTCTCCAGCTCCCCAGCCATCTGCCCAGCTCTGCTCCCTGGGGGCTGAAGACAGGTGTCTCCTGGGGGAGGGGAGACCTTTCTACCTGCAGCCGGGTACCTGTCCCCTGTCCCAGCATCGGTATACCCACATGCACGAAGTGCTCTTTCCAAGGTCTCACCTGATCTCATTGCATTTTCAAAATAGTCTCATGAAGTACGTACTATTATTATCCAGATGCTAGGAGAGATACAGCTGAGACGGGGAAGTGACTAAGCCGCCCGGGATCATGCACCTTGGAAGCGATGTCCCTGGGATTCTGTTTCGGTTCTGTCCTGGTCTCCATCCCCGGCCTTTTCAGGGCTTCCTGGCCTGGGTCTGTGAGTGAGTGACCCTGGCTGGGCCACCTCCAAGCCCTTTGTAACTCCGATTGCTCACCCCTCCATGGAAGGATGTTCCCTGAGTGTCTCTCTCGGCTCCTGGAAGTATTGCCCAATGCCCTGTTTGTCAAATGGTCGACATGATCCAGTGTTTTGAAATAAAGTTCTTTAAGAGAAGGCAAAAGGTTTTTTGTTTGTTTGTTTGTTTCTTAAGTTTTATTTATCTATCTATTTAGTTTTGTTTTTCACGTGGAGCAGAATCCTTCTGCACTGTGGGAGGGGTGCGTGATCTCAGGTCGCCAAAGAAATCTGTCCCGACTCAGAAGACAGAAACCTGACTAGACTTTCAGGGCTTTTCAGGAGAAATCGGTTCTCTCCCCAGAGTGACTGCAGGAGGGGTGGAGGCAGTTCATGAGGCCCAGCGAGGAGGGAGAGGGAGGGAGGATGAGATAGCTCTGGAGCAGAAAGGTTGGGGCGGGGGGTATAGGATAGAATGAGCCCTCAGCTCCCCGTGGAGAACATTCGGTGTGGGGTCGCGTGTGCAGGTAATAGATGCCGGGATTGGGGTGGGCTCTTTGGGGTGGTGCCAGAAGTGGGAAGATGATTACAGAGGTTAGTGGTATTCAGGGGCAGTGCTGGGGTGGGACTTGGGGTTTGTCCCCATGTTTTGGTTGGGGTGTAGGATTACAGTTTGACTAGCGTATCAAGAGCGTGTTCAGCACAAGTAATAAGAGAACTCAACTTACTGCAGTTTAAATAATGAGGGGGTTATTTTTTTTTCTCGCAGAGCAAGACATCCAGAGGTGAGCAAGCAAGAGCTGGTGCAGAAACTCAACAGTGTTGTCCGGATCCAGGCTCCTAAAATTTTTTTTGACTTTTCTAAATCTTTGTGCTCTGCCATCTTGGTGTGTTGACTTGCGGCCTTGGGGTTGGGAGATGACTGATGTGCCTTGTTGAGGCATCATGCCCACGGGCCCCGCAGGAGGAAGGAGGGAAAGATCACACCAGCTGGGGCTGTTGCCTTTTTATTGGGAAGTCATAAACTTTCCCAGATACACTGCCCCCCTTCCCGGCAGACTTCTGCTTATATTTCACTGGTCAAAACCATGCCATATGGTAACCCCTGAACTGCAAAGGAGATGGGGAAGTTGATGATTTGGCTTTCCCGCCTTTCTACTAAAGGAGGACATGGGAGAAGGAGGTTGGGGTCAGTGTGGGTTGGCCAAACCCTAGAGCTGCCCCGAGTGGGAGATGGAAGTGCATGGAGGCATGGGGTCTGCAAGGTAGGTACCATGGTGGTTGGGAAGGTGGTCTCAAAGGAAGAAAACCGCCTTTTCATTAAAGGCCCCGGGGAGTTCAGCTCTGCTAGCCATGGAGCTCTTGGCGGGCTACCTACCTTGTCCAGGCTCTGGTTCCCATGTGTGTCTGCACCTTCCTTGAGGGACACGTGCACTGCTACGTGTAAATGCCCAGCACGGGGCTCAGCACCTAGGAGGTGCCTAGCAATGGGGATTTTGTCATTATATGTGTGAATGTGTACGAGGAGGTGTGGTAGGTTCAACAAGGTGCAGGGGGGATGGTATATTCAAAGTCTGCTTCCTCCATCACTGCCTTGGCCAGAAACTTGATCTCAAGAGTAAGCTTTTAAGTCTTAGGTCACTTCTTTTTGTATTTCAGGCAGACTCTCTCAAAAGGCTTATAGGGTAGGGGTTGGCATTTGGCCCCTTGCAGGGCAGGAACCCCACCCCCCTACCCGGGAGCACAGGGAAGGCCGCAGGAAGGGGTGGGGGTGTGGGAGGCAGGTGGATTGCTCCCTTTCTTGAGGACAAGTGGGTTCAGGTAGGGTGCTTAGCACTTCCTCACTGTTCCTTCCAATAGTCCTAGAAGGGGAATGTCATCACCCCCATTCTAAATGCCAGGAAGCTGAGGCTCAGAGAGGGGAGTTTGGGTGTCCAGGATGGCACAGCTTGCACTGTGTGCGGACCCTGGAGGGTGAGGACAGCCCCAGAGCATGCGGTGTTGGAGGTCGAGAATCCCCAGAGCTGGAGTCTCTTGGAGTGGATGGGCATGGGGTGCTGTGTGAGGAGGAGAACACCCAGCTTCCCAGCCGCAGGCCATGAAGAGACTGGGGCCATGGCTTTGAAGAAGCCTCGTGGACTCATTTCCACCTGGCGCACTGGCTTTCCCCCGCTGCCCCCCAAGAGCTCCAGGCTCCAGGCAGCCCCAGGAGGATCCTACTCAAGAGTGTTCTTGCAAGGCCTCCCCAGGGCTAGTCTCCTCGGCGCTGTTATCCCTGGGCCTTTGCACATGACATTCCATCCCTCAGGTGGCCTCTTCCTCTCCGACGCCCACTTTCACAAACGTGGCACCCATGTTGCCTCCTCCAGGAAGTCTTCTCTGACTGTCCCCACCCACCACACACACCTGCTACCCATCATCAGCACTTAGAGGGCACGTGGCTTCTGCAGAACCGTCCAGCTTTACACAAAACGAAAATGCAGATGTTCAGGGCAGATGAATAAAGGAAACTCTTCTTCCCTTTACAAAAGATCCAACACCTGCCTCTGTTACATGTCAACCATGCGTAGAAAACAATTTGATGTACGGACATTAGGTCTATGCCCCGACCACCGTGAAGGCCGAAGATGAAGGACACTCGTGCTTATATTCAATCATCCACATGTTGTAATTTTAAAAAAAACAAAACACAAGTTGAATTCTTTCCCCGTCCCCTCGTCCTCCTTTTGATGGGAAAACAACATAAAAATAACATAAAAGATTTCTTTTTTTGGAAAAAAAGAGAAAAAAACCTTTCCGCCCATAAACACTCTTATTTTTGAACATTCCAGTCCCTGTTCACATGCATGCCGATTTAAATAGCTGCAATCGTGGAACTTTACTTGGCTGCCGGGCCCTGAGCTTCCTGAGAGGAAGCGGAGACTCATGTCATTCACCGGGCAGCCAGCAGAGTGCCAGCCAGTGCGAGACGCCGGGCACGGGGCTGTTACTGTCGCCGGTACTACTAGCCTGGTTGAGTTGAGCCACCGCTGCCTTCATCTGGCGATGGCAGGCACCCCCTCCTCCACCAACGCCCCCACCAACATGACCCTCATGACAATCTTGCAGGGTAGATATTTTTCCTCCGTTGCACAGAAGGAGACAGCCCCTTAAGGGACCTGCCCCTGCTTACTCATGGAATTACACAGTGGCCGGGCTGGGATTTGAACCAGGACCAGCTTAGAGCCTCATATTTTCATTGCAGTAAGTTTTTTTTTTTTTTTAAGATTTTATTTATTTACTCATGAGACACACACACACACACACACAAAGAAAGAGAGAGAGAGATTGAGAGAGAGAGAGGCAGAGACACAGGCAGAGGGAGAAGCAGGCCTCATGCAGGGAGCCTGATGTGGGACTCGATCTCGGGTCTCCAGGATCAGGCCCTGGGCTGAAGGCAGGTGCTAAACCGCTGAGCCCCCCGGGCCGCCCTAATTGCAGTAAGTTTTCTCAACCTCAGATCTAGTCACATTTCGGGTGGATAATCTTGACTGTGTGGGGCTGTCCTGGGCATTACGGGATGTTGAGCAGCATCCTCCGCTAGATGCCAGTGCCCCTCCCACCCCATGTGACAGCAAAACGTGTCTCCAGACACTGGGAATTCATACCCCAGGGTGAGAACCACTGCGGTACAAGAGAGGCTAGCAGCCTGCTGTTTCCCTGATGTCCTTCCCCGTGTTCAGGGCTGCATAGACAGCGGGTGCCGATCTGTGCGGTTGCCGGCCGGAGCCCCTGGCTGTGTGGGTTTGTGGTGGGTCCAGAGGGAGGCCCCGGCTACGTAAGAGGAGCTAAAATAAGGGCTCCTGTCCAGTCTCGGCCGTCCTACCTGCCCGGCTGCAGAACCTCCTGGCACCCTCGCCAAGAATTGGGGACATACCTGCCCCTTGCTACGTAAAGCTGTGTTTGGGGGGATTTGCACCTCTGAGGTGAGGCCTTGGCAGCTCTCGGCCCACTCAGTGGCATTGTGCAAAATTAGAAAAATGCAACCCCTCCTCAGCCCTGTTCCAGGGCAGAAGGATTGGTGAGCAGAACATGGGCTGGACTCCTGCTTCTACTTACCATCTCCGTGGTCCTTGCAGAGTCCACAACCTGCACAGCCGTTCACGGCCACTCTGACTTCGAGAATGTTTTGCTAGTTCTCTTTCGCCTTCATCATCCCTTGGCAAACAGAGCCTGGGTAATGGAAGCCCACGGATAAAGCCTAAACCTGCCTTTTGACCTAAAACTCCCCTTTGCCTCTCTCAGCTTTGACTTACTCATTTATTCATTCAACAAATATAATAAACATCTGTGCGGCAAGCCTCACTGTAGGAACTTGGGGTTGGAGCATCAGAAATGAGGCAGTATACATAGAGCTATGATTGTCAAAGTCTTGTTTAGGGACACTTTTAGGGGATTTTGTGAGATCCTAGGATTTTTTTTTTTAATATTTTACTTATTTATCCATGAGAGACACACAGAGAGAGGCAGAGAGACACAGGCAGAGGGAGAAGCAGGTTCCCCGTAGGGAACCCGACGCAGGACTTGATCCCACGACTCTGGGATCACAACCTGAGCCAAATGCAGACGCTCAACCACTGAGCCGACTCAGGCGCCCTAGGATTTTCTTCCTATACTTTAACTCATATAGCACGTTGTAGCACACTGAATGCAGAAGCAGATGTGGAAATCCACCTGCTTCTCTTAAGTTCAACGTTAAGGAAGTTTGCCAAATGTAAAACAGTGCCACCCTTCTTACTAATTTTTGTTTCATTTTAGAAAATAGGGTTATTTTTCATGAAAATATACTGTTTATGCTAATATAAAATCGGTTTGTTATTGTTAAGTTAATAAAGACAAACTTTTCCTTATTTTTATTTTATTTTTTTTATTTTATATTTTATTTTTTTACATTTCCTCATTTTTAATTGCTAATGGAGCAAATATGAATGGATACAACCCACAGAAAGGAAAGCTTGCAGGGGACCTCAGTTGGCTTCAGAGCACAAGTGTGCCTGAGGCCGAAGGTCCAGAACTGCTCGAGCAGTGGGCAGAGCTCTGGGCCGGAGGCCGGCTGGCCTGGGCTAGCGAGATGGGAACCTTGGGCAAGTTCTTTAACTTTCCAGAGCCTTGATTTTCCTTCCTTCCTTCCTTCCTTCCTTCCTTCCTTCCTTCCTTCCTTCCTTCCTTCCTCCTTCCCTCCCTCCCTCTCTCTCTCTCTCTCTCTTTCTTCTTCTTTCTTTCTTTCTTTCTTTCTTTCTTTCTTTCTTTCTTTCTTTCTTCTTTCTTTCTTTCTTTCTTTCTTTCTTTCTTTCTTTCTTTCTCTTTTTCTTTCTTCTTTCTTTTTAGATTTTCCTTATTTATTCATGAAAGACACAGAGAGAGGCAGAGACAGGCAGAGGGAGAAGCAGGTTCCCTGTAGGGAGCCCGATGCAGGACTGGATCCCAGGACCCCGGGATCACACCCTGAACCGAAGGCAGACACTCAACCACTGAGCCACCCAGGTGCCCTCAGCCTCAGTTTTCTCGTCTGTAAAATGGGAGCCCCATGCACCCCAACCCCGCCCAAGGGCGATGGTGAGAATTTCTGCTTGCTCCTCGGAGCAGAGGGGCTGGGGGTTCTCGAGGAGAGCTGGGGGCTGGCTTTCACGGGGACGTGTCGAGTGAGCACTGCCACGGGGCTGGGGGGTTTAGCAGCCTCCCCCGCAAGGTAAATACGTGCGGATTGGGAAAGTTGGTCAAAGGGGAGGAATTCAGTTTGTGAAATCATTTCAAAGGGGAATGGGAGACGACCTGCTTTGCCCTTGATTATTTTGATGGTAACCACTTTTAAGTTCTGGAAAACTCAGCTCACCGTCTCTGTCTCCCTCTCCTTCTCCTGGACAGAGAGGCCTTCTCAGGGTGCAGAGGAGCCGGGCCTTGCTGGGGTCACCCGGGGGAGCTGGGCGCCATGGCCTCTAGGTGCCCAGCCCTGGGAGCAGCCTCGGAGGAGTCCAAAGACCCAGGCAAGGCTCCGGCCCACCCTGGGGGAGGGAAGGGGGGGACCATGGATGAGCCCTGACCCGGCCCACCGAGGTGGGACCTCGCCACCCTGTGGGCCACCCTGGGGCAGCCAGATGGTTCCTCCATCAGCCGGTTATGGGACTCAGTTTCCACCACGTGAGAATTCTTCCTCGGGCTGAGGTTCCTGTTTACCTGAAAACACCTAGCGAAGTATAAATAACAGAACAACTTGTCACCAGCCGCTACACCTTCTGGTGGCCTTAGTTATTTGATAGCAGGGCTTTGGGCCCGTGGGATGGAGGACAGCTCTGATTTGAATGCCACTTGGCTCTACTGACCTTCTAGCCTGTCTCTGCTGCTCCTTCTCCTGGTGCCCCTCGGGCCCATCCCGGTGCTACGACCACTCCTGACCTGGAGGAGGTGGGTCCCAGCTTTTCAGTTTCCTGCATCCGTTCTCCCCATCTCTCTGCACCCTTTTGCCTTATTGATTCCAATTCTGGGTTCAAGCCTTTTATGGCCTGAGCCAACTTGGTTAGATCCCGGGAAAGGCCAAATCGGAAGTTTGCATCATAATATTTAGGAACCTGGTCTCTAGTCTAATCCTGATGCTGCTGCTTAGCTGCTGTCCTTCTAACGAATTTCTGGCCACTTACCCTCAAGCTCTGGCTGATGCGGTAGGCGAACAAAGTTCTCCCAATATCCACGTCCTAATCCCCGGGCCCTGAGCATTTGTGACCTCACATGGTAAAAGGGACTCCGCCGCTGTGATTAAGTTAAGGCTCTTGAGATGGGGAGATTATCCTGGATTGTCGTGTGGGCTTGATGTAATCACAAAGGTCCTTCTAAGAGGGAGGCAGGAGGGTCTGAGTCAGAGGAGGAGGTGTGATGCTGAAAGCAGAGGTTGGATTGATGTCATTGATGGTAGGAAGATGGAGGAAGGAGTCCCGAGCCAAGGAATGCACGTGGTCTTGAGCTGGAAAAGGGCAAGGAAACACGTTCTGTCCTGGAATCTCCGGGAAGGAATCCAGTCCCGCCCAGAGAAACCCATTTCGGACTTCTGACTTCCAGAACTGTGATATAATAAATTTGTGTTTTTTGAGCTGCTAAGTCTGATCATTTTGTGATAGTAGGAAAAGGAAGCGAGCACAGTTAGGAATGGGGGTTAGCAGCGGCCGCTGCCGTGGCAGGTAGATACCTCTCAGGTGCCGTGAGGTCTCCTGGTGTAAGTGGTGCTGGGCTCTATCCTGTCGGGGCTCACAGTCCGGCTGTGACAATCGGGTTCAGGGCAAGTGACTCCAATGACAGGTGCAGAGCCGTAAGCCCCAGGGCGAAGCTGCAGATCATGTGCAGACGACGGAGATGCTGCTTCGGGTCAGTGGGTTTAAAGGGGGATCAGAAGTGGCGTTCGAGTTGGTCCTGAAGGGAAGGGCAAGGTCCCCCCAAAGGGCGGAGGGAACAGTCTGCACGATAGCGCGGAAGTGGGAAAGCACAGTATGAGTCTGGAAGCGGGAGGAGAGTTGGGTTCGGAGCCAGGGATTTGTATCAGGCCCCGGCTACGAGCAATAGAAAACCCCAGCTCGTGGCACCCAGAGAGCAGTCCTGAGGCAGGGCGCTTCCAGGTTGGCCAATGTGACGGCTCAACTCTCTTGCCAGGGACCCGCGTTCTTTCCCTCCCCTGTTTTGCCACCCTCACCTCACAAATTTTGCCATGTCCTGTCCCCCCGATGGCCACAGGAGGGTGGCTGCTGATTCAGGTGCCACATGTAGATCTGACCGTCCAGCAGAGGACAGGGGAGTCCCTCTTCACAGGAATGTCTATTTATCAGCAAAGAAGCCTTCTCTGGAAGTTCTCACTCTTCTCTGCGTGTTTTCAAGGCCAGAATTTTCTCTGGCTTGGGGAGCCATGGAAGGTTCTAGAGGAAGAGGTGACCTGATGAGAGGCGAGCTTTTGAGCGGTCACTCTGGCATCGTTACGGAGTGGAGAGGAGTCCTTGGAGGCGGAGAGGCCAGCTGAGAGGCTACCGTCTCACCTGTCCAGGTGAGAGGGCAGTGGGAATGAAAAGGACAGGATGGAAGTGAGATGCATCGTGGAGGTAGAGCAGGAACTGGGCATCAGTTCCTTCTTTCCCCACGTTGAACCCATCACCAAGTCCTGTTGGCATGGATCTGTCTGGTGTCTCTGTCTTCACAGATGATACCCTGGCTTCTGTCTGCTGCTCCTCCTGCCTGGCTCATGGCATTGGTGTCTACGCCACCCTTCCTGCCACCATTTTTGCTTTCCTGTGATCTAGGGTGTCTCCAGCTGGACACTATTGACATCTTGGGTCACATAATTCCTTGTCATGGGAGGCCGTCCTGTGCGCTGCAGGTTGTGTAGCAGCGGCCTGGCCTCTACTGGGACAGGTGATCGATGCCTGTAGTACCCCCACCCCCAGTTTCAACAACCAAAAATGTCCGTGGACGTGACCACATGTTCCCTGGGGGCAGAGTCACCCCGGTTGAGAACTGCTGCTGCAATCCTTTCCTCCATAGCTGTCTGATTGTTCTTTAAAATGGCAAATCTGAGGGAGTCACCCCTTTGTCTCCCATCTTACAAGTCTTCAGAGGCTTCCCTTACACTCCTCACCCTGTGGCAAGCCCTTTGACTTTTAGGCCCAGCTCTTCCTCCCTCTCTCCAAGCCTGCTGCCATCACACCGGTCTCTCTGCTCCCCTAGGCTTTCCCCATGGAGTTGTTTCTTCTGCCTGAAACATCTCCCATCTCTTTGCCTGGCTGCCCCCAAGCATCCCTCAGACCTTGGTTCCAATGTGACTTCTTCCAGGAAGCCCTGTATGGTTCCTCCTAGTCTCTCACTTCAGGAGGTGTGTCCTCCAGTAGTGCTCGGGTCGGTGGTGGTGGTGGTGTGTGTGGGGGGTGGTGGAGAAGCATCTGGGGAGGGGCCACCGCGACCCTAGCTCCTCGGCCTTTGAGAGTCAGGGCCATGCTGACAGCTCGGTGGCCCTGCTTGCCCACATCTTGGCACCTCACCCCGGGTGGCTGGAGGCAGCCAGTTGGGAGTCGTTGGGTTTTTCACAATGAGTTTCCTGAAAGTCACCCCGACTCAGGGCTGGGGATAGCTGGGTGCAGGCCAAGGGGGGAAACATAGAAAGAGAAAGATACTTCCTGTTAGACCGCGGAGGCCTGGGAGGGGGGGCCGAAGGGACAGGGCACCCAGGCCCAGAGCCAAAGGGACTGTGGAGGGCCCTCCGCAGACCCCCGGGACCCTCACCCACAGTCCTGTGGCTGGGGGTGGGCACAACCTCCCGCGGCCAGGTCTGCCCAGGTCTGCCCAGGCTGGCTCGCACGCCTCTCCCCTGTCCCTTGCCCAACCCTATCCAGGTTGGGGTCCTGTTCTCTGTCCACTTGACTGAGCTGGCTGCTGCCTTCGGCTCCCCTCTTACCCTTGTTAAGACCCCGGAGTGGTTGCTTTCAAATCTGCTTACGAGAAAAAGGAAGGAAGCGAGGACTTCCCTCTCACAGAGGCCACCACCCCAGGGAGGCCAAGCCACAGGAGGTGGCTGCTTCTAGCTCCCCTGGAGCTCCAGGAATGAGGGGCCTTCCTGCCTATGCAAGAGCCCTCCCCCACCCCACAGAGTGCTCTACTCTCCTGGCCACCCATGGGCTCCTTTCTCGAGTGGGGGGGGAGGCAGATATTAGACATATTGAATAACCAGCCTGCCTTGGCTACTGCCCATTCGTAATGGACTCCCATCAGCCGTAACGCCTCCGCCAGGTGGCCAGACCAGTAGACTACGCCCTGCCTTTTGTTTCTTCCTTCAGGCCCCAAATTTTATCCGCTCATCCCTCATTTTGCAGCTGCCTGCCAGCAGCTCCAGGATCTTGAGCAGGCTTTATTAAACCCCCTGAGCCTTAGTTAACGAACCCGTCCAATGGAGACGTAAAACTAACATCCATTTTTCAGGGTTGATCTGGCAATTCGGTGACGCCGAAAAGCTACTCTCACCACGGCTGGCACATCACAGGCTTATGGTTCCTGTGACCACACGGCCTCGTTTGCCCGGGACAATCCGGTCTATGCCTGCTGTCCTGGTGCAATTATTCACAGCATCCCCTTTCACTCTCAAAATGGTCCTGGTTTGGACCATAAATCACATACTTGCTCTCTGTTCTCTTCCCCCGTCTTGATGGCTGGAGTCTCTCTGCCTCTGGCCAGTGACAGCCTGTGTGGAGGAAAAACACTGGATCCGCTCTGAGTTCTTGTCCCAGCATTGCCACCAAGCGCGACGTGGACAAGCGGCCTCCCCTGAGCTTCTGTTGCCCCAGCTGTGGGCACAATGCACCCACCCCCTGCAGGCGCGGCTCTGCGTTGATCTGGGCTGTGCCCCCGAGGCCTGGCATGCAGCAGGTGCTTAGCTGGGTAGATGCCCCAGTGAAGGGGCCTTAGCTGGGACTCCTGCCCCTGCTTCCCACGCACGGGGATCCCCGGCCCCTGAGTCAGGGCCAGCATGTGCCTGTGGTCCGTGCTCCTGAGGCGCCCCAAGCCAGGCGAGGCAGGAGAGAAGGCCCCAGGCACAGGGCCCGGCTTGGATCCAGTTGCTCCCGAAGGTTACCCCGACCTCTCTGAGTGCTCACTCCTCCAGCCTCAGGCTGAGAGATTGGCCAAGTTGGTCTCTCAAGCTGCTGCCCATCCGAGCTGCGTCTCTAGCTTCAGGTGCCACATATTATAATGCGCTTAGGGACACCAAGACCCTGGTTTGGATGCCGACTCTGCCTCCCAGTGACGGTGGAACCTCGGGCAAGTCACTTAACCTCTCAGACCATTTTCTCAAGGGAACAATAGGCACTTAACATCTGTCCCTCCTGCCAGGCTCTGCTGGTGACAGGAATGCCGCTGCCAACCCCTCTCCTCCTGACATCTCTCCGCCTGGGGAGGGAGGGCAGGACCAGGTGTCCTCAAGAGGTGGGTGAGAGCCTGGTCACCCATCCCCACACCGTGTCTGAGTCCAGAGAGGTGTGGTTTGTGGCCTAAGGAAGATGTAAAATGCAACCTACCAAGAGGGGAAGGTTCAACAACAACAAAAAAAAATGCCCCAGAAAGTGGCAAATGTGGACACAAAGTAGGGCCAGCCCCACTGGTGATGTTCCTAATTCCAGGACACACGTTTCCTGAGCACCTACTAGGTGCCAGCAGTGGCACACACGTGGCTCCGTTTCATCTTTAGCACGACTCTGAGAAGTGAGCCTTATCACTCCCACTTCAGGAGGAAGTGTAGAGGGCTTGCCTTGCTCAGGGAGCTCACACTTGTTCTCAGCTGAGGGGAGACTGTCACCTTCCCCATCTGGGGTGTGCGGGAGCTCGTGCCCCTCGTGTTCCTCCCTGCCACTGGGGACGGCCCCCCCTTCCGTCCTCCCCATGTCCTGAGCCTTGCCTCCCACCTGCTTCTCAGGGATGCTTTGAAGATGGTTGAGAGTGTGCTTTCCCAGAGCTCCCAAGGCCTCCTGGAGCCTCACCTGGGCAGTGTGTTATTAGCTAAGGCACAATGACAGCCGCACAGCAGCCTTAATGAATGCTCTCCGAACATCCTGTCACCGAGGCCGGAGGCAGGCATCATTAGCTCCATTTTAGAGATGGGAAAGCTGAGGCAGGGATCATCATTTGTGACCTGCCCACAGTGTCACGATGAGTCAGTGGAGGCCTGATGCAGCTCTTCTCGCCGTTTGTTCTCCTTCCTTCCCGAGGAAAGGAGGGTGAGAAAGAAGAATTGCCAACCATGGGAACTTCTGGCCTTTCCTTAGAGAGGCTGGGTGGGGGGGGGGGGCCAGCTTGGCAGGGCCGGGCCCTAGGCTGGAGCAGAGACAAACGAGGAGGAGTCCGGAGCCCCCTCCCTCCCTGGACACCAGCCCCACACCTTCTCCAGCTGTTATGTTGAGACTCAGACCATGGCCAAGGTGGTGCTTGTGTGTGTGTGTGTGTGTGTGTGTGTGTCCCGGTTCTAGCCTGCAAGGGACGAAACTGATAGGGAGGAGGGAGGTGGCGAGGAGGGCAAAGGACTCACATTTGTTCAGTGCCTTTCATGTTCTCTGTACTTTACGTGCAGTTTGCCATCTCATTCCCATTCTACCGATGAGGCAACTGAGGCCCAAGGGCGTAAGCAATTCATTTCAATTGCACAACAGGTGAGAGGCAAAGTTGAGATTCCAACCAAGGCTCATCTGGCTGGAAAGCTGTTGTTTTGGAAGTAGCCCACCCTGCCCCTTTGGAATTCCTCCGGGAGAGGTGTGGCCTACGCATCTCAGTGTGCACACACACATAGTGTGTGTGGGTGTGCACTGGTGTCGATCATACGGGGCCTGCGTCCAGATGGGCTGCCTTTGCTTTAGTCGGCTCTGCTTTTACTACCTTGAAATTCTTATTCATTTTTGAAAAAGGGGCCCTGCACTTTCGTTTTGCCCCAGGCCCTGGAAATTCAAATTCTGTGGCTAGTCTTGGGTCTATGCCCCAAAGGCTGTAAGATATGATGCTTCTTCTTCTTTTTTGAAGATTTTATTTATTTATTCATGAGAGACACAGAGAGAGGCAGAGACACAAGCAGAGGGAGAAGCAGGCTCCCTGCGGGGGCCCGATGTAGGACTTGATCCCGGGACCCCAGGACCACGACCTGAGCTGAAGGGAGGTGCTCAACCGCTGAGCCATTCAGGTGCCCCAAGATGAGATGCTTCTAAGTTGCCAAGGGTCTTAGGCCAGTCACCTCAGCCCAGTCCAGACAAGGAGTCTGGGGGGGAAAGAGCCAGGTCAGGCTCACATCAGTCACAGGCCCTGAGCCCCAAGGGCCTAGTGAGGACCCTGATGGAGGGAGGTCCTGGGGTTCCACCTGGAGAGATCTGGTATAGGTAGAATTTTTGAGTGATTGAGAGATGCTGGAGAGCAAAGAAAGCGGACCAGGAGGCCTCTGTGCTGCTGCAGGGTGGTGGAGGGCCCGGGTCTAGCTCTTAGTTGAGGAAGTTGCTGAGAAGTCGTTGACCTGTAAAATTCTGATTCTTTGATGTCCAGGACGGCAAGGGAGGGGTGACCACCTTTTTCGTTCAAAAAAACACACTTGGACTACTTTCAAAGCCGTCACCAGAAGAGACTGTGGCCAAAGTTGAAACTGTAGGGGAGGCTCTGGTGCCCTGAGCACATCCCTGCAGCCTGTCTCTGCTTTTCCTTGCAGTTGTGGGGACTGGAGGGTTCTGGGTGAGTTCTGACACTTATTCACAGCTTCCCACCTCAGGCACCAGACACACAACTCTGATTTTCTGCCTCAGGCCCAGCTCTCCAGAGCTGGAGAGCCCATTCAGCCTTGTTCAAGGGTAGCCCAGAAGTCATAGGTCCTAGAAGAATCTAGCTCCTGTGAGGGCAACTTCAAGAGCACACGATTTTATAGACTGTTCTTTCCTTCTCAGACGTAAGCCCCTCATTCCTGTTTCTTGGGGTTATCTCCTAAGTAATCTGTGCAAACCCTAATGTTTATCTCAGGCTCTGTGTTTGGAGGACACATGCAGTTGAGTTACTTACAGTGACTCCCTCTTCTGGATTGACCTTTTGGATTGACCTTCTTGGTGTTTCCTCCTTTGGATTGACCTTCAGAAGCTGACACTGATCTGTTGTATCTCCTTGAGCATGGTAAGCCTTTCATCTTCCAGGAGGGGGAGATTTCGGGCAACAGCCAAACGTGATCCAGGGTGAAGGTTGGGCCTGAGGTAGGTGACCAATCATGCCTGGTGTGGAATGGCCGCTGGCGTGGAGGCCAGAGTAGAAGACTGGCTTTTGCTAAGACTCGGCTTCAAGTCTGATTTTGGTTGTGTCCTTTGCTGTGTGATTTTAGGCCAGTGACTTTGCTTTTCTGGGCTTCACGGGCTTCATCTGTAAAATGAAGGGCAGTCGCACGCGGCTCCCAGATTTGCTGTGAGGATCGGGCATCTTTGTGAGATCATTTTGTGGTCGCTGAACAGCTATACACACAAGGGTTCTGACTGGTTGAAAACAAGATGGTGACAGTAGAGAGTTTGGGGCCGGTAAACTGTGAAGGCTAGTGGCCCATGGGACTGAACACATTTGATCAGTGGGAGCATCACCAGAAAGGCCTCCCCAGGGATGCCTGGGTGGCTCAACAGTTGAGCATCTGCCTTCGGCCCAGGGTGTGATCCTGGGGTCCTGGGATGGAGTCCTGCATCAGGCTCCTTGCAGAGAGCCTACTTCTCCCTCTGCCTGTGTCTCTGCTTCTCTCTCTGTGTGTCTCTCATCAATCAATAAATAAAATCATTGAAAAAAAAAAAGAGAGAGAGAAAGGCCTCCCCAAAGGGCTTCTGGGTGGGGACCACCGTTTTCTGGTTGTGGTCACCCTGGTGTGTGGGTTACGAAGCAGTCCTTGGTCCTCCCTGGGCGTACCTTGGAGATACTCTCCTACAGAGGAACGGTCTCTACAGAGGAATGGTCTCTGTTCCGAGCTTGTTCTGTGGGCGTTCATGAGCTGGTCCTTGAGGAGTAACACGTGACCCCAGGGCTTGGCAGACAGTTGGTACAGTGGCCTGGTGGGTGTGGGCTGGGGGCACTGGTGTCAGTGTACACCCTGTGCTGGGGCCCTCAATCACTCGACAAATATATTTATTGAGCAATTGCTGTGTTCCAGTCACTGTGTGGGTGCGGGGTGCACAGCAGAAAGCCCCGGCCCTTTGGGGAGCACATTCTAATGGGAAGAAAAGCTGATAAACAAACACGGACATGAGATCAGGTGGTGTTCTGAGGGAGCACAAAGTAAGCGGAGGAGCTGGAGGGCCACAGAGGGCTGCTGGCTTAGAATCATGAAAGACGGGATGAGCACTGGGTGTTATTCTGTATGTTGGCAAATTGAACACCAATAAAAAACAAATTTATTATATATAAAAAAAAAAGAATCATGAAAGATTTGGGGTAAAGTCAGGGGCGACGGGGCATACAAAGGCCCGGACGTGGGAGAGAGAACAGAGAGGAGGCGACATCAGAGAGAACGCGGAGAGGTGACAAGGCGGGGGGAGGCAGGCTCATGCACGACCTCATAGGCCAAGGCAAAGCTCTAGTCCAATCTTCGCACGAGCTGCTGTGTGACCTTGGATAAGTCCCTTTTGCTCTCTGGGCCAGTTCTTCTCAAATGCAAAGTGAGGGCTTGGCAAGTAGGTCCCAACTCTACTTTGAAGACCCACCCCAGCCGATGGAGTCAGCATCTCTGGAGATGGGGCCCGAGCATCCACGTTCATCCCACCCTCCCTCCCCGCCCCCCAGGTGCCAGAATCCAAAAAGCCACCGGCCTAGGTCTTGGGGGGCCAGCCTCAGGAGCTCCCCACGGGCACAGTCCATCCCTCCGTCTACACTGCTGCCGGTTTTCCTAAGCCCAGACCTGCTCCGGCCCGGCCAGCAGCCCACCTCCCCACCAACCTCCAAGCGCGCGGGGGAGCAGGGCAGCGCCCCCAGACCCTGGTTCCTCTGCCGGGACCCCAGGCTGTGAGGGCAGCGGGCAGCGGCCCGGGCGGGGGAGATTCTGTTTACGGTGCACATTTCACTTCTACAGGAGCCGCACAGCTGCGATCTTGCCTCAGAGCATTGCCAACAACGGGGGGCGGCCTTCACCCCGCCTGCCAGTTTCCCAAGTTCCTCTTTTGGGCATGTGCCTGTCCCTCTGCGTTCCCGTGGCTGCGTGGAAGTGGACCGAGGCCCAGAGGGTGAGTAAGAGGGGAAGCCCCTGCGCCGCGAGGCTCCCAGCGGCTCCGGGATTGTGTAAGGCCTATTTCTGAGGCGGTTGCAGACCAGGCGATGAATCATAGCAAACACACATGGCCCTGGCGGGGGACAGTCCTTCCTCCTGCTGCTGTGGAAAGAGGAGCTTCTGAAAATGAATCAGCAGCAGCCGAACCCCCGGGCCCGTGGGAGGAGGATGAGGGTGCGAATTACACATTTCCAAAGTATTGGGGCGCGGCCTGGGCGCGGGGGCTGCGGGGACTCCGGCTGTTGGCTTCCTCAGTGACTCAAAGGGCCTCCCTCACCCACTCGAGCCCACCACCCGGAACCTGGTGACACCCCATCAAGGAACAGAGTCCCAAGCGCTGGCTGGAGGCTGAGGGAGGTCAGGTCTGGGGAAGTGCGGCCTGGGGTAGTTGCCCGTCGGGGACCCACGGACCTTGAATCCAGAAGTCTCCAGAGACCTGCCCTTGACTGGGTGGCCCTGGGTGGGAAAGCCCTGACTGTGTGGAGAAGGCCCGGACCACTGCTCTTAGGCAGAGAGGAGGCCTCTGCTGCTGGCCCAGCTCCCAGGCGTGTGAGCGGGAGGGCCGAGCTGAGTGGTGGTTGGGAGCCCTCGGACTCTGGAATTGGACAAGACTGGGTTTGAGGTGGAAATCCACTGTGGCCATGTGGAACAAGTGTGGGACACAGCCGGAACCCGCCTTCTGGGTGGTAAACTCAGGAAATAATATCTGCTTGGTGAGACTGTTATTAGGAATACATAGGGATGGGGCACCTGGCTGGCTCAGTGGTTGAGCTTCTTGCCTCCGGCTCCAGGCGTGATCCTGGGGTCCTGGGATCGAGCCCCACATCGGGAGCCTGGTTCTCCCTCTGCCTGTGTCTCTGCTCTCTATCATGAACAAATAAATAAAATCTCTAACACACACACACACACACACACACACACACACACACACAGGGGTTGCATGAGGCAGCAGGATATACATGCTAAGAACCCAGATTCTAGAGCCAAAGGTTGAAATCCTTGCTCTGTCACTCTTTAGCTGTGTGTCTTTAGGCAGGTTACTTAACTGTTCTGTGCCCCAGTTTTCTCTTCTTTAAACGGGGACGATATAATAGCACCCGCCTCATAGAATGGATAAATAAGCTAATATAAATGAAATTGAAAAAAGGATGCCTGGTACATAATGAGCTGTCGGTGAGTGTTAGCCACTGTTCTATAAACTGAGTATCTTCCAAGTTATCATGCATAGATTAATGACCGCCAGAGCTCAAGGAGGAATAGTGGTCATCATTATTGTCATTGTTATTTATTTATTTTTTTTTCTGGAGAGCTGGAGTGGATTTGGATAAAAGCTGGGGCCAGAGTTGGCATTGGAGAGAAGAAAATCTGAAATCAGAAACAAACAGTCCTAAAATGTGTATGAAACTGTGAAAGACCCCAAACAGCCAAAACAATCTTGAGAAAGAAGAACAAAGCTGGAGGTATCATGCTCCCTGATTTGAAACCGTACTACCAAGTCATAGTAATTAAAAGAGTGTGATATTGGCATAAAAACAAACACATAGATCAATGACACCAACTAGAGAGCCCAGAATAAACCCACACGTATATGGTCAATTAATTTACAGCAAAGGAGCCAAGAATATATGGTGGGGAAAGGGGAATCTCTTCAATAAACGATGTTAGGAAAACTGGACAGTCACAGGCAAAAGAATGAGACTGGACCACTATCTTACACCATACAGAAAAAATTAACTCAGAATGGATCACGGGCGCCTGGGTGGCTCAGTCAGTTAAGCATCTGCCTTCAGCTCCAGTTATGATCTTGGGGTCCTGGGTCCAGCCTTGCATCCGGCTCCCTGCTCAGAGAGGGAGTCTGCTTTTCTCTCTTCCTCTGCCCTTTCCCCCATCCCCAGTTCATACTCTCTTCCTCCCTCCCTCTCTCCCAAATAATAAAATCTTAGAAAAAAATAGATCAAAAACTTGAATGACATCTGAAACCATAAGCCTCCTGGAAGAAAACATAGGTGGTCAGCTGCTTGACATCGGTCTTGGTGAAGATTTTTTTTATGAATCTAACACCAAAAGTAAAAGCAATTAAAGCAAAAATAAACAAGTGGAACTATATCAAACTCAAAAGCTCCTGCACACCAAAGGAGACCATCAACAAAACATAAAGGTAACAGATGCGATGGGAAAAAATGTTTGCAAATCGTGTATTTGGTAAGGGGTTAATATCCAAAATACGTAAAGAATTCATACAATTCAAAAGGAAAATAATACTCAGCCATTAGAAATGACAAATACCCACCATTTGCTTTGACATGGATGGAACTGGAGGGTATTATGCTGAGTGAAATAAGTCAGTCGGAGAAGGACAAACATAATATGGTCTCATTCATTTGGGGAATATAAAAAATAGTGAAAGGGAATAAAGGGGAAAGGAGAAAAAATGAGTGGGAAATATCAGAAAGGGAGACAGAACATGAGAGACTCCTAACTCTGGGAAACGAACAAGGGGTGATGGAAAGGGAGGTGGGCGGGGGGTGGGGGTGACTGGGTGACGGGCACTGAGGGGGCACTTGATGGGATGAGCACTGGGTGTTGTGCTATGTGTTGGCAAATTGAACTCCAATTTAAAAAAAAAAAGGAAAATAATAAAAAAAAACACAAAAACCCCCAAACACATAAAAAAAACCCCCAAAACCCAAAACCCCACCCTAAACAATATTAAAAAATGGGCAGAGGATCCAAATAGACATTTTTCCAAAGACACACAGATGGCCACCAGACACATGAAAAGATGCTCAGTATCACTTAGCATCAGGGAAATGCAAATAAAAACCGCAATGAGCTATCATCTCACACCTGGTGGAACGGCTAGCATCAAAAAGACAAGAAATAACAAGTGTTGGCAAGGGTGTGGAAAAGGGTACCCTTGTGCTGTGTTGGTGGGAATGCAAATTGGTGCAGCCACTGTGGAAAACACTATGGAGGTTCCCCAAAGAATTAAAAATAGAACTACTCTAAGATCCAGCAATTCTTCTTCTGGGTATTTATCTGAAGAGAACAAACACTCATTTGAAAAGACATATGCATCCCCATGTGCACTGCAGAATTATTTACACCAGGCAGGAAAAGGAACCAACCTAAGTGTCCATCAATGGATGAGTAGATAAAGAAATTGTATAACACAATATTATCTAGCCAAAGAAAGAAGAAAGTCTTGCCATTTACTACAACATAGGTGGAGCTTGAGGGCATTATGCTAAGTGAGATGAGTCAGAGAGAGGGACAAATACTGTGTGCTCTCTCTTGAATGTGGGATCTTAAAACCCAACCCAACCCAAACCAAACTAAACCCAGAAGATTGATTGGCAGTGGCAAGAGATGGGGGTGGGGTGGGTGGGAGGTGGGAGAAATGGGTAAACCTTTTGTTGTGTTTCTTTTTTTAGTTTAAATAAATTGAATAGGAATCCCTGGGTGGCGCAGCCGTTTGGCGCCTGCCTTTGGCCCAGGGCGCGATCCTGGAGACCAGGGATCGAATCCCACGTCGGGCTCCCGGTGCATGGAGCCTGCTTCTCCCTCTGCCTGTGTTTCTGCCTCTCTCTATCTCTCTGTGACTATCATAAATAAATAAAAATTAAAAAAAATAAAAATAAATAAATTGAATATATATATATTTATTTATTTATTTTATTATTGTTATTATTATTTTAATCTGGAGTCAGGATGATAGTGGAAGTTGGACGTTGGGCCTCCTTTATAATTCTGTTTGGTTTGGTCCAAAGCAGAAGGAGACTTTGCTTAGCTGGACAGCGGGAGGAAGATAAGGGGGGAAAGTCTGCCTTGGAGGAGACTGGAGTCCCAGGGTGACCCTGTTTATCTGCTTGCAAATATGGAATGAATGACTTCCGCAGATTGCCCAATCCATATCGTGCAGAGAAGACCCCTGGAGATACCCTAGCAGACCGCCTGGCCCCACACAAGAATCAGGCTGCTCTGGTTGAGATGAGACTTTCCACTTAACACATTTGTCAGAACAACACTCTTTATTGGGCAATAGCTGAAAATTCGAGAGATTTTTTCCCTTACAGACGTGCTGTTGGTAGGGTACGAGGTTCTAGCTGGTAGCTCTTCTATGCATAAGCCTTACAGCTGGGCTTGAGGTTAACCTAATTTCTATAACCGGAATGTCCTAATAGAGTGGTTCGCACCCTTGGCTGCAAATTTGGATCACATAGAGAGCTGTAAAGAATAATGGTGCCTGGGCCCCACCCCAGCCTAATTGAATCTGAATGGGTAGATCCAGACATTGCATGATTTAAGAGCTCCCCAGATGGTGCCAGCGTGGATGGGGGATTGAAAGGCCATGGCTCCACTCCATCCTGCTGTTCTGAATTTAGTTTTGTTCTCCTTTCTTTCATCCTGAGCTACCTGCCCCTCCCTACGCCATTCTACCCTGGCTCACTCCACTCCATCTTCCCCCTTTTATGTTCTACTCTCCTCCACTGGGTTCTACTGTGGTCCATTCTCTTTGCATACATTCCAACAAGACTGATTCGGTGAATGGTTCAGTCGTTCAAATAGTATTTATTGAACGCCTGCTGTATACCAGATATCGATCTAGGAAGGGCAGGCAACAGCAGGAAGCTGGCAAAGACAAAGTTCCTGCTCTCATGGGATTAGAAGAGGAAGACAGAAATAAGCCAATATATAGAGAATGTTTACAAATGGAGATTAGAAAAATAAATCAGGGAAAGGGGTGTGAGAGTTGATGGGTGGCCAGAGAAGGTGACGTGAGCAGAGATCTGAATGACGTGAAGGAGCTGCGATAAGGTTATGTGATGATAGAGCATTCCAGAAAAAGAAAAGAAATTATGAAGGCCTGAGCAGGGAGCATGCTGAGCACATTTTCTTCCAGTTCATTCTACTCCACACATTACATCTCATCCTGTTATTGATTGTCCACCCTCTCCCAACCCCTTAAGTGCTCTGCTATTTTATTATGTTCAGTCCTAACTAGTTTCTTTTGACTCAGCTTAACCAACTAGGTTACTAGGCTAATATGAGGTAACAGGTGGAGGTACAATAAATGCTAATCCGGAGGTATGATGATAAAGGCAGTGCTGTCTCATCGGGCTCAGCTCAAATCTGGACAGTTGTTCGACAGTTTTAGCCATCTGTTAAAACCATGTGCAGTTTTATTCATTTATTTGTTTGCTTGTTTATTTATTTTAAAGATTTTATTTATTTGACAGAGGGAGAGAGAGAGAGAGAGAGAGAGAGCACATGTGAGAGCACAAGCAGGGGGAGAGGCAGAGGCAGATCAAGAAACAGGCTCTGCAGGGAGCCTGACATGAGACTCGATCCCAGGATGCTGGGATCATGACCTGAGCCAAATTCAGATGCTTAACCGACTAAGCCACTCAGGCTCCCCCACTTCCCCCAATGTCCAGTTTTAGAGACAAAACAGAAATTGATTGCCTCACATCTATTTACCCACCTGTAGTCCTACTGATTTCATAGGCTTTTCATTTGATGATATACTCCAAATATAGGGCCTCACTAGGCCTCAGAAACCCATCAGGATATTGAAATTATATTTTCTTATCTCCTTTTCTTACCTGCCACAATGTCTGAAATTGCCTTCTTTGGGTCACTCAGTTAGAGACCTTCTAGAGATGACCATGTCCAAGAGGGATCAGGTATCCAGTTATTTTTCATCAGGATCCCTTGGAATCATACATAGGCTGAGATCTTGAGTGAATAGGATGTGGGACAGGTGTCTTAGTGTGCCTGGGATTCTATGAAAAAATGCCACAGACTGGGGTGGCTTAAACATTCTTAGACATTCACTTCTCAGAGTTCTGGAGACTCATAGTCTAAGATCAAGGTACTGGCAGATTTGGTGCCTGGTGAGAGCTCTCTTCCTGGCTTGTAGACAGCTGTCTTCTTGCTGTCTCCTCACATAGTGGAGAGAGAAAGAGCTCTGGTCTCCCTAACTCTTTTTAAAAGGACCCTAATCCCATCACGGGGCCTCACCTTCATGAACTCACCTAAATCTAACCACCTTCCAAAGTCCCCGTATACTGATACTGTCACACTAGGGATTAGGACTTGAACATATGAATATTGGGAAGGGGGAAACATTTAGTCCATAAGAATAAGCAAGGTTTTATTGAGAAGAGGGAAACTAATAGGAAAGATCTAATAAAGTAAGGGGCATCAGGATATATGTGTGTATCCCAGGATAGTAAAAAGGGCATTGAGGCCAAAGAGATGGAGTGAACACATGAGTACCTCACTGTTCTATCAACTGGCATCTTATGTGGCAATTTTAAGACCTGTCTGCAAGTTCATTGACACATCTGCCATTGAAGGGTGTCCCTTCCCCTTAAATCTGAACTGGCTTAGTGCAGTAAAATGCAGTAGAGGTTTTTTGCATGACTTCCATAAACTAGGTCATATAATAAAAACTAGGCCCCTATAGAGGGGCACCTGGATGGCTCAGCGGTTGAGCATCTGCCTTCGGCTCAGGTCATGATCCCAGGGTCCTGGAATCAAGTCCCACATTGGGCTCCTCGCAGGGATCCTGCTTCTCCCTCTGCCTATGTCTCTGCCTCTCTCTCTGTCTCTCATGAATAAATAAATAAGATCTTAAAAAAAAAAAGCCTATGGAGCTTCTGCTTGGTCCTCTGGGGTCGCTTGCTCTAGAGGAAGCTGGCTGGCATGTCACGAGTCCAAGTACCCTGACACCACCATGCTGGAGAGGCACATCTGAGCACCTAGCCAAAAACCGGCTTCCACTGCCAGCCATCTGGGACTGGGACTGGATGCGACTGAATAATCGGTGTCCAGCCCAACCGAGCCTTCAGATGAGTGCAGCCCAAATCGGAATAGACTCTAATCTCATGCAAGGTCTCAGCAAGGACTGCCCAGCCCAGCCCTTTCTGAATTCTTGACTCACAGAATCCTGAGCAACATAAAATGGTGATTGTTTTACACTTCGAAGTATTGGGTAATTTATTTCATAGCAATAGTAGCCAGAACACCTTGTCCCCAGCCAGTTCTTTGTTGCCTGTGTTTCTGGGCCAAATATCCAGAAAGATGACAACAGCAACACACAGTGGGCTGCCCTGGGGTAGTTGGAAGAGAGAAAGGGGAAGAAAAAGGGCTTATAGAGCAAAGAGCTTATGGACTTGGAAGTGATTTTAGAGAGTATCTTGCCCAATACCCTTCATTTGAAAGGCTAAGGGAAGTAAGTGAGTTGTCCCAGGATCACATGCCAGCGACCCTGGGCTGGAAAACAAGTTCCCACACCTAGACCACTATTTTCCTTCTTCTGTTTTTCTCAGCCAATGCAGGGCTGTAGGGATAGGGGTGGTAGGGAGTTTGGTTCTGGTTCCCTGGCTGGGTTTGGATTTCATTCATTCAACACCTTCCTAGACCTCCTGGAAGTGACTCCTCATAGAATTCCTTGCCTAGGATTCCTTGCCTGTGTACATCTGGATCTTCCCCTGAACATCTTTTTTCTTTTTCTTTTTCTTTTTCTTTCTTTCTTTTTTTTTTTTTTTCTGTGCATTCACTGATTTCATATGTAAATATTTATAAGGCACTTCTCATAGTCCAAGAGCTGCACTGGGCTCCCTTGTTGAATCAGGTAAACACAGGCCCCACCACTCTGATCGCCTCATTTGGAAGAAACAACTCTTGCCTTGAACCCCAGGCCTGTTGCCTTTACTCTGAATAAGATGCCATCTCTCTGTGTAATAATGGGGTTTATGACTCATCTCTGGAATCTAAGCTCCTCCAGGGCAGGATTAGTGTCCAATTTGTGGCTGCCTCTTCTAAAGCATGTGGCTCAGCACCTGACCCAGCTGCCTTTGTGAGGTTGTTAGTTCCCTGACGCTTTCAGATTGGGGGTGGGCGTTCTAAGGTGTCAGAGGATTAGACAGGGGATCCTCACTCCTCCAACTGAGAGTGTCAGTTCCTCATGTGAGATCATGACACCTGACATTTGCGGGGTGCTTACGATGGCCTGGCATGCTGCTTTGGCTTTATGTATATATAATCCTCACATTTACCTTCTCTAGGAGTGGGTCTGGAAATCTTCAGGTTACAGGCTGGAATCAGAGGCTGAGAAATATGTTCGACTGGCCTCAGCTGGGAAGTAGCAGCTAATGAATTCAAACACAGGTTTATTTCTATGCCTGTCGTTTTCCAACTGGAAATTGCTCATTATTAGTGGGTCATGAAATCAATTTAGTGGATCATAATCATCATTTGAAAGGGAAATAGAAGAGAAAACATGGGCATATTGTTTGCAGGATGCCCTAAGGATTAATTTTTGAAAATATTTTGTTTCAGATACACACATACACACTGGATACTGTGTGTGTTTGTGTGTGTGTGTGTGTGTGTGTGTGTGTGTGTGTGTTCTGTGTCATTATGCAAAATGCATTTCACAGTCAAAAATACTTGAAAGTCGCTGCTCTTAGGCTGTATTACCTCGAAGACACCAGTAACAACATTTTATTGAGTACCTACTGTGTGCCAGGAATTACTTTAGAAACTGTGAATAGTCCCTTCTCAGGAGAAGTGAAGTCACTTTGACAGTGCTTCCTGTCTTCTTTCCCCGCCCCACGGAATTCGCACCCACCAGGGGGTGACAAGGGAGCTGCCCCAACAGTCTCCCAGTGAGGCCACCGCAGAAGGTGCTGGCCTGAGTCTGAAGGGCTCTCTCTCCAGGACGTGTCCTGGTACAGACAGCCAACCCTCTGTGTGCGACACGGCAGGGTGAGGTATGAAGGCCATGCATCATTGAGCTGCTTGGGGTCGGGCCCCCCATCCCCACACCTGCCCCAGCTGGGAGGTTACTCAATCTGCCAGGCCTCTCATTATTTCAGGGTGCATTTTTTCATTTCTTTCCCTTCTTGAAGCACACACACATTGACATAGATCCAAGATTGAATGCAGGCAGGTGATTGTAATAGGAGCCACAGATGAAGGGGAGACGAGAGGCAGCTCTTTCCCTGCCTTTTCAAGTTGTGCATCACAGAACTTCAAGACAGACAGATTAGGTCTACCGCCCTGATTTTATAATGGGGAGACTGAGGCCCAGAGAGGGGAAGACGTTTCCCAGACAGCAAAGCCATGATAGACTTAGACCAGTCGTTCTTCTTCAACTGGGTTCTATTGGTGGGTGAGCTCTCCCTCCAAGGCACCAGGATCGTCTGCAACAGAGGCTCTCCCTCAGTCTCATCTCCACCCTGCACGGCAGAGGAGGCAAGGTTCGGGGCAAGACAACTAAACTGTGGTCTGGGATTTACACACACCACACGGTCCCATGCAAAAAATATTAGGTTTTGCAAACCAACGCTAGTTAGCTTCTGCAGTTAAAGCAAAGGCAGAGTCCGGGAAAGATCTCCAGCTCTTATTCTGACTAGAAACACTTTGGCAGTATCCCTGGCTGGCACTCTCAGATAGCCCGTTCTGAGCCAGAACTTCTCAGATGAGAGCAGTGGGGAGCCTTTTCCTGGGCAGCTGTTGGCCAGGCACACAGACAGAATTGGCCCCCAGACAAATAGGACCTATATAGACCTGGGCTTGAGCAAACCCAGGGTGAGAAGGACCTACAGAATCTGAGTTGGAGGGAGTCTTGAGAGCGTGTTACTCAGTGGTTCCCAAAATGTGTTCCATGGCACGTAGGGGTTCCCATTCCCCTCCCACCCACGCAGCTCTTCAGCAGGAGTATGCATTATGAGTCTCCCAGTAAGGCTTGCCATAAACACCACACAGCACCTTGCTCCCTCAGATTTGCCTCTAATCCCATTGAGGCTGCCAGGGATTAAGGCTCGAGTGCTTGGGTCATTTGTGCCACAGGCAAGACCTGCTGCATAGCACCTTGCTCCTCTGGGCTCCATTCAGAGCTGGCAGGCTTTTGTGCTATTTGGGGATGGGCTTGGAGCAATATTCTTATATGTAGGATATACTAAATCTGGAACCAGAAGAGGCTTTCCAGGTGTTGTGCCTTCATCTTCACGGTGTGAGGTGCAAGACGTAATCATTTGCCTTCTATTTTGGAGGGGATATCCTGGCCTTTCCCAGAACCCATTAAAACTGATATGGAGGGACCCTAAATCTTCATGGGGTCTGTCTCCATCCTCCAGAGTGCTTGCTCTTATCAAGGTCTTATCGAGACCTCCAATGTACTTGTCACTTCTTACTCATTACTCATTAACAGGAAGTCATAGGAATGAGATATAGTCGACCAATGTAACATTCTGTGGGATGTCCAGTTCTCTTCAAGTTGTATTATGACGGGGAAGAGAGGAGTCAGTGTAGCCCTGGGGAAAGACTTACAAATGTACAGTGTTGTCCATTCCACATGAACGTGAGCTCTTTCTGGTCCTTCCTCCTGAGAGAGATGTAGAGGAACACGCTCATCACCTCAGTGGCTATATCCATCCTGGGCTGGGTTAACCTACTCAGTAGACATACATTATATACATACATTATATATAAATTATATAGTTAGAGCTACTGCTTGGTTGTGTTGACATCAGTGTCAGCCTCTAGATCCTTCTAGTCGTTTTTCATGGCCAGACTGGCATCTAAAATGAAGACATGGTGGGAACTACTATTCCTGTATCTTTTAGATCTTTAAGGGTGGCATTCATCTCTGTCATGATGCAATATTGATTTCGATTCACTATCTCAGCTAGTGGGGGGTGGGTGGAGGCAGCTTCAGAAGTTTCTACTTGCCCTTCCCCACTGTGATAGCTCTTACCTCACAGGCCAAGGAAACAATATGGAAGTTCTGCCAACTGTCAAGTATTTTCCATTCCACTTGTAGCTCAAGTGGAAATGACTGCTGGTGAATGTGTAGACCTACTGTGAGCTGAGATTCCAGTTGCTACCTGGCTCTCTGACATTCTCATTCTAACAGGAGCCACGGAAGTATTTTGGGTATCATGTATTAACTCATACCCTGTATCCAACAGTCCTCAAAATTGAAAATGGGCTGAGGTCTAGAAACTTGGCCAGAGATCTCGATCCTTGATTTATTCTGATTGTATAGATTGAGCAATTCTCTTGCTGGCTGGTCATCTAGCACGCCTTTAGGAATGCCGAGTTTTATTAACATCTCCATAGCTGGCTGTGGCTCAGGCCCCCAGCTGCCTCAGTGATTTTGTGGCTTATCACAATATTTGCACTCATCTCGCTTCTGATAGGTAAGTGCCATCTGGCATCTATTATTTTGAGATCCTATCATTCTTATTCCTATCAGGGAAGCCTGGCAGACCCAGTGTTTTCTGGCTGAATAACAACAACGTGGCCTTAGTTAAGAGTTTGGCAGTTGGGGGGTGATGTGTGTGTGTGTGTGTGTGTGCGTGTGTGTAGGGGGGATGTGTATCTCTTAGGGGCATCATCTTTAAGCTAGGTGGGAGAACTGGTGTTTACTAGAAGTCCTAGGCCACTTGCGCAGGCTTAGAGAGTTCTGGATGTTCTGGGGCTCCAAGGATGTTCTTGAGCCATCCACACTAATGTCCTTCTCCCAAGTCACAGGGCTCTCTGCTGCTTTCTAATTAAAGCACGGAATTTAGCGTGACAGAGTTGCCAGGGTTGAGAATTTTCTGGTGATCTCTTACCCTTCCGGTGAAGGCTTCAGCCTTTTCTACCTACCACTGTACCAGCTGAGAGCTGTTCAGATCTTGCCAAAGAGCCCCTGTAACTTTGACACTGTGCCTTACGTGGGTGATTTTCATTGTCCTTCTTTAGAGCATTCATGGCATTCAGTGAGAGCCATCAGTTTTATTGTCATTATAATTGGAACCTCATCCAAGCCTCTCAAGGGCCTGGGATAGTGCACCCACCAGTTCATTCCCTTCTACAGATAATCCGTTCCAGTTTGCCACCAGGACAAGGCTTCATGTTTACACTGCGGGAGCTGTGCCCTGATCCCCCTCTCCCCGAATGCTGGAGTACTCACTGTCAGCCAGTCAGCAAGTGGGTGATCCAGCTTCCCTAGAGCACCCCACTTCTTGTACCAAGTCCCTAAAGTCAGACACTCTGGGAAATAGACTCTGGGACAGAAACTTGAATTCAGGGTGTTTAATGGGAAGTATTTTTGGGAAGAACACCTGCAAGGGAATTGAGAATGTGGGATTTAGCAGGAGAAGTGGAACTGGGAGGTAGTCACAGCAGAAACCTTGGAGCTGTCCCACAGGGTGCTCTGAAGCTGAGCCGGCCCTGCAGGATTGTGCCCAGCTTGGAATGTCTTGGAACGTCTCTATTGACCCGTAGGCTGCTTGCACGAAGGGGACATAATTCTGTGTAAGGTGGGCCCTTCTGTTAAGAGTAGTTCCTGTGAAGGGACAATCCCTGGATGAATGAGGACCTTGGTCCTCCTAAAAGAGATCTGGGCAGACATCACAGTGTAGTGATACAGCCGTGGTTCTCAAAGCGGGGTTCCGCAAGCCGGCAGCATCAGCATCACCTGGGAACTTGTTAGATGGACGTGCAAACTCGTGGGCCGCATCCCAGACCTGCTGACTTAGAATTTGGGGTACAAGATCCAGCAGCCAGTGTTTTAACAAACCCTCCCATTTAGTTTGATGTAGTGGGAATTTGAGTTCTGCAGTCTTACGGGGAGCAAGCTCTAGTGGATCATTTATGAAGGAAACGATCACGGAGAGTGTATGCCCAGCGATCACTATTTATAGACAGTTTCCTTGATCTATTCTAAAAACTGCGTGCATGTCAGGGACCAATGTGTGAGGTCACCTGGCTCATTTGTTTTACCTGCTTGGGTCCTGTGGTGTTTCCCAAAAAGCCTTTGAGAGGGCTAAGGTTCCAGCAGCCATCGGGAAGAACCTAAATCCCAAACAGCTCACTGGAAAGGGCATGGACATGGGCAGCAGGAGAACCTGGGTTTGGAGCCTGACTCCCCGGCTCCTCCTACTGTGTGACCCGAGGAGACCATTCATATTCCCTTTCTTCTTGGAAAAAGAATGGGTTTGATGTGGAGTGAAAGGAAATCATAAGGCTAACTGTGAAAAATGCGGGCTCCACTTTCACTTGCAGGGTCCCAGGTTCTAGGTCTGCCCCGCCACAAGCCACACGGTGAGGTGGTGGGCATGCCCCTTCCCGTCGCGGGACTGTCCCCCGACCTACAGAGCAGAAGGGCATGGATCTCGACAGATCCTGAGATTCCTTGCATGTCCCACTGTCCGGGTGCCTGTGTTTGGGAGTCACATTGGTCACCCTCGTCCCCCAGGTTTTGGGGCTCCAGGAAGGGAAGGGGCCTCCAGGGTTCTTTCAAATCTTTCTTCGAATATAATCCGAGCTCCTGCTGTGGCCCAGGAGGCTCTTCTTTCGTGATCTAGTGTCTGGAGACTTTTCAGATCTTACCCTGCTCCTCATCCTCTGTGCTCCTGCCACGGTCACTTCCTCATCTCCCATCTTAAGGCCTCTGCATTTCTGATTCGTTCTCCTGGAACAGTCCACCCAGCTCCTCACATGGCTGGCTCCTTCCCACCTGCTGGGTCTCAGCTCATGGTCACCTCCTCAGAGAAGCCTTCCTGAGTCACTCCACTCAGCACGCACTCCCGGGACTCATTGCTGTCACATCAGCCCATCTGTTTCCCTCCAAGCACTTCTCATGATCCGAAGCTCTCTGGTTTTGCTTTGTTAGGGGTTTGCTTGGCTGTGCTAAGCCACGGCAAGGTACAGCTCTGTGGGGCTGGGACCTCTGATCCGGCCTTCCTCGTGACAGTGTCTCCAGCTAATGACCCTAGCACACAGTCAGTGCTCCAGAGCTCTCTGAATGGGCGAGAGAGTGGAGACACATTTCTGGGAACTCCGGCTGGAGCTCTCCCTGTCTCTCATCTCTGAGAAATGGGTTTCATCAGGCAGGCCCATTTCTTCACACCGCCGTGTTACTGCACCCACGGCTCCTGCCATCCAGCCTCAGGAGCTTACGGGACGAGCTGGCTGGGCTGGGCCTGGCTCTGGGGCTGTGCATGCCCCCACCCAGCTCCTGGCTCCTGGTAGCCTCCTCGGGGCTCTGAGGCCTGGAGAGATATTGAGAGAGAGAGAGAGAGAGAGAGAGAGAGAGAGCGAGCAAAGAGAAAAAGAGGCAGGACTTGGCTTTGCCCTCTAACAAACCAGCAAACCAACACGCAGTATCTGGTTTTGAATTTCAGTGAGGATGTGTCAGCAGAGCCCGGGTTACGCCAGCCTGGGGTGGGTGGGGAGGGAGATGGAGGGGGTTATGTCACTGGTGAGGTGTGGTGGTGTAATGTAGGGTGACAACATGCGGCCCGGATGTGGTGTCAACAACAGGGGCAGGAGCCAGGCGGCTGGCTGGGAGGTGGGGAAGTGTTGGGGTGACCCCTCAGGGAAGGGAAGAGAACCGGTCATTTCCGGAGTAGGCCTACCAGGCGCCAGGTGCTTTCACATGAGAGTTCCATGAGGCAGGGCCCGTCTTCCGGATGCCACTCGTACCTGTGAGGAAATCGAGTTTAAGAGCTGAAGTAACGTGCCCAGGATCCTGTGGTCCAGGAACGTCCAGGAAGAGAGCGGGATAGAGGCAGCCCTGTCCCAGCTTCGTTGCCTCTTCCTCTGGACTCCAGGTGGACGTTGTCCCTCAACTACTTCCTAGCCCCGTGAGGTCAGACAGGCTCCTCAACCTCTCGGTCTCAATTTTCTCAGTTGTGATGGGGGTGTCACTCCCTGACCCAGGTGGGGTGAGGGTTGAATGAATGGTGCTTTGAAGCCCTTCGAAGATGGACTGGCGCTCTGTGCCCCAGCCAATCTTCCTTCCTGGAAGTCCCAGGCCAGTGTGTATGTGTGTGTGTGGGGGGGGGGGGGGGCGGTGAGGAGCCCAGGAAAGAGGGAACATAGCGGTGGGAGATGAGACATCCTCTGACTGGGAGCTGCCTTTGGACCCCCTGCCACTTTGCTGGCAAAAGTGGGTGTTCTGTTTTCTGACTATCCCTGGACCAGGATCCGAGCAGGCTGGATGCCTTAGCAGGTAACTCTTACCCCGCTGTGGGGGACACCCAGGTCCTTCCACCTCCCACCTTCTCAATCTGTTGGCAATAAGAGCAGAGGGAGGTTGCAGGGGGAGCACTGGCCGACAGTCCAGACCAAAGGAATAGGATGGGCAGAGAGCACCCACCATGGACCAGGCCCTGGGCGAGGCACTTGAGATCTTCAGTCTCACTGACCTCACCTAAGATGTGAAGAGCAAGGCAGTGTCATCCTTGCTCTCTTTGCTCTCCTTTTACTGACCAGCAAGATGAAGATGGAAGGGGTGAGGTCAGCCAACAGTCACATGTACTCCAGTGATCCAGCCACGCTTGAACTCATGTCCACTAGGCAAATGCTCGCAGGGCTTCTGGCTCTGCTGCGATTGATCTGCTGTGTGGGCCAGTGCTTCTCCTCTTTGGGACTTAATTCCTCCATCCATAAAACGAGCGAGTGGGATCAGAGGACCTCTAGGAGGCCCCACAGCTCTGACACTCCCTGGGCCGGCATCTTAGAAATTCTGGCCCAGTGCCTGCTTTGTGAAGTTGTTTGTTTGCTTATCTTTCTTTTACTGCAGAGCTTGGAGGTCCTTTAGGGAGGACCCAAATGGCAGTACATGGCCCAGTTATGCTGGGACAAAGACTTGGTGTCATTTGGGGCAGTCTCTGGGTCTAAGAAGGACTCCCAGAATTCCCACTCCACTGAGCACATGGTATCTTTTTTTTTCTCCATCCTCCCATTTAGCCAAGAGATGAGTGGTTTTTTTTTTTTGTTTGTTTGTTTGTTTTTTAGAGATTTTTATTTATTTATTCATGAGAGACCCAGAGAGAGGCAGAGACATAGAGGGAGAAGCAGGGAGCCCGATGCAGGACTTGATCCCAGGATCCCGGCATCACACCCTGAGCCAAAGGCAGATGCTTAACCACGGAGCCACCCAGGCGCCGCGAGAGGAGTATTTTTTCAGTTACTGTTTACTTTTTTTCAAGGGTGAATTACCCTCTCTTTCTCTCTCTCTTTTGAGTGTGGTAAAATAGACATAGCATGAAATTTACTTCTTTTTTTCTTTTTTTTTTTTAGAGACAGAGCACACATGAGTGAGGTAAGGAGGGTCAGAAGGAAAGGGAGAGAGAGAATCTTAAGCAGGCTCCATGCCCAGCACAGAGCTCTGTCTCACAACCCTGAGATCATGACCTGGGCCAAAATCAAGTCAGGCACTTAATCTACTGAGCCACCTAGGCACCCCTAAAATTTACTATTTTGACCATCTTAAAGTGCACAGTTCAGTGGCATTAAGTACATTCACATTATTGTATAACCGCTACCATAATCCACCTCCAGACCTTTCTCATCATCCCAACTGAAACCATGCATTATGCAGTAACTCCGTAATACGCTATCACAGCCGCCCCCCTCCCCCCAGCTCCTGGTTGCTGTGCTTTTACATCAAGATTCCATGATACTCAAGAGTCCTCCAGGTTCAGGGGGAAGGAAATGACCCCAAATCTGACTGATTTCTAAAGAGTCAGGCATATCCGTAAGCACAGGGCAAGAGGATGTGTGTTAGGTTCCGTGGCTTGAGTAGCGCAGCACAATCTTGTAGCTCATCAATCTTGATATCTCTGCTCAAAAGGCAAACCAAGTGTGTCCAGGTGCATCATTAATTTTCATTTATTTCTTTCCCAGGGGGATTTTCTCTTGCAATGTCACTCCTTCTGTTCTTTGGTTCTTGGAAGCATAGCTGGTGTTTTGAGAGCATTGGGCCACTGTGGCTCAGGAGACCCGCTTTCTAGTTCTGGCACTGCTTCTGACTGTATGATCTTGAGTAACCAGCATGGCATCTGGAAGCCTCACAAAGCCAAGTGGGACTAAGGACCCCCTCCTCTGTCAAGTGGGGTAAGAATATCAACTCTTTC
The DNA here is from genome assembly GCF_048418805.1 of Vulpes vulpes. Taxonomy (NCBI): domain Eukaryota; kingdom Metazoa; phylum Chordata; class Mammalia; order Carnivora; family Canidae; genus Vulpes; species Vulpes vulpes. The sequence continues at coordinate 13,681,355 of NC_132792.1, read as the reverse complement.
AGGGCTGGGAGAATCAAATAAGGGACTTCATGTAACGGGGTTAGGTGGAGTTCAAGTAAAAGCAAGAATGGATTCCAGCTCTGGGGTTAGCCCACTTCTTTCTTCTCATCTCAGGAAGATGCTCTGAGGCGGATGGGGTGGCAATTTCTGACCCCTGAGGCTATGGGAGGCCCCAGAGCCCACAGGTTCTGGAGATGTTTCATGGGGGAGTTTTCCAAAAGTCAGAGCTGGTTGTCAGCCTCTCTTGTTACCCACCTTCCTCATGGGCTTGGGAGTTTGCCAATTTTAGGCAACATTTCTCTAATGCGTTTGAGGGATTGGATCCCCCAACCCAGGGACCTGCCAGTGTGGTGAGCTGTTTTTGCCTATAACGCTTCTGACTCCAACCTTGTGGGTTTTTTTTTTTTTCCTGCCACAAACCAGTTCTCCGACTCTCAGACGGCAATCTGGTGTCCTACATTGATTCAATTTTGACACTGACTACCTGGAGTGGGTACCAGGCTCCACAGGTTTCAGGGCTCAGTCTCATAAGATTGTCACGAGTATTGAGGCCCTAGGTTATCCACACTGCCGTCGACTTGGTTACAAAGTCAGAGGGTCCCCCCCACCTTCTCCTTTTCAGGTTTGATAATTTACTAGAATGTCTCACAAAACCCCAGGAAATGTTTTACTTACCTTTGTTGGTTTATTATAAAGGATACAAATGAACAACTAGATGAAGAGGTAAAATAGAGCAAGGTCTGGAGGGGCCTGGGCACAGGAGCTTCTGCCCTGGGGTTGGGATGCGCCACCCTCCGGACACATCAACCTGTTCACAACTCAGATGCTCTCTGAACCCTACTGTTTAGGAGTTTTTTATGGATGTTTCATAAGGTAGGCACAGTTGATTAAATCATAGACCTTTGGTGGGTGATTAACTCAATCCCCTGCCCCTCTCCCTTCCCCCAGGGTTGGAGGGTGGCGCTGAAAGTTCTAAGCTTCTACTCAAGATTGGCTCTTTCTAGTGACTAGTCCCCAGCCTGGAGCTATGTAGGAGCCCACCAAGATTCACTTCATTAGAACAAAAAGGCTCCCATCACCTTATCACCAAGAAATTAGAAATGCTTTGGGAAGCTCTGTGCTAGGAACTAGGGACAGAGATGAAAAATCTTTGTATGATCCTGCAGGGAGTGAGAAGAGCCCTACTCTGTCAAACACGAGGCTTAGCCAAATAGGGCTGCGATGTCATCCTGTATCATGTTTCTTATTTAAACCACCATTCACCGAGGGTGTAAGCTACAGGGAGGCTGAGTTTTCACTCCCCTTCCCCATGTGTAAAACAGATGTATAAGTTAACAGTTGCTGCATAACGAATTACCTCAAAACAGTGGTTTAAAACAACAAACATTCATTACCTCACCATTTGTGTGGGTTTGGAATCCTTGGTGCAGCTTAGGTGGGTCCTCTGGCAGCTGCTAGAAAAGCGGGCCCCCTGAGTAGGGAGAGCCTCGCAGGGCACTGGAGCTGGTGGGTTTTGGATGGATAGAGGGCAGGAGATGTGCTTAGGAAAGAAAGGAAACATTCATTCATCAAGTGTTTCCTATGTGCAAGATACACATATTCATCTTTAATCTCTACTATAGCTCTATGATATAGGCATGATTGTCTCCACTTTGTAGACGAAGCTCAAGTTCCAAGAGGGTGAGTGCCTTTTGATGAACCACCCAGCTTAGGAAATGGGAGAGCTGGATTTAAGACCAGGCCCATCCAACTCAAGAAGTCAGAGCTCTTTTCACATGAAGAATCTTTGAAATTTGTAGGTCTCCATCAAGTGCTAGTTTTAGTACCATGCACTGCAAAAAAGGAGAATGTCTAATTATCCATCTGCTTATTTATTTGACAAATACTTAGAATTCTGACTATGTGTAGGACAATGTGTAGGGTTGGGGGCAGTGCAAGGATAGAGTCCATCATTCAGCCCCCTAGTCTTCCTCTAAGAAGTTGTGACTATTCATTATTCACCCCATTGGTCTATCCATCCATCCATCCGTCCACCCACCCATTATCCATGTATTCATTTAATTGCTATTCTTTCCCCTCATGGATTCATTCAAGTGCTTAGACATTAATTCTTTTATTCACTCACTCATGTATTCATTGTGATTCATTCTGCTATTCTCTTGTTCCCTTCATTGACCTCTGTAGTGGTATGCTAATTCATTTACTCTCACATTCATTTATTTTTTTTCAATCGTTTACTCATAGAATGTGTATTAGGTCTTTCTAGACTCATCTGTGAGTTCCATAGAAAGGCTGTTGTTGTCCTTGTCCTCCCTGATAAGCCAGTGAAGAAAAATCTTCTGTGCTATCCATCTTGCGGGAGCCACCAGGGAGCTGTGGAGGGCATGGGTGAGAGCGGCGGCCCACCCTCACTGTTCCCCAAGCTGGGGATCCTCTCAAGTGAGGCAGCCATATGCCCACAGAGAGTTGCCTGTTGCCACCTCCTGAAAAGTGATCAGTGGGAGAAGTTGCCACTTTCAGCTGTCTTTCCTCCTTTCTCCTCAGGGAAGGTTCCTCTGAAGCTACTGGTCTTCCTGAGTCTGGTGGTGGGGGGGTGGGGGGGGAAGGCGGTGGTGCTGAGGAGTGACTGGCAGCGTGGAGGCAATGTCCAGGGAGATATGAAGCCTGTTCTGTGAGGCTTATCTCAGGCCTGTGTGGCAACCAAAGACAGAAGCCACAATTGGAGGAGAAGCTGGCGATCTTATCAGCAACTGTTGTTTTTGTATTTATCTGGGGATAGGGGTGAGGCAGGGGGTGGGAATGGGATTGAGTTGTAGCAAAAGGAATTTAGATTAGACACCTGGAAGTACTTCCCAGCATCACTGCTGTAAGGTCAAAGGGAGATCCAGCAGCTGCCTTTTATCTCAATTCCTTGGTTCAATACTCATTATGCACAGGTGTTCAATAAATGCTTATTGAACACACAGGCCTAGGAGTCTGGAGACTTGGGGCAGCAGCCCTTCTCGTTCATTCCCATGGGGGCCATTGCATCTCTCTATTTCACTCCTTTCAGCCTCTGCGTCTTTATCAGCCTTATAGGGATGTGGAGAGGATTAAATGCCACAGTATGTCAACGCCTGGCACCGTGGTACATCCTGGAGAAGTATCTGTGGCATCTGAATTCTGGAATCTCTGTGCCTCGTGGTAGTCTAATAAAAATAGATCCAATAAATCACTCACATGATTTAATTTATGGGGGCACAGAATGTTCACTCGTGTTGGTGAACAGCCAGCGGGTTTTGGAGTGAGACAGATCTGAGCAATATTTAAAGTTGGGTGTGGGGTGGAGAGTAGATTAGGGAGTGGGAGGGAGAATGGCCTGGAAGAGTCAATGAAGAAGTCGGGAGGACACTTAACACAACTCCCGAGGGACGCCTGGGTGGCTCAGAGGTTAAGTGTCTGCCTTCGGCTCAGGTCATGATCCTGGAGTCCTGAGATCAAGTCCCACCTCAGGCTCCCTGCATGGAGCCTGCTTCTCCCTCTGCCTGCGTCTCTGCTTCTCTCTCTCTCTCTCATGAATAAATAAATGAATCTTTAAAAAAAACAAAACAAAACACACAGCTCCTGGCCTAGAGATAGGAGAGGTTTGGGAGGGGGAAAAATAGCCATTGAAGAATTTTAAATAGGAGAAACATGTTCAGATTTTGCTCTGGCTGTTAGGGGAGGATGCATTTGAGGGGGGTCAGAAGTGGATGCAAAGGGTTCAGTCTAAAGCAAGACGCTATGATCAAGGGGGAAGCTCAAGGTGAGCTGGGTCTTAGATGCCTGATTTCTTTGTGAATGGCGAGTGGGCGAAGTATTGGCAAGGGGATTAGAAATGGTTCTACGCGCTCTGCTATAAATACTTTGACCAGAATGAACTGTGCACTCCTCTTGAAGAGGATTTTGTACTACAGATCCAAGGTCTTACTTGTCACTACTCTCTTTGATCCAGTAATTTCTCTGGAAGAGAGTGTAAAGAGACGATCTGAACTATGGAGAAAAGTTTTTGCCTGTCAGGGTTTCTTCACTGACACCTGAGGGTATGTACCAGGGAATATTTCAGGGGGGAAAACACACCTGGGAGAGATGATGAAGGGCTACTGAGGTCTTCTGTCTCGACATTCAATAAATAACATTTACTAAGCACCTGTTATGTGTCTATATCCTTCAAGGCTTGGGGTTTACCATAAGGAACAAGACAGGCAAGGTGTCTGCCCTGTTGGAGCTCAGAATGGTGACAAGCGAGGGATAGTGGGCCTGCAAAATTTGAGCGTTTGAAGCAGGCTTCCCTGACCCCACGCCCCTAACCCTCAAATTATATTTGGTTCTTCTCTCCTATGTTTTCCCATCTCCCATACTCACACAGGTAGGGAACTCAACTTTGTTTCCCAAATCCCACTAAAAGTCATCACAAAAGGCCTTTGTATGTGCAGCAAACTTTACTGGAGGTTTAGGGAGGTAGAGGGAGGTACATGATGAGAAGGCAAATATATTAATTTTGAGTAAATTAACCATGACGTCCCATAAAAGGGTTTGGCTTCCATCTTTCCCTCACTTTTCATGTCTCTGCTTCCTGGAACGTCCTCCTAAGTGGCAGAAGAGTTCCAGCTGTCAATGGCGCTTCTCCCCCCTTGGCTATGCTGACAATCACTTGTACGAAGTCTGTTATACCTGCTACATTGTAAGCTCCGTGGAGCACTTTTCTCAGGGCCTTGGACATTTTGGAAAGACTTCTTCAGTGAACAAACAATTGGATGGATGAGACCTCCTTCAGATCACTGCAAGGAAATTGTGCTCCCACTTCTTTGAGAGAAAGGACAGCAAGTTTAATTTTATCAAACTGATACCAGTTGGGATTCTGGAGTTACAAGATGAAATTGAAATATCCGGGTTTAACATTTGCCCTTTTGTCTTCCCTATGGGCTTGAGAGTCGGATGGTGTGGTTTGAATCTTGGCCCTTCTGTATCCTTGGGCAAGGTTTTTTTTTTTTTTTTTTTTTTTTTTTAACGATTTTATTTATTAGAGAGAGAGGCAGAGACACAGGCAGAGGGAGAAGCAGGCTCCATGCAGGGAGCCCGACGTGGGACTCGATCTCAGGTCTCCAGGATCAGGCCCTGGGCTGAAGGCAGCGCTAAATCGCTGAGCCACCCAGGCTGTTGGGCAAGGTATCTATCTCTTCTGCGCCTCAATTCCCTTACATTAATAGATCCACATGTAGTGGGGTGGCTAAGTGAAGACTCTAGAACTGGACTTCAGACTTCGAATCCCGGTTTTACCACTTGCAAGCCATGCAATCTTGTGTAAATAACTTATCCTCACCACCATCTTCTTCAAAATAGAAATAATAATAGTACTTACCTCATAGGGTGCTGGCATGATTACATGAGTGCATGTACGTAAGGCACTCAAACGGGGTCTGGCAAGTAGGAAATAGCTCACGTTATTACTTATTCAGAGAGAAGATAGAAGGTAACACATAGAATTTACAAGCTTAGTGCAGTTCCTGGGACGTTCGTATTAGCTGTCACTATTCCCTATTTTATGCGTTTATTTATTTATTTTTTTTTAAAGATTTATTTTTATTTATTTATGACAGTCACAGAGAGAGAGAGGCAGACACACAGGCAGAGGGAGAAGCAGGCTCCATGCACCGGGAGCCCGACGTGGGATTCGATCCCGGGTCTCCAGGATCGCGCCCCGGGCCAAAGGCAGGCGCCAAACCGCTGCACCACCCAGGGATCCCTATTTTATGCGTTTAAATGCACACTCTCTTTCTATCACCTATGAAGATGGGATGCATTGATCAGTCATTTTTGTGATGGAGGCATTCGCGATGCACTTCATGTGTGGCAGAGTGATGTCGGCAGGCTGGAGGACCGCCCAGCAGACAAGAGTGGGGCGCTCTCTGAAGAAGTGCTGCGTCCTTCCTGTGACCGTCCCTATGCTCCCGATGGCACAGCGGACAACGATGTGGGCAAACCATATAGGTGGGCAACTCGGAACCAACAAGTGATTCACAGGATGTGCATTCTCAATGTGTCGGTTTTGGGATTACCTTAAGCAATTTACCTTGTCTAATGCTTTCCTTTTCACGCGTGTGTGAGATGGATGGAGATACAGTAAGAACCCATTCTAAAGAAATCTAAAAAAGCTTTCAGTAAGTATACAACGCACTTTGTAAGTAATGAAGATCCACTGTGTCATGATTTAGTAGGTAACATTTTTTTCTAGGTGCAAAAAATCCAGGCACACCTGGTGACACCCACACCCTAGACAGATGCACTGTGGCACAGCGTGGATCCACGTGCCAGTCCGTGTGGTCCGAGCAGTGTGGATATAGCAAGTGTTGTCTGCAGAGAGTCAGAGGTGGGAGGAGGAGAAACAGATGCTGAGGTTCCTGCCCGGAGCTGGCAGTGTAGACTCTTCCTGTGGATTGGGGCATTGCCTGGGGCATCCTGGGCCTTCCATGTTCTTCCCTTAGCATCCTGCTACTACACTGACCCGCTCTGGGTTTTCTTGAGTGGCTTGGTCTTGGCTCACCATCAGCTTTCAGGCAAGTCAGCTTGCTTCTCCTGAGCAGGTTGGAATTGCCTGGGCTGAGCTTCTCCCGTGACTGCACCAGAGGCAGGTCTGGGTCGGGCAGGCAAGTAGGTCTGATAAGGAGGATGGGGCAATTTCTGGCCGGCACCACCTTGTAGAGAATCTGGGCTTTCCCTCCGGGGCTCAGGGCATGGGCAAGGGAAAGAAGGGTGGGGACTCGTACCCAGTGAAAGTGACAGGCCTCTTTGAACCTCACTGAGACAGGGCAGGACCTGTTTCCATATGCCCAGGGCTTATAAGAAACCAGGCAGTGACCTTTGCTTCCCAAGCCCTAAAATGAAATTCTCTAGGCTTAGGCTTTCACCTTTAGCTTCTAGAGAGTTCCTAGTGGAGAGGAGATTTTGTTTGTCAAGAAGAATAGGTGATCACTTCATTTGGTGACATTGGGTACAGGTGGTGGCATGTGGATGGCAGGGAGGGAAGGGCCCAGGATGGGGTAAGAGGATGAATGAGGTGGCTGATTGTAGCCAATGTTCCCATTACACGTGGAGGAGAATTGCAAGCACCCACTCTTTTCTGAAAATCATTCTCAGGGTGTGAGCACATATGATTGTGTTTTTACTCCTAAGTCCAAGCTCTCTGGCTAATTAATGATAGTTTGATTGCACTGGGCACTGTGAACTCACTTCCCAGGAAAAGGATGATTGATTTGGTTAGCCATTTCTAATCTGAGAACAATTCAAAAAGGGAGAGAAAGAGAAAGAAGGAAAAAAAAAAAAAAAAGAAAAAAATCCCACAAGAAGGATTCCTTTCTGTATTATAGGTGTGGGATATTGCTACCTTGCTATAATTTATGTATTTCTTGATTAGTTTTTGATTGATTAATCCATCAAAAGCAAATAACTATTGAATGCCTAACCCAAGTCAGGTGCTGTGCTAAGAATAAGGGGTGTATAGTAATGAAATAGGGGGGGCCCTGGCTTTAAGGATCTTTCAAGGTAGTAAATAAGCAAAATGCTTATGATATGAAACATTTGCTTGAGCAACCCGATCTTCACAACCTCCTTTGAAGTAGGCATTGTTATCTCTCTAACAGATAATGAAACTAAGACTCCCAGAGGTGAAGAAACAAGGGTAGATAGAGGACTCTGGGAGTCCAGAGTGGTGAGAAATGATTTCCATTTGGGAGTAGTCTGGAAAGGCTCTGGGGGGGGGGGGTGGCCTTTGAGCATGAGGATGAAGGCAGAGCTGGCCTAGAGCAGGTGGAGAGCAGGAGCAGCCTGCTCCAGGGCTTGGGGCACAGCCAGGATGATGGTGAGGGGAGGTTGAGCCACTCAGACAGCAGCCAGGGAGGCTGTTGGCTGGGTCTGAGCCCCTGGGACCTTCCAATGGGGGAAGTCTCATTGCAGGAAAACAGGTCAGCACCCCAGGCAGACAAGGAGTAGTCATTGCAAAGCTGTGTTGCCTAGAATTGCACAACTCCAGTGGGATGAGCAGCTGTGTTGGGAGGGAGAGCTCAGAGTTGGGAAGAGCAAAGGCAAAGTTCCTCTGCCTCACCACTATCTCTCCTGAGCGAATCAGCTCAGCCACATGGGCCCTGAGCCTAGAAAACCAAGGTGAGCCCAGAGAAGCTCAACTGTAGACAGAGGGTTCAACAGAGGCCATGGCCTCTTCTGCTCATTCATTCATGTTGCGAATATTTACTGAGTCCCTACTATGTGCCAGATGCTGTGGTAAGAGAAAATTAAGAAACCATCTCTGCAATCAAGGACTCAGTCTAGTGAAGGAGTGGACCAGAAAAACAATAGATGACTGTACTGATAAGTAACAAACCCTTGCTATGTGTCAGGCATTGTTTTCAGTGCCTCGTATGTATTAACTCATGGAATTTTCACAACCAACAGATTGGTTATATTCTTATTCTTGTCTCAGGGAGGGAGAGACAGAGGCACCAAGAGATAAAGTGATTTGCTCCAGGTCACAGAGCTAGTAAGAGGCAGAGCCAGGATTTGAACCTAGGCAGACTGGCTCCAGAGCCCAGGCCCTTAACCACTATGCGACACCACCTCCTGTTCCTACAACCAGATCAGTAGTTTATTCATTGCAGGATGACAAGAGGCAGCAGGGAAGGCCCCAAGAGAACCAAGGAGGGGTCCGCAATCTGGTTGGAGCTCTTCCTAGAAGAAACAAGACTACTTGCATGAGGGATGAGTGGTGGGCACTCAGGCCCAGGGAAGGTAGGGGGAATTTGAAGCAGTAAAGGAGCCAGAAAGAACAGAAGGTGATGGGGAGCACAGGAACTGGGAGGAGCCCATGGTGGCTGGAGGGGAGGTAGGGGAAGAGTGGGATGAGAGGGGAGATTGGCAGGGTCATGTTTGAGAGAAGCTGGAAGTGGCTTCCTCTGGCCGGGTGTTATCCAGAGTTCCCAAGAACCCAGGGCCATAAACACACTAGACATACACAGGCCTACTCTGAGGGTTAATTGCCTTGGTGTAAATAAACAATCCCTTGCATAAATCTCTGCTCAAAGTGACAAAGGTACCTACTGAGGCCATCCCCGTAGGCTGACTTGGGAAAGCAGAAATGCAGTGACTTAGCCTTTCCATACTTCAATTTCATCATCCATAAAATGGGATTTTGAAATAATCTCAGCCAAGGTGGAGCCTGATGGGAAGTTTGTGGAGGATCCAGATTCCTTAATTTTGTTTTCTGCACATTTCCAGACAAGGGACCTAAACAAGTTAGGCGCTTTGTGGGAGATTTTTTAGAACAACAGGCTTTCATATTGGGTTTTCAAAGATCTTTGAATATGCAGGAATATGCTAATAAAAACAACATGATTATTTCTATTATGTCACCATCTTCCCCAGGAACAGTGTCCAATTGTTGCCAGGGGAGCGTGCCTTAAAACTTAGATTTCGGATTGGGATGTCAGCCATGGCAAGGGACCAGCCCGAGTGGGTAATTCTGATGGGTGAAATTTCATCAGTAAAACACAGCCTACGTCTCATCCTTCGTGGTCATCTTCTCCAAACACCAGTGGTCCCTTCCCTCGAGCGCCATCAGTTTGGTTACTAAGTCACTCCTAATACCCATCCAGGGCTAGTGCCCTTCACAATATGTTCTGAGATGCTGTGGGATATGAAGAAGCATTCCTGCCTGCGCCAGTGCTTGGAGGCATCGAAGCAGAATGCGGTGGCTCGAGACATCAGAGCATTCTTGTGAAGACCATGTGGAACAACCGGTATTGGTTACATCGATGCAGTTGCAAGGGAGATTAAGGTTTGCATCACTCTGAGGAAAATGAAATTACGGCACCATCTGTACATCATATGCACATCTACGTTCCTGAAAATTTCTGTTTCACTTAATGGTTTATTCCATATATGTTCATATCCATGCATGTACTTATGCAAAATCTCAAAAAAATACTTTTTATGCTTCCGTTCGGAAAATGTAGATGTAAATTTAATAATTAGGCGTCCAATCCTTAGTAATAAACATCACTGTTATATTGTTTTCTGAAAGGGAAAGGAGAAAAAAAGGACTATCTAAATTCCCAAGGTATTTTTTTTCTTCCAGGGTTTTTTTGGCTACTCATTTGAAAGGAGGATTTCTTAACTATGAAAACTTCCCTGGTTATTTTTGGCATGATTCTACACGGTCCTAAATAGTTTTGAAATGTTTATTGCTTTACTCAGATGATAAATAATGAAGAAAGGAGAAAAGTGTCTATAATGATAATTTCATTTTGCAGTCCTTTGAAAGGATTCCTGAAATATTTCATATATGATACATTTCAAACAAAAGATAAACTGCAAGTTGGGAATTAATCCCAGGACCCTTCTCAATTTATCAGACACTTGATCTTTTAAGAATCATCAAATATAATCCCCTAATTTCTGTAATCTCTGGGAGGGTGTTAAACCCAAATGGACACTGCATACCGTAATGGATAGGCTGACATTTTCAAGAAATAACACGGCTTCCTGCCTGCTGCACTTCCACTGTGCATGGGATGCTTTGAAAAATTGTCAGCTTTTTCTCAGATGCATGAATTGATATGATAGCATCGAGAGGTTTTTGGAATTCTTTTCTTTCTTCACTCACAAATGAAAACGTACAACTGAATCTCAAATCTCGGTGTAAACGCAAGTGTGTGGAATGCTTAGCTACCTTTTCACCCGTGTTGCTGTGAATCCATCCAATTTCCTGCTCCTGTTAGCAACACTATGATAGGCCCGGCCAAGAATTTTATTCAGAGCGACTCCATCCTGCAAATCTGTTTTTGCAACCATGTGCAAATTGGTTCCAGTTTTCCCTTCAACCTTGATGAGCCTAACAGCCTTTCTTTGTTGATGCTGGGCCTTGAAGTCTTCTTGGATCTCTTTTGCACAAGCTGACAAGTCTTCTTTCATTACACTGTCAGTGGGTTCATCATATATTATTGACTAAGCCAGGGAAACACTGATCTCATTCTTAAGGCCCTGCAAGATTTCATCATTGTTCTTTTAAAGATTTCATGAAAAAAATATGTGCACTTTTATAGTGATTAGCTAGTAAATCCCTCAGTCCAGGTAAGTTCTGTGAGTACAGGGACTTTTGTCTGTTTTGCTTTTTACTTTTTTTGCACAGCTGGACATGCAGTAGGCACTAATTAAATATTCATGGAATGAAGAAATAAAGTTCTTTTTTTCTTCTGTGGTTCACTCTGATTTCAAACATACTCCTAAACACTATTTTGCTTTTGAGATAACATAGCTTCATGTTCGTGTTTCAAATTTGGGATTGGCAAAGTTTTTCTGTGAGGTGCCAGAGAGTAAATAGTTTAGGCTTCATGGGCCATAAACTCTCTGTCACAAATACTCACTTGTCATTGTAGCTCAAGGGCAGCCAGAGATAATGCATGAATGAATGAGCGTGGCTGTGTGACAATAAAACTTTATTTACAAAAATAGATGAGGGGCTATATTTGTTTTTTGATTTTTATTTTATTTAAATCAATTAATTAACATGGAACATATTATTGGTGTCAGAGGTAGAGGTCAGTGATTTATCAGTCTTCTATGACACCCAGTGCTCATTTAATCACGTGCCCACCTTCATGCCCATCACCCTGTTACCCCATCCCCTTACCCCCTCCTCTCCAGCGACCCTCAGTTTGTGTCCTATGATTAAGAGTCTTTTAGGGTTTGTCTCCCTCTCTGATTTCGTCTTGTTTTATTTCTTCTTCTCTTCACTTATGATCCTCTGTTTTGTTTCTTAATTTCCACATATGAATGAGATCATATGACAATTGTCTTTCTCTGATTGGCTTATTTCACTTAGCATAATACCCTCTAGTTCCATCCATGTCGTAGCAATGGCAAGACTTCATTTTTGATGGCTGAGTAGTATTCCATTGTATATGTATCACATCTTATTTATCCATTCATCTGTTGATGGACATCTGGGCCTTTTCCACAGTTTGGCTATTGTGGGCATTGCTGCTATAAACATTGGGGTGCAGGTGCCTCTTGGGATCATTACATTTGCATCTTTGGGGTAAATACCCAGTAGTGCAATTGCTGGTCTGTAGAGTAGCTTTATTTTTAACTTTTTGTGGAACTTCCACGCTGTTTTCCAGAGGGGCTGCAACCAGCTTCCATAGCCACCAACAGTGTAAGAGGGTTTGAGGGGCTAGGTTTGACCTATGGGTCTTAATTCGTTGATCTGTATTTTAAAATAATAATTAAAAAAAAACTCTCTCCTGCAACTTATTTTGGCTGAGCTGATGACACTCTTCCTGCAATGGTTTCACTACATATAAATCATTACTAACTACAATTGCCATATTATTCCCCTCATGTTTACTGAAAATTGTTAGCTTTTTTCCCCTAATAAAAATAGAAAGTCCCCTTCCCACTGCTCAATTTTCCTGTTTGCACAATGAGTCTGAGGAATAGAATGCTATTGAACTCCTGCCTTCAAAAATCCATTTTCCAGATTCTTTACACCTTGTAATTTGCCCTGGACTTTCTGTACTTTGAAGGCCCATTTGGGTTGATAAAGTGCAGCCTTTTCTTAGGTTATGAATTTCGAATCATGTACAGGATCTCAGCCTGAGATAGCACGGTATCCTGCTCCCGTACGGATCCCAGATGTCCCCTGATGCAGTGTCTATGGGGATGAAATATGCTGTCACTCAACCATGAATGACAACCACCATGACCTGCTATAGCCTCTAACTTGCCCCAGAAGCTCTTAGCAAGTTTTCTGAAGAGTGATTAATCAGGCCTTCAAATAATTACAAGCATCAGGGATGAACCGCAATTTATCACATGTAAAATAGCAGAAGTCTATAGAAAGTAATTTAAAAAAATATTTTATTTATCTCAAATAAATAAAGCTTTATTTGAGAGAGAATGAGCAAGCATGAGTGGTGGGAGGAGGCAGAGAGAGAGAGGGAGAGGCAGGCTCTCCGCTGAGCAGGGAGCTCCACGCAAGACTCCATCCAAGGACCCTGGAATCATGATCTGAGCTGAAGGCAGATGCTTAACTGACTGAGCCACCCAGGTGCCCTTAGAGAGTAAATATTTTAATTTTTAAAATTTTTGCTAAGAGACACAGAGTACTGACAGGAACTAAAAAAAACTCAGTGGGCAACAGGCCCTCCCTTCCTCTCTCTCCCTCAGGACAGCACCGAGGCCTGATGAAATATCACCATGAGTTGACTGGTATCAATATGCTCATAGTTTTGCTATGATGATGAAAGGTGATCAAATAAATTTGTTTTATGATCAAATAAAACTGTGACGTACATTTCACAAATTGGAACTGATTCCATATAATAAGACCACCAACAAAATAGTTACATTTATTGTGTATTTACTATGTGCCAGGCACTGTGCTAGACTCTGGGCATGGATTATCTCACTTAGCCCCCACTGTGGGCCTACCAGATAGGCACTCTGACTGTTCCCAGTTAGGTGTGCTTTACAGACACTATGCATCCTGCCAAAGCTCACGGAGTTAGTGTGTGTAGAGCTGGTATGTGGGTATCTGATGGGCACCATTTCTTTTCCTATGAAAAATTTGATTACAGGAAACAGTAGGGTAAGAATAGGGAATGTCCAACTCTAAATGGACTCCCCACCACATCCTGTAACCCAGCCCCTCCTCATTACACCCGGAATCTTTCCCCTCTCTGCAAAGATGAGAAAACTGGAAGAGAAAGTTCCAACTTGATTTTAGGGGTGAAGGATTTGTAGGGGCAGGAGTGTTGTCAAAAGGCCCCCAGTTACACCCAGAGCAGCCCAGCCACTCTGATGGGAAGGGAAGGGAAAGGAAGGGAAGGGAGAAGAAGACACTGGAAGAGCTGTGGGCAATGTGGTAGGTTCATCTAGGTCTGGACAGGCGAGAGATTTACAAGGTTGGCTTATTTAGGACTTATCAGTAGAGTGCCCAGCCATGCTCTGGGAATGCACTACATCCTCAGGGGGCAGATGGCACCTAGAAAATAGGTTCTATGAGTGTTATGCCAGTCAGGGTCCTCCAGAGAAACAGAACCATTAATATATATATAATATATATTAATATAACATATATATATATATATATATATATATATATATAGAGAGAGAGAGAGAGAGAGAGAGAGAGGGAGAGAAAATTTGTTATGAGGGGATTGGCTTAAATGATATGAAGGCTGAGAAGTCCTACAAGTCCTACAATCAGTCATCTGTGAACTGGGACCCAGGAAATCTGGGGGAGGGGGGTAGCTCTAAGAGATCTAAGAGCCAGGGAAGTCAGTGGTGAAAATCATGGTCTGACTCTGAAGTCTTGAAAGCCACAGGCATTGAGATCCAAGGCAGGAGAAGACAGATGTCCCAGCATAACCAAAGAGAGCAAAATTGCCCTTCCTCCGCCTCATGCTCTGTTTGAGTCCTCAGCAGATTGGCTGAGGCCCACCTGCACTGGGGAGGACCCCCTTCTTCACTCAGTCTACCAACTCAAAAGCTACCCTGAGAAACGCCGTCACAGACATGCCCACAATAACATTTTACCAGCTCTTGGGTGTCCCTTCGCCCAGTCAACTTGGCACATAAAATTGACCATCACAAAAAGCCGGATGCTGACCAGGTGCATGGTGCTTTAGAGGGAATCTCGTGTATATGAGAACTTTTCTAAGAATAAGGCCAACCACCACTTCCTGACTACCGTACCAGGCACCCTACAACCACGCTGCACGCAACTATCGTCATCAACCTCACTTTGCAGAAGAGAAACCCAAAGCTCAGAGAGGTAAAGTGATTTGCCCAAGGCCACACAGCTAAGAAGTGACACAATCAGGATAGCAGGACAGCACAGAAGAAATCCGGTGATTGACGGGGATGCATCTTGTTCAGTTCTTTCCTGACCGGTGATTGGCCGGGGTGTGGCTGGCCTTGGAACAGACTGGAGCGTGGGGGCTGGGAGTTAATGACCTTTGTTTCCTCTGCACCATGTTTAACAAGCCTTAGTTTCACTACTAGTGATTAATAGAAGTAACTGCTTGGGCCCGTAGATTGTTAACAAACACTTTGACCTCTTGCATTGTGTTTAATCCAGCACGTCTATCATGTGGGGTCTATTTATTGCTTCCATTTTACAGATGAAGAAGCTGAGGGTAAAGTCCTTTCCAGGCCTGTGTTCCTGTGAGTTGAGACCTCCAAACCAGGTCCAAGCAAGGAGAGCAAATATATCAAATATGTTTAGGAGCAGGAATCTGAGGCGGACTGTCTGGGTTGGAATCTTGATTCTATTGCTTCCCCAGCTACACAGTTGAAGGGAGGGAAGAGGGGGCAAGACAGGATTTGGAGGGAGGAAGAGAGAAAGACAGCTACCCCAAACAGTGAGGGGGGTAGTAGGGGCCATTGGTCAAGAACAAGAGTCTTCGAATGATTTATTTACACTTGATCATGCCTCTTATTAACTTGGATGCTTAAAATGGGGTAAAAGAACCCAAAACCCGTCCCACAGGGACGGTTTTGAGCAGCAAATGAAGACGAGGGAGGGCTTCATCCGGTGCTTAGCCTGTGACCACACGTGCTGGCACTAGCAACCCTGCGGTTGAAATGGGTCAAGGCTGGAGAAGCTGGCCTGTGTGTTCGAAGCTGTTGGAGTCTGGCGACCAAGGGTGTCTCTGGGAGAAGCTCTTAGGGAGAGCTGATGAGGTTCAGGGCATGCCAGGGCTGGAATTCCTGAGCCGGGGCCCCACCACCAAGATGCTCACCACCACCGAAGCTTGGCTCCTGGAGGCCAGGGACACACTGCTCCTGAAGACCCTTTCCTTACCTCTCCTTTCCTATAGGCATCTTCGTGGGCTTAGTCACCCCTGTGAGGACAGGCTACGTGATTTGTGGGGCCCAGTGTAAACTAAAACCAGGAAGCCCCTTTGTTCAAAAATTCAGAACTTCAAGATGGTGACTGTAGAACATTGAACAAGTGGAGGGAACTTACTGAGCACGGGACCCTGTGCCACTGTACAAGTCACACGGCCGTGAAGCTGGCCCCCACTCTTGGCCATGGACATCTGAGTCTCTTCCTGGACATCTGAGTCAACCCTGAAAACCTCAGTCAGCTGCCTGGGTGCTCCGATCACAAACCAAGCATGTGGGCATTTAGAAACATCCATTCGTCAATGCGTTCTCCCTGAAGCCATATATTAAATACATGGGAAGGCCTTGGCAAGACCCACGCCCAATACTTTGAGACATTCAGTGTCTGGTGGGAGACACACACACACACACACACACACACACACACACACACACTACTTAACAAATCAATTATTCCATTCATTCAGTCAACGCACAGTTGTTATCGCCTGTCCTGTGCCAGGCTCTGTGCTGGGCATCAGAGGCGCAGACACGAATGGAAGACCATTCAGAGCACAGAATTTGAGGCCACGCCATTGGGGTAAGAATCCTGATTCTACAACTTTAGGGCTGGATGACCTCGGGTGAGTTTCTGAACGTCTCTGGGCCTTAGGCTCCTAGTTGTAAAATGAGGGTAAACGCAGTACGTTCCTCATATAATTGCTGGGAGCATGAAATGAGTTAATATTCATAATTAATAAGCTCCTGGGAGAAGCATTTGAGAACCGTGCCTGGCACATAGGGCAATCTATGTAAATTATTATTTCCTGGAGGAATTACAGTCTAGTGGCCTGGAGTGACACCCACGTACACAGAAGGCACGTGGTCATTCATTTTCCTTCACCAATAGTTGATCGTGCTGACCCCGTCCCAGGCTTTGTGTGTGGAACGAGGGGGGCATCTGGAAAGGTAAGACGTGGTCTCTTCTCTCCCCACCTCCCCGAGGCCTGCAGCCCTGTGAATCCAGGACAGCAGAGCAGGACCTTGTTACCGCAAAACCACCGTTTCAAAATGTGTTATTACTTCTCTATTTTATGCTTCGTAGAGCGATGTGGGGCGAGCAGATGTGCGGGCCAGGAGTTGACCAGGTCCTCGGAGAGGACAGAGCCAAGTGCCAGCCACTGGGCAGGGTGGGGGAGAGGGGTCGGAGAGCGTGGAAAGCTTCTCCTCCTCATCAGGAACCTTGCCGTCATGCGGAGCAGACCCAGCCTTTGGCCTCTGGCAGCCCGAATGGCAAGACGAAGCAGAGCAGAGCCCCATATTTGGCCAGAGAGAAGTTCACTCCACTACACACCCTCTGACTCACCCTCCCAGCCCAGCAGCCCCAGGGGCTGAGCTCACAGGTCCTCTGACTCAGGCACCATGGGGTGTCCTCATTTGGGCCAGGGGAGGAGGCCGTCCTGGGCTCCAGCTCCTCAGCATGCTCTCCCCTTTCCGTCAGCCCCTGTTCTCTCAGGGGCATGCATGCTGGGTACCTGACCTCCCCCCGGGCCCCCTTCCACCCAGGATGACACCTGCATGCATCCAGGAGCAGATTTAGCCAGAGCTGACTTCTCCATGGGGAGCTGCGCCCTAGCTTCTCCTTGCAAAGTGAGCTAGCAGGTGCTGTGATTGGATGACTGGGTGAAGTCACCTGGCGGAGGAGCCAGCCCCGTGTGGCAGCAAACAACAGAGATCAGGGCTCTGGGTGGTTCGAGAAGCTCTGGGTGGCCTTGGGCTGCTCACTGCCCCTCTCTGGTCCTTGCTGCCCAAAGCACTGATGAGGCTACAGGAGACGGGAGCTGGGGAGACCGGCCTGCTCAGGTGGGAAGAACGCAGAGCTAAGGAGGTGCTGTCTTTTGGTCCCTTGCCTCTCGATGTGTGGTCCCCGGAAATGGTGCATTTCATTTTCATTGCATTTTCATTCCCATCATTTTGGAGCTTGGTAGAAATGCAGACTCTCGGGCCCTACCCTGACCTCTTGAATCAGAACCTGCATCTTAACAAGGTGTCCTGATGATTCATGTGCACGTTGAATCTTGAGGTGTGTGCCAACCTGGCTGCACAGTGGAATCCTGGGAGTTTTAAAGAATTCTGCTGGGACCCGGTCCCACAAGTTCTGATTCTATTAGGCTGAGGTGTGTTGGGGGCACCTTCACAGGCACCCCCCCCCCGGGTGATTTGAAGGTGCGGAAGCCCTGACCTAGTGCATCAGGGTGATGCCGTGAAGCTGAGTCCCACACTCAAATGTCTAGTCAGGCGCAGAAATGGGCCCAGCTGGCTGAGGTCAGTGCATGTGACACTGCGCGTGTATAGTGGGGCCTAGAGGGTCGAGGTTGGCTGTTGCCAGGACAACAGGGCACAGTGGCTACTGAGCAACACCTGATTGTTCCTCTGCCTAAATGCGTACCCCCTAGGGCCAGATCTCTCCCCCAGTACAGCTGTTGATGTGATGCCTTCTGATTTTTAGATGTTGGCTCAATTTTTCCTCAAAATACTGTGTGGTTCAAACAAAATGGGTACGAGGTGGCTTGGGACCTGCTGATTCATAATCTCTGTTCCAGACAAGGTGTTCCTCTGTCCTGATTTGCCTGGAACTGTCCTGTTTAAGCACTGAAAGTCCAGCATCCATGCAAACGTCTCAGTCCCAGGCAAACCAGGACGGGAGTTGCGGTGCAGCAGCTTACTGGCTTGGGAGTCTTGATTACTGAACTACATTTCCCGGGTTGGAATCCTGGCTCTGTCTCTTAATTGCTATGTGATCTCGGTCACCTCAGTTCATCTCATTTCATTAGTAAAATGCAGGCAATCTGAGTCCCTACCTCTAGGCCTGTGAGGATAAAATGAATTCATGTACATAAAGTGCTTCGAGTAACACCTGGCATTCAGCAAACACTACGTGAATGTTATCAATTGATTATTGGATGCTCGGGGTAAACTCATCTCACTTCCCCAATGACACCAAAGTATCTCAGAGCATGTGTGGTGAAGTGATGAAAATGAGAGATCTGGACGTAGAAGACCTGGCCCTGAGGCTAGCACTATCAGCTATTTGTTGTGTGGACTTGGGCAGGTCACTTAACTTCTCTGGGCCTCACTCTCTCAGTTGTCACATCGGAATAGTCATACCTATCCTCAGAGGTGCGGGGAGGAACAAATGTGGGGATGCGTGTGTTAATGTGAAACCCAGCCGCGAGAGGTATGTCCTTGCTAGTGGGTTGACTCTGCCTCTTTATGCTTCAGGAATGTCCAAAGGAAAAGGTTCAGGGTGATTTTTAGGAAATGACTTCATCGTGAAGATATATAAATATTCCATGAAATTTAATCAGTCACTTTACTATTGTATCATCTCAAAAGGAAGCCAAATATATATTATGCCAGGGTGAGTGTTGGTTCTTCTTACGATCAGAAAGCTAGGGCCCTTAATGCATTATAATATAATATGTAAAATATATAATATATATATGTAAAATACTACATGTAAGAATATAATATAAAAATATTATGGGGATGCCTGGGTGGCTCAGGGTGTGATCCTGGCGTCCCGGGATCGAGTTCCACATCAGGCTCCCTGCAGGGAGCCTGCTTCTCCCTCTGCCTATGTCTCTGACTCTCTCTTATGAATAAATAAACAAAATCTTTAAAAGATATTATGTGTAAGAATATTATATATCCTAAAAAAATTAAAAAAAGAATATTGTATATCCTTACATAATATATAAACTATTACTATATTA
This sequence comes from Vulpes vulpes, assembly GCF_048418805.1. Lineage (NCBI taxonomy): Eukaryota > Metazoa > Chordata > Mammalia > Carnivora > Canidae > Vulpes > Vulpes vulpes. The sequence goes on along the minus strand of NC_132792.1, from coordinate 13,661,679 downwards.
CTATATTCTCGTGTCTGTTGTCCTTTTCAAAAGGCAGCCCCCAATTTGATACAGTTTCATTTAACCCAAAGGGTCCTTTGTAAATACTTGGTGGTGATTTTGATGCAGGATTTTTATTTATTTTTTTCCCCCATTTGAAAAATCATATACAATCGATCACTTTGTTTAGAAGCCATGTGACTAAAATAATTTATATTGGTTACCTGTTGTTCTGTGGCAGACCGCAAGTCACCCCAGAAATCAGTGGCCTTGAAATAACAGCTATCTATTTAGGTCGTCATTGTGCCAGGTGCTTCTCTGGGCTAGGCTGAGCTTGGCTGATCTTGGCTGCCGGTGCTGGTTCACGTGTCTGTGGTCGGAGGGGGCTGTCTGGTGTCAGATGGCTTCACTCACATGTCTGGCGGTTGGGTGGCTGTTGGCTCGTTGTGGGAGTGGACTTCCTTCTCTCATCACTCGGCAGACTGGCTCGGGCCTTCTCACATGGCGGCAGGGCTCTGACCCCCAATTGCAAGTGTTTTGCAAGCCCTTCATTTAGTCATGTTTACTAATTTTCCAAAACCCTGTGCAGGGACAATGTCTGTCACTACTATTGCTTTTATTTGCTTTTTCCAAGGTATCAGGTTCCTTGTAAGAATATTTGTTACAGGAAAGTAGGATTTAAGGAGGGTGAATCCTTCATAATATCTGGAGATAACACCTATTAGTAGTTTGGTATATACCTTTTGAGTTTCTTTTTCTCTGTATATGCTAGCAAAGGCCATACACATTTTTTTTTTTTTACAGGAATTAATTCTTTCAACCACCATTTATTGGATGTTGTCTATATACCGAAGGGCACATTTTAGTGAGCACAGTAGAAAAATACCTGTTGAAATGAGATAATATCATAAAGATAAAAGGCCATTTGCCTCCTTCCCCCTGCACTTCATTTTTATATATTTATTTATTAAAAATATTTTATTTATTTATTCATGAAAGAGAGAGAGAGAGAGAGAGAGAGAGGGAGAGGCAGAGACACAGGCAGAGGGAGAAGCAGACTCCTTGCAGGGAACCCGATGTGGGACTTGATCCCAGGACCCCAGGATCACGCCCTGAGCTGAAGGCGGATGCTCAACTGCTGAGCCACCCAGGCTTCCCCCCTCACCCCCACCCCCACACTTTAATATAAGCTTGGTATCAGTCCACGGGAGTATGACTGTTACTTACTGAATACAGTGCTAAGTTTGTGGCAGGCGCTGGGGTAGGAATATTATACATATCACTTTATTCTACTACTCTCTAGAATCCTGTGAGGAACATATTGTCATTATTTTCTTTTCATGGGGAGGAAATTAGACAGAGAGAAGTTAAGGAAGATGGCATAGCCTACAAGTGGTAGAGCCAGGATCAGAACCAGATATAGTATCTAAACCCAATATCTAATATCTAATATCTAATATCTAATATCCAAAGCCCACATTCCTAAACACTGCCCAACTGACTCTTGGTTCCAACAGAGCTACCTTTTCTTTTTAGTGGTTGTATACTATTCCATTACAAGAGCATCTTTAAATTCTAAGTATTCAACGTATGTGTTTGCTGTGATTAAAACTGCGTACCCATCCTGGGGCACCTGGGTGGCTCAGTCAGTTGAGCATCTGACTCGATTTCAGCTCAGGTCATGATCTCAAGGCGTTGGGATCGACCCCTTCATTGGGCCCTGTGCTCAGTGGGGAGTCTGCTTAAGATTCTCTCTGTCCCTCTGCTCCTCCCTCCCCTTGAAATAAATAAATAAATCTTAAAAAAAAATCTACCCACCCATCTGACCATATTGTCCAGTGTGCTGGATGGATTTTGTTCTTTATTCCTGAAAAGCTTTTCCCCTTTCATCTTCCTTTTAAATCTATTCTATTCATCTCTCAAAAGTCCCTGCAGATAGCACCTCCTTAAGAAAGCCTTCCTCAACATACCATCTATGTCAGGTATCATATTCTATGGTCCCATAGTTTTCAGGGCTTTTCTCACTTATGACGCTAATTTTTTCTTGTTATAAATTTATTTGACTGGCTCCCCCTCTTGACGATGAGCTACAAGAAGGCAGGATCTCTATCTTAATTTTCTTCTGTGGATACACATAATCCCAAGAGCTAGCACTTGCTTGGGGGCATAATAAACCCTTATTCAATGTTAATTGAGTGAATTTATAAATGGACTTTGTATACATGGCACATGTTCTATTAAAATTAATTAACAGAGTTAATTTACAAGTGAATAGACCTGCACATTAATTTTTGCTATGGAAATAATACACAGGGTAAAAATGTAAAGGCCAAGGATACACAAAGGAAAAAATAATTTTTTTTCACTTTAGACTCTTAATTCTGTTTCCCAGAGGTAATCACCTTCAATAATTTCTACATATCACTACTCCAGTTTTCCACGTGTAAAATCTATAACTGCATAGTCTCAGAAACACCACATAGGGTAGCATACTGTAACATTGTTTGACATCTTGATTTTTCACACTTAGTTTATCGTGGGTGTCTTTCCATATCAACAAAACTGGCCTACTCTTTTAAAGTAGCCCCTTAATGTTCAAATGTAGGAATTATACCATATTGAGTTTAACTTATGCTTATAAATGGAACTTTCATTTGTTTTTAACTTTCGTTTGTTGATTTTTACTATTACAACATGTACTACAGTGAATGTTCTTGTGTGTCTATTTGTTTTCACGTTTGAGTTTATCTGTAGGGCGAATTCCTAGAAATGGAATAGTTAAAAAAATGTAAAAAATAACCTCATAGAAAGGTTATAGGAACAGTGATGGTAGAAAGGAATCGCACAGAGGACTGACACTGAGTTCCATTCCTGAATTTTCCACTTTGCCTTTGCAGAGAGCATAGGGCATTTCAACTGCCCAGTGTCTGAACCTTTTCTAAATTTTGGGTGTTATGTGGCATGTCGTGGGAACAAGGCCTGGCTGCAAAAAACTAAAAGGGCCGATATTTTCTTCCTGCCTCTTGGCAATGCTGCTCTTGGACACTGGGGTTTAGGATCTTCAGGTTTTGGAATAAAGACACAGGGACGATTGGGAGTTATTCTCTGGGAGATGAGAGCCTTCTTCTCCAGGCAATCAGAACCTCTTTGACTTTCCTGAACCTTCCCCCCGTCCTGCCTTTGCTATGGCCTCTGTCCAGAATGGAGGTCCCACCTTCCCATCTGGGGAAACTTCTACACATCCTTCCAGACTTACTTTAAATATCACTCCTTGAGACGCCTGGGTGGCTCAGCGGTTGAGCGCCTGCCTTTGGCCCAGGGCGTGATCCTGGAGTCCCAGGATCGTGTCCCACGTTGGGCTCCCTGCATGGAGCCTGCTTCTCCCTCTGCCTGTCTCTGCCTCTGTCTCTGCCTCCGTCTTTGCCTCCCTCTCTCTGTGTGTCATTCATGAATAAATAAATAAAATCTTTCAAAAAAAATCACCTCTTCCACAAACCTTCCTATACTTTCACATTGAATCATTCGTTCTTAACTTTATGCATTCAACTTACAGGTATTTTTATTTTAAACACCTGCTATATTCCAAATACTATTTGAGACACCTTGTACCGCTTTGAATTTTTGCTTTCATTCTGTGTTAAGGCACCAGTGTGCAGACCTGTGATTAAGAGCTCGAGTGCCAGAGCCAGAATACTTCGTTCAAATCCTAGCATTACTGCTGACTCCAGGACAAAGATTTCCCAGCTAAAAGCAGAGCTTATGGGTAGAAAGATGGCTGGGGCCTGGGTCCCCACCTCCTTGTCCTTCCATCTCTGGGCAGTGGCCCTTGAGGGGTTGTTACAGAACCCGGGTTTCTGGAAAGATCAGTTTGTAAACAACTACATCACCCCCTTTGCTTGTTCACAGGAGGAGTATGTGGCCTATTGAAGATTGGTGACATACCCAAGATCATACAACAAAGGCCCAGCTGGACTGTAAAACTGGGTCTCTTCACATCCAGGGGAATATTTGTTCCAGTGGGTCACAGCTTCCATGGAGCGAAGCAAGGAGGGAGAAAGGATCTAAACTATCCTTTAGTGAACTGAGCAGAGTTCACTAGCAGTGAACTTGCTCCTTCATTCACTTGTTGCATGTATGTAACAGTTCCTAAGATGTAAGTGTGGTGCTGGGTACTGGGGATGCAGCAGTGGCAACACACATGATCCCTGCTTACAGTCTAGTGTGGAGATGGAAGATAAACAATTATTCACTCATGCATATATGTTTACATAGACTGGGGTAAGTCTTTTGAAGAACAGGAACAGGGCGAGGGGTGAGGACACCTGCCATGACCCTGCTGCCCTCTTCTTCCCTCTTGTGGGAGGTGCTCTGTACTCAGTGGCTCTGGGGATGGTGCTGGGGCTGGGGTGGGGTTGGGAACCACTCGCGGCTACCAAGAACATGAGCACCAGGCCCGAAGGAGTGCAGAGGAGAAGCCACCAGCTCACACTCCACTCAGGTCTGGGTGGTGGAACAAGGTGGAATCTAAGAAAGAAAGGTATAGGACACAACCATCATACACATTCAGGGACATGTCACCAGAAAGCTAATTTTGAGCTCCAATATAGGAATTTCATGAGCTCTATGGTGACTGTATGATTTCAGGTCCATAATTAATTACTCCATATGCAGGGCAGTCCTGAGAATTTGGGCCAGGCCTGGATATGAGCAAGGCAGTTGGGAGCGTTGACAGTGGCATGGGCAGAAATCAGGGGATGCAGAAGGAAGCTGGTACCAGAGAGAGGCCCTGTGGTCTCTTTGAAGGGTCTACGATGCAGCAGGTGCCAGAAGAGACTCCGTGTGTACAAAGGGTTGGCAGAGATGATGTTCTCCAGGATCTCCACCCTAGAAGGATACACAGTGAGGACTTTTTGCTGGAGAGTGGTAGACTTCCACCTAATATCTGACCTTTGGCTTTGCCTTCTGATTATGGCAACTGCCAAGTTCAGAGGCTTCAGGTTTTCTTCTGATCTCCCAGCCTTACCTTAAAGCTAAAAATGGAGGTCAATGTCTTCATTCACAGATTTTCTTTTCTTTTTTCTTTTCTTTTCTCTTCTTTTTAAAAAGGTTTTATTTATTTACTCATGAGAGGCACAGAGAGAGAGACAGAGACAGATACATAGGCAGAGGGAGAAGCAGGCTCCCCGCAGGGAACGTGATGTGGGACTCAATCCTAGGACCCTGGGATCATGCCCTGAGCGGAAGGCAGGCAGTCAACCCCTGAGCCACCCAGGTGCCCCTCTAGATTTTATTTTTTATGGATAACTATTGAGCAACTACTTGGCACCCAGCCAGGCAATGGACATACAAAGATGGGGTCCCTGTCCTTGAGAATGTTCCTACTCAGTGAGGGGACAAAAGGCACCCTGACATTTTCTGTTTGGGGCAACAAAGGGGTTGCAGTGAAGAAGCAAGTGAGTCATCCAAGGCCTAAGAAATACCATGGGTCTGGGAGCCCTTTTAAATACACTCTTTTTAAGTTGTTAATTCACCCCATGACAGGGGTAACCAAACTCTTAGTTTCTTTGCTTTGGCTGCAATTAAATCATAAATGAGGGATGTCAGATGCTTAGATTGGCTGTTGATTACATCCTAGGCATTTTGGGAATATGATTAGCAGACCAAACACATGATAGTTATGGGTCCCAGAGTGAGCATATCTGATTGGAGGTCACACACATACACATACACACACACATGCGCATGCACACACACAACCTTGATGAAGAAGAAGTGGGGAAATGTATTTGTTATTGCTCAACAAGTGCAGTTTGTTTGTTAGACGAAATCTTTCAAAACATGAAGTCCAAAGGGAAAAATTATGAAAGGGTCCCTTGAGAGTAAAAAGTGTGGGAATTGCGGTAGTCGTCTGCTAACAAATGATTCTTCATATCTTCACCAAGTGATTGGTCTCTGCTTGCCTCTCTCCAAGTGACATGGAGCTCACTACTCTCTGAAGCAGGGCAGATGTCTCACCTGAGCTCAGGCCCCCAGTCTCACCACCCCCACTACCCACCCCCACCCCATTTTGCGTTCCCAGTTTCCTTCCCAGCCCTGTTGCTAAATGGCTGTGTGCTTTAGGCTACTTAGTCCCATGTTTTGATTAGAAAAATCATCATCTTCATGATGAAGGGATTAGACCATGTTGGGGTGTGGTGGAGAATGCTAAAGTTCACTGACATCCAGTTTCCTTCTCCTCTCTGGCACATGAATAAGCCACACTTCCCACCCTCTTTCACATCTAAGGGTTGCCATATGACTTATTTTGCCTCATGGAGCGTAGGTGGAAGTGATCTATGACATTTCCAGGCCTGGCTGTTTACACTAGAAAACATCCTGCAGCATTGATCTTCCAGGCTTTCCTCATCTCTCAGGGCTGGAAGATTCCGGGTTGACTTGGAAGACACATAATGGTGGCAACACAATATGGAAGCAAACCGGGTCCCCAAGTTCCCCTTGTATGGCAGAGTCGCTTGACCAGAAACACCATCATTGTACTTTGTGAAATGAGAAATATCACTTTTGTAGTGGTAAGATGGTGAGATTTGGGGGTCATTCATAACAGCTGTCAGCCTTAATTATCCCGAGGAGCCCCAAATAACTTATTCCTTCACTTCTTGATCTCTGAATGCAGAACCAAAAGACAGATGGAGATAAAAATATGGATTTTTCTACAGATAAAAGTGAGCTTGAAAGATGTGGCATGGGTATGTGATCATAGTGAATGAAATTCATATGCTGCTTCCCAGAGTTACACAGACTTGATCACCCCATCAATGGATACTCTGGACATCTCAGGGTTCCCTCTCATGATCCTACTGGTAGACTTTAAGGCAAATCCTAAAGAAAGAGAACCTGGAAGTGCTTATCTGTTTCTTTTCTCAAATTCATTGATCAGATTAGTGGCTCCACCTCTCATGAGGAGTGAGCCTTGTGGGGAAATGAGGCAGGAAGTGTTACGCTGGATAAGATCCCTCCACATGGAAATATGAGGCCAGGAAACCAAGGTTGTTTGTGAGAACCTGTGAGTGTAAGCTCTTTGAGGACAGTAGCCACATTTTTGTCCTCACTGTGCCTCCCCACACAGTCCACACGGCTCCTGGCACCATGCTGGCTCAGACGTGAGGCTGAGATAATGCTTGATGATTGACCGGTGACAGCTCACGAACATCTGTGACATTTCCCCCACTGGATCACTCCAGAAGGAGTAGAAGTTGCTGTGGTTTGACCCCTCACACTGCCAGTCCTTGCCTAACCCAATAATTTGGGAGTGTGAAAGCCAAGCTGATGACCCAATCCTTCCTTGGGGAGATACCAGTGCTCTCCTTCTGCCCACCAAATCCCACACCGGGCAAAACACTTGACTCTGGTCAGCCTCTTGCCCTGAGGGTCACTGAGTGTGTCTGAAATCCATTGTTGGTAGTACGTTTCTGGAGTCACAGACTCAATTGTACTTAGAGTATCGGTTAAGTTCAGCGGGTAGTAACTGAAAGAAGTCAGTGAGGTAAGAAGATACGCCTAGAATGACAGGTGCATGACATCACTGATGTCCTAGTTTCCTTTTATCTGTTTATTTTACCATCTTTAGCTCATGGCTCCTATCCTTAAGATTGACTTATGGTTGTAAAATGGCCATGGCAGTCCCAGCTCTTATGTCCACTATCCAGATAGCAAGAAAGAGAAGGAAGAAAGAAATCCCAACTAAATCTACTCATCCTCCAACTAAGGTCCTCCAACTAAGTCTACTCATCCTTTTTAGGTATTTTCCTGGAAGCAAGAGAAAACAAAAAATTCCTATCCTACAAGAGGCCAGAATATAGCCAAATGATCATCTCTCTCTATAAGGATACCTGGGAAATGGAGGTTTTTAGCTGGTCCCACTGCTTCCCCTAAAAAATCAGGATTGTGTTATTAAGGGAGAAAGGAAGGGTAGATAATAGGAGGCAATCCAAAATCTCTGTCTCATCTATCTCCATCCCCTGCAGCACTGACCTTGCAGCAGGCATGTACACGTTTCATTCATTCACTCACTCATTAATTCATTCTTTCAAAAAATATTCAAAATCTATTCAGGTATCTCTCTATATACCTGAAGGGAGGAGGATAAACAATACAAAATAAGCTAATAAAAGTATAATATAATGTTAGGTAAAGATACACTCTAAGAAGCAAGATAAAGCAGGGCAGGGGTTAGGATGGAGAACAATGTTAGATTGGGTGGTCACAGGTGGCCTTACAGCTGAATCAATCAGAATGAAGCAAGGAAGTAAGGCATGCAGGGTCCTGGGGGAAGGATGCTCCCAGAAGAAGACCTGGTGTGGAACATGCTTGGTAGGTTCTAGAGCAGATGGTGAGGCTGGAGATGTAGTTGGGATCTAGATCATGTTTGACTTTGTAGGCCGTGATAGGAACTTTGTAATTTCCCCACAAATGAGAGACATTATTGAAGATTTTGAGCAAGGGGTTGATGTGGTCAAATACAACTGCTTTCTTAATCTCTTTCATTGCTTCTTGTGGCCACCAAATTAGACACACGTTAGACCCCTCGTTCTATCTACCATGTCTGTTTGTTTCTCTTGGAAGTGCAGCCTGGTTAATTTCTTTAGATTTGTTTTCACTAATTTTCCCTTTAGATGTGTCAATATTTTGTTTAAGTAGTCCACTGGGCTTCTAATTTTAATTATTACCCCTTCTTACTTCTAGAAGTTCTATTCGGTTCTTTTTCAAAAATGCCTACTTGGTTTCTAAAACCTTTATTGTGTGTTCGGTTCTTTCTGTTATTTCCTTACCTGCATTAAGCATGATTGATTTACATGTTGTATCTGTCAATTCCAATATGTGCAGAGTTTATAAGGTTGATGCCATACTTTGTTGATCCTGCTTCCTCTCGCTTAGGAGGATTTGTTTATTTGTGTGCTTATGATTCTCAATTGTGAGCTTATCCCTGGAACAATATTGTGGTAAGTCTTTGAGGCTTAGCTTTAAAATGTACACCTCCAGGGAATACTTGCAGTATTTTTACTAGGTGCTAGGTCTATTTGGATTGTTTTAGGCCACATAGGAGATGTAAATAATGACCCCAAACACTGAATTTGGACTTGTGGTTAGGTGTTTCTAGGAAATAGTCTTTTCTTTTTCTTTGTGTAGACTTCATTCAGAGCTGAAGCCTAGACCAGCAAGTTTTGTTCTGTGGAGTGAGTCTTGGTTCTTTATTCATCCACCAAGGTTGCCATTTTATTATTATTTTTGCAAGAACCTGTCCTATTTTATGTTTATTTTTTAATTTAAATTTAATTTGCCAACATGTGGTATAACACCCAGTGCTCATTTCATCATGTGGCCTCCTTAATGCCTGTCACCCAGTTACCCTACCATTTACATTGACGTAGAGGTTGCCATTTTTGAGGATACTTTTTAATGGGAATCTCCAATTTAACCTCCCACCTTGCTAGGGTCCCAGGCCTTGTCTCTTGTTCCCCACCATACCTTCTCCTACCCCTGTGTATAAGATCCATTATGATTTCCTTTCTGCCTGGGGATCATGCATGCCTCAGGCACACGTCAACCCCACTGTTTGCTCACCGCTATGGATTCAAGCTTCCTTGTTGTTTCTGGCCTTTAAGAGATTACCTTTTCTGTCTATTAGCTCAGGCATTTATTAAGGAATTATATATATATATATATATATATTTTTTTTTTTTAACCCATTTCTCCCTTTCACCTTCCCTCTGATAATCATCAATTTGTTCTCTAAGAGTCTGCTTCTTGATTTCTTTCTCTCTTTCTTTTTCCCTTTGCTCATTTGTTTGGTTTCTTAAATTCCACATGAGTGAAATCATATGGTATTTGTCTTTCCCTGACTGACTTATTTCACTTAGCATAATACTCTCTGGCTCCATCCATGTTGTTGCAAATAGCAAGATTTCATTCTTTTTATGGCTAAGTAATATTCATATGTATAATATACTATGCCTGTGTATAGTATATATATACTATATGTATATCTATACATGTATATATGTATATAGTATATATATATATATGTATATACACATTTTCTTTATCCATTCATTAGTTGATGGACACTTGGGCTGATTCCATGTCTTGGCTATTGTAGATAATACTGCTATAAACATAGGGGTGCATGTATCCCTTTGAATTAGTGTTTTTGTATTCTTTGGCTGAATACCCAGTAGTGCAATTGCTGGATTCTAGGGAGTTCTGTTTTTAACTTTTTGAAAAATCTCCATACTGATTTCCAGAGTGGTTGTGCCAGCTTGCATTCCCACCAACAGTGTAAGAGGGTTGCCCTTTCTCGGCATCCTTGCTAACACCTATTCTTTCTTGTGTTGTTGACTTTAGCCATTCTGACAGATGTGAGGTGATATTCATTGCAATTTTGATTTGCAGTTCCCCGTTGTTAAGTGATGATGAACATCTTTTCATTGGTCTGTTGGCCACCTGGAAGTCTTCTTTGGAGAAACATCTGTTCATGTCTTCTGCCCATTTTAAGTCAGATTATTTGTTTTTTTTGGGTATTGAGTTGTGTAAGTTCTTTATATATTTTGGATACTAAACTTTAATCAGATATATCATTTGCAAATATCTTCTCCCATTCTGTAGGTTGCTTTTTATTTTTGTGGATTGTTTCCTTAGCCACACAGAAGACTTTTATTTTGATGTAGTCCCAATAGTTTATTTTTGCTTCAGTTTTCCTTGCCTCAGGAAACATATCTAGAAAAAAGTTTTTTCGGCCGATGTCAAAGAAGTTACTGGCTGTGTTCTCTTCTAGGATTTTCATGGTTTCAGGTCTTATATTTAGGCATTTAAGCCATTTTGAATTTATTGTTGTGTCTGGTGTAAGAAAGTGGTCTAGTTCCTCTTTTGCATGTTGCTGTCCAGTTTTTCCAACCCTATTTGTTGAAGACGCTGTCTTTTTCTCATTGGATATTTTTTCCTGCTTTGTCAAATTTTAATTGATCATATAGTTGTGGGTTTATTTCTGGAATAGGTTTTAAAAAAAACTCATCCATCACTTTTATTGTGTTAACCCAGGCAAGTTTTGCCATATTCTAGGAAACTCACATGACTACATTTACATTTTAGAAGGACATTCTGGCTCTGGGGAGAAGAAAGATTGTAAGAAGGAAAATCTCATACCAGGAGATAGATCATTTAGGACACTGTTGCCATAGCCCTGGCACAAGATATAGTGGCTTGGGCTAGGGTGGTAGTGGTGCAGTGAAAGAAGGTTGGGTTGAGTTGTAGTTTGAAGTGGCTGATGACAAGATTTGCTGATGCTTGGATATGGGAAGTAAAAGAAAGAGAGGAGTTGGAGGTAACTCCGGAGTTTTTGGTCAGAGTATCTGAGTTCAGGGTATATCTCAGCAAGTGAGGGAATGAACAAAGATGGTGGCCATGAATGTAGGTGGATGGATTGTCTTTTCTAGGGTCTGGTCATTCCCAGGTATGTTGAACAATGGGTTTCTAGACCCTCAGAGAAGACAATCAAATCTTGAAGTGTAGGGAGGCTTCCCAGGCCTGAAAAATCATTCTCCATCATATTACCATGTTCCTCCTCAGTTAAGTCTGCTCTTTTCTTGTCATCCAGGATTAAATAGAAACCATAGGATAAAGTCCTGGGGAGGATAGGGAGTGAGTACCCCATTACTTAAGCATGTGCACACACAGGATCAGTGGTGCTAGGTTTTTGGATTATGGTGACATGTAAAATTAAACCAAGCACCATCAATAGATGAATGGATAAACAAAATGTGGCATATCCATACAGTGTAATATTATTCAGTCTTGAAAAGAAGGGGAATTCCAACACATGCTAAAATATGAATGAAACTTGAGGAAATTAGGTCAAATGAAATAAACCAATACAAAAGAACAAATACTATTTGATTCTACTTATAGCAGTATTTACAGTAGACAAATTCTTAGTGACAGAAGGTAGAATGAGGTTACCAGGGGCTGAGGGTGGGGGAGTCATTGTTTAATGTAAACAAAGTTTCAGCTTGAGATGATGGAAAAGTTCTGGACATTCATAGTGGTGAAGGTTGCAAACAGTGTGAATGTACTTAATACCACTGACCTGGGGGCGCCTGGGTGGCTCAGTGGTTGAGCACCTGCCTTTGGCTCAGGGCATGATCCCCGGGTCCTGGGAGTGAGTTCTGCATCAGGGTCCCTGTAGGGAGCCTGCTTCTCCCTCTGTCTATGTCTCTGTCTCTGTCTTTCTCTCTGTGTCTCTCATGAATAAATAAATAAAATCTTTAAAAAAGAAACACTGATCTGTATACTAAAAAATGGTTTTAAAAAAAAAAGCCAACGAAACTAACATCGTAAAGTCGTCACCTTTTAATTTTGTCCACTGAAGGCATTAAAAGTTAAACTTCAATTTGTCATAGCCTTCATGTAATCCGAAAAAATAATATTTTTAAACTTTAAGAAAGCAAGAAAGACATGTTCTCAAGGCACAGGCCCTAATTCTTCAAATGGATAGTATTGGTTTCACAAAAAGCCAAATAATAAAAATGCATTGCTCTAATTTCTTTTACATTCCCTAGTGGACAGTGTGATCAGTGTCTGTTAAACCCTGAAGTGGCTCAGTGACCCTTTGTTGGGGAGAATGAAGAGGACTCAAGGATCCTACAGTAAAGTTGGATTCCAATTCTTTGAACATATTTGCTCTGGGCGCTGGGTGGGTGGTTGGAAGGCGGGCTACAGCTAGGGTGACACACGAGACATTTGTACTTGGTGCTCATTGCAATTATTAATAATGCACCTGGCCATGCTTAGCATGGCTCCGCTTTGGATGCTGGATGGTATGGTCACGCTGCCTCTTGCCTCCTGTGCAAGACAAGCACCTGGGCAGGGGCCGCTCTGCCGGGAACATCTGCTTTGTGAGAATCTCAGTGTGACACTGTGTTTGTAAAGAGCTTTCCTAGGACTTGGCAAGTAGCGGGTTCTTAATAAATGGCAGTTATTTTTATCCAGGCTGTCTAGAAAAAGCACTGGCTTCTGAGTCTTCAGATTTTGGATCGAATCCCTGTTTACTAGGGCTTTGACCTTCAGTGAGTTACTTAATTTTCTGAGTTTCAGTTTCTTATCTATAAAGTGGAGTCAATGAAACCTTTCTCACAGGGTGGTTTGGAGCAGCAATTAAATATGACAGTAGTTAATAATGTGTGTAAAGGAGGTAGTTTGGTGCCAGGCACATAGTAGGTGCTTGAAAAATATCCACCCTTCCTTCTTAATTTCCTTTTTTCCATCTTCCATTTTTTCCGCAGCCCCATCCTTTCCTTCTTTCTGTTCTGCCTTTCTGCCATCTACAGATAAATAGCATGTCTGAGCTTCTATGCCTGATCCCAATCTCTTAAGTGTCTCCCCAGACGCAGCGAGGGGGAACCATCTAGACTGTCCAGGAGAGATTCAGCTCTGTCCAGGTGTCTACCCTTCCTGTTTAGAATGGCTTCTGTGTGGGCTGCTATAGCAAAATGTCATAGATTGAGTAGTTTATAAAAAACATTTATTTCTCATAGTTCTGGAAGCTGGGGAGCCCAAGGTCATGGTGCCAGCAGATTCTGTGAGGTGGTTATTGAGGGATCACTTCCTGATTCATGGATGGGGCCTCTTGCTGTGTCTTCCCATGGTAGAAGGGACTGGGTATTATTCTGGGCCTCTTTTATAAGGCACTGATTCCATTCACGAGCATTCCACCCTCATGACCTAAGCATCTCCCAGAGGCCTACCTCCAATACGATCAACTTTGGGAGTTAGGATTTCAACATTTGGATTTTGAGGAGACACAACATTCAGACTATAGCAAGTATATTCTGTGCTATAGATGGCCCTGCTGAGAAGTTAAGTATGAGCATCGTGGTGGAGATGTGTGGCTACCCAGACTCAGAAAACACAAACCCTCTCTTCTCAAGGGCCTTGGAGCTAGCTTGCCTGGGTTCAAACACTGGCTCACACTTGAAGCAATCCGCGATCCTTTTCAACTGGCATTCTCAGGGAGGATAAACTTTCTCTTCATCCCTAATGCTATCTCTAGTTTCCTATGAACTTCTAAATATGACCAGTTGGGCACCCAACTGAGGACAGGAACACTGCTTCTCTTCTTGGAGCCTAGTACCAGCTGGGGGAGTCTCTTAGGGCTCTTACCTCCTCTAAGCTACTCTTGGCCCTCTACAAATGACTTTTGGTTGGTTTAATGAAAAGAGCAAACTAAGGTCATGGGTCCAGAGGAGATGGTGAGTTAAGGACTGGTGGAAATCGGAAAATGGTTCCTTCCAGGACAGACTTCTGAGCTGGCATTTGAAAGGCTGGCAGGCAGGAGGGTGGGAACAGAGCTGGGCTGGAATCCCCCTGCATCTGGCGCACTGTCCCTGGCCAGCTTTGGCGTTCTTCCCGGGGCCCAGCAGGCGCTTCACAAACACGAGCGAAGCAGAGCTCACTCTTCAAGGCCTGGCTCACAGTTCACCTCTTCGGAATCCTCCTGGGATTGTCCAGACAGAACAGTCACTCCTCCTCCCGGCTCCCGGAACTCTGGCGTTGTGGCATCTGTTATACTGTATTATAATTCTCTGTGGGCTCTGGGGAGAGCAGTCCTTGAGGGCAGAGGCCGTGTCACTGCACTTCTTGCCCAGGCTCCTGCTAGTCACAGGGGCTCAGCACATGCCGAGTGGCTGAGAAACACGGGTCAGCCTGTCTGGCACTGGGAATGGTCAGGAGGGTCCTGAGGATTTAGGGGCTGGCTGCCTACCAAGGGCCACTGAGTATCAGGCTCCAGAGCTATGATCTGCTTGGCAATAACTCTATTCCACATTTTCCAGAGATTGTTCTCGTAATACACAGGCAGCATGCCCAAGCCAGGCTCTGACTAGTTCCTAAAACAAGTTAAATCTTTCCTTTTGGGACAATTCCATCAGCGGGCAGATGAGCATGCTTCTCTGACAACTGTGGCTTTCACGGTCCCGACTGTTGGGCCATTTCCCACTGGGTTCCTCACGGCCCCTAGCAGCAGCCTATTATGCTTGGCTGGGCTTCTGGCTGGTGAGGAGATGAGCTCTGTCTTCCAGATCTTGGGGTGGAAGAGAATTACATCCACACCCCCACCCACAGCCGCCTGTGCATGGCTGTGATGGAAATTGGCTCCTCATCCAACAGATCTCAGTGGAGATTGGAAGTGCTCGTTGGAGGAGGGTGTTGTGTCATTGTTGGTACATGGAGGGAAGCCAGGCTACAAATGAGACCATAGTCTTCCTATCACCCTTACTTTCCACTCCCGTGGAAGGACAATGCCAGCTGCAGAGAGCCTGGGCACTATCAACCTCAGATGGCCAAGTTTCATCAGATGAGGGTCATGGAAGTAGGGTGGCCAGATAGTGGAAGGTGGGAATATCTGTGGAGAAGTCATACTCCTGGGCAGTTCCCATCTGCAAGATGGTGCATATTAACCCTTCAAGTCCCACTCAACATAGCTGGGGTGTGAGCATGATTTCTGGCATGTGCATCTGTAAATTAGCTTCAACCTGAGTCATATCAACAATCTCCACCCTGCACATGTTCCGCAAGAGCCTGAGATTTGAACCTTGAGAGTCCTTTCTGTTGAATCCTTTAATGAGGCGACATACAAGGGTCTTCCTGTAATATGTATGTTTGAAGGGATTGCACAGATAATTTTTATCTCTCCCTGAAAACAGAAACACAGATTTATTTTAAGCAGGTTAGAGGGGTGTGGAAGGATCACTGGATCAGGGGTCAGTTCCAACTAACATCTATCCAGTTCTGTGGAACTTGGGCCAGTCATATCTCTGTCTTCTGCTTTGTTTCTAAAATTCATTTAACAATGAATAATATAGTATTTAAATAAGTGTAATGAATTATTTTATGTGCTTTACAAACACTAACTCATTTAATCTTTGTAATAGTCTATGATGTAGGTATAATAATTAAACTCACTTTATAGATGAGGAAAGTGAAGGACAAAAATGTTAGGTAATTTGCCCAAGGTCACAGCTTGTAAGTGGTGGAGTAAGTCTGAGCTCTCCTGGATCTCAGAATCATAATCTTTTTTTTTAAATAAATTAATTTTTATTGGTGTTCAATTTACCAACATACAGAAAAACACCCAGTGCTCATCCCGTCAAGTGTCCCCCTCAGTGCCCGTCACCCATTCCCCCCCACCCCCTGCCCTCCTCCCCTTCCACCACCCCTAGTTCGTTTCCCAGAGTTAGGAGTCTTTATGTTCTGTCTCCCTTCCTGATATTTCCCACACGTTTCTTCTCCCTTCCCTTATATTCCCTTTCACTATTATTTATATTCCCCAAATGAATGAGAACATACACTGTCCTTTTCCAATTGACTTACTTCACTCAGCATTATACCCTCCAGTTCCATCCATGTTGAAGCAAATGGTGGGTATTTGTCGTTTCTAATGGCTGAGGAATATTCCATTGTATACATAGACCACATCTTCTTTATCCATTCATCTTTCGATGGACACCGAGGCTCCTTCCACAGTTTGGCTATTGTGGACATTGCTGCTAGAAACATCGGGGTGCAGGTGTCCCGGCGTTTCATTGCATCTGAGTCTTTGGGGTAAATCTCCAACAGTGGAACTGCTGGGTCTAGGGCAGGTCTATTTTTAACTCTTTGAGGAACCTCCACACAGTTTTCCAGAGTGGCTGCACCAGTTCACATTCCCACCAACAGTGTAAGAGGGTTCCCTTTTCTCTGCATCAGAATCATAATCTATAATGGTGATAAACTGTTACCTCGACCATCTCAACATTTAGTTCTTTTATGTTTCCACAGAGCTTCACGTGCACCTCTGTGATCATTGGAATAAAATAAAATAGCCTTAAGATGTAAGTAGGATGAGGGCTTGGTTCACTAGCACAAATGGGTGGCACGGTCCCTGATGTGTGTAGTGGGCACTCAATAGGTATCAGATGAATGAACAATTGACCCCATTCTTCATGCTGTGCTGAAAGGGGACCCAGCTCATCCCAAAACATGGTTTTCTGATGGCACGGACTGTGTCTTATTTGTCTCTGGGTCTTTAGACTGTTCCTGGGGGATAGATGCTCACACTGAATGAAGGAAGCCACATTACTGCCCTTTGCCTTAGGTAGTTAGTCATCCCTAATCACAAAGGTATGAGCACACTTAAATGCCATAAGCCAATGGACATTGACACCTGTGAGTTATGGAGTAATCTTTGGTGGTGAAGAAAAGATAAGGTGGAGGAAATGGGGTTCTTTCAATTGCCATGTAACAAATTACTCCAACGTGTAGTGGTTTAAAATAACAAGGATTTATTATTCCTCCCCCAGGTTGGGCAGTTTTCTGTTCCATGTGAAGTAGCCAGGGATAGTCAAGTAGCTGCACTTGGCTGGGAGCTTGCCAGGGCCGGGACATCCAAGATGGGTTCTCATTCGGACCTTTCTTCTCCATGTGGTTCACCGTCATTTGTGGTCTAGCAGCTGGCTCCTAAGAAACTGGAGATGGGGCTCTGCACTCTCTTAAGGCCATGCTCAGGTGTCACAGGACATCATTGCTACCACACTGGTTGGGCAAAGTAAATCACAAAGCCAGATCAGATTCAAGGGTAGAGAAAATAGACTCTAGCTCCTGCTGGGAGGGGCAGGATGTACGAACCGAAATGGGAGAAACCATTGGCAGCCCTATTGGACACTCTACCCCAGGGGTGGACGAGGACTCATGACAGGAACCTCGGATTATCTGCGTGCAAATGAAAAGCTGGTGAGAGTTAGGCTGTGGTTTGCCTGCCAGAAAGTTACTGGTCTTCCACTCAGGTGATCCCCTAGGATGTTCAAGCTTCTCACCTGTCCTGGGAGGTCTGAGCTGAGCAGGTTCTTGGAAAATATCAAGTTTTTTTCTTCCTCTTTTCCAGGTGAAGAAACAGAAGCATCAAGAGAAGTGATATGTGAGCATCATACTGCAAGTCAGGGTAGGGTGAGGGCTGCTATTGCCACGTGGTTAAGAGTGTGGATGTTGGGTTCAAATGTTGGTTTTGCCGCCAAAATGACTGAATGACTCATATAATCTGCCGGACCTCTACCTCTTCATTTATTTGGTGTGGATAATAATGTTTACTTTATAGGGCAGGATAGATGGTGGTAAAGAGCATGGGTTCTTGGGCAGCCCAGGTGGCTCAGTGGTTTAGTGCCGCCTTCAGCCCAGGGTGTGATCCTGGAGTTCCGGGATCGAGTCCCACATCGGGCTCCCTGCATGGAGCCTGCTTCTCTCACTGCCTGTGTCTCTGCCCCTCTCTCTTTCTTTCTCTCTCTCTGTGTCCCTTATGAATAAATAAATTAAATCTAAAAAAAAAAAAAAAAAAAGAAGAGCATGAGTTCTTGAGCCAGACTGCCAGAGTTCAAATCCAGGGTCTTCCATTTGTCACCCATATGATCTTTGGCTAAATCCTTAATTGTCCTATGCCTCAGTCTCCTTTTCTGTAAAATGGGGATAATAATACTACTTATTGTATAGAGTTGCTATAAGCATCCAATGAATTTAAACATATAGAAGCATCTAGAACAATGCCTGGCACGTGATTCACAATCGGTGGATATTATCGGTGATTATGAGAGTATTTCTTTTTTTTTAATACTAAATTTATTTTTTATTGGTGTTCAATTTACCAACATACAGAATAACACCCAGTGCTCATCCTGTCAAGTGCCCCCCTCAGTGCCCGTCACCCATTTCTCTGAAAATTACAAGGAGTTACAGCTTACAGAAGCCTTGGATATGCCGTGCCCATGATGAGAGGGACGTGAGCCTTTCAATCCATTCCGCGTCTTACCATGCTCACATTTGGGGAAGTTTAGAGCAAATAATCCCAATTTCTCTCTAATTGTTGTGCAAGCAGCCAGTGTCTTATTTCATTTGTTACAGTTTGCTGTTCCCCGTGCTGCTGTTTCCTAGTGGACACGGAGACTCTGCCTCTTATCAAATAGGAAAAAGCGAGTCATTCCTCCCTGCCTGTGCTCACTTCCTGCCTACATGGGGAAGTCCACTCCAGAAGAGTCCTCCCGCTGGAGGAGGCATATCTTTCTCCCTCTCTGTCCCAGCCTCACCTCTGACCCGGTAGATAAGTCCCAGATAAATTTGGGATTCAACCCCTGCTTCAACCATTACTGGTTTGTCATTATTGGATCTCAAGTGTCCTGAGTTCTAGGGGCTGTAATGAACCCATTCTCTCCCTATCTTCTACCAAAGTAACAGCTGCTCCTTGGCCTCACACAACCCTTTGGGATGCCCTTTTTGGGATTCCTTTATCTCTTTCAGCCTGCTCGGGCTGTTTCTCTCCGTTTGGCCTCCTGGATAGTCATCCTTGGCAGGCTCCCCAGGCCATTCTCCCCAGAGAATGCTAGAGCACCCTACAGTTGTCTAGCTTTGGGCCCCCTCACCACTCTGCCTCGTTTCCCTCTGCTGGAAAACGCTGTTCTCACTGCTTTGCTCGGTGTCGTGGGATTAAACAGGATCATATGTGTCAAAGTGCCTGGCAGACAGTAGGCCCTTCCCAAACATAATTACTATCCTCTGGCTATGCCCTGAGATTTACTGCACATGTCACAGGTGTGCTAATAGGAGGTGCCCTGCTGGAGATTTAACTGGGGTTTTTGTTCTCTACTTTCATGAGAAGGTTACCAGTCACATCAGGGTGCAGGCAGGAGAAGAAAGGAACCAAGGCCAGCTTCCCAGAGACGGGCAGGTGCAGAGCAAGTAGCCCTCACACTCTGCAGAGAAGGATACGAAAAGGTGTTTCTCACTCCGGATATTTAAAAGCGTGTTCCCTGTCAGCGCTCACAGGCCAGGGAAAAGGGATTTGTCTGGGGTGGAAAGTAGAATCGGTCCTGCTTGTGGGCTCCTGCTGTGGTCTTGTGCCCTGGGAAATAACGAAGTATGAGAAAATGAATGAGAAGAGTCATGCTTTCAGAGCTCTGCACGGGGCCCCTGGCTGCCAGGCAGGGGCTTGGTTTCCTCCTTTCTATGGATCCAAGAAATTGTGCAGGCATGAGTTTCAACAGTGACACTGTGTGGTAGCAGGAATTCGTGGCAGAGAGAATCCTTGGCAGTTCTAAACCGAACAGACTCCAGTTCCTCTCTGCCTGGTATGTGCGAGGCTCATTTTTGTTTTTACTTGGCCTGTCCCCAGGGCTTTGGGACAATTTGTTGGAAGGGAGGGGAACCTCCAGAGGGAGATGCTGGACTTTCTGCTTTTAATGTAGATGTGTGCTTAAGAGATTAATTGGAAAAATAAGTGGAATGTGACCATATTTGTGCTCTGACTTTACGAAGCAGTTCATACCAGTTATATTAATTATCCCAGAGGGCATTGTGAAATGCTAAGAGAGATTTGGTCTTAATTAACTTTTGTTTTTGGGATTGCGAGATGAATAGTTCTTTTGAGGGCAGAAGAGAGTCTGTTTCCTGGGCATGGAAATGGTGGAGAAAAAGGTATGTTTGGGATCCAGTCAGAGTCTAGTAAGTCTGGGTGTTGGTGTCTGTCAAAGAGAGTAGTTGGAGAAGATGGAAATGCAGGTTACTTCTGGACTGTGGAAGGCCCCGGGTCTGGAGTAGCCCTTGGCACTTTGGAAGGAGTAGTTCCATCTGGCTATAACCCTAAGGGTCTTGAGGACTGAAAACCTGTCCCCTGAGGGCTGATGGCCACCCACCAAGGAGTCCTAGCGCCCTCAGCCCTCAAACTCCTTATCCACAGTCCATGCTCAGAAAACAGCCAACGCGGCAGCTCCGGGTGGCCAGGATTGCGACACCAATGTGTTTGTTCCCCGTGTTTGTGAAATACCTCAGAGGCACTGTTCCAGTCCCACCTGACTAGTTTTCTTATTGCCACATGGCCCTGGCTCTATCTGCCAATACTCAACCAGGGCTGACTAGTCAGAGATTTTGAGATGTTTATGGGTTCAGAACTTAAGACACCTCATTTCTCTCTGCCTGAGTGAAGAGACTTTACTTTCCAGATGCTTCTGAATATCTAGGACTCTGGAGTGAGTAGGGTGACCTTGGGCCAGTCACTTGACCTCTCCAAGCTTTTGTCCCTTTAAATGCATGATGAGGATAATTATTCCTATTTTTTGCAAGATCATGACCCACAGGTATACCACCAGATGGAAGGTCAGGTACCAGGTCACTTCCTAGGCTTCCTTTCCTTAAAGGTCACTGAAAGCAAAGTTGGCCTCGAATTTCTGAGTCATTAAAATTCAGTCTTGCATTTAATTCTTGCAAATGAATTGCTGTCAATCTTTGACTGAAATCAGAGAGAAGAGGCCTAGCTAATATATAACATAATGGGAACTCAGAAGCCTCTGGAAATTGGCTTAAGAATATGGTCAGTGGTCTGAAACCATAAAAATTAGAAGAGAACACAGGTAGTAATTTCTCTGACATCAGCCATGGCAACATTTTTCTAGATAGGTCTCTTGAGGCAAGAGAAACAAAACCAAAAACAAACTATTGGGACGACATCAAAATAAAAAGCTCTTGCACGGCGAAGAAAATAATCAACAAAACTAAGAGGCAACCTGCAGAATGGGAGAGATATTTGCAAATGGCATATCTGATAAAGGGTTAGTATCCAAAATATATAAGGAACTTACACAACTCAACACCCAAAAAACAAATAATCTGATTTAAAAATGGGCAGAGGACATGAACAGACATTTCTCCAAAGAAGACATCCACATGGCCACCAGACACATGAAAAGATGTCCATCATCACTTAACAACAGGGAAATGCAAATCAAAATTACAATGAGGTATCACCTCACACCTGTTAGAATGGCTAAAATGAACAACACAAGAAACAACATGTGTTGGCCAGGAGGTGGAGGAAAAAGAACCCTCTTGCACTGTTGGTGGGAATGCAAACTGGTGCAACCACTCTGGAAATCAGTATAGAGGTTTTTCAAAAAGTTAAAAACAGAACTCCCCTAGAATCCAGCAATTGCACTACTGGATATTTAGCCAAAGAATACAAAAACACTAATTCAAAGGGATACATGCACCCCTATGTTTATAGCAGCATTATTTACAGTAGCCAAATTATGAAATCAGCCTAAGTGTCCATCAATAGATGAAAGGATAAGGAAAATGTTGCTGCCATATATACATATATAATGGAATATTACACAGCCATAAAAAGTATGAAATCTTGCCATTTGCAAGAGCATGGACAGAGCTAGAGAGTATAATGTGAAGTGAAATAAGTCAGAGAAAGACCAATACCATATCATTTCACTCATGTGGAATTCAAGAAAACAAAACAAAGGGGAAAAAAAGAGACAAACCAACAAACAGATTCTTAACTATAGAGAACAAGCAGATGGTCACCTGAGGGGAGGTCCGTGGGGGGATGGGGAGCATAGATGATGGGGGTTAAGAGTACACTTACCATGAGGAGCACTGGGTCATGTACAGTATTGCTGAATCACTGTATCGTACACCTGAAACTAGTATAACACTGTATGTTAACTGTACTGGAATTAAAATTTAAAAATAAAAAGGAATATGGTCAGTGGAATTCAGCCCAAGGATGGCAGCTGTAGGAGACGTGATCTTATGCCTCATTTCCTTCATCAACCTCTTTCTACTCAAGGGTATAAAAACGGAATTTGGGGAGGTGTAGGGCTAACGCTTATTGGGCTTCTATTACGTGTCAAGCATCGAGAGTATGAGGGTAGTTATGCATGTGTTTTCTCATTTTGTCGTTTCCTCAACCCAAAGAAATGGGCAGCATTATCCTTAAATAACAATTGCTCATTGAATCAATACTTATCGAGTGATTATTACATACCAGGCATGGCTTTGGGAGTTAGGATAAGTGAGAAAATAGGCCCAGTGTGATGAGGTGCCTTGCTCAAGGTCATCCAGCTGGTAAGCAGCGGATCAGGATAAGATCCCTCCTTTACTGAGGCTTGATTCCAGAGCTGTTCTCAATCTGAGATGCTGCACAAGCAGACAAATATGCACACATGTGCACACTTGCATGCACTCTCACACGCAAACGTACATACCATGCAAATGCACACATTATCACATATGCACTTGTGCACCCCCACAAACACACACACGCACAAATACACCCACAGGTGCGCACACACGCACCATTCTAGCACACACTCAGGGTATGTATCTGCTTGCTTCACACACATCAATCTATTCAATGGGGAAATTTTTTCAAACGGCTGGAAGCTCTGGATATTTCAGATCAGAAACATTACAGATACCATCTCCAAGGTTTCATTCTGTTGGCTTCCCTCCCTTCCCGCCTCCCTCCTCACCTCCGTTTTCCTCTGCTCCCTCCCCGCTCTGTGAGCAGAACTCTCTTCCTGATTTTCCTGGCAGTGACGTCTTAGGGAATTATTAGGACTACCAGGCTCAGGCTGGAATACTCAACTAGAAAGGAAAGACTCTCTAATGTCACCAAAGGCTGAATCTATTGGCCAAATTTGGTCTCGGTTGGGCTTTCCCCCAGGCAGCTACGCTAATCTCCCGAAGTCCCCTTCCCGCCCCATCCTCTGCCTCTCCACCACTGGGCACGGTATGCTCAAGTTCAAGTGCAGCCAGGGTGTCCTCAGCCCCAGCACCCACCTCCCTTGCTCTCTCAGGCATGTGCCAAATGCCTGTGAAGGCCTCTTCCAAGTGTTTCATCACGCCTCGGGGTGGGGATGCATCTAGTTTTGTTTCAACACTGTGCTTCCACCTGGCATTTCGTTTGCTAACTAATAAGTGAAGGACCTCCTCCCCCATGCTGGCTGGTGGCCCTGGAGGAGGGGAGCTGTGCTCTGGTCTGTGAAGTGCCAGTGGGGGCACCACGGGTCCCACCCATCATCCTTTGTGATCACCTTCGAGGTAGGTTGGGGTGCTGGGTTTAGCTCAGCTCACCAGTATAAGCAATTCAGACTCTTCAGAGTATTTCATCATCCAGGCAGCTCAAGGTGGGGGTGATAGGATCTGAGAAGCTTTGGCAACTTTCGTGTCTCAGTCCCCGAGGAGTGCCAAGAGCCACCTTACCCGACTCATCTATCGCCCTACGGTTTCAGGGATCTCTCTTCATATATATGCCTAAAGCACCTTTGCCTTCACCATTAAAGGATCTTGAAAGTGTGCTTACAAACTCCAAATACTCATTGAAACCTTTGGACTCCAGGGGTGAGCATTTACCCTCCCCATTGGCCGTTTGGCCACATTGCCCAACTGGGTGAACTTGCTGGAGGCAAGCTGTTGAGTGCAAGCACTCATAAATAATTCCAAGGCACGGGAGGCAGCGAATTCTGCAGACAGCTCAGGATTGGTTTTGGCAACATGCACTTGGTCTGGGGCAGGCTCACTGTAACTCTCTCTCTCCACCAGAGGAGATAAAAAACGAAAAATGCAAATAGGAGATCCAGCGGGGACGTGAACACCTCTCAGTGAGAAAGGGAACCGAACACCCAGGTGCTCATGGGCGTGGGGCCAGATTTGGGGATTATTCCCTGATAAAGACGTGGAGTTCCGGAGGTGGGGTTCTCTTGGCACTTAGCTGATAGTCTTCTATGGTGATTGCTTGTGATCAGGTCTTATGTTGCAACGCGATCATAAGGTCTTAGCACCCCGGGATCGGAGCGTCAGCTTCTTTCCTGTGTAGGGAGTGTTTGATCAGTGCAGAAAAGGAAAGCAGGCGAGGCTACATTTATAGGATGCGATGTCATGTTCAAAACCCTTTACAGTGAGTCATCCCCTTCTGGTGGCTGAGCTCACTTTCAGGCATGTGCACCCCTCACCTCCCTTCTCTGCTGCCCATTTTTGTGTATAGCAGCGTCGGGACTTGGTGAGCTGGCTTGTATCGGGGTGGGGGCAGGTTTTCACAGAGCAGAGCGTGATCATGAGGATTTTCTGCAGCCTCGGGATATTCAGACAATGTGTCCTACGGTGGACATTTAAGAGGAGCCTCCCCTTGTGTTATAGATCCCAAGGACACCTTCTCGAAGCTGGTGGGGCCAAGGCGGGCTGTGGGCAAGAAGGGAGGGGATGGTCCAGGCAAGAGGAATCTACAAGCTAAAGTACGACGCAGGGTTTGCACACGCTTTCATTTGCTCAGTCGTTCTCTTGTTTACTCACTCATTCACCCCCAAAATGACTTCATGAGCCCCACTCCGTGCCAGGCACTGTTTCAGCCTTGGGGAGCAGAGCGGGGAACAAATCCGGCTTCGGCAGCTGTGAGGAGCCAGATCACGACCAGATTATTAGCAAGAAAAGCATCGGCTGGGGAAGACCAGAGTGTCATGGGAGTGGGGGACAGGCAGGGGGGCGGCAGGAGGGTCAGCGAGGGCTGAACCCTAAAGGATAAGGAGGGGGTGGTCACAAGAAAAGAGAGCCAGGCGCCGGTGAGACACTCAGTCAAGTCCTGTGTGGCCAGAGTATAAGAAGTCAGGGTGCGGAGGGGAGCAGAGCACGGAGCGAGTCAATGAGACAGGGGTGGGGAGGTGAGGAGCAGACCCAGAACCTTCTGAGCCAGGAGAGGCATTTTGGACCTCATCTAACGCCATCTCAGCAAGGGATGCTACTGACTTGCTTGAGGGCGCTGGAAGCCTAACGGGGTGGCAGCCTGGCAAATTATGCAGGAGGGGAACCCGAAGATTTCCTTTTTCCCGTGAGGTTGTTCCCAGCTTGGCCCTTTGCGATGCACTCTGTGCTGGGCTGGGCTGCCTGTGGGGGCTTTGGCTCTCCCTGGGGGGCGGCCTGCTCCCCGCAGTGGGGAGGGGCACCCACCTATTGCAGCCTTATCCCCCATTGCCCTCTCCAAGTGGTTGATGCACCCCATTCACCTCGGGTCCCCCAGTTACCCCATCACTTTACCCCAAGGAGCCTGTGGCTCCTCCTCCCCTCTGACTAAGTTCCCCTTCTAGCCTCAAAAAAAGTTCTTATATGGCATTAAACCCTAGGGTGCCTGTGAGCCTGCTTTTCCCCCTCCTTGCTGGGCAGCCTGTGTGTCCCTGACCCCAGGGGTCTTCAGTAGAGAGAGGGTGGTAACAGGGCCTCCTAGGTGGGGCGGCCCTGAGGGTTTACAAAGCTGTTACTGGGAAAGCGCCTTGCCCTGGCCTGGCTCACTGAGGGTTCTGGAAATGCTGCCGGTTGGTATCCTCATGGTAGACCAGGCCCTTCTGGATCACCACTCCACGTCAGCATCGTTTCTCTCCCTTCCTCCCAAGTGCCTCACCTCCCCGGCCACAGTGGACTCCCCCCGACCCCAGCCTGCCCCAGAACACTGATTTCTTTCTTGCTCATGCTTTTCCCTCAGCCGGCAATGCCCTTCCTTCTCTAAGTACCCTGAGGCCTAGCTCCTGTCTTGTTCCCTCTGGAGGACCTTCCTGGGCATGCTCCTGCCAGTCCTATTCTAAGGCAGATTGAAGTCTTCTGTTGAGTCTCCCCAGCTCTTGGGGGCATTGCTTCACTACAGCACACGTTGGTAGAGATTTCTGTGGTTGTTTGGAGGGTCTGTCTCCCCTCATAGGTGAGTTTCCTTGGGTGGGGACATGTGTCATTCACCTGCCTTTCCCAGAGCCCAAGGCTCAGAGCCAACTGGGTGAATGAATGAATGGGCCCAGTGCACTTACCTACTTCAGCAGCAGGACTGTGTCTAACTGATCGTTGCCCGCCCCCCCCCCCCCGCCCCAATGCCTGGCACCCAGTGGTTCACTCATTCTCCTTGCCCACTAAGCAGTCGGGCAGGTGTGGGTAAATGTGGGAAGCAGAGACAGGTGTGGAGGGCCGAGAGGAAGGGCAGTTTGGGGGATAGGATCGGGGACCAAGAGATGGTTCCAAACTTCTTTGAGGAAGACCTGGGGCTGAGGAGCTGGAGTGGGAAGGGAGGCTCGGCCTCTTTCCCCTGGGCTGGACCCTTGCCTAGCCCTGTGGGAGGGATGACACCCCACCCAAGCCAAAGGGGAGTATTCACATGTCAGAATGACTCGCAGAATATTTCCCGGTCTTATCTGTTAATAATAAAAATGAAATTATATTAAAAAATATAACCATGTGTGGGTTGCAGAACGAGTTAATGATTCCTCATGTAGTTAGATGCGTACCCCTTTAATTGAGGCAGGTAATGACCGTGGTAATAATACCCTGGATCTGTTTATGGGTTCTTTCTTCCGAGAGGCTCAAAGCACTTTCTCTTCCTATCTCATCTCTCTCCCCAACTTCCCAGGGAAGTGTATCTTATTATCCCCATCGCTTAGGTGTCTGTGTGCTGTGACTCACTCTGTGGCTCTGAAGCTCACCTCCTTGTCCCCCAGCCTGGGTGGGGCCCCCGTGCCTCTCTCCTCCCTGGTTCTGGGCCTGGAGCACCCCATTTCCAGGACAACCAAGAAGGCTGGGCTCGCTGTGCGGGGCCAAGGGGGATGCTGAGGCACCAAAGGGAGCAGAGAGATGGGGACTGGGGAAGAGGGAGGGAGGACCTGAGGGATTTCTGGCAGAGAAAATGGGAGATTCAGAGAAGGCAACGTGCTGACTCCCAGCATCGTGAGGGCAAGGACCGTGTCCTATGTATCTTTCTTTCTTCTGGATCAGACGTAGAACTTGGCACATGGTGTGATAGGTACCAGTACCTATGGTATCATTCAAAACCTAGCTCAATCGTCACCTCTTCCGAGAAGCTTTCCTCGGTTGCCCCCCCTCCCCGTGTCCCCATCACACACTGCTGGGCTCTCATAGCCCTTGGAACCTCTGTTTATCCTTCTCAGGCAGCTTTGTGCGTAAGTTAACTGCTTATGTATCAGCCACCCCCACTCAGGTGTGAGCTCCTAGACCAGGCACGGGTCTGACTCATCCTCTTCCCCTGGGCTCTGGTAGCGCAGGGCTCTCACACAGTAGGACTGCACATAAAGGGTGCAGGCAAGTGTGGGCTTTGAGATCAGAAAGACCGGATTCAAACCCTGGTTCTGCTTCGCACCAACTGGGTGTCTCGGGAAGCCCCTTGACCTCTTGAAGCTTTCCCTTCCTTTCAGAAAGTGGAGTTGAGAAAGCCCACTTTGCTGAGTTGTGGCAAAATTAGCCACAGTGACACGGCTTGGCACCTAGTAGGTGCTCATTATTCATTTCCTATGATTAATTTTAGATTTGGTGGTTCCCAGTCCTGGCTCTACATCGGAACCACCCTTCTCAGGAAGAGACATGCTTGGAAGCCCCCTGGGAAATTCTTAGCCTGTGGGTCTGGGGTGGGGCCAAGGCAACCGCCTTTCAAAAAAGCTTCTTTGGTTCTTCTGCTGTCCAGGGTCTTAATGCTTGTCAAGTGGAACATATGATTCAAGGTAAATAGTATAGGAGTCGTTGACTTCTCTGATGTCCAGGGTCCAGAGAAGGGATAGTAAGCGGCAAAAATGGGACCACAGGTGGGTTGCCTGTGGAGGCAGGTAGGGTGCAGGGGCGAAGGTCACCCTGACTTTACTTCACACTAGCTCTGTGTGTGACCCCAGTAAGCTGTTCATCTTCTCTGAACTTTATCCTGCTGCTTTTTGGGGGGTGGAGTCCCAAGGGCTGATTTCTTCAGCTAGTATTATTCTCCTTGGCTTTATATCTGTGGACAGGATCTGGTGCACAAGAGAACCCTGGAGGTGCCATGACCATCAGTCAGTGGGGTCATGAGGTATTGTGTGGTCTTTGCTAAACTTTGCCAAGTGTGTGAATTAGAGGTGGAAATAAAAGTCCATAACCACTTATAGCTGGTTAGCAGCGGAGAGACCCCTAAGGGACTTTTGTGCAGCCTGGGCAGCGGCGCCGGAGGGGGAGGGGCAGCTGAACCTTCTCTCTGAACGGGGGCCTGGTACATTCTAGCCCTGGGAGATGATGACCCTGTAAAGGACAGGGGTCAATGCTGCAGAGAAAGCCCACGCTCTCAGCCCTCGAGACATGAGCCAACAATGAGAAAGTCTATCTCTGGGGCTTATAATCCTGAGAAAGAATTTGACGTAAAGGCAAAAGACATTTGTCCCAGGGATGATGGATGAAATGCCGGCAATGGAAGTCCGGAAAGACCTACCCCTGATGGTTCAAGGCAGGAGTCAAGGGGCACTGGGGATGCCAGTGGGCGTGAGGCTCATGGGAGGCTGCAGGATCACGTGATGAAGTGGCAGCTGAAGATGGGCAATGGGGTTTGGACAGAGTGCCAGGCATTTTCTAGGTGCTGATTTCTCCAGGTTTTTTTTTTTTATTTCTCCAATTTTCATACAATCCTGAGAGGCGTTACTGCGTCCGTATTCAGCACTCCTGATAACCAGCTCTGTTTTACAGATGAGAACACAGAGGCTCAAGCAACTTGGTGGTGTCAGAATTTGAAGCCACATCTGTTCGACTCTGATATCCGTTCGTTTTTCCCCACCACACCTTACTATGGGGATGGTAACCCCCACAGCATTTGGGTTTATGTAGATACTCTAAATAAACTGGGGAAACATCTGGGGAACCATTCCAGAGAGTATCTAAATCAACCCATCCTGGGAACAGGCCACTCTCAGGGCTGGGAAGGTGGCGAGGCATTTGGTGAAAGCCATCACCATGCAGGCTTCCTGTCATTATGGGTGGGAGGTGGGGCTGGTCCTCAGGATCTGGGGTGGGGACTGAAAGCATCTCTCTGCAGGCAAGACCTGGGGGAAGGCCCAGGGCACCGATTGCTGAGCAGGACCCCGGACAGGTTTGAAGTCTTAAAAAGGCACACATTTCCAGACTGGGTATCACCCAGGAGACCCCAAGGACAGGGGTGCACAAAGTTGACCTTGATCTGGGCCCAGAAAATAAGAAAGTCTGTGTCTTTTCCGTGAAAGGTGAATGAATCACTTTTCTGAGAAGCCAACCCATCCTTGGTCCACCGCGCCCCTCACGCAGGTCCAGAGTGGTACCCTACGGGGGCAGGGTGGAGCTGGGAAGATGGGGAGGTGCCAGTGCTATCAGGCCTATCCTCCGTTTTCCCTTTCTCCACTGAGAGCAAGGAGGTCAGAGGATGGGACTGGGAATGGACCCCTTGTGGTGGCTGAAATTCCCACCCCTGACGTCTCCTGCTGTCGAGCGTGGCTGGGGGGTGGGGAGCTAGGCTGAAAGTGCAAAAAACGGGGAGGGGGGGCGGTGCATAAAAGCCACAGAAGCCCTGGCACAACTGAAGGGCAGAGAAAAGCCTCTGTCCCCCAATCCCGTCTTCCCTGCCTGTTGTCAACAGGCTGCGAAGTCAGAAACCTCACTTTGAATCCTTGCTCTCCCCTTACATTCCCTCCTCTGCTGCCCTCAGATCTCACAAATTACACAGCAACCTCGAGCAAGTCATTCTGACTTTCCTGAGTCTTAGCTTTCTCGTCTGTGTAATGGGGATAACACTGCCTGCTTTGCAGAGTTGAGAAAATTAAGCAGAAGGAGTGGCCTGGGTGTAAATCATAATCTGGGCCTCAGGCCTGACTCTCTGGGCAATCCTTACTCTCTCCAACGCTCAAGCTGCAAATCCATAAAATACAGCCCTGCCGGGAGTTGTTTTAAGGATCAAACGGGACAACGCTCCTGGCATATACAAGGTGCCCGGGAAAAGTATTCGTTGTCTTCTCCTTCCATGCTCATTCTTTCATAATTTTGCCAAGAAGCGATATTTGGATCTGAAGATGTCAAATTATTCCAGGAGTCGATCTTTTCTGGGTCCCTCATTCATAAAGTGAGATAGGAATAGGGCATGTCTCATAGAGCTGTTGTAGGGCCGAGGTGATGAAAGTACCATGCTAGAACAGCTCCGTCTACACAGGAAGTAGCCCATAAAGGTCAGCTTCGTGGCTGGCTCTAGATCATTCTTCCTGCTAGTGTTGGAACCCTGGCTGGTGCCTTGGTCTCAGCGGTCAGGTAGGGCAGAGCTGACTCAACCGGAAGTGACAGGTTCGGGCAGTGACAGCCCAGCCTGGTTGAGTGGGAGCAGCTGGGCTCCTCAGTGAGCCCCCAGGAACAACTCAGCTATTATTTTGTAATAGAGATTGCCTTTGGCCTTGACCAGTCCTAGAGATGGTGGGAAAGAGGGATGGCCATGACCATTGGAGGCTTCTACATTTTCTCATGGCTAAGGAAGCAGATGAGGGCAGTGGCAGGGTGGGCTGTGATCTTTTTACTGGATGCTGACCTGGTAGGAGGCCACACAACTGACGGCAGTTGGAGGGGCACCCTTCCATGTATGGGGCAGTGAGTACTGGCCAGGGTCCCAGAACCTGTTTCTGACCAAGTCAGACAAGATGTGTTTCTTTCTCAGGAGCTTGGAGGAGGTAGGCTGGGTGGTTTTTTAGGCTTTCAGCCCATGTTTCTAGACTCTAAGTCCAGTGCTCTTTCCATGGTATTGTATATGTCCAGTATCACAGACCCTGACCCTGAGAGCTCAGCCATGGATTTGTGGCAGATGGCCAGCTGGATGCTCAGGGAGCAGAGAAGAAGAACAGAGATTCAGAGAAAGTTTGTGGAGGAGGTGACATTTGAGCCAGACTTTTTAGGGGGAGATGAGGGAGAAAGCAGTGGCCTTACTTCCTCATCTCCCACTCATTTCTCCAGCTCTACCCATTGCAATCTGGCTTCTCCCATAACATGGAACTGCTCTCACCGAGGTCATCAGTGACCTTCTTGTGGCAAATCCAGTGGATGTCTCATAGCCCTTCTCCTAACTAATGTGGGGGTCACATTAGACACTGAGCTCACTTCTCCTTTGACTTGTGGTTCTCCTCCTACCTCCCTTGCTGTCGCTTCCCAGTTTCTCTTGTGATCTCATCTTCCTTTGCAACCTATCTGCCATCCATCCAAACTATCTATCCATCATCCAACCATCCATCCATCCATCCATCCATCCATCCATCCATCCACCCATCCACCCATCCACCCATCTACTCCCCCACTCGTCCCTCCACCCACTCACCCATTCATCTAACTCATCCATTCATCTACCCATCCACTTATCTATCTGTCTATCTATCTATCTATCTATCTATCTATCTATCTATCTATCACCCCTCCATCCAGTCCATCCATCTCTCATCCATCCAATCTATCCATGTATCCATCATCTATCTATCTATCTATCTATCTATCTATCTATCTATCTATCATCTATCTATCTATCATCTATCTATCATCTATCTATCTATCATCTATCTATCTATCTATCTATCTATCTATCTATCTATCTATCACCTGATTAAGGAGAGTATTATGAAGGCATTCTTTAAAAAGTATGGAAGAATTAAGAGAATGTACCAGGAAATGGTGCAGCACTCTAGCATGAATAATATCAGGGAGCCATTACCCACTCTAGGCCCAATGGGAAGGCCAAGTGGTTATCGGAACCCAGAGAGTGTAGCTACAGGAGGGGCACGGCCAACCAGGGGCATAAATACCCCTGACTCTCCTCCTGCCCTCTGATGCAGTTCACACGGGCCAGCTTCCCATACTCTTTATCCTCTGATGTCAACCTGCTTTGCTGCATGAGCCCCTTCCCCCTTTCTCTGTGTCCTCACTCTGAGGACTCCTCTGCTTCACTGGCTGATGCCCCTAAATTGCTGTCGCCTGACCACCTGGTCACCCAATGTCTACCTCCTAGACATCTCTAGGTATCCTTCTGGCATCACAGACTCAGCATGACTGCAGAGGACCTCATCACCTTCTCCTAAACTGTTTACCTTCTCATATTTTCTTCCTGCATGGATGGCATCTCCACTCACCTCACCATCCAAGTCAGGGCCTGGGATTCATTTCTGACTCCTGCCCTTCCTTTCCTCTCTACACCCCTCTCCAAGTTCTGCCAAATCCATACCCAGGCGTTTGGCATGCACAGTTCCTCTTCATCCACCCCTGCCGTTCCCCTTGCTTGGATCCTCCTCATCTCTCCCTGGATTATGACAACTGCTTCTGAATTAACCTCCTGGCTCTGCCTCATATCCTTGTGACAGGGGCTGATGGCTGCCTCTCAAGGTCCATTCTCTCTCCCTTCTTAGCTATAGGGTGCCTACTTTTAGTTAGATACATGGCCAATGAGCTAAAAGACAACATTTGCCAGCCTCTCTTGCAGCTAGGAATGACTCTGTGCCTAAGCTCTGGCCAAGAAGATATAAGTGAAGTGTCATGTGGACGTGCTAGACAGTTTCCTTAAAATGCAGAGCACGCATTCCTCTTTCTCCTGGCTCTATTCTGCTTCCTGGAACTTGGTTCTGATGGTTGGTGCTCTAGCAGCTACCTTGGGCCATTTGGAGAATGGCCTTTGGAGAATGCCCTTCAGGAAGTACACCAGCCATAAGCCACTATTTCTGGACGTCTTTAATGCAAGGATGAATTAAAAATCTAACTTGATTCAGCTACTATTGATTTTGTTTTTCTGTTAATTGCAACAGAAGGTAATTGTCACGGATGTATCTTATACTCAAGGGGATAGTTGCAGATGTTTCTGTGTCCCCCACACCTTCCTTAGACCACCTGACCTCAGCACAGCAGTGAGGATGGTTTCATGCACACTGTAACTGTCCTATTTCACACATGCTGGGCTTGTTCAAAACCACAGTCAGTGGAAAGCCAGTCAGTGTCTGTGCTTGGAAGAGCAATGTGTGGAGAGAGAATGAGTGTCTCCTGAGGCAGCCTTTAAATGGCAGGGAATGGGGATGCCTAGCTGGCTCAGTGGTTGAGTGTCTGCCTTTAGCTCAGGGTATGATCCTGTGGTCCTGGGATTGAGTCTGCTTCTACCTCTGCCTAAGTCTCTGCCTTTCTCTCTGTGTCTCTCATGAATAAATAGATAACATCTTTAAAAAAAATAAATGGTGGGAACTGAAAGTTGGAGACAATGTCAAGGTCATTCATTAATGGTTTCTCAGAGGGTCCCCAATGGGACTGAGTTCTGCTGTTCACAGGAGTAACCAGTTCAGTAACCCCACCCCTTCTAGTCTTACCCCCATCCCCAATTCACTCTCCTCATTCTGTCACTGCTGCTTCCTGGGGTCACCTCACAAACCACTGCCAGTCACTTTCGTGTCTCAGGCTCTGATGTGGCGGAACCAACAGGGTTTGCTCTAAAATGTAGCTCTGTTTGTGCCCTTCCCCTCCCAAAGTCCATCTCTGGAGCCCATTAGCTCCTGAATAATAGTACAATTCCTTGTCCTGCTCCACAGGGCCCCACCAGCTCTGGCTACTTCCTCCCCCAAAGCCCTATCCCTTGCCTCTTGGCCTCTATATGCCCTTTGCTCCAGCCATGCCAGGCTACATTTCACGCTCTGGTGCCTACTCACAGACTGGAACATTCCTCACCTTACCCTATTGCGAAGGCTCAGGTGCCCTTCATCACTGTGCTCACATGTCCCATCTTCTGGAAAGCCCTCCCTGACCTCCCGTGTTCAGCTGGAGCTGCTCCATGTCCAGGGTCTCATTCTTTCTTTACACCACTCTCGAAGCGGCTCATTAGTTGCCCCCTCTCCCTCTCAACTTTGTGCTTGCTTCTAGAGCAGAGACTATGTATATCCTATCCAGTTTTGTATCCCGGGCCTAGTGCTGAGCTGGAACAGAGTCAAAACGTGGCAGCGTGAGCTGCCAGGACAGGACCAGAATAAGCAAGGCCCAGCGAGGGGCACATGCATGGTGCATTCCTGGACTAAGTGCTCTGCATCCCTGAGGCCTGTTTCCCCAGCATCCCACTTCGCCAAGATTTGGTCTCTTGTCCTTTCAGCCTCTGGTTCTACAACCTCCCCTTCTGCTCAGAGCCTTAGCCACACCCAGTATCTGCCCAACACCATGGGCTCTTCAGCCACCCTGACCCTACTCATGATTCTCCCTTTACTTGGATTTCTACAGAGCTTCCCCTATGCCCCAGGAATTTCTCCCTAACCTTCAAGGCCCTTATCAAGTTCACCTGTAACCATGAGCCTTTCCTGCCAGGAACTGTGCTTTACACATCGCAGGTTCTTGAGAACGCTTGTCGTTGTTGTGTTGGGTGTGTTGGGTAGAGTGGAGAGCACGTATATATGAATTTAACAAATACTTACGTAGGACTTAATATATGCAGGCACTACTCTGTGTGCTGTACACATATGAGTGAATTTAATATACAAAATTCTATAAGGAAAGTCTTGCTATCACACCACCACCAACCCCCAGAGAGGCTATTTAACTTTTGTGCAATTGCATAGCTAGAAGAGGCTAGAGAAAGTATTTGAACCCAAGCAGTTGGGGGAGGACCAACTTTCTTTTGCAGGCATGTGAAACTGTGGAGGCCTTTGGGTTGTCCCAGTGTAGAAGCACTGAGGGTTGCTCTGAAGAGGCCTGGACTAGACAGACGTGAGCTGCCCTGGCCTGGCCTCTGCAAGCTTAAAGTGGATATAGGACAAGGGGTGCAGGTGCTGCTCCACAGGCCTCCAGGGCAATGGCGGTGGCTCTCAGGTCCTGGGAGGCATGTGGGGTGGCAAGAGGGCCCTTTAAGTGGACACTCTCTGAACTGGAAGGAGAAAAATCAAATGCTTGATATTTTAATCAAATACCCCTTCTGGGAGCTCTGAGGTCAAGTTGAGTGACCAGGGCATTTTGTGCACCCCTCACAGGTGGCTGGGAGCAACTTTAGAAACTTGGCCTTCACTGAGCAGGACCAGGGAGGAGAGTGACTGGCAGGAAATCTGCTCCTGTCTCCCATCAGCCTACCTTCTGCTCTGCAGGTGAGAGGGGTTCTCAAAACAGCAAAAATGGTGTTTATAAATGGGTGTGGGGGTCACAGGAAGACTCGTGGGCCAGTAGTCGGAAGCTTTGACATAATTTGCTGGATGATTTTAGTGGCAAGCTATTTTCCCTCTATAAGGTTCAGTGTTCCCATTTGTGAAATGCAAAGTTTGGGCTGGAAGCCCATGAAGGGCTCTTCCAGACTGATCTTAAATGATTCTAGCTGCATGTAGGTTACCTTGGGAAGCAGGAAGGAGGGAAATTGAGGTCTGTTATGGCCTGAATTGTGTCCCACCCCACCCCCCAATCCAGATGTTGAAGTCTTAACTTCAGAATGTGACTGTTTTTGAAGATAGGGCCTTTAAAGAGGTCATTAAAGTAAAATGAAGTCATCAGGATGGGTCCCAATCCAACCTGACTAATGTCCTTATATGAAGAGGAGTCTAGGACACAGACACACACAGAAGGAAAACCATGGAGACACCAGAAGATGGCATCTAAAGCCAAGGAGGGAGGCCTCAGAGGAAACCCTCCTGCCAACACCTTGATCTTGGACTTCTAACCTCTAGAAGTGTGAGAAAATAAATTTCTGTTGCTTACGCCATCCAGTCTGTGATCCTTTGTTGTGACAGTCCTGGTAAACTGATACAGGGTGACACCATTGGTGGATGCAATGGCCATGTCTCCCAGCCATGGTATCTGGGCTCCTCTGGGGTTAGGCTAACCCCAATATGCAAGAAGTGCAGGCAGGACAAGGGGAGGGATTCAGAGTAGGCCACCTTGGACAGCGTGTATTAAGCCTGCTGTGTTGTCAGGATTAAATGAGTAAGCCCTAGCTCTGCCCTCAGGGAGTTTCTAGTCCCATGGGGGAGACAAACACACAGTGCAGTGCTTGTTCAATGGGAGGCTTGCAATGATGAGACATACATGCTACGCAGATGTAGGAAGCCCAGGATGACTTCACAGAGGGGATATCTTGAAGGGTCAGTTCCAGTACTCGCCAATCAGGATCTTAGAGAGGTCAGAATATACAAGGGTGCAGAGGCACACATGATCCCATGAAGAGGGGGAGACATGATGCCGGCAAGCAGGGCTGGACTTCCTCCTGATTGTGCTGGGGAGCCTGTGAAGGGTTAGGAGGAGGCTGACCATGCATTTCAGCATAAGGGGTCTGGAGCCAGACCGCCTGGGTCTCAGCGGTGCCACTTTCCAGCTGGTCAACCCTGAGCAGGATGAATGACATTCATCCTCTTGGAACCTCTGCCCTCACCTACAGAATGATGATAATAGCACATACCTTATGGGTTCGCCACAAAGATTAAGTAGGTGCTCGCCTACCGCAGGCTTTCAACAGTGCCTGGCATGTTGATGGCTCTTAAGATGCTCTGGCTGTCAGCTCAGCCTTGGTTTTCACACCTGCTCCGCCACATTGGGGCTGAAATGATGATTTCATCAACCCTTTCCATTTGGTGAAGTGGAGAATGAGGTCAGTGTAGGAAATCAGTCGTCACAAAGTAGAACCAGGAACTGAGAGGTACAGGGGCTTCTGGAAATGCAAGGAGAACTTGCTAGGACGCATTTCTGTATGGTTCTAGGAGTCTTGGGCCCCAACGGGGCATCGTCTGAGGCCTTATAGGTTTGTGACGCACGTGGGGGAAGGAACTGAAAAGGGGACCTGAAAGATGTGTTTTCTCAGAAACAGGCAAAGGGGGCAATGGAGTTGATGTGGGGCCTGGGGGCAGAGTTGCTGCCCATCAGGACCGAGAGGTGCCCAGAGGTTATCTGGTCTGCGGAGGCTAAAATGCCAGCCACTGGATTAGCCCTGGCTTGAAGACCCGCTGTGTTTAACTTTATGGTGTTTGAAAGTTTGAAATAGTTATCTTTTTTAAAAAAATACATAATTTAAAAATAATTTAAGTTGTTGCTGTGTTTTTTTTTTTTTAAACAAAAATTCCAGATGTCTAGCTTCTGTTGAAAATCAGAAAACCTGGTAAAAGTAAGTCCATGTTCCCATCTGGCACTGTCAGCAGCAACTGAATGGTAGACACTTTGACATTAGGTTCCCTTGGCTCATTTTTATTTTATACTCGCCCCATTCCTTTAGGCATTTGCTGGGAAGATCGGCTAGTAGTATCATTTTACAGATGAGGAAACTGAGACCCAGGGTGGGGTTAGGAGCCATCCAATTTTACACAAATCAGTGATCGGGTTCAGAAAGGACCCCAGGTCTCAGCACACTCAGCCACTTTCCACATTCTGGATTTTCTCCTTTGCCTCAGTACTCTGGGGGAAGTGTTGGGGAGCAAGGGGACACAGTCTACTTTTAGCTTTAATCAACAATAATCTTCATAATAATAGTAGCCATCTACTAATGGCCTTCAGAATATCAGGGGCTTCATACGCATTTAATCCTCATAACAAACCTGGAAAATAAATGTTGTTCTCCATGTTTTTCAGATAAGGAAGCTGAGGCTCAGAAAGCTACAAAAAGCTTGCCTCGGGTCACCAGACCACTGTGTGGTGGAGCTGGCACTTGACACTAAACACACCTTCATTGCAGACCTATTATTGAGTGCTAGGTTAGGCTCCGGAAGATGCAAATCTTGGAAAGCTCCGGAAGCCACAGTCTGAATGGTTTACCAGTGGGCAATTTGGACAACTGAGGGCATGTCACAGGAGGTTTTCAGTTGCTGGGTGTCCCATGAGCTTCATAAGGCAGGGGTGACCTTATCCCCACCTCCCTGGGTCTGTCCACCTCTGTCCTCTCAAGAGGTCCTCATCCTGGGGAGGGGGGGCCTGGAAAGGAATGAGGGCACCTGGCTGGGGCTTCTGTTTGTGAATATAGAAATCCTGCTTGTCTTCGAGAGTCCCAACGTCCCTATGCTGGGTTAATAGTCCCAGCTGAGGGCTCCCCAGCACTGTGAGCTGACCTTGAACATGGCAGTTGTCTCTTGATGTGAAGGTTTCCTGTAGTCTGTCTGTCTCCTTCTTTATATTTGATCTTAGACAAGAGGCCAAGAAGGGATTGTCTCCCTCTTTAGATGGTCTTCTCCCTCTGGCCAAGGGCCCCATCCTATTTATGTCTATATCTCCACCGCATAGCACGGGCCAGGATTCACGATGGGCACAACTCTGTGCTTCTAGAGTGAGCGAATGAATGAATGAACAATGAGGGAACTGTTTCTTCTTTTCAGGCTTAATCTTGAGGATTTTTTAAAAATAATTTTTAAAAAAGATTTTATTTATTTATTCATGATAGAGAAAGAGAGAGGCAGAGACACAGGCAGAGGGAACAGCAGGCTCCATGCAGGGAGCCCGACATGGGACTCGATCCCGGGACTCCAGGATCATACCCTGGGCTGAAGGTGGCGCTAAACCGCTGAGCCACCCCGGGCTCCCCAGTCTTGGGGATTTGTATCTTGTCTCTACACTTACTAAGTGACTTGGATAAATTATCTAACCTCTCTGGACCTCAGTCTCTACATTCCTAGAATGAACATGATAATCATGCTTAGCTCATTGCTCTTTGTTAGTATTAATTTATTACCCCTCAAGTACTTAGCACAATACCTTGTACTGTGCCGTCTAATACAGCACCCTCTGGTCGCATGTGGCTATTTAAATGAACTTAAACTAAAAAATTCAGTTCATCAGTCGCACTAGCCACATTGCAAATGCACACATGGGGCTAGTGGCTGGTGTATTGGACAGCACAGATTATACGATGTTTCCAGCATCACGGAAAACTCTATTGGATGGAGCTGGTCTAGAACATAGTAAGTTACTATTGTCCTCACTGTTGCTGTTACTCTCTCAGCTCAAGATGGAGCAGAGCCCCAGGGCTCTCTTTTGCACTAAGTGGGGAGATTCGCCCTCACGCCGGAGCAGGCCAAGACTGGACCTTGCGTGCATCCTCTTCCTGGAGGGCCTCCTCCCCGACCATCCCCTGGTGATGTTCTACTGGTGCCAATGCTTGGGCGTCAGGCTTTAAGAAGTCTTCTAAAGGGAGGGGCTAGGCTCCTCTATGAGGCTAGGCTCCCTTCAAGGGCAGAGATGGGTCTCATTCATGCCTGTGTCTCCAGTGCTCGGCTTTCCAGCAAGCAGTCAAGATAAGCTCACCAGGGAAATGGACTGGCTGTGCCTGCAGGTTCCCAGGGATCTAAGGTTTGCTCAGCTTTGTGACTGTGTCAAAGAGTTTCCAAAACCATCTGCCTGACCGTATAGAAGAGAGCGGGCTAGACAGCGGGCTGGCTCGGTGGATGGGAAGCCAGAGCCTGGGAAATCCCAGCAGCGTGAGGAGCCCTCGATGGAGGCCACTAGGGATGTGACCGGGGCACAAGGTGAGTGGCAAAGGGAAGGTGAATGACATGAGTGGATGAAGGGGAGCACTGTCTTGTGCACAGGAAGCGTGCCAAGGCCTCCTTGAATCTGAGAGTGGGGGGACGGAGGCTTCGACTGGCCCTGGTGGGGTCTAGTTTCCAGACCATGACTGTGACCCCATTGGTCTTCACTTTGGTCCTGCCTGATGGGGCTCAGGGAAATGAAAGTTAACCAGATACACAGATTTTCTAGTCTGCAATCATATAGACTCTTTAGTTTGGCTTCTCTCATCACCGGAGCTGGTTTCTTTTATGGGCGTGTTTTCTCTGCCAAGTCTGTATTGTTTCAAGGAGAAGCGGGACATCTGAGGTAAACTGTTATATTTAACTTATGGTGGTCAGGCCCAGTTTTCTGTAATCAACCCACAGATCTAGAGGCCCAGCTTAGGGGTAGAGATGTGTCTTTTGCTCCCTGCGGTCACTGGAAGCCACCACTGCCTGCAGGTCCTCTCCTGCTCACATCTGCCCCTGGTCCTCCCTGCCTTAAAGGCCCCTCGTGCCTCCCTGGATTTATTTCCCTTTGACCTCAGGATAAGCCTCAACTCTGCACGGGGGCAGGAGGGCACATGGCCCTGTGGCATCCGGCCCCGCTGTCTGTCCACCTTCACCGCTCACCCTCTCCTCACACCCCGCCTGCCACACCAGCCTCACTCAACTTTCTGTTTTCCCAACCATCCTGTTCTCCATCATTACTGGGACTTTGTATGTGCTCTTGCTGTTTGGTTCACTCTGCCCCTGCCTCGTCATCTGGCTAACTCCTGCTCATTTGTGAGAGCTCAGCATAGGTTTCATTTCTCTAGACCTTGCCCTCTGCATCCTGGGACTCCTATAGCAGGCTGGCCCACACCTGCCACCTGCCACTTGCCATCCATATTGCAATTATCACTTGGGGCCTGAGTGTCATCCAGATGGTAAGCTCTGAGCAGGCAAGGCCCTGACTGTCTTACTAATGATTGTCTACTCAGTGTCCAGCCAAAGGCATAGAGGGTGCTTGGTAATACCTGTTGAATGAGTCAGGAAGATGAATTAATCAATGTCGCCGTCAATTTCATAAGCCACTCTCTGGTTACCGGTTCTGACAGTCTTGACGATGCCTTTCAAGTTGAATGGCGAAATGACTTACTCATCACAAGAGCTTACTCATTTACTTACCCCCAAAAGAAAATAAAATCATACCAATGGTTTTATGTCCCTTTGCGTTTACAGCTTAGATGTTAATGGCATGGACTTTGGGGCCAGACTGCCTGGATTTGAATTCCAGCCCTGCCCCTCAGAAGCTGTGGGACGTCCTGCAAATGACTCAATTTTTCTGTGCTTCAGTTTCCCCATCTGTCACATGGGGAT
The DNA here is from genome assembly GCF_048418805.1 of Vulpes vulpes. Taxonomy (NCBI): domain Eukaryota; kingdom Metazoa; phylum Chordata; class Mammalia; order Carnivora; family Canidae; genus Vulpes; species Vulpes vulpes. The sequence goes on along the minus strand of NC_132792.1, from coordinate 13,620,208 downwards.
CGTAATAATACTTATCTAACATGGTTGTTTGGGAGGATTAAATGAGTTTACATATGTAAAGACACAGCCCCTCCTGACCCAGAAATGTGTTATATAAAATTTGTTAGATAATATAAATAAAGATAAATCCCAGACACAGTATGGAGGTCTCTTTGATGATAACCTCCTTTCAGAGTAAATCTCTGGCATGGTCCCAGCACAGAGTAAATTCATGACAGAGGTGAAGTTCATTTTCAGTGTGTGACAATCCTGTTCCTACCCCTTTCCCACCCTTTGGTATTTTGCTCCACTTGTAACTCCCAGAAGTCTTGTTCTTTCCACCTTCTCCATCTAGCAACTGCTTTCAGATCTGTTAAAAAAAAAAAGGCCAATTCATCCTCCAGTGTAAATGACTTCTAGGGTTGAAGGTATCTCCTCTCCAAAATATTGACTTAACATAAAGTGTCCTAATTCCAGGAATCCAGGAGGGTAGAAAACCCATGTTATACACACGAAACACATCTAAGGGCGGCAGACTTTGGCCAACTTTATTTATAACATCTCCCAGAATAAGGAATTGAGAGTGGGAGGAGGGTTATACCCATGGAGCTTAACATTGAGAATCTTGGAGACTCATTGGGAAGAAAGAGAAAAATGTACCACTGGGCATAGAATAACAACGGATGAGTTTAAAATAGAAAATCTGAGTTCTAGCTGGCCCGTACTTCACTTCAAGGCTACGGAGCCCTCAGATGCCACGTGACCCAACCTCAGAGGAGAGCTGCGGTTTCAGGGTCAGAATGGCAGCAGCCAATGATTTGGACAGCAGAGCTCACCATGGGACCCATGGCGGGAGGCCGCCTGGAGCCTGTAAATGACGCCATTGTTTGAAGTTGCATGCAATCAAAGAAAAAAAAATCAAGAAAAAGAAAGAAAAAAATCAAACCACTTAAAATTTTTGGGAAACATCCCTTGCCAAACTTTTTTTTTTTTTTTTTTTTTTAAAGAAAAAAACCAACCTGAAGCCAGTGAAGCGAAAAGGAAAGTGGCGTCTGGGCTTGGTCTGAAGGCAGATGCAGCCTCTTGAGTTTCAACGTGAGTCGATCACTGCACAAACAAGCTGGCCTCTGGGCAAGGGTGGTCCACTCCACTGGAGCTAGCCCCTCATTGAGCGCTGAGCTTTTGGTGTCATGTTCATTCAGCTGGAAGTGCTTTGTCCCATAGCCCTTTCGACTTAGGCATTGCTGGGTAACTTGCCATGTGTGGTCATGTTGGTCTTATTCCCTGTGATGATCTGTTAGGGTGGCATGAATTATCAGACCCATTTTATGGAAAGAGTAATCACTGAGTTCCAGAAAGGTGACCTTGCTTGTTCAAGGTCAAGGGGTGAAGAAGTAGCAGAGGCAAGCATGGGACATGGGTCTCTCTTTTGCCATTTGGCCAGGCACACACAGACAGGAAGGGAAGAGGAAGGCGTGCCTGACCTTGGGGAGCCCTGAGAGCCTTAATAGTAATCTCCCCTGGAGTTTGTTGAGCGTGCCGAGTAATAACAAGCATAGGCTCTGGAACAAAAGAGGGAACTCAAATTCCAGATCCATGTCCTGCTAGCTGTGCAAACTTGGGCAAGTTATTAAATATTTCTGAGCTTCTGCTTCCTCATCTGTAAACTGGGGATAATAGCAGTGCCTGACTTCTGAGGTCATGGTGGGGAGTGGATGAGCTGTACAGCATGTAAAATGTGTCCCAACACACCATGAGTGGCAGGTCTCATTACAACATCCTTTACATAAACTCTTTGATTTTGAGTTTTATATTTATGATAAGAGGGAGTTATTTGTTTTTATTTCTATCTTGTGGATGATGAAATGAGGCATGGAAAGGTTAAGCTATCTGTAAAGTAAGGAGGCAGAGCTGGGTGTTGATTTCAATGCTAATGCCATGTTGCTTCTGGCTGGCCATGTGGGTTCTCTGTAAGTTCTTGAACTTTCCTACCACTGTTGATCTCAGGTGTCCTGATAGGACCTGCACCAGGTCCAAACACTGAGCAGAGTCATGACTAGAGCACCAGCATCCTCAAACTTCCTTTTCTGCCCTATTTCCCTGTATTAATAGAGGCCTCCAACTCTCCCTCCCAAGTGCTTGGTGTTCTTCTGCACTTGCCTTGTTTTCTGGCTCCAATGGATATAAACTCTTTCCCAATGTCTAGTAAATGTTAACCATCTCTCCCTACCCCCAGCAGTCAGAGTCAGGAGGCAGTGGCAGTGGGCCAGGTGGGAGCTGACAATACCTTGGACCAGAGGGGAGGTGATGACAGAGATGGATGGGTTTGAGGGCTCTTAAGGTGAAATAGATGTGTTCCAAGCCCTGTGATACAAACTGGAAACACAAAGATGAATAAGATATGGAAACCCATCTCTAAGGGGCCTATAGTCCAAAGAGAGGGAGACATGTATATAACACATACAGGTGCACCTATGGTTGAAATAGTCACAATTCCTTGGTTCATGCTGTAGTCACACTCTTGGTGATGTGAGTTTCTAGTTTCTCCTCTTAAGAAGCTGAAGCTATTTTCTTACCCCTGGGACCTGGGCTTGTCTTGTGATATGCTTTGTCAAATGAAATGTGGTGGAAGTAGTGGTGTGCCAATTCTGAACTTAGGCCTCAACTGACCTTGTGTGCTTCCCCCATCTCTAGGGATTTTGCAGAGCTTCTAGGAGGACAAACCCAGGATAGCTTCCTTGATGACAAGAGACTCATGGCTCAGTCATCTCTATTACCTTTGCTGATAGCAGGCCAACTACCAGGTATGCATATGAGCATCTAAACCAACTAACCCCCTGGGCATCTGGACAGCTGAACACAGATGCATGATGAGCTCAGGCAAGATCAGCTGAGCCTGGCCCAAATGAGTAGATTGGTTTGGCCAACTCATAGACTCATGAACAATGATAAACACTTATTGCTCAAAGCATGGATTAGCCAGTTATGGCTTGTGGCCCAGCAAGCTACCACTTTTTGTAAAAAAGTTTTATTAGAATATAGATGTACCCATTTAGTTATGTATTGTTTACAGTTTCTTTGAGCTATAAAGACAGCTGAGTAGTTGTGACAAGAGACTAAGGCTTTGAAGAAAATGTTTTCTGATCCCTGATTTGAAGCCATTGAGTTTGGGAATGGTTTGTTACACAGTGATAGCTGACTGATGCGTAGGTGCTGGGACAGAGATGCTGGTGGGAGCACAAAGGAAGGATTGGTTAGCTGTCAACTATAACATGGAGTGGTCAGGAGCAGTTCTACAGAGGAGGTGATGTTAAATGTGCCTTGAGCTAAGTGTACACTTACAGGGAAATGATGAGGAAATCAAGAACCAGAGTGATTATGACCAGGCCAAAGTCACATGGCATTTCTCCTGGTTCCTGTTTGGAGAATTTTTCTCTTATTCAATTAGGAAATTCAACTCTTTGGGTAACAGAAAGGGCCATGTGGCCAAGCAGAATTGAGTTTGGATTCTACTTCTACAATTTCTGAGATGTGTGATCTTGGGCAACTTAATTTTTCTCTACTTAAATTTCCTTATTCATCAAATGGGGACAATGATACTGATCTCATAGAGTTGATATGAAATTAATTGGATGATGGACACAGGTCCTGCTGGAATAGAACCTTTATGATTATAAAGAAAGCTGTAGAAATAAAGATAACTTAGAAGTACTTGCCCTAGGGCTTTCCTGGAACCACCCATGAAACCTCAACCACACAGGGTCACCTGCTTCCCTCCTGGAATCATCTTGCCCTGGGGAGTCCCACCACTGACAGCTTCTTGAGGCCCCCATCTGGGCTGCTTGCTCTCTGTTTCTCACCCAACACCTGGGGGGGTTAGGGAACTCAGTCACTTTGTACTTATCTCTAGGCTCCTGTTTTCTCTGAGCCCAGGTTGTTCCAATTCACGTGCCCATTTAGAGGATGAAGGTGAATGAAGGGTATTGAGCCAGCTTCTACAAAGTACTCCTCTGTGCACCGATAATACACCCTTCCCTGTGCTGGGCTCTGGGCATCAGGATGAAACCAGACGTGGTTCCTCTGTCTTCCCAGAACTCAGAACTAAGAGGTAGACCAGAGGGCAGATGTTCTCAACACAAGGTGGTGAAGGTCAGGGCAGAGGGAAGCTTGGAGGTTCCAAGGGGGTGCTGTGTAGCTTGGGGCTTGGGAAATGATGCTCAGTGTGAGTGTAGCATAAGGAGGATCTTACTGGATAAAACCTGAGGGAGAAAGGTATCCCAGAAATAGAAAATACTGTGAGCCAAAGGTAGAACAGCCTACGGAAAGCATAGCAGGAGCCTGGTGCTGCCCAACATAGAGTCTGAGTGCAGGAGCATCAGGCGAGGCTAGCAGAGTAAGCAGGAGCTCATACCCTGTGATTACCGAAAGGATGGAAGCCCAGGGGGGCCTGGTAGATTGGTGATGGGCAAATTCTCATGCAGCCTAAGGCATCAGAGGGAACCCTGCTGCTGGGCAGCCATAAGGGGTGACAGTTTCGGCTTTCTTGGTCTCCAAGGGCAGGGAGTAAGGAAGTGTCCAGCTTCAGCATGTTCCCGTTCAGTTCTGAAGCCCATTAAGGTTTCACCATCGGGTTACATTCTATTTCTTACCAAATCTAACAGGAGATTTTATCATGTTGCTTCATAACGTATGGTGGGATGTGGAGGGTGCTGATAAACTGTGCAGGGTGCGTGAGTAGGGGTCAGGGGAGAGGAAGAGGAGGTGGAGACATCCCATCTTGTGCCACACGGTTGTAAAAAGTGACAGGGTCTGGGGACAGGCCAGTCTTTGGTGCTCGGAAGAGACATTCTGTAAGCATTTGGAAATCCTCTCTGCTCTTCCAGATGAATGAAGAAGTGAATCCAAACCTAGAAGTGGAAATTAAAAAAAAAAAAGTCCCATCATCACTTTGGGAGCTGAGATGTCCAAGTGTCACAAAAGAGAATTTCTCAATGAGGAACTGGCCAGCAAAGGAGAAAAATACCCTTTAAAAATACTTCCTGCTAGAAGTCAAATGGTAGGCAAACAAGAGTTGCACCATCAAGGCAGTGTTCTTTCTGGGTTCATTTTCTGAATTTGGAGTAGGTGGGTTTCCACAAATCCTGCGCTCTGCCTGGGTTGCCAGTCTCCCTCCAAGGTGCGGACACAGAAGTAAAGCACTTGCCGCTGATGAGCTTGTGCGGCCCCGGGTAGGTGCTGACGGGCTCCCCCCGGCTCAGCACGCAGTCACCGTGACCCAGGGCAGCAGGAGGCCTGTTCTCCACTCCTCAGCCCTCCCACAGGCTTGTCTCAGGGCAATCCCATTTTACCCTGAGTGATTCTGGATTGGAGACACAGGGTGTTCAGAGCCAGGCTCCTAACCATTGACCCCCACGTGGAGACGCAGGGCGAGTTCCCTGTGTGGCCTCTAGTCACTGACCTCTCCGCCCTGCAAACCTGAGCTGGGCTCAGACACCCGAGCACCATGTCTGTTGGGAGGCAGGGGGTTTGCATTCGGCTCTGCCCCTCACGACTTGAGTTCTCTTGGGAAAAGCTGTCAACCTTTCGGGGTCTCATTTTTCATATCTGAAGAACAGGGACACCCATGCCCACTTCATGGGGAGACAGTGACACCATGAGTGTAAAGGCCCTCAGATGTGCGCAGCACATAGTGGGCGCTCAGGAGGAGCGGCCTCCCGTGCCACCCCCATCATTGCACTCACATGCCAAGTTCGTATTAACACATCCAACAATAACGAGCCGCGGCCCCTGCCCTCGGGTTGCTCCCAGTCTGGGGAGAGAGAGACAAGGGCGAGGTTACTCATGGGGTGTTCTGAGAACGTAGTGAACACAGGCTATGAGCCCACGCTCAGCTGTGTGGGTCTGTTTGTGGAGGTGTGGATGTGTCTCGTGTGTGAGGATGCATACAGATGTGCATGTCTGTGCATTTGTGTGTCTGTGTGTGTGAAGGTGCACATGTGTTGTGTGACCATGTGAGAGTGTGCGTAGTAGGTGTGTGAATGTTCATGTGTATCTGTGAGGGTGCGCCCCTGAGCACGAGTGTGTGTCATATGCGTGCGTGAGACTGAGCATATACGCGTGTATAGGTGTGTGTGCGCGTGTGAGTGTGTCGGTGTACGTGTGAGAGTTGTGTATGTGCTGTATGTGTGTGTGCGTGAGAGTTGCACAGGAGCTTGTGTATGTGTGGATGAAGGCTTTTCTTTTTCTTTTTTTAAAATTTTTTATTTTTATTTTATTTTTGATGAAAGCTTTTCCTACGCATACCAAGGCTTTGGTGCTTGTGGGGAGCATTGGAGACTGAGAAGTTTGCAGAGGATGCTGGGTGTTGGGCTGGGGACACCTGGCAACCTTCAGCGAATAGGGACCGAGGGCCTTGTCTGTGGCCTGCTCCCCGCCAAGGGCTGCCCCTTCTCCGCGGTTCACAGAGTATGTCCCTGACCGCCTCCGTGCCCTACCGGCTGACCCTGCCGACCGCGTCCCCTGCTCCCTTGTCCTGGCTTCTGGTGGAGCTCAGCCACAGAGGGTCCTGGCAGGGACCAGTGGGCAGGAGAGGCTCGCCTCTTTGGCTCTGCTCCTCCATGGACTCTTCCCATCACCCTTTCAGTGTCTCCTCCCCGTGTTCCAGGAGCTTCGGCAGCAGCCCCCCCATCTCTAAGCGGCCCTGTCTTCATTTACACCCTCTGGGGTAAACCCCATAAGTCCATAAGGGTGAGTACACCCACTGTTCTGCTTATCATCAATACCCTGGTAGGCCCGAGTTTCCTTTCCTTGGGATGAACTTCTCGTCCCCTCCTTTGTTTCATCTTTTTTGTCCTAAATAAAGCAGCGGGTCAGCAAACCAAGACTCGAGGGTTTGCTTCAACCCTGAAGACTCTAGGTTTGGCTTTCAGTTCTCTTAGCCAGCTCTGGGGCTGGGCTCAGCTCTCGGTGGCTCTGGGGTACTCTTGCACTTTGGGGAGGAGAAGGGGGAAGATGAGCATATGCACCCAGCTGTGCCCTGCTAGGGGCACCCACGGGCAGCTGTCAGCAGCCCGGGCAGTTCCTCCTTCAGAATGGCTCTGCTCCCCCTCTGCTCCCCTTCCCACTTTGCCCAGCTTGCTGCTTTCTCTGCCCGGGATGCAGAGGAGCCGAGGAGATCATTCTCTGGTGCAACAAATATGCACAGAGCGCCTACTGTGTGCCTGGCCCCATTCTCAGCAGTGGGGCTCCAGCAGCAAATGCTCATATTCCAAGGGAAAGAGACAAGACGATAAGCCAAGTGATGCATCATCCTGATTGGTCAGGTGGGGGTGCTTGTTTAGACGGGCAATCGAACCGGATGAGGACACAGAATGTGCTATCTTATAAAGGGTGGTCGTGGAGGAGCGTGAGACTAGAGCAGAGACTGGGAGGAGGCGAGGAAGGGGTCCCTGCTGATGTATGGGGGACAGTGCACTGCACAGACAGGAGAGCAAGAGCAAAGGCCCTGAGGTGGGAGCTCACGGGTGGATCCCAGGAGAGGAGGCTGGAGCCTTGTGGCCAACGAGGCGGCTGAGCTGGTCTTATACGGCATTGAGGGCCTCAGAATTGGCTTTGGATTTTCTCTGAGGGAAACTGGAAGCATGGGGAAGTGCACAGGGGTGATCAAGATTTAAGGATTACTCTGGCTATTGAAAGGGACCACGGCGATGACAATCAAGCCCAGTCCAGTGCCACCACTAGCACATCCGAGACACAGGACAGCTTATAGAATTTGCCCAAGGGCCACACGGGGAGTTGCTTGCTATAGTTCTCAGCAGTAGCGGCGGCAGCAGCAGCATGACCCCACCAGCTGTGCAAGCTAATAGGAATAGGGTTTTTGCCTGAGGTTCAGTTCCTCATTTCTAAAATGGGGACCACACTATCTACCTTTTAAGGCTGTTGTGAGGATTGTATCATCCTCATAGAGAGTGAATAGATAAACAGGACTATCATCCCATGTCAGGGAGGCAGAAACAGAGACTCAGATGCTTAACTGAGGCTGTAACCTACCCACCTGATTCTAAACACTTAGGCCTGGGAAAAGGAACAGCCTCAAATCTTGGGCCTAAGGTAGGGATGCCTCAGGTCTGTACCACGTGCCCCCTTGGGGCCGAGGTGACCTCATAACCTTATTCTCCTTGTCCAATGAGATTCTAGGCTCCTCCGCCCTCAAGCCAATGAAATCCCGGGTTCCCATTCTCCTTGACTGCCACACGTCATAAGTCTTTCTTATTGGCTCTGAGGTAGTGCTCATCACATCCAGAGGGCCGATCCGCCTTCCCTGTGGTCTGTTCTTCCAATGGGCGTCATGGTGTAGGAGTAGCCTGTGTAATGATAGCTTCTATTCCATGTTTCCTGGGTGTCAGGCACAATGCAAGGGCTTTTATATCATTCAAATCCCCCACAACCCTATAGGATTACCACTCTCATCTGTACAGGTGGAGAAAGGTAGAGTGATTTTCCCAAGATCGTGTCTTCATGGGAGAACCAGAGCTTGAATCCAATGCTTCATAGCTTCAAAGTCTGTGCTCTTTCCATCGATCTCCTCTGTTTATTATTCTACGGAGTAGCCTGACTTGGTCAGACTCTTCGTACATGGATTAGTTAATTAATCAGTTAATTAGTGAAGGTGTTCAGTTGCATGCATAAACTTTGCTGACTTGGTGTCACTCTTGGGAGAATGGAATAGAGCCAGGAGTGAATGCCAGATGGAAATGAGCTAGGGCTGGCAGGGATCGGGGCTCCTGTACCTGTTAGCGACGGGGTCCCAGGCAAAGGTGGCCGCCAGGAGGAAGGCCTGCCAAGACGACCACCCTTAAATCCCTGGAACCTGTGAGGGTATTACCCTATGTGGGGAAAGGGACAGGATTGCAGACACGATCAAGACTATGACATTTGAGATGAGGAGACTACCCTGGATTATCCTGATGGGCCCAATCTCTCCATATGAGCTCTTAAAAGTGAAAGACCTTTCCCGGCTGTGGCTGGAGGGAGAGCTGTCAAGAGAGAAGAAGGATCAGAGATGTGCAATGTGAGAAGGATCTGGCTTTGGACCTGGAGGAAGGGGCCATGAGCCAAGGAATGGGAAAGCCACAAGCAGCTGGAAAAGGGTGAGAAGACGGATTCTCCCCTGGAGCCTCCAGAAAGGATTGCAGCTCTGCTGACACCTCGAATTTAACTCCATGAGATCCGGGTTGCTCTTCCCCTGAGCGGCCTGAGGTGACCTCTGGAGATGGTTCGCTACTTGCTGGACCCAGAAAACCCTACAAAATCACGCAAGTCGAGAGGTCCAAATCTTCGTGTTCACTTTAAGAACACGCGTGAAACTTCCCAGGCCATCAAGGGTATGCATATCCGAAGAGCCACCAAGTATCTGAAAGATGTCACTTTGCAGAAGCAGCGTGTGCCATTCCATCGCTACAATGGTGGAGTTGGTAGGTGTGCGCAGGCCAAACAGTGGGGCTGGACGCAGGGTCGGTGGCCCAAGAAGAGTGCTGAATTTTTACTACACGTGCTTAAAAATGCGGAGAGTAATGCTGAACATAAGGGTTTAGATGTAGATTCTCTGGTCACTGAGCACATCCAGGTGGTCAAAGCCCCCAAGATGCGACATAGAACCTATAGGGCTCATGGCCGGATTAATCCACACATGAGCTCTCCCTGCCACAGCGAGATGATTCTTACTGAAAAAGAGCAGATTGTTCCTAAACCAGAAGGGGAGGTTACACAGAAGAAAAAGATATCCCAGAAGAAACTGAAGAAACAAAAACTTATGGCCCGGTAGTAAATTCTGCATAGAATAAATGCAAAAAATAAAAATTAAAAAAAAAAATAAAAAGAGCCGGGTCAGACTTTTGGATCTACAAAATGATAAGATAATAGAATTTATGTGCTGTAAGCTACCGAGGTTGTGGTACTTTCTAAAGGCCACAAGAGAAAACACATACGGCCCCTTATTTCAGGCCTCAGAGCTTCTGTTCTCTCCTTGGCAATAGGAGGACCACAGACCCTGCACCCTTGCCTGGTTGTAGGGATCATGGGAGTCTGAGTGTGGAAGTTATCTGACACGGAGCCGGGCACACAGTAGGCGCATAGGGACTGCTACCTAAACCGCAGTTTGAACCACGAGAGGATGAGACAGACGCTGAGCCTTTCTGGAACCAGCCGGTGATTGACAGGTGCCCATGAGGACACGGACAGCAAGCCCTAGAGTTGCCCAGAGAAGCTGGGAGGGCTCAATGGACAGGCTGGTCAGAGAAGGTCCCTCAGAGGGGGTGAGATGGAGACACAAGCTGCAGGGACATCGCAGGAGGACTGTCCTGCGGCTTGGAAGACTGTTCAAATCTGTGTTAAATCCAAGTATTAGAGCTAAGGTCTCCCACATGTGGGGTGGGTGGCACTGGGTCAGCAGTGGGAGTCAGGCATCACTGCCTTTGGGTCCTCACCGAGCTACTTACCAGCTTGTCCTTACCTTCTCTGAAAAGTCTTTAAAAATAAGGAAAGCAGCACCTACCATAGGATAAAATCAGGCGAGCTGTTGATGATAAATGTGCTTCAGGGGCAGGACTGCAAGGTGCATGAGCCAATCACAGTTATTTTTTTCCCCATTTGCTCATGGACAGGCATCTTGCACTGCCGTGACCATTAGCAGTGTTCATGGGGTCGTTTGATTTGGGATCATTTTTCCCACCGGCTGGCTCTCCTCTGCTCTCCGGAAATCGGAATGCCTGCCCACTTCCTGCCATTCCCACGCCTCTGTCTAGAGACCCACTTCCTCCCCGGGAGCCTGTGCAATCAGAGAAGGGTGCAGTCAGAGAAGGGTTACCCATTTTTTTTCTGCACCTCACAGAGTGAAGTTTGTTCCTTCCTTTCACCTCTCACTTGCCATGCGACCTAAGGAAAAGGACTTTTTCCCCCACCCGGGCCTCGTTTCTTTGTCAGCAAAATAAAGATATTCCTGTGGACCCTTTTCAAACTCTAAGAGCTGATGAGGCTATGTGTTTCCACAAAAACAAAAACTGAACTAAACTAAAAAAAAAAAAAACAAAAAAAACAAAAAAACAACCCAAAACTAAACTAAACTAAAAAAAAAAAAACTAAACTAAAAGCAAAAACACAGACATCACCGTTGTAAGACTAGAATGATCAGGGCTAAACTGTACTTGCTAGAAGCTGGACATGGTTCACCTAACTGTTCATGTAATCCTCACAAGAATTCTAGAAGGTTGGTGGTGCTGTTCTTATTCGCAGGCACAGAGAGGTGAGGTGTCTTGTCTCAGACCCCAAGCATGCACCAGGTGTGACTGGGCTTTGCCCTCAGTGGTTCTCCTGCACCGGCTGTGCTAGAAACCAAGAGCCTTGGACCACTTCCATTCTCTTCTCCACTGTTTTGGGGTCATCATGAATCACTACCTAGATCTGGTCATGTCTTCCTTACACCCCATCTTTTCTTGTCTGGGTTTTCCTAGTATAGTTAGATTATATTTTGCTGTCCCCCCAGAAATTTGGGGCTAATCAAGAACAATGTTCTGAGATGTTTAATAACCGAGTCTTCGTGCTGTTGGATAATATGTGAGCCTTACCTTCTAAATAATGGATATTTATTGGGCCCCTACTGTATATAGAGATCCGTTCCAAGGATTTTATGTATTTTAAGTTCTCACATCCGCCCTATTGAGGTAGGTCCTCTTATCATCCACATTTTCCAGATGAGGAAATGAAAGCACAGAGCATGGGTAGAGTGGCGTGCTTATGTCACACAGAGAGTGAGGGGCACTGCTGGGATCCAGACCCAGGCTGTCTGGCCGCAGACACCAGGCTCTTACCCACTTCACTTTATTTAGTCTTTCTCAAGCTCACCTCCTCTGGAAAGGAATTCTATAGTCTGTTTTTAGAAATTCTGTAATAATAGGATTATATAAAATGAAACAAGCTTGCTTTACTTCTGGATTCCTCACAGTCTTAAATAACCAGGATCTTTAAAGGCAGGACAGAGCAAGTATACTTGTTAAATTCTTTTAATTATGGGGACTCTTTACTTCTGGTGGATCAGCTCAAGGCCCATAGTTTGTGAAAATCAGCTCAGGAGGCATTGCAGATGGTTTTTTGGGGGAGGAGTCAAGTTCTACATTCTCAGTAGCCCTCCCTATTCCGTTTCTCCCCAAATATTCCATCTTCACTCCACCTCACTGACTTTGTAGTGCACCTGACATGTGTTCTGGGAAAAACAAACTTATGTATCGAGTTTCTGAAAATTAAGGTGCACTTTCAATGTTCCATGTTGGTAATTTGCCAATTAAAGAGTCTTTTTTTTTTTTTTTTAAAGTAAATGATTTCTGGTAAAGTAAATCATTACTCCTAACTGATTTATACTCTTGGTAAACCTGGATTTTTATGAAATAAGTTGTAAAGCAAGGCACATTTGGCTTTCCCTGTGGATGGGAGGAAAAAGTTGAATGGGGAGAGAAGGACAGAAGAGGGTGTGGAAGCCATAGGAGTCAAAGCTGTGGTTTTCCCCAAAAGTTGCACAAGATAATAATATGACTTCTGTTTTTCATCTACTCTGGATGACAACTGGGGAATCCGGCAACTGGGGAATCTTGCTTGAGAGGACACAGCTAGTTAAGTTGAAGGGCAGTCTAATTGTTAAATCTTAGAAGGTCTGGTTGTCTAACCTGTTGGCCTTTCTTCGAAGCACCTGCTGACGTCTCGTCAACGTGCTTCCACTCTGGGATGCAAGAGTTTCTCTTCACACTGCCATTTTGTTAACTTCCACATTCAATTCCATTCTGTCCGTAGTTGCCGAGCACCCACTAAGGCTTGCTATGAGCCAGGCACAAGGGGTTTAGTACCCCTTTAATCCACACATGAACTCCAGGCCCTGGAGATAGAAAGTTGACCAAAGCATCATCTCTGCTTTGGAGGAAAACTCATTAAACCAATAAGCCAAACACACAGCCCATTATAACTTTTGGCAGAACCCAAGGGTCAACAGAGATGGCCAAACAGAAGTTTGAAAGATCATAGCTAGGTGGTGTGTGTGTGTGGTGGTGGTGGGGGATTCTGGAAAGTTCTCTTGCTGGGGCAGCAGTGGAGCTGGACTTTGAAAGACAGATAGGTTGTAGCTACACAGAGAAGTTGGTGGGAAAGAACTTCTCAGGGAGACAACAGCTTAAACATGGAGAAGAATTCGTCCAGGGGGTGTTATTAGCTTGCCAGCAGCAAAGTGACACTGGATTTGAGTTCTTTTGCTGTTTCTATGACAACTGCTGACTGCTCACCTGTCAGATGCCCCCCAGGGCTGAGGGGCGGCGGGGGGGGGGGGGGGCGGATGATGGAAAGCTTTCCCGATGGTTTCTGCAGGGACCAGGTAAGTTATTTCACTCTTGGTACTCCCGTATGTTTTCATCAGCAGAATGGGTATAAAGTTATCACCTCGTGAGGTTAGTTTAAGGTAAAGATGAAGAGGAAACGATGCGCACAAAGCTTTGGAACTGTGGGTGGCACCTAATAACTGCTCATAAAAATAATAGAATTTATTATTATTATCGAATGCTTGAATTTTTCCACAAATAGCTTTACCATGAGATCTCTGGGGGCAAGCACATTTAATTACTTCTGTCTTTGCTGCATTTACCAGTTTGTGAGCTGGGGATAATGCCTTCCAGATAACTTGAACGGTTGAATGAAGAAATATGAGAAAAATACCCCTTTTCCTGAGATGAATAACATACCATTTGCCTCTCACCCTTGAGGCTCCAGACGCCAGACCCCAGCCTGGGTGGGAAGACACCCCCCCCCCCCCCCACTCCCAGGCCAGCGCTTTCTCTTCATGTGCATCTTCTGTGAGTTACTCTGGGGTAAAGAAAAACATTTGACCCCAGTTTAGAAAGATTGCCTTTCACAATCTCCCAGTTCCCTAGATGGGAATTGCTGAGCTGTTAGAATGTACAGAGAAGATCTAACTATTTTTAGGATGAGCTAGAAAGATTAGAACTTTGCTCTCTCCTCGAGTATCAAACCTGCAATCGGTAGGAATCCAAACAGGAATTATTGGGGCGTTGGATAAAGGGAGCTATCCATTGCACTCTCACGGCTTCAAATTCCTACAGAAAACATGCTACGGGGCCGTTGATATTGGAGCGCCTGCCTTGTGTCCCGCACCATGTAGCACGTGGTTGAGTTCTGATAGCAACCTCCTGAGATTGACTGACTTCTTCCTATCTTGCAGATAGGAAAACTGAGGCATAGCGATGTAAGGTATCTGGAGCAAAGCCACAGAGAGAGGGTTCGTGGGGCTGAAATTCCATCCCTGGTCTGTCCGGCTTCCCGACCCATGATCTCTAGGAGGACGAAGATAACAACCACACAGATCAGAGCAGAGAGGAGAAAATGAGCTGGTGTTGCAGGCTGAAGGATGAAGTCACTCCAGTTGGGGTGGATTTGGTGAGCACATCATTTGGCTGGGAAGAGGGGCAGATTCACAGATGGGAAAGTCAGGGGATTCGGTACTTCTGGGGAGCTCACACCCTAATAGGGGAATCGTAAGAGGACTGTTAGTCATCTGCCCAGACAGACCCTGCATTTCCTTTTTGGGGTCCCCCCTTCCCTCACTGCATGCCACACTGGGGCCTTGCATGTCAAGTCTCCTGCATTCTCCCCTTCAAGGGGTGGCTGTTTGTCTCAAACTGGAAAACGGGACATTGGGAAATGAATTGTGACCCAAGAACTAAAAGTGGCAGGAGCTGAGTGATTCAGGGAGCAGCACCTGATGGTAACTGCCTGTTAGTTCCTGCCATCTGGCTACTCAGCTTTTCCTTCTTTCTGAGGGATTCTGGGGGGTAGGTACTCTAGGTTAGTTCACTCAACACACATGCCAACGCTCTTCAGGCTGTGCTTTCTCTATTCTAGGAAGCAGAAGGCTCAGAGCTTACCTGCCAGACTCCTTTGCAGTTAGGGTGGCCATGTGGCTTAGCCAATGAGATGTGAGTGTCCACCTGCCGCAGGTCTCTCTCCTTTCTCCCCCTTCCTGCTGGGATGTGGACGTGATGGTTGGGGCTGTGGCAGAAACCTTGTGGGCATGAGGAAAAGTTTAAAAGCACTTGGGACGCTTGGGTGGCTTAGCAGGTGAGCGTGTACCTTTGGCCCAGGACGTGATCCCGGATTCCCCGGTTCGAGTCCCACATCGGGCTCCCTGCATGGAGCCTGCTTCTCCTTCTGCCTGTGTCTCTGCCTCTCTCTCTCTCTCTCTCTCTCTGTGTGTGTGTGTCTCTCATGAATAAATAAATAAAATGTTTTTTAAAAATGAAAGCACTGTGCAGATGTCAGCCCTGCTTGGTGACATCAAGCAGCAGCTTCCCTTTGGACTTCTCGCTCAGAATCCTTTATGCTTTAAACTGCTTTGTTGGGAAGTTCCCTTACTTGCAACCAAATGCGCCTCTTCATTGCTACCCAATCTATTTCTTTCCTTTGCACTTTTTTCTTATAGGGAGGGTGCTTGAGGAAAGCAGAATTTCTTTATGCAACCCAAACACCATCCTCATAGATGCAAGGAAGAGAGGAAGGCACACAGCGAACCACCAATGTCAACCAGAACGAAACATGCTCCTGCAGGGAAGAGCAGTCACGATACAGATTTGTGTTGACATAGTCTGTTACGTTTTTCCAAGGGTTTTCTCACGCACTGTTTCCTTTGGCTCTCTCAGCCACCTTGTAAAGTAAGAATTATTATTATTATACCTGTCTTATAGGTAAAAACAAAATGAAACAAAACAACTTGGTGTTTGACTACTATGGAAGTGAAGGAAAGGAAGTGATTCATTCTAGCTGGAGAAACTGTGGCAGCCTCATGAAAGCGGTGGCTTTGAATGGGGGTTTGAAGGATGAACGGCCTTTTAATTAGTAGAAGAGGCAGCGGGAAATGTGTTCCTGGCTAAAGCAGGAACTATAAAGCCTAGATGCATGAGAGGGCTGGATGACTGTGGCAAAGGTGACTGGTGCTTGGGGTTGGGGCCTGGGGGACTTGGGAAGCATATGGAAGAGATAGGGTTGGAAAAGTCAGCAGGGGCCAGATTGTAAAAAGGTCCGATGTGTTGGCAGCCTCTTTGGGCTGCAGGGGTGTTCAGGTAACTTCAACTAATGAAGTAATTGTGAGGATACGCGTGGGAATAAAAGAGCTCCCAGAATCAGGGCCAAGCTTCTTGGAGATCCAGTCATATACCATAACAAGCATCGCAGGATGAAAGAGATCCTCGGGACAGTCAGGCCTCATGGAGGTTGGAAGGTACTTTGACAACATATAATTGTTCAGGATGGAACCTAATTTTTTTAAAAGATTTTATTTATTTGTTTATTTGTTTGTTTATTTATTTATTTATTTGATAGAGAGAGAGCAAGAGAGCATGAGCCAGGGTAGGGAGGAGTAAGGGGAGAGGGAGAAGCAGGCTCCCCACTGAGCAGAGAGCCCCACATGGGACTCAATCCCAGGACCCAAGGATCATGACCTGAGCCAAAGGCAGATGCTTAACTGACTTGGCCACCCAGGCACCCCGAACCTACTTTTTGTAACTGAATTATTTCATCTTCTGCAGCAAAACTCATTGGTTGCCAACCTAGAGCTTTGACATTACCATGATACCCTCTTGTGCATCTTCAGTCAAATTCCTGAGGGCGTATTGGTTAGGATCCGTTAGGCTCTGCTGTGCTAACAGATAGTCCTCGAAGCCCTGGTGGCTTTATACAATTACACAAAGTGTCCCCTGGAACATGTGGCCTCCAGAGTCTCTCATGGCAAGGGAGAGAGGGACAAAGGAGGCCCACTAGTTCTTAATCTTCTTGCTGCTTGTCTTCACAATCCATTGGTCAGAAGTAGCCAGATGGCCCCACCTAACTGCCAGGGAGGTTGGGAGAAGTAGGCGAGTGCCCAGATGAACTGCCCCCCCCCCCCGGAGGGTCTGATGGATCTGGGTGCTCACCTTCATCTCCATTGACAAAGTACTCATGCCAGGTGTCTTAGTTATGGCCGCTGTAACAAAAGGACCTCAGACTGGAGGCTTAAACAGCAAGCATGTATTTCTCAGTTTGGAGCCTGGGGTGTCTAAGATCAGGGTAGTAGTAGACCTGGTGTCTGGTGAAGGGCTTTCTGGTTCTCAACCATTTTCTCCCACATGAGGGAGGGCAGGAGAGCAAAGGCCCCACTTCCAGAAGCCATCACACTGGGGGTGAGAATTTCAATATGGGAGTTCTGGGGGGTCCACACACCACAGTCACTTGGGAGGCCCCTTTCCAGCGATGGATTGGCTGTTCTGTGGTCAGGTGCCTTCCCGTGGTGCCATGAGCTGGTGGGGAAGAGGAGGCCATGGTCTCTCTGGTGTAAGCAGGATAGTCCATGTAAGGACTTACTGGATGGAGCCACTTCAGTATATTATGTGAAGGCTGAGAGCTTATTTTGAGGCCCTGGGGAGCCCCTGAGGGTGTGAACAGGGCCGTGAGAGATTGTTGCCCATTTGCATTTTGCACAGGTCCCTCTGGGGCTGCATTGAGCATGATGATAGCAGGCACCGGATGGATTGGAGGGAGAGAGACTGGCTGTGCAGCTGCTGGGCTCGTCCAAAGAAGACACCTGATAGGAGAGTGGAGTTGAAGCAGACGATAAATCGAAAACTCTGCAGACAGGAAGTTAGAGTCCCAGGATAACACACAGAGTATCTCACATGCATTGTGGGAGAAGTAAATGAGATCCTGTCTGTAGAATTCTTAGCACAGATTTAGCACCTGCTATTATTCTTCTCTACTCAGAATGTTTGGAGAGGGCCAGTCAGCCTCTGCTTGAATGCTTCCAGAGATGGGAAGCTCACCACTTTCACAGGCAAATAACACTCACCTGGCTCGATATAGCAGCTGAGACATGGCCTAGGAAGGAGCTTTATTACCATAAACAGCTAAATCATTATATCATGCTTCACAACTAGCAGAGGGTAGGATCAGGAATCTTTTGGTTGAAAGTAGTAAAACCTAGTTCAAGCTGACCTCTACATAATAAAGAAAATTTATTGGTTTATATAAATAAAAAAGTCTAGAATGTGTGCTTCAGGCCATGCTTGATCCAGCAGCTCAAAGATGCCTCTGAGGACTTGGTTTTTCTCTGTTTCTTCACTCGGCCTCCTATGATGTCAACGTCATTTAAAGCTGGTTCTCTTGTGGGTTGTGAGGCGGCTTCCTGCACTTCCTTGGTTATGTACTTTGTTGATATCCAGAAAGTGACAGAAAATGATTTCTCTCCTATGTTTTCAGCAAACACCCTGAAATTCACTCCCGTCTTGGACCAATCACTGTTTGCAGATAGATGGACCTCAGTGATGGGCTTAGCCAAGGTCCCATTGCTGGAGCGGGAGGTAGTCAGCTTCTTCGGAACCCGGCAGATGGAAATCAGCAGGAAGGAATGCAGGAATGAGCACTGAGGGCCACCACGCTTGCCCTTGTCCTGCCTTCCCTCATCGTCCTCTTATTCCTTTGTCTTCTATGCCTGCTTTGATAATGAGAAATCTCAAGGTGTTGGGGTGGGACCCTGAAAGCTTGATCTTTGTTCCGTTAAAGAAGGGCTCCGAAGAATTGTTCTTTTGGAGGCCTGCTCGGCTCTGGGGGACCAAGGCTGGACTTATACCCTGTAGAAGCAGAGTGTCAGCTAGAAGGGACTTAACAGTGGCATTGTCCTAGGGTGGGAACTGAGCTCGGAGAGGAGAGTCCCTGGTCCTGAGCCACAGAGTCACGGAGCCCAATTTCTTTGATGCATGCGTTGACATCCCTGTCCAGCATTTATCCTCTCGAGGACTCTGCCTGTCTGTCTGTCTGTCTGTCTGTCTTTGGAAAACAAAGTGCCTTCTTTGGCTCCGTGTTCTGTGGTGAAGCAAGCATGAGTTAGCCAGAGAGCTTGTCCCAAACACACTGCCCTGCTCACTTGGACACTCTGACGTGACTGAAGGAAAGCACGGGGGGTGTATGCATGTTGAACGAGCTTCTCAGTTAATGCTGAACCCTGGCCTCTTGCTTTGCGTCAGGTGCCTCCCACTCTGGCCCCAAGACCTCTGAACTTGGCCTCAGTCTGAGGGCCCCAGGACTAAGAGAAAGGGAAAGGCAATGGATGACCCCAGGGGAACCTGCCTCCTTTGACTCACACATAGAGGGAAGACAAGAGGCTTGGGTGTGCTGGAGGCCGAAGGCCAGTCCAAGAACTCACAAGGGTGCCGCTGGCTGGGCCTTGCTGTTCTGCTGCCCCAGGCAATGCCGTCATGCCACGAGGCCTCAGGCCTGCCAGCGCCCTTTGGCTGACCGGGGAGTCTGCAAGGCAAGGGGCATTGTGTTCCTGCCCTCCAACGCTCCCCCCACCCCCTTAGAGGGCTCAGGTTACTGGATGTTTCTAGAAAGAAAGGCTTTTAGAAGGAGGGCTGGAGGTAGAGTGACAACCCTCAGGTGCTTCTTGGGTGCTCTGTGGCCCCCAGCACCCGTGGGCTAAGGGCCTCTGTCCACCTTCTTCCCTAAGACACGAGATCGGAAAAGCAGGGAAGCCATGTAGCGAAAGGAGCAGGTGCACAGTGCACCTGTTGGAAGATCGGAGCACCTGTTGTTCGAGAGAACAGTCCGCTCCGACGTTGGAACCAGAGGCTCCTGTGGAAGCAGCGGCCGCCAGGTAGCCACTGCGTTCAGATCAAGCCGAAGACGCAGGATGCAGAGGGGAAGAGCCACTCCTGAAGGCTTCTGCCTGTGGCATCTTTGTCACCTCCCCCACCCCCCCACCCCCCTGCAAGTCCTGCAGGGAATCTGGGAGGCTTCCAACCCGGTAGGAGAATTTATACCACCGAGGCACCTGTCGTCACCTCCAGAGAGATAGTGACCAGAGGTGGGGAGAGCAGAGGGTGCCTAGAGGCGGTGGCTGTCCTCCCGCCCCCGCCTTACCTGTGCTCCTCCTCTCCCTCCTCCTCTTCCTCCTCCTTGCAGGGGACTCTCATCAGCTCTCTGCTCCTCAGTCTCCTGATTGCCTTTTTTTTTTTTTCCTAAGATTTTATTTATTTATTCATGAGGCACAGAGAACGAGGCAGAGACACAGGCAGAGGGAGAAGCAGGCTCCATGCAGGGAGCCTGATGTGGGACTCGATCTCGGGACCCCAGGATCACACCCTGAGTCAAAGGCAGACGCTCAACTGCTGAGCCACCCAGGTGTCCCCGTCTCCTGATTTCCTGACGCTCAAGTGCTTCCGCACCACGTTGGCCCCCTACATCTCCCATCTGTAAGCTGGCTTTCTGGATGTTCGAGATGAAGTCAACCCCCCTTTTTTTTCATCCTTAAATCAATGTCTTTAACAGGAATGGGGTCATAAACGTAAACCCAACTCCCTTGTGACATAAGGCAAACTGCTGTAAGTGTAAGGGCACAGTGATTAAGGTAATAAAGGGCACATCCTGACACAAGTGATCTCAGGCCCTTCCAGTGGTTTCTGCATTGGACAGTGGAGAGCTCTGAGGCAGCAGAGGCCATCATGCGTTGGGAGCATGTGCGGGTGTCGAGTCCTGCACAGAGTGTTAATGTTCGTGGGCCAGTTGACTCCGATTTAACCTCAGCCGTGGGGCCATTTTGCAGATGAAGCAGCCAAGGAACAGGAACCCATCAAGGGACTTCCCCAAGGTTCTCAGGCAGGAAACGGTAGGATTGGGGACCAAAGTGCACCCATGGACCCTAATCCCGACATATTTGGCATTTTCGACAGCATTTAGCACAATGCTTGACACAGAAATGACTGAGAGGGAGCCTTTGAATGAGGGAGGTAATGTCAGGGAGGTGGGGTGCTATAGTTGAATGGACAAAGGATTTGAACATAGACCTAGATGTTCTAGAATGTTTGTTTGGATCCGCAGTTCTCCATCAGTGCTCGTAATCCCTCTCCTTCCCTCTTGAGGGTAGGTTGAGGAGCTGAGCTTGTGGGTGTTCAGTTTTTCTACTTTTCCTTCATCAAGAGCAGGTCCTTTTCATATTATGATTTTGAGTTTGATTTCATTAGGGGAAAGAAAGAAAAAACAGATTCCTTTGCTAAAAACAGGTTGAAGAGGGACACCTGGGTGGCTCAGTGCCTGAGCATCTCCCAGAGGCTCAGGTCGTGATACCGGGGTCCTGGGATCAAGTTCTATATCAGCCTCCCTGCAGGGAGCCTGCTTCTCTGCCTCTCTCTCATGAATAAATAGAAAAATCTTAAAAAAATAAAAATAAAAACAGGTTGAAGAATTCTGTTTCAGGTGGCCTTTGAGGTCTTCTCAAAACCTCATTATCTCTGATTTTAAGATTTGAGTGTGGGCTCTGCTGCTTCCTGATTGTGTGGTGGTGGATAAGTTCGCATCTTCGTCTTTAAAATGAGCGTAAGGAGAGAAACGCTGCGGAGTCCTCAGGGTTATCATGTGGAGGAAGCGTGTGGCTGGGCCCTGAGATGAGCCGAGGACCCTGCAGGAGTACGGAATTGGTGACGTTGTGCAATCATCAAACATTTCTTGGGTGGCAGCTCTGGGCTGCCCAATGGATAAATGCTGGAGATGTGAAGAGCCATCGGGCAGAGGAGAGCTGGGAATCGACAGACACGGGTGCACAGTCTCCTGGCGGATAGGTAAATAAGCAGGCAGTTTCAGTCCAAAGTGATGCATGCCTGGAGGTAAGCATGGCGAAGGGTCACCCAGCCCAGCTTAGCCTGGGGATGGAGGTGACAGCAAGGGGGTGGGGGCGGTAGGAAAATGACATCTAGCCTACGTCTCAAAGTGGAAGCAAAAACCAATAATGATAGTGGGTGGGCATGCTACATCTCATTCACACAGGATTTTAGTCACATCGCATTGAGTCTTCTGAGGTTTCACTTCTCCTTTGTGCAAAGATCTTACAGAGACAAAAGCAAACGTAAAGAATACCATTGGGCCAATGTTACAAACTCTGTGGAGTTTTGCTCCACCTTTTTTTTTTTTTCTGCAAAAAAACTATTATAACCAACAAATGTGCTAGACCCTGTCTTCTTCTTTTTTTTAATCTCTTTTTTAAAAGATTTTATTTATTCATAGAGACACAGTGAGAGAGAGGGGCAGAGGAACAGGCAGAGGGAGAAGCAGGCTCCATGCAGGGAGCCCGATGTGGGACTCGATCCAGGGTCCCCAGGATCACACCACAGGCTGCAGGCAGTGCTAAACCGCTGAGCCACCGGGGCTGCCCTAGACCCTGTCTTCTTGAGAAAACTCGACATCCCTTCAGGACCATCATCTGTGAGAGCCCAGGGTGCCCTCTGAGCATCCCCTGTCCGGCAGCATGTTTGTACCAATGAGAAAGCTGGAACCCAGATTGGTGAGGTGTCTTCACCACGGCCGGGAAGTACAGCAGTCAAGTTTAGATGTGGCTTCCTCGGGTACCACAAGTTCTGATGGCTCTGGAATGGGAGCAGCAGTGTGTCGAGGGGACACATCCAGGTTTGTGGTCTGAGGGCCAGAGGTGGAGTTCACCCCGCCTTTAACCAACAGTGTTTGTGTGTGTATGTCAGCGAGTGAGCTGTGCCCTAGTGTACAGAAATGAGCAACCCATTCTCCTTGCTTTAAAGAGCTCACAGGTCAAAGATACTTCAAGTGTCAATGAAAACCCATGATGCGAACGGACAGCTGCGTGGCTCAGTCGGTTAAGTGTCTGACTTTTGATTTTGAGTCAGGTCATGGTCTCAGAGACCCTGTGTTGGGCTCTGCCTGGGTATGGAATCTGCTTGATTCTCTCTTTCTTTCTGCCCCTCTTCCCCCATCCCCACTTGCACGTGTGCTCTCTCTCTCTCTCTCTCTGAAGAAAAGGAAAAGAAAAAAAACAAATCCACTATATAAGTGCCAGTGGAGAAAGGTGCACGGTGCTCTGAGAGCGGTATTTGCATAGGATGCATTGGAAGATGTAAGCACTGAAGCCGTGCACACTTGGGCTCAGTTTCCAGTGCTGCCCCTCACTGTGTGATCTTGAGCAAGCTAGTTAACCTTTCTGAGCCTCAGTTTCTCCATCTAGAAAATGGGGAGACTAATACCCTTCCTGTTGGCACCTACGAATGAAATGTATACCCCCGAGATACGGCTGGCAAAGTGCCTGGCCCAATAAGCATCATCGTGGTAAGAACGGGGGCAAGACACTCAATTTCTCCAAGCCTCCGGGAGCTTCATTTGTCCTCCTCTGTACACCAGGAGATGGAAGTGAAGTGTACTTTGTACAACTGTGACGTGTTTAAAAAAATGGTAGTGATTTCTCTTGGGATTCTTAGCCGGCCCTAATTAGGATGATGAAGGCACTGTAGTGGGGTGCTTTGTCAAATTCCAGAGAGTGACTGGAGGTCAGAAGCCAGGGCAGCCTCTCCGACCTCATGCCCCCCTCTCCCGCTGCCCTCCAGAGTCTCCATATACTTTCCTCCCGTCATCTGCACTAAATGTGCTCTGGACCAGGACCTGCAGATCTTGAGCCTGGTTTCTTTGTCTATCAGCAAAGTCCTGCAGGGAGGGAGGACTTGCCATCAGGCCTGAGAACGAAGTCAGGCGTGCTTGGAATGCAATTGCAAAAGAGGTTACAAGAGCCTGGCGAGAATGCTGAAATCAAGTGATGTCGAGAGGTTTTGTTATTTTTGAAAAAATGACTCATTCTGAGAAACCCTAACGGGCCTCCCAGAACGTTCACCTAGTTGCCTGTATGTCTAACCCAGAGCCCACTGCAGAGAAAAACAAACCTTGTAGTCACAGCTGAAGGAGGGGGGTGGCGGGGTGCCAGGGGGGTGCCAGGGGGGTGCTGCGAGGGTTGGTGGGGGAAAACAGGGATGACAACTGGATGCAGGAAGAGCTTCAAGATAACTCCTGCCCTCTGGGTGGACTGCTTTAATTTCCCCGTCCCTTTCTCCAGCTGTCACAAAAACATCCCCTTGGAAGTAACGTGTCCTCGGGATTGACCTGAGCTGGCCAGGGGAGGCAGGGTCATTTCCGTGACATGCAAGTCAAATAGGGGCCGAGAGAGTATGAGCTATTTCCCCCGGATGAGAGAGAGAAGGGAGCATCAGAGAAGTGGGGAAGGACAGAGAGAGAGAAAGGAGGAGGAGGAGGAGGAGGAGGAGGAGGAGGAGGAGGAGGAGGAGGAGTGAACAAGAGAGGAGCAGAGAAGAGAAGCCCCGTGAATGAGAACCAAAGGTAGAACCATGCTTGTCTTGAGAAGCACCTCGAAAGGCTGCTTTCAGCGACGGCACCTGCTGGCCTCCTCCCCCTGAAATGCCCTTAGCCAAATGTCTGATTTTGGGGGAATTACCTTCCTTCACCAAGTCTCCATGGGGATGGAGGAGTAGAACAGATTCATAGCTTCTCAAATTTAGTAGGCATAAGAATATTCTGGAAGACTTGTTACAGTACGGATTGCTGGGTCCTGTCCCTGGAATTCCATTTCTGAAGGTCTGGGGAGGGCCCCTGGAATCTGCATTTCTAACCAGCTCCCTGGTGAGGCTGCCGCTGCCGATTGGTCATAGACCCCCCCTCCCGTCCCCCCACTTTGAGCGTCCTGGGGTGGCTGATCTGGAATGTTCCTGCCGCTCCTGCCATCTGTGATTTGAGAAAACTCAACAGCTCCTGCTCACGGAGCACTGTGGCGGGGAGCTAGGAGTATAAAGTTGCACACAAGGCAGGAGTCCTGCCTTTTGGGTCTAACAGTCTAGGTGAGGAAGCAGGCTCTACAGGGAACCCCATTACCCCACAGGATACCCGGAGGACACACTGAGGAGGGAGGGGGCCACTGCCTGTGTGCAAGTCAGGAGGGGCTCCAAGGAGAGCGGTGCTGGGTGGGCCTGTGGGCCTCAGTTGTCCCTAACCAGGAGGTCATGTGAGGGGATGACTTCCGGGCAGAGGGCAGTATAGGCTGTTTGCAGTGGTCCACAGAGAAGGCTTCCGCTCAGTGCTTACTGCATGAGGTGTGGCGTTAGCGCTGCTCAGGGGGACGTTCCAGCTCTGGCATCCTGGAGCTGCCAAGCATAGCCGTAGCTGTTCCCCATCTCCTGGGGAGCCCAGTGGAGGGAGCTCGGGTGGCTGGCCTCCCTGGGGACCACAGTCAAGTGTCATACACACACACACACACACACACACACACACACGGTATTGTATGTACGTGCAATAGGTACATATGTACACACACGTGCACATAGTGGAAACTCATTATTTGTGGTTTCTGCATTTGTAAATTTGCCCCTGTTGGCTAATATTTGCTTGTAACCTCCAAATCAATACTCGGTGGCCCTTTTAACCATTCAAGGACACACGCAGAGCGGTGACAAAATTTGACTCCCCTGACACGTCCCGGGTGGGATGATGCTCCGACTTCTCGTTTCAGCTCCTGTCCTGTCAACAAGGGTCCATTTTGTAACCTGTCAGTACCATGTTTTGAGTATCTTGGTGCCTTTTTTTTTTTTTTTCCTCTCTCTCCCTGTGATTTCACTGTTTAAAATGGCTCCCCAGCCACTGCCTTTGGTGCTGTGTTCCTGGGCACAGGGGCAGGGATGTGCCTTCTGGAGAAAACAGGTGTGTGAGATAAGCTTCATTCAGATCGTGAGATAACAGTGCTGTTGGCAACGAGTTCAGGGCTGATAAATCAGCAATATGTATTGAATAGGATGCCTTTAAACAGAGACACACACACACAACACAAGGTTATGTATTGATGAGTTGATGAAAATGTTGTGGCCAGAGGCCCCCAGACCCTAACCTTCCATCTCGCCTAGGAGCGATGATACAGCATTCACTAATTCAGTGTTCAGGGCAACTTTATAGAACACAATTACCATGAATAATGAGAATTGGTGTGTGTGTGTGTGTGTGTGTGTGTGTGTGTTTGCTTGCGTGTAACATTAAGCCCCTGCCAAGTATTTCTGTTGCTCAATATTACAAGTTATTATATTTAACAAGATAATTCAGAGTTGCAGCAAGAGTTTAGTAAAATCCAAGCCTAGATAGGTGAACTCTGGGAGCTCTCTTCCTAATCCTATCAGATGGCAATCCTTATCCAATTTAACCATTTCCTCTTGGGCCGAGATCTGAGCAAAAGGCATTTTTCTACTCGGCCTGAAGTCGCTGCCATGGCCACTTGGATTCACAACATCTCACCAGTTAGATACAAATGGTGAGTCGTGGTGTCCCAGTGCCCAAGTCCCATGACTTTGGTATGGATTATTATAGGAGGATTTAAAACTGGAGATCACTTTGCTTTCATCACTAGGATTCTGACACCAGTTTGGATGTGTGGTACTTTCCGACACCGTCAAGCAATTCTCTGCGACACCAGGGTGTCCTAGAATCTAAATTCTCATACTGTCTACTGCTACCTGAGGTGGCATCTGACTGCACAGACCAAGGGGCTGAGTACCTAAGACTGTCTCCACTTCAGGTGTCCATCACAAGGGCAGGTTGTCTCTGTGCTTCTGACCTGCTGGTGATAAATCAGAGGTTCCCATAATCCCCTCCTCGGGTTCCATAAATTTGCTAAGGCAGCTCACACGACTCAGGAAACCAGGTTACCCATCGGCTTGCTGGTTCATCACGAAGGATATTAAAGGATATGAATTAACGGGCGGATGAAGAGGTATAGGGCGAGGTCCCAAATGCAGGAAATTGTGTCCGCCTGGGTTTGGGGGCCAGCAGTGTGTCAAGTGTTGTGGTTCGCCAATCTGGAAGCTGTCCCACACCCTTCTTTTTGGGGTTTTTATGGAGGCTTCATTATATAGGCACAATCAATTCAATCATTGGCCATTGGCCACAGAAGTCAACCTCCAGGCCTGTTCTTCTCTCAGGAGGTCAGAGGGTGGAGCTGAAGTTTCCAACCCTGGCAGCCAGCCCTCAGCCTTAGGTGACTTAGGGGCTTTCCAAAAGTTACCTCATTTAACATAACAAAGGACACCTCGCTCACCCCCTCACTTAGGAAATTCCAAGGGTTTTAGGAGACCTGTGCCAGGAACAGCGAAGAGGGAGATAAAAGTCTATTTTTTTCTTATGAATCGCGATCACCTTTGTGATTATTGCATCTGGTAGACTGAATTTTGGCACTGAGGGAGAGCCGGTGCACAGGCCGAAGGGTGCTCTGGGACCCGCGTGGGCAGGGTGATAGGGTGCAGTGGCTGCAGCTGCTGAAGCAGCTGGGGACCGAGCTGGAGCCCCCGCAGCCTCAGGCAGCAGCCCTGCCGGCCAGGCCCCCGCCACCCCGCCTCTCCCGTCTGGGTCCTGCCCTCAGCCCTGTCCCCTAGGCCACGTCAGACCTCTCTGGCTTGTTTCTGAGAAATGTGCTGAGAACACACAAGGCCCCATCAGGCCTCAGCGGCTTGGACGTGATTTCCCTGGGAACCAGGGCTGGGGGTGCTCCGCAGCCTTCCTGGACTGGGAAATCTCTGCCTCCCCAGGGGCGGGTCATGCTGGAGGGAGTCTTTGGGTGCTCCCGGGCCTCCTCCCCCTGGGTCCGGGGGGACCTCACTGGCCAGTGGAGCGAGAGGAAGCACTGGGGCTGAAGGAGCAAGGCGGCTGGCTGCCATCCCACATAAACACGCTCCGTCACTGTAAATTATTTACGCACCATATGGAGGCTGGACAGGCTCCTTGACGGGGTGTGTTAATTGGAAGCCTGTGGATCCTGCCTTGGCCCCAGTTCTGGGGGCCGGGGGTGGGGGCATCAGAGGAGTGGAGGTGGGGGTGCTGTTTCTTTTGCTCAGCATCTCCCTGATTAGAAGCTTCAGCGATTCTGGCTTTTCCAGCAACAAGTCTGAATGCCATAGGTCGGCGTTCAAGGCCTCTTTCCCGCCGGAGCTCCCACGCTTGCCCTCCGCTTCTGGCATGACAACTTTTCGTTGTTCTCTATAAATGACGGTACCATTCCCACCACTAGACCTCGCATCCTGTGCTGCCAGCATCCTTTAAATCACAGATCCTTTATTTAAATTTTTTTTAAAAAAATATTTTATTTATTTATTTAACAGAGGGAGAGGGAGAAGCAGACTCCCTGCTGAGTAGGGAGCCCGCCGTGGGACTCAATCCCAGGACCCCGGGATCATGACCTGAGCCGAAGGCAGGTGCTTAATCAACTGAACCACCCAGGTGTCCCAAATCACAGACCCTTTAAATATCGTGTCCTCTGCGTGGCCTCCACATTCACCCACCGGAGCACGAGCTTGTTCCTCCTTGTGCCGCGTTCCTCCTCTGCACACCGCGGGAGAAGTGTAGAAGTACGGCCTCTGGTTTGAACCAGGACACCAGCTGCATCCCTTGATGAGGGACCTTGGTTCCTTAAGTAGAACCTAGAACCTGGGGCATCTCCCTAAAGCTCTGGGGGTGGTGGTGGAGGGTAGGATATATGCTAGTTTTCCATGGTACCGGGCACCCAGAAATCCCACCACAGACACTAGCGCTTCCTTATTATTAATTTATTTCCCCCTGCTATAAACCCTTTTGTAAGCCTCACTCTTTCTAGACTGACCCACCGGAGGGCTGGGGCTTGGTCTTACTCATCACTGAACCTTGTGCTTCTAGCCCAGTGCCTGGCGCTTCATAAGCATCACATGAGGAGGGTGTCCTCGACAGCAGCGCACACGGGTGGTATCCAGCGTCTACTCAGCGCTTACTCTTTGCCAGGCTGTGTCCTCAGCCCTTTACATGATCGAACTCATTTAAGACGATGGTCTTACAGGATCGCTCTTCTCACTTAACAGACGAGGAAACTGGTCACAGAGAAATAACTTGTGCAAGGTGGCATTTGAACACTGGAGTTGATGTGTAAGCCCAGAGAGGTTCGAACCTCAGGTGTTCCACTGAGAGTGGGAGTTCTGGTGGCTGGTGCCAGGCACACCATTTAGTGCATGGTGACTACGTGCTTGGGACCGGACTACAAGCCGGCAAGTCACACAGATCAGCTGCTAAAAGAGGGTGGAAACTCCTATGGGAGACACTTTGTCTCTAGAAAATGCTATTCTAGAGGCCTGCTTTAGATTCAGCTCTTGACTTTCCAGAGAGGAGGAGCAGCCTGTGTTTCCTGGACTGGCTCTGTGTCACTTCCTTGTCGCCGTCTTTTCCTTGGGCTGCGACATCTCTTCCTTCTGTCTAGAACGTTTCCTTTTCCCTCTCTTCTGTGCCTTCCTCACTGCCACCGTGATCCCATCTGGAGAACTCCTCCTGTCTTTCAAGGCCCGGTTCATGCCTACTGTCTTCTGGGGACTCTTGCCCAGCTGTCATCCCCACTCACTTGCTCTCCCAAACTGAACTCATGTCTAAATTGCATGTACACGACAAAGTCATGACTGGCATGGGCTCTTGCACCAGACACCTGGCTCTCAGTCTGGCTCTGCCACCCTGTGTGAGTCTCCCTCCCAGGGCCTTCATTCCCTCACCTGTGAAATGGTGCAGTCAGAGCCCCTACGTTGCACGGTTTTGTGAGGTATTAGTGGAAGAGCACGTATCAAGAGCACCCAGTCATGAGATGTGAACATAGTATGTGACCCTGTACTTTTATTCTTCTAGGAGGGGCCTTCCATGCATCTTTCCATCTCCAGCGCTCACCAAAATGCCTGGCACACAGCAGGTGCTCACTAAATGAAAATGCAGTTCGAGTTCAACAAAGTAAGCATTCATTGGGCACCCAATAAATGTACCAAGTGCAAGATATGCAAAGATGGGTGGCAGCTAAAAGTCAGGATGCATGTATACAAGCACAGCCGATAAGAGACTTGGAAAGAAGACGCATGCGGCACTTCCATTGGTTCATTTGTTCATCAAGGCATTTGTTGTGCTAAGCTCTGGGAAGACAGAGATGAATAAAATGCACTCCTGGGTCTTCAAAGAGACATGACCTGGTACATAATTCATATAACTGGGCAGATGACTGCTGTCCTCGGGTGTGCCTCAGGGCTCTGAGGACAGAGCCACTGGATTGTGGGTCAGTTTGTAAGGGATGGGGGAGGGGAAGCTGGATGAGATGGGCAGGGCCTTTGCACTTGCTGGTTCTTTTCTCCGGGTCACCTTTTTTCTCATCCTTCCTGTCTCAGATGGCGTGTCCTCTCCTCCAGCAGCCCCTTCGGAAAGCTGCCTCCTCATGGCTCTATCACCGTTCCCTGTTCAGTTCTTCTCAAACCCTGACCATGGACTCTGGTGAATGAAAAGAGGGCAAGGAAACGGAACTAGCATTTTTTGGAATACCCCCTATATGCCAGACACAGTGCTCTTTAACTGCTGAACGCTATTTCATTAATTTCCCCCAAAGTTCCCGGGGTGGTGGTATTCTTACCCTCACTGGGCAGACTACAAAGGGCCCCTGCCCCCTCTTGGAAGGCAAATGCCTTTGCCCAAGGTCACCGGCCGGATGTAGAGGAATAGACTTGGAATCCAGGGCCAGCTGCCTCCCCACACCCATGGTGCTTTCATGGCACCGGGAGAGGCCAAGTGCAAGAAAGGAAATGGAATGACTCGTTTACTGCTTCAGGCATTTTCAGCAACAAGTAAGTGATTTCCCTAATTCCCATTCTGCTGTTAATACAGAAACTTGGCAGCTGGGAACCAGGCTGCAGAAAAACAGGTTTCCTTCTTAACTCAGCAGCACCCCCTGCAGGAGACGAGGGAACACAGCAGAAGTGATGGGGGCCGGAGGGCTCCTCTCTGCGGGAGGGGATCCAGCAGGCACTGGAGACAGCTTCCAGGCCCTTCCTTACTAAAAAGGAGCACATTGAGGCTGAGAAAGGAATTTGCCCAAAGTCACACTGTTAGTGATGGCAGATGTGAAGCCGGCTTCTGATTCCCCGTTCAGTGCCCTCTCCCCACCCACTCCCTCCCTCTCTCCGCCTCTCTCCTTCAATAAGCATTAATTTAGCACCTACTATGCCTTGGCTATATTTCTTCTTGTGGATTATAAATATCAATGGCTAAAATTTGTCTTTTGGGATTATTGTTGTATTGATTCATCGCCACTAACAACATACTTCATCACTACAGCTAAGAGGTATGGACCATTGCCACGTGTCAGGCACTATGCTAAGGCAAGAGCTCATTTGATCCTCACAGGGGAGGAAATTAAGGCTTAGGGAGGTTTAGAAATGTGCCTGGGATGGTTTAGTAAGCTGTGGAGCTAGGATTCGATTCCCAGATCCTTCTGACTCTGGAACCGGATCTTAACCACGTATGTCATAGTTATTCTTTCAAGTATCTAAGGTTAGTTCAAGGAGCCTCCCTACTCTAATTAGGATTTTGCTTCCATTTCAAATAATTACTTTTTTTTTTTTTTTTGTCTAAGACTGGGGCTGACTCTCTCCTCGAATTTGTTGCTTTTTTTTTTTAAGGTTCTATTTATTCATGAGAGACACACAAAGAGAGAGGCAGAGACATAGGCAGAGGGAGAAGCAGGCTCCCTACAGAGAGCCTGATGCCAGACTCGATCCCAGGACCCCGGGATCACGACCTGAGCTGAAGGCAGACGCTCAACCACTGAGCCACCTCGGTGCCTCTTGAATTTGTTGCTTCTTAAATCTCTAGGAGTTTATATTGAGGTTCTACTCCGCACCAGGCACTGTTGTAGGTGCCAGGGATACAGAAGTGACCGCAACTCAGCTAAAAGGTCCTGGCTTTGTGGGTGTCAGCCTCAATACAAGGCAACTGGCAAGCTTTGTTCTAATAGTAGCACAGTACAACTCCAGGGGGCACCATCCACACTGCAGTGGGTAAAAAACGGCACCTTTTGACTTGTGCAGTGCACTGCCAGTGTGGCCATATCCGGTGGCCCTGACCTAGTGAGATGAGAACAAGGGGCCGGGGCAAGGGGTGAAGGATGGGGAACAGTCATTTCCGCCTCTGCAGACTGAGGAAGCTTCACAGCAAAGGGCACTGGCTTGTGAGTGCTGCCAAAGCCGTACAAACTTTGATTTCCTGTCCTCTTCAGTGGGGAGGTGGTGTCAAGGTTTGAGGAAATATATCTCTGCCTTTCAACCAGCGGAGCAGAAAATCTTTTTCAGTTTCCATTTTTCCATTAGCTACAAGTTGCATTTCATTTTAAGTTCCCAGGAATTTTGCCCTTGGTCTAATTTTCGGCAGAATGCCCAGTTCCTCTCTTTCGGGTGGTTGGCTCCTGGAACTGGAGCTCACCAGCTGCAGGTGACATGTGTCAGACCAGAGCATCAAATGTGGGCAACCTGACAACCGTCCGAGGAAATCTCTGCCCCCCTCCCCTGGAGGGGAATGAGCTCATGGCAGCCCCTGAGAAAGGAGGAAGACAGCACTCTCACCTCGCCAGCTGTCCCTCGCACCCTCACCATCCGCAAGCCCTGTCACATTTATTCTCTCAAGTGTCTAAGGTTAGCTCAAGAAGCATCCCTACTCTAATTAGGATTTTGCTGAATTTGTGCCTTTGCACACATGTGACTTTAGCTTAGAGTATGAGAATGCAAGGAATTGTTTTGCATTTTCTAAATATAGAATTATTCTAGAAGGACTATGCTTTTCCCAAATCCCCTTCCTGATGATGTTCATTTAGACCCTACTAGGGAGGACATGGTTGTGGGTGAGGAAGGCAGGATGGGGTTGGCCTCAAGGGTTCCAAGGTGTAAGGGACAAAAGAGAAAAAAAAGAAGAAAGAAAGACGTTCTTTCAGCCTTCCAGAAGCTCCTGGTCCCATTGTTGCTGGCCTTGCAACCATAGGAGCAAACGGGGGGGAAAGGACCTGGTGGTGAAGGAAGACTTTCTCACCAGGCAGACTGTGAGGAGGAGCCCCCCACCCATCTCCCTTTAATTGCAGAGCAAGGAGAAGCATCAACCGGTGTGGCAGAGGGAGATGGGGGAGGATCCTCTCTTCTGTTCTGCCCTGGGCTGGGCCTGGGGGCCTGGGGGTGGAAGGCATGAGAAGGATGTCCATCAGCTTCTGGATTTCTCATTACTCTGGAGTAGGAAGCTTCCTTTCCTTCCCATGTTGCGAGTTAAATAGGCATTTGACAGCCAGTCGGGAAACCTAATCAGCCAACATAACCTTGTTTCTGTGGGAAAATTAATTCTATGGTCCACACAACAGTCTTAGAAATGAACTCTTGGAGCACATCTCTTCATCGAATTGAACTGCCTCTGCTGTTTGTCATTGTAAAGTTTCGTGTTGTGAAAAAGAGCTGTGACTTCGGATGTTTGGGTTCCAGGCTGCCCCATGCCAGCTGTGTCATGTTCTTGGTCAAGTCACATCATTTTCTTCTTTGGGGTCTTGCCTGGAGAATGAGGGCTTGGACCAGATGAATTCCCATGCACTCCTGGGGTCTGAGGCTTCGGGACTTTGAGTCTCTCCATTATGTTACTCTCATTTCTAGCATGCTGTGGCATTTCTCACTGAATAGAAGTGAAAGAAGCTTCCTTGACTCTGGATCCCACCATGGTTAGAGGGTGACCCCAGGACTTGGTCTCCTATACCCCTGCCTCCTCCTCTGTCCCTCCAGCTAAGGGGCAGTAGCAGCTTTCTGCTATTATTCACTTCTGGGTTGCCTCATTATTTTCTGGTGGGTTTTTCAGCCCTTGTGTCAATATAACCCATTCCCCGCACTGTATAACCCATTCCCCGCACTAATTTCCTCCTGTTCCAAATACGTAGAGTGGTTTCTGTTTACTTGGTTGGACTTTAACTGGGATACTCAAACTTTTGTTGGTTTTACCTTAGAACAGCCAGCAATAAAGATGATAATGATAATGTTGATGATTATAACCCCTTACTCAGTGTATAACCTCACATATTACAAAGCTTTTACTCGGGTTCTATAATTTTAGTTTCATAATAACAGTGTGATGTAAGAAAGGCATTTATCATTAATTCCACTTTACAGAAGAGGAAATGATCTCACTGAGTATCACAGCTGATAGATCTTGGGACAGCTGGGACTAAAACCCAAGGCTTTGGTTTGTCAGCTAATTCCCCTCACCCAAGTTGTCCTGCTTTTTTCATCATTATCCCACCTACCCACCTTGGAATGGTGTCTTAATGCTGCTCCTTTAGGTATGACACACAAGCATTAGGAGAGGGCGTATTAGTTATCTCTTGCTGTGTAACAAATTACCCGAACACTTAATGGTTTAGAACAGTATCATTTATTATTTTGGAAATGGTTCATGCAGGCATTAATGCTCTCCTCTATCCCACATTTTCTGGGTTGATTGTTCCGCCAGAACTGGAAGAGTGGGTTCAGTCTGGGAGGACTTTGAGGTTATACTTTTCAACAATCTGAGCTGGAGTCCGGCTGCGAAGTGATGAGGGGGAAGGTGGCTGGCTGATGTTTGCACGGGGCACCACTGGACATACGTATAGGCTTCTGCCCCTGACAAACCCTGCAAATGAAGCAGCCTCTAGCCAAGGGACAAGGCCAAGGGGGTGATGCAGAAATCTGTATTAAAATCATTAAATGAGAAACACTACTGTGTCTTTCTCTCCGTCTGTATTCTTCACCGAGTGTCCAGCATACATCACACTAGATGGCAAGGGAATGGCTGCACTCTGGGACTTACAAACCATCAGAAAGAAAAAATATTGTGTAGTCTTGGGTCCCCAGGGACCCCAGCCTATGGGGAGGATTAGGGTCTCCATAGCCACCACACCCTCTGTGTTGTCAATAGCCAATAAATATTTATGTTTACCTTATGCTCACCTTGTGTCGGTCTCTTACCCCACTGTCTAGGGTTCCCTGCCAAGGACCTCACCTCGGTTATTTCTGGAAGTCCCAGGATCTGGTTCCTGTGTACATGTGAACTCTGTCCTTCTGGCTCCAGCCTTTTGTTTACTCTCCTTCTTCTCAGCTGTAGCTTTCTGCTCTGATGTTCACAGCCAAGTTTTGGAGGTCCTTGCCAAGGCCACGGTGCTTGGTATCTGTGGTGGGGCTACTGTCTCTCCCCGGCACCACCGTGTTCCATGCTGACCCAAGGAGAATGCCCATCTCTGTTTACATCTTATCTGCTCACATATGCCCCAAGCAAGGCCACCTTGCCTCCCGGTAGCTCAGTGATATTTTAAGGATATAATTCTATTTTTTGCTTTGTTTTGTTTTCTTCTGTTTCAGTTTCCCCCCTCACAGCTTCTTATCTAAGCTCCAAGGCTGATGTAAAGAGGCAGATTGGGAAGCTTCTGAGCCACTCACTCAAGCCACTCTCCATTACCCCACCTGTCCCACTGGAACAGCACCTAACCCTATTCCCTTAGAATTATATTTTCTAGGTGCAGGGCATAAACCATTGTTCAGGGGTGTACTAGCTGTCTATTGCTGTGCAACAAATTACCCCAAAACTGACTGGCTTCAAACAGCACCATTTAGTATCTGACAGTTTTTCTGGGTCAGCAATCCAGGAGAGGTTTAACAGATTTCTCTGGCTCTAGGTCTCTCAGATGGCTGGAGTCGTGTTAAGAGCTCGGCTGCGAGCTTGCTTTCTAGCTTACTCATACAGCTGTTGGCAGGATTCAGTTCCTTGTTAGCTCTTGTGCTGGGGTCCTCAGTGCCCCAGGAACCGTTGGCTGGAGGCCCTCCTTGGTGCCCTGCCACATGGGCCCCTCCATAGAGTATCTCACAACAAGTACTGGCTTCATCATAGTGAGAAAGTGAAAAATCAAGATAGAACACACACGAGATAGAAGTCACAATCTTTTGTGACCTTATCCTGGAAGTGACATCCATCAGTTTTGCCAACGTTTATTAATTAGAAACACATAGCTAGATACAGTCCATACTTAGGAAGGGATTACACGAGGGTTGAATAGCAGGGGATGAGAAGCACTGGGGACCATCTCAGAGGCTGTGTACCACTGATGACGGGGGTACGGTGAAATTAATTTTGATGTTGAGCAAATTATGATTAAAAACAATCAGGCATTAGCCATTTACTTTAAAGTGCCGTAAGAATATGTTACTGGATGTTATTGCCAAAGAAGAGGCTAAGAAAGAGGGGGGACTCAATTCAGAGAAAAATATGAAGTACAGGTGGTTTTCAAATGTGATTGCCAGCAGGAACTGTGATTTGCTCCTAAGTAAGAGGATATGGCAATAGGGATGGGATGTCACTCTTATGATTAGGTCGTATAAGACTGTCATATCAGAGATTCTCCCTGTGGGCTCAATGAAGTAGATAAGCCTACCTGGCAAGGAGCTAAAGTTGGTCCCAAGGATCTGAGCATAGGCTCTTGCTGACAGCCAGCAAAAAGCCAGGGTCCTCAGGGAGAGAGTCACAGGAAATGAATCCTGCCAACGACCTATATGAAATTGGAAGTTGATTCTTTCCCACTTGAGCCTCCGGATGAGAAGGCAGCCCAACTGGCATGTGTATTGCAATCCAGTGAGACCCTCAGCACAGAAGCCGGTTAAGCTATGCCTGAACTTCTGGCTTGTGGAAACCATGACAACACAGGTGTGTGTTGTTTTAAGCCTCTACATTTGTGGTGTTGTGTTTCACAGCAATAGAAAACTAATGCACCCACTCTAAGACACATGCAAAAATCTAAAAACGATTTCAGGGCATGGTAAGTTTAACTATGTAATTTTGTTTCAAATTGCCACCAGGTTCCAAATACTTATGAAATCTTCTGAAGGACAAAGCCCCTAAGGCCAAGTTTAACAAGTCTTGGTGGAAAAGAGAGACCTGTGAGCAACATCTGTGGAGCAGAGGGAAGAGCACTTTTCTGATGGGGGTGCCAGAGACAACCAGGAGAAGGTGGCCAATCCAGAGTCATTGAGAAGACACTTTGCATCAGCTGAGTGAAGACTTTCTGAGGGTTGGGCCAGAAAAGGATTAGAGGGCATATTTATTTTTCCCTTTTCCGTTTGTGATCTGGAAAAAAAGGATGAAAGAGAATGATGGGAAGTTGATGTTGAGTGAATAAAAAAGCAGCCGTCTTTCAGCCGTGGGAAGTCTAATTAATTTACTTGTGAGTGCTTAGCTTGGGCTGGCCACAGGCTCTGGGAGCATTCACATCACATCCACAACTGGGACGAATTTGACCAGAGAGTGGGGCCCTGACCTTCAGTTAACTAGTAGCTGGTATTAGAGGAGTCTCTGGAGACAAAGCACCATGTCGAAATTAGGGACTTTCTTCTCAGACTTGCTCCATATCCTATGTCAGTGCCAATGTCTATTTAATGTGGTAGTAATAGCTAAATAATTGTGTTATTTATTTTATTTTTATTTTTAAAAATATTTAATTTATTTATTCATGAGAGACACACAGAGGCAGAGATATAGGCAGAGGGAGAGGCAAGCTCCCTGCAGGGAGCCCAATGCAGGACTCGATCCCAGGACCCTGGGCTCACAACCTGAGCCAAAGGCAGATACTCAACCACAGAGCCACTCGGGTGCCCCAATTTGTGTTATTATAATGTAAATGCTATTTTTCATTGAAGAATTTGTCTTGGTTTGAGTTCCTCCAAAGCAGACTCCAGGCAGGGATTTGGATGACAGTAGTTAATGTGGAGGTGATCCGAGGAAACTGCATTAGGGGTGATGAAGTGAGCCAAGGAAGGGAGGAAGCCAGTGAAAGTGCATGAGTGAGTCTCTTGCCACTGTGGGCACCTGCAACTTTAAGAGACAGTTTTGGCTTATGTAAGAATCACCCCACTGAGGGGTGAGACGACTGGGGTATTTATTTACTAATTCTCGTCCTGTATTAGTTGAGGGTTATTCTTGGAAGCTCCAGCTCCCTGGCCTGCCCTGAGAGGGGACCAAATGCACTGTCGTGGCAGAGAAAGAGCACAGATCAAGAGAAGTAAGAATCTGGAGTATGAAGGCAGAGGAGTGTATGTGAACTGTCACCACACTGCAGGTGACCTGTGGGATGAGCTGATGGGGTGAAGGCAGGACACTGGTGTGTATGAAGTGTAACCATAATACCCAAGGGAGTAACAACCGATAATAGGACATGCTTTCTCAAACACGTTGAACAACTGGGGCTCATTTGGAGAGAGAGTCTTCTAGGTCACAAGACACTATAAAACTGACTCAAACAAAGATGCTGTTGGAGCCAGGCACCACAGAAACACACATGTCTCCTTGCATCAACACATGGGCCTTGGGCCTCTCTTTGTGGGTTGCCTTTAATTGGTTGGAGCTGGGCCCATTAATGGCTAGGTAACAATGGCAAGAGCAAGGAGGTATAAGGCAGGACCCCAGAGAGAATTTTGAAGCCATGGAAAGCTGGACCCACCTCTGTGAGTCTTAAAATATTCTCACTGTAGCAAGTATCCTTTGTATTAAGAGTTGTAAGTCACCTCTCATTTAAAACATAGCAGATAGTTAAGATTATTAAGAGTCTAAATGAACTGCCTTGGTCCAGAAGGGGGGTATTGGCCAAATACTAAGATTTGGACTCAAATCCTTAATATCCAGAAGATGAACAGCTAGAGAACAAATAACTTTTCGAACTCAAGTCACTCTTATGATCAATGCTATAGGAACTGTCAACATTTATTGAATGGTTCCTCCATGCTGGGGTCTGGGCTGTGTTCTTTATATGCCTGACCTCACCGAATCCTCACAACTACCCAGTTAGAGAGATATTCTGAAATCTCCAGTTCATAGGTTTGGGAAGGAGACTTAGATTAAGGAACTTGCTCAGGTCCTGAGAATAGCAGGCGCAGACCTGGGATTGGAGGCCAGGCGTGACTCTAGGAACTTGGAAGAAGTTCCCTAAGAAGGCTGCTAAGATCATGTGTGTCCTCTGAGATGGTTTACGTCTTGGTGGGCCGCAGACTAACCGGGTTCTTATTGTTAGATCGGGGCCCCGGGTTTATAAAATGCTAATGTGAGAAGACTGTCAAACATCTGATGTTGCACATGACAGATGCCAAGTGACTGTGTGTGGTGGGAAGTACCTGTGCGTGCTGAGTTGGGATGGCACCTGTGAACCGCGTGCCACACTCTAACACTCAAGTGTGAAACTTCCCAGAAACAGTCTGTCTTCCACAGGATGGGAGGCTCTGCAGCACCAGTGTCCTCGGAGTAGGGTGATCAAGACGCTTATTTTGAGTTCCACCCTTTGCTGGCTTTTTGACTTCGGGCAAGGGACTTAGTCACCAGGGAACCTACTTTTCTCATCTGTAAAATGAGGATAATGAGACCTGACTCCTGCCTTCCTCGCAGGGAGGGCAGGAAGCTTCCTGAGATCACCTCATCAGAGCCTTTTGATCTGCTTGAAAGAATCCTCCTTAATTGCCCGGCCAGGCACTTGAGCAGCTGGGCGAAAGTTTTATGACCCAAGATTCCCACAGCCCATAATCCACATGCTCCCAGAAGCCCTCGGAGGTTTTCAATGATAGATTCGGCTGGCGAACGTTTTGCCAGACCATCAGCCTAGATTTCTCAGGGACTGACTCATCTACTAGGCGGTTTCCCAGGGGTGTCCTTGCCAATGCTTCCACTTATTTGTGTCATATTTCTTAAGAGTTCCTTTGTGCACGTGACAATTTCTCACCCTCCCCTGACTTGTCCACACAGTCCCCTCTGGCATCACCAAGAGCGCTGCTAACCCCCAAGGACCCGTCTTGGCTGTTCAGCTATAGCCTTGGATGTGCACTTTGCCCTCTGGGTCCCGTTTTGAAAAGGCTTCTTCAAGTGAGTAGCATGTCCACCTTCTCATTTCTTGTCGGGACCATCACAAAAGCTTCCTAAGGGGCCTCCCAGGTCCTGCTCTTCTTTGCATCTGTCACATTGCAATCTGATCCATAGGACAGGCCACTTCCCCTCCTCGGGGGCCCATCAATGCTTCCCCCTTGTCCACCCAGGAAAAATGCAAGAAATTAAACTGGCATTGAAAGCTCTGCCCACACCCCTAACTCAAAACCTGGCCCACATTTTCTTCCTTGTTTCATTTCTCAGTTCTTCCCCGGTTGGATCATTCAGTTAACCATTCTGCTTTATCTGCTGATGGCCTCCTGTGTGCCAGGTGGTCACTCTGGAGGACAAAGTAAGGCCTCCGAGCTCACTGAGCTCACAGCCTCATGGCAGATAGAGACACACACACTGGCGAGTGCCATGCAGCTTGCTAAGCACCTTAATATGGAAGTGGAGGGTCTCTAAGAACCTGCTCAGGGGAAGCCTAACTCTGCCTGGGGTGAGGATACCATGTCTAGCACTCAAAGATGAATAAGGGTGGCTGCTGGGAGTGGAAATATGTCTCATCAAGAACGACTTAGGTGTGAAAGAGGGTGTGGGGCGTTCCGGAGACTGACACCACAAGGGCGATTCATGACTTAGCAGGAAGCCCAGTTCTTGAAGGTCCTGGTGAACCTTGTCCAGAGGCCTGGACCATACTCATGAAGGAAAGGGATGAGCAGCAGGGAGGTGATGTGGTCACCACCCTCTTGACTTGGCAACCTCTCAGGTGCTCTCAGACTCCTGGGCCTTCACCAGGTCTCCTCTTTCTTCCTGATGCTCCTCCCTCTCCACCCTCCTCTCTCCATTCTCCTCCTGCTACGGACCTACCCATCTTTCATGGTCCCCTTCAAATGCCATCTGTTCTTCAAAGACTTCCTGGATCCTGGGCTCAGAATTCATTGTTCCTTCCTTTGGCACCTGGAGTCCATTACTTGTATGTTGCCGTTTCTCACATTCTACTTGTGTTTCATGTTAGTTGCACCTGTTTGTCTCCCCCCTGGACCAAAAGCTCCTTAAAGGTGTATTTACCTCAGAATATTTATTTCTGCACTTGCCATAGCCCTTACTGTGCTTTGACCCAGGCCTCTCCCAAGCTCTAGTTCCATCGTTTATTAGCAACGTGGTCTTGGACAAGTCACTTTATCTCTGAGACCTGGAGTTGTCTCATCCATAAAATGGGGTAATGATTTTTATTGCATAGGATAATTGTGAGGATTAAGTAAAGTACCTAGTTAGCACTCAATAAACATTAGTTGCCTTCCTCCCTCTTCTGGTCTCTGGTTCAGAAAGGTTGTTGCAACATCGTGGGAGAGCATCACGGAGGGAGGAGTGCTGTACTTTTCCCATGGGTCCAGAGGAATTGTTGGGTGCATGTGGGAGATCCCATCCACACTGGCTTGCTGCATGCCCAGGCAGAGAGGCAGGATATTGGCGTTATTGCGTGGAGCCTTGGGTGTCATTGGTAGTCACTGCCACTTGCTCCTATCGGAGCATCTTTGACAACTTCCATGGAGTACTCATCCT
Source organism: Vulpes vulpes (assembly GCF_048418805.1). Classification (NCBI taxonomy): domain Eukaryota; kingdom Metazoa; phylum Chordata; class Mammalia; order Carnivora; family Canidae; genus Vulpes; species Vulpes vulpes. The sequence continues at coordinate 13,579,000 of NC_132792.1, read as the reverse complement.
TAATGTAATCAAAAACGAAAATGCTGCAAATGATTTGCAGAAAAGAAATTCAGTAGTATGAGTATCCTTGTCTAGGATTATGCCCTAAACCAAGGTGTGCTTGCAGGGGGAGGAAAAACAGTGATCTGCCAATGAGTCTCTTCCTTTCACACCTGGTCACTGCTCATTGTGTGCACAGAATCTGTAGTATGAGAATACAAGGGTCACGGTCATGGCTGTGGTCACCCTGGTCATCATCATCGGCGGCAGCCTCCTCCTCTTCCCCCCTATCAGGGTACATCCCCACCTCCTCACCTCCCATGCTGTTCTAGTAGACCCTGTGTGCATGCCTAGCCTTGCAGGTCACTGTGCTGCTTTTATCCTTCCTTGATTCTTACAACAACCCCGCAAGGCAGGTAGGGCAACTGCCATCATTTTAGTTGGCAAGGAGTTAGGGTGCAGAGGGCCTGGATGACTTGCTCAGGTCAGAGCCCAGGCTGGGAACAGAGGAGGGATGTGCAGGGCTGGGGGGCTGAGACTCTGGTGGTTTGAAGCCTTCAGAGGACTGTCTGACAGAGAAGACAGCCTTGTTTCTTGGCAGAATGTCACCGTGAAGTCAGGAATTTTTACCTCACTGGTGGAAGTCAATCCCTTTTTCTACTTCTCTACTTCCTTTAGGTTCTTGAAATACCTACTGTGTGCCTGGGCACGTTCATGTTGGTTGCATAAATAAAGATTATAGGAACACGTGGAGAGTAATAATGAGATTTCCCTCAAGTTTATGGGGCTGGTGTGATTTCTGGAATATTCCACAGATGCCCCCCCACCCCCTGCTTCCTTGCCTTGGCATACAGATGTGTAAAATTGCAGGAACATATATATTTGTCCACTGTGGAAGTGCTAGGGGCAGATCTTCTTTGTGTCTACGGTTTTACTCATATTTTCATGGGAAAGGCAGAAATGTCATTGTACTGGGGATACCGGGAAGGACTGGTGTTCGTTGGGTCACATTTGTCTGTTGAGCAGGGCTAACATTCTGAGCCTTCGTGTCGCTTGCTTTTTTCTGGACCCGCCTCGATTCTGACCTGGTTCCTTGCACTTTTACTTTTTCATGTTTTAACTACCCTCTCTCTCTCTGTGTTTGGGATCATTTTTGGCCCAAGAACAGAGGTGTTTTCCTTTTCTGTGCCAGCCTCTTGATGAATTAAAAAAAAAAAAAAAAAAGCTAGCTTTCACTAGCTAGGGGTGAAAGCTTTAGAATTCCAAGAGACATATATCAGCAAATGGATTTTTCAACAAGACCCCTTCCATTGTCTACTCAAGATAATATTGGGATACAATCAGGCATCACTGGCATTGCATTCTCTGTTCTCTGCTGCAGAGATTTCTTTCTTGGGATTGTTTCAAACAATTCTGGACAGTGAAAACCACCCCCTCCCCGCTTCCTCATTCCTACCACCCCTACCTTAGGAGGGGAGATGAGGACATTCTTTCATGGTCAAGGTCCTGAGACATCCTTGGTCACTGTTCGCCGAGGGACAAGGTGACCTGACTTCCTCTTTTATACTTGAGACGTTTCTACTCTGACAACAGTGGCATTCAATTGCTATTTCTTATTTCACATCTGGGGCCCTGGGAGCCAGGTTTCCTCTAATCTCTAATGGGTTTATTACAGAGTAGAAGGCACAGGAAAAAATTCTCATGATTTACAGCAAGATATAGAGACTTTGAAGAACATCTCATCTTGCATTCCCTTCTCTTTATTGTAGCAAATTATCTCTTGGGAAAGGAGGAGCCCCAAGGCTTGAGGTACTGTGTTCTCCTAGATAGAGTTTATCAAATCCACGTTTTTCTCTCTTGAGAAAAAGAGAGTGGAAAGTCACATGGTAGGCAGTCATGGTGCTTGGCCGTCAAGGACAGAACTTCTAAGTCTGGGTGCTTGTTGGGACCCCACCAATGTTATCACTCTGATCTGAGACTGCTATGTGGGTAGGGGTCCCTTTGCTGGGAGGTAGGAGGTGCTGGAGCTATGGTGCTTGAGCCCAGCTGCATATCATAGTCCCCCTGACCCTTGAGTCAGAATCCCTTGTGGTGGGTCCAGACATTGGGATTTTTTTTTTAAAAAAAGCTTCCCATATCCAAAATATGGATATGATTGCACATCCATATTCTAGTATGTAACATGAACCACTGCCCTTGGGCAGACTCCAGTTCCATAGAGTGTCACAAAACATTTAAATAAAGTGAATCTTTTTGTCTCTACAGTTTCTTCTATCCTTTATCCTAGTAGAAGAAGAACCTAATGGGACAAGTACCTAGTACCCACCAGAAGTATCTGGTACCTTGTGGGAGAAGTACCCAGTACCTAGCAGAAGTACCTAGTACCTTGTGGAAGAAGTACCTGACATCTAGAAGGAGAAGAATGAGTGAGCATTGGCACTCCTAGCTCCAGCACCTTCTGAGATCCTGGGGTTTATATACCTTTGCCATGTAATCCTTGCACCAAGTCTTCAAAGCAGGTGCCGCCGTTCCAATGGAATTCAGAGGAAGTTTAGGGACATGCCAGAGGTTTGCATGGAGCTAAAGGTAGAACTAGGATTTGACTGCAGACCTGCTTAGTGCCCAAGTCCAATTTATTTGCTCCCGAGCTGGATAGCACCCAGCAGGTCAGGTCCTCTACTCCTCCTATAGTCCCTATGATGGCAGTTAAGAGTCCTTCCTTTTCTGAAGCCTTGAACCACAAGATCTGTGATAACCGCACCCTCCAGATTGCCTCAGGAGCCCAGAGGCCAAAAGTGCTTTCCTTCCCATTCAAAGGACTGCCAATACTTCCCCTGTTCCTCAATGTCAGCCTCCAAAGGAATCCCCCCAGTGGGCCTCGCACAGAAGCAGCGTGCAGTTTTAAAAAATCTCTATCCTGATTTTAAGCCTGGAAAGAACAGTCCCCAGAACTACAGCTCCCCCTGAACTGTCATTTCTCAGAATCCTTCCAAAAATGTGGGACTTTGATATGCAAGAGACAGAGAACTGTGGATATTTGCAATGCTTTCTGTTTTTCCCAGGTTGTCCTATTCTCTTCAGCTGGGTGACAGTGTCAAGGGGCATGACAGCCTAAGGAGGAAATGTAACAGGGCTTCTTGATCTCCATTAAAAGCCAATTATACAGAAACTGTATAAAAAGGTGGGCTCAGCACAAGCCTGGGTTTCAAGTCACAGGCGACACCATATGTATCAACAGTATGATCTGACCTCCCTCTCTCCACGCACACTGGCGGTGAGTCTAGGTGCATTCCCCTAGGTGGTCCTGTTCTGCTGAAAGTCAGTTCCATCTGGGAATCATGATCAATCCTGAGTATGGGCTTAGAGAAGGCAGAGCACAGATTGGCAGGTGTTCAGAAGATGACAGCCAGCAGGGTAGAGGGACTTGAAATGATGTATGACAATGGAAAGAAACAAAACTGGGGCACTTCACATAACTTCCCCCCCACTTGGGAGGGAGCAGCAGGTGCCTTCTTATGGCCTCCAGGGTGCTTACCGTGCATCAGGCTAGGCCAGGCTGTGTCACAGGCACTAAAGAAGCCACACAGGTTGCAGTGGCTTAATAAATACCATAGCTTATCTTGCGAGTTTGCTTTAATTTTGTGGTAACACCATCTGGCACATAGAACCTTGGTGACAGGTGCCATAAGGGCAGAGACCGAGGGAGGAGGGTAACGGCTTCAAATTCCTTCAGTCTGGATGTGACAAAGCCATATGACCAGTGAAGCCAAAAACATTTACTATCTGGCACTTTGGAGACAAAATTGGCCAGCCTGACACAGAAAACTCAGCCGGCTTCTGAAATTTTTCCTTTTCTTTATTTAACATGATTTCTGTAACACCATATGGCAAACACTGTTTTCAGTGTTTTATGAATATAAACTCCTCAAATTCTTATAATAACTCCATGAGGTGGATATCATTATCCCCATTTTTCAGATCAGCAAATTGATGCCTAGACACGTTAAATGAGTTGTCCAAAGTCACGTAATTAGTGTGTGGTCGACTCAGGATTCAGAACCAGGCACTGGGGTTCCAGAATCTTTGCTCTAACTACATTGCCCTCTGCATGCCATGAAAGATTGCTACAAACACACAGGCCTGGGGTGCTCGGGGGTGGTGAAAGGTTGGAACACATTAGGGACCAACAGCTCTTGGGCTAGCAGAGCTGGGCAAGTCTCAGAGAGTACTGGAGCCAATGCCCTCCTCTATCACGGGACGTGGCCGGGAAGTGAGGTGTTCAAACTTTCCCAGCAAGCTCTGGTTGCTCTAGCAGGTTAAGGGCTAGGCTGAGAGGTGGCTGGACCAAAGCTCCTCAGTGACAACAACAAAGGTTTTCTTATTATGGAAATTGCCGAGCCTACACAAAAGTAGAGGAAATAGCTTAGCAGACCCCAAAGTCCCTCCTGCAGGTCCCGGGGTTCGGCCAAGCTCCTTCCACCCATCACCTGCCATCAATTTTAAGCAGGGAGTGGAATTTTAAAAATAAATCCCAGACATCCTGTGGTTTTACACATGCATCCCTCAGTGTCCAAATGCTTTTTGGTGGAGGCTTTGGGAGACAAAGTGAAGCATAGGTCGGTGCTGGGGGTAGAGTCAGTCCCCGTGATGGTGGAGGGCACTGATGCTTTCCCAGGTTGTCCGAGGAAGGTTGGCACTCACTCCTCTCTGGCCCTCACTTCCCTCCCCTGTGAGTGATGCCAATGCCTGCCAGACTCCAGGCTCCTGGTGGAAAAAAAAAAAAATACCACGTGGAATGCTGTCAGCAATCAGGACGAGAAGAAAGGATCTTGGGTGGTTCCCTTATTCACAACCATTCTCTTTTACCAAAAGCAGCCTCCTGCCGGAGTGGGGCCTGCGAGCCCCGCTGGGTGGGTGTCTGTGTCAGCTGGGCCACAAGTGTCTTTCCTATTATCTTATTTAGCTGAGTTTGTCCTTTCGCAGCAGTGCGACTCACCCCTTGAAGGGGAAACAGAGAGCCTGGAAAGAGGAGCCCGTCATCAAACCCTCACGGACCCTCCTTTGGAAAGTAAAATCTTTCCCATTGAGCTCCCATCTGAGCACCCAATAGAGGGAGCATGGCAGGTGGAGGGGCATTTGGTCTCTTGGAAGGACCACGGGGCAGGTAGCCTTGCAGAATTCTGGGAGCCTTGCCCCCACTCCCTAACCTGCCTGGGGGGTCTTCCCAGAGGATGTGTCCTTCTCTATCACTCTGGATGGGGCTCTTCTACAGCCCAGGACAGAAAGCTCCCTATCCATCACCCAAGGGTGCTCCTTTGGAGCAGCCCATGCTTTGCTCACCCTAGGCTTGATAATAACAGCCACCCATATACACAGTTGGCCCCCTGCGCCAGGCACGGGTGCTGTACTTGTCCCCTGTGAACATATGAGTTTGGAACAGGGAGCCAGGGAATCTATTTATGTCATCTCTGGGCCAGAACAGATGCTAGACCTCCCACTGCCTCAGTAGCCCTCCACGTCCCTGTCACCTCTTCCTTAGGTACATTTTCATGTTGATTTTTAGTTTAACAAGTGTTCATATGGCACTATTCTGACAGGCACTATTTAAGTACTTTATAGCTATTAGCTTATTCTAACTTTCATGCTAACCCTTGGAGGCAGATAGCATTATCCCCATTTTACAGCTAAGGAAACTCAGGCACAGACAGGTAATTGCCCAAAGTCTACAGCTAGTATCATAGAGGTGAGAGTCTACTAGCCTAGCCACAGATTCGGGGTCAGAATCACTAGGCTGTGTCATCTCATTGAAGTCCTACAGCCACCATGTGCTCAGGACGCTGAGCCTCAGAGAAGTTAATTTTGCTCAAGGTCGCACAGATATAAGTGATAGGGTGGCAGGTGCAATTTGCTCTTTTTTAAAAATTTAAATTCAATTTGCCAACATATGGTATAACATGATAAGCGCATTTCATCACATGCCTTCCTTAGTGCCCATCACCCAGTTACCTTATCCCCCCGCCCACCTCCCCTTCAGCAACCCTTTACTGGTTCCCCAGAGTTAGAGTCCCTCATGGTTTGTCCTCCTCTCTGATTTCTTCCCCTCTCAGTCCACCCCCCGTTCCTTTATGGTCCCTTGCACTATTATATTCCACATGAGTGAAACCATATGATGATAATTGTCTTTCTCCGATTGACTTATGTTACTCAGCATACCTTCCAGTTCCATCCGTGCCAATGTAAATGGCAGGTACTCATCCTTTCTGATGGTTGAGTAATATTCCATTGTATATACACATATACTGCTTCTTCTTTATTCATTCATCTGTCAACAGACATTTCGGCTCCTTCTGCAGTTTGGCTATTGTGGACATTGCTGCTATGATCATTGGGATGCAGGTGCCCTTTTGTTTCACTACATCTGTATCTTTGGGGCAAATACCCAGTAATCCAATTGTTGGGTCATGGGGTAGCTCTATTTTTAACTTCTTGAGGACCCTCCACCCTGTTTTCCAGAGTGGCTGTACCAGCCTGCATTCCTACCAATAGTGCAACAAGAGTTGTCCATGAGCCCATTCTCCACATCCTCACCAACATTTGTTGTTTCCCATCTTATTAATTTTAGGCCATTCACACTGGTGTAAAGTGGTATCTCATTGTGGTTTTGATTTGTATTGCCCTGATGACAAGTGATGTGGAGCATTTTTCATGTGCTTGTTGGCCGTGTGTAGGTCTTCTTTAGAGAAATGTCTGTTCGTGTCTTCTGCCCATTTCTTGACTGGGTTGTTTGTTTTTTTGGGTGTTGAGTTTGATAAGTTCTTTATAGATCTTAGATACTAACCATTTATCTGATATGTTATTTGCAAATATCTTCTCCCATTCTGTAGGTTGCCTTTTAGTTTTGTTGACTACTTCCTTTGCCTTTCTGCTTCCTTCTGCTGTGCAGAAGCTTTTTATCTTGATGAAGTCCCAATAGTTCATTTTTGCCTTTGTTCTCTTTGCTTTTAGTGATGTGTCTTGCAAGAAGTTGCTGTGGCCAAGGTCAAAGAGGTTGCTGCTTGTGTTCTCTAGGATTTTGATGGATTTCTGTATCACATTTAGGTCTTTCATCCATTTTGAGTTTATCTTTGTGTATGGTGTAAGAGAACAGTCCAGTTTCATTCTTCTGCATGTGGCTGTCCAATTTCCCCAGCACCATTTATTGAAGATAGAATTCACTTTTGTCTGACTCCAAGGTGACACAGATTGTGCTAACTGCTCAGACTGTGGAGGAAGAATGTTCTCCCTCTTTGGGTATGTATAGCATGAGTGTTTTCCTTAAATCCCCTATAGCCAGTCAGAAGCACCCCTCACAGCCCCCACCCATTACCTGAATTCTTCTTTCTTTTGCATTTTCTCCCTGGCACAGTGTTCAGACCCTGTAGCTTAATGTTGAATGGCAGTGCTGATAATATGGGCATATTTTATTGTCTTTGACTATAATGGGAGTGCTGCTAATGTTTTTTTCCTTTCTTTACTAAGGACAGTAGTTTATTGCGGCTTTTTGGTGTCCAAGTAGAGCTCTGCATGGAGAGGAAGATGGTAGAGCTGACTATGACCTTGCCTCTTGCTTCCAAAAGAACTTGGACAAGTTACATAACTTTTCTGATCTTCAGTGTTAACACATAGAGCTGGACAAGATTTAGGGTTGGCTGATCAAATTTTTAAATTTGTTATATATATATTTTTAGCTGCAAAATATTTTGTTCTAAGAAATCCTAACAGTACCTCCAAATACACAATACTTGTTAATACTTGTACCATACTTGTTAATGTCAGCAACCAGGACAGCCACAGAGGGCTCTGTAGAACTTCAGTTTGGAAATCATTGGATTAGGTAATAACAAACTGTGCGATGTGAAGCCAAGAGGATCAGTATATTAGTTTCCTAGGTAAAAAAATTACCACGCATTTGGTGGCTTAAAATGACAGAAATGGATTCTCTTACGGCTCTGAAGACCAGAAGTTCAAAATCAAAGTGTTGGCAGAGCTGTACTCACTCCAAATCCCTCCTTGCTTCTTCCTGAATTTCTGCTGGCTCTGGCAGTCCTTGGCTTCTGGCTGCATCACTCCAATCTCTGCCTCTATCTTCACATGGCCTTCTCCTCTGTGTTCTGTGTCTTCTCTTCTGTCTCTTACAAGGACACTTGTCACTGAATTTAGGGTCCACCTGGGTAATCCAGGATGTTCTCAACTCAAGATCCTTAACTTACATGTGCAATGACCCTTTTCCCAATAGGATCATAGTCACAGGTTCTAGGGATTTGGATGTGGACATATCTTTTGGGGCCACCCTCAATCCACTCTAATCAGCAATAATTTTAAGTATCTACTGTGTGCCTGACACTGTGCTAAGCATGCCAGACCACAGAGATAATTAAGACAAAAATTCTACTCCTTGAAAGCCTCTAGGCTCATTAGAGAATATCTATTTAATTTCAGGTCTCAGCATCTAGGCTTGCCTGCCTGCCTTCTTTCTTCCCCCTCTTCCTTTTAAAACTAGGTTTGTGGAGATAAAATTTATATATAGGAACCCTCATACTCTTTAGGTATACAGCTCATGAAACAGGCCTAGAGAGATAAAATAATTTTCTCCAGTCTACACAGTGAAGAAGTGGCAGAGGCTGGAATTTGAACCCATGTTCCCTATCACCAGGCCCTGCATGCCAAGCCATCAGTCCACATGGCCTCTATTCCTCTCTGGTGCCTCCAACTCCTCATCTGTCAGGTGAAGAGGCTGGCAAGATGCTTTCTAGAAGATCTTACAGCTCCGACATTGGAAACCGTGATGGTGAAGTGCAGGGAAGCACTCACAGAGGAACTCTTCAATGTGAAGAGAATCTTCCCAAAATGGAAATTTGTATGGCTCCTATAAGCATTTAGCTGATTTGTGTCTATGTGCCCGTCAAATGGATTTACAGCCCATGATACCTCATTTCAACTTATCTAATCCTTATCAAATGGACAAGTGACTTAAATGAGTCCATGAAGGAACTGTAAGCTGAAGATAATATTAATGAGGCAAACCCAAGGGGAGAGCAGGAGAATGGCTGGCTTGCTACTTCTGCAAGTCCTAGTGCTTGCTGCTTTTCAGCTAATGACTGGATAAAAATAATGGCAGGCTAATCACATCAATCACAGAGTTGGTCCAAAGACTTAAAAAATTATGAAGAAGACTCTTTGAAATATGATCTTTCATCCACTGTGGTTAATGATGAGTTTCTCCTTGTGTCTTGGCATAATCGATGAGGGTGTGAAGCCATTGCAATTAGGAAGACATTCAGAGTTTTTTTTTTTTTCCAACCAGTTAATGTCATGATATACTCAATCCAGCCCTTTACAACTTTTAGTGAAATTTGATAATTTTGAATTTATTACTTAAGAGTGTAACTGAGAAGCCATAATACATTGGTCAAATGCTTGCACCTCTTGCTATGGTAATAATGGCTAAAGAAATATCTGAACACTACCTAGTGATACATCCAAATGGACTCCTTGCTCATCATGGTTGGAAGATGCATAGCATCTGTGGCCAAAAAGTTGAAGGAACATTAAACAAATAATTCAGCGTGACAGATTTGCTACGCAATTGGTGGGAAATATAGATACTTACAACACATTTCAGCTTAAGCTGTTTCTTGATTGTGCTTTTCAATAATGAAATACATTGGAGGACACTTTCTTGCAAACTCTTAAAGGAAAGATGTACCAGAAAAAAATTACATTCTTAACAGTAAGTGAGTTTCTTAACAAAAGCAATATTTTGGGTATTTATGTTGACTGGAGTGAAAAAGAAACAGACAAATTTCATGAGCTAGCGCCTTAAGTGAAATTTATTTGCTCCATGGTCCATCGCAAGCTATTTAAGCCAGGAAGTTAAAGCCACAAAAGCACAGAACACAGTAGGATCTCTCTGATGTGGATCATTATACAGAGCAAGAAGTTTAAAATATAGCAGTCTTTATAATACTTTCTAATTAGATAGGGAGTACGCCTGGAAATACTTTATTCAAGCAGAGATTCCCTCATTCTCTTCTGGCCGAGTATTTGAAATAGTGAGTGAATCAAATCAAGGGTTCAAATTATTTGATCTTTTCCAGGCTGGCAAGTGGCTGTCAGGAATAAACTATAGCAGATACAGGAAAAAACCCACAAATGTGCACTTAAGTTGTCCCCTCAGGGTAAACGCCACAGCTTAATAATGAGAGAGTAACTGTCTTTCAAAGAAATTGGTAAACCACAATGAGATACCATCATAAATGCACCAAAATAGTTAAAATGAAAAAAGACAGACAATACCAAGAGGGGGCGAGAATGCAGGGCACCCAGAACTCCCACAGTGCTGAGAATGTAAATGTATGGAACCAGTCTGTTTGGCAGTGTCTAAAAAGCAGAGCATAAGCAAACCCAGTGACCCAGCAATTCCACTCTAGGGATTTTCCCAGATAGAAATGCAAACATGTTGTCCATAAGACAGGCATTGAAATGCACATAGCAACACAGTTGCTAATATATGAACACTGGGATTTATCCGAACACCCATCAAAAGCAAAATGGATACACTTGTTGTTTATTCACAGAAGATAATTTTTTTTTTAAGATTTTATTTATTTATTCATGACAGACACACGCAGAGAGAGAGAGACAGAGACACAGGCAGAGGGAGAAGCAGGCTCCATGCAGGGAGCCCAATGTGGGACTCGATCCCGGGTCTCCAGGATCAGGCCCTGGGCTGAAGGCAGCACTAAACCCCTGGGCCACCGGGGCTGCCCAGAAGACAATATTCTATGCAGTGAGAATAAGCAATCCACGAGAACCTCAACGATATGGATGAATTTCACAAATGAGATTTTGAGCAAAATGAGCCAGACACACAAAAAAGGTGCCTCCTGTATGATTTTACTTACATGAAGTTTTAAAAAAACAAACAGGCAAAACGAATCTGAAAACAAGGATAATGGTTATGTGGGGCGGGGGTGGGGGGAATGTGGTGGTGGTGGTGGAAATAACTGGAAAAGGCACAAGGGGGCTTTTGATAATGCGGCTGCAGATGATGTTCAGTTTCTTTTTCTGTGTCTTCAACTGGGTGTGCTCAGTTAAAACGCAAATACACTTAATCTATACCCTTATGTTGTGTATATTTTCCTGTATGCATATTACTCTTGAATACAAACGGAAAAACGATACTTTTCCCCTGAAGACTGAGCACTGACGATTTGAAATCTTTCCAGTGTTAACGCTGTTAAAAATGATGTCTGGGGGATCCCTGGGTGGCTCAGCAGTTTAGGGCCTTCCTTCAGTCGAGGGCGTGATCCTGGAGTCCTGGGATCAACTGTCACGTCGGGCTCCCTGCATGGAGCCTGCTTTTCCCTCTGCCTGTGTCTCTGCCTCTCTCTCTCTCTGTGTGTCTCTCATGAATGAATAAATAAAAATCTTAAAAAAAAAAAAATGATGCCTGTAAGGGAGATCTCTATTCTCGGGAAGACTGAAACAGAACACTCTAGCCTGTTTTAAGTTTGCAAATGTAAAGTTACTGGATGTTGAACCCGTTTTGTTTTTTGATTTCAATAAATTGTGGAGAAAATCGATTATTATCAGGGAGCTTGGGAATTTACTAGCTAAATTTCACCAAGAATCTTTGCATAATTGGTAGATGGAATTGAAAAATGAGCATTATGACTGGGTAAGGAAACAACGCTGCATTTCTTTCATCTGAATTTATGCATCTTTGTAAGGCATCTTTTCCAGCAATGACATGCACTAAAAGCAAGTGTCAGAACAAACTGAATTTAGAACCAAACCATTAATCACTACATCATACAGCCTAATCCAAGGTTAAAAAAACTTAGAAAAGCCTTTCAAAATCACATTGGTCTCACTGAAAGAATTTTTATTGTATCGATAACTTTTTTAAAAAGCAGAAAATATTCATTAGTGTTGTTAAATAGAATTAAAATTACTAAGAATTGCTTAATTCATCTTGATTTCAACCTTTTAAATAGCCATTTTATGTATATTTTATAATATTGATAACATACTAGAATGGTAATATGTGTATATACACATTAAAAATATATACGCATACACTGAAGGTCTGTGCTTGAAATTTCTTTGTTGATAGATGCTCTATCAAAAAAAGCTCAGAGACTGCTGGTCTACACCAGCATTTAGCTTTTAGAAACAGGTTATTTTAGTTGATGTGGATCAGGAACCAGGGAGATGAAGTTTTGAATCTTAACCGTGCCCCTTAATAAATGTGGAATTTTGAGCAATAAGTCAATGTATCTGGATCTGAGTGTTCTTGTTACTAGAATGAGAAGTTAGTACCTGTCTGGAATGGTTTGTTGCAATAATTAAATGAGTCAATATATGTAAAGTTCTTAGTACCTTGAGAGGCTTCTGAAGGTTTAGTCAATAGTCACTACTACTGTCATATAGTCATTTACTGGTGTTGCAAACTTGCCTCATGATAAGGATCTCCTGGGTGCTTAGGAAGATGTTTGGGTCTCACCGCAGATTTTCTAAATTAGAGTCTTCATGGGTAGAACCTTGGAAGTTGTATCTTTAAAAGGTCATTCTTATGACCAAGCAAGTTTGAGAAAGACTAATTTACAAGATGCTGAAGCCCTTTTCCCTTTAGTGATCAGCTCCGTGTATGAGTCTTACCTCCTAAGAGCCAGGAACTCCCATAGGACCATTTCTGTCTTGCATAACTTCCAGCAGGGAACTCTATAAGCCTTTGGGTGGAGAAGGCCAAAGTGAAAGCTCCGTGTCTGGGATGATAAGCAAAAAATGGGTCCTAGTTGGCGGAGCATAGCAATGGAGAGACTGGAGAAGCAACAGGCTGAGATCTCTGCAGGAAGAGGGTCAGTGTGAAGAGGCAGGAGAAATTTCCCCCCTTAGGCTTGGGCTCAGAAGCAGGACTAGCTCCTTGGGGGGCTACATGGGAGCTACTGAAGGCAAAGCATGGGACCCAGGATCACTGGGAAGGTTCTGTGTCCTAAGTCCCATGTCCAAGGTGGGAGCTGACTACAACTGACCAATAAAATTACACAGGTCCAGGATAAGACAGACGTGGCTTTGCCATTTGATTTGCTTGACAAAGATCCATACATCTGGTTCCCATTGACTTAGGAGGGATTGGTCTCTGAGTTGGGGGCTTGTCCTGCGCATGAGGAGAAAGCAGGCTGGAAACCTAGGAGGTACCTGCTTATTCAGGTTTACATTCAGTGTGCAGTTGGGTAATCACACTGAATCTTGCCATTTTGTCTCCTGTGTACCCACTTCTTTCCCCAATTCCTCTCCTCTCTGGAAGGAAGATTGCCCTGTTGGGCAGCACTGAGTAGGTGCCCTTCCCTAGCACAGATTCTCTGCTGTGTCCTGACAGCCCTGAGTTGCCCTCGGTTTGAAGGTGTGGATAATTAAGCTAATGAACACTTTTCCACTGGCTGCTGAAAGCCTCATTAATCTACACACATGTTGCCACAGGCAAATTATGGCGTCAAGGGTGGGAGGATCAACAAAAATAACTTCAGAAATTCATTAATCAGACTTAGTCAAGCATGCTGTTCGGAACTGGGAGTTCTTATCCAGGAGTGGCCAGAGGATTAGATTTTTTTTTTTTTCCAGCTACATGAAAGGGACTTCTTAAGCAGTATTTTGGAACATCTAGGTTATTGTACCGGTATTTATGACTCTAGTGGTTGCTGCTAATGAAATCTGTCCAAAGACTTCCGTATGGAGGAGGATTCTAGAAATCCTGAGTGGATGATCAGGTTTGCAAGCACACAAGAGGGAAAATATGATCATGGGATCACACGCAGAAACATAACCCGACTATGGCAGAAGTGGTTCGTGTCACCAAATATTTTCTCCCCAACGTTTCACAGGGGTCCTTGGAGTCAGTTTGGAGCTACACGCGTCTTTCCGGGTAATGGATGGTGAGTGGGGGCAGGAGCTGGCAGGCCTCCAGTAGCCCCTTTCCTGCCAGGGCAGCCTCAGAGGCCACTGTTCCAAATGGCAAAATAACAAGGTGGAAGACAGCTGATTGACCCACATTGGATTCACATTGGATTCACATGCATAAAGAATAAAGTATATGATAACCCATGGAGATTTCCTGCTTATCTGCTAGCGAAGAAGAATCTGTTGCCTTATGGCCACCACCTAGAGTTAAAGGCTGTTTTCTGGAATACGGTGATGAGATTAGGTGTCTCATAATATCCTCAGGAGCAGAATTGTCTGGATTTCAGTATGGCCTTCAATGGGATCTTTTTGTGGATAAGTTGGGGTCTTTTTCAGACAAGTTGGGGTCATGGGTGCTGGATGATAAAATAGTTAGATGGATTCTAATTTGCCCAAATAATGATCTACCCTAAAAGTGCTCATTAGCAAATTAACACAAGTCTTGGGAGAGGACATGAAGAGCATAATCCCTACCCGATGTTGTTCAACAGTTTAGTCGGTGGCTTGGGCGAAGGCAGAGATCCCCTGCTTTTTAGGTTTGTGGATGCCACAGAGAATGTAGCCCCCCTGAGGATCTTGGCTGATCCTCAGAACTCAAACTCTGGCAATCTAGAACAATGGGCTTCAGATGACAGGATGGGGGGAAAGCATGAGTGTGTGACATGCGATTTGAACTACAGAATCACAGGAGAGGCAGGACAAGGTGACGAGGTCATAGAACATTTTGAAAATAGCTGTAAGTGGGTCAGTAACCAGGGCTAGAGACTGGCTACGTGTCCTCTAAGCTCTAATAATCTCTTATCCCCCAACACTCTCGCTACTTACAGACCTATTGAAGAGGCTGGGGAGTGGGGGGAGTGGGTAGAGAAGAGGGAAAAGCACACGGTCTGGATTCAGCTGAAAACTCTCCAAATTCATTTTTTTTTAAAAGACTATTTATTTAGTCATTAGAGACACAGAGAGAGGCAGAGACCCAGGCAGAGGGAGAAGCAGGCTCTTCTCAGAGAGCCCGATGTGGGACTTGATCCCCGGACCCAGGATCACTCCCTGAGCTGAAGGCTCAACCTCCCAGCCACCCAGGTGTCCTTCCAAATCCTTTAATAAATTTGAAGCCAGGTCCTTCAAAGTTGGCAAAAGAAGGAGAATCTTTGTGAAGCATCTTTATGCTTGTCCTCAGATGACATGGGTTTGATCTGTTAAGATGGCCAGGAGCTCCTCCTACTGATGAGGTAATGCAAGACCACAAGCCCAAAGTTACTTTTTGGGGATTTAGGAGATCGCCTGTGTACATAGAAAGTACACCAGCCCAGAGGCCCTGTAAACATGAGGAGGATCTGAGTTCATTGGAGGTCTTGATCCTGGTTGCAGTTTCTGGTGGCCTTCCTCAGACACACTTAGTGACACTCTGTCTTGCACAACGACAACAACAATAAACAAGTAAAGACTCAGTCTTTTTTTCCTTAGAATTTTAAAGGTCACATTTCCCTCTTCCATGCTCTTAAAGTCTTTGATGCTGTGGTGGACACGGCCCATTTGGAAGAAAGCGTGGTCTTAGAAAAGGTGTGAAGAATCAAGAACCAAAGCACAGCCTACCAGCCATAGCTTGGGTGTGCTCCTGTCTCCCTGGCTCCACAACCAGGGCCAGAGACTAAGCGTGTGCACAGGTTTAAACAGTGAGCCTGGAGGGGGACAGAGAAATTCTAGATCAAAAATATAACAACCTGTAACACAACCGGATACCTCCAAAAAATCATTAGCCTACAAAACATCAAGGCACTGAGCCTCTAAGTCAGAGATGGTGATGGGTAATTGTCCTAATTTTTCGGAGAAATTTGGGATCACTACTAGAGTCCCAGAGTAAAAGCAACACTTTCAGGATAATTTTGAAGGACCACTGGTTCCCTATTTTTGCTCAAGTGATGGCCATTGATGGAACAAAGGTGTTTCCTCTTTTCCTGGAGATCCTTGGCAAAATTCTCTAATAAGTAGAGCCCATGGTAATGTGTTGGGATGGTTGGGATGTATTTTTCCTTCTTGGGGATCCCACCTGAGATGAGGGATTGTGGCCGTTGCTCTGCAGCCAGGCATGTCAAGTCTATAGCACCATTTCCTGAAGGTGGGCTGTGTCCCCACACCAGGGGCCAGTGAGCACCTTTATGGGAGCCCTGGCTTGAGGCCCTTCTGTTCAAGAATCGTGCTTGATGTGTGTAATTCCATAAGTAGATTGAAGCAAAAACATCTCTTTGTTTTCCAATGAGATGAAAGAAAATTATAATTGGATTTTTCATGGGCCCACAACTTATGCTTTGGGAAAGTGACTAAATCATTATGCCATCCTTCTCCTCCATCCTCCTACCTCCTACCCTGTGCCTTTGCTGGAGCATGCCCAGTAATTCCTGTATGTCCTCCTCTGCAAGCTGCAGGCAGGCCCTATCCCCCACCCTGGGGTGGCCCAGAGTCAGGTATCGCTGGGGCTCAGAACCACTCAGGCTTTGAGTATCCTGCCTTTAGCAAGAGGGCTGGAAGCAGTGTGGGAAATGGTAAGTACTACATCTGAGAGGGAGCAAAGGGCATGTGACATATGTGATTGGTATCTTTTCCTTGGTGTCCTATTATTTTCATTTCCGAGTTTGGAGACCTTACAAGACTCCTTCAACAGATAAAGAGAACACTCTGAATGCCACGCCTGCCAGCAGAGGCTACTATCCACACCACAGAACAAGGGATTGTCATCATGCCCTTCACCTCTGGTCTTTAGTGGGGTCGGTGTGATGTACTCGTCGTGCTTGTGTTCTTATTTCAGTTATGCCACTTCCCAGCGGTAACTCTGGACATTATTGATTTTAGACTTACTTTCCTTACCTGTAAAATGGGAATGCTATCAAGGGGGAAGGTGTTGAGAAGGTGTTGATCCCAGGGCCCTGAGATCGAGTCCTGCATTGTCTGTTATGCATATAAAGCTTCTGGCGTGGTCCTTGCACATGGTTGACACTGCCTTTCTCTTACTCCCAGTTCTGAAGTTCTGGTTTATCCAGATCCGGAAAATGTATAGGGTTTAAATTTGATGAAATTTAAGGCAAGTTAGGGAAGTCCAACCTCCTTTTATACCCAGAGAAATTGAGGTCAGAGCAGTTAAGCCATTTTCCCAATCTCATGGCACTGAGGTCTTGACTTCTTAAATGTCCAGTGATTTGTTTTATGGTTTGGTACATCCGTTGAGATCATGGAAGCCACTAACACATGGGTATTTATGAGCAAGACAATTTTACAAAGTAGAAAAGAGCAATCAAAAGTATTTGTCCATGTTCAAGCATAGCTATGCGCATGCCCAGTGGGGTTGGGGGGTCAGGTGGGTTATCAGTAAATTAATGTTTCAGAGGCATGACTCCCTGGGGTCACAAGTGGACAGGGAACTTTCTGAGCATTCTTTAGGGCTTAACAATATCTATGTTTAGCGCAGAATAATTGTGAAGACACAAAGGATATTTGCTAGGCGGTTAAGAGTTGCACAGGGGCTTTCTACAGGAAGATGAAGCTCCTGGTTCTGCACAAATGTGTGTCAGCGGTTGAATATGGGTAATGTCCTTCAAAGTAATAACCCATAGGCTCCACCACCCACCACCAGTGGCTCTCTCGTGTTAATCCCATTGAGTCTGGAATGGATGGGATTTTTCAGCTAATGAAGACATCCTGAGTCGCTGAGAGTCACCCTCAACATAAGTGCTTATGCATTTCCAAGAATTCCACTCCCGATTTGGTATTTCTTGGACTATCCAGAAGGTCTTCCAGGAGCTAAAATGTATCTCTAAGGTTGCAACTGTGAACACTTGTTCCCAGTGGGTGGACGATCCAGGGAGTAGATATACGTGGATGGGCAGAGCTTACCGAGGGTGGGCTTTGACCCTGTTCACTGGGTCAAGGTCTAGGATGCTATATATGACAACCACGACTTGAGCATGCTTTTCTTACAAACCACGCAACTGTGGGATCGTCAAGGCATGCACCATTTTTCCCATCTGAAGTGAGGAATCTGAGGTGAAGCGCTTTGCTCCAGTGTGTGGAGTGGGTAAGGAGCTCATCTGGGACAACCAACTGGATCTCTTGACTCCTGATTCAGGGTTCACTCTCCTGCGCTGTGATGCTTTTCATAAATGCAGAGGGCTGAAAGCACCTTGGCTATTTGGAGCCCATGAAGTATCCAGGCAACAAATACAACCTACTCCTTTAAATCTGTGGATCTGTTTTAGAACTCCACAGCCACCCCCCAAGTAGAGCGAGTCTCTAACTAAAAGCCCAACAATATTCACAGTAAAGGTGAAAAAACTTAACATTTTGAAATTACATAATACAGACTTATCGTTGAAATTGTAGTAAATGCGTGTTATACAAAAACAGATTTTCAAAATTCAAATCGCACATGATTCTATCACCCCAATCATCCACATGCTTTTAGTGGTATTTCTTTCTAATTTTTTCTTAAGTGTAGAACTCTGTTTCCTTTTATGTCTTTATGATCGTGTTTATTATTCAGTGTTCTGAAGTTTCACTTATTTATATGTTCTTTTCTTCATATAATTAAATATCCTTAATATATTTTTAACGACTGCATAGTGTAGGTATGCCATAACCTCTTTATAATCAATTCCCAATTTTGAATGTTTAGATGACCTATAATTTTTGTGAGTAAAAATTAGACTGTTGCAAACAATGTCACTTATGGATAGTTTCACACGATTTTATAGAAATCTTTACATAACTGTCCTATTACTTGCTTTGGACAAATTTCTGAAACAAACATTTTGAAGATTCTTTCTACATCTTCCTGGAGTAAGTTTTGAACCTCGTCTGTAGCTTCTGAGCTATCTTTTTTTTTTTTTTCTTTAAAGATTTTATTATTGGGATACCTGGGGGCGCAGTGGTTGAGCATCTGCCTTGGCTTAGGTTATGATCCCAGGGCCCTGAGATGGAGTCCTGCATCAGGTTCCCTGCAGGGGAGCCTGCTTCTCCTTCTGGGTATGTCTCTGCCTCCTTTTCTGTGTCTTTCATGAATAAATAAAATCTTTTAAAAATTATTATTTATTTTATTTGAGAGGGAGAAAGATAGAGTAAGCATGAGCAGGGCTAGAGGGTGGGGAGAGGGAGAAGCAGACTCCCCACTGAGCAGGGGCCCTGACATGGGGCTTGATCCCAGGACCCAGGGACCATGACCTGAGCAGAAGGCAGAGGCTTCACCCACTGAGCCCCCCAGGCGCCCTGCTCCTGGGCTCTCTTGCCCTTCATCTTGTTCCTTGGACCTGATGCCTGCCATGCTCTGGGCTTTCCTTAATGGTCACGACCTTTGTCAGTCTGGGTCACAACCCTCAGCCAAATCCACCCTGTTCTCTGGACCCTCCTGACTTTACCTTCTCTTTCTGGTGGAGAACTAGATGGGAAGGGGAAGTTGGACTCCTTCTGGAAAACCTCTCTGCCCATGAATCCAGTGACACTTTTTGCTCCACCCATGGCTAGGCCACCTCTTGTAACACTCTCCAGAAACCCGGTCCTGTTCTTAGCCCGCCACACAGACAGGACAGCAAAGGGCACCTCCTGCCTCCTGTGCATCTCCGTCCAGGGCAAGCACCCGGGCTGCCCCCCTTCAGGAGTCATTACTCTCCTTCTTGCCACAGCCCCTGGTTTGCTCAACAGGCCTTAATAGCACAGCCACTTAATAGCCCTTTCTATCAATTTCCCCATCTGCAGAATGGGGACTGTGATTCTGGGCTGACGGGCTGGTGTTGTGAGCAGTAATGAATGTTTTGAGGCACGTTGAGATCTGTAGATAAGCACGGAGTGCTAATGAGGCTGCTATTGGGCAACCTGCTTTGTTTCCCACAGAGGGATCAGCTCCTAATCCCCGGGCAGACGGTGTCTCCAGGCTGCTTCTCCAGGAACCCAAACAGTGGATTCCCAAGGAAATTTATCCTAGTGGTATGCAAGCTCTCAGCTTAACTGGCAAACTCAAAATTCCATCTGAAGCAACTCCAAAATACACCCCCTCCCCAGTCTGTCTGTCCAGTGATGGCAGCACTGGGTTGGGCCACTCGGCACCTTCCAGAGTAATGTTTGCCTGAGCAGGGAATGTGCACGGCCTGGGATACTTGGATGACTTCAGATGGTTTATGGATGAACTTTCAGTTACTTCTCACAGTTGTGCATGTATTTTGGTGCTTATTTTTTATTTGTAGCAAGGGGTACTTTGAAAAAAAAATTAGTCATAATAAGAATAACTATAGGGGTGGCTTGGTCAGTTTAAGCATCTCCCTTTGGCTCAGGTCATGATCCCAGGGTCCTGGGATCGTGGCCCTCATCGGGCTCCCTGCTCAGTGAGGAGTCTGCATCTCCCTCTCCCTCGGCCTCTGCCTTCCCCTACCTTGGGCTCTCTCTCTCTCAAATAAATAAATAAAAACAATTTTTTTAAAAGAATATCTACATGTTATAGGTGCTTATGATGTACCAGGCACTGGGGTAAGTGCTTTACAGGAAGTCAGAGAGTTCATCATCACAATAGCCTTGTGATGTAGTTACGCTTATTACCCGCTTTGGACACATGGTGTATGGAGACACAGAGACTTTAAATAGCCTGTCTAAACTTACACAGCCGGGAAGCAGCAGGGATGGGATTTCAATCAGGCAGTTTCGGCTCCGGGGCCCACGCTCCTGTTAACCGCCTGTCATATTTCCTTTCAATACATTTGCGTTTAAGGTACTCATGTGAAATAGGTCTTAAAAATAGATTTGTTTAGTTATGAAAGCATGTTGACGGGAAGAAAAATGATGACTAAAAAAAAAATAAGCTAAAAATAGTGAGACGGTATGAGGAGTAGATGGACACTGAGAATGGAATAAGGTGACCCCGGGGCGGTGTCCCTCAGAGGGTGGTCTGGTGACCACCTGTCTCGTCGTGCCCTATAAGCTGGTTTAAAAATAAAATCCAGATTTACTGAATCTGAATCTCTATGGGTGGAATCCAAGAATCTCTATTTCTAACCAATTCCTCAGAGCATCCTTATATATCACGATGCATTCCTATGTAGCACCCACACCCCACATCCCTACCTATCAACAACAGTAACAACCAAGCCTTGATGTCTGGCTGTTCCATGGGCTGTCACTCTTTTGGCCTAACGTTGGGAACAGCCATAGGGGAAGGGACAGAGCTACTACTGGACAGGAAGCATCTACTGTGCTTGGGCTCATGCTGGGTTGGTACTTAATCTTCACAGCTGACTCTGAGGTATAAATATGTTCATTTTCCAGTTAAGGAAGTTGAAGCTGACCCAGGTTAAGTGAGTTGGTAAGTGGTGGGGCTAAGAGTCAGGCCTGGGAACATGGGGTCTTTCAGTTGTGCCTTTTCCATCACACAAGCCCACAGAGGCCAGACCTTTAGAGTCAGTGCATCCCACAGACCAGCTGGAAGATACCAAGTCAAGAAAATGGGCTTGTATTTGGATAATTGCACTCACTGGTATAACCAGCACTTAGTTCTAGGGTTTTAAGTAAAAAAAGAGGTGGCATCTAAATCAAGGTCATGTGTCTGCTCCTAGGTGTACCCAGTGTTGGGCGAGAGGCTCATGCCTACAGGAGAGAGGGGAGTAGATGCTACTTATTAGCTGTTGGTTTTGACAAGCAACTCAAACCTCTAACACCCATTGTCCTCACAGGGACCCCAACAGATCGAATCTCTGATGGTTACATTCAGCATTAAATAGGTTTGTGCATGTGGATTGCCTGACACTCAACAAATGGTTGTTGCTGGAGGACCAGGATGTGAACCCAGGGAGACTGGACAGCAGCAGCCACAGCTAAGGTCAGCCCTGGACAGCACCACCAGCATGTTGCCACTGGCACTGTGGACAACCCATCCGACTTCATGCTGTTGCTGGACTCTTGACACCACTACTTTCTTGAAAAGAGACTAAACCCTTTCTGCCTCTTTGTTCTGGCATCAGGGTTCCAGACAGACGGACTATCTCGTAGGTTCTTACCAATGTTCTAGATTCAAGGCGCAGATGAAGTATTATCTTTTTTAATGGGCTTCCAAAGTGTGAGGTGACTATGGGAAATCCTAATCCCATGGAATTCTCCTCAAAAGGCAAGGAAGGCAGAGTTGATTGTTGGGAAGAGAGGGGAAGAGAGGTAAGGAGAGAGAGAGAGAGAGAGAGAGAGAGATCCCCTGCATTTCATAAAGCTCGAAAAATCCTTTTTTGTTGTCCAAATTTGCATAATGGAATTGAGGGTGAAGACTGGTAGGAAGTGCCCAAGCCAGCTCATAGTGAGGATCTGGGTGTAGAGTGTTTGAGGGACTAGATATATTAATTTACTTTATTTTCTCCTTTATTTACTGATCATCTATTGAGTTCACCATATTTGGGGTTCTAGCTCTGCTCCAAGAACATGATGGTGAATATGACCAGGTTCTTGTCCTAAAGGAGGTCTTAGACTAGTGACATTCAAGCATGCAATCCTAAGGGGCAGGAACAAGATTGAAGAGAGCGGAGAGCCTGAGTCTGAGAATTGCACCAGGACAGGAATTGACAGATGATGTTTTGGCCCCAATCTCCAGGGTCTAAGATGACCCACTCAAGTTCTACTAGTCAATCATTGATCAGGGACTCTGGCCAAAGCCTTCAAGCTCATGTGCTGATGATTTTTTTTCACTCTGGGTGCAGCTCTATGCAAGGTGGAGGGGCAGATAGT
The DNA here is from genome assembly GCF_048418805.1 of Vulpes vulpes. NCBI lineage: Eukaryota > Metazoa > Chordata > Mammalia > Carnivora > Canidae > Vulpes > Vulpes vulpes. Next base: position 13,556,284 of record NC_132792.1, on the reverse strand, counting down.
AGCTTAGAGCAAGGGGTGGGGGCTGGTAAGCTTGGGGTCCTCCCTATTCTACTTGCTAGCTAGGTGACACTCATGGGTCTAGAGTCATGTGATTCCAAGACTTACTCTTCTGTCTATACAATGTGGGTGATATGATTTCCTTCCCCAAATTACTGTGAAGACGAAATTGACAACAAACTTAAAGAATGAAAGTGCCCTTGATGATGGTAGACACCCTGCGTGCGTAATAGATGGCAGCTACACAGGAAGAAGCTGAGGTAGGGTGATCGCCTTCAAGGAACTGACTCTTTACCTGGAAGGTGGTAGGGAAGGTGGTAGGGTGGGGATAGGATGGGACAGTGGAATGTAGCCGAGTATGAGAGAGAAGAAATGAGTACAAATCTCTTCATTGGACTGGCTGTAAGTAAGATCAGAATTTGGAGAAGAGGGAGCACAGCGTAGCCACAAGCGAAGGGCTTTCTGGAAAGATCAGTGGGGGTGGCCAGGGTACTGCTATTGTTCTATAATCAGACTCCATGGGTTCATATCCTGAGTTACAACCCCCCCCCCCCCCATTAGATCTGTGCTCTTGGGCAAGGGAAGTTATTTAATTTCCTTAAGCCTCAGTCTCTTTTGCAGTAAAATGGGTGTAACAGTAGCACCTACTTACTGGGTAGTTCTCGGAATTAAATGAGCTAATCCCCATAAAGTGCTTAGCGCAGTGCCTGGCACTTAGTAATCATGCCATGAATATTATCCCTGCTGAACTGAGCCTTGAACAATATACAAAACTTGGCTCATCATAGCTGTTGCAAGGATTAAGGAAGACAATGTAGGTTAGGCGCCCAGCGGAATGCCGGGTACACAGCAGGCCCTCCTTACCAGACGTGCCCTTGCCCTCAAGGGGAAGGGCAAAGCCTCAGAGCTCCTTGTGTCTCACGTGACCCCTAACACAAGCCTCTGGCCTGAGGTTAGTTTGCAGACGAGGAGGTGGGCTGGGAAGTCACCCTATGTTCAGGGAGTTTTAGGTCATTTCAGTCCCCTTGGACTCCCCCTGGTGGCCACCCGCAGCACACGCGGTGCACTTCCCCGGGTGGGGAGTCCGCCTCTGAAAGGAGAAGTGTCCACCCCGCCTCACCTGGAGGTCCCCAGACCTTGTGCTTTGGCAGTGATTCAGCCCTGCAGAGTGATTCATGATCTGTCTCGACGGCACTGACTTGCTGGTTGGTGACATTTCCCAAGGAATGACAAACAGTCACGGAAGAACCGGCCCCGAAACTTAAGAAAGAGCTGTTATTTAATCTCTTCTCACTTTATCCACCCAAATCCTTTTGGGACTCTGCCCTTTGACCTCTCCTTCAGGAACTAGAGTGTCAGGTAGTCTCCTTTTCCCCCGTGCCCTTTTGGGCAATTAATCATGTAACGATGGCAACAATATTTTGGATGCTTTCTCTATGGCAGGTGGGGCTCTAAACTCTCAACATTTAGCTCATTCAATCTCACGGATAACCCCATAGGTTTCTACTATTTTGTCCCAGAAATTCCACATGAGGAGACAGGCACAGGGAGGTATGTGACTTGCCAGAGGAGATGCAGCTTATATCCAGCAGAGCCAGCTTTCAAACCCAAGCGATCTGGCTGCCTAGGCCATGCACCCAACAGCTCTGCCATCAGCCTCCCGTGTCACATGTACCCCCGGTGACAAATCCTGGCCTGTTGTCTAGTATTCACTAGGGTTTTGGGGGCATGAAAGCCTTGATTCTCCAACTCGGGGTTTGCTGACATAGGACAGGTTCTCACAGTTCCGCAACCATAATATCATGGAGAGACATGGTTTTCTTGGATCTTTGACGAATCACTTTTAACTTCCGTGTGTCTTTGCTTCCTTGTCTGCAGAATAGGCACAGCAACCTTAACCTCCCTGGAGTTGTTATAGGGATTAAATACGTGATTCATGCTAGACGTCCAGCACAGTGCTTGATCCACAGCACCCATTTCTTAAATGAGCTTGCCCTACAAGGTAAGGGCAGTACTTCATGTTTCTTTGTATCTCTGTGGCCCCCAGGATGGGCCAGACAATGTTGTCAGCTGGAGGTGGACAGTGAGTCTCTTTACTCATACATACCATGCAAAAATGGGGTGTTTGGGACCAGGAATGGACACCTCCTCCTCGGGAAGGCAGTAACGGGGGACACTGACTTGCTACAAGCCCTGGTACAATTAGGTCAAACCTGTTTCTCCCCTGAGCAGGGTGGATCAACACGCCTTGCACAAGGATTGCTGAAAGAATCCTCACATAGGATTTTACATGAGGCAGGCACGCTTTCCCCCCAAAGTCATCCTTCTTATTACCTGGACTCTTTCTACATGGAGGCTTTTGCTGAATTCCAGGCAGGCCAGGGGCTGAGTGTGTGATCAGGTCCAAGAAGATGTGAGTTGTGTCCTCGATTTCTGGAAGGCAGCTCTGGCAGGGTGGTGGGGCAGGGCAGGGATGGCTCTCAGAGACTGCAAAGCCACGTCCAAATATTCTCCAGAGGGTGGAACTTCAGTTCTGATGTAGAAGAAAAGTCAGGAACATGTGGGGAGGCGCTATGGACATTCCACTTGACCTTTGGGTTGACATAGCTGTGGGATTGAGATCCTCCATTCCTTCTGAGGGGCGGACAAGGAGGCAGCGAGACCGGCCCCTGCGCTGTCTCTAAAAATGGAATTAATAACACTCATTTCTCTTTTGCTTGGCCCACGTATCCCTCTTCCCGCTTTGAGCACTCTGATATATTCTCACTTTCTTTCTGTAAAGACTTTCTGTCTCATTACTCATCAGCAAGAACTCTAAATGCAGAAGCTGCCCCTATGAGAAACCACTGGGGAGCCCACAGCCATCCTATGTCATCCTCTGAGTCACCGTGGAAAGTGAAACCTGGGCTTGCCGCTCTGTCTTGGAGGCTGGCGGGGTTCTCCTGGGGTGATGATTCCCCCCAGGTGTTGCTCTGTGGTTTGCAGTGGGTGGGCTCTGCTGGATCCCCTGCGCTGGGTTTCGACCCACACCTTCTTGCCTCTGCACTTTGTGCTTTTGTTGGGATACTTTCTCTACTCTTCTTTTTCTGGATAGCTCTCATCTACCCATTAATATCAAGCTCAAAAGTCTCCTCTATGAAACCTTCCCTGGTTTTCCTTTAGTCTCCTACCAGAGATACCATATATCTCTACTCCCATGTTTCTGTAACACCTCAAACATTTCTGTTATAACCCAGATCCCACAGCGGTGCTATTAGTGGTCCTCACCAGGCCGTGAGCCACTTGAGGGCAGGGACCACGTCTTAGCTCCTCTATAGTCCCAGCACCTGGCCCATGGTAGGTGTTTTGGGAATATAGTTTGCATGAATTATTCATGATATGGTTGATTATTGTCAGGGATCCTTCCGTGCACATTGGTCTCATGCCCATTGGACTACCGGTCCTTGGAATCTTGCTGGTGTAAGATTCGGTTCTATAACTTAACAGAAGTTCATACAATAATTTTTTGAGTATTATTTGTGACAGGAGTTGACTTTCTTACTCATCCATTCCATTCTACTGTACAATGCCCATTGTCAGAAAGGCCATTCTAAATATAGAAAACTATATTTATATCAGCTAGAATCAGGTTAAGCTGTGAATGATAGAACACTCGAAATGACAGTGGCTTAAATAGATTCTTATTTTTCTCTCATGTAAGCATTCATAGGCGATCCCATTCAGGGCAGCTGTGATAGCTCTTTCCACAAAGTTCTTGGGACTGTGGCCATTCTAACTTTCCACTCCACTCTCCACTCCACTCTTCCTGGCCCATGACAGAGCTTCCTTAGTCATATCTACATTGTAAACAGAGCATGAGGGAAGGTGGGAAGAAGGGGCAAAGTGGGTGGGGTGAGTGTCTCCAAGGAACTTTTCCAGAATCTACCGGAATCTGTCCCACGACACTTTGTTCACATCCCAGTGGCGGAACTTAGTCACATGACCACACTTCACAGCAAGCAAGTCTGGGAAGTGTAGCCTTGATTTTGACCAGCCATGTGCTCACCTCTGGAAAAACAGAGACATAATATTGAGAAATAGTAGAAGTCTTTATCACAATATTTGCTTGGTGCTTTGCTGCTTAGATATAAGTTTTATTTTCATTTACTGCCTGGGTAAGTACTCATATGGTAGATGACATAAGTGGTTTGTCCGAGGACACAGAGCATGTATGTGGTAGAGTCAGAGGGGAGTTGAGAGGGTTTTTTTTTTTTTAAAGATTTTATTCATATATTTGCGAGAGAGAGAGAGAGAGAGAGAGAGAGAGAGCGCGCACACCAGCAAGGGGAGGGGCAGAGGGAGAAACAGACTCCCCACTGAGCAGGGAACCCAATGCGGAGCTCAAGGCTTGAGCTGAAGGCAGAGGCTCAATCAACTGAGCCACCCAGGTGCCCCCTGGGAGGTGTTCTAATGCTCTATCCTTGCTGATGCACCAGGTTGCTTCCCCTGTTAAGCTGGAGGTGGCCTTATTTTGCAGATACGCATTGGTCTTTGTTGTGTTAGTTTAAGAGAAGGGGAAGGAGTACAGTATTCCTGCTGAGTGAGGACTGCCTGTAGCCCAGGGCCACTGAGGAATTCTGAATACCGCTCCCCCACTCACCCCCCACTGGGCATGGTGCCTGGAACACAGAAGCACTCAATAAACTGCGGAACTGATGAGTCTTTGTGGAACACCCACTCTTGTCTAAAAATGATAACAATGCACATTCTTCTAGCACATGACAGTTGGTTTTTCCATCTCTGTGGTTTCCAACTGGCTTCACAATTTATGGAGGCATTTGCAGTGCTCAGGGCCATCTTGTTCACGAAGCACTTCCTCTGGCGCATGCAAACGACATGGTATTGGATGAGGCGTATTCAAGTGTGATGCCCCCTTCGTTCTCACTGAGGTTTCCCGAGTTTGGGATGATGATCCTTATGAGAGAGGTGAGGGAAGTAGCGCTAATTTATTTATTTATTTAAAAAAAATTATTTTTAAAAATTTATTCACAAGAGACACACAGAGAGAGGCAGAGACATAGGCAGAGGGAGAAGTAGGCCCCATGCAGGGAGCTCGATGTGGGACTTGATCCCAGCACCGTGGGATCACGCCCTGGGCCTAAGGCAGGTGCTCAACCGCTGAGCCACCGAGGCATCCCGGAAGTAGCATTTAAAGAGGCAAAAATCACTTTCTACGAAGAGCAGAGCTGCACCCTGACCCTGCCTGCCTGACTCTGAACAGCTGTGGTCTTGGGAATCCTCCACTGAATCACCCCTGGACATCAGTGAGTCACCAGCAAGGTGTGCAAAGTGCTATTTGGGAGGCAGGAAGCAGGATTAGCCATGGGACACCTGTTGTTTTTGGGGACTTGGGAACAGCTAACTGCTGTTAGCTAGCACCAGTGCTAGTGAGAGAGAGAGAAGAGAGAGAGGGAGAGAGAAAGAGAGGGAGAGAGATTGTGTGTGTGTGTGTGTGTGTGTGAAGAGCATGGCCTGCCTGTAGGCTGAGGGTCTGAGCTTTTCCTCACCCCAGCAGGCACGGGGGAACCAGAAGGTGTGGCTGTGGAAGGCATATGGGGGAGTGTGGGGAATAGTGGGAAGGACCCTCTTTCTGGCTGAGGTCTGCTTCAGTTGTTGAATCTCCTATCCCTGGGGACATTCAGAAAGCAAGCTATTAAAAAAAAATCTGTCCTCGGAGACGGGGCCTGATCCTGTTAGACTCTCAGGAGGGGAGGTGAAATCTGATGAAAATGCCCTTCCTTCTCTATCACTTGTGAGGGATAGGACAACAGCACCGCTAGGTGGGCATCACTTGGGATTCAGTCATCAGACTCAGGCTCAAATCTGGTTTCTCTTCTGAGTGTGGCACTTGGGTGGGACTCAACCTGTCCGTGAGTTTCTTTATCTGTGACATGAGGAGGATGACACAGCTTCTCCGATGACGTGGTTGAGGGAGCTGCACAAGGTTTTGTACCTGGGTGAGCTTTGCAAACTGTGACTCATTCTATGTACTGGAAACACGTCCTCTCTGTTTGCTTTGGTTAAGCCTAGTATACGACATGGGGACAGACTAGAAGGCAGGTCCATGGGGGCTCCAATCTTGGCTGTGCCATCTACTTCCTGCGCGAGTCACTTCCCCCTCTGCTTTCATTTCCTAATCTCTAAAATGTGGAGAGCAACAGAACCCAACAAACATGGTTGTCATGAAGATTTAATGAGATTATATACCTAGATAGTAAGTTCTTACCGAGTGTTAGCTGTGATATTCATGACAAAGATTTTAGAATTAATTGTGCTATGATGATTAAGGCACTTAGCAGGGGAACATAGTGGGTACCTAAATGGTATTTTATTTTTATTTTTTAATTTAATTTTATTTTTTTTAAAACTTAAAAAAAAACTTATTTATTTATTCATTCATGAGACACACACACACACACACACACACACACACAGAGAGGCAGAGACACAGGCAGAGGGAGAAACTGGCTTCATGCAGGGACCCTGATGTGGGATTCGATCCCAGGTCTCCAGGATCAGGCTCTGGGCTGAAGGCGGCGCTAAACCGCTGCGCCACCGGGGCTGCCCTAAATGGTATTTTAAAGGATTATTTTCAAATACACCATTATTTGTATTTTACCATTAGTTTTATTAGTGGTAGAATTTTCACAGTTGTTGAAACTGCGGGAATCAAGGCAGATATTTCTCATTTTACCCAGCAGATGGCACTCATGTTGTGTTTAAATTCTGAAAAAGCTTTAAAAATACATACATATTCATATTTTCTATTTTTACCAGAAAGAGTAAGAAAAAAAAAATCTTAAGAAAGGCCATTGTCTGTGCCATGGGGAGATAATTAGGGTATGTAAAACAGCTGATACAGTAATTAATAAGAGCAGTGACTGGAGAGTCTTGAAAAGCTTTACCGTAAAACTGCGGGAGAGTAATTGACCTCACCGACATAAGAAAAAACATCACGAGCTCACACACAGCAGGGAAAGGCTGTGTTCTTACTTCTGTGGATTTAGAACCAAACCAGGGAATCCTGGAGCTGCGCATCTGAGCCACACCTGGGAAGGCTTTGAAGTCGTTAGTTCCAAGAGGGCAGGGTCTCCAGTGCCTGTTCTCATCCATATTCCAGGGCAAAGGCAATGATTGACACCTAGTAGATGCTCAAGAAACACGCACACCACACCACAAGCAGACTCTCAAAATCCAGGCGTCCGCTTTCTCATGGTAATTATCCAGGATAGATTTGGAAATTCTAGGGTCTTATCGCCATTTGATTGTGTGGCCCTGGGCATGGCCCTCCTCTTGTCTGGGTGGCATTGACCTTCTATGAGAAACGAGGAGGTGGAAATAGACATTGTGACCCTACATGGATTCTACATGGACACATCCTCCATGCGGGGAGGGAACAGTTAAAGCATGGGTAGGAGCAGTCAGGTTCGTGCTGTTTTGGTTGGAGAATCTGCATAAGTCTCCTGGGAAGGACATAGTGACAGCGTAGGGGTTACATGAACACTGAATTCTAGGTCTGCCAGACTTGCTCTATGATCATCAGTGAGTGGCTTCCCTTTATGGCTCCTTGTCTCTGATGGAGCAGCAGTCCCTTCATATTTGCTTGGATGGTAATGAGAGTGCCATGGTTTTCAAGTGTGTCATAGAAATAGAAATATATTCTAGATGTTGAGTCTATTACATATGTTAGAGGTGGCCAGTAAGAGCTACATGGGACATATGCTTGGATTTTATTTCTTTTTTTTTTTTTTGATTTTATTTCTAATTTACTTCTCATCTGCCTCCCTTTCCATGTCTACCTGGGTCCCACAGAGCACAGGTCTTTTCTACTAACCTTCCCAATATGGTGGCCGTGGAGACCTGTCTCTCAGATTTCCTTCAAGAAACCAGAAGGAAGCAGATTTATCCCAGGATCCAGGTGATGGGAGCATCACCGACCAACAGCCTCCCATATGCTGCCATCCCATGAGCACTGAGGTTCTGCTTTCTCCAGGCTGTTCCCAGCCAGTGACTGGGCCTGGTAGGGGAACGTGCTTACTGAGGGCTGCTCCTAACAAGCAGCCCTGGCATTGAGACTCCTCATCACCCTGGTTGTCCATCCTGAGCCGCAGTCCGAGACATTTTCCTCCTTACTCCTTCTGTTGCTGTCTCCTCCACAGGTTTCAGACCTGCCTCCCTGTCCGGAAGCCTTCCCAGGCTTCTCCATTCCTGCCCTTTCTATCTTTCACTGTAATAAACCCCTTGCACATTGAATCCCATTGCGGCATCTGCTTCCTGCCAGGCCTGACCTGGCATACCAGACTACTGTGGGATCAAGTCCTGCTCTCTGTTTTGACCCATCGCTGACCTGCAGAGTATGGGGTTGTCTTTTCCTCTTTATGGATTTGAAGAAAGCAAAAAGTAAAGTTCCAAACATCCACTATTTAAACAAAAGAGGATTACTACCTTTAACCAATAGGGTAAGGTTATAGCAGACTGTATCCCTCCCACTGGGGTCCATGTTAGTCAGCTTTTGCTTGGTTTTGCTACAGTTTCAAACCTCAAATCTTAACGGCTTACAAACCCAGAGGGAATAGTTTCTCGCTTACATTACAGGTCGGCTGACATCCATGTGTCTTCTTTATCCCAGGCAGAAGGAGCAACCTCATTTGGGACATGCTGTTCTCTTGGAAGAGGAAAAAGAGCAAGAAAATGGGTAAAACCATGGGATGACTTTAGAGGTTCTTCTGGGATTGGCATATATCATTACTACTTGCATTTCATTGGCCAAAGTGAGTCATACGGCCTGACTTGATGACAAAAGGACAGACCATATACTCCCTCCCACCCCGGGGGAGGCACTGCAAGGCACATGGTGGGGGGCAAGGATGCCTTACCTTGAGGACAGTGAATAATTAGGAGGAATAATACAATATACAGCTGATCTTCATTATTGACAGATTCTGCATTTTCAGATTCATTCACTTGCTAAAATTTATTTGCAACCCTCCAAATCAATACTTTTGGCAATTTTGCAGTCATTTTTGGACATGAACAGAGCAGCAAAAAGTCAGAGTTATTTGATGCAAACCTTCCCCCTTGAAGTGGCACAAGGCACCACGCAGCCTTTGTGTTTGAGCTCTGGTGCAGAGGTGAGCAGAGGATGGAGACAGGATGGAGAGAGGCAGTGCAAGAAGCCCTGACACAGGCCAGGTGGACCGATTTAAATCCCAACTCTGGTCCCTGTTAGTGCAGAGGCCCCAGGCAAGTCACTTAACATTTCTGAACTTCATTTTCTCTTTTGTAGAATATAAAATCAATGAATCTACCAGGATGAGTTGTTTTTAGGATTTAAGCTTATAATCTATGTGAGGGGTGTGTGTGTTTTCCCTAGGAGCAAGAGTTCAGTATTTGCTAATTCAGTGTTTGCAATGACTTTATGGCACATAACTATCACCTAAGTACCATGAATAATGAGATCAGGGTTATTGGGAGGCCCCTCAATAGTACCTCTCTTCACCACCCACGTTCTGCACCAATTGAAAAATCATAAAATGACTTAAGATATGGAGACTGAAATGCCACTTTTCCTACTGATGATTAGTAGAGGGTCTATTAAGAGCCAAATGGGCATGTGTACTCCCTGTCCATGGTCTAGTTTACCTAAGACAAATTTTGCAATTGCAGAGTAAAAGTGTATTTAGACTTTATTTTTTCCTTTTTTTCTTAAGATTAATTTATTTGAGAGAGAGAGAGGGAGCAAGTGTGGGGTTGAGGGGCAGAGGGAGAGGGAGAGAAAGTCTTAAGCAGACTCTGTGCTTACAGACTCTCAGTCTGTAAGCACAGAGCCTGACACAGGGCTTGATCTCAACCCTGAGATCATAACCTGAACTGAAACCAAGAGTTGGACGCTCAAACAAATGCACCACCCAAGTGCCCCCAGACACACTTTCTCAGGTCACGGATACCCATCGGTCTGGGTAGAAAGGGAGAGAGAGACCAGACCCCCTGATGGATTGACTGCTTCCTATTGAGAAATATGGACCAATGACTATTGTTCATGGACCAGGAAACTAATTCCACCTTGGTAGGGAGAGATAGTGGTCAAGGGGCTGGAAGTGTTTGGGAAAGAATGGCTCCTCATGGTCAGCAGGTATAGGGAAAGTGTGTTCTCCTCTGACACATCAGAACATGCAGAGCCAGCTGTGGCTCTGCCTGGTGGATGAGTTGGGGCTTCCCTCCATCACTGCTATGTGTTGACTGTTGTTCTAGTCTCTGGTCTTAACGTGCAATCATAGAAGGGAAATCACAGTCTGGTACCCTGCTGGAAAGGTGATATGTGGCCACCCTGATCCAAGACATCTAGTTAGGTTCTACTTATGGGTCATTTGAATCGAGTCTGCTTATGTAGGGCTGGAAATAGGAGTCATTCTTCGGTCAGTTTGATGATGGAATTGTTTCCCCTGTGATTTGGAGCAAGGAAGAGGGCAAGCCAGATGTTGTTTGGACCTTGAGCAGTAGGGAAAGCTGGGGTTGGCTGGTGCAGCTACAGTCTTGGTTGGCATCATATGCAGGCAAGGAACTGGGACATTAAGATTGACAAGTATCATCCAAGGAGCAGGCAGTTCAAGAAGAACAATTCATCTTTGTTCTTTATCTTTGGCTGAGAAATCTCCCTGGTAGCTTTTTAAGGCTAAGTACTAGGGCTGTTTCCTTGGTTACAAAAGCTCACTTACTAGGGCAAAGGTGTGGTGCATATATTGTGGGCAAAGTATTCAAAGTGGCAAATTGCAAGTGTGTGTGTGCAGTAGTGTCTTAGAGCTGTCATAACAAAGCACCACCAACGAGGTAGCTTAAAACAGCAGAAATTGTCTCACAGTTCTGGAAGACTGAGATCCAAAATCAAAGTGTGGCCTGGGTCATGTTCTCCCTGAAGGCTTTAGAAGAGGACCTTTATCTGCTTCTTCCTAGCTTCTGGGGGCTTTCCAGCAGCCTTTGGCATTACTTAGCCTCTAGATGTGTCACTCCGCTCTCTGCCTCTGTTCCTCTGGGTCTCTGTCCAAATTTCCTTCTTTTTACAAATGTACCAATCACTGGATTAGGGCCCACTCCAATTCAGCATGACCTCATCTTAACTTTTTTTTTTTTTTTTTAAGATTTTATTTATTTATTCATGAGAGACACACAGAGAGAGGCAGAAACACAGGTAGAGGGAGAAGCAGGCTCCATGCAGGGAGCCCAATCCCGGGACTCCAGGATCACGCCCTGGGCCAAAGGCAGGCGCTGAGCCACCCAGGGATCCCCTCATCTTAACTTTTGGCCACATCTACAAAGACCCTATTTCCAAATAAGATCACACTCAGAGATTCCAGGTGGATGTGAATTTTGGGGAAACACTATCCAACACAGTACAACGCCAATGTATGGATGTGTTTGTGAAATTCATCTTGAACAGACTTTGCACACTGTCGTGACTTTCTGCTTCCCTGTTGCTGCCTTAACTCATACCCCATGAATTCTCCAGCGCTTTAAGATTTTATAAAATACTCCCATATTCCTTATTTCATCTGATCCTATCAATAACTTGAAAATGTATTATTTTTCCAATTGTCAGAAAGGAACTAAAACTCTGAAAGGTTAAGTCACTTTCTGAAGATCACACAGGTAGTGAGTGTCAGGAAGAGGTCTACCTGGCTCTGTGTGCTTATTCCATGCAGCTGCCCATAACTTTTTGCTGTAAAAAGCAGTATGACTCTTCTATTATTTCCCAAACCTCTTTCCCAATGAAGGAAAAGCCATTCCTTTTTTGCAAATTAAAGTTGCGTGGCAATATTCCCCTTTCAGAGACCCATCAATCAATAAAAAAATCCAATCGATCAAACACTATTGAGCACCTACTATATTTGAAGAAGCATTCCTAAGCCTGGAGAGCAGAGAGGTAGAGAAAGTCTATAGTCTAGCAGTGAATGAGACAGATATGCCAACAAATACACAGATCAAAAGATACCTAGAAATTGTGATTGTTATTATTCAGGGAGAGAATGGGAAGGGTCAGTGATCTTCCGATTGGGAGGAATCAGTGAGAACTCTGGGAGGGTGACATTAGAACAAAGATCTGAAGCGTGAGGCTTAGCCAGCTGAAGAAGGGGTGTGGAATGTTCTAGGCAGGGCAAACTGCCAAGTTTGAAAGGAGCTTGGTGGGCTTGAGGGGATGAGGGGAAGTTGGTGCAGCTGATAGGGCAAGAAGGAATCAGGGAGATAGGTGAGCTTACAAGTACTGTGGAGAGGTGGGGCAGCTTAGGTTTTGGGAGCAAGATGGTGAGAAAGAGTAGAGTTTGGGAGAGATTTTGGAGAGGGAACCAAAGAGTTGAAGGTTCCATACTGGCTCCTTGCACAGATAGGTGGGCTTCTGACTTGACATAATAAATTTCCTTTCTATCAATGACCCACATTCAATGACTTAAGGATGATGACTCATGTTCACATCTACAGGCAAGGAATGACAAGTAGCATCAGAAAGGAGTGCCCTGGGTCCTGACCACAGATTTGGGAACCTGTTCACCATCGTGCAGCAGCCCCCGCAGTCTACCGACTGAGGTCACTGTCCGTTTTTCCTGTCAGGTCTCATGGGATTGCTGTCAAATGAAACCAGCCAGAGCCACAACCTACAAGCCCAGCACAGTCCATCCACATTACCCATTTCTTTCTTTCTTTTATAAAAAAATATTTTATTTATTTATTTGAGAGAGAGAGAAGGAGAGAAAGCCCACATGTGCGTGAGTGTGGTGGAAGAGCAGAGGGAGAAGCAGACTCCCCGCTAAGCTTGGAGCCCAGTACAGGGCTGGATCCCAGCACCTTGGGATCATGACCTGAGCTGAAGACAGATGCTCAACTGACTGAGCCACTCAGGTGCCCCTCCCCACTAATTTTTCAACACAAGCAGATTTTAGAACATTTTTTTTTTTAATAAGGGAAAATTTAAAAAAAAATTTGTTTATTCATGAGAGACAGGGAGAGAGAGAGAGAGAGAGAGAGAGAGAGAGAGAGATACGCAGAGAGAAAAGCAGGTTCCAGGCAGGGAGCCCGATGTGGGACTCGATCAGGGACTCCAGGACCACGCCCTGGGCCGAAGGCAGGTGATCAACCACTGAGCCACCCATGCATCCCAGAACATTGTTTTAACTCAGGTTGAAAAGTTCCTCAATCCTGGTGAGAGAAAGAAAGTGCTGGAAATGAAGCCATCTGTTTCTTAGCCATGTACCTCAGGATGTAGAGCATTTACTCCAGTGGGACTTTTCGGGGGCCCTTTGGGCTGCCGCCGAGCACCATGTAGCAGAGGAGATCTTTGCTTCCTCTGACTGACTTTAGGCCTTTGGAGATAGGTGGGCATGGGGACCTAGATACTTTTTTTTTTTTTTTAACCTAGATACTTTTAGAAATGAGAGAACATGACCACAGGCACCTTTTAAGTTTAATATATATTTTCTCCTGCTGTCTTAATCCAAGAAGCTATGACTAGTACTGTGTGTGGTGTGGTGTTTATGTGTGTCTGAGTGTATGTGCTTATGTGTAAACAGGGACAGAGACAATATGAGAAGTTGCCACTTGTGGGGCTTGCCTTGAATATTTGTGTTGAGAATCAGATTTGAATACCACTTACTGGGCACCTACTATGCCCCAGACACTCTGTGGAACATGCCCATGTATGCTATCTTTTGGGTAAGAAATATGATTCCCGGTGGACTGTGGGCTGCCGGGGTTGGTGAAGGATCTCAAGATGGCTGGGCAAAAACTTGCTCTAAAAACCATTGACTGGGTAGCTTTTGGGGATATCACACCCCGAAACCAGAAGGCCATTGCCAACTCTCTGAAATCCTGGAATGAGATGCTTACCTCCAGGTTGGTTTCTCTTCCTGAGAAACCACCTGCTATCGACTGGGCTTACTACAAGGCCAATGTGGCAAAGGCTGGCTTGGTAGATGACTTTGAGAAGAAGTTTAATACCCTGAAGGCTCCTGTGCCAGAGGATAAATACACTGTCCAAGTGGATGCTGAGGAAAAAGAAGATGTGGAAAGCTGTGCTGAGTTTTTGTCCCTCTCAAAGGCCAGGATTGAAGAATATGAAAAAGAGCTCGAGAAGATGAAGAACATAATTCCATTTGATCAGATGGCCATTGAGGACCTGAATAAAGTCTTCCCAGACACCAAATTAGACAAGAAGAAGTATTCTTATTGGCCTCACAAGCCAATTGAAAATTTATAAATTTGAGTTGAAGAGAAAGCCCCGGCTCTCATATTATAAACGTTGGACATTAAAAATAATGATACGGCTAAAAAAAAAAAAGAAATATGATTTCCATTTTATAGAAGATAAAACTGAGGCTTGAAGAATTGAACGGGCTGCATCCTATGTTTACCTCTCTCATGGCTCCCTTGCTGTGTTGTAACACCTGTCCTGTTTGCTCACCTGACTTCTGGAAGGGGCTTCCAGCCCTAGAGGGATCTACTGTCTCTTTGTGCTCCCAATCCCTCTGACCCTGTACATGGGACATAGTAGGTGCTCATTGCAGTTTTTTCAGTAGGCTTTGTGTTGAAGTTTAACAAATACAGAAAAGTGTGCAAATGCAATGAATCGGTGAATTTTCAGCTTGGTGAATTTTCACAAAGGGAACACACCCTGTGGTCAGAATCAAGAAGCAGAGCTCTGTGATCCCAGGAGCCTCCCTAGGGCCCCATTCCAGTCACCAACTCCTCTCCTCATCCTCACCAATGGTAACCACTATCCTGAACCTAACACAACAGCTTAGTTTTGCCTTTTCCTGAACTTGGATGGATGAAGTCATAGATGCCTCCCATATTATGGACACCCGTTTATTCTCACTGCTACAGAGACTTCCATTGTATGGCATAATTTATTTGTCCTTTTTTTCCACAAGAAGACGTTAGGTTGTTTCTAGGTTCCGGTGATTACAACAGGGCTGGCCTAAATATCCTGATATAAGCCTTTAGGTGAAAGTGCTCAGTAAATATTTGATGAAAGAATAATTACTTGCTGCAGAAGAAATCACTCATTTTATAAAGAATTTTATAAGTGAAGCCTCTATATCCATTACACAGGGGGAAGCTCATGGGAGATTGGGGGAGAAGTTGGGAGGATTCCTGAGAAAGCAGTCCTTCAGGAACGAAGGAAGAGATGTTATAACAATGGAGTCCACAGAAAGGCCTAGAGGAAAGGATGGGAGCAGGAGAGAATGTGAGTGGGTGAGTGGGGAGCCACAGGCTTGAATGGCCAACAATGCTTGGTCTTCATCTGAGAGGCAGCAGGGAGTTGTGGATGGCTTTGGAGCTTGAGAGCGCAGTTAGGTTGCCCTTCCTTCCTTCCTTCCTTCCTTCCTTCCTTCCTTCCTTCCTTCCTTCCTTCCTTCCTTCCTTTCAAAGATTTTATTTATTTATTTGAGAGAGAGAGAGAGAAAGAGAGCGAGCGAGCAGGGGTAGGGGCAGAGGGGGAGGGAGAAGGAGAAGCAGACTCCTCACTGAGTGCTGAGCCTGATGTGGGGCTGGATCTCATGACCTTGAGATCAAGACCTGAGCCAAAATCAAGTCAGATGCTTAACCCACTGAACCACCCAGGTGCCCCTCTTTCTCCCTTTTCAAGGGAAATTAAATTGTCCATGGTTGCCATGGTGAGTTGGGGGGGAAAAAAACCCAACAGCCAGGAGTCAGGAAGCCAGGGTAAGAGGCTGCTGCGCTCGTTCAGTTGTGTATTAATGACGTTGGTGGTGGTGTGGAGAAGACCTGGTGGGAGAAACACAGAGCAGGACTAAGGTGAACCGCGAGTGGGAGGTCATATTTCAGCATGGTTGTGAGGGTTTGGGCTGGTGCCAGGATGCGTCCAGGCCAGGCCCGTTAGTGAAGTCAGGGAAGTGAGAGGGCTGCCACCCAATGGTTTCTTTTTTTATAAATTTATTTTTTATTGGTGTTCAATTTGCCAACATATAGAATAACACCCAGTGCTCCTCCTGTCAAGTGCCCACCTCAGTGCCCGTCACCCAGTCACCCCCTTTTTCCTCAACGACAGTCCACAGTCGAGGTGAGGTTATGTGTCAGGGAGGGGGATGTTCATTGGAGCAGGAGAATCCAAGAGAGAAACCCGGTACAAAATAGGGGATTCTGAATAAGACACAAAGAGTATCTGGGTGGAAAACTGCAAACCTCCAGAATAAACCCTAATTATTTTCAATCAGTCGTTAGCAAAACACTAGCTTCCTTTCTAACTTTTCAAAGCTGTCATTTCTAGCATTTTTAATGTGAAATCTCTCAGTTCCTTTCCACCCGGCCTGTTTGAAGTGTGGGTATCATTTGGTTTTCCTGCTGTGTCTGTTTTATTGTTTTTCTCAATAGTCAACTTTTGGCTTTCCTTTTCTTCTATGATATACTTTTGTTTCCAATTTATTAACTTCTCCTCTTGTCTTTGATTTTTATTCTGTTGTCCTATCCCTAAATATTTATAAGCTTAGCTCATTAATTTCCAATATTTCTTCTTTTCTAATATAATATTTAAAGCTGTAATGTGGGGTGCCTGGGTAGCTCAGTGGTTGAGTGTCTGCCTTCAGCTCAGGTCGTGATCCTGGGGTCCTGGGATGGAGTCCACGTTGGGCTCCCCGTGGAGAGCCTGCTTCTCCCTCTGCCTCTCTCTCTCTGTGTGTGTCTCTCATGAATAGATAAATAAAATCTTAAAAAAAAATAAAGCTGTAATGTCCCTTGAAGTTCCATGTTTGGTAAAATTCCACAAGTTTGGTGTATAGTGTTTTTGTTATCAAGTAGTTATAAATATTTTCTCATTCCCATTTGATTCCTTCTTTGATCTTTGAGATTTTTCAAAGTGTATTTTTAAATTTCTGACTATAATTTTCTTTTGCCATTTTTAAAATATATTTTTTTATTGGAGTTTGATCTGCCAACATATAGTATAACATCTAGTGCTCATCCTGTCGAGTGCCCCCCTCAGTGCCCATCACCCAATCACCCCATCTCCCTGCCACCTCCCCTTCCTTCCACCACCCCCTGTTCATTTCCCAGAGTTAGGAGTATCTCATGTTTTGTCACTCTCTCTAATTTTTCACACTCATTTTCCCTCTTTTCCCCCTATAATCCCTTTCACTATTTCTTATATTCCACGTATGAGTAGAACTGTATAATTGACTTTTGCCATTTTTCTTCAATGAACTGCACTGTGCTTGAATACACAGTCAGTAGACTGTCCCTCTTTTTACGGATGTTAGCAAACACTGATGATCACGAGCTAGGTCAGGGGTCAACACACTACGGTGACTGCCATGAGCCGAATTCTGACTGCCCCTGTTTTCATAATTAAAGTATTAGTGGAATGCAGCCATACCTATTCCTTTATGTACTATCTAGATCTGCTTTTAAGCTACACCAGCAGGATTGAGTAGTTGTGGCAAAAGTTCTATGACCCGTGAAGCCTAAAATACTAGTTGGCCTTCTAAGAGAAAGTTTGCCAACCCTCGAACTAGATCCGTTATTTTAGTAGAGTTGCAAAATGGTGATTCTCTATTCCTTTTTATAATTTTATTTTTTAAAAATATTTTATTTATTTGAGAGAGAGAGAGAGAGAGAGAGAGAGAGAGAAAGTGCACTAGCAGGAGGGAGGGGTAGAGAGAGAGAGAGGGAGACATAGACTCCCCACTGAGCAGGGAGCCTGATGCAGGACTCCATCCCAGGATCCTGGGATCATGACCTAAGCCAAAGGCAGACGCCTAACCAACTAAGCCACCCAGGAGCCCTGTATTCCTTTTACTTCCTTTTAAAAGTAATTCTGGTTCCACAGCCTTTTTCCCTTTATGAGCTGGGGTTCCTCCATTAAAAGAAATCTCCCTATTCCATTGTTCGGTCACCCTGAGAGATTGTTTATACAGGAAAGGCAGGATAAATGCTTGATTTTTTCCCTTTTATTTACTAAATTAACAGATTAATTTATTTCCTTAGATATGACCATTTAAAAGTTATCACTAGGATATATTTGATGTATTTCCCTCCATTGCAATTATTACCTGATATATGTGCTATTATATCTGATGTGTTTTGATATTGCAAATATATTTTCTGTGTTTTACTCAACAGCAGTTATTAATCTTACTGATGCTTAAATTGTCCCATCTCTGACCAATGGGAGCCTCTTGGCGGGGGCTCCTGAACCCTTTGGATGTGACTCCTGTCATCTTTGATAACTTCTTTGCTCTCTGGTATGACAATATGCCTCAGACTTATCTTACATGCTTCCTGCTCCAGACCTGATAACCATTTTTACCTTTACTGGAGAGCTTAGTCTTTTATTTATTTTGGTCACATATATTTGGACTCAGTCCTATCACTTTATTTTGTGCTTTCCATTTGACATTACGTATGCTTCTTCCTTTCATCCCTTTTTCTGTGTTTTAGTTTACATGGGGTTTCTTTTGGTCTCCCTTAAGTTTAACATACATTGTAACTAAACAAGTCTGAAGTTAAAATATGTTTCTAAACTGAAAAGGGATGCCTGGGTGGCTCAACGGTTGGGTGCCTGCCTTCAGCTCAGGTCCTGATCCCAGGATCCCGGATCAAGTCCCGCATCCGGCTCCCTGTGAGGAGCCTGCTTCTCCCTCTGCCTGTGTCTCTGCCTCTCTGTCTGAGTCTGTGTCTCTCATGAATAAATAAATAAATCTTAAAAAAAGAGAAAACTCCTGAAAAATGCAAGGACCTTGGATTACTGTATCACTGTTGTCTCTCCTTTGACCTCACATGTTACTCTTGTTTGTTATTCATATTCAACCTTGTTTTTGTCTCAAATTAATCACCGGGGTTTAATTGAATAATTGACTTATTGACTTGCAAATGCCGGCTTAGATTTGTGCACTTTTTTTTTTTAAGACCCATTTCCTTGTTTACTATTCTTTCTAGAATCTTCTTTCTGATTTCAATTTCCTTCCAGAGGAAACAGGCACGTTAGTAACTTTTTTCAGTGACAGTTTGTTAATGATAAGCTCAGGTTTGCCTCCCTTTATGTAGAAAGTCATTAGCTTGCCCTTAGGTCTCTGCCTCCCTGAGCTCCACTCCCTTCTGTTGTCTGGTTCTTGGGGACCCTCAGCACATGATGGCCAAGGTATTGCCATGCTTGCTTTGTCATTACAGCCAGTGATCCATCCCAGAGACCCAGGAGCATCTGCTTCCTGACTGTTTTCCTAACAGGTCTTTGATTTTCCTGGCTATGATCATGAGCTTCTCTCTGAACTCATTGCTCAGCCTGAGGCTGAAATGTCCTGCTTGGCCAGGCAAAGGGGACCTGCCCTCTGGAAACCCTGGGGACAGTGTCACTGGAATGGCAATGTCAAGTATGAGAGAGGTGGCTCTCCAAGGAGGTGCCAGTGGGGGTGGGGGTGGGACCATAGCATCAGTTCACCATGATCATCATATTGGATCTAGTTACCATTATGGGGCAACAATTTTGTTACATGTGCCTTTCCTAAAAGTACATGAATAGTTTAGTATTCCTTCAGGCCAGCTTTAGGATCCATACAAAGGAACAACACAGTGTGGATTTGGTGTACCTTCCCTGTGTAGCCTCCCCAAGTGTCCATGCAAGGGAAGGAGCCCTGTGAGGGCTTGAGGCAGCCAGCTATGTGTATGCTTAAATAACCTTTCGGGAGAGAACAGCCGTGAGCAGTGAGGTCAGCTGATGCTGGCAGGGTCCCCAGGATCCACCACAGCGCCCTAGCAGAAGCCCGAACTGAGTGTGGTCAGGACTCCGAGGGCTGCCCTGTCTGACCAGGGCTGGACCTTTCTCCAGGCCGGCTTCACACTGGAGCTCCCCACTGGGCTGGGCGAAAAGTTCTGAGCTGCACTGCAGTGGGAGGCTCTTCCATCCAATTTTCTCTCTTCTCTCCTCTCCCTTTACCATTGTCGAAGCAGCATCATGGTCTGGGGCCTTTCTCTGCCTACTCCTGCTCCCTCTACCTTTGGCGTCCACAACCGTTCCCTCCACCGGAGTGTCTCACACTGCTGACTTCATGTTTCCTGGAGGAGCTGCACTGAGTCAGGACCTGTTTGGCCACCGGTTGCTTTCTTGCTTTCTGTTGAAAAATCCTTTCCTGTCCCTCATTTTCTAATGCCGCATCTACTTAAAATGGAACAATAGATCTTATGAGAAGACAAAGGGGCATTTCAACCCTTGCTCAGAAGTTTCCTCTTGGAAGCTGTATTAGTCTACAGAAACAGAACCAGTAGGCTGTGTGTGTGTGTGTGTGTGTGTGTGTGTGTGTGTGTGTGTAAATATAGACATACACACATTCTATTGGTTAAGTATATAAAATTCTAGAGCAGGCCAGTAGGCTGGAGATCTAAGGATGGGCTGATACTGAAGATCCAGTTTGAAGGCACTCTGCTGGCAGATTTCCCACTTCCCCAGGGGAATCTCAGTCTGTTTTCACCTAAGGCCTTCAACTGATTGGACAAGGCCCACCCACATTAGGAGGGTGAGGTGCTTGACTCAGTCTCCTGAATTAAATATTAATCTTTTTTAAAAAAGATTTTTTTATTTGTTAATGAGACACACACACACACAGACACACACACACACACACACACACAGCACAGCAGAGGGAGAAGCAGGCTCCATGCAGGGAGCCCAACGTAGGACTCAATCCCAAGTCCGCAGGATCAGGCCCTAGGCTGAAGGTGGCACTAAACCACTGAGCCTCCCAGGCTGCCCTAATCTTTTAAATTTTTTAAAAAGATTTATTTATTTATTTATTTATTTATTTATTTATTTATTTATTCATGAGAGACACACAGAGAGAGGCAGAGACACAGGCAGAGGAAGAAGCAGGCTCCCCGCAGGGAACCCGATGAGGGACTTGATCTCAGACCCCGATATCACGCCCTGAGTGAAAGACAGACACTCAACCACTGAGCCACCCAGGTGTCCCGCTAAATGTTAATCTTATCTAAAAAAATACCTTTTAACTTATTTAGATGGATGTTGACCAGATACCTGGATACCCTCAACTAGCCAAGTTGATACATAAAATTAACCATCACAAGTATATCTGGTCTGAGTTTGAATGCTTTCAGATAACCTGGTAGTGAGCCTGTAGGAGGGTAGCTAATCTGCTCTGACTTCTAATCTTTGGTAGCTTCTGAGCTAGTATTATTTACCAAAGTGAACCTCACAGTCATGCATTCCTAAGTCTTCAGAAAACAAATGTTTGAGCCTTTCTACTGTCTCTGTTCTTACTACTCAGCTATGCCACTGTATGTGAGAGTAGCCGTGGACTCCAGGTTAACAAATGAGTATAGTCTGTTCCAACAGAACCTTGCTGATGGAAATGGAAACGTGTATTGTATGTCATTCTCACTTGTTGTGAAATTGTATTTTTCTTTGGATTCCTCCTCTTGCCTCCCCTCTCAATCATCTGAGAAGGTCAGGCACTTTCTTGCTTTTAGGCCACCCAAAGCAGGTGGTGGGAAACTGGCTTGCCAACCTTGCTCTCTACCATTGCTGTCTCCATGAAAATTTACCTGTCCTCTCACATACTCAGCATACTGCTTCTTTCTAGGTGTCAATTCGAGTCTTTAAAAGATATTTTATTTATTTATTTATTTGAGAGAGCATAAGCAGGGGAAGGAGCAGAGGGAGAGGGAGAGAGAGAATCTCAAGCAGACTCTCTGCTGAGCAGGGAGTCTGACATGGGGCTCGATCCCAGCATCCTGAGATCATGACCTGAGCTGAAGGCAGATGCTTAGCTGATTGAGCCACCCAGGCATCCCTCAGTTCAAATATTTTAAAAAAAACAATCTTCTTTGGGAGCTCAAGACATCAACTTCGTCTACAAATGCACCTTTTCACTGAGGCTTCTGGGAAGGATTTCTTCCTCAAAGAAGGCTATAGTGGTAAAATTTCTTTTTAGGGTGTTGGGAGATTCTTTTGCTTAGGAGAAAGCTTTGTTATCATACCATAGCATTGTGGACAGGTTGAATAGTACAATTAGAAGATGCTTTAGATTGTCTCCTGTTTGAATCATTTATTTATTCATCCACTCAACATCCATGAAGTGATCTAGCAGATAGATGACTCTGCTCATAATAGAAAATTTTTAGCAAATGACAGAGTCTTACCTTTGGTGTTTTCTGAAACAAAGCTTCTATCTTGCAGCAGCCTATCACTCCTCCAACCCTAGGAAATGCTATTTATCCTTCTAAACTCAGCACAGGAGTCAGTCCCTTGGGAGAACTGACTTTTCCCTCCTCCCGAGAAAATGAGCAAGTTCTTCCTCTGAATTGCCCTTGATCCCATCGTCCTTCCATATCTTCCCCTGTTTCATTGATCAATGAACTGCATATTCCCTTATTTGTCTCTCCTGCTAGACACTGAGCATCTTGAGGAACTGTTGTGTTTGTTTCTGTGTCCCAGAGCCTGAGACATAGTAGCTGCTCAATAAGCACGTGCTGAAGTCATTTACTTGTTCAACAGATACTTTTGAGCCCCTGCAATGTGCCAGGTCCTGTTCTGAACAGTGAACAAAGCAAACAAAATCCCTGCCTCCTAGAGCTTCCACTGTAATGGAGGAGGAGGTGGGAGACAGGCAAACTTAAGTGGGCAAGTGGCATAGCATGTTAGAAGATGGTAAGTACTCTGGAGAAAAGTGAAGAGGAAGAAGAGGCAGGAAGTGCCAGGGAGTTGGGGTGGGGATGATCAACAGAGACTTAAAGGCCAGGTGTAGAGAGACACCTTGCTATCCGGGAGAAAGAAAGCCAGCATCAAAGTCCTGAGGTGTGTCCCTGGAATGTCCTAGAAACAGCACAAAGTGCTGTAGCCAGAGTGTAGCCAGAGCTGAGTGAACAAGGGGAAGAAATAAATTTTACTGCATAGATTTGAAAGATGAAGAGAACGTAGATGTTTTCTGGAGATCTGGAGATGAAAAGGGAAACAGGCCCAGGGAAGTGGATGATTTTTTTTTCAGGATCATATAATACAGCTGGTCAGTGTCAGAGCCGGGGACCTGGGGCCCCCATCTTTGCCACAGAGGACATCGCAGAGCTCTGCCCACAGGGAGACCAGCAACTGGTCAACAGAGACCAAAGACTGCTCTGTCTTGCAGGGATCTTGTCCTTATGCCCTATTTCAAACAACAGAGGAGAATAAGATTCAACCAGACGCTGTGTCCAGGGAGACAGTGGCAGTCAGGGTCTCACTGCTGCCAGCAATTTTGAAGTTGCCCATATTTCTCTCACCTGGGATGTTTTCTTGCTCTGAAAACTTTTAGCAGATGACAAGGTATTGTCCTGGGTGTATTCCAGAACACAGGTCTTTGCTAAAGTAGTTAGGCAGCCACTTCCCTTCAAAGCCAGGGACTGCCCCCAGGGATGAAACCATTCAGAGAGCATTCTATATTTGCAAAAACATTGTTCTGACATGTTATCATGTATTTCTTTCCACTGATCAGTGAGATTGGAGATCTTTCCCCGATGACCTGTACACCTGGGAGAAAGATGAGGGCCGAGAGGGCTGCTGATTCAGGGGTGGTCACTCTCATGGAGTGACATGATTAGTTATGGTTTTGAGGAAGACCACTCCAATGGCAGCACACAGAACTGCCCTTTTCCTCCTTCTCTCATTTTTGTTTGTGGCAAGGGATGGAAAAGCATAAAGCATGGCTCCTGCCTGCAGGAAATTTATGATCTAGTTGGGAAGACAAGTTCATTTATCCATCCAGCTGCATATTCATTCAAAATCGCCTCCATTCTGTAAGCTTTTATTGAGCACCTGTTATTTTCCCAGTAATTATCAGAAATCTGAATATCTCCTCCTTGCCGCAAGGCAGTTGTTAGGAGAAGGCTTTACAGAGGAGAGAAACTTTGCTTAGTTTTAAAGGATGGGAAGGATTGTTTATGGGAGGCAGAAATAAGAAAAAAAAGAGAATGTTTAGTTTGGGCTGAGGGAACAGCAAGTGCAAAGAAAGAAAAAGAGGCAAGAAAGGGCGTGCGTGTTCAGGGAAGGCTGGCGAGCCTGGCATGTTTGGAACACAGGAGAGTGGCTGGGGCGGGTGAAGGTGAGGTGCACTGGGCAAGACTGGGGTCACACCCACATGCCATGCTGAGCTGAAGGGCGCCTTTTCCTCTGGATGACTGGGAGCAGGGGAGTGACGGGATCAGATATGGTTTTTGGGAAGACAGCTCTGACTGCAGCACAGAGGAGGAGCAGAGAAGAGGGGCAGGTCAGAGTGGTCCCCCTGGAAGCAACACGGAGCAGGATGCATGAGGTGTGCAGTGTGATGGAGACGCACACCTAGACACGCAGCTTGAGAACAGTGCGCTGGGAGGTAAGAGTTGGCAGGGGCTGGAGCCTGCTTCGGTGTCATAAAGCTGAGTGGATCAGTCTAATTCTGGGCCGCAGGATGAGGAATTCCACTTGGTCAGATTTGTAATATATATTCTCCAATGTCAGTTTTTATCAGTAAAAGGATTATATATTGATTTTCTAAAAGTTATTTCTCAATTAATTCAGAACTGGGCAGGGAAGAGCGTGTTATCATGGGGCCTCCTCAGAGAGTCCAGAGAACAGCCTTGCTGCTGGCCTTGACATTCTCGAGCCACCGAACGAAGGCCAGCAACCACTTACCTCCAGATTACTCGATATGTGAGCAAGGTTAAGCCCTGCTCATTTAGTTCAGGGGTGTACCTCAGGCTTTCTGATAAATTGAGTCAATGTATTCCCAATTGATAGAGGAAAACCATGACACCAATAAATCTAGACCCACAGAGAGGACAGGGCTGGGGGTCGCGGGTTTGGGAGCGTTCCGTGTTTAGATGAAAGTGGAATCCATGACGAGGGATTATGGGAGCACAGAGGGTCACATAACCAACCCTGGGAATCAAAGGAGGCTTCCTGGGGGAATGGTCATCTAAGCCAAATTGAAGGATGAGAAGACAACACATATGCTGGAGTAAGGGTGAGGACCTGGCGGGGTAGGATGGGGTGGGTGGGCAGAGCAGAGGTGAGTGTGAAGGAATACAGCCAGGACAGTGTAAGTGCACGCTGGTGGTGCTTATAAGCGGCAGCATCAGTGAAGGCAAATCAGGATAGAGAGGTAGCTGGGGGCCAGAGGACAAAGGGACTCCCGGATGTCATCAACGTTATCCCATGAGGAATGACAAGACCTTGAGTGATACCCTAATAGACGAGACAAAACCAAGAGACTCGATTTGAGAGGAACTTAGTAGGAAACGGAGACCCTGGTAACCACCTAGATGGTGAAGTGAAGGTGAGGTGAGGTCTGAAGATGTTTATTACAGATCTCGGGGGACAGCGTGGCACTGACCCTCTGCGACAGTAGCGGGGCCCGTGGTCCTAGCTAAGAGCACCTCCACGGTGCCTGGCACACCCAGCAGTGCGGGCGGCCCTACCCCCCGGGCCTGAACCCGCCCGGTGCTCCGGGCAGCATCCTGCGTCTCCGGATAAGATGCCCCGTCCAGCGGCCAGTGCTCCTTCCCTGCTTCTTACGGCCTTGTGCTCAGTGGCTTCTCGAAACCTCGGAGTGCTAAGCGGGAGCAAAAGGCAAGAGGACAGCCTTGCTGCTCGCCTTGACATTATTGAGTTATTGAATAAATGCCAGCAACCACTTAGCTCCGGATTACCTGATAGGGGAGCAAGATAAAGGCCTGGCTGCTTAGTTCCAGGGTGCCCGCCAGGCTTTCTGATAAATCGAGCGCCTGCATCCTTAACTGACACAGGAAGGCGGCTGCCACGGGCATCGTCCGGCCTGCAGCTGTGGGTCTGCCAGGAGGCCCCAGGACCGTGGCACCAGAGAACCTGAGCCGTAGGCCCGACACAGGGGACCCCCGGGCCAGCTACAGTCTCCCTCGCGGAGCGGGGACGCTGGTAACGGCCGTCGCCCCGCTACCTGGCACAGTGATCGTGCGGGCATTACGTCCCACCTCCGATTGCTCTGTAAGGAACCCAACAGGATTGCTTTCTGGAGCTTTCTGTGGGACTCTTCAATGACAAGCTTGGAGTCTCAGATTCAAGCTTCAGCCTTGCCGCCAGCAATCCGTTGGACCCTGTGTAAGCCGCCTGGCCTCTCAGGGCCTCAGTTTCCCTTTTTGTCAACTGAAAGACTTGACCCAGTGAATGACTTCTGAAGCTCCTGCTGGTTTGAGCTGCTGGGCAGCTGGGCTGCTCAACGCTGCTTTCAAATCCCGCGGCCTGACGGAACATGAAGACTCCCAACTCTGGGAAAAGAACTAGGGGTGGTGGAAGGGGAGGAGGGCCGGGGGGAGGACTGGGTGACGGGCACTGAGGGGGGCACTTGACGGGATGAGCACTGGGTGTTATTCTGTATGTTGGCAAATTGAACACCAATAAAAAATAAATTTATTATTAAAAACAAAAACCAAAAAAACCAACAAATCCCGCGGCCTGTAGGTTTTCTTCTTGCCAGGAGGTGATGCTGTTGAGTCCTTGTGCTCCCAGGACTTACTCCGGTTTAGCTGCAAGGTTTCCCTTCCTGAGGTCTTTCTTGTCACCGGCCATCAGCCACCTCCAGGGAGCGGAGGGTCCTCCCTCCGACCAGTCCTCAGATCAGTAGCAGCCTGACGCTGTGTGGCAGGGCCTGCGTCATTTCCATCGCTTCCTCTCATCACGTAGGCATTTTATCATCTCCCGCGGGCTCAGCAAGGTTGAGTACAGGACAAAAAGATTTTGAAAGAGGGCGACCACATTCACGTCAGTTTTATGACGGTAGATTGTTATAATTGTTCTATTTTATTATTAGCTACCGTTGTTAACCTCTTACTGAGCCTAACTTCTACATTACGCTCCATCGTAGGTATGTGCGCATAGGAGGAAATAATCTGTGTAAGATTTGGTACTTCCTGCAGTTTCAGGCATGCGTGGGGTCTTGGAACACATCACCCCCCAGGGTTAAGGGGGGACTGCTCTGTTAGAAACAGCTCTCCATTTGCTTCAAGTTCTGGGAGACGCAAGCTGGCCCTCCTTCGATGCTCTGAGCGTGAACTCTTGGTTGCAGGGGTCTCTGTAGGTCCTGGTGTTTCTTTGCCTCCTTCCCAGCCCTGTGGGGAAGGCTGCAGTCTGGTTCAGTTCTCTTCAAGCCTCAGAGCACTGGTCAGTACTGTCCCAGTTTCACTGGCTTCCAGTTTAGGGCCACAGAAGGGAGGCGGGGTGCCTTTGGGCTATTTCAGGATGTGGGGATAACAGAGATCTGAGGGGTGGCTCCCTAGACTGGCTGGAGCAGGTTGACGCCTGAGACCAGACTGGCTGAGGGCCTTGGCAGAAACAGCGTGTTCGGTTTGACCAGGACTCACAACACCATTTCTTACCCCTTAGCTCAGAGCTGCCATGTTCCCAAGTTCCTTCCAACCCTGGCCCGCTGGAGCTACTCCTCATTATTGGAATAGGGAGCCAGGTCTGGCTTTCCAGATCCAACTGGAAGCATCAGGCTTCAGCGGTGGCCAAGAGTCCTCAGCTCACTTGAGTTTGGGTGGGGTTGATGCTTTGGGTGTCACTGAGGACAGCACTGACCTGTCTTAACTGTTGGTACCCAGGAGCCAGCCCCAGGAGGCGGTCTTGGTGTCCTGTCACAACAACCAGAGGGCTGAGCCCTTGATGGTGTAGACTGTCACCATCGATAGCAATCAGTGTCCCCTTTTCTCAGACACGTAATATTGATAAGGATGGAGCTTTCCCACAAAGGCAAGGGCATACGAACAGTTTCGATCAGATCAGGAAGTGCTTCTGACTCAGGTACCAGTTCCCAGGTGTGTCTGTTCCCGGGACCCTTCAGCTTCCCTCAACTTCAGGTGCTGCCTCCAACCACTGCATCCCCTGACTCGTGGGTGCCTTCTTCTCCCCTCGAGCCCAGCTGAGGAACCTACTATGGTCAAACCAACCTGTGCTTCCTACTGGGACGCATCACAGGGCTTTTGGGTTTTAGGGTTTTGCTGTGGGTCACTAAGTAGAACCAGACAGCCAGTGTCTTCACGACAGCCAACAAGGCGGAGTGCAAAGAGGGTAAGTTCTGGAAACACAGGGCCTGGATGAGGCTCCCAAGTCCATCACCACTGCCTCGCGCAAGAGCACCTATGAGTCATTTAATTTCCCCCTGTATACACACAGATGTATATGTGCACATATATGTCGTATATGAATGTGCACACAAACACAGGTCTGGGTGCTTGGCTTTAGGCCATGACAGTTTGTTGTATGTATATGATGTTACGTGCTGTCGCCGGTATATTTATTGTACTTTAGGAAATATAGGATATTCGTTAAATTTCTCCTTGAAAGGACCCTTTTGTGGTCAGTGATTTCCTGAGTTCTGGCGATATGGTCTTTAGTTTTAGTTTCAATTGCCTTAGTTTGGTAGACCTCTTTAAAACGCACCCAATGGGATGCCTGGGTGGCTTAGCAGTTGAGTGCCTGCCTTTGGCCCAGGGCGAGATCCTGGAGTCCCGGGATCGAGTCCCACGTCGGGCTCCCTGCATGGAGCCTACTTCTCCCTCTGCCTGTGTCTCTGCCTCTCTCTCTCTCTCTCTCTCTCTCTCTGTTTCTCATGAATAAATAAATAAAAACTTAAAAAAATAAAACACACCCACTATTTCCCCAGTTCTAAGACAATAATTCCCTTTTCATTCTGGAATACTTGCGTCAACCACTTACGAACATTTGAGGTACCAACCTTCTGACCATGTCAAAGCAGTAACAGGAGAACATTCTCAGGTCTTAGGGCCTCAGGTAATGCGACAAATCTGCTCTTTTTTCTTACTCTATGGAAACTCCTGGGAAATGGGTACCTACTGTACCTGCTCCTCTGAAAAGCCTGAGCAACAATAGTTTTATTCAGAAATCACAGAGTGATAATTTGAATGGTGGGAGAATGATTTTTATTTTGAAGGAATAATAATATTAATATTTTTTATATGTGTAATATTTTTTTAAAGTGATTTCATATGTATTCTTACTGTGACATCCCCAAAGTCCAGGAATATGATATATTGAATATTATTTATCTACATTTCTTAGATAAGAAACCCAGAGCCTTGAGAGGTTATGTAATAATTGTAAAAACCTCTACCAATCACATGCTTGTTTAGCACATCAACCTTATGAGGAGGGCGTTCTTTTAACCATTTTTCAAGTAATAAAACTGAGCTTGAGAGAAGTTGAATAACTTATTTAAGATCACACAGCTAGTAAGGAGAACTGGGATCCAAACATTTGCATAAAAAACCTCATAGTTTCTGCTTGTTTTGCTGTAACATGACGCTCTTCCCCTGAAGGTGGTGGCCAAGTGGGCAAGGCACTGACCTGGGAGTCACAAAGCCGCTGGTTCTGTTTGCATCTGACCCTAACCTATGAGGCATCTTGGGGAAGTCATTTCCCTTCCTTTTCCTTTTGTTATGTGAAGCATGGAGTGTGGAAATGAGGCACCTTCTAGCTCAAGGACTCAGGCATAGTCGACTGACCCCCT
Source organism: Vulpes vulpes (assembly GCF_048418805.1). Lineage (NCBI taxonomy): Eukaryota > Metazoa > Chordata > Mammalia > Carnivora > Canidae > Vulpes > Vulpes vulpes. Next base: position 13,526,726 of record NC_132792.1, on the reverse strand, counting down.
GGAATACAAAGCTGGGGTAACTGACATGGGCACTAATGCCCCGTCTACACCTCTTAGCTCTGTTCATGTCTTTCATGTCTGAGTGAGAATTTCCCTCCAAGAAGAACTCACTGATGTAGGCACAGTTGATAACTGTGCTGAGATGAGTGTTGGAGAAGGCATGGCAGGACCAAGAGCTGGCGTGTCAGTGGGAAGCCTACCTCCACCTTTGGCTTGGTAGGGATGTAGGAGTTTTATGTAAACTACGTGTTAACTGAAGGAGAAGGTAGCTGAGCGTGATCTGCTGTGCTGTCTTGGGGTCCCCCAAAGCGGAGTCTACGAGGACTCACATGCAGGTCATTTATTTTGGGAAGTAATCCTGGAGCTCAAGAGCAGAGGCACTGGGAAAAATGACACAGGGGGAGGAAAAGCCAATCCTAATGGTGCATTCTTGAGTTGGTTACTGCTAAGGACAGCTGGGTCTTGGTCCTGTGGGGATCCTGCCTTGGGATTGTCACAAGAGTCATGGAAAACCAGGTAAGTCTTCCCACCAGTCATGTAATTTCCGGGTAGTGTTAATTCTCTTGTACTTCCAGTTCAAGAATGAGTATGCCAGAGTAACCGAGCAGATTCCAGCACACAACACCTACAGGGAGGGGCCCCAGCAGAAAACTTGGAGCAGCAGAAGAGAGATGCTAAAGCTTGTGGCTTCAGCCTCAGCCAGGGCGAAATTCTGGCCGAAGGGATTAGAGATGGGGCATCAGAGATGCCTGGCACAATCGTGTTGCTGGTACCCAGCCCCTGTGGGCTCTGGGGTGGGTTGTGGGGTGAGATATGAGTGTGGGTATGGAGGGACTGAAAGAGATTGTTCCACAGTGCATCTGCCACACTAGGAAGCTGTGTGATGGAGAGACCCTCTAGGTTGTCTCATGTGTGCTTTATGAGACAGCCAGCATCTGGACGCCAACCACACAGTGCTCATAGGTGACCTGAAGAGCACCTGCCTAGGAAGGAGGCTTTCTTCCTCTTCTCTGTAATCCCCTATATTCCTCTGGAGGGGCCAGGAGTGGACATAGATGAGATAGGGAAAATACCTCCTCCTCCCCACCAAGTCCCTTAGGCCGGTAGGCTGAGCACTGATGGGGGGGGGGGGGGCTCCAGAAGGGAGGGTGAGAATGCCAAATTAGACATGACACTTGTGTTCCATTGCACTGGCTAAATTTTTCGTATCTAAAAATGACCAAAAAGCTATGGGGCATCACTGTGGGGTGGAGAAGGAGATGTGACACAGCAGCATTGTTGGCGGTGCCTACAGGGAATAAAAGGTTCCAAATTTGCACTTCACCAGGCTTAGATGTTCAACCACTGCCCGCCATTATATTTAGCTAGTTATCACATGGGGCGGCAGGATTGGCAACGCTTCCTTTTCTCAGTAGTGGCCTCCTCGGCCTAGATGGTGGCATGTATGTATGTTACCTACCTGCCATGTTTAGGATAAAGTGTACTTTGTGATGGTGGTTTCAGCCTCTAGTGGCATCAGGGACCAGAGAAATAGTGTAAGTGAGGGCAGTAGGCTGCTTGGGACCAATGAACCAGAGCGCTCACGTCCAGCTTCCGGGGGGCAGGCAGTGTTGAGCTCTAGGCAGCTGTCCTGCAGAAACAGCAGGATAAGGAGTTTGGATCTTGGGTCATGGCTTTCAAATACCTGGATGGATTGGTACCACCATACTGCCCCTTGGTCCCCACGGTAGACTATCCTCATGCCCCTAATGCCTTACCCCTTGCTGTATCCAGCCCCTCTTCTAAGTGACCTAATGGTGTCTTCCCATTGTCATGGGGGACACTTTCCTGTCTCTGGGCTCATCTCATTCTTGTTTAGGCCAAAGGCATGTTAGCAGCTGAGACACATGGTGGCCTGAGTGAGTGTGGTTGTTGCCCTCTTGCACCTCTGCCATCGCCATGAGGAGGACGTGCCTGTAGTCACTGCTGAACCCCTGGGGGGAGTGAGAGCAAGCAGGGGGTTGAACCACAGCAGCCGCCCCCCTCATCAACCTGCTGACCTGCAGATTGTAAAAGTTGATGCTGGTGGTTTTAAGTCCCTGGGTCTGGGACTTCTGTTATGTGGTGATCTTGTCTTAGCAAATAGCCCAGTGGTAAAATACCCAGGACGCAGGTAGCACAGCACTCTTCCTGCTGAGCCTCTAGGTGGCCTCGGGTTCTTCGGGACACAGCCACCCAGGCAATCCGTGGTATTCCGTGGGAAGGAGCAGACCAGGTGGACTGTGTGCCAGACTCCAGGTGACAGAGAGTCTCTGAAGACTGCCCTGGTGTTTCGGTGTCTTCACGGCACCACTGGGTGTCCCCCCTTCCTTTGCTTTCTTCTGTCTGTCCTGGTCCTGGGAGAGCTGGTGGCCCAGCCTCTGTGACCTAAAGAGCACTCAGGGGCTATCTGACTTAGTCTGTTGGCCCCTCTCCTTAGTATTCGGGCTTTTTACAACTTCAAAGAGCTTCTCACTCATATTCGCTAATTAATTCATTACTACAGCAAGTAAAACCTGAAGCAGCGACAGGAGAATGTCATTAGCAAGAATACCAGAGGCTCATTAGTTGGAGTAGGTTGCCCAGAGCCAGGCTTCCTGCACTGGGACCGTTAACCCCTTCCCTGGTGGACAGGGACTCCTCAGGCAAGTGTGTGCCTGGATCTGAGTCTGCTAGACACTCAGCATTCACCAAGCACCTACTGTGTGCTCAGCTGGCTAGGCCAAGGTGCCAGGGGGATACAAGAAGCTCGAAACGTAGTTTCTGGCTTCAAGGGCGTTCAGTCTAGCAAGAGCCCTGGAGGCAGGTAGACCCGAGTTTGAATCCTGGCAATTCATGAGCCCTGTGACTTGGGGCCAAGTAGCCTATTTCTTCATCTCTAAAATGAGATGCTAACATCTCTTGGAGGGTAAAGTGAGGATAAGCAACGTTATGCAATTAAAAGTCCTGGCACACAGTGAGGGCCGCATAAGCTTCATATTTGCTAATTCACCTGGACAAGAGCCTTCACATGCATCTCTCATCTCGAGCCTGGCCAGACCCATGGGGCAGTGTGGCAGAAGGAAGGGAGCTGGCAGAGAGTGGAGATTTGGGGGACACCTTTATCTCAGGGGTGATAGGAGGAAGAGGAAGCAGAGAGAGAAACTGAAAGGTAGAAGGGTAAGAGGGACTGAGGAGAATGCCCGCAGGTGGGCTGCACGCGGGTGAGCCTCGAGAACCGGGAGGCAGGAAGGTGGCCGCCAGCGGTGCCCTGTGCTCAGGGACATGGGGCAGGGTGTAGTCTGAGGATGTTCACCCATTTGATTACCCAAGGGTTGCTGAGCACCTAGGAGGTCACGAAAAGGCTCTGCTCAGGCTCCTCCTGCAGGGAGAGCATGGCTGACCACCAGCCTCTGCCCCTCTGGACTGGATCACCCATCCACTGGTGCCCAAGGAGCGTGCTGAATAATAATAGCTATTTGCCAGGCATTCATCTCAGCATTTAAACTACTTATTAATTTAATCCTCATGGCAGTTCCAAGGTATAGATATTATGATCTTTGCTTCATAGCTGAGAAGAAAAAGAGATGAAGCTATGATTCCTGGGCCTGATGTGCCATCCCCATCAGAGGCCCTTTAGTAAAGAAGTGAAACCTCTGTGCCCACCGTCAACTGGTGGCCGCCAGCCTGGGTCCCCCCTACTGCCGTAGGTAGGTCTGTGTGTGCTCGGCCCCCGGGACAAGCTCTGCCCTGATTCCAGTCCAGCCTTCCTGTCCAGGGTTTGGCTTTCTTTGTCTTTTTCCCACAGTGGGTGCACGGTTAAAGCACGTTGCTAAAGCCCGGTCTCTTCATGGCTCTTTTCACATAACATTTGATCGCTGGTAATGACTGTGACCCCAGCAGTACTCATCTAGTGAACTTCAAGTTGGCATTTCAATTAGCTGTACTGATTGCTGGGTTTGGGCATTTCATATATTTGTGGGGTAGCTTAGCCCGAGAGCTGTCAGCTGAGGGACTTATTGCCACAGTGCTTCTTGGGGCGGGGGATAAATAACCTCATTACAGCTTCTTTTGCTCTGGTTGAGTGAAAGGAAGAAAAGTTGAACTTCTCAGGACAGGTGTTTGTGGAGGGGTGGGGCTCGGTGCCCATGACTAAGGTGAAAGCTCCTGCCCTTTGCCTGCCTTCCTCTCTTTCTGTCCTTCCCTCTCCCCGCCCCTCCCTTAACTTGCCTCTTCTTTTCTTCCCTGTGTCCATCACTTCTTTCTTTCCTTTGCTGAAGCCTTTGATGGAAATGATATAGTGACCCAGTGTCTCCCGGCTTCACAGGCTCATGGATATTAGCTGGGGTCACATTAACAGTTAAACTTGGAGCTAACGCACACCCAAACACACACATACATGCACACATGCACACATGCGTGCATGCACCCTGCAAAGTCCAAGTCCTCTCCTTCCCTGGTATTCCTGGGAGGCCCCTGGATGTCTCACAGGTGCTCATGAGCTGGGTTTCCTATGGTCTCTGCCACATTCTTCTTCACCTGCTGAGGCATCCATCCTGTCAGGGCTCCTGAGGCATTGGTGGAAGGGTGACACCCCTGAGAACAGAGGCTCTTGCATCCTGCCCAGGTTAGGTGCCCTGGGGTGGAGCCATCTGGAGCTCTCAGCATCTTAAAGCATCTCCCGGGGTTGGACCTGCCCCTGGACATGAAGTTTAGACACCAGTTTAGATACCGTCTTGTCCTCCCATCCCCCTCTCTTCCCTTCTTTCCTCTGGGTGTCTGTGCCTCAGCTCCATCCCTCTTTCCTGCCTCCTGCCCCACTCAGCTGAACAAACCAAACCCCACCTGTGGTAAACCCAGGCAAACAATCAGACCCTACCCAGGCTCACCTGGGACACCCTGTCACTTCAAAAAGAAGCACTGAGGGCATCCCGGGTGGCTCAGCGGTTTAGCACTGCCTTCAGCCCGGGGTGTGGTCCTGGAGTCCCGGGATCGAGTCCCACATCGGGCTCCCGGCATGGAGCCTGCTTCTCCCTCTGCCTGTGTCTCTGCCTCTCTCTCTCTCTGTGTGTCTCTCATGAATAAATAAATAAAATCTTAAAAAAAAAGAAGCACTGAAATGGGAGCTTACTTTTAATTTTGCTGTAGCTGACTCCAGGAGCTGCTCTCAATCAGGGTTACCACACGATGCACTGCTCTTTTCCCAAATGAACACCTGTGTTTTGTTTTTTTGCTTTTGTTTTTGTTTTTGTTTTTTAAAAAAAGACAAATGGGGGATCCCTGGGTGGCTCAGCAGTTGAGCGCCTGCCTTAGGCCCGGGGCCTGATTCTGGAGTCCCAGGATCGATTCCCACGTCGGGCTCCCTGCATGGAACCTGCTTCTCGCTCTGCGTGTGTCTCTCATGAATAAATAAATAAAATCATTTCGGAAGCCACAAATCCTATGGGTCTCACTGAATTAAAATCAGAGTGTCCACAGGTCCATGTCACTAAAGGAGGCTCAAGGAGAGCATCGGTTTCCTTGCTTTCTCCAACTTCAATAGGCCACCTGCATTCCTTGGCTCATGGGCCTTCCTCCCATCTTCAGAGGGTCCCTGGAATGAGCCTTGGATTTGCTGGAGTCACAGACCCTGATGTCAATCCGTCTGGCCCTTTCAATTTAGGACCTTTTCCTGTTAGTTAGTATTTTTTCCTCCCTTACTTTATCTGTAAATTTAGGAGTGTTAAATGAGATACTGTAAGTAAAACATCTTCCTGGTACATGATAATACTAGGGAATTAATTAATTATATATTTTTAACCAACCCTTTCAGTTGCCTACTGTAATACATCTGGACTCCTTTCCCAGCCACCACTGTGGTGGGCCCCATGGCTCTGTTCTACTTGCTTTGACCTCTCCCACCTTCCTGCCCTGACTGCTTTCATCTTCCAACACCTGTTGAGTTGGGAAAATCCTCAGCCAGGATTTGGACTAGAGAGACCTCAGATTGAATTCAGCCTCACTGCTTACTAGCTGTGTGACTTGTGTGCTTCCTGGGGGGCTTGCTGTTGGCTTCCGGTTCCAGTAAGCATCCTCCTGGAAGCAGTGGCACCCAGCCAACAGAAGCCAGTTTGCATCTGGATTTGGCCTCATCACGCTCACTGCATAGACATCAGCCAGGCACTGCCCCTCCTCAGATCTGGGTCCCAGGCCCACAGGGTCTTCCTCTGAGCTCAGGGACACCAGCCTTGGCTCAGCAAGTGACCCCTCCTCAGAGGCCCAAGTTCCAGCTCCATGGGGTCCCTTCATCGGGTTCCCAAGTTTTAATAATGAAGCATTTCAACCTCTTCCCTTGGTTCATGCAGCCTTCAGTGGTTACTTTAGAATTCTCTTTTTACTCCTTTAGTTATCAGGTTAATAATTTCATGGTGGGTTAACAATGTTTAATTCTTATTCTATTTAAATAGCTGTTGTGGTTACTGTCTCCTGATGGAACCTTGATTTAGACAAGCATCTGGCATGGATCGGGCACTGTTGTAGGCTCCTTGGAGAGAGGCAATAAACAAAACAAGGAAAATATCTCCCTCAGGGAGCTTACATTCTGTTCAGGCAAACCCCAAAATAAACATGTACATAAGGAAAATACAGTATTTCGGAGGTGGTAAGTGGCTGTCTGGAAACATATACCCAGAAAGGGATGCAGAAATGCTGGGAAGGAGGTATTTGCAATTTAAGCTGTAATGTTTACATGACACCACTCCTCATATATATGAAAATACTTTATTGCCCAATATTGGGAATTATTTTGTTTCATTCATAGCTGAGCTTTTTTGGGAATCTTAGAGATTGTGTAAAACTAGAGAGAATGTAGAATTAATAGGACTTTAAATGGATGTCAAACCTGGGAAAAAAAAAGCTGCCAAATGTTTTAATTGGTGGCTAATGAGTGTGTGTGTGTGTGGGGGGGGGCGCAAGTATTCCTCTGAATTTACAGCATAAATCATTGAATCCAGCAGTCTTCCTTAGAACAGTTTCTAAGGCTCATTTTAACTGTGGATCCTGCAGACCAGAAGGGGACCCCATTTTTCCAATAAAAGTTTTTTGCAAGTTTGCTCATTGTTTCACAATTCCCAAAGGAATCCAATCATATTTGTCTGTACATATTCTTCATTTAGTGTCCTGGACACCAAATAGACCTCTCTCTTTTTTTTTAGGTTTTATTTATTTATTTTAGAGGAGAGGGAGGGGCAGAAGGAGAGGGACAATCAGAGCCTGACTAGGGGCTCCATCCCATGACCCTGAGATCATGACCTGAGCTGAAGACAGGAGTCGGATGCCCAACGGACTGGGTCACCCAGGATGTTCAACTGACCGGCCTACCCAGAGTAGGCTTCTTGAATTGGAGAATCTCACCCTTCGGGTTGTTCATTTGGATGATTTGCATAGGGTAGCAGCTTTCTGGTTCCTGAATTCTGAGGGAAGATATGAACAGTCTTTGGGACAGAAAGGCTGGTCCTGGGTTCTAATTAACTCACACGCTGGAGAGAGGGAATAGGACTTGTGTGTCAAAGAACAGCCTACTTTCTTGCTGACAGATGTGGTAATGGCTTTTTGACAATTCCTTTACTCAGGCCTGGAAAAAAATCTGGACTCTCACTGGTACTTCTTTATATCTTGCAGAATAACTGTTTGTGTTGGTTGGAACACTGGGTGGTGAAGCCCCAAAATCAAAGAGTGAATGTGGGTTATTCAAAGAGATGTTCCTGGCTGGTCCGTGTGGGATGATTTCCATCCTGGGTGTTTAGACAGCAGGGGTTTCCTCATGTCCTGACCTCAGAAGAAGTCACAAGATTTTCCTTTGTGACTTTCTGAAAATGTCCGTGGGCTACACAGAATGCTTTGCTTATTAACCAGGAGGAGAAATGGAGCCACCTTTCTTTCCTGGTTGCTGTCCCTTTGACATCATTCAAAGGGAGAGAAAGGTTATTTTCTTGCTATTGCCAAGGGCCTGGTTAGAATCTGGGTCATGCCCACTGCTGGGATTCAGAGATGCTGGGTAAGTGGGTGGGCTGCAGATCAGAAGATAATTCTGAGTTTTGGTTTGTGCCAGGCACTGTACTGAGGGCTTCATATGCATTTATCTCAATTAATCTGCAGATCCACTCTCTGAGATCTATATATTATGATTGTCTTTATTTTACACAGAGGATATTAAGATATTGAGATATTAAGTAACTCAAATGAGGTTTAGAAGCAGGGCTCCAGCCTAGGTTTACTTGACATGGTTTGAGAGGGATATTTACGTGAGGCAGCTGGAGGGAAAGAGGGTTTCTGACACAGAACCGCTTCATGTCTCTCTCCATAACTCATTGTTGAAGGTCTGAGAGAAAGATCATCTTTGCTCTATGTTCCGAAGACAAACCAGGTCAAACCCAACGTAAACTTACTTGTGCTAAAGCTCTACTAGGCTAGCTACTATCCTAAGTACTTTTATACTTCTGATCGTATAATATCAATATCTTGAGAAATAGAGATTAATATCCCCATTTTATAGATGGCGTCACTGAGCCTAAGGTAGGATTCGCCTGCACTGTCTACTTAGTTCTAGTGTCCCTAAAACCAGGTTCATTGCTTCTAAAGGTTAACGTCCTTCCTGAGGTTAACAGGCTGCCATTCTGGTTATCTATGGCTGTGGACAAACCACTCCAAAACTGAGTGACATGACATTGTTGGTCATGAATTAAAGTATCACGCAGTGAGGATGGCTCCCAGAGGAGTGGGGTTTCAGCTGAGGTGGCTTGAGGTGCTGGAGACATCTAGATTGGCTCAACTAGATGCTTCTGGGTTCTTTGGTTCTTTGTCACTTTGCTTCAGCTACATGCAAATGGCCAAGATGGTGTCTTCCCTCATGTCTGACATCTGGGCTTGCATGGCTGGGATAGTTGGAACAATTCAGGCATTTTCTTTCTTTCCTTTTTTTTTTTTTTTATATGGCCTGTGCAAGTGGTTTCCTTGGATTTCCTCACCATGCGGTGATTTCAGGGCTTCGCAGTCGTAGCGCTATTGACATTTTGGGATGGACAATTCTTTTTTGTGAGTGGTTGCGAGCTAGATTCCAGCTTTCCTAATCTCCGACTTTTATACAGTTCACTGAGCTATAGTTGAGTTGAATGACTCATTGTTGAAAACATAGACTCGGTCCCAAAGGCCACTCAGTCTCATACTTCTCTTCAGGACTCCTTTAGGAAAGCAAATGCCTGCTATTTCAGACATTATAACATTTGGCAATGCTGTAGAAGGGAATGTAAAAGGACACTTATTTAAATGATACTATGTACCACACACTATTTTGGGTATGTATATATAGTCACACAGACATACACATAATTTTAAAAAATTAAATCCTGTTATGGTAATAATATCCTCATTTTATATATAGTTAGTAGCACTGAGACCCATATAGGGGCAAATGCCTTGCTCATCTTGGACAGGGTAGCAAAGATCTTGCAGGTATTGGGGCCCTAAACATGTCAGCATCATGAAAAATGTAGGGGTTAAGCGCGAACTAGCTCCAGAGCTGTTTTAACTCTTCCCACTCATACCATAATAACTATTTTATTCTGTTCACTTAAAAAGTCACGTGTCTATATGACTTTAGCTTCTCTCTCCATCTTCCTAATAACGTCTGGGAGCTTGGGAAAGGCTTTCTCTTGTTTTTATCATGCCCATCAGGGTCACTAGGCAATCAGCGGGTTTCTTTGCAGAGAGCAAGACCAGGCTGACAACTTAGGGGAACCTGACGCAGTATTTTTAGGGCACTTGTTTCTGTGCAATTCTTGTTTCTCGGTGTTGATCATCATTGGTTGCAAATGGACAACAGCTATGTGAGAGGTTTCTGCTGATATTTAAGATATGCAGGCCTTGAGCCACTGAGTGATAAGTGGTCATTGTTTCTGGCATTTGACAAGGCTTAAGTATAGACCTCACGATGGGTTGTCACTGCAGGTTCAGTTTGAGGATGTTTTTATGTGGAAAGGGGAGGGGTCCAGAAGAAGGAGTTTGAGTCGTAAAGAATGAAAGTTTGGTGTTTTGCCACATGAATTGCTAAATCACACTTAGGCTTTCTCCAGATCCCCATAGAATTTAATTTCCAGTTTTTACTTGAAAACAACAATGTCGATATACGGATCACTGTGACTGAGTTTTGAATGTTTCTGTGAGAATACCAGGATTTTCTAATACTTCTGCCCTTGTAGATTATGAATCAGTAATTCCTTGACACCCAGATGTTCAAGAAATGTTGGTTGTGTGAATGAAAGAGCTATGGTTTGGCCTGAGAGCTGAAATGGTGCATTATAGATGTTGGCAGTGGAGAAAACAGTATCTTATCAATTGTAACTCTCATTATTCCAGGGACTTATATGGTCCAGGCTCAGAGAGACATCATCCCAATAACAAAAAAGAAGCAAGGGCAAAAATTATGAAAAAGTAGTTCATATTCATTTTTATTGACTTTCTCAGAGAACACTAGAGGGAGAAGGTCCATTTTATTCACTGAAGCAAAATGTACTCTCCCTTTCCTTTTCTCTCCATTTTGCTCAGACCTAGCGGCTGCTCCAGGGCTTCTCCAGGAACCACCTCCAAGAATTACTTCCTCGTAATTCTTAAGCAGTTTTATGTCTCTCTGCACATCACCCAGTTTTTAAAAATGCAATTCTCCTTGGTTTCCTCCTTCAAACAGGACTCTTGGTTCTCTAGAGGAGAAGAGGAGGATGGAGGAAAGTAAAAGGACACTTCTGTCCTTTGTACAACAAGGGAGACGTAAAGGCTATGAGGACTCACATGATAATTCTTATTCTATAATTGCTTCCTGCATTAATTTGTTTATTGAGCAAATATTAGGTAGCAACTGTATGTACACTTTTTCACACATTCATAAGCATAGAGTTTGCCTATTTTCAATTTTAATATCTAGTAGAAGATTACCTTCCCCCCCAAACTGTAGCAATTCATGCAATCAACTTTCAAAAGTGCTTGCTTCTTTGCATTTTCATCAACTCCGGTTATTATCTCCTTTTCAATTGTCAGTCTGATGAGTTCCTTTGATTTGCATTTTCCCAAATACTAGTAGAGATGTTCTAAGAATATTTCCATACTTATTATCCATTTGGATTTTCTTACTAGTGATTTGGACTATTTTTATAATTTTCTCATTTTTCTGATTTTTTTTGAATAGTCAATTTTGTAGATATTCTTTATGTATTGGGGTATTAACTCTTTACTTATTAAATTTATTGAATTAATTAGGATAATAGTAGCATCTGTAACAAATGAACCTCCAAATTTCAGTGGCTTAATATGATAGGGGATTATTTCTTGTTTTTCTAACAGTTTGCAGGTGGGCAGCTTTCTTCCTATTGGTGTTTCAGGGACTTGGAGTCTTACCATCTTACAGCTCTCCCATCCATTCTGGCTTTGGAGTCCTTCGCATATAGCTAAAGAAAGGGAAAAGTAGGGTGGAGAATTCCTACCAACTTCTTAAAAGCTCTGATCTGGAAGTGCCATACACAATTATTCACTGATTTGACATTGATGCAAGGAGGCTGGCTGTGTGGCTGGGCTGCTATCTCTTGAGTATGAATTTTTGGTAGGTGGCTAGCTATCTCTGCCACATGTGTTGCAGGTATTTATTTTTCATTCCAATACTTGTATTTTGACTTTGTTTCTGAAACTTTGTCATAAAATAATAAGGATTACAGAATGATCTGTCTATTTATCTATCATCTGTCCATCTAATCTTTCTATCTTGCTACCTCAAAGTTATATGTTTTCCCCTACATTTCTTAATACATCTATAATTTATATTTCAATATGGTATGAGTCAGGTTTTTTGGTTTTTTTTTTTAACACAGTTTTTCCAATGAATTAAGTTTCCCTTTTTTTGGTCATACATTGTTTCTTTATATATTAACCTCATCCCAGTCTCTATTCAATGTTACACATTTGTTTGTTTAGTGTTATGGAAATATCTGACTATGTTGACCACAATGGATTTACAGTAAGTTTAAGAATGGCTTCATCAAGTCTTTCATTAGTATCATCTTACCTCTTAGGTTACTGGCCTTTCTCTTTAAATAAGTTACTTTCATGTTTCTTAGCTCCAGATTCTGTCTTTCAGAAACAAAAATAATAATACTTACAGATGTTGATGGTGGGTTAAAGAGGACCACAAATTCTTTGACGTTCCTCCTGTTGAGAAACGGGGACTATGTTTCATCCCCTTGAATATGGGGAGACCCTGTGATTGTCCTCACCAAGAAAACATGGCAAAAGAGGTGCCATGCTGGTTTCTGGTCCTAGACCTTAGGGGAATGGTGGCATCTATCTCCTCTCTCTGGAAACATTTGCTTTTGGAGCTGCTGTGTACGAAATATGACTATTCCAAGGTCACTGTGAGGTAGAAGTCCAAGCCACATGGAGGGATCCTGGATGATGTGGAGACAGAGAAAGAGAGAGGCCAAGGAACATCAAAGTGCCAGAGATATGATAAAAAGCCATTTTGAAATGAATCTGTTAGCCTCAGTCACCCCAGCTAGTGGTATGGAATCTGATGAACCTCCCAGATGAGCCTCATCCCTCACCCCAGTTCCTGGCATGCAAAATTATAAAAACAGAGAATGATTTTTTAAGCCAGTAAGTTTTGCGGTAGTTTGTTACGCAGCATTAGATAATCAGACAAGTTGGGGATCTTGTATCACCTGTGGAGTGCCATGCTCATGGAATAAAGTAGCTATTATTGACATTAGCATTATAATTTGTCCTGGCGGAGATCACAAACTAGTGGAGGACAGGTACTTTATTTTATCCTTTTCTCTTTTCCAGCTGTCAGCTTCAATGATGGCACCAGCAGGTGTTTAATACTAGCATGTCGAGCTGTCCATCAATTCAGCCTCTAGAATATATGGAAAATTTGGGCATAGCACACAGTGTGTTTGGGGATCTTGGGCCTTCCTTGGACTATCTCCAACTGCTCCCCTGTCCTGACCTCTCTCTACTTCTTAGAGTGGTCCTTTCTGTCCTTTCTTCCACTCCACATAGACTCTTTTTGTTTATTCCAGAACATAGCATGTGGATGCCATGGGCTTTTTCAATGTTGTCTTTCTGTTTCCTTTCCCTCTCCCCCTCTCCCTGCACTCTTTCTTTCCCCCCTCTCTCTCTATAAAAAAAAGAAAAGAAAAAAGAAAAATTCAAGCTGATTATTTGGTTGGTTGACCAAAGCATGTCATGTCTTTTATTCATTCACTCAACAAATATTTATTAAGCCTCTACCATATGCCAGGCACTGTTCTAGTTGCTGGAGATATAGCAATGCAGAAAACAGAAAAAAAAAATCCTTCCTTAATGCAGCAAAATTCTTATGTGGAATAACAGATGTTGGACAAATAAATATGTTATGTAATATGTTAGGTGATGACAAGTGTAGTAGAGAATTAAATGGGAAAAGCAGATAGAAAGGAGTTGCACTTTTTTGTGTAAGTTTTATTACTTTGATGAACTGTTAATTATAAAATAAGCCATGAAGCTGAATTTTACCAAAAAAGCCTTGTAATCCAGCCTCATGACTAGAAACTAATCACTCCAGCTCTTTTGAGATTCTTATTTCCCACAGTAGAAAATATGCATTCTTTTCTTTTCCTTTTCTTTCTTTGAAACCTTAAATATTGCCATGGGCTGAATGCTTGCATTCATTCCCCTCAAATTCATAGGGTGTTGCAATTTTAAGTAAGGTGATCAGGAAAGAACTCACTGGGAAAGAGGCTTCAGTAAAGAAATCTGAAGAGGTGGAGGGGCTGTTGTGACTATCTGGGGCAAGAGTATTCCAGGAAGAAGAAAGAGCATGTGTAAAGGCCCTGAGGCAGGACTCAGTTATAAACATGAAGGGTAGCAAGAAGACTATCCTCTCTGTCAAGTTCTGGAGGGCTGGAATCATCTGTTATGTTTTCAATAGCTTTCCCTAGAGCATATAACTCAGAACTGGGTACTTAGTAGATATGGATAGAAACAGAATATTAGAGCTTAGAAGTAGTTTCTAATGCCCTCATTTTGCACATGAGGAGCCTGAAGTCCCAAGAGTGAAAGTAGCTTGCCCAATTGTCCATACCTTTACTAGTTCTGCCCCTGTGGTTGCCATTGCTACCATGATTACTATTACTATTATCCTTATTGTTAGTAATGGGTCTCAAATCCCAGAGCCCTACATCATTTCTCATGTACACTGCCCCATGCAAAGAAACATACTTCAGTAAGTCAAAGTATTTACAAAGCACTCATACGTGCTATAAGTGTTATATCCCTTGAAGAACATGCATGAAAAGCCATCTCAAAATGCAGAGCCATGTCCTCCCTTCCTTTCTCAGCCTCTCATCCTCTTGTTTCTCACAGCTGACCCATAACACCTTCCTCTGCAGACCATTTTCTTTCTCTTCCTTTGATCAAGTGGCTTTGGCCTTTCTTCCTCTTACCTCTTCCTTGGATTCTTTGATTCCTTTGTCCCATCCTCCCTGTTCTATATTAAAACAAACAAATGCCCATAAGGCAAAGAAAGATAGAACAGGGCAGGGTTGGGAAGGAACTATATAGGCAATAGAAAAGTCTCTTTAGTTGCCAGCAGAAGAAAGGGTTGGGAACCTTACCTTGTTAGTGTTTGTCTTTGCCTAACTTCCTTTATTTCTATTTCTACTGGTATTGTTGACACCCACTATCACTTGTGTTCCATTTCTTATTTTACAAGGAACTTGTGTAGCCAAGATTTAATTGGAATTGGAAGCCACATGTGGTGAAGGCCAAACCTCCATTCTTTCCATTACATGCTAGTTGAATGATAGAGTAAGAAAATGAGTGAGATGAGGGGTCCTTTCCCAGTTTATGTAGCACTTCCCAACCAAGATCAAAGGGGGAAGTAACTTAAATTTCTTCCTCATGCCTTTTTAATACCATGGCTGATCATTTGCTTACTGTTTGCCGGCATGAAAGAATTACGTATGAACAAGCACAGCAAGAAAACAATCTCCATTGAGAAACTGTGATGGTTAATTTCATGTGTCAGCTTGAATGGGCCATGGCATGACCAGATACTTGGTTAAACATTATTCTGGGTATATCTTCAAGGATGTTTCTAGATGAGATTAACATTTGAATTGATAGACTGAATAACGCAGACTGCTCTCCTCAGTATGGGGTGGACCTGAATAGAGCAAAAAGGAGAATTTGCTGCCTATACTTGATTGTTTTTGAGCTGCTGCATTGGTCTTCTCTTGCATTAGGAACATACACCATCAACTCTCTGATTCCCAGGCTTTCGGACTTAGATGGGAACGATATAACTGACTCTGCTGGGTCTCCAGGTTGTAGACAACAGATCATGGGATTCCTTAGCCTCCAAAATCATATGAACTAATTCCTTATAATAAATTATATATGTACATGATACACATGTATATGATATATATATATGTGTGTGTATATATGCTATACACACTTACCATATACATATGGTATATATATACACACATATGCACACTCATATATGTGTGTGTGTGTGTGTGTGTGTGTGTGTGTGTGTGTGTTAGTAGTTTTGTTTCTCTGGAGAGCCCTGATTAATATATTTGTATACATATATGTGGAAAATGAATGCATTGCACTGCTAATGTATGGACTCTAGCTAGATAGAACTGGATTCAAATCCTAACCCTTCCACTAACTGACTGTGTGACCTTAGGCAAGTTGCTTAACCTTAGCTTCTTTCCCTGCTAAGTGGATATAATAAAAATCTTACTTCTAGCTGAGCTCGTTGGCTGCTACCAAGTGTCCATCTGCCCTTTGGTACCTTTCTAGCCAAAATCCAACTTTGTATGTAATTGGTCCTTTGTACAGTCATAGGTTTCTCTGTGCTAATTGCAATGGAACATGGGATGCATTTCTGGTCAAGGTGACATGGAGGCATTTCTATGAGATGTTTATGTCTACATGTGAGGCTTGGAGCTGTGGTGACCGTCTCGTGACTGCAAAGTTCAGGCTGTCCAAGGATGGCAGAGACGATGATGCAATCACCACTGAATTTATCAATCACGGAATCACCTGCTTCTGGATTTCTTGTTATAATTTCCCTCTGGCTTAAGCCAGTGTAGCTGGGATTTCTGTTTCTTGAGTCTGAAGGAATCCCAAGTGATGTACTTGTTTGTGTTGTGGTGAGTATTAAATGAATTAGCCTATACAAAACACTTCACAGACTGTTTGGCACTTAGTAGAGAATCAATAAATGCTAGCTTTAATAAGAAGATATGAATAAATCCATTATATCTGTCACCAGGAATAGCCTAAAGTATAATTCATGTTTTACTTCGTTCTCCAGAAGTTCTTATAAGGCAGAAAAATAGAGGAGATGGAGGCCAGCTGCTATGTAGAGAAAAGTTGACAGCTTTTTCTATATTTATGATAATTTCCTCAGGCTAGATTCCCAGAAGTGATATAACTGGGCACAAGCATTTTAAATTCTCTTCACACATATTACTAAATTGCTGTCCCAAAGGTTGAACCATTTTATACTACAACCAGCAATATTGGTACCTGCCTTTCACCTCATTTTGGTCAATTTTTGGAATTATTATTTAAAATGATTTTTTTCCTGGAAGGCAACATGTGGAATCATCATTTTAATTTTATTTCTTTTGACTAGTAATAAGTTTTAAAATTCTTATCTAGGCTTGAAGTAATTAAAGGGCATAATTTCCCTTTGTAGGATCCTGGATCATCTAGGATTGCATGACTATGTTTCTCCTGAACTGTGTGAGTCCTCTTCCTATATGGGAACAGAAAAAGGGTATCAATGCTAAGAATAACATTTTATTACTGGGGCTGCCCCTGAGGTATGTAGGGGCTCCATAAGATATATATTTTTCAAATATTGGATTTTTAATTTTTTTATTCATGAGAGACATGGAGAGAGGCAGAGACATAGGCAGGCTCCCTGTGGTGAGCCTGATGTGGGACTCGATCCCAGAACCCCGGGGATCACAACCTGAGCCAAAGGCAGACGCTCAACCACAGAGCCACCCAGGTGTCCCTCCAGAAGATATTTTTCACAGGACCTCTGTCTAAACAATTTGAGTCATCCCAAATCAACACGTCAGTACCATTTTGATGGCTAAATCTTGGATGATTCCCAGAAAAGAAATGTCATGCTGGCCATTTGGAGGAATCCTCTTTCCAGGCCACATGCCTGGAACGACAGCCCAGCCATTAAGCCCCTGGGCAATTTAATAGGGCATTATTCCTGGAGCTCCATGGGGCATCTGGTCAACCCCACTTATAGCAAGAGTGAGAATAGAGAGTTGGAGAGCATCTCTAAAGGGAAATGGAGCCCAGGTCTGGGCTTGGGGCAACCTGCCTGATGGCACTGTTCCCATTGTGGGTACCAGAAGTGTCTTTACAAACTCTAATTCATGTGGGCCCCCTTGCCTGGCTTTAAGGGACACTTACTGTTATCACTGCACTAACAGCTAATTATAATTGTGCTTTTCCCTGTACGAGGCCCTATTCTTTTCCACTGAGGTAGGTATTACTGAGGTAGGTATTACTATTATCTATTATCCTATTTTACATTGTGAAAGATTGTCCTGCACAGTCGGATATAAAGGCTGGGCTCTAGCCAGGTCTCCTATAACACCTTAGCTCCAGAGTGAAGGCCCGTCCTGGTTGTCTCCATCCAGGAGTTCCTCCTACTTGTCTGTTAAATCTCTTCTACTTCCAGAGGTTCTCACATCTCTTCCTTCCCATTAAGTGTCTGACTTGTGTCTTAGTATCTAACACTATTTAACCCATCAATGACCCCTTTTTTGATGGCATTTCACATTACAGATGTCTTCTCACACCTGAAAAGATCTTTTCAAACGTTTAATTATAGTTATAGACTATATTTCATTGCAGTAGGTTGATTCTGAAAATTCCACCAAACAGCAGGTCACACTCACAAAGAACCTCCCCCTTGTATGCAGACTTGCTTAACGCTTTGGTTTTTGAATAGCTACCCCAAGAGCTTTAAAAAGTTTCCCTCCCTCCATCATTTTACAAGGGAAATGTCAAACGAACATATGATTTTTGAAAAAAGTGTCTCTAAATTAAAATACAGTATCATTGGCTATTGTGGGTCTCTTCCATGACTCCAAATCTTATTATAAGATACTCATTGACTCTTTTACTTGCTGGGATATACAATAATGATACATAAATGGCAAAATGGAAATTTTTGAAATCTGCAGGCTATTTCTAAATTGCGACATTTCCCCTTAAATTTTAAAAATAATGTTAAGGTGTGTTGCCTGATGCCCTTTTTCACACCCCAACAATAATATATGCAGGAAGTGAATTTGACAATATACATATAATAAATATATGCATACTGTTTTGATTTTCAAATTGTAAATACATTAAAATAATTGGACTATCAGCCCACCATTGGTCAGAAGAGTTTGACAGGGATCAATAAGAAATTTGTCTTTTTTTTTTGCAGAAAGAACCCTCATTCTATTTGTTTTGCATTGCTAAAGATGGTGAGCAAGAGAACCAAAAGCTTGGCATTCAGCCACATAGCCTGCAGTTTGAATATTTTACATCTGTAAATGGGATTCTTTTTGGCACCTTATCAGAACACAATGAATTTGATTTTGGAGAGGCGGGAGATCCTATATACCATTTTCCTTGTAACAGAAACATCTATTGTGTGACCCAACGAGCTGGTTTGAATTTCTCTAACTCATGGTTCAATCTTCAATTGTCAAACAGTTATACTTTCTCCAACTTTGACACTTCCATTTTATGCAATTCTATTGAAAAGGAATTGTGGTGCCTAAGATTTAATTTAAAACCTGTTTATTGAAATAAGCAGATACTGTGAGGGCCAGTAGTCTAAATCTCTGAGGGCTAGGATGGTTGAATTTGGAAAAATATAAAGACTTATCAGGAATGCAATAAGCCAGGAGAATTGACCACAGCAGCGAGAGGAGAGCTATAGAAAAGGGGGACTGGTATATTATTATCATAGTCCAGTCTGAAGTACTTTAAGATAGAAGAGTGAAAAGGCTTCTTTTTCTTTCCCCATGCAAAGCACAAAATCAGGACCATGCATCTGAAGTGCCACAGGAAATCCAGCAATGAGCTTCGCATCAATTCCAAGTGTTCCGTAATAGAATAGGCTGCTTCAAGGAGGCAAGTAGTCAGAATTACCACCCACAACAACTCCATATGGTAGGTAATGTGATGACACTTAACTGGCAAGAAATCAGAGGTTCAGAGAGGCTACATGGCTATTCTGGAGTCACAGAACTAGTAAGGGCTGGATTTTGAATCTGAGTCTCTTTGACCTGTAACCCTTTGATTTTGCTACCTTACCAATACATGTTCTATAATCCCAATGCGGGGGCGGGGGGTCCCATCATGGGAGGCCTCTAGGCAGAGAGAATTTTGAAGAAATTTGTACCCTGGGCAGAAATTTATGCTGAACGATCTTTCAGGTCATTTCTATTTCCAAGGTTAGTGATTCTATGATCTTGTGAATCCAGCAGTCTCCTTGCTGAAATAGAACAGAAAAGAAGGAGATGCATATTTTAATACCAGTTTAGAGACTTTTGCCCTTTTCAACTACTTCTCTAAGACCCTTCTGTCTCAGGGCTCCTATATATCATGGCCAGATCAGCCTCAGTACTTACCATACTGGATCCTATTTAATTTGTGCTTATATCTGCATCTCCTGTTATGAAAGCCTCCTGTTAGGCTCTCACAGATGTTAGGAGTCATCTCTGGGGATCTCTTCCTTCTCCTGTGGCAACCTCTCCACTCCTAGGATGCAGCCCAGTGACTGATACTTCAGTGTTCTTGGATTAAATACATGGATATGATTCATGTTGCTAAAGCACCTTTTATCATCCAGTTGGGGATATTTCAATAAATTCAGAGAAAATGTAGCTCTTTCTTTTAGACTAATGACTCCAAATAAGGAGATGATACCATGGATAAGGGAGTTGTGCAAAATGGCCACTGAGTGCATGATTATAAATGATCCTAAGGTAGCAAATGAAGTGGACATCTATAGAAATTAATATATGTCAACATCAGAAAGAGTAAGCTGAAGCTCTACAAGTGTAGGAAAAATTAAAAGATGAGTTTAGCTATGTTTAGAGTAGGAAAGATAAAAAAAGAGTATATATTCCTACAGCTTGGGTCAAGTGGTGTGGTAGAAAAAGGGCAGAGGGAAACAGGTATATTGGTGCTTGTTCTACTTTTACCTTTTTTTGTGGTCATCCTCATAGTTTTCCCATCCAACCTCCTTTTCTAGGAATTTTCCATATCTTTGACCAAATGGGAATTGTCATAAAAACACGACTTGGTTCCCTGGCTAGGTTGACTGGTCCAGGTTTGGACTGCTTACTCAGAGTTGGCCAATGAATCCTTCCCTTGGAACTTTTGGAACTGATGCAAAAGAAATCTTGATGGCTGTCACTTCCAAGTGATCAAATCCATAAGGCACAATATATGGGACCATTCAGTGATTATATGATATGAAAACCATTGATATGAAAACCTAGTTCATAATGGTAGAGGCTAAAAGCATCACAGAGAGAAGAACAAGGATAGAAACCAGAGTGGGAGTCTGGGCGCATTCCTGTCTTTGGTTCCAGTGTGTTCAAAGCCTGTCATACTCCTGCTCTTCTCCTTTACGTTGATTAACCTCCTTGTTTCCTTTGTGTAAGGAAGTTAGAATTGGTTCTGTTACTCACATCAGAAGAGATCTAGCAATTATGTACACTTGTCTAACAAGATGAATGAAATCAACTGGAAATGTTAAGATCCCCATGGGGGTTAAGTCCCTGTAGAATAATGAATGTCCCCCCCCCCCGCCCCGCCCAGCCCTAAAGGGCTGAAAATGTTCAAGTGTCTCAGCCCAAAGCACTTAAAAAAAAAAGATTTTATGTATTCATGAGAGACACACAGAGAGAGGCAGAGACACAGGTAGAGGGAGAAGCAGGCTCCCCACAAGAAGCCGGATGAGGGACTCGATTAGGATCCCGGATTAGGACCCGAGCCAAAGGCAGATGCTCAACCTCTGAGCCATCTAGGTGTCCCAGCCCAGAGCAGTTTCATCAAAGGGCATTGAGGATGCTTGTCAGCAGATCTCTTTATTAGCAGTCTTTCAGGAATCCTGGAGGATGTGGGAGGAGTCAGATAATGGGAAATAGAAATGTATTTCCCAAGGGGATACTAAATGAGTTTCTTTACTGCTTTGTATCCCAATTTATATACTCTCTCTGGCCCTTAGTTACTATCTTTGTATAATACAGGTACTATAACATGCCACTGGCTTCCTCATATGCCTTGGAGATGTCACCAAATATCAGAAAGTGCTTTGTACACCCTTACTTTCCATAAAGAGGCCAGGGATTATTATCATCATCAAGCTGGTTAAGTAATAAACAGAAACAGGTTGATAGCCTCTTTTATTAGTAAGTTAGGTACAGGTAATAATTATTAATGACAAGTTTAGCACTACACTATACTAAATATTGGTTAATTGTCAACTGTAAATTCTAAATTAGCTAACCCCCTTGGATTAAGGTATTCTCCTGTATACTAGCAATTTTACCAGGGTTTGCATTGTGAGACATTTTCACAAGATTAAAGAAAATCTTGTAAAATTTGTTGTGCAACAGATTGCAAACACTAGCATAGCCCTGAAATAAAGCAGACCATTTCCTCCTTTACAGACTTCTTTAGTCGCTTATTCCATAAAAAACAAGCTAACTCTTTTGCATGGCAGAGGATGAAAATTCAGAGAGACAGAAGGACTATGTAATATGAC
This sequence comes from Vulpes vulpes, assembly GCF_048418805.1. Classification (NCBI taxonomy): domain Eukaryota; kingdom Metazoa; phylum Chordata; class Mammalia; order Carnivora; family Canidae; genus Vulpes; species Vulpes vulpes. The sequence continues at coordinate 13,504,840 of NC_132792.1, read as the reverse complement.
ATCATGGAATTTGGGGGAGGAGAGAATTTTGGGAGTGATCTTAAAAACAACAAATGCAGCAGATAATAAAGACGATTTTGTAAATTGGAGAGATATGCAATCATTAAGACTTGCTGAGTCTAACCTCCTTGCTATCTCTGTTCCATCTCACTCTCTCTCACTTGAAATCCTTATTGGTAGTTACCAAAGTCCAAGGTTCCAGGAAATCTTCCAAAATTACTTTAACCATCTCCTAACTAGTCTACCAGCACCCTCCTAAACTTAGTGAACACCCCATCTCTACTCTGGAACTTTGGCTTGGAGACAGATGATGGGGTATTGCCCTCCATCTACCTCCCTTATCTCCGCCTTCTATCTTTCTCATCTTTCACTGGGAAGAGAAAGGACAGGCATCTCTAAATCTTCTTCCTTTTGACTGGGACCTCCCTCTAATAAGTGTAATATCAACCACACAAGGACAACTCCTGATATGTTAAAGTGGGGGAGATTAAGACATTTAGGAAAATTTATTTTTTGACAGAACCTAAATTTTAATACCATTGTCTGGTTTTAAATTCTAGCAAGAATAATTCCTTCCTTTCTCCTTGAGGTTTTATTATAATTTTCTCACTTCTACCCCAGGTGCATTTAGATTGATGACACAGATTATGTACGCAGAAATGCAAAAGAGAAAAGCTCATTAATTGCTTTAAAATATTATACCAATGATTATCCTTGTTTTATGGAAGAGGAATACAGCTCAGACAAGTTAAGTGACTTTCCCAAGCTGTTGAGTTAGTAAGTGGTAGAGGCAAGATTGAAATCCCAGGAACATGCCATTTTCAAGGGGAACGAACAGAATGCTGAATGGAGAGGGAATTTGGAATCCCAGGAGAAGAAGAGTAATGATTCAAGAAAGGGACAAGAAGCCAGATGGAGGCAGAAAGGGAGATGAGGCAAAGGCAGTGAACCTCAGCCCATACAAATGCCCCCCACTCCCCATGGTTGATGGCCTCTGCAACAATTTAGGTTTCTGGCATCACTTCTATGTAAATATCCCCTTGGTCTCTGCTCCCTGCCCCATAAATAGTGCAGTGAATTTTATGATGTGTGAAAATCTTGGTGCTGAGTGACTTTCTTTTTCTTTTCTTTTTTTCTTCTTTTTGATAGAGAGGAGAAGTGCCATAAAAGGAGCTGAGCTTTCCATTCTGGTGGCCCCCTTGACCAAGGCACAGAGACAGCTTAGGCAGCAGTAGGAGGTAGAGTAGTTCATGATTTTGGAGTGAGACTTCTGGAATCACTTATAGAAATTTTATGCGAAGGACTTAAGCATACAAAGCCAGTGGAATCGAGAGTTTTGAGCTCATTTTATCTAGCTCACTTCAGGCAGGTGAGCACCAGCTGGTTTCTGGGTTATATCTGTCCTATCCCCTGCACCATATATTCCTGGGGCACAAAGACCAGACTGTCTTTTCCTTTCATTTTACTATTGAAGTATAGTTGACACGTAATATTACGTTAGTTTCAGGTGCACAACATGGAGATTAGACAACTCTGTGCATTACTCGATGCTCACCATTACAGGTGTAGTCACCATACGACGTTACTACAATATTATGGACTATATTCCCTATGCTGTCCTTTCAATCTCTGTGATTTATTTATTTTATAACTGAGGATTACACTGCCTCACTTCCATCCTAGATATCACATGGTTCCTCCTTCATAGCAACAATAAATCAATGGTTTGTTTGATAGAAATGCTTGAGAAAACTGGTCTAGTAGGATCACAGGGACACAAGCCAGATTGAAGGAGATTCAGGAAAGAGTGTAGGGAGGAAGCATAGAATTAGGAGACATTAGCCACAGACCTGAAAAACCAGGCAGCGGTAGCTACAATAGGCAACTATGGTTGAAGAAAGGCATTTCTATTGTTTTAAGTTAAAGGATACATGGTTTAAGAATATTAACAGGCAGAGGGGAAGGAAATGAGTCTCCTTTTAGAATAAATTGATTTCTTCTTCTTCTTTTTATTTTAAAGACTGTTTGTTTATTTATTCATGAGAGACACAGAGAGAGAGAGAGAGAGAGGCAGAGACATAGGCAGAGGGAGAAGCAGGTTCCATGCAGGGAGCCCTACATGGGACTCGATCCAGGACTCTGGGATCACACCTTGAGCCAAAGGCAGATGCTTAACCGCTGAGCCACCCAGGCGTCTCTGATTTTTTCTTCTTGATTACACATTCACTGTTAAACAACTCATGTTAAACAGTCCCCTAGATATCAGTAACTCATCTTATCGCAAAGGTTTTCATTCTGTCACTGTTCTTTTTCAAGTCTTTCAGGACGTTTGAGAACCTTCTGTCTATAGTTCAGAGTTGACAACATGGTGGTCCTTCTTGACCTCGCTCATTTCTCTGGTCTTATCTCCATCTGCCCTCCAGGATGACATGATCCAGCCATCAGTTTCTGGAAGGCACACACTCTTTTACATAAATTATCTGCCCTCCAGTGCTGTCTTCTCTGCTTGAACTTTCTTTCCTACCCCCTTTGTGCTTGAACAAGTTCTTCTCTTAATTCAACTGATGCCTCTTCCAGAGAAGACCTTTACTGGCCCATCATTTTGGTATTTTCGGAGAAATCCATGCTTTCCTCCTTGCTAGCAAATTTTCTGTTGAGTAGCTGTCTAGATTCTAAATTTGTGATGGTAGAGACCATTGTGTTTTGTCTCTATGTCACTGTTGCTCAATCTACCACCTACTAGGATTGTAGTAATTTTCTATCAACTGAGTGAAGCAAGAAGGAAGAACATTTAACCATTTGTAGTACAAATTATTTCAAAATTCTACTGCCTGTGTCCATTTTGTGACTTTAGAAGACAAGTTTATTATTGTTTGTTACTTTTATGGCTGTTTGATTCCAATTTCTCTTTTCTCACATGACCGTGTGGTCCATTTCAGGCCTGTATGGAGTTTTTGGAGGCCATTATGATAATAATGGGTGTAACAATATTTTTCTTCTTTCTTCCATCATAATTGCCATGTCTCAGGACCACATCCTCTCCCAGCATACGCAATATTTGAGCAGGTTAGTCAGTCTTTCAGGAATAGGTGCCTCTAGTTTCTAGAGATAATATTTAGGACAGCTATAAACATCTCTGCAGAACTCATTTTTTTCCTTTAAAGTTAATTTCTTGGAATAAATTCTCCAAATTGATATTTGTGGGCCAAAGAGTATAAACATTTTTATGACTCTTATCACTATTTGCCAAATAGTTTGCTGCAAAGATGGTGCCACTTTATAGTGCTGCCACCAAACTTATTTTCCTCTGCTTTCCTGAAGGTGTTTGGTCATTTGAAGAAAAAAGAATAAATGAAAGCATTCATTTTTATTATTTTGCTAGATCTCAAATGGATGTTCAAGCCTATTTTTTAAAATGCATATTTCTTTTATCAGCAAGGAAGAGAATTTTTGTTTCCTGTTTGTATTTTTCTCATATCAATTATCTGCAAATATGGAAAGATGTCATTTGAGTGGAGGAGGAAAAGAGAAAGAATTAGCATGGAAAAAAACCCCAAGATAATTGATGGAAGGTAATCCACAGAGGTTACTGGAGAACACGGGGTCCGTTTATACTTGTAAAGATGAAGAGACGTATTTTCTCCTGAGAGAGACATACATAAAAAAGAAAAGATAGGTAAAGGTCAGAGATACAATAACAGAAGATAATAACTAACTTTAATTGGTCACTTAATGTATTAGAGTTACTGTGCTAATTACTTTCTATGGAATTTCTCTTATAATTGTCAGAACCACCCGTTTCACAGATGAGGGGACAGAGGCTCAGCCAGATTAGATGACCTGTACATCATCACATAGAAAGTGTAGAGCCAGGGTACCTGGATGGCTCAGTGGTTGAGCCTCTGCCTTCAGCTCAGGGCGTGATCCCAGGGTCCTGGGATCAAGTCCTGCATCAGGCCCTCTGTGGACGTCTGCCTTTGCAGACATCCTCTGCCTCTGCCAATGTCTCTGCCTCTCTCTCTCTCTGTGTCTCTCATGAATAAATAAATAAATAAATAAATCTTTAAAAAAAAAAAGTATGGAGCCAGGTTTCCTTCCCACTTCCAGTCTGTACCCTTAACCACCGTCCTGCATCTCACAGCTGAGTTTTGGGGGGAGAAAATGAAATTTTTTGTTTTTGTTTTTTATCTTGATTCATTAAGAGGAAGTAGGGATGATCTCTTGAGAAAGGCCATAATGAAGAGAGTTTTAGGGACACGAGGACATGAAGCTGGTTTACATATTTCAGTGGCACTTTTCAACAATAACCTAGGCTTTGGGAACAAGAGAAGAAGAGGTGGAGAGAGATAATTACGGTGTGCATGCTGTTGAGTTGCAGCTGGAACTGGGGCCGGAGTCCTTCAGTCTAGACTCAGGAGGATGGGGTTCCAGCGGCTGACAAAGTTGTTCCATCCAGGCAGGGACCCAGGTGGGGAGTTAGCTGTCCACATAGTTCTTTCACCATGATAGCTATTATGACTATGACTATTGTATTAGTCAGGATTCTCCAGAGACACAGAAACAATGAGATATCTGTATAAGAGGGGACTTATTATAAAAAATTGGTTCACACAATTATGAAGGCTGAGAAATTCCATGGCCTGCAGGCTGGAGCCTGCAGTAGTGTAGCTCAGGAAATCCAGTGGAGTAGCTCAGCAGGAGTCTGAGGGCCTAAGAACCAGGGGAGCTGATGATGTAAATCCCAGCCCCAAGGACAAAAGAAGATGGGAGGGGATGTCCCAGCTCAAGTGTGATGGTAGGAAAAAAAGGGGTGACATCTCTTTTCTCTCCCTTTTGTTCAGTTTAGGCCCTTAAAGAACAGAATGAGGCCCAGCCATACTGGGGAGGGCCCTCCAACTTCCTGAGTCCACTGATTCAAGTGCAGTCTCATCTGGAGACGCCTTTGCAGAGATGCCCAAAAATAACATTTTATCTGGGCACCCTGTGGCCAAAGATGACACAGGAGATTAACAATTGCAATGCCATAGAATACTTACTGCTCACCCATAAGGTGCCAATTCCTGTGCTAGGTAGGGGCTTGGCCTGGCTTTTTTTTTTTTTTTTTTTTAGATTTTATTTATTTATTCATCAGAGACACAAAGACAAAGGCAGAGACATAAGCAGAGGGAGGAGCAGGCTCCCTGTGCCGGGGAGCTTGATGCGGGACTTGATCTGAGGACCCCAGGATCACAACCTGAGCCAAAGACAGATGCTCAAACTCTGAGCCATCCAGGTGTCCCTGCCTGGCTTCTTATCCAGCCTTACAGACAACCCTACCAGTCAACATGCTGTCCTGTGCCTGTTTGCACTCAGAAGCATTCCCACCCTTCACTGCACCCCAGCAAGCTGTACTTCCCAGGCTTTGTGGATGGCAGGCTGCTGGCTCTGCCAAACAATGTCACCAGCAGTAGTTGGGTCTCAGGGTCCTAGCTCTTCCCACCCAGAGCCTCACACTATGGTTCCAGATTCACAGGTGGCCCCTCCTGTGAGTAGCTCTTGCCTAGGACACAGTATTATTATTATCCTCAGTTGGCATAGACTCTGTGTGGAGAGAAGTAACTTTGGTAAGGTTACCAGCTTACCAGCTATCGTGGTGGTGCTAGACTGCAAACCAGGGCATTCATCTTTATTCTTTTGCTAGATCTGGGAGCTGAGGCTGCAGAGTCAAGGGACAAATCCAGAGTCACCCTGCTAGCAGGTGTCGGAGCCCGAATTCAAACTCAGTCTGTCTGAAAACATGGGGGTGGCAGGCTGGAAAGTGGAGGAGTAGTCTAGACGTCATAAAAGCCCCTTTGTCCCTGACTTTGCTGCCCTCTGAGCATGGGAGCCTGGAAGCCAAGCTAGCCCTGCCCAGGGAAGGACAAAGAGAATAGGAAGGAGAGAGAAGGGAGGAGAAGCAGGAGGAGGGATCCAGAGCCTCCGCTTTGACTTGTGTCTGCAGGGCCAAATCCACACAGCAGGCATCCGAGGCTGGCTTTTACACAGAGACCCCTTGTTGTCCCTGGCCGACCCGATTAGCTCCAGGCAGCAGCGCTTTGCCAAAGCCGCTGCCCATCAGGGGCTGGTTCTCTTGCCCTTTGCCCACACTTTTGATCAGAGGGTGCCCAGCACTAAAGGCACAGCTAGGAAGCTTTCCTTCGGGCTGCCTGGGACTTCCTGGGATGGCTTCAAAGGTCAGAAAGCAATTTGCAGTCTTTGTGTGGAAGGCCACAGGGTTTGGGGAGGGAGTGCTTCAGTTGGCGGGGGAGCTAATTAGGCCCAGGAACTGTTTGGCCACCTCACAAGTCACTTGAAAGTCCTCCAGGATGATGGGCTAGGGAGGACAGAGACCACTTTGTGCTCGGCAGGCAGTTCGCTGCTGCTGTGCAAGTAGCAGATCTGGGAAATGAGGTCTGGGGAGACGGGGACTTAATAATCCTCAGGGGATTTGCCAAATGGACTCGCCAGGAGTGGTTGTCCTATATTTACGTCCCGCAGCAGGTTGTGCTAAGGCCACAGGCCTAGAATGCTATACATATTTTTCTGGGATGGCTTTCTATGGAGAGCTACTAATTATGGGTCACATATGCCGCTGTATCCTTATTAATAAAAGATCTCCACTCTTATCAATGAATTAACTGTTTCCATAGTGACTAATGCACTTTGCAAGAGTGAAATTGGAATATTCTAAAAGCAGATCCCCTAAGGAAATGCCAGAAAAGTAAGAAAGACAGTTCGATTATTTATAAACCACTATTCCTGCCAGATTTTTATAGGATGGAAGGACAGAAAGATGCCTTATTAGGCCACTTTTGGGGGGTAGGGGATGTTCATAGAGCTAGAGCACATGACTTCATCTTTAAGGCTAAATAGACCAGTTCTAGTTTTAAACTCACCACCTGTTTGCACTGTTTCAGTTTCCTCGTCTGTGAAGCGAGGATAAGCCTGGGCTCTCATTAGATTGTGACTAATAGGGACGCCTGGGTGGCGCAGTCAGTTGTCTGCCTTCAGCTCAGGTCATGATTCTAGGATCTGGGGATGGAGCCCCGCGTTAGGCTCTCTGCTTAGTGGGGAGTCTGGTTCTTCCTCTGTGCTTGCTCTGTGTCTCTCTCTTTTAAATAAATAGATAAAATCTTAAAAAAAAAGATTGTGAATAACAAATAACCCAGGCAAGGCACCTAGCAAGTGTTCAGTGAACGTTTGTTGTTACTATTGTCACCAACACTCCTTAGTGCTAGTGAGTGAGGTTAATATAGTAACCATCTAAGCTCAGGCATCTAAGCCTTGGATGGTTCCTTTCCACCAGGTAGGTGGCGCACAGTGGCTCTCAGTTCTTTTCCTGTTTTGTCATCAGTAGGTCATGCAATCATTTCTATTGCTATTTTAATTAGTACCCGTTTTGTCTTTAACAGGAATGACTGGTAAATATATACAGATTTGCTAAAGAGGCTACTATTGTAAGTTAATTATGTCACTGTTGTCAGAGTAGGTGATTTATTAATTTCCTCTTGTCCTTTATCTTGATCTGTTTTCCACCTCTGTCCTCTTTTTGTGTCAGTTCTAGTAACTTCATGGGGCTCTTCTGCAGGGTAGGCGGGGGCCAGGTGGTCTGTTGAAAGGTTGAAAGGCCTTGGTGGTCCTGGCTGCAAATCCTCGAAAGTAGGCACAATCCTTTTTCCCTGGAGAGCTTCTCTGTCCTGCGTTCCTTGGGCAGCAGCATTTACAGCATGAATTTTGCACAGAGCGAGCAGTGAAGCAGAGCTGCTGGGTGGCCTTGCCTCCTCCTTAACTGTTATGTGCTGGAGTCGTGAGCGAATGAGGCGAGTATAATTTAATACTTATGGAGAGCATTTATGGTGCATCAGGCACACTGCTCCCTGTTTTACGGCTGTTAGCACTTTAAATTAACACAACAGTCTGAAAGACAGGCAGTAGTTGAGTCAAGCACACTTGGATTTGCCTTCTGGCTCTATTTTACTGTCTTCATGACCTTGCACAAATCACTTTCAGGCCTCGGTTTCCTCATCTGTAAAACGTCAGTTATGTTAACTGCCTCAGAGGGTTATTGGGAAGATAAAGGAGATATCATATATAAAGCATAAGTCAGATAAGATAAATGTGGATTCTTTCCCCCGCTTTAGAGTTCTGTTGAATAAGCTCTGCAGGCGCTGGGATCTGCAGTAAAGACGCTCCACATGCCTTCTGTGGCTTTGCTTCTCTGCAGTTTGTTTCTGCACTGTCTGTGTCCTTTAGGAAAGCCTGTTTAGTTTAGGTGAGAAAAGCATTGACTTGCTGGCAAAATGTTCCCAGGAAGAGCTCGGCCTCAGGAAGTTTTATAATTTTAGCATTTTTTTAGGTCTATTATCCACTTTTTTAAAAGTTAATTTTTGCTTAAGCATGAGATGAAGGTCTTAGGTTTTTTTTAAAAAATTCTTTTATTTCTTTAGATATCCAATTATCTCAAGCACCATTTGTTGGAAAGACGATGATTCAACATTGAATTGCCTTGGAAATGTTGTTAAAAATCAATTGACCTTGAATGTAGAGTTAATTTCTGGACGCTGCTCAGTTTCGTAGTCGCTAAGTCTATCTTTATGTTTATGTCTCCCTGCCTTGATTATTGTAGCTTTATAGTAAGTTTTGAAATTGGGTAGTGTGGTAGGCTGAAAAACGGTCCTCCGCATGATGTCTTATGTCCCAATCCCTGGAATGGCCGAATGTTACCATATACGGCAAAAAGGGGCCTTTGTAGATGTGATGAGGTTGAGGATCTTCTGATTTATCTAGGTGGGCCCTAAATGCCATCACAATGATCCTTTATAGAGGGAGACATCATAGAAGGACAGGGTAGTGTTGCCGAATGGTCTAAGGTGTTGGATTAAGGGAGAGGCAGAGGGAGATTTGACATACACACAAAGAAGCCCATGCAAAGATGGGGATCAAAGAGGTATTTTAATTTGCTGATCTTAAAGGTTGGAATGATTGTCCACAGCCAAGGAATGGCTACAGCCTCCAGAAGCTGGAAGAAGCAAGAAATGGATCCTCCTCTAGAGCTTCTGGAAGAAGCATGGCTCTGCTGACACCCTGATTTTGGCCCATCAGAAGCAGAATTCACAGATATTAGGGATGGTCATCTTCTGATATTCAAAATGTTTTGCCTTGATAATCATCCTGTATTAAACCATTTTCTAGTTGTTTGTGTTAATTTTTTGTCTTCCCTCAGATTAGAACTTCTGTCAAGAAGAGGGGCCGGTTTTATTTTTCTTTAATATAACCCTTGATGTCCACCTACTTCTAGACCTGTGGTAGCAGCTAATATACATCTGTCAGCTTGATTTAAATGGAATAATGATTAGGAGGCTTGAAATTTCAGTTTTGCTTCTAACTTGTGTCTAAAGATAAACTGGGCATATTAAACTTTAGGAGTTTATTTGAGCACAAACTTCTAGTTGTAAGATAAATAAGAACCTAAGGATGCAATACACAACATTATGACGAGAGTTAGCACTGCTGCATGGTATATTCTGTTACCCTTAAAAACAGAAACTGCCAGTTATTTTACTAGCAAAGGATGGTTTTTATTAGGGAATAAAAAAGAAATGCAATCTGGGACAAACAAGCTGTGGCAAAACCATGGGCAAGTCCGGTGAACTTAGAAGAGGAGCTTTTTTTTTTTTTTCTCAAGGCAGAAAGGAGGAAGTCAGGAGAGCCATTGTGAACTACTAAAAAGTCCATTGGAATAACCTGGAACTTCAAAGTGTGTTGGCTTTTCATTGGCTGAGCTGTTGCCCCGGGGAATAAGGAAAAGTATTTCTTTTTCTGGTTGGAAGAGTAGAGCAGTATCCATGTGCAAGGTCAAGTCTGTGTAAACTCGTCTGCCTCTTCCTGTTGGGTCTGCAATTGACTTTGGGGAGTAGAACATGACAATCCCCTATGCCCAAACCTCCTCTTTCCATTCCAGTGAGGCTTCCCATTACTAATTTTCACAATTTGAAAGTTAAGAGAGTAAATCCTAAGAGTTCTTATCATGAGGAAAAAAATGTTTTTCTTTTCTTTTTCTTTTTTTTCTATGCCTCCATGTTGGAGATGATGGATGTCAACTAAATTTATTGTGGCAGTCATATCGCAATATATGTAAATCACATCATTATGGCTTGCACCGTACAGTGCTGTCAGTTATCTCTCAAGAAACGTGGGGGGCGAGGGAGTAGGGAAAAACTGTTTGAGCAAAAATCAATTCTAATAGGGCAGTGCTATCCCAGACGTGGTTAGGAGCAGTCTTTTGCACTCTATTTAAGGGAAAGACGTATATAAAGTGTGGAAGTAAAGAAAAAAAAATATTTGATTGGCCAATGCTTAAAGCCTAGGTGGCTTTTTGCAATTGGCTGTCTATAGCGTTTTGGTTTTGTAACCTTGAGGCATTTACTGGCTTAGATTTTGGTTTGCTTATAAAGGCCTCCACATCATGAGAGCTGCCACTCCAGTCTATAATGGGTTCTTTGTTTAATTAATCAGACACCTGCTTTGCAATTTTAGGTAAATCAAGTGGCTTTTCTGGACTTTGCACTTCTTATTTTGTCAGTGGGACCTACAATCATAGAATAATGTTATTAGGGATAATGGCTCATTTTGCCCGAGGAATGTAATAAAGAATAATAGATAAACCTGTAGTGAATATAATTGGTAAGCCCTCAATGTACTCTGAATCGTAAGTTATCAATTTCTCCAAGGATCAGTTTACAAGTGGTGTTCCAGGCAGATTATTCACTAGCTTCACATCACTAGGGCCCTATGAGCAGTTGCCTTACCTCATCATGTTTTCCAAACTGCCTCATGGTTTTCACAAAGCTCTGTGAAATGTATGCTCTGTGTTGGAATAACCATTTCAAAGAGAAGCAATAAACCGCGAGCTGCTTTACAATATCTCAAAAGAAGTACGCAGACCCTAGGTTCACACAAAATTAACACCTCCATTGTCTTTCACAGCCAGGCCTTAGGGAGGTAATTTTTCTGTTTTGCTTTGTAGAGGTGTTCTTAAAGCACTGAGAAGACCCTCCTTAGAAGCAGGAAAAAGCCAGTCTGTAATGGCATTCAGATTTTCAGAAGTATTACATCAATTGGAACTTGTGTTCTTCTTATTATTGCTGCTAGCAGTCCCAGCTTCATAAAATAATCTAGGAAACATTGTCAAACATCTGTGAAATACAAACTTGGCTAGGTGTTGAGAGCAAGCCTTTGAGGGGCAAAGAGCACCCTGAATAGACTGTCTGGACTTAATTCTAGATTCTTCTTCCTTAAGTGTGCCAGTGATTTCTTTTCCTCCTCTCTCAAAGGGGTACAAGCCTATAAGCCATTATTATCATGTCCAATACATGACACTCCTGTTTGTAATAATCTTTTTATATTTTTCAGTTCAGTAAAATGGGCTAAAAGAACTAATAAGTGCATAATATAAATTCCCTTCCTTTGGTGAGATTTAAAGAAATACTGAATCATAAGGAAGTGATCCAAGGCTCCAGGGCTGAAAAAGGCCAGTCATACGAGCCAGTCCAACCCCCAGTAGGAATATTTTAAAGCATAGGCAATCTCTGTCCACTGGAGCTGTAGTTTGGAACCAAAAGGGGGAAACAGGCCAAACCATTTCAGTCCTTGGCTGCCAAAGCTTGTAACGGCTGCTGCCAAGCATCTTGGTGTGAGTCTTGGTGCGAGCTCCAGCTGGAGCTGAGATGTTTCCATCTGTACAACCGCAGGTGGTTATATAATTAGCCACATACATTTGCAGCACTGTAAAGAGGAGTCTAGTAACAAATCCATCCTTGCTGTACATCTGTTGGATGTTACAGTGGTCTGGAAAAGGGTCTGTCCTGAAATTAAGTGGATCAAAATGCTTTTGTTCTTCAAGTTTTTTGGAGTTGCTTACTTAGGCAAAGTCACTACTGAAGCTGACATGATTGAAATGGTAGACCAGCAAGCTTGAAGTATATCTCCATTTGCCACCCACTCAGCTTGAGCCTTTTCTGCATCCTTCAGAAGCCTACAGTAGCCGCTTGCCCTCTGGAGGGGCCACTTTTCACTAGAACCTCTTAGACTTCCAGTCTTCTGCCTTGTATCAACAGATTTGGTCTTCTCATGGTGTCTGACTTATTTCCTACCCCTCCGGACCATGTGGATATTTCCATCTTTCACAACTTGCCAACAATGGAAATGACTATTTCAATCACATGCCACTCGTATGAAGACAATTTACTACTTTTAAATTAAAAATGCATTTGTTTCAGAAGGAGTGGCTAACACATCCTTAGGTGGGGTCCCAGCTGAGCAGAGAATTGAGGTTCTCTTAAGCCTCTCCCTGGTTTCTGCAGAGTTGTTGATTTCAATAGTGTGTATAAGGATAAGAATTTAGAAGCTGGTACCTTGATGATGAGGTAACATATGCTTGGGAAGGTAACATTTTAATCGTCTACCTGCTGCTAATCATCTTACTTTTTAATTTGTCCAGGACCAGTTGAGGAAGAGAGGGTTGGTGTTCCCTGAAAATTCCCAACCATATTGATCTAATTTCTTCAACACCAGCAATTTCTCCAGTCTTAGTTTAGGTCTTTTTTTTTTCTTTTTCCAGTTTTGGCTAAACTGGAACTTGCCATTCAAAATGATTCTTAATCTTTATTTCACAGTCACTTTATTCATGCAATAAATGGCTTCTCCAAGCAGCACTAGCTAGTGAAAATCTGACTGAACTTCCATCAGCAATGAAAGGGTAATGCTGGCTACTGGCTATTGCCCCACTGAATGGCATACAAATGGATATGCATTAGCATTTCATTAAAAGTTTGGAAAGGCAGAGTAACAGCACAGTTCTGTTCTTTATGTTTGTTGAGATGTCTTTTTTTTTTTAAAGATTTATTTATTTATTCATGAAAGACACAGAGACACAGACAGAAGGAGAAGCAGGTTCCCTGAAGAAGTCCGAAGTGGGACTTGATTCTGGATCCTGGAATCGGGACCTGAGCCAAAGGCAGCCGCCCAACTGCTGAGCCATCCAGTGGTCCCTGTTGAGATGGCTTCCTAATTAATGGCCCTTGGGACTGAGAATCAAACCCCTTCTTTGGATAATAGGCAGGACTGACTCGACATCCAGGGCATTGGTAGAGGCAGAAGCCAGTACTTTGTGTATGCACGTGTGCACGTTAGCCTCTGAAGCCTGCTTATGGCCCACTCTCCCTGAGAACATCTGTGGCTCACCTGCCAAGATGAGATCATAGATTTCTACAATTAGTATCTTGGGTCTCCAGACACCAAAACTTTTTAGTTCTGACTTGAAAGCTTATCACTATAAAGATGGGGAAAAGAGCCACTCTCTGATAGTAAGGAGAAAAGACTTCTTGAAAGTCTCTTATGAACCAGAGCGATGGGTGAAAAGTAAGAAAAATGACACTGCCTGGATTTTTATACTTTGCAAAGCCAAGAGAGGGAATTTTCTGAAAGTCTTTAGCCAATAGTAAGTACTTTTAACCCAGCTCGACGTTTAAGCAAAGTCAACTTGGTTTGTCTCTAATTTAGGATAGAAAAGGTAAAAAAGGAATCAGTAAAAAATTAAACCCCAGGGACCCAAGGGAATTTTCTAGAAGCTCCTTATGTTTTGTTACTGTGTTCTCCATTCCAACCCTCTCTTTTCTAAACCATTTGACTCATGTCTGCCATGTTAATCTTTCTAAAATACTACTTTGTGTATGACATTTTCCTTGTTCAGGATTCCACGAGAGTGGCTTATGATCCCCAGAAGGAGACCAGAGTCAATAGCCTGGCTTTCAAAGGCCATCTTGTGCTGGTGCCTGCCCACCTGTGAGCTTCTTCCTCCACAGCTACAGCCAAAGCAAGCTCCCTGTTTCACCTGAGTATTCCACACACATTCTCACCTCTTTGTTTTTGTTTATGGATGTGGCGATGCTAGTGTATGTGACCGTTACTTAAGAAGCTCATTAAGGGGATCCCTGGGTGGCGCAGCGGTTTGGCGCCTGCCTTTGGCCCAGGGCGCTATCCTGGAGACCCGGGATCGAATCCCACATCAGGCTCCCAGGGCATGGAGCCTGCTTCTCCCTCTGCCTGTGTCTCTGCCTCTCTCTCTCTCTCTCTGTGACTATCATAAATAAATAAAAATTAAAAAAAAAAAAGAAAAAAAAAAAAGAAGCTCATTAAAAGGACCAGCACCACCTTCACCCTCTTCTTCCATGAGAGATGCCTCTTTATACCTAGCTCTGCTTGTGTAAGTCCTAGACTTCTTTGAAGCCTGGCTTCAGATTCACTAGCAGCCTGACTTAGATAAACAGATATAAAAGGAGAAAGGTATTCTAGGCAGGGAGGAAACAAGGCAAAAACTGGGAATTTTGGGAACCACCCGTGAAAATTTAGGTCTGTAGATTATATCTGAATGACTTAGCATATGTGGCTGTAGGAGGGAACTCCAACACTCTTTATTGGAAAGATGCCAGGTTTGAGGTTGCAGAGGGTTAAGTCTGAGTCTTCTTATCCTGGGGCTGGGCTAGCTTGGGCAAGTCACTTATTCTTCTGACATCTAGTTCATTCACTTGGAAAAAGTGGGCTCTGCCTTTATTTTAGGGAATAGATGTTACAACATGTGCAATGTGTGTAGCATGTAGTAGGTACTTAATAAATGTTGGTTCTCTTCTCTTTCATCGATTTGGGTAGTAGACACAGGATGAAAAGCCAGTTGTTGTGACATGGTGACAGATGCCACCAGGGTTTTCCCAGGTCTTCCATTTCCAGCTGCCAGCTCTTATATCCCTGTGCTTGAAGACTTTCTTTCTGAGGCATTTTTTTTTCCTGACCCATGTGGTAGATTGAAAACTCCAGGGAATTCCATTCTTTGGGGGCAGCTTTCAACCAATGACTAATGGAGACTGTTGCATAAACAGATTCCTCTTTCCTTGGGCATGATAACTTAGAGTCAAGTATTTTATATTGACTGCCAGAGTAACCCCATGGGACTGAACTTCAGACACCCATGGCCATAGCTGGCTTGACAATGCCCCTCATTAATTGGCTGCCTTCTCTCCCTTGTCTCATCCACTCCCTTGGTAGTATTTTATTCATCTTCCAAGTAAACTGCTTGCATTTGAATCCCCATTTCAGGGACTGCTTCTTCTGGAAGAATCCAAACTAAAAGAATCCTAGTCTATATTTCTTTTTACAACTCTTCCCAGTAGGGTTGGTCTAGCTGCTCCCAATTGTTTTATGGATCTGGGTAGCAGAATAAGTATATCATCTCAGTCCTCATAAGCCATGCTGTCACCGTGTAACATAAGAAATGTGACAGTGGCAATAACACGCTACATCTTAGTCACTCTAATGTGTAAACTAATACAACAGTCGGCACATTCCATGTCTCTGATATTAAATGATGACTGAATTATTGATAACTGGTCCCATATTCCCTTGAATCAAATATTAATATAGCAATATCTTGCATGTGGCGGCTGGATTCCTTTTTAATGATTTCATCACTCAGAAATCCAACCACGTTTTTCACCTCATAGAAGATGAATTGGGTGCATTCTGGAAAGACAACTTGAGGAGATGGAATGTTTTTAACATTGGCTGTTGTGTTCTATCACAGTTGACATACAGCAGGCTTTCCCTGGGACAAGTGTCAAACACCAAAGAAAGATTTCAATTGTCTGGGACTTTCATTTGGGTCTATTATAGAATTTGTTTTTGCTGACCTATTTCATCGTAGACTTCAAATGGGAGACATAACACAGGCACAGCAGCACTGGAATGGGCTTTCTGTCTACACTCTTCATATTCAGTATTTAGTTTCAAATATTTTGGTTTATGCAATCTCCCCCACCTCTGGAATCCTGTGGCATTCAGTCTGCACTGCTCTTATGGCACTTACATGTTCCTTGTTCCAATACATTTATTGGTGTATGTCTTGTTTCTCCTCCTGGATCATAGTCTCCTTGAGATGATGGAACTCAATATTGTTGAGAGAGACTCTTTTCTTAAGAGCTTTATATCTTACTCATCCTTGTATCCCAGAGCTAACTGAAGAATCCAGAATACTGGAAGTACTCCATAAATGCTTGTTGAATGGCCACTTTTGGCAATGAATATATGCAAAAGACCTACCATCACAGTAATTTTTGGGGGTGGAGATGTGCTTGCTTGGTTCATGTCCTCATTATCTCTCTTCTGGAATGGAGATATTCTTTTTTTTAAAAATTTTTTTCTCTCTCTCTTTTTAATAATAAATTTATTTTTTATTGGTGTTCAATTTGCCAACATACAGAATAACACCCAGTGCTCATCCTGTCAAGTGCCCCCCTCAGTGCCCGGAATGGAGATATTCTTTTTAAAGATTTCAAAAGGAAAGAAAAAAGATGTTAAGGCATCTGAGAAAACACTGTGGGAGATGTTAAAAGGAAGTGTTAGCTTTTATTAATTTTATTACTATTACTGGTACTCAGTGCCATACCTTGTTATATAACAAACATTTTTGGAACATTTATTGTAATCTGGACACTGTACTGAGTCTTTGTACTGGGATTTTCAGTTTTTAAAAACACTACCTTTCATTGCTCTGTGCTTCTAGGTAAAAATAAGTCATCAATGAACATAAATAAGGGTTTTAAAATTTTCTTCGCTAGTGTGTTGCTAAAACAGGAATCAGCTGGAGTTGCCATCCCCAAACAAATGTTATGCTTGTATTTTATGTAAAAAGTAAAATTTGAAAGATCTAACACTGACCCATTTCCAGATGTCAGGTACTGTGTTGTATGTGAATTAACTATGCCAAGCAGCTATTAACTATGTCAAATACTCGTAGAATCTTATGAATTATGTACCGTTATTGTTGTATTTTCCAGATAAGAAAACCTACCCGATGTTACACAGGAAGTGGTAGATTTGGGAAATGAACTCAGTCTTACTCCAAAGTCTGCTCTCCTAAAAACTGTGCAATACTGTTGCTTGGAGCTGATTTTTTCCCTTTTGACTTTGGCTCTTGGGAAGCTTAGAGAGAAAATTATCATTGAACTTTACTGTGGAGTTTACATTTACATTGAACCTAGACTTTTTTTTTTTTTTTTGTATTTGTTTTTCTTTTGATCTTATCTTTTTTTTTTAATATTTAAGATCTATTTATTATTTATTTTTACAAGTAGCAAAGTCCCTCCATTTTTTTTCCAGCTTAATATACATGGATATAAAAAGCTATTGATTTCACGCTGCCTCCCACCCCAACCCGAGTGGGGTACAGGAAGTTGTGAGCTCAGAGCAGCCTCCTGACGCCAAGGTGGTTTCCTCTTTACCTCGGACTTAACTCTGCGCTCTAATCAGTCATCCTCTTGCTGATTTCTTTTCAGTTTAAGAAAATCTATGAGTTTGTGAGCATTCTCCCCAGTAGACAGGTCTACAAAGTCCTTGGGAAGTCGGTAACTCAGATAGGGACTGGGTTGAACTGTCACTTCACTGTTTGTGCAACGGAAAGCTGGAGAATCCTGCTCAAGGGCATCTCCTTCACTAAAATCACCTTTTAAATTTCTTCCAGATATCAGCTCTTCCCAAGTAAACAGCAGTGAATCGGTTACTTCCCCAAACGGATTAAAATCAATCAGCCACACCTTCCCCCTACTGTCTCTATATATATCGAACACAAAGTCTTCATCTAAGAATTTGTACTGTATGTGTTTCTTGAAAAAGTCTTGTATGCATCTGCAAATCTCTTCAATTTTTCTGTTTGAAAATGAGAAACTTTCTATTTTTTTTTAAAATAGATCTTATTGCTCTTTATGTGGGGGAGCAGCAATGTCATCGACTCTAATACCACTTCCATCATTTATATATTTGGGTAGGAAAGCATCTGGAAATTCTAGAGCCACACTTTATTGGGAAATGATGCTCTGGATACAAGAATTGACTTCTTCTAGTTCACATACTAGTGAGTGATCATCCTTGGCAAAAATCTAGCTCCCCTGACTTGTGGTCCAATGTTTTTTCTACCATACCATATTGTTGAACGTTACTCCTGCTTATTTACCACTAGTACCAATTTCTAATTCATTCCCTTTTTAAAAATTTTTTAGAAGATGTATTTATTTAAAAATTTTTTTTTATTGGAGTTCAATTTGCCAACATTTAACATAACACCCAGTGCTCATCCTGCCAGTGCCCCTTCAGTGCCCATCACCCAGTCACCCCAACTCCCCGCCCACCTCCCTTTCCACTACCTCTTGTTCATTTCCCAGAGTTAGGTGTCTCTCATGTTTTGTCACCCTCACTGATATTTTCACTCATTTTTTCTCCTTTCCCTTTATTCCCTTTCA
Source organism: Vulpes vulpes (assembly GCF_048418805.1). Classification (NCBI taxonomy): domain Eukaryota; kingdom Metazoa; phylum Chordata; class Mammalia; order Carnivora; family Canidae; genus Vulpes; species Vulpes vulpes. The sequence goes on along the minus strand of NC_132792.1, from coordinate 13,486,478 downwards.
CTAATTTTTCTATTCCCCAAATGAATGAGACCATATAATGTTTGTCCTTTTCTGATTGACTTATTTCACTCAGCATAATCTCATTCATTTCTTGTGTTGTCTTTCTAGAATATATTTAATCTTTCTCTCTTTCATTTTCAGAAAAAATGTAATATATTAGGAAAAATATGGTCCCAGGAGTTAGAGAGCCTTGTGACCCTAAACAAATTACTTAACTTCTATGGGCTTTAGTTTCCTAATCTATAATGATAAATGCTCTAATGCCTGGCTGTGTTCTGTATATGGATATAAATACTGACATTTGTAATTTATTTAAATGCAACTTATTAAATTCAGATATCTAAGAATCAAAAGTTTGAAAACCAACTTTAATGAGTATTAACATTATTGATTTGAAGTGTGATTAATTAAATGCTCTCAAATAATTAATTGTAACTTCAAATTTAGTATAATTTATTCTTTTAAACACAGCACACATATTAAACTGTAGGCAAAACATATGGAATTATTATAAAACGTATTAGTATGTATGCACTCGAACCTATTCTAAGATGTCACCATTGTGGTTTCAATTCATTTCTTCATCAATTCTATATTTGGGTTTATATTTTTAAGATTTATTTCCTTAGCTGGGATCTTTCTAGATTTTCAACAATAATATTTTGACACCTACTCAGGGAAGCAGTGATCTTACCAGACTCAAAAAAAAAAAAAGAATATCTTCAAGCTTTCAGTACCCAGGTTTTAGATTAATTGGCTCTTACTCCAGGCACAAGGATTTCTGCCTTGCCACAACTCTTCAAACACAAGTCACTAATCAGTAAAAATAAACTATGCTTATATGGCCTTTTAGGTTCACACCTTCCATATTTATGACCTGGTATTTCCCCCACAAAATTATGTCCATGTTTTTCTTTTTAAGGAATTTATTTTCTTTTTAAATGCTTTCTACTTTATTGGTATATGACTAATGTACAGAAATGCATCCAGCTTAATGGTACAGTTTGATGAATTTTCACAAATGCATATACTAAATGACCAAACCATTATCAATACATAAGATACATAGAATATTTCCATCACTACCCAGAAGTTCCCCTGTGGCCTTTGTTGGTGAGTCCTCAGCATGACCCTAGACCTGAAACCCTACTGATCTGGTGGTTACAAATAAAGTAACTATGCATATTAGTGTTAAGATCTTGAATGTATTAAAATGAATAAGTAGTTCATATTTTTGATGCTATTGTGGATGATATATTTTAAAATTTCATTTTCCAGTTGTTTATTGATAGTATATAGCAATCAACTGATTTTTTCAATATATTAACATTTTATCTTGTCACCTTGCTCATTTTATTTTCTAGTGGCTTATTAGAAATGATAAGCCTAGAAAGTTTCCCTAGGATTTTTCATTTTTCACATAATTATCTTTTCTGTTCATGAAGACAATTTTCTTTCTTTCTTTCCAATCTGTATACCCCATTCTCCCTCTTTTTCTTGCCTTATTGAAATGGCTAGGATCTCTAGTACAATGTGGAACAGAACTGTTGAGAGTAGAAATTCTTGTCTTTTTGACTGTGTGTTGCCTTTCACCATTAAATACGATGTTCAGTCTTTCACCACTAAATGTGATGTTAGTGGTTGGCTTTATTGTTGACATTCTTCATAAGGTTGAGGAGTTTTCTTGTATTCCTACTTTGCTGAATGTTTTTGTTTTATAATTATGAGTGTTAAAGTTTGTCAGATGTATTTTATGCATATATGAAAATGAAATAAACATAAAATCTTTCTCTTTTATTATCTTTATATTAGAATGTTTAGGCATTTACATTTTATGCAATTATTAAAATAGTTGGGCTTAAATCCACTCCTTGCTATTTGTCGATGCATGTACTATCTGTTCTCTATTCCTTTTCATTCTTCTTTTGACCTTTAAGTATGTTTTAGAATTTTATTTTATTTTCACCATTGACTTATTAGCTTTATCTCTATTTTATTTTGTAAGGATTGCTCTAGGGTTTACAATATACAGTGTTCACTTACCATAGTCTATCTTCATGTGACATAACACCAATTCACAGGTAACATATATAAATTATAACTGTATTTTCTTTTCTTTTCTTTTTTTTAAGATTTTATTTATTTATTCATTAGAGACACAGAGAGAGAGAGAGAGAGAGAATGGCAGAGACACAGGCCGAGGGAGAAGCAGGCTCTGTGCGGGCAGCCCGACGTGGGACACCGGGTGTCTAGGATCACGCCTTGGGCTGAAGGCGGCGCTAAACTGCTGAGCCACCTGGGTTGCCCTATAACTGTATTTTCAAATTCATCCTCCCATCTTTTGTACTATTGTTATCACACATCTTACTTGTACATATATTGTAAGTCCCATACTGATTTGTTATGCTTGTGTTAATTCGTCCATGATATTTTAAAGATTTTGAAACTTGAGAAATTGTCTTTTATATTTATTCACATATTTACCCTTTCTGGAGCTCTTATTTCTTGTAAATCCAAATTCATATCTAGTGTCTTCTTTTCTTTATAACTTTGGAACGTATTTTGAGCCACCTTGGTACTTGGTAATTGTATAAAATTTCTAGGAGGTTTTGCCCCACTTGCTTTTTTTTTTTTTTTTTTTTACTTTCTCCACTAACAGAGACAACAATAGCACCTGTTGAAAAATTTTAATAGACATATCCTGAATAGAAAAGAAATGAAATACTCATATATATCTATACTCTAAACTTCCTTTAAAAATACCTTATTGTATTCATCATTATTTCATTTTATACCTGTAATTTCTTATAATTTATGTTTAATTTCCTCTTTGGAGTATTATTACAAGCTAACATGCTTTTATAGGTACACTTTGTTTCAATTAACCATTAAGATTATAATAATTATTTTTGATGCTGAAATTTTCACAGTGTGGTGGTGCTAGACCCTTAAATTAAAATCTTTTGTCCTTTTAAGCAGTGTTCCATAATGACTTTTAAACTCCACCACATTTTTTTCTGTTATATGTAATAAACCTGTAATGTGGGGTGAATAGGATTATTTTTTTTGTAACTGTTTGAATATAATATTAGGTGTTTTTAAGAGTTAAATATACTCCTATTACTATGACTGTGACTCATTACTTTCTTTCCCCTCCTATTTTTTTTTTTATGATGGTGCAGGTTATATTTTGTTTGATGCTTTCCCACCCTCCCAATCTCCATTTGTTTTCCCCCCACTTTCTGCTCCACTTTGTGTATGCTGGAGACTGATTTATCTAGATTATATTAAGGTCTCCATCATCCTCTGGCTCATGTTTTACCTAACTGATGAAAGACACAAGGAGATTGGAGAGTTTGGAATGTTTGGGGAGAAAAAGTTTGGTGTATTTGCATTCCTGCCTCCTCCATATTTCAGTGTTGCAATTTGGATAATGGCTGGATCCCTCTACACTACAGTTTCTGCATAGTGTTTTCTTCTCCATCCTTTCAGGTCTCACCAGACTGCAGTGACATTATTTTGTCCTATTATCCCTTCAGCCAAAGGGGCCGTGATAGCATATTGCTGTGGCTAGTGTCTGAGTGCCTCCATATCATTAGATGGTCCTCGTAAGTCTATCAATGGTCATCAATTCTCTTTTATTAAATCGTGTTGAGTGGAATCTCTGTTGGGATCCTAACTGACACAGCAATTATTACAAAATCCCCATGTTCCCATTGTCAAAACTTCAGCTGGCAGTTAGAGCAAAGAGGGCTGGCTCTCATGTCATCTGATAGGCTTGATAAATGTGGTGGTGGGGATGCATGCTCTCTTTTCTACTATTACAAATGTTAGAGTTACAATGAGTGTGACCCTGAAGTAGGATGAACTTTAATACATCTAATAACCTGTTTCTGACTATCAACCTAATCACTCTGATTCTGAAACAAACAAGATTAAAAACACAGGATTCTCTCAGTGTCAGACTCCTCTGGAACCCTGTGGAACTCCTCTAGAACCTTATTACTTTTCAGCTCTTCATATCAGTTATTATATTACCTCTTCAGGTAGGAAAGCAGAAAGTCATTAAGATCTCATAGGTTGAAGAGAAGGGATAAAGAGTCTCTAAGATGAGAGTTTCAGGACAATCTAATAAAACATTTAGTTGGGTTTATTTTCAAAACAGTATCATCAAATGAACCACACTACTCCCATCTGTTACTTACCCCCCCACCCCTGTTTTTTATGTCCAAGTTCAAATTCCTTCCATAGAGGTGGTAGCTTCTCCCCTCTTTATCCTGGTTTTGTCATTCTCTTTGGAATGTGACAACTGTGAATTATTTGGCCCCTCTACAAATAGGAAGGTAATGTCCCCTTCCACACCAGAGTTCTCATTATTGTTTCCCTATTATCCTGCATTTTGGTTCAGATCTGACCGTTACAGAATGCATGAAGATAGGAATTTGATAATTTTTTTTTCTGAAAATGTTTACCAAAGTGAGTGACCAGAGCTTATCCTTTTCAGTTTCCCAAGGATGGGTCTGGGGGAAAACTAGCTTAGCCTTCTATGAGGGCACAGGAGCTTATGTCTCTAACTTTTGTAGAATGTTTGTGGTAGAGTGTGAGAGGTGTGGGTAAAGTTCTCTTGGAGGGTTGTCATGGGGTTCCTCCTTAAGGCCTATCTGTGTGTTCTAAACATTCAAGCTTCCAGGGAGTGGAATGGCTGTGACCATAAGAATCTTACCTTTTAAGCATATGATGATGGTCTGTTACACTGATGGCCACCATTGACCCATACTTTCTTGTATCCATGCCCTTGACTAGTGTTCCCTTGAATGTGGACTAACCTGGTGACTTCCTTCAACCAAGAGACATGGGAAGTGCTGGTATGCAAGTTCTTGGCCTAGGTCTTTCTTGGGAGCCATCAGCTACCATGTAAGAAATCTGTTTATTCTGCTGGAGAGATCATATGCAGAAGCCACATGGAGAAGGTCCAAAAAAGGGAAGAAGCATTGAGAATAGATGGGACAGGCAAGGGGAAAGAGCCTAACCATCCCAGGGTCTCCAGCCGAGCCGAGCCTCAGAAAGATCCATTAAATGAAATCAATCACACAAATGTCTCCCTAGCTAGATGAGCAAAAGAACCACATAGCTGAGCCCTGACCGAGACATGTAAACATTCAGCATGCTACCAAGTGTACAAGGGTACAGAGCGGAACCACACACTGTGTCCTGCAGCCATAAATGTGAACTCTCTTTTGGATATATTTTCCACCTTCCTTCTCCTGGCTAAGTTCTTTCCTTTCTGATTACTCAGGAAAGCATCTCTAAGCATATCCTAAAGTCTGGATGCAAGACCATAAACCCAGAGAGAGACTAGGATCCCCTCTTCTTCTTAAGGTTCCTCTGTTAAGTTCTAGTTTCCTGTTTGAGCATTTTACTTTCATACTTACCGTACCAAAAGACAATAACACATTCATTCCAATCTAAGGAATGGTGTAAGATTACATTTTGTTGCTCCCTCTTCCTCAGAGCAGGCAGTCATCCCTACAGATGACAGCACATAAGATCCTAACATACGCTGGGCAAGTTCAGACCTCAAGTTTGCTGGCAACAGCCATTAGTACTGTTTGCTGGGGATTCTTGTTTTTCCAGTTCTGAGCATAACCTAGGATTACACATCCTGTGGGCAGATGAGACTGTGAGCTAGAATGGAGGTGATGCTCGTTACTTCCAGATGGAGCTTTTCAATGCAGATGCAAGGCCATCCAGAACTCTCTTGTCTCTGCCAGGGTTGGTATTGGTGGCGCTGCCTCAGCAAAGATTCTAGAGTAAGGTGATGTGGAGAAGACCTTTCTTGCAGACCCTCAATAGACGTGCAGTATGAGCAATATGTTATTTTTTTAACCACTGATATTTTTTATCCGCTGATATTTTGGAGTTATTTGTAATTGAAGCGCATTGTATCTCATCCTGATTGGTTTATTTATTGGTATAAGAAAAAGCACCTGCTACAGAACCCCTACTTGTTCTTTCTCATTTTTATCTTCGTACTTAAAACCTTCCTTAGTGGAAAACATGCAGGTTACCTTTCTGGTGTCTGTTTTTCTAAATTAGTTCTGAAATGTAAAACAGGCCAAAACTCCTAAGCTAACATTTGGGGTTTTTTTTCTTCAAAAATTCCCCATTCTATTTTCTTGCATCTCTCTTATTGTTTATGTTTAAACACTCTAGACTCCAGCCAAATTGGACTGTTCCCTGTTTGCCACACACATCCAGCATATCCTTTCTTCTGGGCATAGCATAGTGAGTCAGAGAAGCTGCTCAAGAGTCAGACAAATTAGGCTCAAGTTCTAGCTTCAGCTCTCACTGTGTGACCGTGAGCAGGTCATTTATTCCATCAGAGATGTTTTTTTCCTCTGTTAGCAGGAGATATACTATCTTCCTTGCAGTATTAGGGTGGGGATTAATAAGAAAATGTTTGAGAAGTGGTCAGCACAACACTTGGCTCATCATAGGCCTTCATCAAGACCTGGAAGTTTAGCTATGCTTTCACGCATTCCTTCTAGATGGATCCCCTAACAGTGGCTCTAACTTTAGTCTTTTAAGGATAGTTTAAATGCTTTGCCAGGCCATTTCTGTGTTTTTATTTTAAGCCCTCAATTCCTTCTTTACTACAGCAACTACCTATCACCTCATATCTTCTGAAATCCTAAGGTAATTATTGGTATCTTTTCTAGTTTGCAATTATAATCTTATGCTTTAATGTTTTATACATATGTCCTTTGTCATGTGTTTGATTTTAAGTTTCTTGAGGGTAAATTCCATGTCTGTTTCTCAATTTTGTATGGACCACAACATCCAGTCCTTGTCCTAAAAACCATTCTAAGTAGTAACTCCATAAAGATTTTTTGAGTGAGTGATGAATGAAAAGTAACCACATTTGCCCTGGGCCCCACTGTGGCCATTTCTCCTTTTTCTAGGTCCTTGGTTTCTGCTGAATATCTCATTGTTCACAAGAGGGACAAGGAGAAAGAGGCAAACTCTAGAGTATTTACTGAGTAGGATACATTACAAACATTGTCTTGCTGAATTTTCATTTCAGCTTTTTGTGGTAGATTATTTGTTAAGCCACACATCCAGGGCCACACAGGTGGTAATTGGATATGCTGACTTCTAGAAGCCATGCTGTTTTCATTATATGGTATTTGTTTTTGAATCAGACCTTGCAACAATTTTTAAAACTTTTTCTCAAGCCCTCAGGCCAACTTATTTTCTGTTCTGGCTCTATTAAATGGGATATAGTTTTTTTTTTTAAATATGTGGTTCTTAAACACAATGTGATTTATTCTTTTAGACCCTGACAGAGCTTTAGTGATTGAAACAGACAGAATGAAAGCTCGTGGCAGATTAATTCCAAATGAGGGTGTAGCAGTCTTGGAATAATCTTAGAGTCAACTGGAAAGTAGGTTTTACTTACACAAACTCCTCCCTAGAACCCCATGAAGAACCCTGCAAGTTAAGCATAGTCTGAGAGAGGTAATTTCTTCTAGACTCTGTGCCCATAAGCAGAAAGTGAAGAACTCAGCTGAATTTGAGGAGACATAAGACAATGTCATTGTATTTGTATGGAGGAAAGGAGAAAGGGCTTCTCCACTGGTATGGTCTCCTACATTAATACATCTCTTGATAACTAGTAGATGCAGTTGGAATGTCTTGAACAAATGTGAGGAAAGGCTGTGGGAGATTGTGAGAGATGGATTGTTAGGAAAGGGCAGTCCCACCTTATTGTCCTTGGCCAGAAAGTATTGTTCATTGATTTTAGTACCTGGCACATTTTGAGCTTATCTCAGCTCATATTAGCTATACTAGGATGCTAATTGGAAAGGAATGCATTATTTTCTCTGACTTAAATCCAACCTTCCCTCCCACATGGGGTTCTATGATCCTCTGGTCAAGATTTGGTTCTAGATTATCCCCCAGGACTTACACAACACTGTTTTGCCTCTTGTTCCTGCTTCATGTTGTGGGTGGGCTCTTGTCAATCCAGGTTTGACCTCATTTCCTCTACAAATGGGCAAACTTTCCTAGCCACTGGAATTTCTGAGCCATACATGAGAGAATCCCCAGGCAGATTTGATCTCTTATTCCTATTTCTCATCACCAAGGAGATACTTTTATGTAGAAGTTTCTTATTATTTCAACCTCTTGAGTTAGTTGCTTATGCATTTGTTGCTCTCACCTGATAGTTTGACTAATCCTTATCATATCTCCTAAGGTTACACTACATAGATATAGCTATCTATGTACACTTATAGATGGGTAGATAGGTAGATGGATAGATATGTAGACATCACACACATGCAGCATACATGTATATATGTGTATACATATATACACATATGGGTGTAAATATATCTGTGATGTTCATATATCAATACACCTTTGTTGAATTATGTTGAATTTATGGAAACAACTCACTTGTCTAGTCTAATTATAGTAATTCTTATATAATGCTGCCTGCCAGAAATTCTTCCAAGGACTTTTCATACATTAACACTTTCAATGCTCAAACCTAACTTATAAGGGTAATGCTATTATTTTCATCCCCATTCTCTAGCTGATGAACAAAAGTCACAGAGCAGTTAAGTCGTTTGTCTAAGGTCACACAAACCCAAACCAGGAAGTCTCTCTCCAGAGTCTGTGCTGTTTACCTCTAAGCTGTGTTGCCTATCCATGTTACACTAATGGAAGGGAAGAGAAGTTAATCACACGTGGGCAGAGAATTTTTAAAATTTTTGTTACTACTGGCTATACAAATCACATCTTCACAAGTATACAGTTTATTTGTCCATTCATTCATTGTCTCATTTATTCATTTATGTCATTCAATGAATGTTAGTTGAGTGTTTACTGGTATGTTTGTATATGCGGAGTACTTCGTATGTGTGTGACTGTGTGAGAAGCAGATATCTTATCTCTGTTCCTGAGTCATGAACTTATTGTTTATTTAGGGGAAACCCAAATCCTGCTTTGGATCTATCCTTCATTCTTTTATCCTTTGGTATTTTAGGAATTGGAGAAATAGAGGCAAGCGGGAAGGAAGAAACCATGAATGATTGGTCTCAGAAAATCCTCTTACATAGTTGAATATTGCATTGAAGGTAACAATCAGCCATGCTAGCTTCCTTTTCTTGTTTGACCTGCCATACTCAACCCCTATAATTGTTTGCTTTATGTAGCTCATAACCACCCCCGCCCCCCAGCCACTTCTTGCTGAACCAGAGAAAGACTTATAGCCCAGAGTGAATCATTGTACAACTGCATGAAGAGACGCTGGTTCAGTATATTAAAGGCGCTTAACTGGCTGTCATGTAAAGTTCAGCATCAGGTATGGGACTGGCTCTTGATTAGAGAGGATGGAATGACACTGACACCAATGAGAAGTGGAACTCAAAGAGACAAATTTGCCTCTGAGAAACAGAAAGAGTAGCTGACATTTCTAACTTCTAGCTCCAGCCCTGTGAAATCCATCTGTGTTTGTTTAAGTCTTGAGTTTTCTGTGAGGTTCCTTGTTACATTTTCCCATGAAAAGCCTCAGGTGCTTTCAAAATAGTTTCAGTAGATTTCTTCTCCTCCCTTCCTCCCCAACCCCCAACACAGAATGACTCTTGACTTGGACAGGAAATGACTCTTCCTGCTTTCAATGAGGAAAGTTTCAGAAATAAGACTCTCTAGTCCAAGAATTATGGGGTTGATTCCATGTCATCATTGGCTCTGGGTGTCATTAGGCCTCTAATTCTCTGCTATAAAAATATAGATCATCCCATAATCTTTGCCTCCTCTTTACTTCTGAGCACTGTGTAGTGACATCGGACAGTGACCCTGAAGAATGGAAAGAATGAGAACAATATTGAGAAGGGCTAGTCCCTCAAACTGAGCTCCAATGACTGTGGTTTCAGTTATGAGGCAGGACATGCCAGTTTTGCTCATTGGTTGCTGGAGTGCTGCTGTGTTTTGGATGCATCTCAATTCTGCTCAGGGCTAAGATATTGAGTATCCCCAGAATCAATGTAAACAACCAGGTAAATCAATATAAACAATTACAATAGGTAGAAGGATAAATAGAAGTCCTAAAAATAGCAGGTGAAGTCACCCTTACTTGGTGGTGGGCTTTGGAAATTTCTTTACTCTCATCTATCTGTTGATGCACAGAAGAATATTAAGGTTGTGGGGGTCACCTATCTACCAGGTTGCCCTCAATTTTCTTTTCTGTCAAGTGGGGAGATGGGTAATAGATTAGATGAGCTGTTGGGGTCCTTCCAACACTGTGGTTGAGCATGAGTGGCATAGCAAAGTCAGAGGTTTAAGTATCCAAAGAGATGTTATTCAACAGATTTTTCTGCATAATACACACTGAAGGGGGCCAGTTAATGATAGTGTGTAAGTGGTTGTTATGGGTTGAGTGATGAGGAAGTTCAGTTCGTGTTCTTGGAAAAAATTCATTGTGTCATTCCCAGGATGGATTTTCAAGCAAAATGAAATTTCCACTGTACATGCAGCCAAGTGTAGGAAACTGCCAGGAGAGATTAAGATTAAAGCCTATGGGGGCAGGGTGAGGGGAGTAGGGTTTTAATTAAATGAAACAATGGTTATAAAGCTCTTACCTAGTGCTTTTCATGTAGCAGGTACTTGGGTACCTTTACTCTCTTCTTCCCGTTTTCATCCATCTTTTACTTTCCAACACTCTGCTTCTTAAGATTCATATAACCACATGCTGGGTCATTTAATTTGCCTCCCTAGGAAACTAGCAAAACTCATTCCCAGTTGAATTAAATTCATTCCTAGTGCCAAGAAAGGACAGTGAGAGAGGATAAAGGGAATTCTGGGGTGGAATGATTCAACCACTTGCAGAGGCAGGGTTCATTATGGGTAAAATGCTTTTTGGCCGACCATGGAAATGGAATGCACATGGGATGTTTTGAGGACGAGATGAAAAGCAAGGTAGATGAAAAAGATGTGAAAAGCCAGTCCAAGCTAGGATGAAATTTAGTTAGGGATGTTCTTACAGTAGAGTCAACTTCATGGTGTCACACGTTTAGGAGTCTAGGAGATATTACTACAATAAAATATCGTAGCGCAAAATAATGAAAAAACACTTTATGAGAACCATGGCTTAGCATATCATTCAGTAAATACATAAAGATAACTTCTGCATTTCAGAGCATACTCTACTTGAAGGAGGGTGTGGAGTGGGGCCCAGATTTGGAGCCCAAAGGAGAAATTACAATGGGGATAATGAAGAGTGAAGGGGGAAAGTTTGCATGGCTCTGACCTCTTTCCTCTCCCTGGCAACCTGCAGCCATCCATGTGTTGCAATGAAATTAAATAGGAAACCAGCTTCTTGGGGCATCGAGAACTCCACTTGTGAAAGCCCTATGGTTACAAATTTGATTTTGATGTTTACAAAGAACTGAGGTCCTATTCTTGGTGCCACATGGATGAGAACTCATAAAAAACACAAAGCAAACCAAAGGCACAAAGCTCTTCTATGCATAAAGCCTTACAGTTTCTCCAGTGTTCCACCCTCTGAATCCTACTTAGAGCTTAAAATAACTTTGCAAGGCAGGAATTAATTTCACTATATTTAGGTGAGGAAACTAAGGCTCAGACTTTAAGTGATTTTCCCAAGCTATCTGGCAAAGTAGGAAGTTCAAATTTCCACCACTAAACTCCGTTTTCTTTCCCACAACACCCGCCTCTATTGATTAGAATTTGTCCAGGGGCTCTAAGGCTTACACTTACTGTGAAAATCATTATATTGAGAAAATTTAGTTTGTCCTGTACCCAGCTGCTGTTCTCATTTTCTGCCACCAGGCTAATCCAGTTGTGTAATGATCTATCTCAGTAGTTTTCCAACTTTAGGATGCAAAAGAACCACTGAACATCTTTTAAAAATGTAGATTAATGGGTTCCATCTCCAGAAATCCTGACACAATAGATCTGGGGAAGGGCCAAGAATAAGCATCTTATGAGCACCCAGAGTGATTCTGTTTCCTGTGAGGGACCACACTTTGAAAACACAGTTCTGATTATGTTTTTATTTTCTGCTGCAATCATAAACAGAGATCTAGATCATTTGCTTTCCACTTGTTTCTGTCTTTGGATTCATAATGTTTTATCATCCCTGTATTATCCCATGTGTCAATATTCCCACCAGGTTCTTCCTGGAATTATGACTCTCCCGCTGAATTCTGTAGCTTTTTCATAACTAGATGTGATTTCAGTTTTCTTAGTCTCATTTGTCCCAGACACTCCTGTCGTGTATGGCTCAGATTTCACATAGGATGGTGACATAGATCTATGAAATCTTTTATCAATTATAATTTTTCTAGCTTGAGTAGCTTTGAGTTTGGTGTAATAAGAAATGTCAAGAATTTAGAGTTAAAAATATTTTCATTCACTGTTCCACCAACCGTAGAGATGTGATTCTAGTAATTTACTTAACTTCTGAGAGTCTTGGTTTCCTCATCTTTGTCATGAGGATAATGACATCTACTCCCAGATTTATTATGAAAATTAAATAAGATAATATGTGTTGATTTTATAAATTACCGTGACTATAGAAATGCCTGTTGGTTTCTTTTTTTTTTCTTTTAAGAAAAGATTTTTATTTATTCATGTGTGTGTGTGTGTGTGTGAGAGAGAGAGAGAGAGAGAGAGAGAGAGAGAGAGAGAGAGAATGAGTAGGGAGCAGAGGAGTAGAGGGAGAATAAGACTCCCTACTGAGCAGGGATCCCCATGCAGGACTGGATCCCAGGACTCTGAAATCATGACCTGAGCCAAAGGGAGACACTTAAGCAACTGATCCACCTGAGTACCCTAAAATCCCTGTTGACTTTATCAGTATTGGCTCCAGACTAGAGTATTACCACTGACTGTTTTCTAAAGGGTTTTGGGTTAAAACAAAGCTGGATTGCAGAGACTGGATTCATCCAACCAACTGGGCTTAGCCTCATTCCTGGGGATTTGTGCATGAACCCCATGAATGGATGGTTTTTAGAACAGATGAGCAAAGAGACATCAAAGAGACCAGCATGGCATCCACTCCCCTAAGCCTGCTGTGAGTACCATGCATAGTCCTTATGTGGAGACCAGGCAGTGTGTCACACATGAAGAGAATGCACAACCCAGAGTTTCAGAGATGGCCATCCCGGTTTGTGCACTGAGGTTAGTGTGCATGTTAACGCTGTGAAGGCTGAGAAGAACACAGCACTATTGGTTACCATAAGGTCCAGGCTTGGGAACAACAGATGTCCCAGGAAGAAGAGCAGACTTGGTTCTCGTAAGGTGGTGTTAGCCACAGTAGCAGCAGAGCTGCTGCCTTAGAAAGGCTGTGGGTGAAGAATGTCCTTGAGGGGACAGAAGGGGAAGAATGGTAAGCCTGCATGGATCACCTCTGGGAACCCAGAAAATAACTGGGGTGACCTGGAGAGGGATGCACAGTGCTTAGCTATGGGGTTTGTGCAGATGGAGCTTATCCAGGCTCAGTCAGCCTTGGATTTTCCTTACTGTCAGTTGTCTGTCAAGTACATCACCTCCTATATGCTGTTGAGACTCCAAAATCTATACCTCTAGTTGAAGCTTACCATCAAGCTCCAAAACCACATACAGCATGCCTGCTAACAGCTCCCCTTGATGCACTGGAGCACTTCACATTCAACACGTCTCCCAAAGCATCATCAGTCAACAACCCCGATGCTGCTCTTGTATTCCTTAGGTCATTGTGCGGTCCCACTCAGCAATACCAGGCAGCTCACTTTTCTTTTTGTCACCATTTTTATTCAGTCTATCATCAAGCCCTGCCAATTATACTCCAAAATATTCATGATTCAGTCTATTTTTCTCCATCCCACAGTTATCATTGTGGTTCAAGATATCATATCTTTCAACGGAACTTCTCATTAGCATGCTATTTGGCTTCCCCACATCCATTCCTGCCATCCCCACACCCATTCTATTTTGAATAGCTGCCAGCAGGATCTTTGAAACAGACAAATCTTATTGTGTCATTCCCCAGCTTAGATCCTTGTTCCTGAGGGGAGGACTACACACCTTGATGTGGCTGTGTAGCCACGCATGCGGGGACCGGGCAGACTCTTTCCCAGGCTCTGTCTCCTCCCATCTGCAGGGTCTTCCCTACACTGTGGAGATGCCCAACTCATTCCCACCTCTGGGGCTTCTCACCTGTGTTTTTACTGATGCCAGAGACTCTTTTCCTTCTTCTTTCTCCAGTTCGTACCTTGTTTTACAGACCAGTAGAGAACCCTGATGAGGTGGGGTTTTTTTAGATTTATTTATTTATTTATTTATTTATTTATTTATTTACTTATTTATGAGAGACACACAGAGAGAGACAGAGAGAGAAGCAGGCTCCCTGCAGGGACCCCGATGTGAGACTCAATCCCAGAACTCCAGGATCACGCCCTGAGTCGAAGGCAGATGCTCAATTGCTGAGCCATCCGGGCATCCCGAGGTGTTCTTTTTTAAATAATTTTTTTACTTGAGTGTAGTTGACATGCAATGTTACATTACTTTCAGGTGTACAACAGAGTGACTCAACATTTCTTTACGTATGCTGTGCTCCCCACAAAGGTAGCTACCATCTGTCACCATACAACACTATGACAGTACATTGACTATATTCCCTCTGCTGATGAGGCACTAAAAACAAAACAAAAAGCCCTTATCTCTGCTATATTCCCTTAGCACCTTGTACTTACCTCCCCATCAAGCGGCATACCATATTTGTTTGTACTTTTCTCTAATGTGTGACCTCTCCTGGGGAGGGAATGTGTCTGTTGCATTCACTTTCCTGTCACGAGTGCCTAGCACAGATGACACAGTACCTAGCAGACACTCAGTAAACAGTCACTCCGTGATTGCACAAATATGAAATCCTGAGACCATTTCTTTCCAAGTGTGTCATAGAAATCTCATGTTCAGCAGGACTCTACCCAGTGGCTTGTCAAACCTTCATGGTAATGGGCCAGACTGACACACGTGCCAGGCATCTAGGATTGTAAACTAAACAGCCACAATTCTTTTTTCCCTCTGAAAGTAATTACTGGTTGCTAAATATTCAAACATGCATTGAAAAAGCAGCTCATTACATTATGTTACGAAATAAATTACTATTTCTAATTGCTTCTAGTAGTTAATTACTTCTAATTATTAGTCTGAGTAATAAATTACTGCTTCTGATTATGTTGTGGGCACAGTTGGAGCATTCAAAAATGCAATTTTCATGGTTGTTTACATCAGAACATGTTTACTGAATTATAGAGCCATAATTACCCCGAATAACTGGTAGCAAAAAATAATAAACATTTGATAAATTCAGTCGAAATATGTCATTTCTTTGTCAGCTTATTTAAGAGATCAAGCATTCAAATGAAACAACCATGCTTGACTTTTCCAGTCTCTTCAGGGGGTAACAATATGTTAAAATCAGGAGTTTTGTTTTGTTTTGGTTGGATAAGAACTAAATTAGAATTACTTTTGTTATTTAAAACAATAAAGAAAATGATTAGACTTCTAATACTGTTAAAAATTAGGTCACACAACCAGCATACAACTCATAAAAAGACATAAATTATGCCTAGTTAAAGGGAAATCGTAAGAAATAGTAAAACCTCCAGAATTATTTTATTGAGTTATGACATATCTAACATACATTAATCTTAGGTGTAGAACTTTAAGATTTTCAAACCCATGGTTTGAATCTGTCACTTCATTTACCTGTTTGTCAGGTCAATGACAGTAGCAGGTAAACTATGGCAAGCTGTTGGCTGACTTTCTTTTTATTCCTCCAACTATATGCTACAACCACATATCGGTATTTCTCTCCCATGTGGTTCTGTTGTCATTCCCTTTATATCAGACAAGCTCTTAACATGTCGTCAAGATCTTAATTTCCTGGGGCTGCCCTTGGGTCCTTCCTTCCCCTTGACTGTGGGTGAGACTATGACTTGCTTCTAACCAGTCACATGCTGAAATGACTAGCTACATATGACTACCTGGATATGACAATGTGATGAATTACATAAGATCGTAGGATCTGTCTTGTTGGAATCTCTTTGTCTCCATTGCTGGCTTGGAAGAAGCAAGCTTGTAAGCAGCGAAACCCCGTGGGGCAAGGATCTCTGAACAGCTTCTGGGAGCCGAGGGTGGTCCTCAGCCAACAATCAGCAAGAAACTCCAATTCCCAGTCCTACCACAACAAGGAACAGAGTTGTGCCAACAGGCTACATGAGCTTGCAAACAGATCCTTCCCAGTCAGGCTTCAGGCGAGATGGTAGCCTTGGCTGATACTTGCATTCTTGACAGACCCTGAACAGATCTCTCAGTAGAGCTGTGCCTGGACTCCTGGCTCGCAGATATTGTGACATAACGAATGTGTGTTATTGTAGCTGCTAAAAATGTGGGTGATGCTGAAATTTAGAAGTGCCTGCATTTTCTCTCCCTATGGACACTAATAATCAGAGAAGCCTACAAGACGGATCTTCACACCAAGGTTATTAAAATTTGCCGGCATCACAGATCTCAATGTTCATCTATCATTGAGAAAATTGAGCATAGAACATGGGACAGAAGACCTCTTAAGTTGAACCATGAGAAATTGCCTGAATGGCATTTGGAATGTCAGAAATGTCACAGATTTAAGCTCTTCTTGATTGTTCCACTGAGAGCAATTTAGCTTTGAGTCACTCACTTTATTTCATGGCTCCCTTTCTCTTTACCAATCAGATCAGGAATAATAATAACTAAGATGTGTTCACATTTTACCTACTTTATCTCACTCTGTCCTCATAATCACCAAGAGAAGTATTAACTGTCCCACTTTTCAGATGAAGAAATTGAGGCTTGCAGAGTCTATACAGCCTGTATAAAGTCACATAGGAATACAGCTAGGAATCAGTGCTGGCTAAGCCAATTCTAGGGCTTATTTTTTGACTTCAATTACCCCAATTCTCCCCTATAGTAACACCATAATGAGGTGAAATAGAGTAAGGCTTTATAGTCAGACAGATCTGGGTTTAAATTACAGTTTCAGTCCTGTGTGTCTTTGAGGAAATTACATTACTTCTCTGGTCTTCAATTCACTTGTCTAAAATACGTGTATAGTATCTACTTCACAAGTTTCTTTGCTAATCAAGATTACACTGTAAGCAAAGAGCACAGTGAACATTTAAAAAATGCTAGCTATTTTTTAGCAGATATTATGAGGTCAAAAATGAGTTTTAAATAAATGAAAGCATTTTTGAACTAGAAAGTTTGTTATATTTGTTAACATTTATTGCAAGCACTTCTTTTTTTTTTTTTTAAGATTTTATTTATTTGAGAGAGAGAGAGAGAGAGAGAGAGAGAGCACAAGTCGGGGGAGAGGAGCAGCCAGAGAAGGGGAGGGAGAAACAGACCCCCAGCTGAGCAGGGAGCCTGATACAGGGGCTGGATCCCAGGACCTGGGGATTACGACCCGAGCCTGAGCTGAAGGTAGACGCTTAACTGACTGAGCTGCCCAGATGCCCTTATTGCCAGCACTTCTTATAAAATTAGTTGGAATTATTATAATGAGCAAAACTAGTCAAGCAGTGGGCCTGAGAGAATTGGCCAAAGAAAGAAACAGCATAGAGCATTTGACTGTCATCAGTGCAGGTAAACATTTTGTAAGAAAAAGTAAACAGATTTTTGATCTGGTTAAGCCTCAAATCAGAGTGAACATCCTGGGACTCTCCAGTGATTAGGAACACCGGAATCCACCATTTCTTTTCCTCTCTCAGTTTATAGTTAGTTGTATAGGCCGGGCTTATCAGACAAATAATACGGTTGGAGAAGGGTTATGAGTAGAAGAGTCACATCATCTGATTTGAGTTTTAAAATAAACAGTCTTGCTTTATGGGTTGAGAGTTGACTGCAGGGAGACAAAGTTGGAAGCAGGGAGACAGAAGGTTATTATAGTCATCTAAGAAAGCAATGAGTAAATGTGGTGAATACAGGGGGTGGTAATTGTTGGAGTTTGAATTCACTTTTAAAAGTACAGCCAGCAGGATTTGTGTGGGTTAGATGGGCAAAGGAAGGAAGGGAAAGAGAGAAAGACGAAGAGAAAGAGACAGATCACACACACACACACACACACACACACACACACACACACAGAGAGAGAGAGAGAGAGAGAGAGAGAGAGAGAGAGAAAGAGGACAAAGGGGGGAGAGGGAGAGAGAAAGAAAGGGAGGGAGGAAGGTATTTTGGATTTTGGTTGAGCCACTGGAAGGATGGCATTCCTATGTACTGAAATGGGGAAAACTGCTGAAAGCTGAGTCAAAGAGGAAGATAAGAAGGGCACATTCGTGCCTGTTAAGTTTTAGATGTCTACTAATGCTCACATAGAGATGAACAGGCAGTGGAAAGAATACACATGAATATCAGGGGAGGGTCTGGGTTGGAAGTGTTCATTTGGAAGCTGCCATGGATAGGCAGTTGGTATTCAAAGTCTTGCCAAGATCTCTGAAGGACTGGAGATGCAGGCAAGAGGTGGTGATGGCTTGGAGCAGGGTGGCAGAGGTGGAAGTGGTGAGGAGGTTGAGTTGAAACTAGAGTGATGGGGGTGAAGAGAAGGTGCCAGGGGATGATCCCAACATTCTGTGACTTGAGGAGTGAAAGAATAAAGTTGTCAGTTAGAGATGAGGATGGCTGGAGGAGGAGCAGGTGTAGGAGAGTTCATCAGGAATTTGAATTTCGACCCACTAGGGCGGGGATGGCAGCTGCGGTAAGAGATGGAGCAGGGCCCTTGTGAGGGCACCACTGAATGGTCAGTGCTGGATAAAGTGGTGCTTAAAAGGGGCTCACTCTCCTTTTGTTGAGAGAGAAGTTTAAGGCCTCCTCTTTGTCAAAGTCTGCAGGTGCCTCCGTGTGGCAAATGGCAGAGGATATATCACTTTCCTCTTACCTCTTATCCACCAAAGAGTTCACAATCTTCCAAGTTGAGATTCAGTTCAGTGTAGCTGAAAGGCAAGAGAGCCTTTTCTTGCTTGGCTTCAGGCCTTGCCTTCTAGTTTCACTTTCTTTTCTTCAGGGGACTGACACTGGGAATCTCTACCTACACCTGGCCCAATGCTAGGGTGACTTTGCTCCTTTCTCACCTGGCCCAATGCTAGGGTGGCTGCAGGCTCTATGGTTGAAACCAAGGATCATAAAACTATGGTCCTTGGACCAAATATGGCTCACTGCTTGCTTTATAGAGAAAGTTTTCTTGGAGCACAGTCATTTCCATTCATTTCTGGACACTTTTGTGCTAAATCAGCGGAGTTGAATGTTTGTAACAGAGAACATATGGCCTGCAAAGCCTAAAATATTTACTATCTAGCCCTTTACAGAAAAAGTTTGCCAGTCTCTGGCCTGAACATAACTGGTACATTTGAATTCAAGCTGTTTATCCTAAAATTTTTTTGAGATATGTACATATACATACAGGAGCAAAGTGATTACTTGATTTCATAGTCAAAATCCAAACTCAAGGCCGACAGAAGAGATATGGTATTGGAGTTAGGATTCACTGAGTTCAAAGTATTTTTGAGTGAAGAAAAGTTTCAGTGTTACTTGATGGAAATGAGATTTATTTGCACTGGTGCTTCTTTTGAAAACCAGACCCTGACTTAACTATGCCTATAATCCTACAAAAATTCCTGTCCTCTAGAGTTTGTTGACATTATCAAACATAATAGAAATATCTAGAAATACCTTAGAAATATCTATCTTAGAGGTATAGTGTACTTGTGCTAGGTTGCTGAGTATTGGCAGTATTATGAAATCTTAAAATTAGTTATAAACTAATAGACTGGTCTCAGTATGCATGTGTGTACATGTGTATCTGTGTTTGTATATCAGTGTGTGTATGTCTGTGCATGTATCTGTGTATATCTGTGTGTATGTGTGTGTGTGTGTGTGTAGAAAAGCTGGGGAACAGTTGGGTAAAGGCAAAACCCAGCTGGCTTAACTATTTTGGGATTTGGAGACATCTAATACATCCAAACTTTGGAAAACACTATATGACAATTTTTTGGAACATTATAAAAAGAAAAAAGTCACAGTGAGGTATTATGTTCAGAATACAGAATTACTGTCATGATCATAGAGGACTTAAGCATTGAAGATTCTTTCAATAAATCTGACCTGAGGGTCACCTTGAGTCCTCTTCAGCTATGCGCAAGCACAGATGCACCCTGGTTCTTGTCATCACTGGGAACTGCTTACCATATGCATTATGAATAGTAGTCTGGGCTGTGTAAATATGGCAGTTGCTTCCTTGGGACGAGTGAGCTTCCTGGACTGGGGGTTGTTGAAGCTGAGGATGGACAATTCCTCATCAAAGATGCTACAGATGTCATTCAATCATCGCTTGGCATGTAATTGGTGCTAGAAAAAATATCCACTGAATGATGGATAAAACAAAGAGAGTTAGATAACTTTTAAAGTCTGTTTCAGCCAGTCTTCCAATCCTAATCCCAGTGAATTCTTCTATAACATTTTAAATGTAACACAGACATTATCAAATATGCCTCTTGGAAATATCTGTGTTAGAGGTGTGGTGTTTTGGTGGTGGTCACCAACTCCATTTCCTTTTCCTGGGCACATGGGAGGCATTTCTCAGCCTCCTCTACACCCTGAGAGAGCTTTTTTGTTCTCTGTTCGTTCTTCCAAGGCTATTAAAAGTTCAATGTCGAAGATCTCAATGTCACAAGATGGAAGGGGTCTGGATCCCTGAGTACTTCTTGGAGGAGAGCAACCCAGCAGAGCTACTCACTTGCTCTAGGCTGTGATGAAAGCCGAAAATGAAACTCTTATTTTAATTTTTATTTTAATGCCCCTCAGACTGGGGGTTGTTTGTTGCAGCAATTAGTGTTAGAGTTCTATGTTAATGCATCTGTATTACATGGCTAAATTAGATAAACCATAACTAAGTTCAGGAAAGGAGCACTTTGAGTTGAAAAATTACTCGCTATAGAGCAGTGAAAATGAACTATAGCCACATGCATACAGACAGAGACATAATGTTGGCAAAAACATATTTACATAATGTAAATCACTCAAGAATACATACCATATGATACCATTTATATAAAGTTCAAATACAAATAAAACCAAACAATGTATTGTTTAGTAATGCAAACACCTGGCAAAGTTGAAAAAACAAGCAAAATGCAATATAGTGTGAAGCTATGGGATGATAGTAGACAGAGAAATGCTAGTATGGGGGACGATATAGGAATTAGAAGCTCTTGAAAATGTTTTATTTCTTAAACCTGGTTGGAAGTACACTGATGTTTAATTATTCTTTATAATCAAAATATTTATAATGTATATTATTTTGTGTACGTGAAAATATTATGATGAGTCATGCCATAAGCACACTTATCAATTCAAACATATATGCACACTGGATATTCCATCATACATAATTAACATACCACAATGTATTGGCACATATATATACTTGGCTCAGATATACTAGATTATGTGCTATAAGTTATTGCATATACTGCAAATGTATAGTGGTTTATAATTGCAGAAGATGGCATATATAAAACCTCAAATCTGGGTAATTTAATGGGTTTTCAAAAATGATTGTGACCAAGTGTACATGTTTCTTAATTGCTTAGAATTGGAACCCAAACTTTCTATAAGATGCCACCTTGTTATAAGACACAGATTGCACTAGGGAAGTGTTTCCCAAACTGGGGTCCCCAGGTCCCTATCAGTTCATAAGCTGGTTTCAGAAGTTTGACATCTTGGGAATAATTGTTCATTTGCTTTTAGTAAGAACACCTCAGCCAACAGGTCATTTGATCTATTTCAGCCCAGAATTAAACAACTCAGCCTGTTTACAGTGCTTATGTATTTCATGTTGATTTGAAGTACTGGTTAGCAATTTATCTGTCTTTGATTAATTAAACATGGGGAAAACCAATTTGTTACTAGTCTCAGCTCGGAAGACAAAATTTATCAAAGCATGAGGCCCGTGGGAAGAAATTAATAAAATGAATCCTTGCTGGTGAAAAGGTTTAGATCAGTGTCCTATATTAATTCAAGTTCATTTTGTGTTCATTCATTTATTAACTCATTTATTCAACCAATATTTGCTAAGTGCTAACTCTGTGCCAGATAGTTCTAAGCATTGAGAGTAGAATGGTGAATATATTCAGAACCTTTGATGTTATGGACAAAATATTTGTGCCCCCTCCCCATTTATATGTTGAATTTCTAATCCTCAGCATGGTTGTCTTTGGAGATGGGGCCTCTAAGGAAGTAATTAGGGTTATATGAAGTCATAATGGTGGGGCCCTGATCTGATAGGATTCAGTGTCCTTTTAAGGAAATACATCAGGGTGCTCTCTCTCTCTCTCTAAATCTCAATCTCTCACCCCAGTCACACACCAAGGAAAGGCCATGTGAGGACAGAGCAAGAAGACAGCTGTCTGGGAGCCAGGAAGAGAGCTTTCACCAGAAACCGAATTGGCTAGAACCTTGATCTTAGACTTCTCGCCTCCAGAACTTGAGAAAACACACTGCTGTTAAGTCTTGCAGTCTCTGGTACTTTGTGATGGCAACTCAAGCTGACTAATACACCTGTCTTTATAGAAGGAAGAGTGTTGTGGTGGGTCTTAGTTTAAGTAGCTGGTGTTGCTGACAGAGGGAAAGGAGCTAGTATCAGGTCAGGAGGCATATAACATCATAGACCAAAATAGATCTTGGACTGAGTCTCTTCTTGGTCATTTGATAATTTGAGAAGTCTGGGCGAGGGAGTTAATTCCTTGAAGCCTCAGTTTTTCCTTTTCTTTTTTTTTTTTTTAAAGATTTTATTTATTTATTCATGAGAGACACACACACACACACAGAGGCAGAGACACAGGCAGAGGGAGAAGCAGGCTCCTTGCAGGGAGCCTGACGTGGGACTCGATCCTGGGTCTCCAGGATCACACCCCGGGCTGAAGGCAGCGCTAAACCGCTGAGCCACCCTGCCTGCCCTCCGTTTTCTAAAACTGGTTGGCAGTATCTATCTCAAATGGTCATCATACAGGGTAAATGAGTTTGTAAAGCACTTGGCACACCCGCAGCCTGTAGAAAAGCCTCGATGTATGGGCTGTCTCATATATCAGTTCACACATCTTATTAAGTCCTCACAATGAACCTGTCAGATGGGTGGTTGCGTCTTCTCCATTTAGGAAGCATGGAAACAGGGGTTGGAGGGATTGGGCACCTTCCTTTAGGTGGTGCAGGTAGTCAAGAGTGGAGCTGCTGGAAGAAGGCCCCAGGCATGCCCACCAGCAAACCAGCCCTGACTCCTGGTTCCTTGGCATCCACAATGAGAAGCCCAGAAGCGGTAGGGGCAAGGGGGCACTCATCTTTTATGCTGAAAGATCTGATACAATCCTTTCCTTCCAGATCAGTGATTCCCAACCACACAATAACATAAGTGGTGAATTACCCCAGGGGAGGCATATCATAGTTCCTGGGAGATGGGGATAGCTCAGAATAAACATATAATTTCTTTGACTTGATTTTATGAAAAAAAAAAAACCCACATAATATCTTAGCCTTGGCTTGATCTTCTTCATGATTTAATTTGAAATGTCAGATTAGGAAGGAAAAGAGAGGTTGGTGCTTATATAAAGAGGGCATAGTCTAAAAAATATACTGAGATTCCACTTTCTGGGGTCTTCTCAAGGACAGGTCAGTTTCTGAAGCCTTTTTGCACCTGCTGGAACCAGCCTAGAGGGCTTGGAGGAAGATTCTATGAAACCAAAGCGGGCTTTAAACATGTTAGCATTAGTATGGCAGACAGAACCCTCATGCTAATAAAGATGTCTGCTGGACTGGTGTGTGTGTGGCATTGGGTAGGAATAGCTGCTCCTAATATTCTAGTTAGCCTGCTCTCAAGTGAGCAATAGAAGGCTACATTTTTGCTAATGATCATAACCAATTAGTTGAATTCTGAGTGAAAAATCTTCAGGGCAAAAATCACTTCTTCCCACTGTTCACAAGGAGTTATTAAGTTATATTACATGTGATGGTTGATCCATGTCTTAAAGTGAAGAGAATGAGGAAGTTCTAGGCAACATGCTTCCCTTCAAAAAAAAAAAAAAAAAAAACCAAACAAAAAAAACCAAAACACCTAATTCCCTCAGGGAAACTGAG
Organism: Vulpes vulpes; assembly: GCF_048418805.1. Lineage (NCBI taxonomy): Eukaryota > Metazoa > Chordata > Mammalia > Carnivora > Canidae > Vulpes > Vulpes vulpes. The sequence goes on along the minus strand of NC_132792.1, from coordinate 13,462,244 downwards.
GATAAGCAGCAGGAAGCAAGCGGGTGTGCAGGGCATGGTGCCTCTGATTTGGGTTGGAGAAAGACTCCAGGAGGCCAGGGCACCCATGATCTGTGTTGCCTTGTAGGTGAGTGTAGAAGGTGCACCTGAGTCCCAGAGGCTCAAGAGAACAGTGCAGGGTATCATGATGCCTCTGATAGTGTCAGATCCAGGACTAGAAACCAAACCTCACAGGACTGGAAAGTGTCAACGTGTCCATTTTCTAGATGAGGAACCTGAGACACAGAGAGGAGAAATGGTGTGTCATAGCAGCTAATTGGGGTCAGGAAGTCAAACCTAGACTCTAGATATCCAGCCCACTCATCTTCCTCTGTCATCTTCTTTAGTATCAGGAAAATCCATACCATAGCCCTACTATGAGACCTACTATGTCACAACTATCATTTTACCAGGCGGTCTCAGTTGGTAGCCAGGCAGGAGAGCAGCACCATGTCAGGTAGTCAACTGGAGGATCTGATTTCTCCCCTTCTCTCACCTCCAGGTTTCCTACTGATATTTTCCACTGGGCAAAACTACTGAGAAGCCAGTGGGCAAGATGGGCAGGAAGTGTGGTTTGAGGGTCAGAGTGGAGCAAGGAAAGGGAGAAGAACGGAGCTGACACATAAGCAAATGAGCTCTAGTAACCACGTGCCCTTAGCTTGAGGATTCCCGAAAGAGTTAATTTCCAGGGAGCTGGATAATGAAGACATTTGTAAAAATTAGAGTGACAGTCCTAGACTCATTGAATCATAGAGCCATGTGCTTGGGATAATAATGATAAAAGTTATTAGCAGGTGCAGTTGTGCTACAGAGCAGAATGGCACATTAGAGTGATACGGCTTTCGTATCAAATAGATCTGGATTCAAGTTTATGCTCTTTCACTTACCAGGGGTTTGACTATGGAAAAGTAAGGAAATCACTGTGTTTTCTGGTTTACTTATCTTTAAAATGCAGATAATAGAACTTTCCTTGTAGAGCTTTTGCAATATACCAATGGTAAAATGAATATAGAGCACCCTTAACTATGTCTGGCATATGCAGGTTATCAATAAATAGCTCCCTCAGGCTTCAGCCAGACTGATGTCCTATAATCCTTAGAGGAAGTGAATGTTCTTTGACATAAATCTTTATTTACGTTTCTGATTATTTTATGGGATAGGTTTAGAGAAGAGCATTTCCTCCATCAATTTATACTTCTGTGAGCAATATTTGATGCGTGGCCATTTTCACACACTTAAATTTATTGTGGGTTTTAGCATTTTAAAATACCTTTATGTTGCCTGCTTTTTGAGGGGTCGTGTTCATGGCCACTGACTCGGGTGAGCTGAGATGAGTGTAGACACAAAACTAGAGGTTAGCTTGCCCACTGGCAATAATTGAATAAAAGGATAAAGATAGTATCTGGAGTGAAATATAGGCCACTCATGTATTCATTCATTATTTTAATATTTTGAAGTCTCTCCTACGTGGGAAGCACTTGCCTCAATATCACCTTCTCAAGGGGCTGATAATAATAATTGCTATCATTTCTCTAGTGTTTATTATGTGCCAGGCACTATCCTAAGTGGTTTAAACTCATCAACTCTCACAATAACCCAGTGAGATCGTTTCTATTATTACCCTCACTTTACAATGTGACCTTGGCTGTGAAATATTTCACTGTGAAGTGAAACAACTTGGCCAAGATCACACAGTTAGCAAATGGCTGAACCAGGATTCAAACTCAGGCAAGTGTAGCCCAAGAACCTGTGCCTTTGCTCTCTGGCCTACATTCTCCCACAGATACTTATGTTAGGAATATTCCATAACCTCTTTTTCTACTAACTCTACACCTTCCAACCTTTTATGCCATTTTGCAGCTGCTTCTTGTAAAGTGGTTGAAATTAGTTGAGTCAGTAGAGATAATCACAACTTAAATGAACTCTGCAAATTACCAACAAAGTAAAAATCCCACCTCATCAGGGTGCGTCTCTTCACAAAATCTAGGTTCAGTGGGGAGGAATAGGGAAGGGTGGAAGGAGAGTCCATTTCCTGTTGAGTTATAGCTTATTCCTGGGATCCTCATTAACCTGCCACCTATGGAAGTATTTAATGGAGGTTTGCTGTGTCATCATCACTGTTGTCACTACTGAGCTCATGCCCTCCACAATTTCTCATCATTCCAGGAGAGCACAGTAGTACCAGTGTTCAGCACCTCTATGCCAACTTCTTCTAGTTTATTTACATGCCCAGCTGATGAAGCTTCAGTGTCATCCATGAAGTTTGGCATGATCCTATCCTCAGTATGGGTAAAATCTTCAGTCTTCATCGGCAGGTTCATTTTCAAATGACCCTATAGTCTAAAATGTGTGCCAAGCATTTGCCAATGTTGCTGTATTAATACTGTTCCAAGCATTAGCCACGGCAGAAATGACAATCTCAAATCTTTCAATATGTCTTGGGTTCCTAGGCTTTTGTTCACTGCAACAAGGCATTCAGGTAAAGGAAAACAAAAGATGGAGGGGATTTTATGCTTGTCCTCCATGGAGTATAAAATTTCTTGATCAAAAAGGTTGTATCACAGATACAACATTGAGGGAGGAATTAAATGTGGAAAACACTTTTTCCCCAAGAAGTTTGGGAAAGGGATGAGTAGGGTAGTGTCCATGAACAATAAAACTTCAGTTTTTCTAGGCCAGGTTACCTGCAACGAACTCAAGCCATAGGTGCAGAGGGGTATTGAATCAGTCAGAAGGTATTTATGTGCTCACCCACGTGTTCCTGTTTGTGCAGTAATGACAGATAAGTTGCATACATTGGTTAAACATCATGGAGGATGGCTCTTTCCAATTTCCACCCACTGAATATTTCTTGTAGAAATGGCACATCTAAAAACAGTTGCCCGGACCCAGTGTCAAAACCAGCTGGGGTTCACTCATCAGCCATTGCTCAGGTTTTTCTAGAAATAGCAGCAGTAGAGAGCTGTTTCATCAGCATTTGCAAATTTGTGAAGGATTAAGGTGTTCTTCAGATAGGATCTTAGCAAACTTATACATGTAATTCTCAGCTGCTTCATGATCAACAGAAGCTTTGTCACCACAGATTTTCAAATATTTTACACCATGACACTTTTTTAAGTTTCTGCAGCCAACTTTCTGAACATTCACACTTACCTTCAGTGTTTACTTCTTCATGGAGTAGCCTGGCTGGTTTCATGATAAGCAAGCAAACCAATGGCATACATTCAGTTTGCAGTTTTCAAATCTAATAAATCCAAAATCAAGATCTTTATATTTTTCACTCATTTTTCTTTGGTTCTTGGTTGTCATAGTTACTGTAAAATATCAACAAATTGTCTTTCAGGTTCACCAAGTTGTATGTGGTGGTCCTTCCTACTTTATACTCTATTGTAAGTGACCTCACAGACACACCATAATTTCTGCAACAACTCCTCTTTCTTGGCCATTGATAAAAATATTTCTTTCTCTTCTTCTATTATTCATTGGGATATTTTTACCTGTATTACTTTTTTTTTTACATTTTCAGAGTGTAATTCAAAGTCATACTCTCTCCCCCCAATAATTTAACAAAAAAATATCAACTAGCAGTAGAGGCACATGTGATTGGTAAAAACTACTGAGACAAAACTGGCATCAAATATCAATTCAGAAAAAAAAATCAATTCAGGTCTTATTTGGCACCAAACTTGCAAAGGACAATACCAACAACACTTCTGGAAATGTACATGAAGAATTATGAACCATATTGTCATATCTACATTTGACAAATGTAGAAACTGAGGGTTGGCAGGATTATCTGGCTTGAACATTTGTAGGAAGTGCTTGCCTCAGTTCTATTTTGAAGTTAGACTGAGTTTTGAATACACAGTTCGACACTTCATTAAGTGGTGTGATTGAGCAAGTTTTTCATGCTTTGTGCATCTATTTCTTCAATGATAAATGAAGATACTAATCTCCACCTTGAGAATTACCAAAAGAATTGGTATGACATACTTCAGTGTGTAATATGATTATTAACAGATGTAAGAATCTCTTTGTCTGGCATCATTCTTCCACATACTGGAGTCAGTGAGAGCTCTCTACATACCCTGACTAGAATGATGAAGTCAGATGAGTAGCTGAATGGCCTTTTAAACAGTCATGGCAGGAGTCATGCTTTTGGAGAGAGCAGTGGTTTTCTTCTGGGCTAAAGCCCTGGTTTGAGCATCAAAAGTCAGAGTCCCAAGGACTTATGAGCATAAATTTTTTAATATAAATAACAGCATGTTATGAATGGAAGATAGTTTAGGAATAATTTTTCTCCCCTGCTGTTATACATATTCCAAAGGAATATCCCAAAAGAAGGCAAGAGTGTTGGACAATGGTAGATATTTCTGAGGGCACTTTGAACCCCATCCCTGAGCTGACTGTTTCTGTCAAGATAGAAGGAGGGAACTGAAAGTTGAGTAGGTTTCAGAGGACCTGAGAATAGATGAACTTGCATGTAAATCCCCATGACAGGGATCCCTGGGTGGCTCAGTGGTTTAGCTCCTGCCTTCCGCCCAGGGCGCAATCCTGGAGTCCTGGGATCGAGTTCCACGTCAGGCTCCCTGCATGGAGCCTGCTTCCCCCTCTGCCTGTCTCTGCCTCTCTCTCTCCCTCTCTCTCTCTTTGTGTGTGTCTCTCATGAATAAATAAATAAAATCTTAAAAAAAAAAATCCCCATGACATACATTGGGAGACCTACAAAGTTCTTAAGAATTCTGTACTGTTGACTTGGACTGAAAGATTACTATATGAAAGAAGGCTGCTGGCCTTCAACATTGTGCTGGTAAGAAACAAGCTGATAAGACTATTCAGTTGCAAGCAAGTGCCGCTTTTTATGAAAAAGTAAGGATGACTCAGGTGACAGAGGCTCAAGCCCAGAAGGGAGAGCCATGAACCCAGAAGGAGGAGCCACAAACTTCAGAGGATCATTCACAGGCCTTGAAACCTAATGAAATTTTCCTGGCTGGATTTCAAAATTGCTTGATTCTTTTTTTTTTTTTTCCCCGTTTCATTTTCGTCCCTTTCAGAACAGGAATATCTGTAACTGTCATTTTATGTCTTTCTTGGCATTGCATTTGGGGGCAGATAATTTATCTCTTGAGTTTCGCACAATAGATAGATTGAGATGAATTGTGCCCCAGGATGGATTATACCCAGAGCCTCTTCCTTACCTAATTTAGATGATTTAGATACTGAGACTTGGGTCCTTTGAACTGGTTTGATTTATACGAGGTTTTGAACTTTGATCCTGTAATTGGATGAGGTTTTTGGGGAATTTGGGATGGAAAGAATGTTTCTGGGTGAGACAAACATGAATCTTTTTGGCCAAGGGTGGACTGTGGTAGGTTGAATAATGGCTCGTTAGTGGTACGCACATCTCAATACCCAGAACCAGTGAATATGTTACCTTACATGGCAGAGGGATGCTGCACGTGTGATTAAATCAAGGACACTGAGATTGAGAGATTATCCTGGATTATCCTGGTGGGCCTAGTATAATCACACGAGTCCTTAAAAGCAGGGACCTTTTTCTGTGTTCAGAAGAGGAGATGTAATGATGGAAACGGGGTTAGAGAAATGCTATGTGACTGGCTTTGAAGATGAAGGAAGGGATCCACATGCAAGGAATGCAAGCAGCCTCTAGAAGATAGAAAAACCAAGGAAATGGAATCTTCCTGGCTGCCTCCAGTAAGCAATACAGTCTTGCCAACACCTTAATTTTAACCCAGTGAAACCCGTGTTTGACTTCTAGAATCGTATGATAATAAATTTGTGCTGTTGTAAGCCACTAAATTTGTGGTAATTTGTTATGGCAGCAATAAAAAATGAATGCAAGAGTATCAAGGTATTTCTCATGTGGGTCTTACTGGACAATAAGTGAAAGCCATTACTAAAGAAAGATATCTGGGGTAGGGAGAGCTTCCAAACAGACTTCATGGGATGAGGAGCATTTAAGCTGGGCATTAGGCATAACTGATGGAGAGGGTTCTCCACTTGTAATCAAAGACTGAGTGGCCTGGATGGATATGCAGAGTGCATTTAGGAAATTCGTGCCATCTGAGGCATCATCCGTTAAAAGGACCAGACACTTTCTGCCTGCTGCTTTGAGATCCTTTTAGTTATTGTGCCCCTGGGACTAGAAACCTCAAAATATGTTGCAGTTAGAGTTCTTAAATCACACTGTTCATTACCATTGCCCTTGGGAAGCTCAGTGATTTTTATGCACACCGCAGAGACCTGTATGACCTATTACTCCCTGAGATGTCATTTTTATTTCTAGTACCTTTGTCAACTTCCCGAGTGACCTTGGGAAAATCATCAACCATCCTCTGGGTTTCATTTTCTTCTTCAAGGAGATAAGAGTATCCTTGTCCCCTTCTCTTAATTTAATTTTGTGTGTGTGTGTGTGTGTGTGTGTGTGTGTGTGACTCTCATACCTCCACTAAATTCCACTTTTCTGCTCCTAGGAGAGTAGGAGGATGAATTAGAAACTTTCTGTCAAGGGCTTTGAACTTGTCTAGAGTGATTCTTGAGTTTATTTAGGAGATAGAGCACTTGGAAAGCATGGCCTTTTTTTTTTTTTTTTTTTTTTTTTTTTTTTTTTTTTTTGAAGAACACCATGAAATACTGATATATTTAATTCCGGGATACGCAATAGGAACAGCTTTACTTCCAAACAATCTGACAGTCTGCATCGGATTTAAAAACCACAACCTGAGTACACATAGCCACTAAAAGAACAAGATGTTGGTCTAAACATGATCGGCTGTTCCTGGGTTTTTCTGGTAATATTTCTCTGCTGCTTGTTCACTCATTCTCATCTGCCAGTACGTTAGGTAGCAGATGTCCAAAGTTTAAGAAAAATGTATCCGGGAAGAAAACTTGAAATTGGAAAAAATATGATCTCAAACTTATTTTTCCTTGATAATAGAAAAAAAAAGTACTTGTTCATTTTCATGGCAAAATACCTCCCTTAAGCCTTTAGAGACCTGGCGTTGAGTCTGAGCATAGGAGTTTGAGAACTCCTATGACTATGAGCACACAATGAGATTCCTGAGCCGCCAGAACATATTTAAAGAGTTACTGTCTCTCCTCACTATTTAACAATAATAGCTAATATTTACTGAACACTTACGGCTTCTCAGATGCTGTGCTAAACCCTACGTACATATTAAGATACTATTATTTTTATCCGAGTCTTACAGATGAGACAGTGAATCTCACAAAGATTATCTGCTCAGGGTCACAAAGCTAATATGCAGAGAGACAGGATTTAAATCCACAGCCTGATCCCAAAGCCTGGAATCACTGTTCTACTCCCTAATTCCAAATTGTACTTCCTCTTCCTGTGCCCACCCTCAATTCCAGGATGCTATCACCTTTGGGTGCTTATAGCATTCACTCCTGTGCCTGGGTCTGTATTTTCTCTGCTCAGTCAGTTGGACCTCCCCTCAAGGTTGGTCCACTGGCAACTCCCAGAGTCCCAAGCATGTGTGACCATGAGGGTCATGCTGGGAGCTGGAGAGCAGTGCAGAGTAGCAGGCAGAGAACTCGTCTTTGCTGTAGGAGCCCCTCTTGCTCTTTGCCTGATTGTCTTGGGTTCAGTTCAGAAGTGAACTTTTTGGAGAGATATTTCTTGATCATACTACTTGAAAATATTTCTTTCTCAGATGCCACCCTGTTTCGTTTCTTCCATAGCACGTACCCTAACTAGATAGTGCTTGTTTGCTCCCTCATGTATTGTCTTGTGCTTCTCCCCAAGAATGGAAACTCCAGGAGTGCAGGGATTCCATTTATTTTGCCCACATTTTGTACCTTCAGGGCCTAGAACAATGATTGGCATATAATAAAATGTACTCAAGTATTTGTTGAAGAAATAAATGAATGAACACACTGAAATGTTTTTGAAATGCTTTATTCATTAGATAAATATTGACTATCAATGTTGCACTGAACATTCTTCTAAGTGTCAGGAATACAATGGTGAATACTGTAAAGCAAACCACTTAAAAAATATTCACTCTGGTTGTATTTTCAAATTATCAACAGCCAGGCCATTTGGTTAAAATTATGGTGCTCATAGAGCGTGGTTTACTTCGGTTTATACTTTCGTCCTGACCTAAGTCATCATAATGATAATGCCCCCTTCACTCTCAAAACTGTCTTGGTGTAGGTGATAAATTATATATTCAGCATAGTTAAACTTGAAGTATCAATGCAATAACTCCTAGCAGACAGGCAAGCAGTGGATAAGGTAACCCTGTTATGAATTAGTCAAAGAATTGGTCTTGTTTTTGTGTATAGTATTCATTTTGTGATGTTGCAAGTGATAGGGAAATGGTGCAGGCAGGCCTAAGCAGGAACTTCAAGGAGAATAAGCAGATGTAGTTATAAAGCTAAAAAGTCTGCCTCAGGCGAGGTAGGATCCAGACCTCAAACTCCAAATTATTCCTCTCATCCCAGAGCAGCCCCAGCCTCACCCTTCCTAGTATCAAATGGCAGCAACAGATCTGGTCTCATCCTTTCTCAATTCAAGTACAGCAGAGGAAAGTGAGAGCCTTTCCCAGGAGCACTTGTGCAAGTGTTGAGGCTGACTCTGACCGGTCCAGCTTGGGCCATGTTCTCCTGCCCTTCTTCCCAGGGAAATGCGGAGTGCTGACTGGCTAAGGCATAGGATACGCTTCCTACCCTTGTAGCTGAATATAGAGTCCTACCCAGACCACATATCCAGAGATTGGAAGAGCAGTAGGTCTGTCCATAATGTGAGTTGTACGATATGGTGACCCTATGTTATCCTCACAGAAATTCTCCTAGCAGATAAGGAAAATAGGGCACAGGAAAGTTAATTGATTTGATTTAGGTCGTTCTCTAAATCCTTTGTTCTTTCACTTAGAGAATCTGGTCAGGACAAAAATGTGCTCATGTTGATTTACCTGAGAAGGAACTAATTGCTCATTGCCATGAAAGCCTCATCACGCCTTTAAATAAACACTTTTCCTGAAGCCTTGGAAATTATAATAAGGTATTCTCATTTTTGTTTTACATTTAGGCAGTTTAAGCAGAAACAGATTTAAAAAATCAGTGTACCATCTGTACTGTTTATACCCTTAAGTGTAGAAGAAGCCCATAGACATGATTAATTCTGTGAAAGGTATGCAAAGCACCAGAATTTCTAAATCCTGCTTGGGTCTCTTTGTTCCCAGTCTTAGCCAGTTGATAGTTCCCAAATCAAACTTGGAAAGAAACATGGGAATTTAGAACTGGTTCTTGAATTTCAGTGCTCTTACTAATCGCTGTGGGTGCTTGTGAAAAATACAAATCCTGGCCTCTGCTTCAAGACATTCTGATTCAATGTGTCTGGAATCTGCATTTTTAACAAGCACCCTGGTAACTGTGATGTGCTGTATCCATGAACATTCTTTGAGAAATAGAGGTTTTGAAATGTAGTTTTCAATAAAAATGAGATGAGCCATCCTTTCCTGCATTCATTCCATATTCATTGAATCTTAGGTGCCTATAAAGGTCACAGTCCTGGGAATGCATAGTGTTCGGACTTCCAAAACTGTCTGTTATTTTTTTCTTTTGGTATTCACAGTGACAATGTTTTGGAAAAAGTGGCCCCTTTTAAAAGCAGACAAATATGCAAAAGCCAGAAGTATGCAAGGCCCTGGATCCCAGGGAAGGTTACTGAGTGCAAGGTGTCTTTCCTTCTGAAATACCCATGTGGACGGAAGAGGCAAACTGGAGGCGAGGGAGCTGGTCTCTCACCTTTATATAGAAGTGACAGTGCAAGAGGTACTCAGACTGACTTCAGCAAAGAAGAGGTGGGAAATGTTTTTGTGCATCAATAATGCATGCCTCTGCTTTCTTATTTCCCTGTCAAAACAAGAGAAAGCACATCATCCCTCTAAAAATGCTGAATGAGTATGGCAAACAAAAACAAGATAGCTGCCTCAGCCATGATTAAAGACAGGAAAGGAATGAATATTTGTTTTGTGTCACCATGCTGACATCTGGGGAAATTGAGGCTCGGATAGATCAAGTGGCTTGCTGGCATTCTTAGCTATCTCTTACTGGTAACAAACCACCCTGGAACGTGGGTGTTTAAAACAGCAATTTATTACTATGTCAGGGCTCTGGGAATTGAGTGGGCTCAGCTGGGAGGTTCTTACTTGGGGTCACCAAATGGTTGTAGCCAGATGGCAGCTGAGGTTGGAGCCATCTGAAGAATCAACTGGGCTCAATGTCTAAGATGCCTTTTTTCTCACATGCCCAATGCCTTGCCGTTCTTTGGCCTTTTCTCTCCCTACATCATATCTCATCCTCCAGGGCCTTGCCTTATAGTTTGCACAGTATAGTGGATTCAAGGTAGTCACACTTCTTATATCATGGATGGCTTCCAAGATGGCAAGAAGAAGCTCCCAGGCCAGTTAGGTGTAGAGGTGATACAGCATCATTTCCACCATATCCTGTTGGCCAAAGCTGTCATGGGCCCTGTCAGATCCAAAGGGACAGTGAAATACACTCTCCCTTTTGATAGGAAAATGTCAAGATGATGTTGCAGGAGATCATATGGGATGAGAGATACTGATGCAACCATCTTTGGGTGAGTTTATTTTGCATGTGAGGAGGATGTGCATAGGCCAAGAGGAAAACTAATATCTTACCTACAAAGATGGCACTCCAGTGAGCCATGCCTTCTGGTGCTCAGGTGCTGTGTAATTCTATGCCCTTTGAATCTTGACCGACTCTGTGACTTGCTCTTGACTAATAGAATATGGCAGAAGGGGTACTATGTGACATTAGAGGCTAGTTCATAAGAAGCTTGCAGTGTCTTTTGGAATGCTCATTCTTGGGGAAGCCAACTGTCAAGGAAGAAGTTGACTATCTCAATACCACTACGCTTGAGGAAGTCCAGGTTAGCAACATGGAGAGAGAAAGAGAGATGCCTTGTCAGCCATAGCTATTCTAGTTATTCCTGCACACTGTCAGACATAGAAGTAAAGAAATTATCCTGGACATTCCAGACTCAGCAGGACCATGGGGAGAATAGCCAAGGAATCCAGGTGATGATAGTCAGAATGGAGACTCCAGTCATAGAGCCTCAGTGAAGCTGCACTGGCCAATTTTAGACATTCAAGCCACCCCAGTTTAGGCACTATTCCTGCTGTGAGCAGAATAGAATAGTATTGCTTTATGCCATTAGAACTTGGGGTGGTATGTTATGTAATAATAGTTAACTAGAACACCTAATGATAATAATAATAATAATAATGATAATAATAATAATAATAGTATAATAAGTACTTCTAGGGATCCCTGGGTGGCGCAGCGGTTTGGCGCCTGCCTTTGGCCCAGGGCGCGATCCTGGAGACCCGGAATCGAGTCCCACGTCCGGCTCCCGGTGCACAGAGCCTGCTTCTCCCTCTGCCTGTGTCTCTGCCTCTCTCTCTCTGTGACTATCATAAATAAAATAAAATAAAAATAAAATTAAAAAAATAAGTACTTCTAGAAACTTCCAAGTGCATTATATGTACTTAAATCATATATATAACATTTATTTCACATACTTATATACATTTTATATATAAAATAGTTATATATAATAGATTTATTATACATATCTATATTATATATAATATAATTTATGCAGTAACTGCAAAATTAGAATTCAGATGTTACCCTACTTTATAGAAGAAGAAAAAAGTAACTTTCTCTAGGAATCAACCATGTGGCAGAGCTAGAAGTCAGGACAGGTAAGTTGACTCTAGCAGCCATGAGAGTTCATGTTTAGGTCCCAAACCCATGTTCTTCCTCTATTTTATACTGCTTGGTCCTTCTCTAGCCTTGGCTCAGCTGAACCAATTAAAAGCTTTACAAATAGAACAGATCCTTTATGGTTGCAATATGGAGGAAGAGGAGGAATGAGCTTCATTTGTAGAAAAATACCTGGTCCTGACAGGGCATGTGATGGGGGCTGTGATTGGCCTGAGGTTCTGACCACTTTTCCCTTTTCTATTAAAAATTTTCCAGAATTTTCTTGGGACTGAATTGAGAACATATGCCACGTAGAGTGGGAGGAGGCCAGAAATAGCTCATTTAAGCTGGTGCATGAAATTGCATTGGGAGCAAGTATGATTTTGGCAAGAGCATGGGGCAACCAAAGAGGAGAAGATGTTAGGACACACAAGGTGGTTGTATGCTTTAGTGACTTGAGGGCCTATTCAACCTGTTATCAGACATTCCAAAAGTTGCTGAATAGTTGGAAGAACCAGGAAACTGGCACAACTGGGTTGCTCCATGAAGCTTTTTGCAGCTGCAAGCAAATGCTCTGAATCAATTTGATTTTCACTTTAGGAAAAGAAGAGATATGGCCATGGATCTCTACCAATGGGATAATGACGTAGCTCTGTCTTTGCCAACTGGCTGGTCAACCTTTCTTATTCCATTAGCAGAATGGAATTATGCTATTGGCCCCACTACTTCTGGAAAGCCTCCATGATTCTGTGGTCTTTTCCCTTCTGCTTTTTCTCTACTTTTTGGCCTGGATAAACTAGTGCCAAGGAGAGTATCTGAGATGCAGTATTTCCTCAATGAATGAACTTCTCCATTCTCTACTCTTCAGTATTTGGTAACATTCACAAGGTAGTACGAGACTTTCTCTCCAGCTCCCAGCTTATCTTGTGGGGCTTTTAGGAGGATTAAGGATATAATTCAGGCTTCCAGAGGTATTTGGTCACTATTGACCATTAGTCTCCCTCCACCCTCATAGCTCCATTCGTGCTCCTGACTCATGGCCTTTATTCAGTTCTTCATACTCCCCATGGTCTATGCCTTCATGGAGCTTTCCTCCTGATGATCTTTTTGCTTTCTGGTCCCCCTCTCCCAATGCATTCTGTTTAATTCTACTCATCTCTTAGATCCCAATTCAAGAGGTCTTTCCTTGAAGAAGTCTTTCCTTATCCCTCCAGACTGGGTCAGCTCCCTTTCATAGGCCCACATGGGACTTTTCCTTTCTCCAACAGCTCCTGCCAGTGTTGTAATTATACATCCAGTGGTGTGATTCTTTTTATTAATATTTGTCTCCTTCAGGAGATAAATTGGAAGAAAGACTGGATTTTGTATATTTCCATCTCAAGCCCAGCCTCACGGCCTTCCTGACAGATGGTGGTGGTCAGTACTTTTTTGTTGAATAAATAAAGATTGTTGGAATAAATTTCAAGTTCCTAGGGTAGTCATGTGGAAAAACAGCACTCACCTGGATGTAACAGTTCCAACTTCAATTAAAATAAGTTTCCTTTAGTTTATGGTCAAAGCCACCAAATAATAGTGACAGGAAATGAAGATCAATTATAGCAAGGCTTTCCTATTGTACACATATAATGCATCTTTATATAAACTCTGTGAGATTTAGATATAGTTACTTCTCTTTTACTGTTGAGGAAGCCAAAGTCTTAGAACTAATAAGTAAAGGAGCTGAAAATGGACTGTTGCTGTCTCTTATATACAGGTGATATAGTCACATGATATGTACACACACACAAATATTTGTATTTGGTCTATTTCTATTATACATACACACATATCTATTTCTATTGTGTCAGGAAACTTAAAAATTGGTAAAGTTATAAAATTTCATTCGGTAAAAGTGGAATGGAAGTTGGAGGAAGGAACACAGGAAATGAATCATTTGGATACATCCACTATCTGAAAATGGTACGGGCATCCTGGATGTTAGCCCATTAAACAGGCTTATAAGATCCTTTGACTGATTTTATAAATGAAATGAAGAATGTAAATGCATGCAAATAAAGTCACGAACTGAGACTGAGTGGGGAAATCTAAGAGAGGAGCATGAGATAATACTTTATTTCTTATACCTTGCCACCAAAACAATATGGCAACCAAGAGACATGTTTGAAGGGGCTCATGGATCCTAGTGCAAAGCATACCATAGAAAAGGACACAGTACAGCATATGAGAATGAAGAGAAGTAATCAAAATTAGTACATTGACAGATCCTTCATCTTTGAGACAATTGTGACAGATGTCTTCTCTTGTGTGGTGTTAAAAATCACAATGAGGTATTACTCTTCTATAGATTGGGAATTCCAGCATAGATCATAATTTCAAAAAAAATAAAAATCAATAGTTTTCATTTACAGTAATTAAATTGTGTCTACACAAAGTGCAGCAAGTATCTACAGTTATTCTGTGAATTTGCACTTAATAGATCAGTTGCTCAAAAATGTATTTTTTAGGGTAGCCCAGGTGGTTCAGCGGTTTATCACTGCCTTCAGCCCAGGGCATGATCCTGGAGACCCGGGATCAAGTCCCACATCAGGTTCTCTGCATGGAGCCTGCTTCTCCCTCTGCCTGTGTCTCTGCCTCTCTCTCTGTGTGTCTCTCATGAATAAATAAAATCATTAAAAAACAAAACAAAGCCAAAAAATTGTATTTTTTAAGAAAGTAGATAAATTACCCAGTTATATAGAGAATGATTGATGTTCTCACTAAAATCTTACAGAAGACAGATTTAAAAGAGGAGATGTTTGGTTAAATCTGGAATGGAGGCCATAAGATCTTGTCCTCTCACTCCAGGGTGGTTTATGCAGCAGCACCTCTTAGATATATGCTAGGGCTCTGTGAAACTCCACATGAAATCCATCATGGAAGATCAATAAGCTGGAATACTCAGTTCTCAAGTGCTCATTTTTTTTTTTTTTTTAGTAGTACATATCCTTTGGATAATTCTGCATCCCTCTTTATTCTGTGTAGTCAGAATTGACCAGCTGATTTGGGAGACAAGTGGGGTATTTACTTTGGGGGTCTGTGGGCCACCCCACTCACATTTTCCTATTTTTCATGGATTGGGTTGTGAAAGAAAAGAGTGAACACATTATGCACACACATACATGCTCCTAATTTTTCCCATGGTGTCTTCTTAGCCTCGAATGTCTTTCCTTGTCTGTCAGTAAATGAGAAAATTCTTCAGGGCTCAATCAAATAGTTCTTTCTAGGTAGCTTTTTTTCCACCTCTGTTGGAAAAATAGCTTCTCTTGTATCACCAAAGCCTATTATGCATCCCTCTATATCCATGACATGGTGATTAGTTGCCTATCTATTCTACTTATTCATTCACTAATTCATTCTATAAATATTAATTGAGCATCTATTAGGTGCCACACACTGTTCCAGGTGCTGGAGATTTAATACTAAACAAAATGAACAAAACTTATGAGGCCAAGACAAGTCATGTTATATTCAGCTCCATAACCCCTGTGCTTAGCATCTGAGCTGTAGTACAACTCAATAAATATGTGTCAATGCGAAATGACATAAGATCTGTTATTTGAGCACCACTCATGGTTTATATGCCCAGGAGAGATGATGGATTTGAATCAGGATGATGTTTCTCTATTTGCAATATATTTTGGAAATCATCTAACTCTTGTCATGGAAGGCATGAGGGTTCATCACCCACCTGGCTCATTTTATTTTGGTTTCATCTATAACCCAAACAGCTTTCGATAAAGATAAGCTCCCTAGTTGCCAAGATGGTACTTTTAGTAGGCCTGAGAAAGAAAACATTGGTGTTTTAGCTAGCCTTGTTTTTACGATTATTTTATTTTTTTAAAGATTTATTTATTTGAGAGAGAGAGAGAGAGAGAGAGAGAGAGAGAGAGAGAGAAAGAGAACATGGAGAGAGAGCCAGAGAGAATCTTCAAGCAAACTCCCCTCTGAGCAGGGAGCCTGACACAGGGCTCGATCCCAGGAGATCCTAGAACCCTGAGATCACGACGTGAGCCAAAACCAAGAGTCAGATGCTTAACTGACAGTGCTACCCAGGTGCCCCAGCCTTGTTTGTTTTTATGGAGAACCTTTTATAAATTGCCTCAATAAAAGGGTGATTACTGTAAAAATACACGGATCAAGAATAGGAAAATTGCCAGAATTAGAGGCAGTGCAAACTATTGTCTGTTCATAAACCTGTGTTTTTTTTTTTCCTATGGCTTCTATCTTTTTTTTTCCCTAATAATGTTCATTGTGTATTAGCAATGCAGCTACACCAACATTCTCTGATTAGTAACTGCTGGATACATCCTCTTTTCCCCCTTTATATCATCTTTATTGACTGCCTTTCTCTGTTTACTTTTGTTTTATTCCCTAGACCTCTAGCTTGCATATTGCCCATCACAGCCCTACTTCAGGAAATTTTTTTCTTTAAAAGTTTTTTTCTTTCTACTCATATGCTTGTTTATTGAAATATAGTATACAGACAAAAAAGTTGCACACATTTTTGAGGTAGGGACCAATGCTGTTTTCCCAAGTGAGCATACCTGAATCACTACCACCTAGACAAAGAAATGGAACATTACCAGAACCTAGAAGCTCCCTTAGCTTTGTCTCATTCACCAACTCTTCCCCAAAGGTATCTGGGTAACTTGCCTTCTAACACCATAGAGTAATTTGCCTGCTTTGACATTTATAAAAATGTAATCATATAGTACTTAGTACTAGTTTCTTAGTACTTAGATCCATCCACAAGTACTTAGTACTTGTGATATCCATCCATGTTGTTTTATGTGGCACTGGTATAGTAATTTATTGTATGAATATACTATACCATATTTATCCATTCTACTACTGATAGCCATTGGGTTTGCAGTTGTTATGGATAATGCTGCTATCCAAATTTTTATGTGTTTTTTGGTATATTTATACATATGTATAAAAATATAAATAATATGTACTTGAAAGTTGAACTAGTGCATCAGACATACATGCTTTACTTTGGTAGATCCTCCCCACGAGTATTTCAGAGTGATTGTCTCAATTTATACTCCCCCAGCAGTGCAGGAGAGTTCCACTTACCCCCATCCTCATCCTTTGCCGATGGTATTATCGATCTTTTTCTTTGTAGTCATTCTGATGGGTGTGTGGGTGTATCACAGTGTAGTCCTAATTTGCACTTGCAGAATGATCAGTGAGGTTAAGCATCTTTGTATATGTTTGATGTTATTTGGGTGGGGTACCTCGTATATCATACTTGCTTGGGTCAGTCCTGGCTCACTCCTGTGTTTCCGGTATAATTACTGAGTGGTCCCAGTTTGGGTGATGCATTATATGGCCACCCTGCATAGCATCTGTTCTTTTGTGAAATGCTTTTTTTTTAATCTTTTGACCATTTTCCTATCATATTGCCTGCCTTTTTTTTCACTGATCTATAGGAACTATTTATATAATACACATATAAATCCTTTGTTGGTTATACCTTTTGTAAATGTATTCTACTGTGTGGCTTGATGGGTCATTTCTTAATTCATTATTTTTGGTTTTGTGTCTCACTCTTAACTGACTCTGTTTCTCAGTTACTTTCTAGGTCAAATAATAGAAATAATCTGAATGGCTTCATGCCTCAGATATCAAAGTCCTGTTCAGTCACTTGTGCCCAAGAGAAAGGGGATGAGTCAGAGCCTAATACCATATGGCATGGCTGTTCATCGCTGTTGCCTGAGAAGGGGCTTTGGCAGAGCAACTTCTTTCAGAAGGAGAAGTAAACATGAAGGATGGACCTGGGTTTTCATCCTGCATCTGCCATTCAGCTGGTAACCAATTTCATGTTTGAGTTTACTTATCTCCAAAAAGGAAAGAAGTGATTATTTTATGGTGTTCTTTAAAGGATTAAGTGGCATATATTATACAAAGCACATAGAGCCATGCATGGAAGATAATGGATGCCTAATAGATGCACATTTCATTCTTTTTTTCTCTCTTTCTTATTTTCTTTCCTTCCTTTCTTCTCTCTGCCCTCTTTCCTTCCTTTTATATGTGACGTAAAGGAATCAGAAGATCTGATCTCTTTGCCTTGGACCCACAACCTTGCTGTAGATGCATGACTTAGCACATATAACACAATTTTAATGTGCTACACAGAAGAGTATATAATCAAGTACAAAAGAATAGGGCACATGGGCTATAAGGCTTATCGAAGTTCAAAGAAAGGCGAGATTGAAGGTATTCTCCATGAAAAACAGGAATGAATTCTTTCAAGCATATTTGAAGAGATAATGTTAATCAAATTTCTAATATAGCTGCTTGATGGAAGACATTTAGTTATGCTTGAAGTAGTAAGTGCTTAGAAATTTCAGTTGTTCATCCATTAGAAACAGACATCTGCAATTTAGGAAGTAAAAACAAGTAGCAGATTATCACCCCTCAAGTCTGTTCTCCTGTCTTTTTGCTATGCACTGGTAAAACCAGGCCAGTGAATGACACGTCACCCTTATTGATTTTAATTAGAGTTCCACAAAAGATAACTGATAAAATATCACTCTGAAAGCACAAACCCCGTGGAATCTGTGAGCATTTTTGAATTTGGGGTTTCCAGGATATCTAGAACAAAGAAAGGTGGATTATAACAGCTTTGATGAAAACTAGTCATACCTTTCTCTTATTGTATATTCATGAAGCCCTTTTTAAAATCATTTAGAAAGTGGGTAATTGTTATCTACGAACAACTGGAGGACAAGTGGCTTATTTTGTTTTTAATCATAATTTTGTAGAAAAGTTATAAATAGGATTTCCTGTTTTTACGCATGTTTCTTCATCTGGAAGATTCTTAGTGATTTTTTCAAGATGCTGGAAAACTTTGACTTTTTCCTTAGGGCTTTTGCCCACTTATTCCAGAAAAAAATAAGTATTATGACGTCTGCCTTAATCATTTAACAACTATTACTGAGTCCCTGGTCTATGCCAGGTGTGGTGGTGGGTGGTGGGTATGTAGTAGTAAAAAATATAGTTTTGATCCCTGCCTGAAGGCATAGAGCTTATCCAGTTATAATCATTACCATATTGTTTAAAAATTATCTGTTATAGAAATCTCTCCCCATCTGGTATGGAAACTTTTGAAGATGGAGACTATGTCTATTCATGTCAGTATACTCCTCATCCAACATGGTGCTGGCACTCAATAAACTTTTATTGAATCATTTTGAATTGATTCTGGGCAGTCTTACAATCATTTTTGTGTGTGTGTGAGTGTGTTACTTACTAGAACTTTCCTGAGGTTTTTCCTCTTTCAGTCTATCCTTCAAGCAATGCTATTTTAGATTTTGAATCAGGTTGGGATTATGTAGGAAAGAAAATGAGCAAAATCCATGCACCTTAGAGTCATATGTTATCTTAGATGGATTGATGGTTGTTTCCTAGAGTTGTGTGGGGAAAGATTCTAAGATCTTCTTGAAATACAGTGGAAAGAGTGCTGTGATGATGTCTGCCAAGGATAGTGGACAGGACAGAAATAGCATGTATTGTATTTGTCATCTCTGCTTTATGCCTTGAGACCCAAACCTGAGAAGGGAAAGAAGGAATATGGGCAGACTATTGGTTTGGAGCCAGCACAGATGAAAAAAAAGCACAGATTAGCCTTTTACTATCATGTGTCTGGGGCGAGATGATTGACAGTGTTCAAATCAGAAAGCTGAGAACTTATCTGTATTGCTTATCTTTGATCACACTCAATAACTGTTGCATGTTGGGCATGTGAATGCACCAAAGTCTTGTGATCTCCATCCTGTGGGTCAATAGATCTCCTGTGCCTCTAACTTAAAGTTCTCTAATGTCCTCATCTGTCTTAAGAGATGAGATGGATATAATACTCGTGACACTTGTGCCCTACTTGGGAAAGCTGGTTACGGCATTGGGACTGGAAATTACAGTCATGTGACCTATAAGGTTCAGAGTGGAAGTTGGTTATGTCTGATTTCAGCTTGAGTTTTGCTCCCTGTATAACATTGAGCAAATCAATGTATTGTTCTGCACCTGGTTTTCTCATCTATGACTTGAGGTGATTGGACTAAATGATACTGAAGGTTATTTTTATCTTCTTTTTAAAGGTTTATTTATTTATCTGAGAGAGAAAGAGAGAGAGAGCATTGGTGTGCATGACTGGGGAGAGGGGCAAAGAGAGAGGAAGAAAGAATCTTAAGCAGACTCCCTGCTGAGCTTGCAGCCCCATGCAGGGAGTTGATTTCATGACCCTAAGATCACAACCTGAGCTGAAACCAAGAGTCCATTGCTTAGCTGACTGAGCCAGCCAGGCATGCCCTGAAGGTTCTTTTTAAATGTAATAAGCAGCACAGAGGATCATAGGGTGAGGGAGGAAAAACTGAATGGGAAGTCATCAGAGAGAGAAAAACCATGAGAGACTCTTAATATAGGAAACAAACTGAGGGTTGCTGGAGGGGAGGTGGGTGGGGGGATGATGTAATTGCATCATGGACATTAAAGAGGGCACATGATGTGATGAGCACTGGGTGTTATACACAACTGATGAATTATTGAACACTGCATGAGAAATAAAGTACGTACTATGTGTTGGCTAATTGAATTTAAATTAAAAAAATGTAATATTCTATGTTCAGCTCTAGACCAGAGGTCACCAGGATTATTCTACTGAACACCCACTCTGTGGACTGCTACCAAGTCATGGTAGCTCTTCCCTGCTAAGCATCTGACAGGACTCTGGCCTGACGAGGGATTTGCAGCCAATCTCTTGATCGCTAGGTGAAGGGCTAGATCCTTGAAGGCAGGACCCATGTCTAACGCACCTTCCTATTTCTGTGCTCGTCACTTTTATGTTGAATCGATGAAACACAACTTTGACAGGAGGACTCTGGAGGAATTCGCGAGCACCAGTTTCTGGGGAGCATCATCTGCGTAATGAACATCAGCCTGGAGCCTGAGGGTAGCAACTGAATCAGCTGTTCAAAAGGTCACACAAAATCTAGCCCCCAGGACAGGAACTGTTTTTGGGTTGCGGTTATTGCTGTTATAATAAGATAGGGGAAAAGGCCTTGTTTCTAAGGAAAACCTTAGTGAATGTGCTTGGTTGCTCTTATATCTTTTATGTTCTTTCTGACCAGGTGTTCACGACAGAAACATAATGAGGATGTTTGGAGGCAGGGACAGGGGAAAGGTAATATATCCAACAGGAACTATTTCTCCTTTTCCCCAATTCCATTCCTGCTCTACCTTCAGCACAGTCCAGGAGGGAATTAGTTTACAACTTTAGGTGCCTGGAAAGAGATCTTAGTTTTCAGCCTGACAGGTGTAAGAAGGGAGACTATACATATGATTAATTCTTAATAACCTCCTAATGGGACATTTGGTTCCCTTCCTCTCTCCTTGCACACAGAGTGGTGACCCAAACACCATAAATATAATTCTGATGATTCTCCTTCATCTAAGGCCGAGGCAAAGGAATTTTAATCTAAAATTACAGATTTCCAGGTCTGTCCATCAGAGTCATATTTGATTGGTTTGGAGGAGGGCTCTGGGGATTTGTAGTTTTACAAAGTTACCTTGGGTAATTCTGATAGCGAGTTTGGGATCCACTGATGTACTATATAAGGACAACCTTTCTTAGCATGGCATTCAAGGCCTTTTGTGATATTCTCTCCAACCTCCCTTTCTCGTTCACAACTTATTTCTAGCCATTTCTTCTGTGCCATTCCTACTGCCATGCATCACCAGATCACTGGGGCTCCCAAACATGACCGGTTCTGTGCACCTCCATGTTTTTGCTCATGCTGAACTCCATACCAACAAGGCTTTTGCACAGGTGTCTGGTGAATTTATCGTTCTGTAAGGCCAGTTTGACCTCTGCATTCCAACTATGAGGGTCCTGGTAATTGCCCATCCAACTGCAGAATTATTTGATCTCTTTTTTGTGTTCCCATAATCCTTTGAACATTTTGTCTCTATTATAGCTACAGCGACATATTTTCTACTCCTAAAATTGGCACAAACAGCTGAATAGTGGGATAGAGTATTTTAAATAGAACAGAGTATTTAAAATTATTTTTATGCTTAATTTATGAATTTTTAAACCAAGATAAAAATAACATACATTAAATCAAATAATACAGAAGTGAGCTTATAATAAAAAAATAAAACCTTTCATTTCCCTCTTCCTGGTCTGGTTCTAATTTCCTGAGACAATAGTTTAGGAAATCAATTTTTAAAAATCAGATAATGCAAAATTTAGCAGAATCAAAGGTTCAGTGAAAAGTAGTGCTTTTTCCTATTTTTGTCCACCGAATACCCATCTCCTCTTTCCAGAGATACACACTACTATCAGTTTCTTGTGTATTCCTCTTGGGATAGTCTGTGAGTTTTCAAATGCATATTCACACACACACACACACACACACACACACAGTGAATCATACTGAATTACTGTATACACATTGTACCTTGCTTTTATTACTTAACTATGTATCTTGGAAATTTATTCCGTATTTGCACATAGAGAAATTTCTCATTCTTTTGTTCATTGTGTATTATTTCAATGCTATTAGCTGTCTATGATTTACTTAAATTCTCTACTGATAGAAATTTAGATTGCTGTGAAACTTTCACCACTATGAATAATTCTGTAATATACATATATCATTTTTTAAAGTGGAAGAATATTTGTAGGATAAATTCCAAAGGGTGGAATTGCTGGGTGTACATATTTGTACTTAATAGATTTTTCCAAGTTGTTCTTCATATAGCACATGAACTTGTACTCCCACTGCAAATGCACTTGTCAAACTACCATGTTAAGTTTTTTAAAAAACTTTTTTGCCAATCTTATATTTAAGGGATTGGTATCTCCTTATAGTTATAATTTGCATAACATTATAATGAGACTGCACATCTTCTATATGGTTCAGAGCCAGTTGTATATTTTTTCTGGAAGCTTCCTGTTCCTTTCTTGATGTATTTTTAAAAGTATTAATCAAAATTATTCATTTTTTCCTCTTCTGAGTTCTTGAATTTATGTCATACTTAGATATCTGCCATGCAGAAAGTATTTTTAAAAATTACCTCCACAATTTAAAAAACTATTTTCCTCTAGAACATTTATGATTTGTCATTTCAATATTTTCTCTAGCTGAAATTTGCTTTCTTGTGAAGAATGAAGTAGGAATCAAGCATAATTTTGTTTTTTCCCCCCACATGGGTACTCAGTTACACTGACACCACTAACTGAATAATCTATATTTTCTCAACTTGTATGTAAAGCCACCTGTTTCACTTACGGATAGATGTTTAACACATATTGATTCTGTTCTTCATTTTGTTCCAATGTTTTTATAATTCATGTGACAATATAATGCTATTTAAATTTTGTAGCCTTTATAAAATATTTCAGTATCTGATTAGAGTACTTCCTATCTCATTACTCTTCATTTTCAGAATATACTAAAAATTTGTCTTGCATATAGACTTTAGAACCAGAGTGCCTATTTTAAATGTATGATAGCATCAAATTTAAGTTTTTATCTCGAATGCATTAAATGTATATATTAAGTTGGGAATAATTAGCATATTTAACATATTGTGTCTTTATATCTGAGAACACATTATACCTTTCCTTGGTTTAATTTTTTTATATATATGTATGTCCTTTAGGAGCATTTTAAAGTTTCTTCATATAGTTCTTCTAGATTTCTCATTAAGTATATTACTGAGTTTTCAAAACTCTTTTTATGAGCCTTGGTCAGGTTTTAAAAAATATTATTATTGTTACAGAACCCAGCGAAGTAATATGAGGGTCTCAGCCTAATTATACTACTTCTGAACATTTTTACCTCTTCCAAACTCTTGCTAATTATATAGTTTCTACATGGTCATGATTATATTGAGCTTAACAGTCATGATTTTAATAATTGTTTTAGTTATTCATACATTTATTTCTAAATGAACTCACTGCTCACCACAGTATATTTGCTAGAGGTTTTCTAATGATTGCTTGGTTGGCTGAATTTTACCCCATTGGAACTTTTCCAAGAAGGGCACATGGACATTCTATATCCCAAGTACTTTCATGTTTGAGAGTTATTTGTTTTGCCTTTGTACTTGAACATTGTTTTGCCTACCTATAAAATTCTTATATCTGGCTTTCTTTTCTTGAGAGAGTGCTTTATAAATTCTTATACGTTAAGGGTTGCTGTGGAAAAGACTGTGGCCAGCCTTAGATATGACTTGCCCCAAAGAATGACTTAATCTTAAGAAATTATCTGCCCTCAGAAATGACTTGGTCTCATTTTGCCTGAAAAATTCTTTATTTTTGAAATCTGTTAACTTTATTAATATATACTTTTGTATTAATTGTTGTAAAGTTTTTCTAGGACATATGCCTTTCAGTTGACATCTTCAAGCTTGCTTTATTTCTGAATTTATTCTTTTTTATTCTATTTTTTAATTCTATTTTATTTTTTGGGGTATTCCTTCACGGCCACCAGCACTTACCTGTTTTCCATTCTATTATGTTCTTTCCTCTAAGTGTTTAATCTGTAGCATTTTGCTTATCTGCCTTTCTTAATTTTGTTCCCTTGGCCCTGTGTTTTTGGTACTGTTAATTATCCTCTTTATCTTTCTATTGTGACCTTCATCTGAGTTGATTTTCCTTACTATTTCTTTTCCTAAGTTCTACAACCTGATAACTCATCTTTTTTTTTTTTTTTTTTTTTTTTTTTTTTTTTTTTTTTTTTAATGGTATGGCTACAGAAGTTTTGAACACGTTTTCTCTGCTGTGGGAATGTGCATGTGTGTGGGTATGTGTAGGTGCGAGTATTTAGTTTTTATTTTTATTTTGTTGGGATAAGGATATTTGACATGAGATCTACCCTCTTAATAGTTTTTAAAATGTACAATATAGGGCCACCTGGGTGGCTCAGCAGTTTTGCGCCCCTTCAGCCCAGGGCATGATCCTGGAGACCTGGGATTGAGTCCCCCAACCGGCTTCCTGCATGGAGCCTGTTTTTGTCTCTGCCTCTTTCTCTGTGTCTCTCATGAGTGAATAAATAAAATTAAAAAAAATAAAATATACAATATAATATTATTAATTATAGGTATTGTGTTGCATAACGTCTCTAGAACTTATTCATCTTTCATTACTGAACCTTTATACCCATTGTTTTAAAGAGGAAGTTGTTTCATTTTTATGGTGCTAATTATGATAACAATTTCATTTGCCATTACGATTTTCGTGGTCATATTTTCCTGGTGAGTGCTTTGCCACTTAGGTTACTTCCATTCTTTCTTCTTTTTTTATATAGTAGACGTTGTATTTTGAGAAGGGTGTCTCTTTTCTGAAAATACTCAATTTTTAAATAAGGTAAGTTTTTCATAGAGTAACTTTTTACGTGAGGCTTATTAAGGGAAGGCCTTAACATTCACCCAGGAGAGCAGGGCTTTCCCTGGTTCTGTCAGACTAGATTGTGTGTACAAGTGAATTATTTTAGTCTTATTGGTTCCAAGCAGATCCCAGCCTCCAGGGTGGTTCCCAACTCAGAAGCTCCCCTGAAGTGCTTCGCATTGCCTGCTTCTTGTGGTGACAAAAGGATCCAAGGATGCTGCATCATTAGTTGCGTCCATTGTTATATATAGTTTTTAAGAGAGAAATAATTTGACCCTCAGGATATGTCACGTACCCTTGAAATTGGGCTCTACTGTCTGCATGAAATTCAAAACCACAGGAGTTCTTCTTAACCTTTTTTCTGAAACCTGAACTTCCCTGTGTTAGGCGACTCTCATACCATAAGAAGCCTTATTATTGTTATTATTATTCCTATTTTACACAAAAAGAAACAGAGGCTAAAATAAAATAATATGACTCATTTAAAGTCACTTGATCAGTGAGTGGTTGAATTGGAAAGTAAGACTACATTTGTGACTGGAAGGGACACTCTGTCCCCTCTACCATGTAACTTCACCGCTGCTTTTAATACTTCATTATATGTCCTTGTTTGTTCTCTAATTGATGCTGGTGTGAATCCCTCATGCTCACAAAATAATAAATTCCACAAATTCAAACAAGATGCTTTCTACTTCTACATTCCTATAAGCACCATATATTTGGTACATTCTTGTTTTGCTCAAGTCACAGACTTAAATGGGGGAAGGGCCATGATTGCTAAAGCCATTTGGACCTTGGAGAACAACTGTGGTAAAACTTTTTTCAAGTCTCTTCTTGATTTTATGTTCAGGGCATCCTGACTCTTTTGAAAACAGCCTGTGTTACATAGTCCTATTTCAAGATTCTATCATTGTATCCTTAATTTTTCTATCATCTAGGGAGTTCGTTGTCTTTAGGAGACTTTACACTTAGGTTTTCATGGCAATACACAATACACAACAGAACATAACGGTGTCTCTTTTAAATTCCAGTATGCCATTTTAGAGGCAGTCAAACACCAATAAAGAATAAGACATGACTGTATGTCTAGTAATAAGAATGCTAGCAAACTGAATTCTTGGGGGGTGGATTGATATTATTACAAGGATATGTTGCTCCCTGGTGTGTGTACAACAAGGCTGAGAGAATGAATGTTAATCTTTTCCCGGAAGTGTTTTTTGTTCCATCAAGAAGAGAAATGGGAAATATAGAAGGGAAGAGAAAAGTGTTAGAAGAGTATATTCTTTGTTCCAAGACATTAAAATGACATACAGGCTTCTAGACTTGACTCCAGATTTACATTTGTACCTTCCCATCCTTGGCCTTGGGCCCTGCAGAAAGACTTATGATTCCAAAAGAGAGCAATTTCCTCTGATTCATTTAGGGTTATGGTTAAATTTATTGGGGAGAGTTTATGTTTTATTTACCAGGGAGCAGTTTGATTTCCTTGGTCTGGACAATGCTCAAGGGAACACAAAATCTCAGAAGCCAAAATCAAAACCAGTAGCCTATAAAATTAATGGAAACTGTTTTTTTCTTAAATCCACTTTCAATTCTTTTAACACATTAACTTTCCCCCAAGCCTTGTTCACATATAGACCAATGTAAGAACGTGGATATAAGCTGACATACATTTCACAGTCCTCTCTGTTTGCTTTATATTCTATCACAAATATTTTTTATGATGAATTGTTTCATCATAATTTTAATTTTTAGTGGTTGATAAAAATCCACTGAGTTATAGTACCATAATTTTCTTCATCATCTTTCTATGATCAGATTTTAAGAGCTTTTTTTCTCATAATTAATGCCACAATAAATAACTCCACACATCTATTTCTTTGTTTTTTTTCCCTTCCTCCTTCTTTCTATCCCTCCCTTTTCCTTCCTTCTATCGCTCCCTCCTTCCCTCCTTCCTTCCTTCTCTCTCTCCCTCATTTCTTCTTTCTTTTTTATTAAAATATTTTTTTAAGATGAATTATTTGCAGTTAGAATTTTGAATTAAGGAACATAAATATTTCCAACAGTCTTGATACACCTTGTTAAACTGCTTAGAGAAGAAATTTTTAACTATCTAGATTTCCTGAGAGTGGAATGGAGCTGTTGTTCTTGCATTCTTAGTAATCACCATTAGTAGGCATGTCCACAAGGAGTCCCATTGGTCAATTTTAGTGCTACCACTATAGTCTAACCACTATGGGTTAATTGCTTGCCTAGATTATGGCAACAGCTGCCTAGCTCGTACCTGATTGCTTTCACTCTTGTCCTTCCAAAAATCTTTTCCTTATATATCTATTAAAGCACTGTGATATAATAAATTCATGTTTAGTCTTTGTCCTCCATCTTTGGCACACACAGCTCCTAAAACTCTTGAAATCTCTGAGTGATAAGATTGTCTTTTGTATGTTAGTGAGATGACTGGTTGCTGGGGTCCCTAGACAGCTTCAAGATGGGGTTGGTCACCAAAAAGCCCAAGGTTTGATTAGAGGGTTGGAACTTTCACTTCCATCCCCAACCTCTGGGAATTAGTCAATAGCCAATAATTAATGTCATGCTTATGTAATGAAGCCTTCATAAAAACCACTAAACAAAGGGGTTCAGAAATTTTGGGGTTTGTAAACACATGGAAGTATTGTGAGGATGGTATGCCTAGGCAGATCATGGAGACTCCATCTCTTACCCCATACCTTGACCTATGCATCAATTTTATCTGATTGTTCCTGAGTTGCCCTTTATAATAATTTGGTAAAGTAAAAAAATAAATAATGATTAGGAAAATGTTTTCTGAGTCCTGTGAGTGGGAACTTCTGACTTATAAGCAAGTTAAATAGAGGTGTGGGTAACTGGGGACCTGATACTTGCAACTGGTGTCTGAAGTGATGACAGTCTTATGGGACTAAGCCCTTAAAACTGTGGGATCTGCCTTCTTAGACTGGAGTGGCAGTCTGAAGTGTCACATCTTAATCTGACTCCAGGTAGAATTGAATTGAATTGTAAAACACCCAGTTGATGTCAAAACTGGTTGGTGTCAGAAGGAAAAAAACCCTCAAGCACAAATCTAATTAACACTCACCTACCTTTCCCACTGCATATAGAATGAAATTGAAAGTGCTTCATGTGCAAAGGATACAAACATAGTGATCTGAAGGGGCATCTGCACCCCCGTGTTTATAACAGCAACGTCCACAATAGCCAAGGTATGGAAAGAGCCCAGATGTCCATCAATGGATGAATGGGTAAAGAAAATTATATATATATATATACACACACACACACATATATAATTTATATAATGTAATATATATTACATATAATATATATAATGGAATATCACTCAGCCATCAAAAAGAAATTTTACCATTTGCAACGACATGAATGGAACTAGAGGGTATTATGCCAAGTGAAATAAGTCAATCAGAGAAAGACAACTATCATATGATCTCACTCATATGTGGAATTTAAGAAACAAAACAGAGAATCATAGGGAATGGGAGGGGAAAAAATAAGATGAAATCAGAGAGGGAGACAAACCATAAGAGACTCATAACTCTAGGAAACAAACTGAAGGATGCTGGAGGGGAGGTGGGTGGGGGGATGGGATAACTGGGTGACTGGCATGAAGGAGGGCATGTGATGTAATGAGGACTGGGTGCTATATGCAACTGATGAATCACTAAACTCTACCTCTGAGACTAATTTATTTATTTTATTTATTTTATTTTTTTAAAGATTTTATTATTTATTCATGAGAGACAGAGAGAGGGAGAGAGAGAGAGAGAGGGAGAGAGAGAGAAGTAGACTCCATGCAGGGAGCCCGATGTGGGCTGATATTCTATTATTTTAAAACATTCCAAGTTCATGACCATTTTATTGCATGTCCACTTGTCCTTTGCTTTGTCTAGCCATCTTCCCTCAGACCTTCATGTGGCTTCTTTTTTCATATTTATCAGGCTTCAGCTCAAGAGGCTTTTTCTGACATCCTGGATGGAGTAGCATCCTCTCTTCCCCAGGTTTCTAGTCATTCTTTACATTTTAATACTGATTTATTTTTCTATATAGCAATTCCACCTATCTACTTATCTACCTACCTACCTATCTAATATTTATTATTTTTGCCTCTTCAACCCTAGAACGTATGCTTTGTTAGTTTAAGGACAGCATCTATCTTGTTCACTGACTGTATTATGGCTGAAACCAAATAAATGTCTTTTGAATGCATGAATGAATGGATTCCTTCTCATGGAGGCTAGAAGTTGGAATCCTATTTTTATTGTAAGCTTAACGTGGATGATTCTACAATACTCTATAATTTCATGGTCCCATATCTCATTTGTATGTGCTGAGTTCTGAAATTCTGAGAGAAATATCTAGAATCAAAAAGAAAATTATAGGCATTGGATTGGAACTGATACCACCTCCTGAATTACGCCCTCTTGTTTCTTTGGGTTCTTTCTTTGAGCAAGTTTTTTTTTTTTTGAGCTTTTACTGTGGGCATAACATTGGGTTAGACACTAAGAAAGACACACAAAAAGTGTTATAAATAGCTTTTGCTTTTTAGGAACATGTAACTCAATTGTGTAGACAACAGAAGTGTGTGTGTGTGTGTGTGTGTGTGTATGTGCTTTCTTCCCCCATGCATATACATATACACATACACATATAATTATGAGCTAAAATACTAACAGGAGTAGTAATAAAAATAGTCAATAATTTTTAAAAAGATTTTATTTATTTATTCATGACAGACACAGAGAGAGAGAGGCAGAGACGTAAGCAGAGGGAGAAGCAGGCTCCATGCAGGGAGCCCAATGTGGGACTTGATCCTGGGACTGTGGGATCATGCCCTGAGCCAAAGGCAGATGCTTAGGTGCTGAGCTACCCAGGCATCTAATAACTAATAATTTTTGAATATTAAGTAAATCAGGCACTTTGCTAAATTTTTTATATTGATATAACTTATTTAATATTTATGATAACCATATGTGGTTGGTATTATAATCCTCATCTTTCAGAGGAGAAAATTCAGATTCCCATAGTAACTTGCTCAAGACTATATAGTCAGGAAATCCTGTGTTTAAGATCCATGCTATTAAGTAACATTTTGGACATAGAATAAGGTTTTGGATATATTTTGAAGGAGTTCCAGGTTTTTAAAAGACAGAAGAGACAAGAAAAGGTCATTAAACTGGGAACGTAGTGTGAACCAAGTTTGCCCTTTGGAAATGTGGAATGAACTTCTCAGGTTAAAGTCCTTGGAATAGAAACTTCCAGAAGCTACCAGCTCTGTGAATAGGGACTTCCTCACAGCTGGAGTGACTGAATACCTAAACTGTAGAATTGGGCCTGCTCGGATATTGGTAGTTTCTTATTTACTTTTTTTGCTGCAAATTGAGCTGGTATTTTCATTTCCCAATGACGATTCATAAATACTCGCCAGCCTCTAATTTATAGGGTTTCACTCTCCCTTACTCTCTCTTTTCCTTCCATTCATACTATACTAATTGCTAACCTAATATATGCCAGATCCTTTGCTAGGTACCATGACGAAACTCTTAAGGTACACTTGGAAAATTAAACAACCTTGACCAAAATGGACACATTTGCATAGACTTGAGGCATGTTACTACCTTTTACTGATATGACTGCTAACTTCACAGGAGGAATAAAAAATAAAAATCTTATCACCACAAGCATGACTGATGCTTATCCTCATGATGTTAACATGGCAACTCCAAGGACCATAGCTTTTTCAAAGGGAGACTGATACCAGTATCATATTGGGATAACCTCGTGACAAGGCAAAACTCAAGATGTTCTGATGAAGTTCTACTCACTCGAGAAGGCTTAAGCTATCTCATTGCTTGTTTCTCGTTTGCCTATTAGTGCCACAAGAGTAGATATGGTTAACTATAAGGTAGGCATTACCATTCACATTTCATAGATCAAGAAATTGAGGTTCAAGAGAAGTTAGGTGAATGGATAAGATCACTCAGCTAATAAGCTACTGTATAACATAGAACATATGTAATGTGGGAATGAAGTTGTCAGACACTTTTAGATGCATATTGAAAAGCTTACAGTGTAGATTAACATAGTGTTAAATGGCAAAATCACACGGAAGTAGTTAAGGACTTGTGGAGGTAGGATACAAAGGATTCCATGAGTCCACATTCAGGTTATTGCTACGCAGACTCCTCTTGTGTAATACCCAGTGATTCCTATGCAGCCTCTGAACAGTTTGGCAAGATGATTCCGGTTGGCATAATGAGGAATTCCACCCATAACATGAATGCTAGTTCTGGTGCCCAAACTTGCCAATAATACATACAATTATCATGCAGGAAATTCAGGGTAACATGATTGAGTATGTAAGTCCACTGTGGCTTCCTGCTGTGTGTCAGGGCCTCATCATGGACAAGCGGACTGTCATTTTCACCACATCTCCTGTCAGAAAACTAGAGGAAATTTAGCAACCACACTCACTAAATGTCTCAGTTTGATGTACTTTATACCCCTTCTGAAAAAAAAAAAAAATCTGTTGAGCTTACTATAGCAAAAGGCAACCAGTATAAGATTTACATGTCGGAGAGCTCATTCTCATCATATTTCACACTCTGAAAAGAAATATACTCTTCTGTTTAGTTCTATATGAGAACACAGCTTCTATTCTAAGGCAGGCTTGAGCGCCATAATGTTTGTTCTTATTGGTCGGGGCAATTAATGTAGTCCATAAAGTTCCCCGTGGCCCTCTGGCTTCTCCATTTTATTCTGTGCCATCAAATGGGTCATGGCTACTGAGGGAAGGAGAGGATTGAAATCTTCATAGCAACACATGGATCCCCCTTCAAATTATTAGGATTTGAAAAGATTTTCTAGAAGTTACAAAGATGTGTGGTAAACACGTTTAGAGATACTTTGTAGAGTAGTGAAAAGCAAAGGATCCAGGGGAAGCAAAATCAGTCCATGTGTACTCTGGCAAGAATGACATAAATTTTAGTGTTTGGAATTGTCATACTGAATGAAATTGGTTAAAATTAATTGGAATATTTTGATGAAATTTCTTGGTGTTTACTTTGATTCGTGTGGTTTAGAACTGATGGAGTTTGGAATAAAATCGAATCCCAAAGGGATGTGTTAATAGGTGCAGAACCGCATGAGGCTGATGGAAATAGATTGCCAAAAATCACTTCAGAAACACGTTGGCAGCTTTCCTGTAGCCTACTTTGATAGCCTCATAAAAACATACATTGTCCAACAATAATAAAAGGGGGAAGTGCCTGAGTTCAATGTTAATGGCCATCAACTTGCAGATTCATGGAGCAATTCTTGTCAGTGACAGGACTCTTGTTTTCTTGAGAAGAATGTAAGGGAGGTAACCAAATTACATTTGTGAGCCAGAGACATGGGTCCTGTGAAGAGGCTAAATTAGTCTTTTTATATTACCATGACCCAAAGAAGGAAAATATAAGCACATCAATAGAAATAGAAGCATTAATCAACATTAATGTTGAACATGTCTAAAAATTCAGTGATTTCCTCCACAAATACTTATTGAGTCTTTCTAGAAGCAGATACGATGCTAACGGCTGGGCACATAAAGGTGAACAAAACCCAATAAGTCCCTTATCTCCACCCTAGTGATTAGAGTGAAACATCAATCATACAGGTACATAAGTGAATTGAAAATCAAGAGAGGAATGTTTGAATGAGAGATCTTATAGGCATGTTATCAACCTTGTTAATAGGTCAGGGAAGACTTTCTTGAAGAGGAAATGCTTCAGCTGAGATCTGAATGGTGAGCAGATTATACTGGATGGGCAAGGAAGGAAGAGCATTTCCGAGGAAAACGAGCATCGTGAGCAAAGGCCATATGTCTAAACAGAAAGAGCATGGAGAGAACGAGGGACAAAATGAAATCCATGTGGCTGGGAAGAGGGTGAGAGAAAGAGACAGAGACAAAGAGAGAGAGAGAGAAAGAGAAAGTAAGGGTGGGTATATATAAGATGAGGTAGGTACTATATGGTGGCACAGGCATGGAATATGAAGGGGCTAGAGAAATAAGCAGGGACCAGACCACCATCAAGGACCTTAAGGGCTCATTAAGGATTTGGTCCTTATCATGAGAACAATGGGAAGACATTGAAATGTCTTAGTGGTCAGATGCTTTGATACCTGTCTGCTTCTCAATGTGCGTGCATGTGGTGTGTGTGTGTGTGTGTGTGTGTGTGTGTGTGTGTGTGTGTGTGTGTGTTTAAAGGCCATTTCTTAGGCCTGGCCTTCCTAGGAGTTATCTCTGCTAACCCTTGTGGATCATGGGGACTTGCGGGTCATAGTAACTGAAGAGAGAGCTTTGGTGCCTATCCCATCTTACGTGCCCATCGTACCTTATGTAGTTATAACTTTAGAAGCAGAGCCACTGTTGGAGTTGGAAGCTTGATTTAAAAGAACCTTCTGGTACACATACTCTCTCTATGCTCTCAGGGAAGGTACATTTCACTGTCATGAGCCATTGGATATTTTCAGCAAGTATTACCAGAGATCATCCAGCTGCTACATGTTTGGTGAGCTTATCATCTTGAATCTCCTCATTTCTCACTGGTGACATGCTTAGTGGGTGGAAATGATATTTTGAATATCCAACAGAGGCTCATACAGCCTCTTATATCTCTAACTACATCACTCTGAAACTTGAACACATTGCCTTCTGTGGTTGTACACTCTGTCATTTAGCAAGGCATCAGTTAAATATCTTTACTGAGATCTGGATAAAATTCCCTATACGCCACCATTGCCAATTTGTACCATCATCTTGGGCTGTATAACAATAACTGGGTGTCTACAGGTGCAGTTGCAGATCCTACAATGAAGATCCGTTTCTCAGCAGGTGCAGCCAGGATTTAGAAGATTCAGGTGGGATAGAGCAGACCAGGCCTGAACAGGGATGACCAAACTTTATAAAGCCCTTTTCATTTTAATCATTTAATTTGATTCTCATAATAGCTCAGCAGGGTTGGCAAGGTGACAATTACTGCTTTTATTTTGTAGATGAAAACTACATGCTATAGGTTTTTGGTGAGGCGGTTATTGCATTCAAGACTATTTTGATTAAAGATCACAGAATTCCACTTGAAGTTGCTAAAGCAAAAAGAGAGTATTTATTATAAAGACACAGAAGCAATATCATTTATTCATACATCCATGCATTCAATAATTCTTTGTCATTTGTCTAGGTTCCAGAATCTGTGTCAGGCTCTGGAGATAAAGTGATGAATCAAACCACACACAGACTCTGCCTTCATGAAACATATAGTCTGATAGAGGAAATTGATATTATTCAAGCAATCACATGAACAGAAGTAAAATTGAGTTTTTGTACTATATGGCAAGTAATAGGAAGACTGGCTTGATGCTATGAATAGTCAGGATGGTCAATTTACCCAGCATAAGCTGAGATCTGAGAGATGAAGAGATCAGTTATATGAAGAGAGGAGCAAAGGGAGTTCCAGGTTCAAGAAATAGCAATTGTAAAGGCCCCATGCTTTAGGGGAGCTTGGCAAGAACTATGGACCAAAGATGGTGAATGTAGCTCAAGAAGAGAAAACAGGAAGGAGGCTGAGAAGAGGTGACATGGGGGAGATGCATAGGGATCAGACCTGGTGACTTGCAGACAGTGTTAGGAGCAATTATCTTTATCCTGGGAGGAATGGGCAGTCATAGAGGGTTCTAGAAAGGGAGGTGTTGACATGATCAGCTTTATATTTTGTAAAATTCATTCTACTATCATATATTGGAGAAGGACAGGGAAAAGGGGGGACCAATTCGGAGGGAAATCAGTTACAGTTCAATCAGACAGGGATTAAATCTTACAGAATTGTGGGAGCTGGTGTAAAAGTCTAAAGGTGGCTTGCTACTCCATCTAGTTGTGGTCTATAATCACTATACAGGTCAGGAGGGTTGGCAACCTGGATGAAAATGTTGGCAACTGAGGACAGACTTGAGCCTGCATCCTTTTCTCACTACCTCTCATGACATTGGGTGACCTGCAAAAGAAGCTGGAGCCCTTCCCTAGGCAGCTGCACCTACCCTGGCTCAGGAACTGGAGATGATGAAGGAAATATCTGGGAGAAGTTAGAGGATCTGCAGGTCTAGCTGCTGCTCTGCATCAACCAGGTAAGCCAGCAGATGAGCGGCAAGATGCACAAGCTGCACTAGCACCTATCTTCCTAAGCCAATTGTTAGGGCTGCTGAGTTCCTTTTGCCCCCTAAATTTTACTTTTTTCCCTCATGGTCTAACCTAACTCAGAACAAAGCAGAGAAAGAATGAGGAAAACTGCATTAGATAGCTTGGCGCAGTCCCAAACTACCGTACAGGTTAGTACCATCATTCAGTCTTTCCAAATATTATTTCTTGAAATTTGTGATATCTGATTGTTGGGCTATAGTAGTATATACTAGGTTTCTACACTGTAAAGATTCAATATTTTTCTTGTAATTAATAAATAATTTATGGTAGATACTTTGAAGCTGTAAATACACTCTTCCTTATCAAACTCTCTCCCACTAGTATTAGCATCCATTGATAACTAAATTTTAAAATATTAAAATATTAAAATATTTTATTTATATATTTATATATTTATTTTATTTTATTTTTCTGGTAGACAATTTTTAAAGCAATTCTAAGTTTACAGCAAAATGGAGTGGGGAAGTATAGAGATTTCCTATATATTCTTTGCCACCACTCATGCCACACTCCCCCATTATCAATATCCTCCACCAGAGTGGTACATTAGTTATAACTGGGGAGCCTATATCAACGCATCATAAACACCTAAAGTCCATAGTTTACATAAGAAATCACTCTTAATATTGTACATTCTATGGGTTTTGACAAATGAATAATGACACATATCCCCTATTATAGAATCATACAGAATAGTTTCATTGTCCTAAAAAATTTTCCCTTCTATTCCACCTATTTATCCCTCCTCTAAGCCCTGACAACTGCTGATCTTTTTAGTGTCTCCAAAGTTTCACCTATTCCAGAATGTCATAGATATAGTTGGAATCATGTAGCATGTAACCTTTTCAAATTGGCTTCTTTCACTTCATAATATGCATTTAGGTTCCTCTATGTCTTTTTGTGGCTTGATAGCTCATTATTTTTTAGCATTGAATAACACCACATTGTCTGGATGTACTATAGTTTATTTTTTTATTGTTGATTTATTTCCAATTTGAAACGTCAGAATAACAGAACACTACAAAAGTAGTGCCAAGAAGTCCCATAAACTATTCCTCAAATTCAACAAATGTCATCGTGTTAAATGGCACAGTACAATGACCAAAACCAGGAGATTATCAGATACAATATTATGGGTAATACTAACATAAAGACTTGTGCAAATCTCACCAATATTCCCACTAATAGCCTTTTTTTCTAGTGCAATGCTGAATTTAGGATTGCACAATGCATTTAGTTGTCATGTCTCTTTAGTCTCTTCAATCTGTGACATTGCCTGAGTTTTTCTTTTTCTTTCATGACCTGACATTTTGAAAAGTACTGTCCTGTTCTTTTTGTAGATGGCCCTCAGTGATTTGTCTGATATTTCCTTATGATTAACTTCAGCTTATGCATTTTTTGCCAAGGGTTGTGCACAAATGCTAATATGCTTTTCTTATTGCATTGAATCAGGAAGCAAATGAGGTCAATTTGTTTCCAGAATACGAACTTTGATCAGTTTGTTAAGGTGGTGACTGTCTGGTTTCTCTACTGTACAGTAAATATTTCCTCTTTATAACTAATAGGTATCTTACTGGGAAATAATTTAAGACTATATTGCTATCCTATTTCTTGCCATGTTTTCACCCATGTATATTTAATACTCATAAAATAATTGTTGCTGTGGTATTTGCTACATGGTGATTTTCTATTTCCTTTATTTCTTCTACATTTATTAGTTGGAATGTTACTGTAAGGAAAACCTTTTCCTCTCTTATGTTTATTTATGCCATTACTTATTTATACTACTATGTACTCATGGATTCTTACTTTGTTCTAGGGATTATAATCCATTTTATAATTGTGTATTTGATCCCCCAAACATCCTAGATTTGTCCGTTGGGAGTCCCATCAATTTGGCTTTTGTGTGTTTTTTAATTTTCGTTGTCATTTTTTTTTTTAGCATGTTCTTCCTTTTTCACCCCACACGCTATCCCAGTCTCATCTTGTACTTTCCCTGCTCTGGACCCTTGAATCCACCATTTCTCTAAGGCTTGGAGAATGATATTTGAAAATCAAGAGTCTCTCACTGGTATAGGGTATCATTATTCTAATCCCCTCAGTGGACAGACTTATATCTATGCCTATATCTATCTGTGTGCATGTGTTTAAAAATCATGAGTTTATGGTGATATGTCCAATTCAGTCCAATGCCACAAGATTCATGCTAGTCTCTCCCCTTTCCTTATTCATAACTTCTTTCCCCAGCAGTAAACCTGGCTTTCATTATCTATGATTTATTAACTTATTTGCTCAATCCCAGAGTACACATAAGTAGTTTCAAAATTACCAACCATACCCTGTGAAAAATGAGCCCACTAACCAGAATACAATATTTGTGTATAGTTCTTTTTGTGCTTATCCTTAGAATAGAGTCAATACTTATTTTTTGAATCATATTCAACTCATATTTTTATAAAAAAGAAACCTACTAACTAGGATATATTTCTGTATAGTTTTTTTTTTTTGGTTTTAGCTTTAAAAATACATAGTCAATACTTATTTTCTTGAAATCGTATTAAATCTAAATTCAAGCATCTTCCTGTGTTGGCTGGTGGTGAATTCAATCACAATCATTATTGGAGCTTTCCTTCCTGGACCCCAGAGTTGTATAGG
Source organism: Vulpes vulpes (assembly GCF_048418805.1). Classification (NCBI taxonomy): domain Eukaryota; kingdom Metazoa; phylum Chordata; class Mammalia; order Carnivora; family Canidae; genus Vulpes; species Vulpes vulpes. The sequence goes on along the minus strand of NC_132792.1, from coordinate 13,424,067 downwards.
TCCTAGGGATCTTAAGAAGGGAGAAACCTCTGGGGAGTCTGCCCCAGTTTTTGGACCACACAGGTTACCATTCTAATGCCCATTTTCCAAGCCACATTATCCCTGGAAGTACACAGCTCTGTTTCCATGGACACAAGACACATTTATGAGAATGGGAATCATAGTGTCCATGATGTTGCTTCTCCAAATGTACCATTCACCTCTAGAAGTGATCTCATCTGTAGAATTCTCAGAAGTCCTTGTCACCCCAGTCTTGAGCACCTCTCTGTTTTACCTTACTATTTTGCCTAAGAGTAAAAAGTATGGCTGCTTGTTCTTCTGGGTACAGATCATGAGGGGTGCAGTTAATTGTTCCAAAAATCGATATTATTATTTATCCCCTATTTTTAGCCTCAGTTCACAGGATTACCTTTGGTTCTACCACTGGCTCCCAATTCTAGAACTTCTGTAATATTCTGTCAGGGTACTACTCTCAGATTTCAGGGCAGCCCTCTTCATACCCATTCCAAGCTCCAGCTCCTTCAATTTCCTATCATCTGCCACTATGCCATCTACTTTCCATCTTTCAGAAAGTTTTTGAAACCTCTTACCCTGTGGTGAAACTGTTCCCATATTCTTGTCCTGTGATGAGTCTATTCCTAATTCTATTGTTGTTTTTATGGATTATTTTGTTTTATTTCTTTATAGTCACTTTGTTGAAAGCTGCCAAATCATTGGGTTCAGTCTATCATCTTGAGTCAGAATCCCAGCGTATATATTCATGCAATAACTCAGAACAATTTTAGGACATTTCACATGAAAGCCTTTTGAATTTTTATGAGCCAAGCAAGAATGGCTACTTTACATTATAGTTGGATATTTATAAACAAAAGTGTCACTATCTAGTACAATTGCTAACTTTATCTGCTGAAGAACCATTGTTGTTTCTTATAATAAAGTCTACCATCAAGATGGATAAAGAAAAAAAATGGCTTATAATTAATTTAGTCCAAGTTTTCAAAAAAATTTAGATCTTGTTGTAAGAAATGTATAGCTTCACAAGGTGTCAAAATCATGAGTTTATGGTGATATACAAATATACAATATTTTTGCTATATTATAGGCAAAAATACTCATCTGGCTGTATACGGTCTGGTGTGTTGTTGCAAAATTATTTCCAATTATTCTGTAGCCTCCTCATTGCAGGTATCCATCTCTAGCAAAGAAAGTTATCCCTATTTTAGTATGAAATCTGAGCCTTATACCTAGGCCTGCTATATAAAGATAACCCTCTGATTTATTCTTCCCAAAGAATAGGACTTTTGTGTTCTGTTGGGTAGAAATGGAAGCATTTACCCAACTATAAGAAGTGACAGTGGGAATCTGAGTACTTAGCTATTTTATAAATGAGTTTTCAACTAATCTTCCTTTTTTTGGGCTCACTTTCAAAAAGATACTTGCTGTAACTAATCCCTAAACCCTCCGAAGTTTCTAAGGGAGGAAAAAGTATCTTCTTATTTTTACCCTGCTATTGAGTCAAGAATTTAGCTTTTCCAAATCTGCTGCAAATATCATCATTCATCCTTTCCTTTCTACCTTCCAAATGTTGCTATTATTTCATGTTATGTTTTCCTTGTGTGTCCATAATTTGTTTTGCTTTGTTGTTTTTCACCCATTTGCAGTTTTAAGTAGGGTTCTTAGACAGGGAGAGGTAAAAACATATGTTTAAGAGATCTTCAAAAGAGACATATCAGAGGCCTGCAGAAGGATATACCTAGAAATAAGGGTCTGTCCCATAACAAAAGGCAAAGCAGGGCTATCCACTAAGTCAATGTAATCTACTACATGGAAAAATATATTATAAAAATATTTTGAAATGACACAAACATGAAGCAGTTCATTAAGAGATATTACCATTCTTTATTTCCTTGACTTTTTGCCAGTAAATCTAGCTTCCATGGTCCTTATCTTTTTTTAGGTCATTATTTGTAGGTGCCCAATGGAGAGCTTGTTTTTTTTCCTATTATTCTCTGTGTCCTTGCCTAAGCCCCAAATATCTAGTCTGTTTTTGTTTTTCCAGATAGATGTTTCTTTATCATATGCCATTGCTCCCTTCCCAAAAGATCCTTCCGAAGTTAAGAAACAGCTTATAAAATATTAACAGGTGACATGAATGGATCTAGAGGATAGAATGCTAAGTGAAATAAGTCAGTCAGAGAAAGAAAAATACCACATCTTTTCACTCATTTGTGGACTTGAAGAAAACAAACAGCCAAAGAAAAAAGAGGCAAACAGCCACCCCATCCCCACCCCAGCCTCTTAAATACAGAGAACAAGTTGGTGTTACCAGAGCGGAGGTAAGTAGAGGGTGGGTGGGTGGAGGAAATTGTGAAGGGGATTAACAGTAGTACACTTATTGTGATGAGCACTGAATAATGTATAGAGCTGTTGAATAATTATATTGTACACCTAAAACTAGTCTATTGTCTTTTCAGAAAAGAGCATCATTACCTTCATTTCACAACAGAAGCAAAATCTTCCCATCATATTGATCTCATTTCACATTCTTTACTTCATACCTCATCATACATATTTTCACATAAACTTCAAAGCTTAGACAAAGTCTTGCATTCTGGGTTAAACTTAAAGTTCATGCATAAGTAAAATATATAAGAGGACTAACAAAGTACCTGACATAAAGAGGTGCTCAAAATGTAGTACCTACTAGTATGTGTAAGCAGTGTGTGTGTGTGCGTGCACACACATGCACACACATGTTTTTGAGTTTGTAAGATTTGGGCCCGGATATCCTCCTGCTTTCTCTTGATTATCTACAGGTTAGAGTGTAGGTACTTAGTATATGATCACTGGATGGTTATGTTTTCTTACTCTTCCGGTGTTCCTCGGCTTGTGTCTACATCACTCCAATGTCTGCCTCTTTCTTAACATTGTCTTCTCTGCATCTGTGTTCTCTTCTGTCTCTTATAAAGTCAAGTGTCATCGGATTTAGAATCCATCCAGGTAATCCAAGATGATCTGAATCCACTGATATGATAGCTGGCTACCTACCATCCTGAAGAGAAGACTGCCAGTGTGTCTGTTGGGTCTTCCTGGAAGCAGGCGCTGAGATGGAGTGAGGAATACAGGCGGTTTATTCGAGTATAATGCCTATGGGAGATGGAAGGAAATGGAAAGAGGACTGGGCTGGGAAAGTCTACAGATTGCCATGCAGATCTTGCTTCTAAGAGAGACAAAGGGGATGGAGGCAGGACTGTGTAGGAAGAACCTCAGACCATAATGCAGACCTGACAAAGTCTCAGTCAGATCAACAGGCACTTTAGAGCAAACACTGCTCAGAAATAATGGGCAGGGATGGTCAGACCCTATTGTTCTTTCTGTACTTAGTCATTTGCTAGGGGTTGGCGAGGTAGAGCATGGAATAGGCTCAAAGCTGAAACTAATCCTGAACATACTATAGCCGAAGGCTGTCAGTTAACTACGTTCTTTGCACTAACAGGCAATTTTTTCTTGAAGGACAATTTGAGAAATAAGGGAACATGTACAGTGCTGAAGTTAAAAATTTACTCAGTGGTGAAGCTTAAGATCACAGAGTGCAAGGAAAAAATGGGACAGTGAGGTGTCTTATCAAAGAAAATAATATGAGAACAACTACCATATATAACTTAATGAAATATAAAAACAGTTTTTATGATGTTTTATGATGTTTGATGTTTTATGGTAACAACAACAAATAAGAACTAAAGGAAAGCAAACTATTGCATTAGTAAAAAAAATAAAGATTTTGATTTTAGATTTATCAGATATGAAAACAAAATAACTATATGCCAATGACCAGTTTATTAATTATGAAACCAGCCAGGCTATTTCATGAAGCAGTGAACACTGAAGGTAAGTGTGAATGTTCAGAAAGTTGGCTGCAGAAACTTAAAAAAGTGTCATGGTGTAAAATATTTGAAAATCTGTGGTAACAAAGATTCTGTTGATCATGAAGCAGCTGAGAATTACATGTGTAAAATTTGCTAGGATCATATCTGACGAACACCTTAATCCTTCACAAATTTGCAAATGCTGATGAAATAGCTCTCCACTGCTGCTATTTCTAGAAACACCTGAGCAATGGCTGATTAGTGAACCCCGTAGTTTTGACACTGGGTCAGGGTGACTGTTTTCAGATGTGCCACTTCTACAGGAAAAATTAAGTGGGTGGCAATTGGAAAGAGCCATCCTCCATGATGTTTAGCTGATGTATGCAAATTATCTGTCGTTATTGTGCAAACAGGAACATGTGGGTGAGCACATAAATACCTCCTGACTGACTCAATACCCCTCCGCACTTCTAGCTTGAGTTCATTGCACACAACCTGGACTAGAAAAAATGGAAGAGTTTTATTGCTCATGGACACTACTCCACACATCCCTCTCCTAAACTTCTTGGGAAAAAATGTTTTAGAATTTATTTTTCCTCTCAATATTACATCTGTTGGTCAAGGCTTTTTGGTCAAGAAATTTTACACTCCATGGAGGACAAACATACTTCCCCCCCCTCAACTTTTTTTCATTTTTTAATCGAATACTTGCTGGTATTAACAGATACTTAGGAATCTCAAACATGCTAAAAGAGTCAAGTCTTAAGGATGTCATTCGTGCAGTAGGTAATGCTTGGAACAGGGTTGATGCAAAATGTAATTATTATCATCCTTGACAGTGTAAACCCGAACTACAAAATTTATATGAGTGGAAGTAAGGTGGGGAAGAAGGAGATGAAGTGAAGGGAAGGGCAAGTTTGCTAGTCTTTCATCCTAAAATTTGTTTAAGAGATAATGTCAATATTTGGTGAATAAAATAAAGGCATCAAAGACAGTGTTTAAATTTTAAAGTTAGTCAACAGCTAAACAAAAATAGTGATGTAAGTGCATTGGGGAAAAAAAGAAATTGAGATGATGTGAATCAATATTTATCTATCTGCAAATTGTTTACTTAGAGTTAGATGTGCAATTATCAAAGAATCAAAGGTCCTAAAGAGCAATAATGAAATACATAAATCCCCCGCCTATTCACCCTTACTCCCGGGAACCTTCCCAGAAGGATCTGCTTTTAACTTGTAGCAACTCTTTACATACTCGGGTTTTCTATGGTTTTTTTTTTTTTTGATGGTGATATTTATAATTTTAACTATAAATGAGTTATTAAAAATAGAAAAACTGGAAAAGAATTCAGTTAAGGGAGATACTAACATTATTTTACATATGAACCATATTATCTGACAGCATGCCTTTATATCCTTCATTGCATTTGGCCCTTCAGGAGATTTTGTGAGTTTGGCAGCCCTTGGCATTATCAGATCATTTTAAGGGTAGGGAACCCAAACACAGAGAAGATGACTAATTGGTCCTACATCACATGGATATGGAAGTACCTGTGATGGTCAGACCTAAATCACATGTCTTCTAAACTTGTCCTTAATTTTAGATATCAGTGGTTCCCAAATGGTAGTCTTGGAGAAAACTGGCCCATGAAGACATTTTTATTGGCTGAAAGTTTCACTTGGGAAAATTCCTGAGTATCTTTTTTTTTTTGGCTTGAACACCCTGAGCTGTGTAGTATTTAGGATAAGTAGATCAGTAGAGCACTCTAGTCCCCTTTTTGTAGCTCATCTAGTCTGCTTTACTTTTAATGTCTTGGATCTTGCAAATATCCAGGATGGAGAGATGAGGTCTGACCTTCACTTTTCTAAGCATCACTCTGTCATTCTGAGGGCAGGTTTCTAGAAATGACTTTTGCAAAATATAAATGTCCCTGTGACATTCAGATTTACATTTCTAGGCTCTTATATACTCTGGTATTTGTGCTGTGATGATTGTTCTCAAAAGGACATGTCCATTTCTGCAGATTTGTTAAGATGGCATTTCAGCTTTCTTTCACATGTTTTTGGAATTGGACTCTGATTGACAATTTGTTCTTGGAAGTTAAGTATAAATTCAGAGTGCACTGTTGCTTGTCCACTTAAATCCCACACCAAACCTGTTTTATATTCCTTAATGTCCATTTCAGTAAAATCACATTAGTTTTCTCCAAAGAAAGCCCCAGGTTAGAATTTTGACTGAAAAGTTCTGCTTGCTTTCCTCCTTAAGTGCTCTCTTCCTTCATTGATAAGGGGCTGTTGGTATATTAAGTAATCAATTATCCCCAAATGTCTGAAGCAAAGATTTTAGTTCTTTTTTGAGAAGCATTACAGGTGCAGATATTTGATGGATCTTTCATGCATTTGAGCCATTTTCAGAAAATTTTTATAGGGTAGCAAAGCAGGGAGGTAAAAAGTACCATATAGTCAAATGGGGGAGGGAGGAGTTTACTTATCACTCTGTTGCTTATCATCTTTGTGATGTTAAGCAAATTCCTTATACAATCCAGACCTCAGTTTTCTTATATGTAGAATTGAAATATTTTTTATTATTTTACAGTTTTGTTGTGGGGCCTGAAAAAGAAGAAAAACATTCAGCACAGAGTATAGCATATAAGTTGCACGCAATATACAATAGATACTATTTATATAAGGCTTTCCATCTTCAGGATCATAATAAATAAGCATATAGAAAAATTTTTGGTAGAACAAGAGATGAAAAAGAAATATAATAATGAAGGGATAAAGGAACTATCCAATCTTATATAGGAACATACTGAACTATGACGGACGTCCACTTTACTGACAGACTAGATCTGTTAGGGCATCTCACACTGATGTCTTGCACCCTTTATAGAGGTAGGGACACTACAGGGTTGAGAATTAATGCCATGTCACTCTGTCTGAGATTTCATTATTTCAAGTAAAGTGGAGGTTGGGTGATTCCCTGATTTTTCAACCTTTATTCTTCCTCAGGTCCATGTAACTGAAACCATTGGGCTTGGTGAGATAATCAGGAAGGTCAGCAACAATCATTTTGCTGGCATGAGCCTAACTTAGGAGTCATCCTTTACCTAAGTGTTGCCCCATTTTATACTCCTTGCTAAGCCTAGGGTCTTGGCTTTCATTCCAATTACAACATTGAAATTGGAAATCTTACCTTCTATACTTGGCAGGATTCTTGACATCTTGCCTACCTAAGTTTATTTAGGGCCTGTGCTCAGAGTCCGTATTTCTCCACTGCTGGCCTGGCTCCTGTTCTGAAATAGATGTACTATCTGGGATAATAGTCATCACCTGTTCTCGAATATTCCCTGCGGATGTCTGTAACCTGATTCTACTCATTGAATAGGTCTTTGTGAAGCATATATTCCAACAGCTGCTTGATTTGTAATTATGTTCAGGTAATTTATACACATATGTTGACCAGCTGACCCCTTGCCCCCACCAAGAGTGCAGCAAGTGGCCAGTTCCTTTGTGGAATTCCTCTGCATTCCCACTCCCTCCTGTGCTCTGGTGTAAGATGCCAATATCCCAGCAAGTCTTGACTCAGAGCCTTTTGGAGTATTGACACGTTGGAATTTTGTAGAGGGCTATAAACTGACTTCCAGGGAAAATTCCAAAAGAATTAAAACCTTCACACATCCATGTGAGGGTCTGAACTATTTCAGCAGAAGATGGATATGACTTCTATCCACCACTAATTCTTCTCCACTCCTTATTTCTCACTGCCCTATGCTCTGTAGCATCTAGATACTGCCTCAGGGGGCCAGCTAGGCAGGTCTCCTGGGCTGGTGCTGTGTCATGACTACTCTGCGCTACCTTCTGCTCAGGCTCTGAGGAGAAGGAGAGCTTTAATTTTAATTTCCAAGTGAAATATTGGACACTGTGGCAGAGATGAATTTCTTCCCCACTGTCTGATATACAGTTGTCCCTTGTTTGCACGATAAATAGCACAGTTTTTGCTTTTAAACCTGTTGTTATTGTTTCAATTAATCATTCTCCGAGAGACTCCTTTATTGGCCCAATCCCTGGAGAACTCACTGGGGCTGGTATCTGGCAGACTTTTGAGATTAGATGATTTAACCCAAATACATTTCAAAAGTGAAATGAAGTTGAAGCCATGAGTGGTTAAGGGCCTGCTTGAGGCTGCATGACTCCTTCATGGCAGAGCTGGGACAGCACTTCCTGTCTGCTGGCTCTTTTGGATCATTTTTGTATATTAATATGAACCTGAGTCCATCTCTGTTTGTTCTATCTGCTGAATATCACACACTGGGGTATTTTTAAGACTGGGAATTCAAGATTTATGAGGGTTGATGGGAAAACTAGTGTCTTTATTATCAAAGTCGTTTTGCAATAGATAGGCTTTGCACATCCCTGGTCTCTGTTTGGTCCATGATGGGGATGGAGGAGCTTTTGGAATCAGTGTCCAAATGGAGCTTCACCCTGAAGAGTTTCCATACCAGAAGAAAGTAATCTGAATCCTGAATGGTCTCTCTCCCTCTGTCTTTTTTTGCTTAATTGATGATGTACTTATGGAGGCAGAGACTCCAATAGTGCAGTTGACAGGTCCTGTGGAAGACAGCCAAGTCATCTGATAACACTGTTCCCCACATTCAGATGCAAAACTTCTTCCTCATAGTGTCCAGAGATCCTTTAGGGTCACGAGAGGGAGAGAGTGTCCCACATAGGTATAGTGCACTAACTTTCTCTTTTAGGGACAGCTTACTGCTTTCTTTCTCTTCCTCTCCACATCTATATATTACCAGACTCTGACATTCCCATGTCTACAGTCTCACATTAATCTCTCCCTGAGGGCAGCCCCAGGTGGATCAGCGGTTTGGCGCTGCCTTCAGCCCAGGGCCTGATCCTGGAGATCTGAGATCGAGTCCCACATCAGGCTCCCTACATGGAGCCTGCTTCTCCCTCTGCCTGTGTCTCTGCCTCTCTCTCTCTCTCTCTCTCTCTCTCTCTCTCTGCGTGTGTGTCTCTCATGAATAAATAAAATCTTCAAAAAATCTCTCCCTGAACACTTCCATGACCCAGCCACATCAGGTTCTCAGGTCCTCTGAGCTGGCTGATTACAGAAACCTCTGAAATAATCCCTGGCCTTTGAGGTCCTTCCCTCTAATCCCCTCTGAACACCACTGTGGATAACCACCAGTCTTGTGTCACTGCTGATCAGAAATGTTGTGTGATGTAGTAGGAAGGGATGTGGTTTGGAATTAGGCCTTCATTTGACCTCCAGCTCTGCCACCTTCTACCTAGTGCTCTGAGCCAAGCTATTTAATTTCTCTTAACCTTAGTTTCCTGGTTTATGAAATAAGGAAAATAACAATACCTACCTTGATAAGTTGTTTTGAGGATTAAATGAGGGTGATACCAATGAAATCTTTAGCTATATAGTAGGCATGTAAAAACATTATCTTCTTTCTATTTTCATTCATACCTGATATGGTGTCTTAGTTTGTATCTCTCCTAAAAGCAGCCCCCAAAACAAGGATTAGAATTCAAATATTTAATTGGGAAAGTAATCTTAGAGCATTGTTAGTCATACAGAATGAGACAGTGAAAAGAGGAAGAGCAATAAAGGGTATGCTAAGGTGCAGGTTATAGCTATGAGCAACAGAGATGCAATCCCCCTAAGAAACTCTATAGAATGCATCTCACACCAGTCCCACATCTCACACCAGTCCCACTGAGGATCAGTGAAGCTGGAGTCTACCAGCTTGAACCCCTCCTTGGTTAAGCATGGCTCCCCAGGGATTACTCCCCTCTACTTCTAGCCTGTGCCATGAACTGGCCAAGCAAACCCCCTGCTGGAGAATAAACTTCAGCAGAGATTATGTAGGGGAATGTCTGGGTGTGCCCTCTTGGCAAGATCTAGGAATTTGTCCAGGGCTTTGAGAGTCCAGTCTCTGTTGCTTGACACATGGTAGGTTGTTGTTGGACTGAAGAGAAACAGGACATCAATGCAAGGTTAGGGTGAGGCCTTCCTATAAGAAGAAAACTGCCTGGTCCTTCAGTTTTTCAACCTCCAGGTCTGTCGTCAGGCTGGTGCACAGCACCCCTCCAACCCCCCACTGCCCCAACCAGTCCACACACAAGAAGTTGGTAGGAGTAACATGTTTGTAAGCCTGGGAAGATCCTTTCTCAGCCTGTGCTTGGGGCTGCTTCCAGTCAGGGCCCTCCAGACCTGACCTCACTAGGGTGTGTACCTACCAGAGATTCCCCTTTCCCCTTTCCACCCCTGGCTAATCAATTCCCATCTCACTGATAGCATTAAAATGCCAAAGAGCACCGTAGCCAGCCAAGGATCCAAGACAGGTCATGTTTATCATGTTTGTATGCATCATCTCTGTCTCCTCTCTGCCCCCCACTCAGTGCATAACCATCTCTCTCTCAGGACCTGGCTTATGGCTACATTACTTTGTTCCTCTCATCTCTCCTTTCAACCTGGAATTTCCAATATATTCTTTTTGTAATCTCTTTACTACAGATTTCTACAGATTTCTTATTTGTTTTCCCCGTTTTCATTGTAGGCAGACAATTCCTTCTCAAACTTGACTAATCTCCCTTGAGCCCTTTACTTCCCAATTTGTTTGCCTTCCATACCAAGGCAAAGGTCCTGGTTCCTTCTTTCTTAACAGGTCTAGTTGATTAGTTGCAAGAATTTTTTCTTTCCTCTCTTGCCTCTGCCAGACAATTCACTTCATTGCAGCAAGTATGGGCTGAGACTATACCGTGTGCCCACCCCTGCCTGTGCAGAATCTGTGCAAGTGCAAGATGTAAGCAGCATTAAGAGTCTGGTTGATTAACAAAGTACCCAGTTACAAAACAGTTAAATAACTGTTTAAATTCACGTGTGATATAGGCAGAGGCTGCAAGGTGTAGAGTAGCTTAGGATCAGGGAACAGCTGGGACTGAAGGAAGCAGGAAAGGCTTTGAGAGAAAAAGCTACTCTCCTGTGTTGGGGTTCCCCAAGACCACACTCAGGTTTGATGATTCCTTAGAAGGACTCACAGAACTCAGAAAAAACTGTTATACTCATTGATTACAGTTACACGGGAAGGATACGTGTTAAAATGAGCAAAGGCAAAAGGCACACAGGGCCGAATCCAGGAGAGACTAGGTGCAAAATTTCGTCTCCTCTTAAAGGAGTCAGATGGACAGCACTAAATTCTCCCAGCAATAATGTGTGACAACATGAGTGGAATACTATCAGTCAGGTAAGATTATCCAAGGCTTGGATTTGACAGTTACTAGGCTTTCAGATACACAGACTCCAGCCCCATTAGAAGTCAAATTGATACGATCTAGCCCAAAGTCCCAGGCATACATAACGAGGCATTCAATATAAGTCCCACTGTTAGCACAAACTGTCTGGTGTAGCCCAAGTCCTCAAGTATCCAAAGACACTGTTATCAGGCAGGGTATTCCAGGAGCTCAGAGGTTATCTTGCAAGAGGTAGTTGAAAGCCAATCCTGAAGACCTTGGGCCACCCAGACCTGTGACATCAGCCTTTACTGAACACTATGACTCCTTCCACCCTAAAGTGTACCATCGGTCTATAAGGTGGAGGAATGGTGGGGCAGAGAAAGGCAACTGAAGCCACCAGAAATTTAGTCTAAATCCTGCTGTTTCTAAGGTATGGAAAGTAAGGCTCAGAAAGGAAAAGTCACGTTTAAGGGGAAGCCTTCCCAGATGCCTTCCAGATAGGTGTATGTATTGCTTTCCTTCTGAGGATCCAATTGAATGTAAGAACTACTACTATTTATTGAATGCTTTCTAGGTGGACTAAGTGGTTTTCAGGCATTATCTCATTGTTAGCTGTGATTGTGGGTATTCACACTCGTTATGTCAGGTTGGTGTACTCTAGTCATCTTGATACCTTTAGAGGCTAACAAAGTGCCTGATACAGAATGGGAGTTCAAGAAGTATTGATGAAACAAATATGTAAGTGGATTAATATTTTTTTTCCTGTAATGAGGTAAATAATGTCAGAAGCCAGGACTAGAGTCCAGGTCCCCTCCTGTGCAATTCCTCTGAGTAATACTGTAAAAGCCATACTAAACAGGATGGAAGTTGTCCCAAAGCTGACACTTCCGAGAAAATGAACTATTTGTGGATAATATTCCATTGGTTCATGCACAAACATACAATAATAGAATGAAACAAAATCATATGTTGTCAGCTCTAGAAATAATATTACAAAATACCATTTATTAATAATGAAAAGACATGAATGTCCTCCAATGATGTCATGCCATTTCTGGTCTGCGTGCCTTTGCTTACACAGCCCTTAGTGCTTGGGGAGGTCTTCATGTATCTATCTGAGTTCCTTTGCCTCACCACTAATTTGAGACTCAGCTTCAGTATTATCCATTAGATGGGAGTTCTTAACAAGGGTGCACCATTCCTCAAATGATCCACAGATGAAATTCAGGGGGTCCAAACATGGCAAAATTATTTCTATTTTCATTAACCTCTCACTGAAATCGGTCACTTGTTTTAAATATGAATGTAGTTAACAAATGTTACTGCTATTAGCAGTATTTGAGATTTTGTTACCAAAGGAAGCACAGTTTTTAAATGATATTATAGTTATTGCAAATATCTCAAAATATTGACTATATTTTTCACTATTTGTTAACTATAGTAGTTATTAGGCCCATTGTTTGGTCTTATTTTAATAAGTTAACTAAGAAGCACATACATTTAAAATATTTTGGTAACTACATTTCAATATAATTGCATTCTTTGTGATCCCATGTATTTTATATTATGTATGTATATTATGTATTTTATATTATGTATTTGTACTGGGTGGCTTAGTGGTTGAGCGTCTGCCTTTGGCTCAGGTCATCATCCCGGGGTCCTGGGATCGAGTTCCACATTGGGCTCCCTGTGGGAAGCCTGCTTCTCCCTCTGCCTGTGTCTCTGCCTCTCTCTGTGTCTCTCATGAAGAAATAAAAAAAAACCTATTTTTAAAAATATTATTTGTATATTATAATTAATAAATGTAATTATTTTATAATATTAAAAATACTATTAAGATAATTTTCACCAGAAACATGAAACCATAACTAAAGGTGTCATAACCCATTTTGGGTCACGGTCTCATGTGGTTCTATGATGCCCACACATGTGTCTATCAAAGGGATTTCCCAGTTTCCATAACCCTCCATTAAATGTCTGCCTCACCAACTGGACTGTGAGTAATCTAGGGAAGAGAGGGGGTCTTATTTGTTTGAATGTCTCCAGCTCCCAAGACTGTGCTCAGGGCTTGGTGGGTAACACTTCCCAACACTTGATGCTAAGTTAGTGAATACATGAACGGGAGGGCTTTTAATAGGCATGTCTGGACTCATTAATGCAGTTTTTTCTTCTTCCAAAGATCTTCTCTTGGAAAGGTTGCACGTTTATTTCTATTGGTTTTCCCTCACTTGGTCTATTTCTGCAATCCTTCCAGGTAGTTCTCTTCTTAAGAATACTACCAAGTAATTTAGTCCATAAAATCAAAGTCAGACTGGATTGTGACCCACCTTGGTCATCTAGCTCTTTGTTTAAGCTCAGCTCTGAGTGGCTTTTGACTGTTTAAGAATAATAAATAAACTTCAAAAACCAAATCCACTTTTGAGTATGCAGATCTTGTTACTGCCGCAGAAGCTATTTAAAAACATGTTTCATCACCTGAAAAGAATTCTGGATGGGGGACACCCAAAATGTCCTGAGAAATGGCAACTTTGTGGGACTGTTTGTAGTTTCTCAAAGGGACCACTTTAAGTTGGCCAAGAACTTGACTAAGTTATAATGTGTTGATTTAAAAAATGGTTCTGTTTTCTGGCTATTTCTACCTTGCAACAATCTTGGAGAAGTTTCATTGGTCATCAAAGTTGTGTTTAGGACTGACAGCCAAAACTTCCCCAAATACAGTGCAATTATTTATGGCATTTTCTCCTTCTTGAAATATAAGTATTGAGGGTCTAATATTTAGAATGAAACAGTCTATTTGGTATTTTGCTGTTGTTGAGCACATATCCAAACCCCTTGATATAGAATCAGAGATTTACATAATCATGAACTCCCCCAAGGGTGAGTACTGCACAGGCTCATATTAAAGATCCTCTTTGCTGATCAGTATTCTTTTATCACATCCCACACTGGATTAGATGCATCTATGGAGAATTATAAGAATCTGGAATGATGCTCTTCCATTAATACCACCTTCTTTTACATTCCTCTGGAGCTCTAGGAATGAAAGCCATAGACAAATATTTCTTGTAATGCTGCTTTTTCCTTCCAGCCACAGAGGAAACAGACAACACAAACACCAACAAGAAATAAAGGTCCCATGAAGGTTAACTGTGAGAAGAATTTCCTTCATTTTTCGCTGACCCTTGACAGATCAATTGTAAAGATCTGTCCATCGGAGATTATGGAAGATAAATAAATATTGTAAAAACTGTTCCTTGCGAGCACTCTAGCTTTAAAGAATGTAACATTGATTTATTTGGTTTCCAGTCCAATAAGCTGTGTGTTAATCATCTTTCACAGCAGATACTTCAAAGGAGAAAGAAGACATTATAAAGAAGAAAGTCTTTAAGACAGTTTGAGATATCTCAAAATCTCATTATAAGTATAAAATCCTGAGTTGCATATGTATTAATTTGGATTCTCTTATTTATATAATGAGTTGACAAGCTGATAGGTCCTGGGGGCCACCAGAATCCAGGTCTGTTAATTATCTAGCATAATTATGGCAAGAAACATCTGTGCCTTTCCCCCTGCTCCACACCAGCAGAAAGATGCATTTGCACAGTAGGTACGGAATATTGTTACTTTAAAAAACACATAATGTTTAGATATTTCTTCTTATCAACTTTTAAGCTAATTAAAAAGTAATATTCAGCAGGTTTAGGTTTCTCCATTAGCATGACTTAACACGCTAACTATGTGCCACATACAGTTCTAGATTCAGAGGATACAATTTGAAATTTGTTTTGGCCCTTGCTTTTATGTAGATCACAGTAGAGTGGGGAGGACTAAGTATATTATAATGGACTAAATACTATAATTGAAGTGTAAAAAGTTCAATGTGGATATGGTGAAAGATAAATGAGTCTGCTAATTGTATCCTCCTCCTCTCCTATATTGTCAACTTCTCCCGCCATACAGGCATCTCCTGTCTTCTAATCGAAAAATGAAACAAAGCAGCACTACCACAAAGAATCCTTCCCTCAGGTATGTGTGTAGTCACTGTCCTTTCTCCATCTCTGTCCAATCAGGCTTGCAAATGCACAGTCACTACTTCTTTATCTCCAGGTTTGATGGATTCTGTAATGCCCAGATCCTCTTTTTTAAGGAAGGGCATCCTTCCCCAGCAGCTGGAAGAGCTGTTAGCACATGGTCTTCAGCTACCTGCCCTTCAGGGCTACTCGGCTGGACACAGCTGACTCACCTGAGTTCACATCCCTTTTGGTTTGTCCACTTTCACTGAATGATTGAAGCAGGGTAGATGGGCCTGGCCATCCTGTTCCACTGTGGGACTGCTTTGAAGGGCCATCCTAGCTCCAGAGCTTCCCACAGTGTTCAATGATATTACTATATGGCTGATATTATGTCTTGATTACTCACTCTGTCCACTCCTACTTCCTTCTCCACAGGGCTTGATCACAAGGGTGCTCTTAAAAAACCTTCTGTATACCAAATTCTCTCTGTGGCCTGACTCTCAGGGAAACTGCCAATGATACCTGTAGCTCTTATGCCCTGTGACTCTTGTAAAGAACCTGTATGATGATCCTGCTAGTGAGGCCAATTAGAGCAATTTTTAAAATTTTTTCCTGCCGGATTATTTGTTGCTCAACAGAAGGGTCCATTTTTTAAAAACTTCTACTACATATGGTGCCTGGAGCAGCAGCATAGATACATTATAAATAATAATTGAATGAATATATATTAAAAATCCTCTCATTATTTATATGTTCAGATAATTCTAGAAGACCAATATTGTTGCCTCAGAGATATGCAAAAGAAAATAGAAGGTTGGACAAAATGTTTTTATAGAAACTTTGTACACATTAGAGCATAATACATTGGGTAAAATATCTATGATACAAAACTGCCTCAAGTCCATGAAGGATTCAAGTGGTAGAGAGTGAACTACAGACCAAAGGTGCAGGAGTCCAGAGGAATCTAATGTCTAGAAAGAGAAAAGTGCTGCAGTCCAGGTGGACTCAGTTCAGGAGTTAGAACTTGGTGTGCAGAGAAGAAATGGGGAGGGTACTTTTGATGAGTGTGCAGCAATAGTGCTTGGAGGTGGGGCAATAGGAGGGCCAGGGGAGAAGGAGAAATAGTCAGAAAAAGAGAGTAGGATCAATTTGATAAATTAGAATTTCTTATGTGGGAAGTATGACAATAGTGAGGTATCGCATAGGCATTTAATAAAATCTTGTAACTGTAACTGGTTATCTATTGCTGTGTAACAAGTAACTCCAAAACCTTGTGGCTTACAAAAAAAAAAAAAAAAAAAAGTTAAAGCTAGAGCTACCCTATGATCCAGCAATTGCACTACTAGGTATTTACCCAAGAGTACAAATGTAGTGATCCTAAGGGGCACCTGCACCCCAGTATTTATAGCAGCAATGTCCACAATACCCAAACTATGGAAAGAGCCCAGATGTCCACCGAGCGATGAATTGATAAAGAAGATGTGTCTATATATACAATGGGATACTACTTAGCCATCAAAAAATGAAATCTTACCATTTGCAACAACATGGATGGAACTAGAGGGTATTGTGCTAGGTGAAGTAAGTCAATCAGAGAAAGACAATTATGATTTCACTCATATGTGGAAATTAAGAAACAAAGCAGAGGGATCATAGGGGAAGGGAGAGAAAAATAAAATAAGACGAAATCAGAAGAGGGAGACAAACTATAAGAGACTCTTAACTATAGGCAACAAACTGAGGGTTGCTGGAGGGCCGTGGGGAGGGGAAATGAGTTAAGGAGGGTATGTGATGTAATAAGCACTGGGTGTTATATGCAATTGATGAATAGCTGGACTCTACCTCTGAAACTAATAATACATTATATATTAATTAATTGAATTTTAAAAAAGAAAAAACAAATAAAACCTACGCCCCTCCCCCCAGAAAACAATAACCATTTATTAGCTCAGTTTCTGTCATCAGGCACCCAGGCATGGCTCAACTGGGGCCTTCACTTTAGGGGCTCTGATAGGCTCAAACCAGGTTATCCCCTTGGCCTGCCTTTTTCTTGAGCTTCAAATGGGGCAGTCCACTTGCAAGCTCACTCACGTGGTTGCTGACAAGATTCAGCTCCTTATGGGCTGTTGGGCAGAAAGTCTCCATTTCTTGCTGACTGTTAGCCAGAGGCTGCTCTCTATTCTTTGCCACGTGACCTCTCCAACAGAGCAAATGCTGGAGAAGACACACAGCAAGGGAAAGAATACCAGCAAGATGAATAGTAATAGTCTGTTGTAACCTACTCATGGAAGTGATGTTCCATCATTTTTGCTGTATTCTGTTTGTTGGAAGTTAAGTCACGGGATCCAGCCCAGAAATGGACAGGGATTACACAGGATGTGAATTGTAGGAGGCGGCGAGGCTTGTGTGCCATGTGGAGTAGGGCTTGGCACATATTCAAATACTACCACAGTAACTTTCAGGAATAGAAAGTGAGTCATCTTGAGGGATGCCTGGGTGGCTTAGTGGTTTAGCGACTGTCTTCGGCCCAGGGCGTGATCCCTGGTGTCCCGGGATAGAGTCCCACATCGGGCTCCCTGTATGGAGCCTGCTTCTCCCTCTGCCTGTGCCTGTACCTCTCTCTTTCTCTTTCTCTCTCTTTCTCTCTCTCTCTCCGTGTCTCTCATGAATAAATAAATAAAATCTTTAAAAAAAAAGAAAGTGAGTCATCTTTAATCCATGTCTGTCATTTTTTGTGCCTTGCCATGAAACTGCTCAGCTTGTTCATAGCTGTGTACTTTTGCATATGCTGATATCTCCTCTTGGATACTCTTCTCTCTTCTTTCCCTGGGTAATTCCTACACCTTCCTTATGTTTCAGTTGTTCGTCACTTCCTCCATGAAGCCCTCCCTAAATCCATAGGTACTATTAGTCCCTTTCTTCCATGCCCCCATTTCCCTTTGTAAATATAGTCACAGAGCAACTTGCTACATTTCATTGAACTTACATGTTTTTCCTGTTAGATTATTGCTTCCCTGAGGGCAAAGATTATGTTTTAATTATCTTTTTATCCACAGGGCTTTGCACAGTTATTAGCTCAAAGTAAGCTCTGTAAATGGCATCTATTTTTTTTTTGTGACTAGGTCATTGAAGGTGTTCAATAATTACACTACACTTTTAATTTATTTATTATTATTTTTTAAAATTTATCAAGCACCTGTACATGCTATGTGCCAGTCACTAACTCTCAGAAAACCCAAGGCAGGAATGTTTTCTCCTATCTTTAAGATTTGGAAACTGCGGTTAAAAGTGATTATTTAACTTTCCTGAGTTCTTTTCTTTTCAGCCCTCTTCTGGCTAATGGAGGTCGTTAAACCCAGTTCTGATCAATGACATGTAGACTGCTGGTGGGGATTCCAGGAAAACTTTTGGTTTCCTGATTTAAAATGGACCACTTTGACTGGAACACTCTATTTTTTTTTAAACTACCATTGTGTTTTCCCTGCTGTTTTCCTTAGGACCTGGAGGTAATTCCTGGAAGTTCAGTAGGCATTTGTAGCCACGAGTCTATAGGCATGAGGATGCAAGTGAAGGGGACTAATGAAACAGAAGGAGTCTAGGGTCTTAATGATATCTGTGAAAGGCTGCAGCAAACTTGTATTGCCTTTTGTGGCAATGTTATGTGAAGAAAAGTAATATCTATTTGTATAAGGCAATGTTAGTACAGGTTTTTCTGGTTTTGCTTTTTTTAAAAAATCAATTCCCAACTAATACTTTTGCCAAGTGGCAGAGCTGAGATTCAAACCCAGTCTCCTTGACTCTCAATTCCATATTATTCCACTTTGCTGTATCATATGGTTCCTGATTCAAGTTTATTCAACATGGACAGAAAAACAGACTAAGTGGCACAGAAAAGAAGTAGTATACACTCTAACGTTAGGTGGTGGTGCCCAGTCTGTTGAAGTTTTTCCACAGATAGATGAAGTTAATCATGGTAGAATGATCACACAAGCCTTCATGGATGGAGTGGGCTACCAGCTAGTTCTCAATTAACAGGTAGAATTTGGATGCTTGGGGAGGGGAGGGGACAGGGTAGTGCCGCCTGGATGGGGGAAGAGAAGGAGGCTGTTGTATCATTGGCAAAGGGGAATCCACAAACTCTTTCATCCTTCTCCCTTCACTTTACTTGTAAAGTGAATTTGAAATGCTTTCCTTACTTTTCAGCAAAGATTTTGAGGAGCCATTATACCATTATCAATGAAAGTAATCAAGTAGGAGCCAGAGGAAGAGGGAAATCAAGTGTCGTTTGACAACCAAAAACACTGCTGATGTCAAAAAGACACTGGAGTCAACTTCAGGTGGGTAGGTCACCAGGAAGCGACATTTTGCAGGACACCTGACAGGGGGATGGGGTTGAAATTATTGCCTTAAATGTTTCTGGTATCTGAATCAGAGTGGAAGAAATTTGGTGTTTAACAGAATCTTGTCTGACTTCATATTTTTTTGTTCATAAATGTACATTTCTTCTGATTGTGCACTTGCAGGGACAGAGAATATTTTTTAGCTCCTTCTCCATCATCTAAGTAAGTTTTTTCCCTGTACAGATAAGAATGAAGTATCATTCTCTTTAGATGGCCTTGTTCAAAGGATCTACCCAAATGAAGTGCATTTAAGATCTTTCCTCAAAAAATGTTAAACTCTATGTATACATTATATGGATAAATGTTTAGAGAACACTTGAAAAAAAAAAGCGTAGTCATTCATATTTTGTGTAGCAAAACAGCTTAGCTACAAGCAGACTCCTGAACAGTGTTTGGAGTTAATTTTCCTGTGGTAAATTTTGCCTTATTTTAGGTATTATTTGCATTCTCTCTAAATGACTTTTATTTGATAATCCCATCTGTTAAAAAAATAGCAGAATAAGAGTTTTATTTTTAGAGTAAGCTGTTTTGACCATTGAAATTAAAGCACGCTTAGAAAATAACAAGGCTAGGGCTGCATTAGAGAATAAGGAGCATCTGGAAGAAAACAGAGGGAAGAACCAAGTAGATAAACTTGGTTGAGTGAGAAAATCTTAGACACGAGAGAGCATGATGCCCATATTTTGCATTTGTCTCTTTGTGAACTCAGGTTTGTCTCCTGTGAAGATAAGAGGTATTCGGATTCTTTTTCTTTTAATAGAAAGAATAATCCATCATGGAGCTTTTGTACCTTTGTATCTGAGGCTCAGAGCAACAGTTGGCCATGGCCATGCTTGAGAATCAATGACAAAACAGCCATCGTGCTTGTTAGGACTGTTAGACTCTAATGTGCCAAGGCGTTCCCGAGGATATTGTAGAAACTCTAGCAGTCCAATGGTAGCCAGCAGGAAAACATAGAGGGCATCTCCTTACTTGTAGAAAGACAACATATGGCTATGCCAAGGACTCCAGAAGACCAAATGGCACACATGGGCTCATTTGTATATGGAATCAGTGGTAGTTTTGAAAAGATATAAACTACCTGGGCAAAACATTGCTGAAAATGCAATGATGTGAATCAGAAATGACCTGTATGCAGTGCTTTGGAGATTCTTTCTCTCTTTTCTCTCCAGCACGTGCTAGGCTGGATATAGAGCGCCTTACTACTCACTGTCATAGTTCTTACCTATATGTCTTCCAAGGTCACTTACTCATCTATTCCTGACATTTGTTACTATTCATCAAAAGAACTCCACTGCCACCCACCTCCAAGTAGCTCAATCCTCTCGCTCAGGCTGTGAGTAGCTTGGGAGGTAAGGTGCAGAATGTGCTAGGGAAACCCACCAAATTCTTACGTATTCCCAGATAGGTCCTTGAGTCAGCATAGCATCTCAGAATGAGAAAGAGATAAATCAGAATCAATTAGAACAAATATTGATATCAGTTGACATACTTCATGCCATGAGACGAGGGACCATTGGCCTTTGACACTTGGCCCAGTCTCCCTGGGAAATGCAGAAATCCATCTCCCCAGACACAAAAGTGCAAAGGGTTGCAGCGCAGCAGCTGAGTGAGGAATTCTTTAGCTGTGTCTCCTTTTTTCCCTTCACATATAGCCATCAGCCTTGAAAGGCTCTGATAGCTGTCCAGGGACCTACTCTGAGTTCAGACAGTATTGGTGCATGGCCTCCCAACCTGCCAAGGCTTAGATATACATTATTCAGAGTCCTGTCTCATAAGTAGACTAATGCACCAGTTCTAATTTGCTCATGGTCTTTGTCCATGACAGGGTCAGGTTTTGAGCAAAAAAAAAACCCCCTTCTTCATTTTATTCAGAATCTCTCCTTACAAACCTTACAGCCCGAGTCCTTTTGAGTTTAGATCTGTTTATAGTTCTTACATGCTTCCATGGACTGCATCTCTTGTATACCTGAGTTGCCTCAGTGCATATGGTGTCTTCTGCTGGGAAAGTTTAGTCCCCCCAGATGGGCTGCCAAGCCAGAGGAAAAAAATTGAGAGGGAAGGGAGGGCAGTGCCTATCTCTCCTTTTCCTTATCTTCCATAAGATTTTTTTCAACACTTCTGCCTCACATTCAAGTTCTTTTTCTGTTTCTTTTTCATAGAGTGACAAACCCTGAGAACTCAGGATATGGCTAACTTTTCTCACATGAGAAACAGTGAGTTCAAATCTCAGTTGTACCAGGGCACCTGGGTGGCTCAGTTGGTTAAGCATTTGCCTTTGGCTCTGGTCATGATCCCAGGGTGCTAGGATGTGTTGGGCTCCCTGCTCAGGAGGGAGGCTGCTTCTCCCTCTTCCTCTATTACTTCCCCCAGCTCATGCTCTCTTGTGTACTCTTAAATAAACGAATTAAATCTTTAAAAAAATAACTCAGTTGTACCAAATACTGACTGTGGTGTGACCTTGCACATTCTTTTGTGTTTTTATACCCAATTCGAATGGGTGTGTCCACTAACCAATGTTAGTACTCACCTGACATAATCTGGGTGACTTATAATTTAACTCAATTTGGACGCTGCCTACCTGGAGCGCATCCGATTCCACAGGTGTAGAGATTATTTCTATAAAGCCATCATCACCTTCAGACACAAGTTCAGATTGTTACCTGTTCTTCTGAGCTATAAATCGGAGGTTCTCATGACCCCATCCTTGGGTTTGATTAATTGTTACAGCAGGTCACAGAACTCAGAAACATTTTACTCACTAGATCACCAATTTACTTTGAAAGGATATAACTCAGGAGCAGCCAAAAAAAAGGTACATAGGACAAGGTATGTGGGAAGGGGAATGGAACTTCTATACCCTTTCTGGGTACGCCATTCTTCCCACACCTCCAGTGTTCACCAACCTGAGACTCTCTACTCTCAGAACCCCATCCTTTTGGGGTAACTTCATTAACATAACAAAAAGACACCTTGATGATTCTTTTCACTTAGGAAATCACAAAGGTTTCAGGAGCTCTGTGCCAGAAAAGAGGAGGTAGGCCAAACATATAATTCTTATTGTAAATCACGATATCATAGATATACATACTTCCTCATATGCAAAATTGGGATAATAAATTACTTCTCACTGGTGTGTGAGGATTATGTGTGATAACATATGTGAGAGTCTTCCGTTGAGAGTAAAGCTCCTTACAAATGTAAGGCTTTAATATTGTCATAATTATTATTCATCATTGTTTCTTTCACATAACCTCGCATTGGGCCTTATATCTCTCAATAAGTGCTCAATACGTGTGGCTGAAATGAATAATAAACCCTCGATAATTAAGCCCAGGTTTCAGTGTTGTAAATGTTGATTGCCAGTGACTGCCATGGAATGTTAAACAAGTCTGTGATTTTGCAGACAAATGAGAATTAAGCAACTCCTGAGACTTTGGGCCCTTCCTTGTTTGTTGCGTGTTCAGTCGGATGGCCTGTTCCTACTAATCCAAATCCAGAATTTTTTATTTTTTATAGATTTGTTCTTTGGAGTCAATGTGGCCCTTGGAACCACTGGTTTGGTATGGTAAAAAGAAGACAACTTTTCGAATTCAAATCCCAGCTCTGGCATATGTTAACTGTGGGACATCAGGCATACTTCTTCTCCTGCCTAAGCCTTAGTTTTCTGATCTGGAAGACAAAGATAAAGATAACATTCAGAGGCTGATGGGAGAATGGAGATAATATATACAAGGAACCTAACCTAGGTCCTGAGGGCTGCTGGCACTTAATCAATAGGATGTTTATTTTCTCATGGATTTGAGTTAGATGGCTGCACATGTTGCTTAGTTTATATTGCTTTTTCTATCTTCTCTAGTTTTAATGCAGTATTTTATATGATTTTGTTTATCTTCTTCCACTAGCATGTGATTCTCTAGAATTCAGCTGTCTTTCCAGATGCCCTGTGACCTCAATTCTCTGATGGGTGTGAGAAAAGTTATTGATTTTCCATTTGTTTAGTCTTTTTCTTGTTGTAAGTCTGGAAGTGATGACTTCCAATCTTTTTTTCTAAAAAAACTCCTTTATTGAGACATGATAATAAACACACAAAAAGCTATACATATTTAATGCATACAAGTGAGTTTGAAGACAAATATATACAACGAAATAATCACAACTAATGGCATAAACATATCCATTGCCTCCAAAAGTTCCCTCCTCCTTCTTTATTATTATTATTATTATTATTATTATTATTATTATTATATCATTTAACATAAGATCTATCTTCTTAGCAATTTTAAAGTATATGATACAATGATGTTAGCCACAGGCACTGTGCTCTACAGTGGTTTCTAGGACTCATTCAACTTACATACCTGAAACTTTGTACCCTTTGACCAACATCTCCCCCATTCTTCCCTCCCCCATCCCTTGATAACCACCATTTTACTCTCTGATTCTATGAGTTTGACTATTTAAGATCTCTCAAATAGATGGGATCATGTAGTATTTGTTCCTCTGTGTCTTGGTTTCATTTTTTTGTTTTGTTTTGTTTTTTGTTTTTTACTTAGCACAGTGTCCTCAAGATTCATCTGTGTTGTCACAAATGACAGGATTTCCTTCTCTTTAAAGGCTGAATAATACTACATTGTATGTACCACATTTTCTTTGGCCACTCACCTACTGATAGAGATTGAGGTTATTTCCATGTCTTGACTATTACGAATAATGCTGTAGTAAACATGTGTATACAGATATTTGTGAGGTCCTGATTTCAATTCCTTTGAATATATACCCAGAAGTGAGATTGCTGTTTCATTTGGTAGTTCTGTTTTCAATTTTTTGAGGAAATTCCATACTGTTTTCCATAGAGGCTGCACAAATTTACATCCCCATCAATAGTGGTATAAAGGCTCCCTCTTCCCCACATCCTGGTCAACACTCCTTATCTTTTTGTGTATGTGTTTTCTTTTCTTTCCTTTTTTTTTTAAATAAAAGCCATCCAAATACGTATGAGGTAATATCTCATTGTGGTTTTGGTATGTTGTGATTTTGATCTTATTTTCTCCTCAAACTCTGTGCTGTAGAGACTTTCATTTCCAGTGCATAAAAGAAATGGTGCAGGAATGCTTCGGGTGTTTTTAAGTGGCAAATAGATGATTAGCAGATGAGCTGGGCTTCAGTCTCTGGTCTCCGTGACTCCAGGGCCTGTGTTCTTTCCACAGAACCATCACAAAGACTGGAGTCCATGATGACTGTGTTTGTTAAATCCCAAATCATGACATTTATTTTATTAGCAAATTTACGTGTATTAACTGACTAAATGCTCATAACAATCCTAAGAGTTAGGTAGTGTTATTACATTTGATTTACTGAGAAGGAATCTGGGACACAGAATGTTAACTCATAGACAAGAGCTCCATAGCTAGTTACTGGGTTGGCACACATATTCATGTGGTTTGGCTTCAGTGTCCATGCTCTTAACTGCTACATCATCATACATGGTGTGACATGTAAGAGTGAGCCTCCTGGGACTCTGAACTGGGACATAAAATTTTCAACGGTATCTCAGATAAATACACAGAACAGATACGGGTAAAGGGTGGAGACAAGGGGGTCAATTAATTTTGTTGGCAAATCTTATGAAAAGCCGCACATCTGATGATTGAAAGATAGGTCACAAAAGATTATGCATCCCCAAAAATGTTACTGTTCTGAAGAATTTTGATCAGGGAATAACATGAATTACTTTTTGCAGTTTTGGAAGTTATTTCTGGCATAGAAAGAAGAGATAAAACTAGGTCTTTGCAACAGTTCATAGTTGAACCTACTGGGATATATTGGTCCAAGCAGCTCAGCTTCCTACCATTCTTGCCCCTCCATCTCTTCCAAAGGCTACACTTTATTGAGTAGCAAAACGAAGGCACTGTCATCCCATCAATTGGCCAAGGAAAGAGAAAATCATTCCAGCCTTAAATCTTAGTCACTGTTTTGACGGCTGTTATACAGAAAGCTGACATCCCTATTGAGTTATCTGCTTTGACATCTCACTCACTAGTTTTTGAGACATTTTAATTATCTCCAGGATGCCATTAGAATGCATGAATAGAATCATAAGTTCTTCAAATTCCAGAATGCTCGTTTCATGGATGTTATTCTTGACAACGTGAGTTACCTTATGTTCTTGCTTCTGCACATTGTTGAACACCTTGGTGTTGGTTCTCCTTGTGGCCATCCTTCCTTCTGATTAACCTGAGTCATTTGATAATCTGCAAATCAGTCCCCTTGACTACCAGCATATTCTTCCTAATCATTAACCAACATGTGGAATAACCATCTCTCCCTTTGCAAGGTTAGTGACAAAACATTTATTTCTAACTCTTAATCTTGCTTAAAAGCAGGATAGGACTTTTTTCTTTTGCACAATTTCCAACGATAATATTTCCTAGAAGCTCTTGGTGAAGGACTTACCAGAAGTCATCTAGATTAGGAAATTAGAAACCATCTCAGAAGGACAGGACTTTAGATATGGTGTCTGAGCATGGGAACATGATGGGTTCCTAATGGAATTGTTTGGGAACATTCATAAAGAACAGAGCTCAGAGATGACAATAATTATCAATGTGAGTAAATATGTTAGTACCTGTTGTGCGATGAATGTGTGCAATTTATTTGTATCAGATCGTTTGATTCTCTATAAAGACAATAGTCTTCACTTTAAATTTTAAATGAGAAAACTGAGACCCAGAGAGATTGTATAATGTACACAAGATTAATAACTTAAAAAGCTGGAATTTGAACCCAGACCTTTAGTAGTAAAGACTGTTTGATGGTGTGAGCATAAATGAAATGTTGCCTGAAGGATGGAAACAGAAGAATTTTCTGGAATATATAGGTTCTTTATCGAAAGCCTACCTGATAGAAGTCTCAGGCATTTGCACTTAGGAGACAGGCCATGCCTTACAATGGGAAGAATATAATTTACAGACTTTGATGTTCATATTTTACATGACTGAACAATGACACTGAAGAAACCGTTAAGATATACTTATTATTTTCTTGAGCTGCCAGTGCTTAGAATATCTAAGATATACCAGTCTGAGCCTCCTTTTACTCTTCTCATTGTTTTAAGGAATCTGAACTAGCTAGGATGGGTCAACTGGAGTTCCCAATGTTTTCTTCAGTGCAGGAATAATTCTTTCTAAATTTAGGGCTCCCCTGATTCCATCTGGTTTTGAGAATGGCCATCCAAATACTACTTTTGTTGTGATGGTTCAAACTAAGGTTCTCAATATGCATTTTTTATTATGTTCCTAGACCTCACTTTATTAGTGTGGGCACAGTCAGCTCTCTAGGCTCACCATTAGGTGAGACATCTATGGAGTCAACTTTTGGTTAGTACTTGCTGGGTGCTAGGCACATTACTAGACTACTCACATACACTATTTCCTTTACTTAAAAATACCAGAAAGAAGAAAGTGTTCTGACTTTTTCAGGTAAAGAAACTGTTATTTAGAGTAGTTAAGTAACTTCTTGATGGTCATATAGTTCTTAAGGGATGAGAGAAAGATTTGATTCCAGGTTTAGCTGACACTCTTTATTACACTTCTTGGTATGTTGTTTATTTCAGTTTTCCATTAGTCTCTAGAAGGGTTATTTTACTCCTTTTCTTAATTTTCTTTCCTTCTGTCTTACTCTCTCTAACCCTCCCTCTCTTTCTCTCCTCTCATCTTTTCTTCCTATCTACTCTCTCTTTTTTCTTCCCCTCCCTCCCTCCCTCTCTTCCTTTCTTTCTTCCTGCCTTCTTTTCTTCCCTTCCTCCCACCTTTCCTTCTTCTTTCTACTCTCTTTCTTCTCTCTCTTTTCTTTCTCTCCATCCCTCTCTTGCTATCCTCCTTATTTTTTCTTTTTATTAAGTAAAAGGTGCAAGAAAGACGGAGTCCTTTTAACAGAAACTTCTTGGATCTTTTCACGTCTTTATTATATTCTCAGTTACTCTTTCAAATGAATATGTATTAAAATAGCAACTTGCACAAATGTCACCTGATGCCATCTCTCTGCTTGCTATAACTTTCCCAAGGAAAATTAAATTTGATGAGTTTTTGTTTCATTGTTTTGGCTTGAATTTATAGACGCTACTTCAAAGGAGTTTGGTCAGTCCTCAGAATGGCCTTGTCTGAGGCACACAGCTGGGGAGGTTGACCTTGGAGACTTACTGCTTATTATTGAATCAATGACTGCTCGAAACTGTGGGAGATTTTAGAAATCACTTTTAAAAAAGGAGTCAGAAGCTCAGAAGATGAAGTCAGTTTCTTTATTTGAAAATGGGGATATTAATAACATCTACCTAATAAATGATTATGAGCATTAAATTCCTATTTGTGAAGTGTATAGAATTGTGACCAGCACATGATAATCACTATAGAGTGTTTGAAAAATAAAAATAATTTGTCTAAGGTCACAGAGTGAAAAAAGTCGCCATAGTTTCTGAATAAATATACCTGGGTTCTTTTTTTTTTTTTCTTCAAAGATTCTATTTATTCATGAGAGACACAGAGAGAGAGGCAGAGACAGGCAGAGGGAGAAGCAGGCCCCCGCAGGGAGCCCGACACAGGATTCAATCACTGGACCTGGGATCATGCTCTGAGCCAAAGGCAGACGCTCAACTGCTGAGCCACTCAGAAGTACCAATATACCTGGGTTCTAATTCCCCTGCATGACTTTGGGCAAGTCATCTCACCACTTGGAAGGGCAGTTGCTCAACCTTGAAAACATGTCTGATGTCTTGACTTCATAGCATTCTTGTGAGAGTTGAATGAGCTAACACAGGCAGAGTACACAGCCCTGATGGGATCCCAGCCGGTGAGAACTAGCTTTAGACCCAAAGTCAGAAGCAGTAACCATGATCTCCTGACAAACCCAATGCTCTTTATAAATCTTGAAATACTTCATGATTGCAAAGAACAGTTTTTTCATGTCTGTAATATAATCATTTCTTCTAGGGCTTGGGGGTGGAATGTTTAATGTCCCTTAAGCCAACCCAAGAAAATCTATCTAATTTGAAAAAGAAACATATTCCAAACACTTTTCTTCCTGTTGGCATCATCATTGGTTAACACATTGTCTTTGGCTGAGCTTCATTTATATTCTCTAAAAACCGTAAGGGGAGATAACCTTAAATCTCTGTTTTTATTTGGAAGAAGATATTCTAAGCATTGCATTTCTTTATCTCTTATTTTGATTTGATTCTTTTGGTTTACTTCACTAGGCCAAATATCACTCAGATCTCAAATCTGATTCTAACTCAGTCATAACCAGCTGAATGGCCTTGAGCTGGTCACTTGTAAAGTTCTTTGACATGTAATAACTTTTATTTCCCTGATTTATTTATTTTTTTTTTGGAAAAAGAAATTATTTATTTATTTACTTACTTTTAATTTTAGAATTAATTTCAATTTTTAATTTTGACTTTATATTTACAGAATTATGAAGATAGCACAGAGTTTCTACATACTCTTCACCCATTCCCCTGATCATGAGCATCCTATATTATTATGGTACATTTATTATAATGAATAAATGAATACAGATACATTGTCATTAGCTGAAGTTAATGTGTTATAAAAGTTACGTTGACTGCACTGATTGGTTTTCACATATTGAATCAGTATTGCATACCTGCAATGAATCCCACTTGGACATCGCATATACTTTTTTCTCATACAGTTTTTGTAGTCTATTAGCCACCTGCATTTTCCAGTTTTGTCTTTTCCTGCTTGCCAATATGAACAGTGATCTGACCAGGCAACACCATTGTCTATTATATGTGACATTTTGTTCAAATCCTACCCCTTCTTGTAGATTATCTTTATTTTGTTCTCTCTCTTCCATCCAGACCCTCTAAATCTACTCCTCAATCTCTACCTCTTCTGTCTCTCTTAATGGTTGTATTTCTCTATGCGGCATTTGAATTGGCATGGCTGGGTAGATTTCTGGAAATAAGGTTCCTATGATTTTTGTTTGTTTGTTTAATATCTCATCTTATTACAGAGAGGATTTAAAGCATTATCCTCAGCTACCTTGAACTCAATAAGGTCAGAACCAATTAATGCCTGAGTGGATAATGACAGTGGGACAAAGAAAAAATTAGGGTGGAAAAGATGAGGTGAAGCCAGAGGTGAGGTGATAAAATTCTTACTTTTTTCTTATTCTTTAGAAAATGTGGCACATTGTTATAAAGTTTTCCGGTTTTCAGAGTCCCTTGCCACATCTTATTTTGTTGTATGTTAGTATTTTAATTTTTTGGGGGGAGCCAGGGTAGAAAACCTAGATTCAAAGAGTGTAGGAGGGGGTGAATAATAGAACAAAGAAAGTAATCTCACTGTGTGAAAGTTCTGAGTCATTTCACAATAGGGTTATAGAAGCTTTGTGAGGGGCCATGTTTTTTAGTTGTTTTGTTTTCCATATTTTGCTCACTCGAAATTAGGCACCTGTTATGGCCAAGCACATGCACATTGATTTGAATGCTATCTCATTTTGTCTCCAAGTCTGTAAACAATGTGGCAAGGTGGGTTAATGAGAATTTAATGTAGCAGAATAGGAAGACCCAAACTTGTGTTTTGTATCCTGTTGCTTTGAAGAAGTGGTTTTTCAGCCTTGGGGATATAAGACTAACTCATGCATTTTTACACTGATCTGATTCCCATAAAAGACAAAATTTGCTACTTTTAATTCTTGGACCTAAAATAGTTTATAGATCCTAGTTAACCATTCTGTGTCCCTGTTAAGGACAAAGTGTGAAGAACGACAAGTGGACAGTGGTCTTAGCATTAAAAGTAAGGGCTCCTTTGCTTGGCGGGTTAAGAGGAGATTAAGGGAACTTTCCTGAGGCTGGAAAGAATAATTGCACTTTGAGTTTCCTTGGATAAGTGAGAACCTTAGTAGTACACAGGGAGTGTCATGTCTTAAAAGAATGGGAGTTCACGACCCAGCCTGGGAGCCACAGAGTGTCTATGGGAAGACCTGGTGACTCCCTGGCTGGTGTGAATGGGGAGAACCTACATTATGTGGCCAGTTGGGTAATGGTCAACACTGTGAGGAGTCTGAAGAAAAGGCTGCTTCCTAACTTTTGAATAATCTTGAGAGCTTCTAGCGTGTTGTATGGTCATAAAAATCACCAATTAATGAAGGTAAGTGAAAATTTGAAAGAGAATAATTTGATCTGCAAATATAGAGAAATTGGATCTTTCTTGTACCTTGGGTGTCGAGGTGCAATCTATACCTATTACACCAGCTAAGTGCTAAATACACCAAGTACCACATCTGTAAGAAATATGTCCTTGTCTCCTGAGTAGGCAACATAGCATAACTTTTCATATTCAGGTGTCCCTTTTAATAACCCAGAAAACTTGCTCAAGATACAGAAATATGGGCTCCATCTTGGATGTATTGAATCAGGATATTGGAGTTAGAATGGGATGTGAATAACTGTAGTTTTTTCTACTGTCAGCCCTACTCTCCTCTGTGGACTGCTAGTTGAAAATTCTTGGTCAGCAATAAAAACATGGGCTTTGGGTTCAGGCAGGTCAGGATTTAAATCAAATCTCAGCCACTCAGACAAGTTATCTAAATTCTGTGAGCTATGGGATTTTATGTGTACAATAAGGATTAAAAATATCTAACTTTCCTGTATATGGAGAGATTAAATGGGATACTATATCTAGAGTTTTCACTTCAGTATGCAGTGAAATTTATCATTCAGTAAATATTTATGCATCCCTCACTCATAATTTTTTCTGCTTGATTTCAGGACATTGTTCCATTTAGGTAGCCAGGGGTTCTTGGATTTTCTGACTTAGTCTACCTCTTTGATGTCTAATCTGAAAGCTCTTCTTCATCATAAACCTACCCATGGCTTCATCTGCAATTGTTCTAGGTACTGACTGGCAGGTCAGAACACTGAGAATGTCACATTTGAAATGACTGTGTGTCTTAATCTTCTCTCCCCTAGAAGCCATCTTGGAGTTAGCACAACTGAAGATAATTAACAGATTGCTTTCTCGGAGTTTGAATCTTTTCTGACAGCTTGATATGAAAAAGTCTCCTTTGTGTTGTCCAGGAGTGATATTGCAGACAGATGTAGCCATTAATCAGTTCTAGTCAGGAAGGAAATGTCTATTCTGATTGTGTTAATACCTGGTCCAATGATGGCAGATGAGTTGCTCAGTTTTCAAGGATATATGGAATGGTAGTTTTCAAAATGGAAAGAATTTGGAGTTAGTGTTGGAAGATATGAGCTTGAGTCCTTTCTTTCTTCCCACCCTCCCATCCTCCTTTCTTCTTTTCTCCCCTCCCACTCTTTCTTCCTTCCTTCCTTTCTTCTTTTAATGGATTTAGATAATAAAAATCACTGCCCTTTACATCACTTTCTGTAAGATGGAAATGACAACCCTTGCTTAGACTGTCTCTCAAGGGCTTTTATGAGGATTAAATGAGATACATAAGGCCTCATTTCGTAAACTATAAATTCAGATGAAAAAACAAATACAGTTTTTATTTTTCATGTTCATGTCTTAGATGACTCTGGAATGAGAGTGTATAAGAAAAGGAAAGAAGTGTTTTCCCATTTAATGATTATTCATTCATACAATCATTTATCATTAAGCAAATATTGAGAAGCTACAATAGAATGTAGCCTACTAAACCTTCACACTTGTACTATTTCATTTAATGTTTACATCAACCTTGAAAGGTAGTTATTATTGCCTTCATTTGGGAATCTGAGATCCAAAAAGGAAGAGTAATTAGACGAAGGTCACACAGCTAGTGACAAGGTTGAGATGGTAGACTGGGTTTTTCCGACCATAAATAAGATAAGGTAGTAAACAAGCTTGAAGATAAGTGATTTTTAAAAGGTATTAAAAACTCAAGGTGCTCTGGGTGTCTCAGTAGGATCCCTTATTGAATAATAAGGATCTTTTTTTCGGCTCTCATCACTTCTGCACATTTCTATCTGCTAAAATTGGATCTTTTTTAACCCTTGCCCTAAACCTATGAAGTCATGCAGACCTAGTTTAGATTTGTGCTTGACACGATGGTAATTTAGACTCTTCTGTCAGTTACAGCCCACCCACTACTCACTAAGTAGAACAAAATGTGGATCTGGTGAGGATGGTGACAGAGACACCTACGATACTGGGGCATCCGCTAATGATTCCATCAGTTTCTCTCAGTCTCAGAATGGCAGAGGCAGAAACAGCTAGGTTTTCAAGACAAACATCACAGGATAATTATGATTTCACACTGTGAATTTAAAATAACAACTTAGGCCCCAACCATGACCTGCTTAACTGCAGAAGCCAAGTCACTCTATTTTCTTCTTTCTCTAGTCCCCTGCATGTCTCCTGGTGGGGGGAGGGGGGAGGAGGTTCTCCCATGAACTTATGACAATCTAGGTCTTGACTCACAGTTGGAATCTGCCTTCAGTTTCTACTCTCACTACTTCCTTTGGGCCACCCCTCCTATCACCCTGCTTCTCTTCTTCTAAGCTCTTAGCTTCATCCCCCTTTGGGCTTTTGACTGGAACACTGTTGTAGCTTCTCTATGTGGGGACTACATGGTTCCTGCTTCCAAAGTTCTGTTTCCTTTTAATGAGCATTTAATGAGTGAATCCATTCATCCAAGACTCCACTGGTTTTGTATCTAAGAGAGCCATGCCTGGTTTCTTGGAATTATCATGGGATGGAGGAAAGTAAAATAAAGCAATGGATTCCATCATTTAATTTTGTCCTCATAGATTACACCTGCTGAGAAGGGTTCCATGGTCTTGCTGCTTGGGTTTTGTCATCATTTGGTTTATGTGAAGCTTTTTTTTTTTAACCAGTCACAGAGGCTTGATTGTGACTGCTTCAAGAAATACTCTCCATATTGTATCCAGAAGCATTATTTCCTACTTTAACTAAGTTCCAATATGGGCTTCTGTTCCTGAGGTGTCAAACTTTCTTCTCCTTTTCTCTTGAAATTTTACATGGTGACCATAAATAACACTAAACAGTTTAGATCTTGAAAATACACCAACTCACGCTATTTTATTTAGGAGGTTACATTTGGGGTCATCAGGCAAGATAGAGTGAGTATCCTTTGAACTATCAATAATTGGGGAGGAAATAAAGTAGACCTTGGAACTAAAATGTAAGCTATATGAAGGCAGGGATTATTTTCTGTTCACTTGAATTACTAGTGTCTAAAATAGTGCCTGGCTAATACAAGGTGCTCAATAAATGTCTCTTGAATGAATGCTGAATAAATGGGGAATTATCAAAGGGAAGAGGGAGAGTAATTATTATCTTAGGGACCAAATAGGGAAGTATGGGAAGCTGGATATCAGTCCTGGGTTCTGGGGTAGTTGGGAAGGTAGGAGGAAGGTAGATCAGTTGCCCTTGACCTCATGGAGACAGGCAAGGATGAGCTCAACAACTTTCAGCTAAGTGCAGTAGCAGAGTGAATAAAAATGACAGCCTCAATGTGGTGGAGCCCCAGATTCTCAGGGACAAATCTTTATTTATTCTTGCTTTGCTAGGAAATGGCCAAAGGAAATGGGACTGACTTTTTGGAGTGGAATAAAGTAGTATTACACCTGTCTCCACATCTTAGTGGAGATCTAGTACTAGGTACATTCTGTGTCTGATGGAATCCTTTGTAATCTTGTCCACCTCTCCTTGGAAGAGTCTCACAAGAATATCCATGAGTGCACGATGTGGGCCTTAAGAACTTGACCTGTGCATTGGACTCAAGGCCACTCATTATCTCATGTAACCCTGGCAGATTACAGCATGGAGAGAGAATGGCTTGCTCCCTGGAATGGTATATCTTCCTCTCAAACCATTGTTTATGGGCATGTCTCAGTCACTGCTGCAGACAGACATTGTTGAACTATGTGAAGGATGCTATGGAATAGTGAATGTAACAATAGCTAAGGAGAAAAGGGTGTCCTGGCACACTGGACAGCTTGTACATATTTCTTCTCCAACATGATCATAATTCTTTGGACCAAAGCCAACAAAGTGATGCTGACATTCTTGGAGGGGCAGAAAGAAAAGAAAGGAAAGAAAGGCATTTTTTGCAATATAGGTAGATGCTATATAATCTCAAAATCATTCATTGTTAATGTTAAAATCGTCTGCCATTCTATGTCACATTCCCAGTATTGAACATAGCTTAGGTTTTCTTCCTGCCCCAGAGACCCGCTGGCATTCACTCAAATCATTTGATACAAGAGATAGTTGGGGTAGAGCATTAGGGATATGGTTAATGGCTCCATAGGCAGTATCCTCATTTGCATACCGTATGCAATTATGTGCTTCAACCCATGTAGTGGTTAAATCTGTTGAATCAAGAAAAAGTGATGGCCCCTCACTTCTTCAGTGGAGGAGACAGAGGCTTGGGAAGGCTGGGTGACTTGTTTGGGTTCATGCAATGTTTCCAAAGCAGGATCTGAGCCCAGGTTTTTCTGACTCAAATCCAGTGCTCCTTCATCTACTTGAGCTGCTCCTTGAGATCAGAGCTAGGCTTCATTAAAGCCATGAAGCTGACTGGATTGTCTCTGGGTTTTCCTCTTATTCCCTGTGGCTCCTAACCTTCTTTCTGGAGCCAGGGCTCTTAAGATAAACTTCCTGCTAAGTTATTTGGTTCTCCCATGTAATGGAATAGACAAATGACACAGACTTTGGAACATTTTGTGGCACCACGAGGTCAGCTTCATGGGCCTACAACCTGTACAGTAACCTGGATTCCATGCAGAGGGTTGGCTTCATGATCTGCAGTGAATTAGGTAGCTGATCCTTCTTTCAAGCTTATGACTCTGGTTACACATTTCTTAACTTTTCTAAACCTCAGTTTTCATATCTGTAAATCAGAAACAATGTAGTTATGCATATCTTAAAGTCTTCTTGTGTGGAATAAATCATATATAACAGCAAACTGTCTAATAGAGCGTTTGTGCATGCATGGTCCTCAATAATTCTTAACTTCTTCACATCTAATCCAGGAGAGAAACCTGCTCATTAATATCTTACTTTGTCAGCATTAAAATGTTGGAAATATGCAATATGCATGTGGAGTTTAGTTTGTGGTGGATAAGATAATTATTTTGATTTTGCTATTGTGAGATTAAATAAGAAGTAAAAGGGCTCCTTTTTCACCCAAAGGTACTAGTTCAACCAATATGCAGACTTGGTAAGCAGAGTGATGAGGGAAACACTGTAATAGAAGCAAAGGCCAAGAAATCAGTCAATCCTCATTATTGTCAGGTCAGTACGAGGAGCACACATGCTTCTTAGAGCATCACTGAGCTCAGTCAGCTGCAGTTGCTGGCCAAGGGTAAGGTGAGTGGTCAGAAAAAAAATATAAAGAATGCAGAAATTAAGGTTTAATGATATTTAAAAAACTTTGCATTTGGCACTGTTCTAGCAGGTTCAAATATAATATTTCATTTAATCTTCCTAAGGACCCTGAGAAGTAGATAACATTAGTAGTGTCTTACTGTTGAGGAAACTAAGCTGTTGAATATTTGCAGCTCTAGAGAACACCCTAGAATGTATAGTGTTTGGAGTCCATTTGGAGTTATTTGAGGACATAGCTAGATGGACAACAAAGATTATCTGGTGGCAAATGGGTTTCATCTCATGATGTACATCTAATTCTTTGGTAAGGCTCTATTAAGAAGGGTTCTAGAACTCTATGTGGACTGGGTGGGATAGTGTGTCTTTTTTTTTTTTAAGATTTTATTTATTTATTCATGAGACACACAAAGAGAGAGAGAGAGAGAAGCAGAGACATAGGCAGAGGGAGAAGCAGGCTCCCTGCGGGAAGCCTGATATGAGACTCAATCCCGGGACTCCAGAATCATGCCCTGAGCCAAAGGCAGACACTTAGCCTCTGAGCCACCCGCGTGTCCCTGGGATAGTGTGTCTTGATCAATTAGCAAAGCTGGCCTTGGCTCTAGAAAAGTGGTGGTGGCATGTAGGTCAGACATTCACTATCTCTGACCTAGTCTCCTCCATTTACAGGAGACATCATGACCAAGAAGTTAATATAGTTACAGTTCATAGGCTAAACTACTGCTTAAACCTACTTTTAATCCTGACATTACTGATGTTTACAGTAAGGCTGTTTTACCAAACAAACAACAAAAAGCAACAAACAAACAAAAAATAACAAACCACACACAAAAAGGAATAAATTTATTGACATTACCTGCACCAATAGAAAAAATATTAGAGCTTAGAGGATTGTTTCTAAGATCCATAAAATCATAACAGAAAGAACATTTCAAACTTTAGTATGTTTCAATAGCTGGTATAAGGCTTTTATTAATTTTTATTTTTAAAAAGGATTTATTTATTTATTTTAGAGAGAAAGAGAGCAAGCATGAGCAGGGGGAGGGGCAGAAGGAGAGGGAGAGAGAGAATATCAAGCAGACTCCCTGCTGAGCACAGAGCCCACCATGGGCTGATCCCAGGACCCTGAGATCATGACCTGAGCTGGAATCAAGAGTCCTTGGCTTAACAGACTGAAACATCTAGGTACTTCCTGTTGGAAGGCTTTTAAAAACACAAGTTGCTGGACCCCACCCACAGAATTTCTGTGTCAGTAACTAGGTCTTAGATGGGTCCTGAAAATCTGCATTTTCAACAAGTTCCTAGATGAGGTTGATGTTCTGGTCTGGGACTGTGCTCTGAGGGCTCCCTATTTGTAACTTTTCCTTGACCATTGATCTGATTCCTCTTGAAAAGAATTATGCAATATGCATTTTTTATAAATTTGGTAGAAGCAATCTTCCACTCCCATGGGCTTTGTTATAAATTATGAAAATTATCTCGAAAAATTTTCATTTAGTGGTTGCTTCAGTAGTACGTATACTAAAATTGGATTAGCATGGCTCCTGTGCAAGGATGACATGCAAATTCAGGAAGCTTCCCATATTTTTTGGAACCCTTGTGCACTGTTGGTGGGAATTAAAAATTGTTCAGCCACTAAAGAAAATAGCTATGGAGATTCCTCAAAAATTAAACATAGAAGTACCATATGATCCTGTAATCCCCCTTCTGGGTATATATCCAAAATGATTCAAAGTAGGATCTCAAAGAGATATTTGTATATCCAAGTTCATTGCGGCTTTACTCATGATACCCAAGAGGTAGAAGTAATCCAGATATCCATGGACAGGTGAATGGATAAGGAAAATGGGGTATACACATGCAGTGGAATATTATTCAGTTAAAAAATGGAAATCCTGCCACATGCCGTAACATGGATGGGTCTTAAGGATATTATGGTTAGTGAGATAAGCAGTCACAAAAAGACACATGCAGTCTGATCCCATTTTATGAGGTATCTAAAGTAGTCAAACTCCTAGAAATAGAAAATAAGAGGGTTTCTAGGGGGTAGACAGGGGAGGAAATAGGAAATCAGTGTTCAATGGTTATAGAGTTCCGTTTGCAGGATGAAAAAGTTTTAGAGATCTGTTGCAAAGCAATGTAAATATATCTAACAGTACTGACCTGTTCATTTACAAATGGTTAATGATG
This sequence comes from Vulpes vulpes, assembly GCF_048418805.1. Taxonomy (NCBI): domain Eukaryota; kingdom Metazoa; phylum Chordata; class Mammalia; order Carnivora; family Canidae; genus Vulpes; species Vulpes vulpes. The sequence goes on along the minus strand of NC_132792.1, from coordinate 13,385,960 downwards.
GTAAATTTTATATGTATATTTTACCATACTTAAAGAAAAATTTTAATTTAAAGATAACACTTTCCCTGGAGGGTACAGTAATTTTTTTTTAAAGATTTTATTTATTTATTCATGAGAGACACACAGAGAGAGGCAGAGTCACAGGCAGAGGGAGAAGCACGCTCCATGCAGGGAGCCCAATGTGGGACTCGATCCTGGGACTCCAGGATCACACCCTGAGCCAAAGGCAGATGCTCAACTGCTGAGCCACCCAAGTGTCCCTAGGCACAGTAATTCTTGATTGGAGATGTGTATAAAGGGAAGGGAGAGACTCTTTGTGGCTGCTCAAATATGAGCTGGGTACTTCTCCTGGGTCCAGTGTGAGCACACTTCACACTATGTATGGGCCTTTAGATCCTCAACCTCTCCTAGGCAATTCTTTAAAGTATTGGTATCTCAGTTCAACCCAGAGATTCTAATTTGGCCTGTGATATGGACCTGGATGGTAAGATTTTTGAAAGCTCCCTGGATGGTTTAAAGTGTAGCCTGGGCTATAAAGCGTTGTTTGGATCAGCAATTTGTAAACTCTTAGAAGTTGAAAAGGATCTTTTTGGAGCTTTGACAAAATGTATATGCTCAATACTCTTCCATTCTCTTCCTCACTGTGCCAGATAATTCTGATTATTGTCCCTCTTCTCAACCAATCTGAGAAACGTAACATTGGATGATTTCTAATGCTTCTTTGAGACAAAATATGTCCATGATTACTGTTTTCTATGGTAAGATTCTCCTGATCAAGGGATTGGGCTAGATCCCATATATATATATATATTTTTTTTTTTAAATATTTTATTTATTTATTCATGAGAGACACACACACACCACACACAGAGGCAGAGACACAGGGAGAGGGAGAAGTAGGCTCCATGCAGGGAGCCTGATGCGATATTCGATCCCAGGTCTCCAGGATCACACCCTGGGCTGAAGACGGCGATAAACCACTGAGCCACCTGGGCTGTCCTAGATCTTATATTTAAACCCCATTACAGAGTTGAGTTCCTCATCAACTGGGTTTGCACACGACCAAGATTCTTATTAAGGTTGGTGGGACAGTCCTTAGTTTTTGGCTGTGGGTGTACACATAAGCCATCTAACCTTTTAAATCCTCAGCAGTCAAATCACACAGTCTAAACAGCATTTGGGCTTAAAAGCAACTTGTTGGGCTATAACAAAATTCCATTCTTTTGCTTACATATTGTTTGTCAGGCTATGAATAATTTAAAGATGATCTGAAGAACAAAAGGATGAAATTTCATAGAGTTAAGATTTGCATAAAGGGATTAGGCACTGCCAAAGGGATTTTTTTGACTCCCTAAAAATCAGTGGTATATCAGAGGGTACTGAGAGTCCTAAGGAATTACTATCAGGGTGTGCTCATTACCAAAGAATTGCAAATGGAAAGAACGCCTCACGTATTCATCCATTGTAAGCCAGTTTAGATACCCATGAGATCAGAAATCTGGCACCACAGGAGTCAGGGGACATGCCAACCTAATGCTGTTTAATATTAATTAAACTTAATATAGCTCAGTTATCTGCTTTTCAGATATTCCCAGGGAGAATACCAGAAAAGAAGAAATAAATCTATATTCATATTTTATGTATATTTAAATTACATAGTCATAAATGTGTCCATAATCGTATATTCATATTATGTAATACATTATCACATATTCTAAATTTCTGAATATTTCTAGAGTAAATGCATAGGAGAAATAGGAAATCAGTAATTTCCATGAAATCAGTTACCTGGGAAAATTCATTTGAGAAGGTACAGGTGTCATTGTACAAATACACATTCTTTGTACACTGTGAGGAAGGCAAAAATACTGCTATGTGCCCTGCACATTAGCTTTTCAGGGATGGGAGCGATTAAGACCCCCTAGAATTTTTCAAGAGGACATCATGAGGACATAACTACCCAGCTGTGTTTTAAAATATGTCTACGGGTAACCAATATCATTGGGCAGTGCAGTTACCGTGGTGGTATTATCTTGGGAAGGTATCCAATCACATAAAATCTTGGCAAATGTTCACTGCATCCAAACTTTGATGGCTTCCTCTCTAGGTAGATGATTACATATATATAATAGAACTATTTGTTGTCTTTTCCTCATCTAATATTTACCACAGGGCAAGAAACACTCAATTTCTGTCCAGCAGCCCAATTTATATTAGAGTTAGTTTTTTGAACATGAGGATATTAAGCCTTACTGAAATATGTGAAATTAAATTAGCATTCCCAGCATTAGCGCTACTGCAGCAGACATTACATTGGTTGTGCATACAGGGAAGAGGAGAAGAAGCTAAGGTTAAAGAGGCAGAGAACCCAGCGCTAGAGTCCTAGTCATACTAAGACTTAACCCATAGAACTCAGGTTTCAATAGATATAAAGTAAGGGTAAATCTGGACTATACAAGCCAGGATTGTCAATAAATTCAGTGTGGAGTTTTAAAAATGTACAGATTCTCAAGACCTACCCCATGACTTCTGTCTAGAGCAAGGCCAAAGAATGTGCATGTGTGAAAATCCCAGTAATCCCAGGAAAGATTACTGCTTCCACCCAAAATGGAAAACAGGGACTACGTTAAGTGTCCTGCAGAAGCAACTATAAAACTGGACAAAACATATGAAACAATAATTTTTAAGACATTGGACGTCACACAGCAAAGGGCAATAATCCTTGAACGACAGGAAACAAATGAGATGAGTTCTACCATTATCCCAGATTACTGCCTTAAGAGAGTTTCAGGTTGTGTTGCTGCTGGGAGGGATTGAGGCTGAGCCTGTTGGTGTCTCTGTGTTGGAAAAATGGATGTGGGAGTCCAAGAAAGCCAAGATGGCTAAAGTTTACAGAGTGGAGTACTAGAGAGAGAGAGAGAGAGAGAGAGAGGGGGGGGTACAGAGAGACCCCTGGAAAGCTGCAAAAGCCCCCCTCTCCAGTCTTCAGCAGAGTTCTGACCAGTATACATAGATAAGAAAACTGCATAAGAGCAGAGAAAAATGCAACATCAGCTCCTAATAAAAACTAGGAAAAAAGGAGAACTTAACTTGGTAAAGATCATCTATGAAAAAAACCATACAGTTAATATTATACTTAGTGGTGAAAGGCAGTTATTTCCCTTTGAAGATCAGAACCAAGACAGAGACATCTGGTCTCAATAGTTCTATTCAACATTGTATTGGAGGTTCTAGCTAGTACAATTAGGCAAGAAAAATGAAAGTAATTGCATCCAGATTGGAAATGATGAAATAAACTTGTTTTTATTTGTAGGTGGCTTTGTCTATGTAGAAAATTTGACGGATACAAAAAAAGATATTTGAACTAGTAAATGAATTTAGCAAAGTTGCTGGATACAAATCTCAATAGTATTTAAATATAGTAGCAACAAATATTTGGAAATTAAAGTAAATGTCATTTTTAATGGCACAAAAATAAGAAATAGGGGTAAGTCTAACAAAAGATGGGTAAAACCTGTCAATTGAAAACCATAAAATATTGATGAGAGAAATTAAAGAAGACCTAAGTAAATGGAGACATTTTCTTTGTCTTTGGGTTGAAAGATTCAATATTGTTAAGATGTCAATTATCTCCAAATTTATCTGAAGATTCAACACAATCCAGGAGGGTTGTGTTGAAATTCCAGGAGGCTTTTTGGGCGTGGGGGAGTAGAGACTGGCAAACCGATTTGAAATTCATATGGAAAGGCAAAAAAATCTAGGATAGCAAAAAACAAAAACAAAACCTTTTGAAAAGAGCAAAGTCAGAGGATTAACACTACCTGATAGACTTGGCTAGCTCAAAATTACATCCTGAGGCAGACAATTAGGAATATCCTGAAACTGTATTAAGTCATCACGTTCCTATTTAGCAAGTGACTAGTTTGATGAACTAAACAATATCCTGGAGATGCATGAGTTATGATTTAGTTGCCAGATTATTTACGGGAAGAAAGGAAATATGAAGTGTGGGCACTAAAGTAGCAATCAAAAACTTGTGTTTTAACAGAAACCATGTTTCTTAATGCATATAAATGGAGAAGCAGGATTTGTCCACTTGCTCTTATTCATTGTGAGGATTAAAATATGCAAAGATGCTTAAAAAGGACAAAACACTATGTAGCTCTGGTATTGCTAGCATGTGTATTTGGAGCTCCTATGGGATGGGGAAATTAGCCAACTATTACCCATTGTGGGGAAAAGGTGCCTAAAAGATGGGAGATAGCGTGTTAAAGCTCAGCGTCACATCCTGAGCTTTGGATTGGACACCAATTTAGAGGAGCAGCATGCGGGAAAGAAGGCTGTGCCCTCCAGGTATATACTAACTATACTATTAAGCAAAGCTTCATAGCACCTTCTACTAGCTCAGTAGGTAGTGGGCTTTAGTGGTGAGTAGTGAGGATTACATGAGAAAGAAACATTATACCCAAAGTATGGCACTTATATTAGGAATTTGATGATGCTAGTCAGAAATACACATGATTTTCAAACAACCCCTCCCAAAATAATGTTAGAACTCAGGAGAGTAGAAACCTTTCCCCTCTGTGAGCAATAATGTAAACCATATAATTTGTTCTGTTTTGATTATTGCCATGGTTACCTGGAAGCTCAGAACCAATTATGAAGCTTAGTTCTAACAGTTCTAAAGTTCCTTATCAATTTTATATCTGATTCATGTTTGATCCTTAATATTCTTTCAGTTGACTTCCATAAACTGCCTATTTCTTTCTGGGAAGGGGGTTGGAGGAAGGAAAGTAAATGAAAAATGAATGCACGCATGAATTAATGAACAACTGAATGAATTACATATAAACAAATATATATGAATCTATAATGTAAATATATATTTATATATGATACATATCTATATTATATACAAAATATATAATATAAATACATATATAGCATCCTAGCTACATATTTATTTACATTTATTCAATAAACGTGCATGAACTACCGAGGCAGATTCTATGTAAACCCCACCTGAAAACTAGCCTTCTACTATAATTAAATCCCAGCATCTGTGACTGTGTGTATGTCTGTCTCGTGTGTCTGCGTCTACCCTCATTCCATTGAATCTCATTCTCTAGAGACTTTGAGTTAAAGGAAAATCCATCTTTTTTTGGCCAAAGAGGATTTGGCGTTAGTTAATTAAATTCCTCGTAGGCGTCTTTCCTGATGCAGGAATACTAAATCCAGAGATAAGTTGTCTTGGCAACTGTTTTGGCGACTGTTAATAGCCTGCTCTTTAGGCTTGTGAATAAAGATGTTTGAGAATGTAAATCACCAGTTGAGGTTTAACAGATTTTATTCTCACTTTTCGAAAGAAGCTGGACACTAATTGATAATACAGTACACTTTTATTTATGTGTGAATAATAAAGCAACGTTCATAGCTCAGCCCTTGGACGATTACATATATTATTCATGCTTTCAAAATGTAATAAAGATACATAATATCAGTTTTCCAATTAAAGTTTATGACCAAGCTTGGTGATGGTTATAGTTTTTGGCAGAGATTTTTAATTTTCTTCAAATGCTTTCTTGGGATTCACAAAACAGCTTCAAGCATAAACATGTTTCGCTTGGGAGAACAGGAGGGGCAGAAACTAACACACGTGCGCACGAAGATGACATATATATGCTAACATTTTCCAGGTACTGAATCTAGCAAAAACTGACAATAGCCCTATTTTAAAAAATAATTTCTTTTTAATTAAGATATCCTTTTAGGGTTCACATGCATTAAAGAAATTGCCTACTGAGTTAATTTGTTAACCATCAATTTTGTGACAAGCTAATGTGCACTGATGTCCATTCTTAGCACTAAAAGAATATGTGCCAATAAAACCATTTTTACTAGATAATAAAGTAATCCTCACTTGAGAGGCTTCACATTGAATGCTTAATAGAAATATAGGGTATTCAACAGTTACGTAGGATTGAAAGGAGCTTAAGATCTTTTGGTTCAACCTCTTTACTTTACAGAAGAGGACACTGAGATCCAGAAAAGCCATAAATATTGTGAGTCTTTTGTAACTATGATCAGGTCATAAGCTCCCCATCATTGTCAATGCAATGTAGAGGGTCCTGCCATGGTGGCCTTCCATGTACTTATTTCTGGCTAAAATAACCCTGTCATGATTTTTTTTCCTTCTCATAGAGACACATGGTATGATTTAAAGGTTTGGACTTCTGAGTCATATACACTGGGTTCAAATTCAGATTACTTAAAAAAAAAATCCAGCCTCCATAATCTTGATTCCCATAAAATCCTTATGGTCAGGTAGCAGCCACTGTATCTATAAAATATATGGAGTTGTTCCATCACCTTGAAATTTTAAAGATAACAAAGGATCCCACTCTGCCATGAGAACTTCATATTGTGTACAATACATGGTCAGAGTCCTTTAGCTCTACAGAAAAATGTGTGTTTCAATGTCATTCTCCATTTAGTGCCCAGAGGTAAACTGTTCTCATTTGGGGCTGCTGAGGAAGAGATACTAGCTTGTCATGGCTAAATCTTTTTCTCTGGGATCCATCCTGTCCTTTTCCCATGGAAGTGAATCTGCAACAAAATACCTGCTTCTTGTTTTTTTGTCTTAATACATCAAAGTTAAGAAGGACAAGATACTATGGTTTTTTTGTTTTTTTGTTTTCGCTAGTAGAATGTGCTTGTCCACCACTTTTCAAGAATATGATACGGCTCTTCAGTAGGACTCACTCACTAAGGCAGTACTGTCTGATAGAAATCTCTGCAGGAAAAAAAAAAAAAAAGAAGAAATCTCTGCAGTAATGGGAATGCTCTGAGTTACCCTAACAAATATGGTAGCTACTAAGTAGTCTCATGGGGCTTTTGAGCATCTCAGATAGAGCTAATGTGACAGGTGAGCTGAATTTTATACTTTATTTAATTTGGGTTCATTTAAATTTAAATATCCACCTGCGAGTAGAAGCTACCATGTTGGACAGTTCAGGTGGAGAGGTTGGATGGATAGGTATCAGGAGCCTGCCTCTCTACCTCCCTTCCTTTTCTTTCTTCTCTTTCTTCCTGCTCTCCACTTCAGGTCTTTTCCTTTGTACATGATAAAGTAAGCCAGGCCAAATGGGGCTTCTTTGAAGGCAACATATTTTGCTTTTTACTGGAATCTTTTTGGGGATGGTCCTTAAACTGGGAAAAAACGGCAGTATCAGGCTCTGTAGAATTCTGATAAGGAAATCCTTTCCTTTGAGGTTAAGGTGGTCTGGGATCATCCTGTGCCCCTCCAACCACACGTTATAGGTAAGTATCCATTCTGCCAGAGTAGAACACAAATCATGATTGAGCATCTCCTATATTACAGAGATTGACATTTCTTGATATGTTGTAGTAATGTCTTATCCTCTTTAAGTAACCTGATTCGATCTTAATGCCAATAGCTTTTAGTGCTTTAAGTCACTAAGTCTAGACTTCATTCTTAAAACAGGTAATGATTTTATTTTTAAAAGCTTTGCTCATCTATGTCTAGTCCCTCCATCCCGATGTGTTAAGGAGAGATACTACACATGTCACAATCAGTTTTTAAAATTTTGTGTGTTCATTCATTTCACAAACACCATCCTTCCTTCATCCTGCTAGTGCTGCAGGGAAACAAAAGAGATAAGATGAATATGAGCATTTGCATTATAAGGTAGAGGACAAAGTATTTCATAGGTAGCCTTTAGGAAGATTTCCTAGTTTTGGGATCCCTGGGTGGTGCAGCGGTTTGGCGCCGGCCTTTGGCCCAGGGTGCGATCCTGGAGACCCGGGATCGAATCCCACATCAGGTTCCCGGTGCATGGAGCCTGCCTTCTCCCTCTGCCTGTGTCTCTGCCTCTCTCTCTCTCTGTGACTATCATAAATAAAAAAAAAAAAAAAAAAAAAAAAAAAAAAAAAAAAAAAGGAAGATTTCCTAGTTTCAATTGAAATTCACCTCTTCCACCTCTAATGTCTGGCTTGGAGATTTTTGTTTAGGGAGGCCTTTGTCTTTAAGCTTCTGAAGTCACATCCTTCAACAGCGATTTCTGAGTGCATGGCCTGTGGCTACTGAAGCCCAAGACCCCTTCCTTCAAGATTTGACTTTCTAGCTACCAGCTGGCTCACGACACAGTCAGGTAAGAATCAAAAGCCATTCCTTCTTGGTAGCTGAATACAGGCTGCTTTCTAAGGCTATTGTTCCAAAAAATTACCTCCTAAAACCGCACCCAAATGTGCAATTTACCCACTGTGATGACCATGCTTATCCTTCAGCAATGTCCCTGACTTCTCTTAGTTGTCTGAAATATCTTTTTCATATTTTTTTTCTGATGATGTGAATGGTTTGTTTCTAGCACCCTTATAAAAATCCTTGACATCTACAGTGGTGTAGTAACCCACTTTGTACCCCACTCATCAGCAATGTGATCAACGGGACCAATATTCTAAGAAAAATCATAGTGTACGTGAAGGAAACAATTCTCCATTCATTTAATATTTTGGTACTACCTGTCTGAGGACCTGTGTCTGGGGATATTTATTTTATTTAATAGCAATAAGAATTATTAGCAGGTTGTCATTACCATTCGTAGTTGTCAGGGAGGAAATTGATGCCCAAGAAGTCAAGCAAAAAAAAAAAAACAAAAAACAAAAAACAAAAAACAAAACAAAACAAAACAAAACAAAAAAGTCAAGCAAATTCTGCAGGATTTTGTAGCTCCTTGTGATAGGGTTGACATACAAAGCCAGGTCTCTATGGACCCAGGGACAGCTCTTTTCACTTTTTGCACATTTAATCCACTTACAGAAGCAGTCTGGTGTGAAGCATAAAATCCATACTTCATATTAGTTTCCAGATGCCCTTTCCAGTGAATCTTATGTACTCATTATAGCAGGTCTGACAAAACTTGAAAATACAGATATTTGTTTGAATTCGTTTGTGTCCTTAAAATTTTTTTTCTTTAACAGTATTATAAAGTAAAATTGTTCATGAAGTAAAATTTTCTGTTATTCAATTAATCCTCACTATGAATTTTTTTTTAAAAAATTTATGTGGGTCTGTGTGTATATGTGTATTTTGTCTCCCACCTACACACATTTATATCCAGTCTTGACATTTGAATTTCTGTTCCTGAATTTTTCCTTTTAAGATAAAAAGGACTTTCATGTTCTGAAGACATTGGTTTAAAAGGTTGGTTCTCAATTTGAGTTCATCTAAAAGTTGGCCACACAACTTTGACAAACATGATTCACTCCTGGGGCCTCATTCCCTCCACCTGTGAGATGAGAATGATGGCCATGTTACTGTTCCACTTGTTTTTCATGGAAGTAAACACCTATAAATGGATTTGACATAACCAGCACTTTCCCCTTAGAAATGAAGCCTGGTTTATTTTTGAGTACATTGTTGTTTCTTGATCTGTCACTTGCTCTTCAGTGGTGATAAAGAAATCACCTGCTCATATAACTGCAATATCGTGCCTGCTGTTAATATTCAAAGCATTCTTTTCAGCATGGAGAATCAAGAACCCATGGTGAAGAATCAAGAAATCCTTATTTAATTTTCCTGAAATATTGGAATATATACCAGTAGGCTTTGCACATAATTTGAGAAAGAGAAAAACCTATAGCAGCCTGAGATAAACCTGTTGTAAGGAAGTTGCTAGAATTTTGGGCACAGGGTGTGCAGAGTGGCCACAAGGTGGCAGCATCTTAGAACACCTGGGCTAGTGGATGTCCTGAGAAATGGCCATGGTGTTTGATCTTGCCTTCACAGCTCAGCCATATCCAGGTCAAGTGTGTGCCAAGGTGATAGCTGCCAAGGGGTTCATCAGCTAGCACTGATGGAAACCACTTCTTGACGGTGTTTTAAAGCAGTAACTGTATCACTCTTCCATTTTAGAGTGCCATAGCTTTCATAATGCTTTATTTCCCTCAAAAATCTAAAACCTAGAATGGTTAGAAAAAAAGTATGGGGGGTAGGACTCTTCATTCTATTTTCCTATTGTTTGAAGTGATTGGTTCTCAACCTTGATGGTACATTAGAATATCCTGGGGAACTTATAAATCAATCTCTGGGGGCAGGGTCCCAGAGATTGATTTTTAAAAGCACCCCAGGTGATTCTAAAGTGCACTCAGAGTTGAGAACCATCTTTCCAGGTCCTCACAATTTATTCACTCATTCACTCACCAGTTATTGCACACTTCCTCTGTCAGCTCAGAGCAAGGTGATGGTGATGATGTAAAATGAGATTCTACAACTGTCCCCAAAGACCGTGCAAGTTAGTAATTCAATTCAATGGACGTCAATTCAGCAAACATTTTTCAAGCTCTTATGCATGACCAGGACTATACTAGATACAGAGGAGGCTGAGATGACAGCAGATCCTGCTGTCTGGCTTTTATATTCCAGTGGGTGGTATGTATGAATAATTACATGAGGCAGAATTTGGTATTATTAACGTCTTACCTTTCTATAACACTTCCCAGTAACACAAAGATTATTTCCCAATCTAGATAACTTGAAGCTCACTCAATAATTCTTGAGATGTAAGCAGCTGGCTATCAGTATCTGAGGTTCAGAGAGAAGACTAACATGCTTTGCCAAGAAGAAGCGAGTCAGTCCTCACACTCACGCCTACAGACTCCATGGTCTCTGCTTGCTGACTTCTTTCACGCTATGCTGTGGGGCTCAGGAAAGAGTGGTTTTGACTCCATGAGTGAGGACAATTGTTTAAGGGCGTTTTTGTGTATTTGTCTTGGGAGTTTGATTTCCTGGAGAAGAGCAGATGACCATTTCTGTCCACACATTTCCCAAGATCCTTCCTCCATCCAGTCAAAGGCCTCTTCTTGGTGCTATCCTTATGCTCACATCCTTTTAAATGATTTCTTACTTTTACCAACATTTCTCTTTTCTCCAATGTTCTGGATGTCTATTGTCTTGGAGAGAAAACTGAAAGTATTTAGTTCCGTCAGCAGATCTGCTTGTCATGCTTCTGTCAATCATAGAAAGGTTTAATTAGAGGACTGAAAATTAGTCCAAATGTATATAAAGAAGAAGCCAAACAAGTCTCAATTTTAGAGATCTCCATTCTGTCAGCTAATAAAGTGTTAAGCCAAATGCCATCTGGATTGGGACTGGCACATAAGATAGTTGATGATGAACATGTTTTAAGAATTAACCTTATGGCTGATTTGGAAATTTGTCTCTTAAGGGAGTGAAGTGTGGGTGAATATTCTCCTCACATGCAGAATCAAAGTGATATTAACACCCTTCAGAGTCAATCCCAATATAAGTAGATATTCCTGGGTCACTGTTTTATTTTCCCATAATAGCAGAGAATCCACTAAGTGATTGATTCTCAGAGGTCTCTGGCATTTCTATGGCATAGAAGACTTTGCTGCTGAAGACCTCACGGGGGAATTATCTATCCTTTCCTTAAAGGCTTGGCAATCTTAAATGATTAGGACTGTCCAGATTTAGATGCGAGAGCCTAAGAGAAACACTAGAAAATTGGAGTGCATCCAGGAGGAGACATTTATATGATGAGGAACCTGCACATCCTCCTAAAGAGCAGCAACTGAAGAGCTGTAAAATTTTAGGATGAGGAAGTGAAGATCCAGAAATAAGGATGGAAACATGAGAAATGTCCAAATATGCAAATATCTATTTGTGGAAGCGAGGTTATGTCCATTCTATCTGGCTCCAGAGAGAAGGACAATGACTAGGGATGGTGATGACAGGGGGATACGTTTCAATTTATGCTGATGTAGAAATCATTATGCACTATAATGATTCTGCAATAAAAGTGGTTGCTTCATAACCCCCCCCCCTTTTTTCAGAGATGTTCAAGAACAGTATGTCAGGAATGTAGAAGTAGGGATTGAGAAATTGGTTCTAACGAACTTTCCTGGAAATATTCAACAGCTCTGGTTTTCTCCCTCAAGGTTTAGCCCTCATGTCTTTAATTTTGTTCATCACATTGTATCATTGAACTTCACTCTTCCAAGTGGGAGAACACTGGAGGGATGCTAAAAATCAGCCATTAGTGTGAAGTGGACAGGTAATCCACTACCCACACTTCTAGGGTGTATAGAACACTTCACTAGCCCCTGTTAAATGAGCATATGTATGATGATTTTTCTGATGCCAAGTCAACTGTGTAGCAGAGGGGCAAACAGTCCCACGCAACCCGATTCTAGTCTATTCTTCAAGCTCCTTTGCCCGTAACTCTCCCTCTTTACACTTGAGTCAGACTCAACTACTGAACACACTCTTCTTTACCACACAGTCATGGTTCTGCTTAAGCTATTCTATGTCGGAGAAGTATTCCCTTCCACTCCTCCCCTAGCACCTTTACCTGCCTCAACCCCCTTCATCTCAGACACCACTTTCCGTAGGTCGTCCCTAACCCCCAGGGATGTGTTCATTGCCCTTTCTCTGCTTCCATAATACCTCCCTTAAATTTCACTCCCCTCCCTTAAATTTCTGGCACACGTTACTAATTAGTGATGGCACACTTTCTTGGCTGAGCCGGGATTCAACTTTAGAATCCTTTAGAAGTCATTTCAGGAAGCCACTACTAATGAGCCAGAGCAGATGATCCAGATGAAACCTGCCTGCCAGTCCCAATTTGGTGCATGCCTCACTTATGACACTTTCTATGTTGTATCGAAAGCTTTCATGAAATTGTTTTTTTTTGTACAAGCCTGAAGACACCATCAGGGGAATTGTTGTAATCTTTAGATTTTTAATAAATTCTCACTACCGTGTGCAGGGCTTGATATTGGTCTTCACAAAGATCTCCTTGCTGTGGAGGTGAATGGGAGCTTGGCGGGAAGAAGGTTGGTAGGGCAGAGGGGAGCTCTCGAATGCCTTCACAATCCAGTCTCTGTGTGTCTCCCTGATGATGACCCCAGATGTTACTCTTTGAATGGAGGATAGGGAGAGGGCACATAACTGCTGCCTACCTGGGAGATGGGCTGGGAACAGGTTGGTGCCTCTAGCACCCTTTCCTTCAAGGTTCTGAGGGATCCTCTGGCAGAAAGGGTATTGCTCACCTTCGAAATCTTTTTTATTTACTTTATTTAATTAATTATTTATTTTTTTAAGAGAGAGAGAGAAAATCTCTCTGGATGCCACGCCCAGCATGGAGCCTGACATAGGGCTCGATCTCATGACCCTGAGATCATCACCGGAGCTGAATCCTGAATCCAAGAGTAGGACACTTAACTGACAGAGCCACTCAGGTTTCCTTGTTTCTTTTTAAAGAATGCTTCACTATTCAGGCCTTTGTGTGGGCAGCTTCCCATGCTTACCTCCTCTCACTGTGTCCACACAGAGCCCTACCTTTCTTTCTTTTTCTTTTTTCTTCCTTTTTTTGGTTTTATTTTTAAAGTTTTTATTAAAAGTTCAGGTAGATAACATACAGTGTAATATTAGTTTCAGGTGTACAATATAGTGACTCAACCCTTATGTGCATCACCCGGTGCTCATCACAGGTGCATCCTTAATCCCCATTCCCTATGTCCTCCATCCCCCTCACCCACCTGCCCTCTGGTGACCACCAGTTTATTCTCTATAGCTAAGAGTCTGTTTCATGGTTTGCCATTCTTTTTTTCCCTATGATCATTCATTTTCTCTCTTAAATTCCACATATGTGGTATATGCCTTTCTCTGACTGCCTTATTTCACTTAGCGTAATGCTCTCTAGTTCCATCTGCATCATTGCAAGTGAGACCTACCTTTCCATTTCAAAGTGCTCATTCCTTCCCCAAGAGCCCTTTAAACCTAGCTCCCGCCAGCCGTCTCTCCCCTGTGTGCCACCAGGGGGCGTCAGTTCAGCGCTGGTCCACCTTGTGCTTGGCTTGCCTGCAGCCGCCTGTCCTCTCTCCATCCATCACCTCCTGACAGGACCAATTCTTTCCTTCTGCTCTGTGCAAGGAGCTTGGCTTCCAGGAACTTGTCTTCAGTGGCTTTTGCTTCTGAGCTTCCAGCAGTTCAGGAGCGTCAGTGAAGAGCAGAGTCCTGGGGCTGATGACACAGGCTTGGAGGCAGATAGAAATGACTCCACCATTCACAAACCATGTGATCTTGGCTTGATGCTAAATGGCACTGAGACTTAGCTTCTTCATCTGTAAAAAAAAAAAAAAAAAAAGTAAATTATCATACCTGCCTCATGTGATTTTGGGGAAAATTAAATAATTCTTGCTGTACCCTTAGCAGACCCTGCCTTGTAATATCAAATTTTGGAGTGAATAACTGAATGTCGTAAACGATCTCAAAACTAATCTAAACATAAAGATAATAATGAAGTGCTATTCACGAGGCTACGGGTCAGCTGGGGCTTGGGGTGCTCATAGGGCGCATGTGGTGGGAAATATGACTGGGCAGATGAGTAGGAACCCGGTTCAGGAAGGCCTTGAAGGAAAAGCTGAATGCTTAGGACATCATTGTACTTTTGCTCTCTAGGCAGGAGGGAAAGGACACCAAAGACAGTCATTGATCAATGCCAGCCCACGAGTCCCACCTACAGAAAGGGTGAGCAGTCCTGGGGATTTGCAGGAGAACTGAGCAATTCTTTTTTGGAAGAGTACCTGTGATTGAGGTCAGAATGCTTTGGCCTTAGCTGATGGGGAATGCTTTGAGGAGCCCCACTGGTCCCGTTTCAGGCCCAGAAATTCCTAACATAGTCACTTTCTCGGCTGGTAAACCTTTTAAGGCCCCAAAGGCAGGTTTGGTCACAGCTCCTTTATGCAGAGGCTGACACTAGAGCACAGGCTCGGTCACCAGTAAAGATGAAGGAGAGGGAGCTGTGGGAGAGCTGCCCAGTTGACAAGTGTGGGTAGGGTTGACTCGGGTGCTAAGACCAGAGCATGGTGCCAAGCCCTAGGGCGCAGTCTGGCGGTGGCCCCCGCACCTGGCAGCTCACCACTGGGAAAAGATGCTGGTATCTGTTGGACTTCCGTCACAGCACGTCTGTGAATTCACCTTAAAGAAACAAAGACCAAAGACTGGGACGTGGGGTGGACATGTGGGAAGGCCCATGGAGAGGAGGGGGTTCATGGACTCCGCCCAGCTCCAGAGGAGGGAAGGTGACCGAGGGTGACATTTCAGAGGACCAGGTAACCACTCAGTGGAAAAACTTCAGAGCTATCAGACAGTGGCAACCGCTGCTTTACAAATGTCCTGTTGGTAGCGATGTTTAAAGACACACTGTCACTTAGGGGAAAGGGAGTCATCAGTGGGTCATTCTTGAAGTAGCACTTTAGATGAAATGAACTCTTACTTGGGAAGAAAGAAAGTTGGATAAAATGTATTTTCCGGAGACTTCATGAACTGCAACATACTTTATTTATTCAGTCCTCTTGGATGCTCTAGAAGAGTCTCCTGTCTGCCCACCTTTCTAAAGATCCTCACCGCATTGTCTCTACTGGAAGATGGTTCTCTCAGCTAAGAGCAAGAACTATGTGCTTATTTATATCTGAATCTCAGCCCATAGGATACTGCTTACCATCGAGTAGGGGTGCATTAAATGTTTGTTGAGCAAGTGAGTCTCAAATTAATTGTTTTTTGTATATAGGATTAGAACATGGACCAAGTCCCTCTTGTGTAATGAAAACCAATAGCTAACCTTTATCACTCTCTTATTACTGGCCAGGTGCTGGGCTTAATGCCTTATACACATTGTCTCATTTCAACCCTACAAACAGCCCTATTAAAAAGATCAAGCGGGGATGCCTGGGTGGCTTAGTGGTTGAGGTTGAGCATCTGCCTTCAGCTTAGGTCGTGATCCTGGGGTCCTGGGATCAAATCTTGCATCAGGCTCCCCACGAGGAGCCTGCTTCTTCCTCTGCTTATGTCTCTGGCTCTCTCTGTGTGTCTTGCATGAGTAAATACAATCTTTAAATAAAAAAATAAAAATAGAAAAATCAAGCAGATGTTACTATCATAGTCTTTTTACTAATGAGGAAACTAAGGCATACAGAGGCTATACAGCTCCTCTACGGCTACATAGAGAGCAATTAGATGATGCAGGATCAAAATTTAGGTTGTGTGACTCCAAAGCCAACATAGTTCATCAGTGCACTATACCATGAGTGAAGGAGTGATTGTTAGCGATCATTAATAGGGGCAGTGTATGTGCAAAGCATAGCTAACAGTTACTGAGGGCTTTCTATATGCCAGGCACTAAGTATTTGCTCACTTAATCCTTGCAGCAGCTTATAATGTAGGCGCTATTATTGTGTTCATTTTATAGATAAGGAACAGGATCCAGGATTTTCAGGTTTATTGGATCCTAAAGCTCATCCTTCCAATGTTATGTGGTCTTCCCTCTATTGTGATACTGAAGAGTGAATAATGAATCTTCTTCTGTAAAAGGTATGTGTTGCTCTAAGAAAACTGTACTTGGATTTGACCTGGAACTGGATCTCAGGTCATCAAATACTTTGTCAGGATAGTAACATTCCAGAATACTTTCTGCTTGCCCACTGGCCATTGCTTAACTAAGCACTTCAAGGAAGGATGGAAGGTGGCAAAGAAACTCCTCATAAAGCCAGTATTGTGGGAAAAACTAATAATTTAGTACCAAGTGTAGATGGGTTTAGGGCCTAGTTCGCCAGTTTCTTGGCTAGAGGACCCTGCAGGCTAACCTCTCCAAACCTCAGTTTCATCATCTATAAAATGGGAATGGTAACTATACTCACCTCATAGTGCTGCTATAAAGAGTTGAAGGCACCAAATTTCCTTCCCTTTCCTTGTCATCTCATCCTTCTTTTCCCTCTTTTTCTCCCTCTTTATGTTCCTTTCCATCTTTCCCTTTCTTCTTCATTTTCTCATTGTTGTTCATAAATTTTTTAAAAGAATTATTTGCTAGAGAGAGAGAGAGAGAGAGAGATACAGCATGCAGTGGGGGTGGGTGTGGGTGGGAGGAACAGAGGGAGAGGGAAAGAGAGAATCCCAGGCAGACTCCTTGCTAAACACAGAGCCCAGCATAGGGCTCGATCTCAGGACCCTGAGATCATAAGCTGAGCTGAAATCAAGAGTCAGATGCTTGGGCAGCCTGGGTAGTTCAGAGGTTTAGCTCTGGCTTCGGCCTGGGGTGTGGTCCTGGAGACCTGGAATTGAATCCCGCGTCATGATCCCTGTGTGGAACCTGCTTCTCCCTCTACCTGTGTCTCTGTCTCTGTCTCTCTCTCTCTCTGTGTGTGTCTCTCATGAATAAATAAATAAAATTAAAAAAAAAAAAGAGTTGGATGTTTAACCGACTAAGCCACCTATGTACCCCATGTTGTTCATAAGTTTTTAATGTGGATTTATTACTGCATACAAGATATCATTCATTCCTTTTTCATATTTTCACCTCGTCAAAATCAACCATACTCCAAAATGATGCTAAACCTTCTAGTTGGATTGAACCCCAAAGCTGCAAACTATGTTCCAAGAAAGTGGATGCGGCTTTAACAGGAAGAGGTAGAGCCCCTGCACCCCTTCTTTGGGTTTGTATGTTTGAGATAAAAAACTTTCTTGCTGAGAAGAAGGGCAAAAGCTGATGTGTTCAAGAGCACACCAGGGCTTGGGCCAGCAGCTCAGTGTGGGGAGCCGGGGAGCTGGGAGGCATGGCTGGCCAACAGGAGGAATCCAAGAATTTACCACAGGAACCCAACACAGCACCTGGGCAGGGCACTTCTTGGGAAAGAAATCCTCCTCTCCTTGCCTGGGGATCCCTATGGGTGTGTTTCAGTGGAGAGTGTCGAATTGTACTTTAGACAAGCAAAGCAGGAAGAGGACTAGTCATTTACATCTCTTGGCTTTTTTTTCCCTCCCTCCCTAAGGGTGAGGACGTGTGCTGCCTCCTGCCGGGCGTCATGGGGAAGATTCATTAGCTAATATCGGTAAAGGGCCTTTGATGATGACTCCTAAGTGTTTGCACCATGTAATTGCCATTTTTTTCCAAGAAAATGTCCATATAGTTACTAATTAGGCATTGTTGAAGCACCTCATGCCCCATTATTTTACAGTTGTCTTGCAATTAACTGGCATCAGTACCATTTCAAATGACATTTATTGCCCATTTCCCTGGTTTAATTTTTGGAAATTTTATGGGAAGCCTGGGCATTGTTTCTTATTCACTGTAACTTGAATAATTAACAACGTAAATATGGCTTTGGGTGGCGATATTGCCAACTACAACAGTTCTTTAGAGATTTTAATTAAGAACCTACACATTGTACTTCATGTGAAGGTTTATTACGGTGCCAGAACATTCCAAGTACTTCTTCCCCCGAGCCTGTGGCTCATGCCTGAGTGTTCGTGCACTGTTATGCACCCGTATGTGCATAACATATGGTGTATGCATATGGTGTATGCGTGTGTATGCACGTGTGTGTGTTCACAAGTGCACGTGTGTGAATGTATGATCTTCATGACCAAGAGTGTGATAAGAGATAGGAGGGCAAGAACAAAGTCCTCCTTTGGCTTAGTCCTCTTTAAGGCACAAACTAGAGAAACTGACTCATGAGCTTTTCTCCATTTCCTACTATAAGCTAGAGATTTGAGTTGGCCCAAATCAAGCATTTGTTAATGTCCACTGTGGTTTCAGGTATTGGACTAGATGTATTTCATGCTTTCTTCAGGCTTTACAAGAAGTCGATGAGGTTTCTCATGTTGACCAAATGAAGGCTTAGGGAGGCTAAGAAAGGCTTCCAAGGTCACACAGCTGTTAACAGATGAAGACAGGACTCTGAAGGACTCTGAGCCCTCGGCCCCTTCCATGCTCTTGCTTTCAAGCAAAATTGCTGAGTTTCCTATCTAGAAGTGAGCCTCGGTCATTTGAAAGGCCAACTTGTGCCTTCTCCAGGAAGGCTTACGTGGGACACCTATATATACGTAAATTTTTCCTGTATCTGATAGTACTTTGTATCATTTTTCATAATCCGAGTTTTATTTTAGCTATGCTTGGGGAGGGGGAGGCAATATGATACAACTATTAGGAAAGCATAGGCTTTGGGAGCATCTGGATTATATTTCTCACTCTGCTTCAGGAAGAAGATCTGAATCATCTTGAACAATTCTAGCCCTGCCTAAGCTTCATATTGTTGTTGGAAGATGAGTGGAGAGCATGTATGGAAAGCTTAAAATGTCTCATGGCACACAGAATGTATACAATACATAGTGGTTGGATGGTTGGGTGGATGGATGGATGAATGGGTGGATGGGTGGATACAAAAATATAAATAACTGAATGAATGGCAGAGACCATTAACAATTTGTGCAATGACCTACCCCAAATTCTGATCACTCAAGTTTATATTTAGTATTAGTTCAGTAAAATTATTTTGAAATAAAAATCTCAAGAAGACTTTTTAGAAATTTTAGTGTTTCTGAGTGGGACCTAGACTGCCTGTCCCTCTGTGGTGAGAAAACCGGACAAAACCCTGATTATGATGAAGCATCCAACTTTTTTTTTTAAATTTTTATTTATTTATGATAGTCACAGAGAGAGAGAGAGAGAGAGAGAGGGGCAGAGACACAGGCAGAGGGAGAAGCAGGCTCCATGCACCGGGAGCCGGACGTGGGATTCGATCCCGGGTCTCCAGGATCGCGCCCTGGGCCAAAGGCAGGCGCCAAACCACTGCACCACCCAGGGATCCCAGCATCCAACTTCTTGACAAAAATTACTACTCCGACCAGAACATGGTGACTACTAATGAGCTAAAACATAGGAGTCTGTTGTGTTGGGGTTTCCTTCACCCCATATCATATATAAGGACAGAGGCCAAGAGGAAGCCTGGACTTTAAATCTCAAGATTCTTCTAAGAATTCCAACCCCATCATGTGTAATTATCCAACTTCTGAAGATCTGTCTGCTATAAGGAGTGACATTCATAGGAACTATCCAAGAAATGGACTCTGAAATAGAGATTTTCTGGTGGAAACTTAGCTGGCGAGGCTTTTACAGAGGTAAAGGCATCTGTCAGAGAGGGAGAGAAGAAGCAGGACTAGGGTAGGGTGGCTGCTGCAAACCTGAAGCATTTCTGGAACTTGCGGGGTGGGCGTTGTGGGGAGGCCTCAGAGCTGCCCTGACTTGAGAAAGAGGGCCACACATTTGAACCCTTGCAAGTTGTTCCAGGAGAAGGGTTGTTCCAGAAGGATATACCTTGGGGCAAGGCCAGAGGGGGGCAGTTCCTGGGGAGGAATTGAGCTCTGAGCTGTCAGCATCCCATGCCCCCTGCAGCTACAGGAATGGGTTTCTCTATCCTGAGAGGGAGACCGCTGGGTGAAGCACTATGGCATTCACCATAGTGAAGTAGGTTTGAGCTCAGGATCCTTTCCCCTTATGACTTCATCATGATTTTTCTCTCCCTGTCACTCAATGCCTATTATCATATCCACTTTACCACTGGAGATAGAGTTTCAGAGTTAAGTAACTGCCCCAATGACACATCAAGAGAGTGTGGGCTCACCATATGCCACCAAAGCCCATGTACATTTCCTAGGACCATGTATCTGCCTACTTTGATAGCAAACAAGAAGTCACTCATAGCTTGCTAAACTATTCAACAGTTGCTTGCTGAAACTCATAAGTAGATTGAAAGATACTCTGTGTGTGTGAGAGAGAGAGAGAGCGAGAGCAAGAGTGAGAATAGTTTCAGAGCAAGCAGAAATGTGACTGTTCAGTGTGGTTAGCATCACTCAGGATTGTAGATGAAGAGTAGGTCATTACAACACACTTCACGCTGAGAAGATTCTGAGTCAGGTCTTACTGCTTATAAATCTAACTCCATGCAATCAAACCTCGTATACACTTTCTGAGCTGCGTTTATTAATTTCCTACTATTTTAGGAATTAGTTTTTGCACACCTATGATGTACTCACTAGGGACGTGCAGGTAAATGGAGCTCAGAGGTTGGTGACAGGTTGTGTTGCTCCCGGGCTCCAATACTGTGAAAGGATCCTGCAAACATGCTGGCCCGGGGAATACAAGCAGAAAATAGTCTCCAAAACTTCAGTCTGTTCCACCATTCCCAATCTGAGGTGGAGACTGCAAGAGGGAGGGAAGGAGAGAGAGGCTTTAGGGAGAAGATAGCACATTTACTCCAGCCTTGAAATGTCCTACAACCCAGGAAGCTGTGAATGTTCAAGTGGCCGTCTCTGCGAGAGTAAGCCCCTGCGGGGTTGGCTGGCATAGTCATCAGCCCAGACACTTACAGATGCCAGCTTCAGGGCTGCATGAGCTCATGGAGGCACAGCAGCCAGTGGGAGGCTTCTCTCCACACAGGACCAGCTCAGGCATGCATCCTTGCCCCTTACTCCCCCAGCCCACGAGGAAAGGCTGGGCTTTAGCTCACCATCCCATGTTTACAAAATATTCGCTCTTACCTGCCCAGGCCTCCTCAGGGTCTGTGAGCCTCCAACAGGTGCAAAGGATTCTTGGCACCTCTTCCAACTAAATGTGAGAGCAGAGTCTGGCTGGTCTCGCGGTTAAAAGCAGAATGAAGTGGGCTTGAGTTCTGGTTCCAAGGCTTGCTGGCAACTGGCAGGCTACTTCACCAGTCTGGGCTTTGGTTGCTCCATCATCTGCAAAATGGCTTGGCGGGGGATGGGGGTGGTTAATAGCCATCCCCTATTGGGAGGAGCAAATGGGAGAAAGTTATAGCTTCACACGAATGGCTGAATTCACATTACATTGTCACTTATTGGACATGTACCAAAGGCTGGGTATGGTGCTGGAAACATCTGTTTGCATCATCTTCATAATCAATTGACACCACAGTCGCCTTCTGCGAATTTGCAGAAATGGAACTCACAGAGACGATTTGACTTGCTGGTGGTTGCCAGCTATTGAGCCTACGCTGGTTCCTGATATCCAGTGTTGCAGAGATTAGAGACTGCCTGGGCTGCAGAGGGGGCGAGATAATGTTTGCCCAGCAGGTGGTGTGGGACCAGATGCTGTCTAACTCTCCGCTGATACCCAAGGTCTATGATCTGGTGGCTGGGTGAGGACCCCTGCTGGCCTAATTTTGTGGGCTGGTGTGAACGCCTTGAGGTTGGAGGTTTGGATGAAGAGGACAAAGGATCCATGTTTCATTATTTGTTTAGTCACTCCTTGGATGCATTGGGTGCTCCTCGTTTCATGCCACTACGTTGTCAATGTCCTTTGCACAAAGATCCCAATGCTGTCAGATGCTGCTTGGCCTGCCTCTGCTTCCTGCTGAAGCCTCACCTCCCCAACCCTGCTCCCTTGGGGCCATCAGGCCAGCAGCCCCAGGGGCACTCTGGCCTTTGCGAGTGCTGCTGGCTCTGCCTGGAACTCCCTCCACGTGGCTCTTGTATCATCTTTTCATCCTCCAGCTTTCAGCCAAGCATCTTTTTCTCAAAGCAGGCGATTCTGATGTCCTGGGGCTGGCTCAGTGTCCTTTGTGAATCACTAATAACAGACCTGTCTTTCTTTCCTTCAGAGCACCTCATTCGCTCTGCAGCTATACATTCTCTGATGGATTAACCGATTAATATTTGTCTTTCCTTCTACACTGTAAGCCCCATAAAAGCAGGGGCAGTCTATGTGGCTGGTGCAGACCTTCTGATCACAGACCACCTACCATGGAAATACTCTCTAAATCCCAGTCAGTCTCCAATCTGTGAAACTGGTGTTTGGTAGGTGTTAAATAAATATTTGTGGTTCTCTTTCAAAAGCTGTCTTCCGTTCTTTACGATCACTAATTCAGTTCCTACCCGCACATTCCTTAATGGGTCGAATGACTAATAAGGAGTGAATGGGGGAAGGAAGGACTGGGTATCACTGGTACTTGCCATACACTTAACTGTTTGCAAAGCTTGCACTGCAATGAGCACCTGTTATTGTGTTGTGGGGTTTCAACCTGTGGAGGAGAATTCAAGGTCTGGTCTGCTTATTTACCTGGGAGCTGGTGTCCATAGTAACAGCGACTCTGTGTAACATGGGGGGTGGGGTATAGACTTTGGAACCGGACTTCCTGGATTGAAAGCCTGACTCCACCACCTATTGGCTCCATGAATTTAAGAGAGTCACTTAACTGACCTTTGAGCCAGCTTTGCCATCGGTCAAATGGGTTAATAATAGTGCTTATGTTGTAGGGTTGTTGTGAGGACTGAGTATTTTAATATTTGTTTTATGAAGTTTTTAGAGCAGCTCCGGACATGCAGTGCATGCTCTGTAATGCCTGCTATTGTTTGATTTGTTTGGGGGGTCATGTTATGCCTTCTCGGGTGCCAGCCCCTCTAGCCACTTGCTTCCTACTTCTGCCTCCCTTCTGGCCTGAATTGCCAAACTCTGACCATTTCCTGAGCCTCGTCGATTATGACAGTGTTTTTTGTTTCTCCGTGATTTCGGTGGAAAAGGAAAACTTCCTTCCAATTTTGATTTTCAATTTCAAAATTAAAATTGTCCATTTCAAATTCAATTTCAATGTGATTTTTCAGTGAAACTTCTCCACTGGTAGAAAATTGGCCTGTACTTCCACTTAAACCTCAGCTCCGCCCCAAGAAAGTTTGGTTCAACAGGTTTAATCAACCAAAAACAGCGGTGCTGGGAGGCGAGCAACCTTGAGAAAGCTGGCTTTTGCCAGGGCGGGTGGCTGCAGTTCACTTCCACTGGGCTAAGTGGGGCTGCGTAAATCCTAGTGTTAGTTTTGTGTGCATTACCGCTCTTCTTTCTCACCTCTTATCAGACTCCCGGCTAGCAAGCTGATGTTAAGAGAAAAGGAATGTTCATGAAATGCCTTTGTTTGATCGTCCGCCAGCGCAATTTAAAAACAGAATTAGTTATTAAGGTTCACTCACGTTATGGGGGTCGAAGCTTTAAAATGTGATCTGGCTAAGACAGAAAACATTGTCTGTGGGGAGGACAAAACCCACAATCCACAGAGGTGTGACCCAAACCCACGTTCTATACCAGTTAGGGCTTTGGTGACCTTGGGGAAGTCCTTTCCTGCCTCTCGGTCTCCTTGTCTGTTAAAGCAAACACTTCAACCATCTATTCAATAAATATGTATTGAGTTCCTTTTTTTTTTTTCTTATCCATGAGAGACACGGGGGTGGGGTGGAGGCAGAGGCACAAGCAGACTTCATGCAGGGAGCCTGACATGGGACTCGAACCCTGGTCTCCAGGATCAGGCCCCGGGCCGAAGGCAGGTGCTAAGCCACTGAGCCACCCGGGCTGCTCCAATGTTTGTTGAGTTCCTACTATGTTTCAGACACTGCTGGACTAGATGAACTTGTGGATGTTTCACAGCTGAATCGTCTGCAAAGCCCATCTGTGAAACCTCAAATATGCTGAACTGGGGAGTGGGAGTGTGATGGACTGAGTTGTTTTCATCTGTGTGATTAACACAGAGCATGAGGTGTGACTCACCTGGGTAATATTTGGTGCTCTTTTTAAGGATCCAATTTTCATCTTTCTTATTTCCGGTAATGTTTGTGGACTATTTTATTAACTAAGATTTCATATTTATCAGTTCCTTCGATTTACTTTGAGTTTTTCTAACTTTTATAGTGGAAACATGAATCACTCATTTTTAGCTCTTTTCCCCCTCTCTTTGTCTATATATACGTATTTAAGGTTGTAACTTAGGAGGGCACTTGATGTAATGAACACCGGGTGTTATATGCAACTGATGAATCAGTAAATTCTACCCCTGAAACTAATAATGCATTCTACATTGATTAAATTAAATTGATATAATAAAAAATTAAAAAAATAATAAAGTTGTAAGTTTTCCTCTAGCACAACCTTAGATACTTCCAAAAATTATTGACACGGTGCCTTTTTGCTGTGATCATTTGAAATATTTCAATGTCCTCTGTGACTTCCTTTCTGACCCCTGCAGCATTTAGAAGTGTGTTGTTTAATCTCCAAATGTTCCCATATATTTTTTTTAGTAATTGAAATGCTAATTTCTTTCCTTTGTACTCAGAAGTCTAGAAGCATTGCAGTGTTTCCTTCCCGCTCTAGAAGAAACTCTCTACATATGTACCATCCAGCCCTAGGCCAGAAATCCATTTCCCAGGCGGCATTCTGGAAACTCCTATCTGTACCGTGCCTTTCTCTTTAGTACACTGCCTGGTGAATTCTAGTGGCAGGAGCCTTCCACCCCGATCTCTTCCTCCTCAGCTTAGCAAGAGTGCCGTTCTTTCCTTGGGCTCTTTTCCTGGTGACATATGGGAACCTGGAAGGTCCCCAAGGTAGAAGGTTGAGAAAATATTGAGCTTGTCACATGTGTCTGCTTTTTTGCTAGTACACAGTTCTGCACTGACTCCACTCTCTTCCTCTCCGACTTCTTCAAAAATGCTTTGCTTATTTTGTCCACTTTTATAGTTGTTTACAGTAAAGGGAACAGGGAACAGTATAGAACCCATGCTGTGTCATGGCCATACCCAAAGTATTCCTTTTTAATGTACTTCTATTTAAGTTACTAATAGTAAAAAGAAGAAAATGGTTTTGGAAAGTTAGGTTTTAAAATGCATGCTTTTAAAATTTAACAAAATGTATTTATTTTTATCAACTGTTTTAATTTTTGTTCGCATTTTTTAAAAAGATTTTTATTTATTTGAGAGAGAGAGAGAGAGAGAGTTAGAGAGCACAAGCAGAGGGAGAAGCAGACTGACTCCTTGCTGAGCAGGGAGACTGACGCAGGGCTCAATCCTAGGACCCCGGAATCATGACCTGAGCCAAAGGCAGATGCTTAACTGACTGAGCCACCCAGGTGCCCCTGTTTGCATTTCTACTAGCAAAGAGAAAAATTACTGTTTATGAACTTCAAAGAGAAAAATTACTGAGTCAGTTTTCCTCGATTTCTGAACTTCCATCACTCTGAGCAACTACATTGAACCTGCAACTGCTATTATAAAACCTGTTTCTAACAATACCTAAACAGTGCTTTTTTTACTTGATGCTTTTTAAAGATAACACGAAGACCTAGTTAAGAATGACTGATTTAATACATAAGATCAACTATGGTTGACTTTAGCACAGTGCTTCCATCTCATGGCACAGATGACATCCTAATGGAGCCATGACAGAACCAGTTGACACCTTCCATCTCCACCCTTAGGAGATGGTGAGTCCTTTAATAACATGTTATAGGTAATATTGCTCTCCTGCTCCTATCTGGATGCTCATACTGATTCATGCCTGATTCTTTCTGTTTTGCTCTCTTCTGTATTTCACACTTGTCTCTGCCAGATATGCCAAATAATTCTATTTCATAGAAGCATGACTTTATACCTGTATTGAAAGTCTAGCTCTGAGAATTTGTGAAAGCTTTGTCTGTAATTCCCTGTATTATGGATTGAATCTTCATTTATTGCATTTCTTTTAGCTATTCTTGTTCCTACTACCTACTGCACATGCCCACGAAAATGTTGAAACATAAGTTTTTGGGTTTTTTTTTCCCCTCCAGAGTACATTTGGCAAAAGCACAGTGCTAGAACTCCTTGTTATCTGGGAATAATGTCTACTCTGTACAGCTCTGTATGGTTCTAGGCTAGTTGGCTTTTGATGAAAAGAAAAAAAAAATCCAATTTCATGCTATCTGGAAAAAAAATCTGTTTCACTGAGTCAAAGGTTATTTACCCTATACTAATGCCTATGTCGCATTGTTAAAATAATTCTCAGCTATAACAATCTCAGGATTTCCCCCTTTAGTTATGTTATGCTCATTTAGGATGCTACAAATGAACTTAATAACATCCATTTTTGAATGTTTGAAACAGCTTTTCTTTTTCTTATGGTTCGTTCATATAAGATAAGACCCTTGGAGCACTGAATTCTAGGTAGATGAGATTATTCTATCTTCCACTCATTTGTTTGGCTTCATTAAGCAATTATAGTTTAAAATCACAAATGCCACTCTTTTTGGGAAAAGAATGATGCTTTTTACTCTGGGGAACACAAAAGAACCAAACCCCCTGTCCTCAAGTTGCTCAAGGCATATGTGGAAAACAGCTACGTGCAAAATTAAATGACAACTCAAAATATTTGAAATGCAAACAAACAAACAAACAAAAACCCCAGAAATTTTGTGAAATACAAATGAGTGGGACAGATAATGTGGACAAACTGAGGACTGGAATGGGCTGAGAAATCTCTTCCAGGAACACTGTGTGGCCAAGGAAAGTTTGTCCAATGTATGTTCATCTCCCGTAGCCTAAAAAATATCTCCATGCTTAAATCCCCTGATTGAGTTTATGCATAAAGGTTTGGAAAGCACTTTGTTCTTTGAAATGCAATAGGGTGTGCTGTCTAATTTGCTACTCTGTCTCCTTATTTAACACATAAGTCACCACCATTATGCTTGGCTATCTTTTTCTCTGTAAGGAACCTCATCTGCTTTCTAGAACCCTGATTCTCCCCTCCTGTTAGTGCCTCTACACTTATGTACAAGGAGTAATGGAACTGGCTCCCCATTTTGATTCTCAACAAGGTTGTAGGCCATTGTGGACTTCTCTGCCCAGATTGTCTGTGAATGAGGAGCAATGGACTAGAAGAGCATCTCCAAACACACCCAAAACTGTCATTGGATTGTATGTGGCCCCTTGGAAGAAAATAGTTGCAGATACAGCTCTGCATGTTATTGGTTTGAGATCAGACCAGAGCATCTTTCCTCTAGCTATGCCCACAGGGAAACAGTTATATGGGGAACTTAAAGAAGAAATGTCAAACAAAGAGGAAGACTTGTAGCCATATTAAAGAAAAATTGTCCTTGTCTTTAGCTGGAGGTATCACATTCTAAATGTGCCCTTTTACTCTCTCATATATAATATATTCCCCTTTCTCTTGGAAAATGACACTGTAGCCATTGATTTTGTTTTTATCAATCAGGGTGAGCCAACCCATATGATTTTCAAGGGAGTAAACAAACCAGGCACAAGGGCTAAAATGTAATTATGCAATCATGAGTAGGGGAAGAAGTGCGTGCATTTCTGGATGGCTGTGTTCTCTAGACGGAAGCTGAACACTGAAGCTAGGACTTAATGCTCCAGCATCCATATCGCTTTGGGAACACTCTTTATCCTTGTTTGAAAGCATGGACTGAGCAGTGTAACTTAAGCTCCTTTGACAAAATCCTATTTAATCAGGCCTCTTGCTTATCTACAGGCATAAGCCAGCCTCCCCAGAGCCGAAACTTACACTGTTGGGCAATAGAAATTTATTCCCACCCTCTTGTCACTTCCCAGAAACGTGGTCCAGGAACTCAAACTTGAACCGGACCCTAAAGGATGCATGGAATAAATGTCACTTTTATAAATAACTTGTCTATCCTAAGGTTAAATAGTTATTTACCTTAGTTCTTTCTTTTACTCCTGTTTATAAAAAAAAAAATGAATCACTTTTTGTGTAAAATAAGGTTTTAATGCTATCCTTTGCAATCTCATTAGTGAATTGGTCCACTCACATTTATTGAATACTTTATCAAATAAATGAGACATCTTTATAATATGCGATACTTTTATGTAGAGCTGAGACTGTACTTGGGCTTTCCAACCTCTTCCATTATTTGTCAATCAGTCGTCATACCTGAACCATAGTTTTGATACTTTAAGCTCAGTTTCTTTTTTTGGGGGGGGGGGATGCAGAGGAAGAGGGAGAAAGAGAATCTTAAACAGGCTCCATGTCCAGTGAAGATCTCAGGACCCTGAGAATCATGATTGGAGCTGAAATCAAGAGGTGGACACTTAACCAACTGAGCCACCCAGGTGCTCCTTAGCCCAGTTCCTTAACCTCAGCACTATTGGCATATTGGGGCAGACAACTCTCTGTTGTGGAGAGAGGTTCTGTGTGCTGTGGGATGTTTAGCAGCACCTTAGGATTTGCCCTCCTAGGTGCCAGTACCAAGCCCTGCCCCTACCACTACTCAGTTGGCAACAAGCAAATGTCAAAAATATTATCAAATATCCTCTGGGAGACAAAACTGCCAACCATTGAGAATTACTATTTTAGCCTAATGATACATTTTATATATTAGATAAGACAGACCAACTCCTTAGCAATGCTTGGATGAAGTTCTGAAGCATCTGTATCTCATTCATTTTAATGGGGCTCTGGTACTTTATTTAAAGGTGCAGCAGTGTGTAATAACAAGATGAATTCTGTGATCACGAACTGAAACTCATCATGATCATATGATCATTTTTTTCTCCTTCTTTCTTTGTCTAGAACCTAGGCGTGGAAGCATAGCTTGGAACATAAAATCATTGTACCCTGAGATCTTTTTGACAAAAGTTCACTCCTTAAATTTTGCCTTATGCACGATCACAAAGATTATGTTTCTTTTTTTTTCCCCCCTCAGGAAGTGTCTACGAAGGACTTAAATCATTCAGGCAGGATGTGGAAGACTAGGAGGTGTCAGAAACAGCCATGTACCTGCCTAATGAGGCTGGACAAGCTCGAATGGACAGGATGAGCTGGAAAAGAGGAAAGATTGTCCAGGCCAGTATCTGAGAACATGTAATAGAGCATGCTAATATAAGTTGGCAGGGGCATGCCAAAAGAAAATGATGGAAAACCCAGTGGCTAACAGCATCAAAGAAAAAAAGACTCGCATATATAACCAGGCTTTAGTTTCTGAGCTAACTTCCAGAAGAGAGGGGGAAAGAAATCAGGGGAGACTAAGAAAAATATGACAGCCCTAATAAGAGTTTTATAGGAACCACATGATTGAAATGAGAAGCTGGCTCAAGGAACATGTCAGAGACTCAATTATCTGGGGGTGGAGAATAAGATCCTAGAAGATCAGTAGCAAATATTTCTTTATTCTGTGTCTCTGTGCATTAGATGAATATGCTTTCATCACATTGCACATGAGAGTTTATCTATGAAATTGACAAATACTTTTTGAGCACCTGCAGTTGGTACTGGGTGATGGGAATTTAGTAGCCAAAGTAGAAAAACATCCTGCTGTCACACAGTTTATATTCTAATAGAGGAAGAAAGGCAATAAACACAATAAATAGATAAGTATATGGTATGTTAGAAGGGAATAAGTGATATGAAAAAAGGGTGCAAGGTATAAAGGCTTGGGAGTGCTGAGTGTCAAATCGAGTAAATACAGACTTAGATAAAGGGAGACTTTATTTAAAAAGACTATTCCATCAGGCAAAATGCTCTGATCCCAGAGACCTGCAAGTATCTCAAAATTAAACAAAAATAAAAGGCTTTTATAGGGTGGGGTGAGCAGAACTAGCAGGAAGTCTGTGGGGGGGTAGGGCAAGTGGGTGGGGTAGACAAGTGGCATCTTTGGGGCATTTTCACAGTGAAATGTTTTTCTTTATGGTTAACAGATTCTCAGAATGAGCTGTTTAGGGGCGGATGTTCTGCACTGTAGTAGTTTAGCATTTGCCTGAACTTGAGGTCAAGCCAACAGTTAAGGGCCTGTGTGGAGCAGAGAAGGCCGATTAAAATTTGGTCAAGCAAAGTTCAATGGATATGCCATGGGCAATTGTGTGCACTTGGCCGTAGCGAAGAGTGTTTATGAATAATGTTAAATAAGGCAGTCGAGGGTAGGCTCATTGGCGTATTGTCAGAGTTAAAGTAAGTGAAGAAGCAAAGACTTCAGAACAATGAGGAAACAAAAAGCTGATATTGAGAGAAAAGCATTTCTGGTGGAGGGAAGCCTAGTGCAAGGCATTGAAGTGAGAATATAGCTGTTGTGTTTGAAAAATAGCACAACAGAGTACATTTTCCAAAGATTGCCTCAATCATATCTCGCATCCCACATGCTTTTTTTGCAATGCGATCTTGCCACATTCCCACGAACAGGGAAAACTTATTTCTCCATGTCCTTAAATCCTGCCAGGTTCTGTGACTGCCGACACCAATAGATTATAGCAGAAGTGTCACCATGCCAGTTCTAGGTGTGGCCCTGTCTTAATTGGCAGGAAACTTCTCCTTCCTAGTTCCTGGTGCACTTGCTCTTGGGACACTGTTTTCCAGAACATAGACAACTCCCCCCCCACCCCACCTTGTGCCATGCTGTGAGAAGGCTTAGGTGCACAGAGAGGCCATATGGAGGCTCTCTGGTCTGCAGCCCCAGAACTGTGTGTCGTGAGAATGAGTCATCCTTGGGGCCTTGCTTTTTGAACCAGTAGATCACTCCAGATCTGGCTGACAGTGGTCTGTAACCACACAAGAAACCTTAAGCAAGAATGCCCAGCTGAAGTCAATCAACCTACAGAGCAACCGAGACACAACAGATTGTATTAAGCCAATTAATTTTGGGGTAGTTTGTTATGGAACAATAGATGACTGAGATAAATAGCAAGGAGGACATTGTAGGTAGAGGGGAGTGGGCCACAGGGAAATTAGTCCACAGGGAGATGAAGTTGGAAAGGTATGTGGGAAATCCTGTTGGATATTGCTTCATAAAAAACTTTTGAGTTTTGCTCTGAGCGAAGTGGAGGGCTGGTGCAGCATTGTGAAAGTGCAGTGACATGAACTGAGTAACATTTTGAAAGGATCTCCCTGGCTGCTGTGTGGGGGAATCAACCTCAGCCACCACTTGTCACAATCTGGGCAACCAATGATGGTGACTTAGATCAGGAGAGGAGAGAAGAGAAGAGAAGAGAAGAGAAGAGAAGAGAAGAGAAGAGAAGAGAAGAGAAGAGGCCAGGGACTGAGCTCTGAGGCATTACAAGGTGAAGAGGCTGGGACAAGACAAAGGGACACTAAATCAGGCTGAGTTGGAGCAGGGGATCCTCAAGACTGGTGAAGGGGGTGTTTCCAGTAGGAAGGAGCCAGCAGGTGGGTCAATGCTGCTGCTCAGTCAAGTAAGGAGAGAACTGAAAATTGTATTCAGCAAAGTGCTCTCAAAAAATGATCTCACTTTCTCTCTGTTTCTCCTCATACACAACACAACAGTTATTGAGCATTTACTATACATCAAGCACATCTTAGACTTGGGGATATTAAGGTAAGTAAAACGTTCCCTTAAGAAGTTTACAACCATCCAATCGATTAAACAATATTTACTGCATAATTACTATGTGTAAGGCACTCTGCTAAGTACTATGAAGGATATAAATGTTGGATGGGATACGTGTTTAACCTAACTGGAAATATAGAGAGAAACACACAGACCGGTACACTGCAGTACAAGTAAAGCTCCTCAAAAATGCCCTAATGAAGTGTAACTTTTCAGGAAATGGTGGCATATATTGTATGATGAAGGGATAGGTTGCCTAAGTTGGAAAAATCTGGAAAAGCTTCATGAAGGCACGAGAATAGAAAATGCAAGGGTGCGGAGTGTGGGCATTTGGGCATTTGGGCATTGGAGGTCAGTTAATCGGCAACATGGAGAAGTCAGAAAATATAGAAACTAAGTGTGACACTGTGGATGAACCTGGAGGACATTATTCTAAGTGAAGAAGCCAGTCAAAGAAGGACAAATACTGTGTGATTCTACTTGCAAGAGGATCCTAAAATAGAATTGTAGAATGGTGGCCGCCAGGGGCTGGGGGAAGGAAATGGGGAGTTGCTGTTTAACGGGCATTGAGTTTCATTACACGAGAGGAGTTAAATTCTTGATATCTGCTGCACAATCTTGTACCTATAGTTAACAATACTATACTGTAGACTTAAAAACTTGTTAAAAGAGTAAATTTCATTCTGAATGTTCTACAACTTTAAAAACACCAAAAAGGAGCACCTGGGTGGCTCAGTCAGTTAAATGTCTGACTCTTGATTTCAGCTCAGGTTGTGATCTTGGGGTCATGGGATCAAGCCCCATGTTGGGTTCTGTGCTCAGCATGGAGTCTGCTTGGGATTCTCTTCTGCCCCTCCCCCTGCATACATACACTCTTTCTAATATAAATAAAGAAAATCTTTTTAAAAAATTAAAAAAATAATTATGAATTGAAAAAAGTAAGTGGAGATACCTCAAGAATGGATGGGGCCACTGTTCATGACTTTGGGTTTTTATTTTTTTCTTTGCTATGGCAAGGTTGGGGTCTGGTGGATAAGGAAGTTTTGGACTAGTGGATGCATCATAAATTTCCATTTTAGGATCATTGATCTGGTGGTGAAGGTTAGGGTGGAGTGTAGCTGGGGCATGATAGGACTTAGACCTAACATCACTGAAGTGGACGGTTACTTAGAGCAATACAGGTATTTCAAAAACTCTTTTCAACCTTGTGGAGACTTTGCCTCTTCATAGATGCATGTTTTCTTGTGCATCTAGGGTGTGGTGTGTGCATGGTGTGTGTGTCAGATGTACATCTGTTTCTTTTTTTTTAAGATTTTATTTATTTATTTATTCATGAGAGACACAGAGAGAGGCAGAGACACAGGCAGAGGGAGAAGCAGGCTCCCTGCAGAGAGCCCGATGTGGGACTCGATGCCAGGACTCTGGCATCAAGACCTGAGCCAAAGGCAGATGCTCAACCACTGAGCCACCCAGGTGACCCACCTCCTTTTTTTGTTTTTTAAGTGTAAAGTCTGAGCATGGTGCCAGCACATATGATTGCCTCCAAAATAATCATTCATTCTTATATTCCTTTTCTCTTTTTTCAGATATGTGGAAACATTGTCCAGTAAATACGTCTGACTTAGGTGCTTTTATTTTTAAGTTGCTATAAACCTTTTATGTTGTTTTAAATTTCTTAGTTTTTGTCCTATGTCTTAAAAATATTTTCTTCCCATTTTTATTAATTTAAAAACATTTACCAAGCATTTATTATGTGGGAAACCAGAATCTGAACATAGCCTACCACCCACCCCCATGAAGGTCTCAATCCACTAGGGGAGTCAGACACAGAAATGAATCACTATAGATACAGTAAAATAATATATATTATACAGGTACAATTAAATTACTAGATTTCTCATTTCTTTTTTTTTTTTTTTTTAGAGTTATTTATTTATTTAACAGAGAGGGAGAGATAAACAGAAAGCACAAGCAGGGGGAGCAGCAGGCAGAAGGAGAAGGAGAAGCAGGCTCTCTACAGAGCATGGAGCTTGACTCAGGGCTCCATCTCAGGACCCTGGGATCATGACTTGAGCCAAAAGAAGATGCTTAACTGACTGAGCTACCCAGGTGCCCCTAGATTTCCCATTCCTTATTCCAAATTCTATTGTTACAGTTTTCAGTTTATACAGTGGATAAATTCAAATATATAAACTAAAGCGGGTCCTGAGACAAGTGGAGCAAGCAGTAGGGTTATGGGAATGGGGGGCCAGGCTGATACTCCCTAAGGCCAGTGAACTGTTATCAATTTTTGGAGACATGAATTCAAGAGTTAGCCCTTGTCTCTTCTCGGAAAATCTGACATAAAAGTAAACAAATCTGAGAAAGTACTTTTTGTGGTTTGGAGCTAAGCAGGATATATTGGGGTGAAGCAGGTGTAAGCTTGAGACTTAACATGCTGTTTTTGCAGAAAGAACTTAGCTCTTCATACCCCTGAGCACCTCCAGTACAGACATACATCGCTGATGGTCCGCCCTGCCCTGCACAGACAGCAAACCACTTCCATAGGATGGGTGCCACCAAACAAGGGTGCAGATCATAGATACTGCTTTAACTCCCCAAAGCCAGAAAGGGTTCCCATGAATGCTTGCCCATTAGCCTAGACCTTAACGGGAGAGGTTACCTTGTGGTGTCTGTGAGTGATTGAATGAAGTCCGGGACAAAGTTTTGAAAACCTGTGTGGAGAAGCAAGAAAAATATTATCAGCCCAGGTGGTGTAAGTGGACAGACTACAGCCTCACGCTGCCCTTCCCCCCGGGATTCTGAGGGTGCACCTCCTTTTTTTTTTTTATTTATAATAGTCACATAGAGAGAGAGAGAGAGAGAGAGAGAGGCAGAGACACAGGCAAAGGGAGAAGCAGGCTCCATGCACCGGAAGCCTGATGTGGGATTCGATCCCGGGTCTCTAGGATCGTGCCCCGGGCCAAAGGCAGGCGCCAAACCGCTGCGCCACCCAGGGATTCCTGCACCTCCTTTTTACTCTTCCAGCTTGTAGCTGCTCAGCGGGAAGACCACTTGCCCCTTTCCCTCACCTTACCCACCTCCTCTCCTCTCTTTTACAGCTCGAGGGAATAATAACAATTCTTGGGAAGGTGAAAGTGGGGATTTGTACAACCACAGAGAGAGGAGGAATCCATGGCATCCCCTTAACCAAACATAACTTTATGCTTTGCTTCTCAGGCTACCTGAGAAAAAGGGACAGTTTTATTTTTTTAAATTTCTCATCCATCACAGCCTGATTCTTTTATAAAAGATCATAAAAATGAATTAGCGGAAAAATTAAAAGGCATAATTAGATTCAACAGGCATGAAATTTCTCTGCCAGACTTACTCTTAATTTCAGTTCTCGTCTTGTCACAGATGGGTGGTAAACAGTTTACAGACTTGTGCTGGTTTGTGGACAGCCTTGGAGTATCACTTTCCAAAGCTAAACGTCCTAAGAGAATAGTGTGATTAACCTTTTTAAGCACATATTTATTGAAATCTCTCCATATTTCTCTCTTTTCTTTTCTTCTTTCCTCTATCAATCATCTATCTATTAACCATCCATCCATCCATCATCTTTACCTTGTATAGTATTGCTCCCGTATGCTTGAACTTTGTTCTACTCTCTACTCTACTCTACTCTACTCTATTCCATTCTACATTGTATTCACTCCATTCCATTCTGAATTTGTTTAGCTTGTGGCCACAAGAACATCTCTTCCTAGTGGATCCAAGACAATTGGGTAGAAAGTACATGTACATGATTTTGGTAATGCCTGTAGTGGTGAATTGCAATATGTTAAGAATTTGTGGGAAAGTGGTCACGTGGGACCTGGTAAATGTTGCTTTTATATTTCCTAATGCAGATTTTTAAGTAAATGATAAAAGTCACCTTAAAAAGTGAATCTGTTTCTGTTTTAGGCTTGGATTCCTTTGTTTCTCGCTGTGCATCTTTTGGGGTGGTTTTGATTGTCAGAAATTCTTTTGGATTTTTTTTTTTTGTTTATACTTTAAACTTTTCACAAGGAAATGCCTAATTGACTAGTTCTCTTCAGATGCTTTACCACTTCCTTTTTTATTTAAAAAAATAACTAAAAGTTTTTATTTTCTAAGATGATATCTCACTTAGTTTTCTTTTTTCTCTTTTTTAAATTTAAATTCAATTAGCCAACATATAGTATATACTTAGTTTCAGATGTAGTGTTCAATAATTTATCAGTTGCATATAACACCCAGTGCTAATCATGTCACTTGCCCTCCTTAATGCCCATTATCCAGTTATCCCATTGTCCCACCACCACCCCTCTAGCAACCCTCAGTTTCCCAGAGTTGAGTCTCTCATGGTTTGTTTCCCTCTGTGATGACTTCCCATTCAGGTTTCCCTTCCTTCCCCTATGATCCCCTGCACTATTTCTTATATTCCACATATGAGTGAAGCCATATGATAACTGTCTTTCTCCAATTGACTTATTTCACTCAGCATAATAGCCTTCAGTTCTATCCACATTGATGTAAATGGTAAGTATTCAACCTTTCCGATGCCTGAGCTAAATTCCATTGTATATATAGACCACATCTTCTTTATCCATTCACCTGTCAAAGGACATCTCAGCTCCTTCCACAGTTTAGCTATTGTGGACATTGCTTCTATAAACATTGGGTATAGGGCCCCCTTCAGATCATTACATTTGTATCTTTGGGGCAAATACTCAGTAGTGCAATTGCTGGGTCGTAGTACAATTGCTGGGTTGTAGGGTAGCTCTATTTTTAACTTCTGGAGGAAACTTCATACTGTTTTCCAGAGTGGCTGCCATAGTATGGAGGTCACTAGTTTTATTCTTGAACTATTTATTACTTTCATCTTTTTAAGGAGTTAATGAACTTTTTTGGTTCTATGTATTATATGTTTCCTGTGTCCTGTGAGACCAAAATTAGCATATCTGGGACCTAATGCTCATGGTGATTGCTTTGTTTATCTTAGATTTGTGTTGACTTTTATCTCACCCGTGGACTTCTCATAGTCTAAGAGGCAAAATCTAGAGTCACTCATATTCTTGTATCTTTTATGTTATTTACATTCCTCCTGAAACTGTGTGAGATTATGACCTTGCATTTGTAGGGGAAGAAAAAAAATATTTTTCTGTCTACCCTTCTAGGTTTTCAGCTAGGGCTCAATGGGAGAAAAAGGAACAAAGGCTGGACTTTCCTGTGGCTTATCGTCTCCAGGCAGGATTCTTGAGGCATACAGGTTATAACACTTCTACAGCTACCTCAAGGACTTCTTTAATGTTTTACCAGTAGAGCTTTGCTCTGGTTAGTGTTACTTGACTCTGATAACTGTAAATATCCCTCCAGCCCCATATATGTTAGCAATCATCCTTTAAACATATGGCCTACTGATATACATCAGAAGGGTCTCAGGTCTAGTGTTTTGCTAAAAGTAGTAAATAACCTTATCTTAATGGTATAGCTACCCCTCAGGGTCCTGGAAGCCTTGCTTCCAAATTCCTTAGAGATATAACACTCTCCCTAACCCCCACTAACTTAAAGGCATATGATCAATCGCCCCTCACAATCCCAGTGCTCTTTCTGCCCATGGGTTCTGTCCCCATGCTGTAATAAAAGCAATGTTTCACACCAAAAACAGCTCAAGAATTTTGTCTTGACCATTAGCTCAAGGCCCCATATCAGAGCTCCATAACAAGAGGCAGATCAACAAGAGAAAAACAGAAAGTTTTAGTAACATGTTTATCTTACATACACGTAGGAGAAACTCAGGATGAGTAACTCAGAGTTTTATTTAGAACCTGGTCTTAGTAAGGAAAGACATTTTTTTAGGAAGTGACAAGACAAAGGAAAATGACGTTGGGCCTCCAGGGGCAACAAATTGTGTGAAAACAACTACAAGGGAAAACTAAGGGCAGATAAAGTCTAGTGACCACAGTTTGGTTTGTAGATTTCTTTTATGTCACCTCCAGGTTGGATAAGGGACTAAAATTGTCTCTGGTGATTAACATTTGTCCTTTCAGTAGAGAAGGGAGAGGCGATACACTTGGGTAAATTTGTGTCTTGCTTTTAGGAAAATAAGAGGAGAGCACAGAGCATTTTTTTGCCTGCTCCTTCTTAATTGCCTTCAGTCTGAAATGATCCATATGCCAAACTGGTATATTTTGAGGTGGCCAACTTTGCTACCTTTCGTGTTTTAAGGCAATAAGACTTGAAAATCAGGGGAAGGCATTTTTCTTTCAATCATGCTTTT
Organism: Vulpes vulpes; assembly: GCF_048418805.1. NCBI lineage: Eukaryota > Metazoa > Chordata > Mammalia > Carnivora > Canidae > Vulpes > Vulpes vulpes. The sequence goes on along the minus strand of NC_132792.1, from coordinate 13,347,685 downwards.
AAGAAAGATCAATGAGAAAGTAATATGAATACCTATATGAGATTTAATACCTGGGATTTTTAAAATAGAGAGCAATGAAAATCACATGCCTGATTACACAAGACTAAATACAAATCACAGAGTAAAAACAAGAGTGAAAGAGTCAAGAGAAAGGGGAGAAACAAATGATTTAAAAACCAACTCCTGGGATCCCTGGGTGGCGCAGCAGGTTGGCGCCTGCCTTTGGCCCAGGGCGCAATCCTGGAGACCCGGGATCGAATCCCATGTTGGGCTCCCGGTGCATGGAGCCTGCTTCTCCCTCTGCCTGTGTCTCTGCCTCTCTCTCTCTCTTTCTCTCTGTGACTATCATAAATAAATAAAATAACAAAAATTAAAAAAAAAATAAAAACCAACTCCTAACTAGATGTGGATTTAAAAAGAAAGTAAGTTACTTTCTTGGATATCATGGTCATTAAAAGCATGGATTCTGGAGCCAGACACCTAGGTTCAGATCCATCTGACATAATTTATATAATTGTCTTTGGAGTCCAATAACATTCTTAAGTGTGAAATAAGTGGCAATAAAAATAAAACCTTCCACATGGTATCATATGCATTAAGTAAGTTAATATATTTAAGCATATGGAGTAGTGGCCTGGGAGCTATGAGTGTGAAGATGAATATGACATATTTTCTGCTCTTTGAGAGCTACCAGTAACTCTTTTTTTTTTAATTTTTTTTTATTTATTTATGATAGTCACAGAGAGAGAGAGAGAGGCAGAGACACAGGCGGAGGGAGAAGCAGGCTCCATGCACCGGGAGCCTGACGTGGGATTCGATCCCGGGTCTCCAGAATCGCGCCCTGGGCCAAAGGCAGGCGCCAAACCGCTGCGCCACCCAGGGATCCCACCAGTAACTCTTATAAACAAAATATCACACAATGAAAGTTAAATGTTCTAAGACAGACGAATGGATGGGTGGATAGATGTGAATAAACTGTATGGATGTCAGTGGTTATAGTTAATAAGTGTAGAAACAGAGACACCTGGATGGCTCAGGGGTTGAGCATCTGCCTTGTGCTCAGGGTGTAATCCTGTGGCCCTGGAATTGAGTGCTGCATTGGGCTCCCTGCAGGGAGTCTGCCTCTCCCTCTGCCTATGTCTCTGCCTCTATGTGTCTCTCATGAATATTAAATAAAATCTTAAAAAAAAAAAAAAAAGGAAACAGAGACCTAGAGTTAGTGATTTACGTTGTTTTTTTTTTTAAGTTTTTATTTATTTATGAGGGACAGGCAGAGAGAGAGGCAGAGAGAGAAGCAGGCTCCATGCAGGGAGTCCCACGTGGGGCTCGACGTGGGGCTCGATTCCGGGTCTCCAGGATCAGGCCCTGGGCTGAAGGTGGCACTAAACCACTGAGCTACCCGGGATGCCCTACTTTTGATCCCTTGGCTAGCAAGACCAGGGTTGAGGTTGCGACTTGTTAAGAAAAGACCAGGGCTCTTTTCCCTTTACTGCCTCTATACTTACTAGCTCTGAGAATTTTGGGAAGTAACTCAGCCTCTCTGAGCCTTAATTTCCTTATCTGTAAAACAGAGCTAATAACAGTACCTATTTCTGGAACCTGTTATGAGTATTGAATGAGATGGGATATATAAAGTGCTTGACAGAATGCCTGGCTCATGCCAAGCATTCAATATATCTTACCTTTTATTAATAGTCATATAAATATTTTATTTCATTCCAGTACTGCTTGTGGAGAGTAGGTTACATACTTGGAGTCACATAGTCAAGATTAGTTCTATTTTTGTATATGTTCTTTTGTTTCTAGGTAGAGTATATAAGACAGAAACAATCGGAAATAATAAATATATACAGAGAAATACTACCACTACAAGGCAAGGCCTTCCCAAAAAAGTAATTAATTGCAAAATGAAGTGACTTGAGTTTTCCCCCTTTCTTTTCAAGCTTCTACAAGGGACTATACCATGATTCAAAACACTGCAACATATGAGCTTCAGGAAAGAGAAGGGAAAAAAAAAAAGATTTGTGGACAATCCAGTCTGTATAAAATAGCTAGGGCAGTTCCTGGCACCAAAAAAGTGTTCACAGGAAGTTAAATTGATTTTTTATGTAATTATTTAAAATGTCTTCTTCGGCTTCTTCACAAATACTCACTATCCTCAAAGAAATTAGGTTTGTTAACTTCAAGGTCAAAACAATGGCAAAAAAGAGAAAATTTCTCTGTGTGGGGAAATTTATGGATGGCTCCTTCTGCGAGTAATTTGTAATAAAATATCTAAAAATATATTTTTAAGGGTTTGAGGTAGTTTCAAAATGTGAAAAAGTTAAATTTATCAAAATTATTATTCTTTTGGTTTTTGTTACGGCTAAAAGTTTTTATTTATTTATTCATGAGAGACAGAGAGAGAGAGAGAGAGAGAGGCAGAGATGATTGTGAACTTGGGGATAGAAAGTGTCATTGAGAGCCAAGTGAATTAGGGAACTGTGGGAAGCAAGACTTCTGATGAGAAAGTCAGGATCCAGTCCGAGGGTGCAGAGGTGCCATTCTGTAAGCTGTTCAGCTGCATATCCAACAGGTGTTCACAAAGCCCTGGGCTTGCACACAGTCTGTGCTGGGCCCTGGAGGTAGCCAGTAAACACTGGTCAGGTGTTTACAGGAAAGACAAGACATACACTCAGAAGTCAACCAAATGAGGAATCACAGTGTAGAATGTGATGCAGGCCAGATGTGAGGCATTAGCAGGGAGTTCTGTGAAAGTTCTGAGGTCGGCAAGCACCTGGAAGGCCTTGTGGAAAGGTGAGATCTTGGGCTGAAACTCAGCGGGATTATAGCATCAGGAGAGGTGTGAAAGAGGTGAGTTACTGGGGCATAAGCAGGGGTTGCCACTATATGTTGGAAGCAGGCAGAGATATGTTTAGCGCTCAGGAAACCCACTGGGGCATCTCTTAGTACTCCCATGCGATGGCCTCAAAAAGCATGACAACTGGGGGCCCAGACTCTTCAGAGATGAAGGCACGAAGTATCCACCAGAGCTCAGGGAAACCAAAAGAAGTGATAGAGGGGGCACCTGGTGGCTCGGCTCTTCAAGTGTCTGCCTTTGGCTCGGGTCATGATCCCTGGGGTCTTGGGATCAGGCCCCAGGCTGGGATTCCCTGCTCAGCCGGGGGCCTGCTTCTCCCTCTCCTTCTGCTGCTCCCTCTTCTCATGCTCTCCCATTTTTTTTCTCTCTTAAATACATAAATAAATAAATAATCTTTAAAAAATAGAAGAGTGGCAGAGAAGGAAGAGGATGGGTACCACCTGGTGGTCTGAGGTCCAAAGGCAGCAGCAGAAATTTACCTTATTCCGCTTTCTCTTCATAACATTTCCCCCAGAAATTGCGACCATCCAGAAACAAAGGCAAAAATAAACTATTGGGACTTCACCAAGATAAAAAGCTTATGCACAGCAAAGGAACAGCCAACCTACAAAATGGGAGAAGATATTTGCAAATGGCATATCAGAGCGTAATTTATACTTCAGAGCTCTCTGAGGGATCGGGCTGCAGGCTGGGGCTTCATGGGCATCACACCCTTGCTTGGCTTCCTCCTCCTCCCTCCTCTGCTTCCTTTCTCCCTTCCTGCTTTCTTGTGGGAGCACTTCTTAACACATCCCTTGCACAGGACTCCCTACTGCAGGGTCTACTTCTGAAAGGACGGATTGAATCAAGCTTTCAAGGAGAAGATAAGCATGTTTCATTTGCTTGAGGGAACTGGTCTCATTTAGGTACCAAAGGAGTGAATAAAAATTTGGAGAAGAGTTTAGAAATCCAGCTATTGCATGGCACGCCTTGCAGAAATTTAATGAAGCTAAAGAAATTCATAATTCCTTTTTTGCTGTGTATCGGCTGAGACAGCCTATTTCAGGTGCCGTTGCCTTGGTTCAGCTGAATTGTGACCGAGTCTAAGTTCCGTGAATGCATCTTGCAATTCAGAACTTGACTATACCAAAGTATGGCTTAGAGACATTGGCCCTGTTCCTCATCCATATCTCCTGAGGACTCAGTGGTTCAAGAAACTACTCCATGCTACAAGAACTTGTGTGGTTTTTAAGAGCTTCCTCTGGCAAGCTAACATGCTTGGCCTGGTGTCAGGTGGGCTGTAAATGCTGGGGAATTAATATCCTCAGAGCAGTTCTCATCTAATGGGGTTTAGTGCTTGAAATGACCCAGATTTTCGGAGTTCTCCAGTCATCTCTGAGGTGTGTACTACACTGCCCCCCGGAGGCAGAGACCCCATCTCCCACAAGGGCATTCTCTTGGCTGCCCCTTCCTGCCTGTCCCCATTCTCCATCCTCCTCCTGAGATTTCCTGGGATCTTATTCCAAGTCTATTCGCAATAAATCTTTGTATCAGGATCTGCTTCTGGTGGGGGGGGGGCACCTAAATAAAGATCATTTCAACCTCAGAACTGTGATATTCCCATGAAGGTTCTCCGCCAAGATGCAGTTTCTTTAAAAGGCAATTTACCTGTGGTGCTGCTCTGCAGGTTCAGAGCATACTGCTTTGGAACGTATTTCAGCCTCCGTAACTCATGGTTATGAATATGGCTAGACAGGATAAAGATTTATTTTTTCCTTTTGACTATGGTCTGAATAATCATGAGTGGCATTGCAAGCAGAATGTTTCAGGAGAAGAAAATCAAGGAAATTAAGGAAATCACATTCATTCCCAAAGTGATGGGAAGCTATTCTGCAAGTCACTGATTCAGCAAGTATTTATCAAGTCTTGTTTATGCACAGGGCACTGTGTGGTGCCAAAATCATTGTAATTGTAAATTTGATTTTGGAGAATGCATCCCATAGTCATGAAAGCCAGGAGGATATTCACGTTGGTTAACTAAAAAGGAATGAAGCAGATTTTCAAGAATGCAACTTGCTCAGATACTGTCTCTGAAATCAGGATCTATGGAGGAATTCCTTCCTGTTTTTTGAGTGTAGAAAGGCAATTCCCAGAGAAGTGCATATCCAGACCTCTAGGGTGGCTGGTTGGTGGGTGCTAGTGTTCATTAGGCTTTGTGAAATGCAACAGTCTTTGTAAAAACAAATCTATTTCATGTTCTACCTCATAGACTTTAGTTTTTTTTCTAATTGCTTTACATAAGCTTGTTTTGTTTCCACAACACAATTGTGAGATGTGTTGCATCATCCCACCATATTGTATAACTGGAAAGGTACATGGTAAGTTCATCCATTCAGTGATTTCACAAGTGTTCACTGCATGATTGTAGTGTGCCAGGCACTGCTTTCTGGAAACAGATGCCCACCCAGTACCACAACCCTCTATCTCCCCTTGCCATGAAAAGCAGTGAAAAACACATGGTCTCAACTTGCATGGAGTTTCTGGTTTATTTGCAGAGATAGGCAAAGAAAGAGGAATTTTCCAAATGGTATGGCAAATGCTAAGGAGAGAGTAATTCCAGTCTGTTCAGATTTGGGAAGGGTAAGAGAACAAACGGACCCAGGGATGAACCCAGAGTACATGCCATCTAAACTTCATGTGGATGTGCTTTAAGGACTTAGCTAGATGGACAGAAGGCAGTAGAAGCAGAAGGAAAATATAAGCAAGAATCTGGACATGGAGGAGAGCATGGGGTGTTTGGGATATTGAATATTGGATATTCAAAAGAGCTGGAATGTAGAGTCTGCTCAGGGCTGGCAAAAGAATGGAGGTGAGTCAGAATGTGAAGGGCTTGAATTTTCTGCTATGCAGTATAGACCATTTTGGAAGAGAGATTGAAATTTTTGAACAGATTAGTAAAAAAATTGGATTTTCACTTTAGCTTGCTTTGACAACTCCATGGAAATTGAATTGTGAGAGAAAAGACTGGAGGGAAGGAGACCATTTAGGAGATATTACAGTGGCCTTGAAGGGATCAGGTGATAGAGTGATGGGCTGCCATCACTGGAAATGGAGAGATGTGGGTAGAAGTGTGAAGAGGGGAAGGAAGGCTATGTGGAAGGAGGTGTGTGTGTGTGTGTGTGTGTGTGGTGGAGTGGGGGGGCATGGAAAGTAAGTGCACTCCATACAGAAGAGCCAGAAGAGTGTGCTAGGCTGAGGAAGGAGACATGACTGAGCCTAGCTTCAGGGGTGGCTAGAAATTTCATTCCTTTTGTTGTCACTTCTGCTTGAACTCTTTGCTACCAGATCTTTGATCACGTGTGACAAAACCCAGCAAACTTTCTCCTTTGGTCTGAATCTGCTGACAAGGCAAATCAGACACTTCAGCTTCCTGTTCTTTATCTCATGATTGATTAAGGGAGATTAAACCTCTTTGTTCTCTGAAGTTAACCATATTTGGGAAAACCAACCATTTCCTGTTTTGATGACTAGGGCTTATTTTTCAGTTTGCAAAAACCACAGTGTAAACCACCTCATTTGCAAAATGTGTATAAAAGCTGAGCTGTTCCGAAGATATTTAGACTGGGGTTGATACTGCTTGTGATATCATATTATTCTCCTAACTTGTCTGTTTCTTGTCTTTGACAGTTTGGTGCTATGACTCAGGATCAGAACTTGCCTTCAGATTCCCATCTGCTCCAGTCAGGTAATAAGGCCATTTGGAGCCATTTGTACTGTAGTTATGGCTGGCAACCTAGGGGTCTAAAGGTAAGTCCTGATTCTGGTCCTATGTTCCAGATGTTGTCTGTTGGAAGCATGCTAAGAATTTAATTTTGATTCTTTCTGAGTACTTTAGTTGGTTTCTGGTGATAGATTTCGTTTTGTTTTGTTTGTTTTATAGTTAGACCATTTGGCTATCTCTGCAAATGAATATTGGTTTATAGATACTTTGTCTCTATCGAATGAAAGATGACAGAAAATGGAGTTTGTTATTCTTCTCTGTTGTCCATTTTTCTCCATTTTGACCTCAAATCAAGTAAGAATTAGGAAGAAACTGAGTTGTATATGAAAGTGAGTTTTGTATTTCTGGGTTTACCCCTGATATATGGACTGAAATTTTGTTAATTGAAGATGTAAGTTTTCTAGATTTAGATGTATGTTTATGTGTCTATAGGTATGTAGTATTTTCCTACCTCCAGATGGTATTACTAAATAGATTACAAATTTTTTAGAAAGAGCTGTGTTTTATTTGACTTAGAGCTAACTAAGGTCTTTCACAAATGGCACTATTCCTAAAAATTCTCAAATACTGAAAAAATTAAATTTCGAATACTTTCAATGTGCTCAGAATACATTCTTGAATGTTCTAAGAATTCAAGTTTACATAATTTAGGTAACTTTGGCAAATGAAACTAATTTAATATTGTTGGTTTAATAAAAATAGCTATATCCTCTGAGTTGTCAGCATTAAGCGTAATACAAACATACATTTTTTATTTTATGTGGGCATATTTCTCCTTAACTTATAAAGGTTTGCTGATTTAATGTGCTATCATTTCAGTTACTATATTTCAAGATTATAAAAATTGTAAATTTATATTTAGTCAAATTAAGTCATTATTTGGACAAACTTAATTTCAAAAGTAACTATGTTGTATAGAATGTCAGCTTTAAGACGGCTTCCAAAATCATCTGGTAACTTAAAACCTTGGGCTGATGCTAATTGAGTTAATTCATGAATATTCATTAGATACCTAGAGCATATCTAAGTAGGATAAAATACTGAAGCATTAATTGTTAAACATAATTTCATTTTTATATACTTTTTGCCTCTCATTTTTATATAATACAGAGAAGCTATCTATTTGAGTTTGTTAATGGACATGTTCATTTTTGCCACATTGAGAAGCTATACTATGAGGGACATTCATGGCTATAAAAAGTTATGAGATGTATATTTATAAGCTCTGCTAGTCTGCTAGAAAATACTGGTGTATGAAAGACAGTTTACAGTTATTTTAGTAGCAAACACTCCTTCCTTGACCAGACTTTAGTCAGGCTCTTCTGAGCCTTCTTCTAGATAAGGCCTTGACCTTGGCCTGCTGCGCCCCATTTTAGCAAGGAATCTTATGCCAGTTAGTTGACAATCATCCTTTATATCTGATTATCCTTGATGTCTGATTGAACTCTTCGTCCCCTGCACTGGATATCTAAATCCTTGGCCTGCTTTTAGTAAGAATCCCGTTAAGCCAATTTAGCAGGAATATCCCTACTTTGGTGTCTAACAAAGTTTCTGTCAAAATCCCCCCCCCCCCCTTTTTTTTTCTGTCAATAATTTTCCATCCACCTATCCTTCAATTGGCTCGCTGGCTGCAGATCTCTGGCTGACTGTGCTGTATGGGATAAGACTCAGGTCTATATAGAAGTCTCTCCTTTACTGCAGTAGCTCTAATAAGATCTGCCTTGGGATCCCTGGGTGGCGCAGCGGTTTGGCGCCTGCCTTCGCCCCAGGGCGCGATCCTGAAGACCCGGGATCGAATCCCACGTCGGGCTCCCGGCGCATGGGGCCTGCTTCTCCCTCTGCCTGTGTCTCTGCCTCTCTCTCTCTCTCTCTGTGACTATCATAAATAAATAAATTAAAAAAAAAAAAACTTAAAAAAAAAAAAAAAAAAGATCTGCCTTGCCATTTGAACACATGCCCCGGGAATACCTCTTCTCATACACCACCTCCTTGTCTTCTCCATGCAATAGAAGTGGCTGTAGCAAAAACTTAGAATCAATATATGTGAATAAGGCTCTATTAGGAGTGAGAGCAATAGAGAGGAACAGCTTTGCATGCAATGTGTGCAGGAGGTAGTTTGTTAAGGAAAACAAGGGAAGCTTTGTTCCAAAGTAAAATGACTTATTCCAAAATGAAAGAGAGGGAGAGAGAGAGAGAGAGAGAGAGAGAGAAGTATATGATAAAACTTGTCTGGATAGAGAAAGTTGCAGATGGTTCATGGAAAGGGAATTTTACTTCTTACAGTCAAAGCTGGCTAAGGTTTACAAGTTTATTTATAAGATTTTTTAGTAAGAGTATTAGTACTAAATATACTATTTCAAAACTAACATTTGGTTTTCTATTAAAATAACAATTTTTTTGGATTACTGGTCTTCTCTTAATAAGTGCTGGTAAAATATATATATTTTTTTACCTTGCAAATAATCTGCCTATAAAACAACCATTCAGGGTCTTATTAGAATAATTTCCTATATTGTTGACTTTGTCATATCTTTAATTATTTGAGAGAACAAAGCCTTTTCACTTAAAAAGAACTGAAGTCCTTTATAGTCACATAACTCATATATCTTCTTTAAAACTTATATTGTTGTTTTGGTTAACTAGATAACCAACCATTGTTTCTTAGTAATCCATGGTCCCATTTAATCAAGTGTTCAAACTTCCTGACTGCTTTTTATATTTCATCTTCCAGAAATCAAATCCTAAATGATATCTTTTGCCAAGGAAATTGTCAAGGAACAAAAAAAAGGTGAAGTCTGGACCTGAGTAAGGAAAGACATTATTGAGCAAAACCATTGCAGAAAGATGCTTGAAATCTAAGCCAGAACAGTTTCAGGCAAGGGGAAGGGAGCAATGCTTCTGTAAGCAGAGACACTGTGAGAGGTGTCTGTGGAAAGCACAAGAACGATGCCATGCTAACATCTGGTGTGTGGGAGGGGCCTTGGAACTTAATGAACTGCATCAAATATTGTACTAATAGAGAGGCTAAAGCTGGAAAGTTAGTTTGTGCTCCAACACGTGGGCTTGGGATTCTGGGTCTCAGGTGAAGTAAACAAACTAAAGTGTGGGAAGTGAATTTAGAGTTGAGGCCTAGTGGTCTTCAGCGAAGCAGCCTAAACTCCTGTGAAGCACAAAGTTTCATCAGCTTTTCAGTCCCTCTCCTTGTTTGAGGTGGGCTCAGAGACACTCTCCATGAACAATTCAGGAATAACTGAAAGAGGGGATGGCTGAGCAAAACAGACCCTGGGATCAGGATTTTCTCAGTGCTATCCCTAGCAGAAGACTAGTGAACCATCTGTTTGATGTTCAGGCAAAGGTCAGCTATTTCTGTGTCCTTCAGTGGGATGCCTGAATGAAAAAGATAAAATGCAAAGGGATTTATTAAAGATCCAGATGTCAAATCCAAAGAGTATCTAGTCCAGTGAAATTCAGGAGGTCAGTGGATGAAAGAGTTTGATTGTGCAGCACTGCTCCCTGAGTTGTATTAGATCTTAATTATGTAGTCCAGAGCCTGGGTTCCCTCCCTTAGGAGGGCATGCATGACCTAAACATTTCACCGGACTTTCTTAGTGACCCACACAGCAGCTTGTCCAGGTAGAAGTAGGGTTCCTGCAAGGACTAATACAGTGTTTCTTCAGATCCTGAGGAAAAAGACCAGTTACAAGGCAATGTAGGATCCTAATAAGGATCTGGGCAATCATGTTTTAGTTCTCAGTGACTTGAAGTCAGGAGGGAGGGGAGAAAAGTTGGACAAGTTAGTTTGAAAGGTTGCAGTCAGATACTGAGGGAAACTGGAAGAACTGAAAATTTGGTAAGAGTTGACAATCTCTGTAAAGTAACAGATCCAAGTCCAATTTATAAGTAGGTAGTTTATCCATAGTGGGAAAGGGAGCTAATTAAGCGTTTATCAGGACAGTTTGCATATTAATAAGATACCTGCTGTTTATAGAGGTGCTAAGTAGCTCAAAGACAATGAATAGGGTCAGAATCTGGTAATCCAGAAGAGCATGCCATAGTTTCCCATTGAAACACAAAATGCTCTCTTTAGTCCCTTTCTTCCCATTGATCAAAGACAATCTCAAAGAAAGATCATTCTTGATCACAAAACAAAGCTGATCTCATTAGACATGGCCCAGCTGTTTACATAGATGCAGCAAGAATGACAAGCTACCACATAGGTCTTCTATTTTGCTTTGAAGGACATTTTCATAAAGAATTTCAGATTGGACTTTCCAATGCCTCTTGAGGATAGGAAGCCAAGCCACAACTTCACCATCATTTTTCACCTGCAGTACCTAGTGATTTGGTGGAAGTCCTCTCTTCCTGAGGTCCCCAAAATGTCCTAAGCTTCCTGAGCCTGCCAGGAAGTGACCTTCTTTGCTCACCTATAAGGCTGAGAACCCTATAAAGCCAGTTACTGGGCCAGTTTTCCCAAGAAGGACTTGGTAAGTGTTGGCCCCAGAAAGTCAACCTTAGTCCTGAAAAATGTCTGGTCACAACTGTTGAAATGAGCATCACTTGCAAATGTGACGTTGTAGACAACGCCAGCCTTGATTGCATAACCAGTGTTGCCAATTCTGTCCTCATAACAAGGTGGACGGATTCTTACTGAATCTATGCAAATAACTAGAGTGCCATGAAAACAGGAATCCTCAATAAGAATTCCCCAAATTTAGAAGGATGAGTCAGAGCAGAAAAGATAAGTGTTTGATTTTTGCTTTACAAGAGCACAGTCTACTCAATTGTTATGAGTGATAAATAGTTCAGCAGAAAAGAGAGAGTGGTTCCTTACAACCAGAAAGCAGAGCATTAAAGCATCAGCACTGTTCCAAACAAAGCCCATAATCATGAATCATCAGTTCATCCAGTGCTATGTAATTAATTCTTGTTCTGCTCTAACTTGAATTAGCAGACTTATAAATTCATATTCTTTTCCACTAGAGTTCTAGAAATCCTGACTTTAGTCCAACAGTGTGGTCCCCAAGTTATTGAAGCAATGCCACTAGAAGCCTATACCCAAGAGTACCTGGAATGATCATTTCCACAGGTCTCTAAGATAGCCCTTTTTTGGTTTAAGAGGAAGCACTCCCCTGGAGCTGATTTACAAGGCTTTTGGGGAATCATTAGACTAAAACACATAACCACTTGTAGAAAACAAAAAACTTAAAATAGCCATGGTTGATGTATTTTTGATAATTTTCAAAGGTGAAAGATCTGATCAAAGTTCACTCTAAAAATATATAAAAATAGTACAATTAATAAGGAAATTAGATTTTTTATGTGACATTTAAGAAAGTCAGTTCAAGAAATTTTAGACAAAACATGCCAAACAGAGTAATTAATCATATTTTCAGAGAAGACTGGCTATTATATCTAATTTATGAAAGTGTATAAGCATATTTTTACAGAGAAAAAAATACAACATAATAATTCTGAGACATGATATGCCATGAACATATTAAACATATTGTTAGAATATACTTTTATCAAGCAAAATGTAAGCACCTGAATGAGTTTAGGAAAAACACACTTGAGTAAAATAAAAAAGTGTTTTTGCAAGGCTGAAAACTCAAAGGCATTACTGTATTTATTAAACCAACAACATTAGAAATAGTCTCATTTGCCAAAGATTTACCTAAATCATGTGAACTTGAATTTTAAAAACTTTTTAGTAAGTTTCTATAAGAATACTCCCCCCCCCATATTCAACATATTAGAGATTTAATTTTATTGATTTCTGGGAATTCCAGGAAGGTCAAAATTCTATAAACTCTTATTTATCTCTTAGCCAATCCAAAAGGATCTCTTTTAAGGGATTTTAGAATTTAATGTGGTAATACCATTTGGAGGTAAGAAAATACTATGCATGCATAATAGAACATATGTATATACATATATACACACACATAGAGATAGACACAAAAAGCTTATAGCTTTAATTTTTAATTAAAAAATTTAGCCCTGGTGCAAGGTATAAACACGGAAACTCAAAACTCACTGGCTCATACAAAAGAGCTGACTCTAATCTTGCCTTACTTTTACATTTTTACAAAGATTGTATTTCTGGCAGATGGGGCAAATTGAAGTAACTTGCTCAATGTAAGAGGTAAAGCAGTTCCCCCAGTATTTGTGGAGGAGACCCTTACGATGTGCTTTGCGCTGACCTGTAATCCTGTGGAGGTTGTGGGCTGCATTTTGGGAGAGTGATGGAGGAGAAACCAAGTGGCCATCTGGTGTCTCTGAAGCCCATCTGAGCGGAGAAAACATGCAGCCTGTTCCAATTAGTTTTTGTGGCCGCAGGCTTTTTCTCCTGGTGTAGTAGAGCTCCTCAGAGCCCCACAATGGCAGGGCACTTAAACTTCAGGTGTCTACAGGGAGTTGGGGACCCTGAGTGAGAGAGGGAAGCACTGGCAGCGTGGATAATGGAGAGGAGGCGGTAGACGTGTTGACAGGGGAAGAACAAAGGATTCTAGGGAGCTGAAGGACAAGTTGGGGGTGGAAAAAAGGAAGCAGAAGTTAGGCGATGGTGATGGGAAGGCAGAGGTCTTAGAAGACACTGAGGAGGGAATTGGTCTTTGAAGGAAGCAGTGGTCTCTGAAAGTTTTTGTGAGAGGGACATTATTCTGTTTCTTTGTACCAAACAATAAAAGCAGTTCACTGTTTGGATGTGATCTTGGAGTCATGAGATTCAAAATCCCTACTCAGAATAAACAAGTTTGCAAAGATCCCAAGTTCCCCAAAGAGGCCATTGAGATTCTAAGGTTTTTTGTTTGTTTGTTTGTTTTTTTAGTGAAATTCTGTCATTTTGAAGAGATTGGGTGAAATCAGTGTGAATAATGTCCAAGCTTACCCCACACAGGGAAGAGTGTGTGGAACTATGGTTAGATTGACAATTTCCCTTGATAATGAAAGGAATACCTGTTGGTGCTAAGGACTTTAATCCAAGGTATGATATCCCAGGAGAGAGGCAGAGGCTTTAATCACACCCAGGAAAGCCAGAAGAAGGAGAGAAATAGAAGGAAGAAAAAAGACAAAAATGAAGAATAAAGCCCAGTCTTTACCATACTAAAACAGACACATGTTTGGAACACTGGACCAGGAGTGAGACTCACCGCTGTGGATCCCGACTTCCCATCCCAGCCAGGAAAGGACCCAGCATCTGCTAAGATGGCGTTGACCCTGGGGTGAAGAAAGCAGGATCCTGGGGGTATTTGGCATTCTTTCAGAGTCATAATGTCATAACAGTCAAAGAAAAAAAATGCAATCTGCACATTAGTTTGAAGGATTTCCTTAAGAAAGTTATTGCAGTAGGAAGAGAATATCATTATAGGAAGCTGCATGAAGACTAAGTCAAGAATGTCTCCGGGGAGGGGTGGGTGGGCAAAGCTTTTAAATGCAAGGACACCTGGGATAGGTAGCTATGGAGAGTAGGAGGTGGGGACGTGAAAGCTGGTGTGCGAGTGCGTTCTTAAAACTTAATCTTCATCAAATATTGTACTAACAGGGAAGTCAAGGCAGGAAGTATTGGTTTGTGGCTAAGCACATAGGGCGAGGTCTGCACTTGAGATGGGTGAACAAGTTTAAGCACAGAAAATATACATAAGTTTGAAGGCCTTGTGGTCCTAAAGTTTTATCAAGCTCAAAGTTTGATTAGCCTTGTCAGCACCCAAATTTTAGGGTCTCCCAAAGGTCACTATCATTTTTGTTCTTTCACCTTGTAAAAAGAGAAATGTTAGGAATAATGAGGGTTATTTGGTATGTTACTGATCATGAGTTTCATGGGAAATATTCTCAAATCAGAAGAAATGCTGAGACTTCCCTAGGTTAAATTTGTATGGGTAAAATGTTATTAAAATAAATATTTAGAAAATTGTATTCTGTATGGGAAGGTCCTAGACGATGATCAATGCTTTTGCCGTCCATGATATGTTTCTATCTATCAGTCTTGGTGTTGCTTTGCCTATAAGACAAAAGCAGTATCGTATTAGCGGACATAATTTCAATTATTTTTAAAACACATTACCTTGGTTGTAACTTTACTTTTGAACTTGAATCTAGTGTATTTGGGGCAGTAGTATTCTATTGGGGGTTCACATCATTTATCTATAGAGTTTTATTAATTTACTATTGATGTTTAGAACCTATGTTAGATGTATTGGATCTATTTACTTGATAATCTTGATATATTGTTGGTATAGTCTAACTTTGTGCTAGGTGTATATGGCATCTAATGTTCTGGAATTTTTATATCTTATAATTTGTCTGTGAAGATGATGTTAATCTATTTTCATAAAATAGGTGTAATCTCTACTCTTCTTTGAAAATAGGCATAAATCTTTGTGTTTATACATAGTTTGTCAACAACTTTTTTGGATTGACTTGATTTCATTTTGCATGCCACAGAAACAATCAGGTATGCTTGTAATTGCATTATTCTTATAATGAATTCTCTTGGGATCATTCTCATAGTAAGTAAACAATAGATATTTCTAGTCTTTTGTCATCTACAGAGAGTTTGCATGTTTTGTTTTACTTCTGATGCTTCCATGAAAGCACCTGGAATTGCTTCAACAAAGGACTAAAAGCCTGGTGAAGAAGACTGTGCCAGGTACTCTTGGGTACAGGCTTCTGATTATATTACTTCAATAACTATGAGATCATACCAGTGGACTGAGTCAGGAATTCCAGACATCCAGTCAAGAAACAGATGTGTTCATGAGATGACTAACCCAAGATCAAGTGGAACAGGAATTAATTATAAAGCACTGAATGAATTGAATAAACTGCATAGATATGGGCTTTGTTTGGAACAGTGCTGATGCTTTAATGCTCTGCTTTCTGGTTGTAAGGAACCACTCTTTTCTGCTGAGCTATTCATTACTCATAACAATTGAGTAGACTATGCTCTTGTAAAGCAAAAATGAAACCCTTATCTTTTCTGCTTTGACTCATCCTTCTAAATTTGGGGAATTTTTTTTAAAGATTTTATTTATTTATTCATGAGAGACACAGAGAGAGAGGCAGAGACACAGGCAGAGGGAGAAGCAAGCTCCATGCAGGGAACCCGACGTGGAACTCGATCCTGGGTCTTGAGGATCAGGCCCTGGGCCGAAGGTGGCGCTAAACCGCTGAGCCACCTGGGCTGCCAATTTGGGGAATTCTTATTGAGGATTCCTGTTTTCATGGCACTCTAGTTATTTGCATAGATTCAGTAAGAATCCGTCCACCTTGTTATGAGGACAGAATTGGCAACACTGGTTATGCAATCAAGGCTGGCGTTGTCTACAACGTCACATTTGCAAGTGATGCTCATTTCATCAGATGTGACCAGACATTTTTCAGGACTAAGGTTGACCTTCTGGGGCCAACACTTACCAAGTCCTTCTTGGGAAAACTGGCCCAGTAACTGGCTTTATAGGGTTCTCAGCCTTATAGGTGAGCAAAGAAGGTCACTTCCTGGCAGGCTCAGGAAGCTTAGGACATTTTGGGGACCTCAGGAAGAGAGGACTTCCACCAAATCACTAGGTACTGCAGGTGAAAATGATGGTGAAGTTGTGGCTTGGCTTCCTTTCCTCAAGAGGCATTGGAAAGTCCAATCTGAAGTTCTTTATGAAAATGTCCTTCAAAGCAAAATAGAAGGCCTATGTGGTAGCTTGTCATTCTTGCTGCATCTATGTAAACCGCTGGGCCATGTCTAATGAGATCAGCTTTGTTTTGTGATCAAGAATGATCTTTCTTTGAGATTGTCTTTGATCAATGGGAAGAAAGGGACTAAAGAGAGCATTTTGTGTTTCAATGGGAAACTATAGCATGCTCTTCTGGATTACCAGATTCTGACCCTACTCATTGTCTTTGGGCTATTTTGCACCTCTATAAACAGCAGGTATCTGATGGATATTCAAACTTTGTCTTGTCTGGTAACCAAGGTTTCTCATTTCCTGTTGAAAAACCATTTCGGTGTTTACTTCTAAATTGAAGTGCATTTTCTCACCTTGCACAGCTTGTGAACTCTTACAAATTTTCAGTTGGTCCAGGTTCCTTCAATATTTGGCTACAGACTAATCATAGCTTCAAAGCAAGGTTTTCAATTTTTCTGCCTCCTGCTTGTCATTGAGTCATTGAGAACTACAAATTGATTGCCAAGTTTTTGTTGGGACTCTAAAGTTGCCTTGTAACTGGTCTTTGCCTGCAAGATCTGAAGAGTTATTGCAAGCTCAAGTCTAAGAACTTTTTATAAAACTAGAAGAACTCATCATCCCAACTAACCATTCATGGTCCAGTTCTTTCCCTGGATAGTCCACTGTTTGGACTACCAAGCAAGTCTGGTGAAATTCTCAGGTTATCCATTCCTTACTGGAGTAGTAACCAATGCTGTGGACAACACCACGAATACAACTGGTGTCTCGGATTCAAAAAAATCAATGAGTGGTAAGAGACTGAATATAGAAACAAATAATGGCCAGACCATATAAAAAATGGAGCCCTGATCAACAGCCTCTATAGCAATTAGTCTAAGCAGCCTAGTATAACCTGATCAACATCAGTCCCAAATCAGGGCCTAGTCAATAATTGCCAGCTTCTCTAATTTTTTGCTCATATTTTTCACTTAGGATGAACCATAGAAAGCCAAATATGTACTCTGACCAATCATATAGGATGGTCCACTTCTAGTTAGTCCTCTAGCTTCTGTAAGCCAACAGTCTCCAGTTAGGGCATTACCTAAAACCTTCCCCTTTTCTGCTCTAGAGCTTTCCACTACTCTACCTGCATTTGAGTTTTTGCTCATCTCAGGTGATGGTGGTAACTCCTTTGCTATAGCAAGCTCTGAATCAATAGCATTTGTTTGTTTTCATTTCAGTGATTTTCATTTATTACTACAGCTTTCTCAGAGTTTCCATCAAGATATAGTTTGCGCTGACCATCACTACGGCCTCCAGTTTTCAACCAGGCACATAGAACCCATTGTGCCTCACTGCTCACTGCTTGTCAAGTCCACAATAAGTGGTAAGTCAGCACAGACCTGAACTCTACTCTCTTCATGTTGATTTCTTTGGTCATTTCTTCTGAGTTTGGTACCCAGGTTTTGTCATCGGTGCCCACCCTTTTGTTTGGCATCATTGGTGAAATCAAGCTATTCTTTTCATCTTTTTTTTTTTTTTTTTTTGCATTTGTGTTACTGCCCCGTGGAGTACTGTCTAAAAGTGTTATATCTAAGAAGGAGAATCATAGTAGAACACAGGCATATGCTTTCTAAGCCTATTGCTCACCAGCCTCACAGACCTATGAGATTGCTTTTCTTGCCACAACTGCCCATTTGGACAAGTTTTGTTGTAGGTCACCAGTAAAAGTGGATGAGGTGCTGTTTCTGTCTCAAATTTTGGTCCTGAGGGCTTTTTTTGTTTTCCCTTTTTGATTCAGAAAGAGCATTCTCTCTGATATTCCATGTGTTAGATGGCACAGATTGTTGAGTTTGGGGTTTGAGATGTGAGCTGCAGGACCATTTCATTTCTACCAGCACTGGCAGCTCTCATGGAATCATCTAAATCTCAGTCTTCTCCTCCTCCGGGAAAACTCTTGCTTTGTATACTCACTCTCACGACAGTGCTTACTTTTATACTTATCTTTCCAAATGACATAATTTTCCCTAGTACAATTTAAGCCTTTAATGGGCACTCGGGATGAGGGAGAGCATTTGACTTCCACAAAATTGTTCATTTGAAAGATTTCTGAAAAAATAAAGGAATATGACTTCTCAGTCCCCATGGGCAACACTTTTTTGATTGGTATGCAGAGACCTCCAAAGAAAGTTTAAATAAAATATTATTTCACTGAAAGATTCTTTGACCAAAGCTATGAGGAAGTTGGCAAACATAAGCAACAAAGTAATTTCCTGAGTAAATCCAGATTTCTTTAAACCTAAACAAGATCAACAGATACTCATAAAAGAATTTAGAATTCTTTTTGGTGCATATGACCCAGAGTTACTTGATGTATATTAACTTGTACATGAGTTGGTTGGAAGCTCAGATGCTGAATCCTATATGGCAAAAGCTGACTGGACCTACCCAGAATGGGACCTACAGCATCCCTCTTTCCACAATAAGCTTGAGGGTCACAAAAAAGCTCAAAAAATAGGGCAAAGTCTCCTGGACACCATACATTGGTTCAATCAATAAACATTGATTGAACCATAAATCAACCATGCAATAAAAGATGAAACTATGAGATGTTTTTTAGGTTACACTAAAACATATCTTCCAAAAACCTGTGGGTGTGAAAGAAGGTGCTCATTGACTAGCAGCTCTTTTATTTCATTTTGTTAATGGAGCTGAACCTGAAACTAGGTACCTAATTTGAAGGAAGAACAGGAAATAGCTCTGTTATCTGAAGTAAAACACCTGACATAACATTTTGAAATGGCTTTAGGATAAAAATGAGACAAGACTTAAATATGTGGCCCTAAAGATCAAACAGCTAAGTAGACCACTTCCCAACCAGCCACCCACTGATAAGGGCACTTGTAGATATTGTAAAAAGAAGGGGCACTGGAAAAATAATTGTCTCACTGCAACAAAATTCAAACCAAAAAAACAAAAAACTCCCTTCAATTTAGATCAATAAGAAAGGAAAATGCATTCACTATTCTGGATTAGTTTTAAGCAAACAAAGTGAGTTACAAATATAGATGGTGAACCCCATTAATTCCTGGTAGATAATGAGTACTACTCTTTCTTTTTAAATTCTACCATCATTACTCAACCTCTTCTTCAGAGAAAACATAGCACATAAAGCAGGTATTTAAAATTTTTTAAAATTATATTTTAATTTTTTTAAAAATATATTTTTATTGGAGTTCGATTTGCCAGCATATAGTATAACACCCAGTGCTCATCCCGTCAAGTGCCCTGATCCTCAGTGCCCGTCACCCAGTTACCCCAATTGCCCGCCCACCTCCGCTTCTGCAAACTTTTTTTCATTTCCCAGAGTTAGGAGTCTCTCATGGTTTGTCTCCCTCTCTAGTTTTTCCCACTCAGTTTCCCTCCTTTCCCTTATAATCCTTTTCACTATTTTTTATATTCCTCGTATGAGTAAAATCATATGATGACTGTCCTTCTCCTATTGACTTACTTCACTCAGCATAATACCCTCCAGTTCCATCCCTGTCGAAGCAAATGGTGGGTATTCGTCGTTTCTAATGGCTGAGAAATATTCCGTTGAATCCATAGACTACAGCTTCTCTATCCATTCATCTTTTGATGGACACCGAGGCTCCTTCCACAGTTTGGCTATTGTAGACATTGCTGCTAGAAACATCGGGGTGCAGGCATCTCGGCTTTCCACTGCATCTGTATCTTTGGGGTAAATCCCCAGCAGTGCAATTGCTGGGTTGTAGGGCAGGTCTATTTTTAACTCTTTGAGGAACCTCCACACAGTTTTCCAGAGTGGCTGGACCAGTTCCTATTCCCACCAACGGTGCAAGAGGGTTCCCCTTTCTCCGCATCCTCTCCAACATTTGTTGTTTCCTGCCTTGTTAATTTTCCCCATTCTCACTGGTGTGAGGTGGTATCTCATTGTGGCTTTGATTTGTATTTTCCTGATGGTAAGTGATGCGGAGCATTTTCTCATGTGTACATGCGTAGGTCTTTGGTGAAATTTCTGTTCATGTCTTCTGCCCATTTCATGATTGGATTGTTTGTTTCTTTGCAATTGAGTTTAAGAAGTTCTTTATAGATCTTGGATACTAGCCCTTTACCTGATACGTCATTTGCAAATATCTTCTCCCATTCTGTAGGTTGTCTTCTAGTTTTGTTGACTATTTCTTTTGCTGTGCAGAAGCTTTTTATCTTGATGAAGTCCCACTAGTTCATTTTTGCTTTTGTTTCGCTTGCCTTCATAGATGTATCTTGTAAGAAGTTGCTTTGGCCAAGTTCAAAAACGGTGTTGTCTGTGTTCTCCTCTAGGATTTTAATGGATTCTCATCTCACATTTAGATCTTTCATCCATTTTGAGTTTATCTTTGTGTATGTGTAAGAGAGTGGTCTAGTTTCATTCTTCTGCACTTTTCCCAGCACCATTTATCGAAGAGACTGTCCTTTTTCCAGTTGATAGTCTATTCTCCTTTGTCGAATATTAGTTGACCATAGAATTGAGGGCCCATTTCTGGGATCTCTATTCTATTCCATTGATCTATGTGTCTGTCTTTGTGCAAGTACCACACTGTCTTGATGATCACAGCTTTGTAGTACAATTTGAAATCCGACATTGTGATGCCTCCGGCTCTGGTTTTCTTTTTCAATATTCCCCTGGCAATTCGGGGTCTTTTCTGATTCCACACAAATCTTGAAGCAGGCATTTTACATAATTCATAGCCCTTAACTGTAACCCTTGTATCCTTGACTGAAAAATATTCCTTTTTTTTTTCTCTGTGCCATCCTTGGAAAGTTAATAAGGAAATATATATTATGCAAGTGGGTTTTGCAAACACACATGAGAGGAACTATTTCTTGGGATTTGAGAAGACTCCTCTATTTATAATCAAATTGGGTTTCTCTGGATATACCTTTGCCTTCTCTGTAATATTTACTACATACTTTTGATAAAGATCTTGACACCATACCTGACACTTTATGGGCTAAAATTTCCAACAATGGAATTGGAATGGAATTGGAGGAGAACTATTACAATTCAGATAGACCCTATCAAACCATCACCCAAACTTTCCCAATATCCTTTGAGGCCAGACACAAAGGAAGAGCTTAAAGCTATTTTAAAAACCTTATATTCAAAGATCTCATAGTCTGTAGTAGCCCTTGTAACACTCTCATCCTGACAAAAAAGAAACCATAGGATGAAGTTATAAATTGTTCAAGACTTCAAGACCATCAACAAAATTATTATCTTTTGTTTCTATGTAGTATGTAATTCAAATACCACCCGGTCATTTATTCTGCCTATAGCCACTTGCTTCACTGTGGTAGATCTTTCCCTTGCCTTTTTCAGCATGCCTCTAGACCAAGAGAATCAACATCTTTTTGCCTTCACTGAAGAGGACAACATCCCTGGGAGGTCATGGTTCAGGGGTGCACGAAGCCATCTATTATTTTTCTCATATCCTTAATCAATCAAGATCCAAATTTCCCTTGCTATTCAGTTATGATTAATATAATAATATAATATAATATAATATAATATAATATAATATAATATAAATTTTTTACTTTGTTCAGGGAACAAGGAAGCTTGTAAAAAGGATCATTTGCTTATTCTCAGCCTTAATAGGAAAAGAACACAATGTTTCAAAAGGTAGATGACAAGTGTTTCAAAACACTGTCCTTTATTTAGGAAATGACCCCTCTAAGGTAGGGAAACACTCTCCCAATAGATTAAAGACTATCCAAACTTACTCTAGACCTCTTTCAAGGTGACAAGTAGGAGGATTTCTAGGCTTAACTGGAAATTAAAGGCTATGGGTGCCAAACTTTTCTGTGATTGCAACACTTCTTTATGAATTGTCTAAGTCTTCAGTAAGAGACTCTGATCTGAGAGCCCAAACAGGTCTTCTATACCCTAAAGAAAGTCCAACAATAGTCTCTTTCCTTAGGCTTTCCTAACTACAAAAGCCATTTCACTGAATTGAATTGAACTTGAATTGTGCATGAACAATTTCTACAAGCCCTTAAGGTTTCAACTCAATTTCATGGGAATCATCAAAAACCAGTTGCTTACTACTGACTCACCTTTGACCCAGCTGTAAAGGCTTTTTCCCTTTGACTTAAAGTAATAATCAGTGTCATGGCAAGACTTGTCGATGCTTCTGCTGAACTAGTTCTAGGCTCTCTACTTAACCTCATGGTTCCTTATGCAACACAGACATTGCTACTGACTGAGAACACACAGTACTTTTCAGCCAACTGGTTAACCTCTTAAGAGATTCTGTTACTCTCTCCTCTCACATCACTCTTCAAGTCTGAAACAACCTACAACTTACCACTCCCCTGTTCCTAAAAGAATGGGAACGACATGATTGTCTCATTTCCCTTAGAGAGGTTTCTGTACCTGGAAGAAACAATATATTATAGATCCCACCTAGAAATCTGATCTAGTATTATTTGTTGAGGGACCATTCTTCACCTGAAATGAGTTATTAAGCAGGATATACTATCAGTAATTTAAGAAGATCATTCTTTAGAATAAAATCCCCTACATGAAGTAAAATCAGCCTACATGGCAAAACTTATCGCACTTCCTAGAGCTTTTCAACTAGCTAAAGATCAGAGAGCAGACACATATACACAGATAGCAGATCTGCTTTTGGACAAGTACAAGACACTGGGATGCTTTAATCACAGCAAAGGGAGTTCTCAGCTCTGCTGGTTTCCTCCTAAAAATGGACAGCAAATTAAGAAATCTTTAGATTCCTAGAAGGATGGCTGTTATAAATATTGAGGCCTATGTAAAAAAAAGAGATAATACAGAAGCTAAAGAAAATGCTCTAGCAGGTCATTATGCTAAAAATGCTGCCTTAATGAAGGTTATGATCTTACCTAAACCCTCAAAGGATATATCTCTGGAGGGTTTCAAAGAGGCCATTAAAAACATCAATATATAGCATCCAATTTTTGAAAAAGAAGGATCTGGTTGCATCTTTCACTCAGATAATGTCTGGCACTCTCAAAATGGCCGCCTGGTTAAATCAGATAAGTTAAAATGGGTATTAACTAAATTTCCTCATGAAACTATTCATCATGGAAGAGATGAAGTGAATATTATCTTAACATTGGTGAGAAAACTCTAAAAAGACAGCTGAGGTTATTTTCAAGTCATGTATCATCTATCAACAGCTTAATCCGGGAAAAACTGTAAAGGGGAGACACAGCCAGGACCCTCGGTGGCACTTCGAACACCTTCAGATGGATTTTAACTAGCTTCAACCTATATGAGATTTGAAAAGGTTTTAGTTATTGTATATCTATATTCAGGATGTGCTGCAACATTCCTTTGCTGAAAAATTACAGGCATTATGGTCACTAAAAAGCTGCTTGATTTTGTGTTTTCAACCTGGCGCATTTCAGCTTTTATATCAAGAAGTCAGGATGCACACTTAACCGACAGCCTTGTAAGACAATTCTATAAGATGTTACCTTTACCTAAAAGCTATACTGTTCTTATCACCCACAATCTCCTTCCTGAAAAGGTTAAAAAGACTGATGGAAATTCTTAAATTTAAATTAACAAGACTTTCAGAAATCCTCGAGCTCTCTTCGCCAAAAGTACTTTCACTAGCTCTTATAGCTATGCAGTTCACTCCCTCAGGGACACATCAGATATCCCCCTATGAACTAGTGACTGCAAGATGCACATATTTGAGAATTTTATCTCCAATATTAGATTTCACCCTACTGCATAGTGACATGGCAAAATTTACAAGGGACTCTTGTATTATACACCCAGTTCTATCATCAATGGTTAAGATGATACCCTAAATCATTTTTCTAAATCATCTCTTCATAATCTTTTTTTTTTAAAGATTTTATTTATTTATCCATGAGAGACACAGAGAAAGAGGCTGAGGCACAGGCAGAGGGAGAAGCTTACTCCCTGTGGGGAACCTGATGCAGGACTTGATCCCAGGACCCCGGGATCACGATCTGAGCCAAAGGCAGATGCTCAACCACTGAACCACTCAGGTGCTCCTTTTTATGATCTTCAACTAAGATATTTTGTCTATTGGAAGATACATCAGAGGAAAACCACTGCCTTTGATCTAAATGGAAGGAGCTTTATCAGGTATGATTAATAACAAATAAAATAGTAAAATGCCAGAGAGTCAATGCTTGGTTTCATGTTTTATGATTGAAGAGATTAAAGAAGCAATTCAGAGTTTCACACAATTGAAAGGCTATTCTAATTGGGGAATTCACATTGAGGATATTCAGAAATCTTGTAAACACGCATCATCTTGGGAAGAAAACAGCTCACTGAATACCTTTGGAACAATAGATGGCTTCACATGATGAGTAGTTTCTGCCTTGAGTGTTGGACCAAGACCTCTGTCTGATTCTTGTCTTATATATGTCTGTTAATAATCATCCTTATTTCCTATAGACCCTTGGTTGTTATTCACACATAATGGCCTTTTCTCTCCTTTTTTCCCCCTCCTTATGTAATTATTAGGTCAGAACATATTCATTATAATTCCATCATTAGACTATCTCAAATAGTAGCCACTACCCTCAGTCTTACTGACAGCTGGATATGCCATCTATGACTGCATCCCTTTATAAAACCTCTGGGCAATTCTAGTCTCATCACATGAGACCATAAGGAATAGTCTAATAAGACTATAAGGAATGATGTTTCTATTTGCCCCTACACAGAAAAATGTCCATAACCTCAGTAGCAATTAGCCTGGTAAGCCAAATCACCATCTCTGCAGCAACTGCCCCAATAGTTAAATCTTGGTTAACCAACAACTGCCTGCTTCCCTAATTTTTGTTCCTCATTTCCAATTTAAGACCAACTATAAAAAGCCAAAAATGCTCCCCTAATTAGTTACATAGCATACCCTAATTCTAGTTAGTTTCATCCCAACTTCTTCATGCCAACTGCTTTCTATCAGGGCATACCTAAAGTCTTTTTTCCTTTTTAGTCTATTATACAGGTTGCCCACTAATCTTCCTGCCTTGAGTCTCTGCCAGAAGTAAGTGATGGTGGCTGACTCCCATACGATAGCAAGCTCTGAATAAATAGTCTTTGCTCATTCTCATTTGGGTGGCCTTCATTTATTTCCACAGCAGTACTGCTTTATCAAAAGATTTTCTTCCACCAGCCTCTTGGAATCCACTAAATCTGTGACTCACAGGGTCGATTCCTAGTTATTTGCTTTAACTCAATCTTTTATATTAATATTTTCTCTCTTTAATTTCAGGTATCCCTGTTTAAGATGTCTGGACTTCTGGATTCTAAAACAATTGATTTTTGCTGTAACCTCTCAAACTGACGGTTCAACTTATTTTATATCAACAACACCAACAAAAGTCCTAGAGAGATCCTACTTTGTCTCACTCAGAAGGTTTATGCTTGTCTTTTAGTTGTTCAGAAACCTACTCTATTCCTTCGTATTGAACAAAAGTAGAGATTGACAATGTTGGACTTTATCTGAGCTCTGTATCCCTAGAAAACAGTGATAGTTAATAAATCCCCCCATCTTTTGTTTCCAGGAAAGGAGTTACTGAAAAGAGGCACCACTCTTCTCCATATAATTTATATAAGACTCCCAGTCCATTCTTTTTCATGACTCCAATAAAAGTTGTGTATATAGATATATGGACAACTATTATTTGTCAAAGATGCCAAGACCGTTTAATGGGAAAAGAATAATGTTTTCAACAAATGATTCTGGGACAACTGGATATAGTCACAGAAGAATGAAGTTGGATCCTTACCTCACACTATGTAAAAATTAACCAAAATGGATTAAAAAATCTAAGTGTAAGAGCTAAAACTATAGAATTCTTAGAAGAATACAGAGGTAAATCTTCATGATTTGGCAATGGGTTTTTAGATATGACCCCAGAACATAAGCAACAAGAGGAAAAACATAAATTGAGCTTCATCAAAATAAAATTTTTATGTTTCAAAGATTTCTATCAAGAAGGTAGAAAGACAACCTAAAGACTACAGATCTATTTGAAAATCATATATCTGATAAGGAATTTGTACATACATAAAGATTTCTTACATAAAGAATTCTTACAACTGAATAATAAAAATAAGAAATAATACAAAAAAAGCAAAGGATCTCAATAGACATTGTTCCAAAGAAGACATACAAATGGCTGATAGTCATATGAAAATATGCTGTTGATCATTAGTCATCAAGTAAATGCAAATCATAACCACAATGAGATATTACTTCATACCCAGTAGGCTAGAATCAAAATATAAGATAATAATAAGTGTTGGGAAGGATGTGGAGAAACCAGAAACCTTGTGGACTGCTAGTGGGAAAGCAAAATCACAACTACTTTGGAAAACAATCTGACAAGTCCTTCAAATGACAGAAAAATAGGTGATTGGTCGCTTAGGGATGGAAAGGATGGTAGGGAGGAGGGGATGGTAGGCGATAGCTAAATCATATTTTTTTTCCAATTGAGATGATAAAAATATTCTAAAATTTATTGTAGTGATGGCTTCAAATTTATAAATAAAAATAATGGTACATTTTAAATGAATGAATTTTGTGGTATGTGAATTATGTCTCAAGAGAGCTGTAAAAACAAAAGAAAACAAATGACCCATGTTTGTAGATGTTTAGCTCACTATAGCCTGTTTCCCAAATATAGGAAACTGGGAGCCCATTTTGAACTACCTTTGTCCTTTTTAATTCAAACTGTCAGCATTTTCACCAATATGATTCTCTTAAAAATTTTGTAGGTTTACACTGTTGATGGGAATGCAAGTTAGTACAGTCACTCTGAAAAAAAAAAAAAAAACAACAAACAGTATGGAGATGCCTCAGAAAGTTAAAAACAAAGCTACTGCACAACCCAACAATACTAAGTATTTACCCAAAGTATACAAGCGTAGTGATCCAAAGAGGCACCTGCACCCCAATGTTTATAGCAGCAATGTTCACAATGGCAAACTATGGGAAGAGCCCAAATGTCCATCGACAGATGAGTGGATAAAGAACATGTGGTGTGTGTGTGTGTGTGTGTATATATATATATATATATATATATATATATATATATACAGTCATCAAAAAATCCGAAGTTTTACCATTTGCAATGACGTGGATAGAACTAGAGGGTATTATGCTAAGCAAAATAAGTCAATCAGAGTAAGACAATTATATGATTTCACTCATATGTGGAATTTAAGAAACAAAACAGGAGCATAGGGAAGTGAGGGAAAAATAAAAGAATACAAAAATCAGAGAAGGACAAAAACCATAAGAGACTCTTACATAGGAAACAAACTGAGGGTTCCTGGAAGGAGGTGCATGGAGGATGGAGTAACTGGATGATGGGCATTAAGGAGGGCACATGATATAATAAGCACTGGGTGTGACATGCAACTGATGAATAACTGCACTCTACCTCTGAAACTAATGAGACACTATATGTTAATCGAATTTAAATAAAATAAAATCAAAACTTTTGTAGGTTTTTTTTATGAACTTGATTAGAGGTTCACTCTATGACACAAAAGCTTCATCCATAATTATTTTTGAGTCAGATCTTCTAGTTCTGGCTGCCCAAGAAGAAGAAGATCAGCTCTTTTATCTTCCCGAGAGCATCTACTATGTACCACCTTCAGTATTTCAAGGAGATCTTAAAGAAGGTTTTACAGTTACCCATTGCTATACAACAAACCATACCAAAACCTAGTGAATTAAAACAGTCATGATTGTTAATAGGTCTGAGAGTTTGGAGATTCCTATGTTGATTTTGCCTGGATTCACATATGTGTTGTCTCAGCTAGAGATTCAGCTGTACTGGAAGGTGCAAAGGGACCTCACTCACATGTTTGGCCATTGGTTTTAGCTTTTGGCTGAGATTCTTCAGTTTTTCTCTACATGGTCTTTCGTCTGCCAGTAGGTTAGTTCAGCTGCCTTCCCTGGCTGTCTCAGGGATGTTATCTGAGGTAGGAGAAGTAGAAGAAACAAGACTTTTTAAAGCTTAACCCCAAAGTCACATTATGTCATTTCTACCGTATTCCATTGGTCAAAGTAAGTTATAGCCTAGCCTAGATCCAAGAGGATGGAGAAACAGATTCCACAGCCAGGCGAGGGGGAAGGCAAAATCATATTTTAATATAGTGTCTTACTGAGCTAGGAGGGGTTAGGGCATTAAACCATTTGCCACCGTCCTTACAAGGATTTTGGACTTTATCCTCCAGTCCTCGGGGCATCTCTGAAATGTATGAATAGGAGGGAATTCTATGATTAGTTTGTGTGTTAGAAAGATGACTCTGAGGGCAGTGTGAAGATGGACAGAAGAGGGGAAAGACAGAAGTTAGGCAAAATGTATTCAGAAAAATAATAAAATCATCCATTTGGAGATGATAAGGGCTTGACTAGAGATTGGAGGAGCTAGTAAGTGTGTAGACTTTAAAACCTGACTCAGTGTTAGGCAAGTGTCAAGATTTTACGTAGTGTAGCAACTCACTATACCACGACTGTATGTATATGTAATAAATTATATGTAACATTCCTAATAATATATATTTGTGATATAGACTATATCAAGTGAAAGGAAATAATGAGCATAGAGTTTGGGGTGAGGACTATCTTAGTTGAGAAATGTAAGCTACTACAAAAGTTTTGGACTTGTGATTGAGTAGTAGGCTTATACATGCCTGTAATATTGCTAAAAGAAAGAGAAAAGGAAATGGTTATAGACCAAAGATGTAAGCATATGAAGTAAGGATTGTTCTTTATAGATTTGGTCCTAGAATGAAAGCAGTAATGCTGATCTGCTTTGTGAACCTCCAGTAAGATGAATTAGTATGTACTTTGCAGCATTCACCAAACTCGCTTGGTCTAGAATCATTTGTCCACAGATGAATTGTAGAAGATGCCATGGCACTTATCATTTCACAGATGAGGAAATTGAATTTATGAGATGTAAAACAAACTTACTTTTCTTTCTAAAAAAAAAAAAACACAAAAAAACTTACTTTTCTATCTTATTCTGAGTTTTCTTTCTCTTTCTTTTTCTTTCTCCCTCCCTCGTTCTTTCTTTCTTTCTTTCTTTCTTTCTTTCTTTCTTTCTTTCTTTCTTTCTTTCTTTCTTTTTCTTTCTTTCTTTCTTTCTTTCTTTCTTTCTTTCTTTCTTTCTTTCTTCTTTCTTTCTTTCTTTCCTTCTTTCTTTCCTTTCTTTTCTTTCTTTCCTTTCCTTTCTTTCTTTCTTTCTTTCTTTCTTTCTTTCTTTCTTTCTTTCCTTTCTTTTCTTTCTTTCTTTTTCCTTTCTTTCTTTCTCCACCCCTTTTACTGATCTGTTATATTTTTATTGGTTAGTAACCAGTCAGTAACATTTAACAAGGACTGATTAAAAGGTCCTGTGAATACCATAAAAGTAAAAACCATATTCTAGTCTCCAGAGATGTGCTGTCTAATACAAAGGCTACAAGCCATCTGTGGCTTTAAGCACTTGAAATGTGGATAGTGTAGGCAAGAAACTAAATTTCTAATTTGATTTAATGTTAATTAATTTTGTTTAAAAATTAAAATATTTTTCCATTAAATGTAACTTTGCTTTGGTAGGACAACATTTCACTTAAAGTCTTGAAAATGTAGCATCCAAATTAAGATATGTTATAAGGATAAGATATGCATTGAATCTGGAATATGGTTGGATGAACAGATTTTATTTTTATTTTATTTTATTTCATTTCATTTCATTTTTAAAAATACTTTATTTATTTATTCATGAGAGACACACAGAGAGAGGCAGAGACATAGGCAGAGGAAGAAGCACGCTCCCTGTAGGGAGCCCGATGTGGGACTCGATCCGGGACCCTAGGATCACTACTCCTGAGCCTAAGGCAGATACTCAACCACTGAGCCACCCAGGCATCCCAGGAACAGATTTTAGAAGCAGAAAGGATCCATTCCATTTGGACATGTAGAAAGGGAACATATTATAAAGAAAGGTTGTAAAATATTTAATTAATAATTTTTTATATTTATTATCTAAGAAAATGGTAATTTTTTATATATTGGGATGAGTAAAATATATGATTAACTTCAGGGATCTCTGGGTGACTCAGCGGTTTAGCACCTGCCTTCAACCCAGGGCCTGATCCTGGAGTCCCCAGGATCGAGTCCTGCATCAGGCTCCCTGCATGGAGCCTGCTTCTCCCTCTGCCTGTGTCTCTGTCTCTCTCTGTGTATCTCTCATGAATAAATAAATAAAATCTTAAAAAATTAATTTCACCTTTCTTACTATTTTTAATAAGCCTTCTAGAAAAATTAAAATTTCATATGTTGTCCATATTTGCTTCTATTTAATAGCACTGCCATAGCAATTTTTTACTTCTCAGGCAAAAATACAAAGCACAAACTTTGAGACTGTACCTTCCATATGACCTCACAAACATCCAAAGAGAAAAATGCCCTTCTATGGCTGTATAGCTTTTACATTGTTAGCTGTCACTGGCCCTCCATAACATGGGTGTTATGGAGTCTAGGGTCTGCAAGGGCAGGTCTAGGGTAGGAAAGGAGGGGGATCTGTTTCTCTGTAGCAAGTAGCTTCTAGACAGACAGCACTCATGACTGATGAGAGGCCTCTGCTTGACTTCTCTGCTTAATCAATCTTGGCAATCCTTTATTGCTTGCTTGACTAAAACATGGCGGCGATTATTGCTTTAAAGAACCTTTGTCAGCTCTTTGCAAAGCAGAGAATTCTCAGCGCTGCACAAATTACCTGTGTATATGCCAATGATGAAACAGGCAGGAGTGATAGGTAGGAAGAATAAAACTGAGAAGAGTAAGAGCTCAAAAGTGCCCAAACACTCTCATCATGGGGTCAGGGTGTCATTCAGAGTAACAAGTCTATCTTTAGAGTGAATTTGACCCTCTCAGAGAAGGAATGCATAGGAACAGCAGAAGAGGTCTGTGTGTACACCAACACAAACATATATAATCTATAAAACGTTGCCCTTCCAAATGAAGACCCATACAATAAATGTCTGATTTCTTCATTTAACAAATATTTACCCAACACGTGACACAACCCAATGATTTGGTTGTAGATGGAAGAGAAAGAGAGGAATCGAGGGTAGATGCTAGATTTGTAGCCTGAACAACTTGGCTGGGCCACTTACTGAGATGCAGAAGTTTTGGATCCAAGGTCAAAGACATAGAATTGAAGTGAGCCGCTGTGTGCATGTAGATCATACAAAAATCTCGTGGGTGGTACTCTGGTTTCGTTTTTGTTCGTCATGTTTTAAATCTTCTCCAGATGACTTTACAGTGCAGCCAGGGTTGAGAACACCAGCCCCTCATGGGATCTGGAAACAGGTTTCAGAAGCCAAAAAGATCTATTCCATTTCAGACATATGAAAAAAAGAAATGACACCATCCTGAATTGAGTCAGATTCAGGGATCAGAATCCTTGCCTCAGTTCTGTAATCTTGTAGAAGTAGAAGTGCTGCCCCATTTAGCCTCAGTTTGCTCATCTGTAAAATGAAGGGGTTGGTGTGGGAAAAAAACAATCTTTTAGGCAGCTGTTCCCTGGAGGATTGTCTTTGGCAATATACCCTGAATGGTACATGGTACACAAAGTGGTTAAAAACATGGATTTGAACCCTGCTATAGGAAATCCCCACTTCCGTGATCCCAGACATATTCTCAACCTCTCTAATGATTGATTTCTTTGGCTGGAAAAAATGGATCTCAATCCCTAACACTCCAAGTTACTTCAAAGGCTAAACAGATTGATATCCGTAAAGTACTTAACACAATGAGTCTCACCTGAGAGCTGGTCAGTGAAAGTAGCTTATTATTGTTATGCCCTTTTATGTTCTTTTTATTTATCTCGCCTGATTTCTTTGATTCTTATATTGGCTAATTTCTCTACAGATTCACAAGGACATATTCCCCACCCCACCCCACCCCCGCCCCGCCAAGCTTGAACTAAAACATGAGATTACAAACAAAACCTTCACAATGAGTGGAATTAATTATTCATTCTCCACTCTCAGAATCTGTAAGACTGTACTTGAATAGTAGAATTATCCCTGGGAGCTTTCCAAAGCATTTTCAGTACAAAATCTTTACTTATAAAAGGGGGAAATAAGTCTCCCGTAAGAATACATTACTTCATTTGGAAAGTACAACAGTAGTAATTGCTTTATTCACTTGTAACAATTTCACTGTCCCAAACTTACCCACAAACACATCTTTCCATCTGGAAGTCTCACTGCCAGAGAGCTTGTTTACACATTTTGCAAGGAGAGAAAGAGAAGCGAGTGGACATTTATTGCATTAAGCAATGTGCTGTGCTTTTTAATTAAATTTTTAATAGCCAGGCAATGTTCTGAATGCATAGACTCTTTTGACCCTAAAAAAAAAAAAAATAAATTTTAGGTATATGTAATTATCTTTGTCTTAAACTGGGTGCTAGGTGCATAGATTTTTATTCTGTTATTCTACATTTTTTCCTATATCTAAAATGTTTCATTAGGCTTTTGTTTTGGCGATGGGATCTGCTGCATGACCTCCATCTCAAAAAGGAACTATGTTGTTTCTTGGTGCTACGCTCAGCATCTCTAGTGCCTTATTTTGGTTTTTCCACACATATTTATATTGGGGGATAAATGCTAACTGCAGGTTTAGTGCCTGCCCAGGAGGCATATCTGGCCTGCTGGGAAGTTTCTGAGGCAACATCAGTAATCACTCCTTCAGTTAAAAACACACTGGGAAGTTCTATGACCCAGAGTACAGTTCTCCATGCTGGAGCCTGGTGGGACTAAATAGTTTTGGATTCAGGAAGACTGTTTCCCATCAGGAAGACGGGAATTAACTAGCCACAGTCAGCACGTCCCACAAAAGACAAATGCCTCTCCAGTAACAGCCCTTTCAGCTGGTAAATAGACCTGACATTTAGGCATCTATTGCTCCTTTTGCACTAATAAGTCTGACTGGAGGCCCAGAAATCATTAGAGGAGTGAGGGCTTTTAATGAGCTCTAGGAGAAGAATATGGTTGAAAAAACACATTACCTGCAGTTAGCAGCACCAAGGATGCTAATGTTAAAATTTATGAGAAAAGTGCTTAAGGAAGGTCTGAGCCATTAAAAAAGCCAGGCATAATTTCTGTTTTAGAAAAAAAATCAGATCATTCTTTTAAAAAAGGTCTACCCTAGAGTTTACTAAAACCTCATATTAGGTTTTATTCTAGATTTTTCAGCCACCCTTTCCTCCCCACAATGTTTAAAGCCTAGGCTGAAGAATAGGCAGTGGGACCATGTTGTGAGCTGATAAATGTATTCACTGGTTTATTTTTCTGCAAAAAAAAAAAAAAAAAAGGCGTACGATGGTCTCCCCAACTGTCTTACCAACTAACCAAGGGCTGCTAACTCTCATCCATTCTGTAACCCATTCATTTATTTAATGATTCACTTAACAGGCATTTAACTCCATACTTACAGAGCGCCTGGTAATCTGATGTGTGAAGAGATTATTAAACATCTTAATTTCCCAGGGAGTTTAAACCCACACACCATTTACTCTCTTATGTAGTGAACTTATGGTTAAAAGCACAGACAGACCTGGGTTTGAGTCTGGTTTCCCAGTTAACGCAGGTTAACCATGCAATATATTGTCCCCAGCAGAGCCCTTCTGAGAGACAGGTGCTATCGGTAATTGCTTTTGTAATCTATTACCGTGGAACATACTACCCTGAAATTTAGTGGCTTACAACAGAAATGATCCTGATTCCCATGATAGCCAAGCTTGGGAGGGTGGTTTGCACTTGTAGTCTTTCCTATGGGTTTTGGTTGGAGTGGTGTCATCTGAAGGCTCGACTCGGCTGGATATACAAGATGACCCCCTTATATGACTGGCAGTTGATTCTGGCTATTGACTGGCACCTCCACTGGCTTGCCAACCTGAGCACCTAAGGCCTTTTCACATGGCATGGGTTTCTTATGGTGGCTAGGTTCTGAGAAGGGGCATGCACACAAGCAACTGCTCTAAGAGACACAGGTGGCAACTGCAGGTCTGAGCAAAAGTGATACCTAGAATGACAGGATGCTACATCCACAACATTCTGTGTCCAAAGGAGTCCTAGCACAGCCTGGAGTGAAGGGGCTAGATGAGTAGACTCCACCTCTTGATGGGGAAATAACACATTCAAGAGAAAATGAATGACAGTGGGTGGCCCTCTCAGAGAGAAGCTATCTCAATAATTACACTAGGAAAGGAGATAGAGCCCAGGACCATTCTAAGGATCGTCATCCAGCCTCAGTCTCTTTCTCTGTGTAATAGGGTAATAATAATGTAACTCTAATAGGCTTGCAGTGAGGATTAAACATAACAGTCCAGGTAAAAGTTGAAGTTTGTGTCTGGCAAGCAGCGAGCTGGTAAAGAGTTCCAGTTGTTATGTAGACTTGGGTTGATCATACTCTTCTCCACTTCTGTGGCTGCAGCCCTGGTTTAAGCCCTTTATTATCTCTCATGTCATAGCACAGTTTTTGGACCAGTCTTAACTGTTTCCATGTTCAGTTCTCATTCATCTGCCTGTTCTTGTCCTTCAGATACTCAGCAGTTCATTTTTACAAAGCATCGTTCTATCACCCTTCCTCTACTCTGTTACCTTCAGCAGGTCCTCCACTGTCAGCAAAGTCCGAATTTCTGGCCTGTGCCCAAACACATCAACATTTATAGCTATAGTTGCTGTGAATGGACACTTCCCTGCTCCCTGCCTGGAGGGCCCTTTCCTAAGTCCTGCACGTCCACTCCCCATCCTTCAAGGTTGTCTGGAAGCTGACAGTGTTATCTCCTTCATCTGCATCCCCATTTCATCTGTGCCTGCTGTAAGGCTCTGGAGACTTTCTATCTTGCATTATGATCATAGGAATATGTACGTGTTTCAAGGCCTGGAGGAAGGGAAGGAGGAAAGAGAGATTGAAGTGGAATGTTTTTGAAATAGCTATTTTTTGTTTCTAGCTCTGTCATCATTTGGTTCTCTTTAAGCTAGGCTGTTTATTGAGTGCGTCAGATAAAGGATTTGGCAGCAGAAAGATGGTTTTGAGATTCAAAATCCTAAACGTGATCAATAGAAATAACTTAAGGCATACACTGGAATATATGAAGAGAGGAGCAAGGCTTCCATCAGTGACATGAGAAAATAATTTCCCCAGGCTTTGTCGAGAGGAAGGGGACATAGACAATGTGCAAAGGGAGAGGAAACTGGGGTCCCAGATGAGGGTACCCAGAATTGGAAAAGTTGTATGGGAGGAGTAGAATCAGCATTTCAGGAAGGCCCAGTTTCTCTTGAGTGAGCGCTGTCCTTGTCCCATGTGAGGGGTTACACTAGTGATGCTGTCACTAGTGTTCAAAGCACAGTCAGAACTTCCTGTGGACAGATATCCATCCTTACCCTTTGGTTGGTCCTTGACTGATTTACCCTATGGAACAACCACCTTCACCATCCTTGAGTTCTCCTAAGTGCACGAGCCCTGGTCATTGATGATGGTCGACGTATGGAAAGAAATATGCCTGCAACTGTGCTCTGGGGGGTATGAGCAGATTCAGCATGAGAACTGGGATGAGACAGCGACCAGTCTTAGCATCGCAGCATTATTGTCATGAATAATAGTGCAAAAGTACTTATGGAATGAAAGCCTATCACTGAAGGCACAAGGGATGATTTAGATTCTGCGCAGAGCCTTTGTCTCTCCTCTCCCATTCTTTTATTTTATTATTATTATTATTTTTAAAGATTCTATTTATTTATTCATGAGAGACACACACAGAGAGAGGCAGAGACTCAGGCAGAGGGAGAACCAAGCTCCATGCAGGGAGCCTGATGTGGGACTTGATCCCCAGGTCTCCAGGATCATGCTCCAGGCTGAAGGCAGCGCTAAACCACTGAGCCAGCTAGGCTGCCCTCCCATTCTTTTATATAACCCGTCCTTTATGTTCATATACATTTATTGACATTTTTATTTTATACTTTGAACTATAATCCAGTATTACCTTAAGTTTTTTTTTTTTTCTCAAATTGTTTTAGCTTTGGCTTTTGGGAGCTCCTTCAGTTTGTTCCTGTGTCCTTTTGGTATACCTCTATTGTTGTTTTATTGTTGTTTTGAGCACTCCTTACTTTTTGGCACCAGATTCTTCATGCTCATCTTGTGTTTTTCCTGTTCCAATCCTAGAATAAACTATTTCCCCTAGGAGCCCTGGTCTGTTCTATTGGAGAACAGCATTAGAAACCAAGATCTGGGCACTAAATGGGCTTTGTCTTTTTATTTAGGAAGGGAAATTCTTTCCAGAAGACTCCTATTTCAATCTCAACCCTGGGCTAAGAAAATAAAGTATTAGTCCCCTTCCTACTATGAGGGAGGAGGGTAGAGTCAGGAATGGATGTTAAGTAAACTAACCTATAAAATTAGCCACCATGTCAGAGCCAACCGCCGCACATCCAAATTTGCAAACAAACATCCCCTCTGGCTTACTTGAAATTTGGGACACTCACTCCATCATTGCAAAACTCAATGTTCCTGTTTCAGCCCTAAGTGCAGCCTAACAATCAACATAATATAAATGTATTTGGATTTCAGCCACTTATAATGATGATGATGATGATGATGATGATGATGATGATGATGATGATAGTAACAAATGTTGGTGAAGTGCTTAGATAAGCCAGGGACTATAGTAAGTATTTTGCATGCAGTATCAAATTTGATCCTCAAAAAAATCCCTAGGCATAATGATCATCCTCGGAGGAGGCAACTGGGGCTTACTAACATCAGTGAGTTGTCAGGGGGAACAGCTAACAGAGTGGAGCTAAATTTGGAAGCTGAGCAGCCTTTAACAAGGACCCTAGTCTCAATTTCTCTGTGACTGCCTTGGCCATTTAGAAGGGAAGACGTTGCATATGGGGGTGTGGCATCTGCAGGATCTACTGAAAGATACATTGCCAGGTATCCACATAGAGCACATAAAGGCTGTTATATGTGCCACAGAGCATGTGATATCCATATGCTTAGATCTATCATGGCACAAGCGACTTCAACCAATCAGAACTTAGCCAGACTCTGCTCCTGTGTGAGTCACACACTTAGAGTGGTTTGTTTATGAAAGGTGCAAGAACTCAGACTCTAGTTCAAAATGATATGTCAATTCATAAGAAATGTAAACTGGTTGAA
Organism: Vulpes vulpes; assembly: GCF_048418805.1. NCBI lineage: Eukaryota > Metazoa > Chordata > Mammalia > Carnivora > Canidae > Vulpes > Vulpes vulpes. The sequence continues at coordinate 13,310,140 of NC_132792.1, read as the reverse complement.
AAAACAAGGAACCATTCATTTAGTGACTACTAAGATGAGGTTATACCTATCACAAAACTGTCTACAGTGACAATATGATGAGAGCAAGGTAGATGGATTAGGCTATGCAGAGAAAGAAACGAGTAGAGGCAGAGGACAAGTTATTTCAGGTGTGGCTTTCACTTAGGACTTCTCTAAACCTGGTAGAGCCACCCCTGATTTTATATCCTGGATTTCAGCCCTAACTGAGCTCAAAATCTGTGGGGGCACCCACATCATGCATGTCATGGCAGTCTGTTGCTAATTAAATGGTAATGCACTGGTATAAATGAACATGCTCCTGATTTAATAACCCCAGTTTGAATTCTGGCCTGATCAGGTATTTCATTTTGGGCAAGATATGTAACCTCTTCATACCTCAGTTTCCCCGTCTGTAAAATGGAGACAACAATGGTTCTTACCTTGGAGGATTACTGCATTATGAGAGATAATATTTTGTTAAATGTGTTTAGAACACTAGTCATACATATTAATTTTAATATAAATTTTATTAATAAAATCGGTGAATTATTTCTATATAGTTCATTTATTTAAAAAACTTACTATGAATTTACTTTCTGGGTAAGTAACACTGTACTTTTTAAGTGAATCCTTTTCCATCAGAATATGCCAAACCTAACTTCATTTAGTCTCTGCTTGAAGATGCCATCATCACCATGGATATCATGACTCTTCAGCTTTTGATATGCAGTTCAGCCACTCCTGACTCTCGGTGGCAGGACCTCTGATTGCTGATTGCCATTCTAACTTTGTCTATATCCTCTGCTTACCCACACCCAGTGCTATAGGAAGTCTAAACTGTGTGTGGCTCCTCTCTCCACCCAACTTATTTTATTTCCACAAGATTTTGTGCAAACTCTCCTCTATACTTCAAATATTCTACCTTTTGTCCTTTATTCTTCTGATCAAAGTTTGTGTTTATCATTCAAGACTCATCTCAGAGATCACCTTTCCTAATCTTCTTTCTCCTGACATTCAGAGTTAGGTATATCTCCCCTGTGCTTTTGTGGACATCTGAACATATCCATATGATGGCATTTATCCCAGGTATCATAGATCTTTGCTTATTTTTCTATACATGTCCCCATTGGATTGACCTCCATAAACTATTTTTATACTAACCTCTGGATATCGAGGGCCCATCAAGAAGCCCTTATAATTTAACAGTCTCTTTATATATTCTTAAATGAATAAGCAGACATAAAAACACATTGGGATTTCCCTTCTATCTAAGCAAAAATGAGACAACACAGGGTCCAATAAATTGGGCAGTAACATAATTTAAGTGCATCATTTGAACTGATTTTGGTATTTCAATAGACACTTACTGAGTGCCCCACTACATGCAAGACATTGGCTCAATTTGGAGAGCGGAGGTAGGCGCAGGGAGCCACTGTTGTATTCTTTTCCATAATAGAAGCTTCTACCTCTTTCCACTTAATTCCTAGTTCTTTGCCAAGAAAGAAAGAATTGTTCCTTCAATCAGAATCTATGATTTGTCTGTCCACTTTCCATCCTAAGACAAACTAAGGAGAGAACCAAAAGGTCCAATCTAATCCTTAAACTTGAGATACACACTTTAGTCTAATTTTTTACCAGAGCTTTGCTCTAGGAATTACATGATGCTATGCCAGTGAATAAAATAGTGCTTTGTTTTCTATGTGACCATAGCTTCTTATATATAGCTCTCCAAGAAATTGGTTTTGGTTGGGGTGGAGGTTTAGGGGGCTGGAGACGGAATAGAGAAAGTAGAGATAAACAAGGCAGCAAGGTTTCTAGCTTTTCTGGGTTTCTAGCCATCCCATGAAAAAAACTACTGAAATTCATTCCTCCGTAATAGAAAAGACACATGAACCAACATAATCTTATTCTTGCCCTCTAAAAATTACAATTCAAAGACCTTACAAAATCTATGTGAATGAGGAGAGCTGGTATATTAGTTTCCTAGGGTTGCTATAATAAGCACCACAGCCTAGATAGCTTAAAAACCAGAAGTATCTTCCCTCACAGGAGGGAATAGGAGACCAGAAGTCTGAAATCAAGGCATGAAAGGATTGATTCCTTCTGAGGATGGTGAGGGAGAATCTGTTCCATGCCATTCTCCTAATTTCTGATTGTCTGTCGTTCTTGGCATTCCCTAACTGTAGATGCACCATCCCGATCTTCACTTGGGTGTCATAACATTCTTCCCTGTGTGTCTATGTGTCTTTCTGTGTTCTCTCCTCTTCTTATAAGAATACCAGTCATTAGACTGAGGATCCACTCTAAACTTAGGCTGATTTAGTTTTGAGATTAATTACATCTTTAAGGATCCTATTTCTTTTTTTAAAGATTTTATTTATTCATAGACACACACAGAGAGAGGCAGAGACACAGACAAGGAGAAGCAGGCTCCACGCAGGGAGCCCGATGTGGGACTCGATCCCAGGTCTCCAGGATCACACCCCAGGCTGCAGACAGCTCCAAACCGCTGTGCCACCGGGGCTGCCCAGGATCCTATTTCTTTTGTTTGTTTTCTTGCTTTAGTTTCAAGTTTTTATTTACACTCCAGTTAATTAACAATAACCAGTGTTCATCACAAGTGCCTTCCTAATACCCATCACCCATTTAGCTTATCACCCCACCTAACTCCCTCCAGCAACCCTCAGCGTGTTCTCTAGAGTTAAGAGTCTGTTTTATGGTTTGCTTCTCTCTCTTTTTTTCCCTCTATGTTCAACTGTTTCATTAAATTCCACATATGAGTAAAATCATGGTATTTATATCTCTCTTACACACTTATTTCACTTAGCATAATAACTCTAGCTCTACCCACATCATTGCAAATGGCAGGATTTCATTCTTTCGATGGCTAATATTGCATTGTATATATACCACGTTTTCTTTAACCATTTATCAGTTGATGGACATTTGGGCTCTTTCCACAGTCTGAGTATTGTTGATAATGCTGCTATGAACGTTGGGGTGCATGTATTCCTTTGAATCAATACTTTTATATCCTTCCGGTAAATACTTGGTAGTGCAATTGCTCGATTATAGGGTTCTATTCTTAACTTTTTGGGGAATCTCTGTACTGTTTTCCAGAGTGGCTGTACTGGTTTGCATTCCTACCAATAGTGCATGAGGGTTCTCCTTTCTCAGCACCCTTGCCAACATCTGTTTCCTGCGTTGTTAATTTTAGCCATTCTGACAGGTGCGAGGTGATATCTCATTGTAGCTTTGATTTGTATTCACTAATGATAAGTGATGTTGAGCATCTTTTCATGTGTCTGTTAGCCATCTGTATGTAAAGACCCTATTTCAGGTAAGGTCATACTGTGAGGTTATGGGTGAACACAAACTTCTGGGGGATATTCATCAATCCACTACAGCTGTCCTAAGACAAATGGTAAAAAATGGTGTTACAAGCCTTATGTATGTGAAAGAGACATTGATCCAGGTATCAGTAGATTTGCCAGAAACAGGCTATGCAACTGAATAATTCAATTAAACTCTTATTCTCTGGATTTTGATAACTCAGTGAGTGAAATAAGATATTTAAATCAGAATCTCAATTGCATGTTCTTTTCATTTAGGACCCTGAATATATCCTGCCAGCCCTTTCTGGCCTGCAGGTCTCTGTGGAGAGGTCTGCTGTTACCCTAATATTCCTCCCCATAAAAGTCAGGGACTTTTTTTCTCTTGCTTTACCCCAAAGATTCAGATGCAATGAAACATCGGGACACCTGCACCCCGATGTTTCTATCAGCAATGGCCACAATAGCCAAACTGTGGAAGGAGCCTCGGTGTCCATCGAAAGATGAATGGATAAAGAAGATGTGGTTTATGTATACAATGGAATATTACTCAGCAATTAGAAACGACAAATACCCACCATTTGCTTCAACGTGGATGGAACTGGAGGGTATTATGCTGAGTGAAATAAGTCAGTCGGAGAAGGACAAACAGTGTATGTTCTCATTCATTTGGGGAATATGAATAATAGTGAAAGGGAATATAAAGGAAGGGAGAAGAAATGTTGGGAAATATCAGGAAGGGAGACAGAACATAAAGACTCCTAACTCGGGGAAACGAACTAGGGGTGGTGGAGGGGGAGGAGGGCGGGTGTTGGAGGGGAATGGGTGACGGGCACTGAGGTGGACACTTGACGGGATGAGCACTGGGTGTTTTTCTGTATGTTGGTAAATTGAACACCAATAAAAATTAATTAAAAAAAAAAAAAAAAGAATCTCAAGTTTGAGGGGATCTAAAGACTCATCAAGGCTATTCTTTACCACAATAATCCTCCTATCTCTCCACATTTGACTGTTCCTATGGTCCCTAATGAAATCTTACTTTTTGTAACCTCTTTTTTAGATTCCTAACAGGACCCTCAGTCTAACGCCTCCTCATTAAGTTTCTTGCATTCTATCACTAGGACAACCATGCAACATAGTCTCTTCACAGGACAACTTTAAGAGTGAATGATAATAAAAATTACTATGAAAGCTTACATGGGACAATAGGCAAAGACTGGAAATGTCCCGGGCAGACAGCACCATGTTATAGATCTCTATCAAAATTGTTCTCAGAAAAAAAAAAAATTGTTCTCAGGTTCTTCACTTCAACTAAATTATAAATTACTACGTCTATTGAGAACTTAGATCATCAATAGTAAGATCCATGCCAGTGACCAAAATTACTAATTAACAATAGAGTTTTTTTTGGTTGATATTAAATTTATAACTAACTTCAGAATCCTGCTCAAGAGTGTTCCAGGTAGTTCCTATCAAAGGATAGGACTTGACAACCACCATGGAAACTCTTTTCTACATCTGACTTTGAGAAGTATCAGTTTTTCCTCTATGTAAATGTGCTACTTACTAAACATGGGAACCTTAATTTTTAAAAGTGAAATTCTAATAATTATAATCCCATGGGTTTAATGGTATGGTACATTGGAAGGGAGCAGCCAACTAGATGCTTTGCAAAACATATTTTTAAAAAGATGAAACAAAGAAAAATATGTTCTATGTAGATAAGGAATAATTCTCATAACTGCTCTATTTCTGTGCTTTTTATTTGAATTTTCAAGATTTAAGAAAAGAATTTTAAAAACAATAACTATTTAGTTTCTTTCTATACCTGCTGAATTAGAACTGAATGTGATCATGGCCCTCATGAGATAAAGCCGATTTCATGCTGATTGTTTGCTGGGAAGGGAGGAGATGAGCATCAAGTCCTTTTATGAAGATGGTGCTGGAGTTGGCAACTGGGAAAAGACATTTCTGAGAAAGAAGCCTTGTGACCTGGTCTAACTGCCTTTTAACCTACTAATACAAGACCTCCTGTCAATCAAACAATGGTTTGTAGGAGAATCCTTATCTAAAGAGTGCTTTTAGTAGAATGTGCCTGGTTGTCTGGGTTTGTGTATAGCAAACAAATCTGGGATGCATGGATTCATGATGGGTGCCTCCCTGGAAGAGGATGGATAAGCTAGGTAACTGAATATAAAATGGAGAAGCTTTGAGAATTAGTGAGGTGAGCACACATTTTACTTAGAAACCAAATTATTTAACTTGGGCCATAGCTCATCTGATTTAGGCAGAAAGAGCCTGGGGAGCTGCACTGGGGGCCTGGGCCTCTCCCTGCTTTGCCAGTGTTTTGTGATTACCTGTATTCTTGAAGATGTTAGTGTGGCCTAGTAGCAGATAGAATCTCTGATTCTTGAGTCTCATTAGACAATCTGAACTTTCGTTATGTCTCAGCTTCCTACTATGGACAGTACATACTCTCATTTATTTATTTATTTATTTATTTATTTATTTATTTATTAAAAAGATTTATTTATTTATTTATTTTAGACAGAGAGAGGGAGAGAGAGAGACAGAGAGACAGAGGCAGAGACAGAGGAAGAGGGAGAAGCAGGCTCCATGCCGGGAGCCTGACGCGGGACTCAATCCTGGGACTCCAGGATCGCACCCTGGGCCAAAGGCAGGTGCTAAACCGCTGAGCCACCCAGGGATCTCCTCATACTCTCTTTCAAATTAAAATTTTTGACTGAATATTTCTAAAAGGGGGAATTCTTTTTTTTTAATAAATTAATTTTTTATTGGTGTTCAATTTACCAACATACAGAATAACACCCAGTGCTCATCCCGTCAAGTGCCCCCCTCAGTGCCCGTCACCCATTCACACACACACACACACACACACACACACACCTCGCCCTCCTCCCCTTCCACCACCCCTAGTTCGTTTCCCAGAGTTAGGAGTCTTTATGTTCTGTCTCCCTTTCTGATATTTCCCACACATTTCTCCTCCCTTCCCTTATATTCCCTTTCACTATTATTTATATTCCCCAAATGAATGAGAACATACACTGTTTGTCCTTCTCCGATTGACTTACTTCACTCAGCATAATACCCTCCAGTTCCATCCACGTTGAAGCAAGTGGTGGGTATTTGTCATTTCTTATGGCTGAGGAATATTCCAGTGTATACATAAACCACATCTTCTTTATCCATTCATCTTTCGATGGACACCGAGGCTCCTTCCACAGTTTGTTGCTAGAAACATCGGGTTGCAGGTGTCCCGGCGTTTCATTGCATCTGAATCTTTGGGGTAAATCCCCAACAGTGCAATTGCTGGGTCGTAGGGCAGGTCTATTTTTAACTCTTTGAGGAACCTCCACACAGTTTTCCAGAGTGGCTGCACCAGTTCACATTCCCACCAACAGTGTAAGAGGGTTCTAAAAGGGGGAATTCTTGCAGAAATGAGGGACTATTGCTAGCTTCATTGTTATTTCTCTTCTGGTGACAGATTGGGGATCAACCTGGAACAGACTCAAAGACAGACATGGTTTCAACTGCTCAATCTGTTGAGGGCAAAAGGCAAATGGCGCAAAGGCTGTCAAAGTTTGTTGGTGATATTTGTGGATTCTTGAGCATACAGAAAGCCTATATTCAATTTATTTGTTTAAGATGGCAGTCTGAAATATACCACAGCTTCCTGCTCTTGTGCCAAGTGCAAAATGACAAAAATGATATATAAATAAATCAGTCCATGCACATGATGCTCACAAAAGACTCATATTATACACTGGCAACTGTGAGAAATCCCTGAATGATGAAAATAGCCGACGCAGAATTGAAAATGGAAACTATCATGAAAGCCACGGTAGGAGGTCTGATAACAAAATTGAGATTGGCAGCAAAAAGTTTGCACACCTGGAAGTGACATAGACTCAGATGAGAAGCAACTCTGGCAATCAACAAACTTATGCTTTGGTTTTGCCCAAAGAAATAGCTTGGTTCTTGACCATACAGACACCACCTGGATGTCTTCCATCAGGTGCAAGCAAAGGGTGTGGCAGTTCGTGTCACATATCAGAGGCAGTACCCTGGATGACTGGTCACTCCAAACAGTCCCTCTCAGACATCTAGTGTTCTCAGTGAAGACAGCCTCAGAATCACATTGCCTCCAAGCCCACATTCCAGAGAGATGCATCAGACAATCTGACTTCACATACAAAAATTAACATGTAATCTGGAGTCATAAACTTCTGGGGAAAGACAACACTGGAGGGAAAGAGAGAAGGAGCTTGAGTTCAGGGGACCCAGCAGCTTTGGGTATTAGGCAGATGTGCTCCCTCAGAGCCAGAATTATGAGAAAAGCTCCCAACTTAGGAGAGACCTAGAGGAGAAAGAGACAGTTTCTCTAAAATAACATAGGGCACATTCCTATCCCTTTATTTGTCATTCATGCCCTTGATTGGCAGAGGCATGACATTCTTACTCTACACTAGAGCCCAAGAAGAAAAGAAGACAAAGCAAAACAAAACAAACACCATAAATTAGGCCACTACCCAGCCTGGCTAATATGAGTGAGAACATTTTGACAAGTTTTACGTGATGAAGACATTGGTTCCTTGGTTCTGGTGGGAAAATTGGGGCAATTGTTACCAAGGTCACAGAGACCATGTTTTCTCATTGGGTAGAGTGATCCCCAAATGGGTCAAAATTGATTACTTGTCAGAAGAGTTCTTGAGATTAAGAAAAAAAAAAGTATGCAAAGAGATTTTCTTTTCCTTGACATTGGAAGGAAAGAATATTTGTGAAGAGGGTTACCAACCTCAAAATGTCATGTATAAATAATGCTTCTGAACCTCCCAAGGAGAAGAACTCCAGGCCAGAAAATAATTATAAAGATGCAGGAACTATACTGTTCAATGGTATCATTCAATGTTTTCTGGCTAAGGCAGGAAATTCCTTTACTGGGGCATAGAGGGGAGAAAAAAGTGTCCTTGAGTGTTTGGTTAAATGTCTCCTTAATGAAAGTATTTCTGGAAACATAAAAAAATCTTTATCAGAACTCATTAGGGAAGACACAGACAAGAAAGATTTTCCTTAACCTAAAGGCCAAGGAGAAACCAAGACAAAAATCATACATTTTTAAATTTTATAATTCAAAGTCTGCTGGGCTTTTTCTTTTTTTGATTATTTTTTCTTTTTTTTTTAATTGAAGTTTGATTTGCCAATATATGGTATAACACCCAGTGCTCATTCCATCAAGTGCCCTCTTCAATGCCCCTCACCCAGTTACCCCTTCCCCCTCACCTACCTCTCGTTCCACTACCCTTTGCTTGTTTCACCAAAGAAACATGGCCAACTAGGACATGAGAAAATGCTCCGCATCACTTGCCATCAGGGAAATACAAATCAAAACCACAATGAGATACCACCTCACCCCAGTGAGAATGGGGAAAATTAACAAGACAGGAAACAAAAAATGTTGGAGAGGATGCGGAGTAAAGGGAACCCTCTTGCACTGTTAGTGGGAATGGAAACTGGCTTTTTCTTATCCTGTTTTATTTTGAGAAATTTACTTAATTCCTCAAGCCTGCGCAGCACTGGTGGTGCAGTGGTTTAGCGCCGCCTGCAGCCCAGGGCATAATCCTGGAGACCCAGGATGGAGTCCCACGTCGGGCTCCCTGCATGGAGCCTGCTTCTCCCTCTGCCTGTGTCTCTGCCTCTCTCTCTCTCTCTGTGCCTCTATGAATGAATAAATTTTAAAAAAACTTTAAATCCTCAAGCCTTTCTGTCCTCATTAATAAAAGAGGGATAATATGGACCCAGTATGGTTTTTAAAAATAATTACAAAGTCATGCATATTTATTTTGCAAAATAAACTGGAATAATGAAAATTTAAATCTATAAAATGACAGCTCTACCACCTTTGTCCATCAGAATCAGATTTAATCCCGTAATACTTAATACAGTGCCTTGCTCATCCTAGATGTTCTATCAATGTTTGTTGAGTGAATGAATAGTCTTATATCTGAGTTGGAGCAATAGACAGGCACCAGGCTGTGCATGGTGTTGAATCCCACACTGAAGAGCTCTTATTTTGAACTGAAAAAATGTCTTCATCAAACTTACACAGCCATGTGGAATTTGGAGCCTAGTGCTGGAATTAGTGGTGGGCGATGGGAAGGGAAACTGAGCCAACAGAGCTGGGGAAACAAGTTCGGCAGATTCCATAATAGTTCAAAGGATATTATCTTAACTACATTTCTGTTTACTTTATTGCCTCTAGTGATGTTTCATAATGAAGGGAAAAAGGAGGAAGCAAGGGATGCAGAAAGAGACCAAAGAATGGAATTTTAATTATTTGTTGAAATCCTGAGATTTGCATGATTCATGCAAATTAATGCTAGGCGATTCAAGTGTCTGAGTATTTTCACATCTTACTGACCAAACAAGCCTATAATTTGGCCCACTATCCTTGCCAGTGAGAGAACTGGGGTTAAAAATGATAAAACACCTTTTGAAATCTCCCCTAGCTACTGAGTATTACAGTGATTTTCAAACCAAGGTTTATATAACTAAAAAGTCCCTTTTCCATGTTAAACTATATTTCCTCCAGAAAGACAGAAAAAAGTAAAACTTCTTGGAATTACACTTAGGCTCCCCACACCATGCAGGACTGCGATCCCAATGAAGAACCAAACAATCACCACCTTCAAAGGACTTTTTTTTTTTTTTAATAAATCTGTCCTAGCTCCTCATCCCTTTCCCTTGCTGATGCTGGAATTGATGTCTACTTTCCCTTGTTTATAACATTTTTTTTATTTTATTTTTTTAATTTATGATAGTCACACAAAGAGAGAGAGAGAGAGAGAGGCAGAGACACAGGCAGAGGGAGAAGCAGGCTCCATGCACCGGGAGCCCGATGTGGGATTCGATCCCTGGTCTCCAGGATGGCACCCTGGGCCAAAGGCAGGCACCAAACCGCTGCGCCACCCAGGGATCCCTGTTTCTAACATTTTATACACACACACACACACTTATTTTTACATACTTTTATATCTTAGTATTATATATTTTATATAAAATATATATTTTTTAAATTGTGACATAATTGATATGAATTGACATTACATCAGTTTTAAGTGCACAGCACAATGATTCGATATTTGTATATGTTGCAAGATGATCACCACAATAAATCCAGGTCACATCCATCACCATATATGGTTACAAATTTTTATATGTGTTATATATTATCATCATAATATTTTGGTGCATAGAAAAGAATCTCATGATTTGCAGTAGAATTACATTGAATTGACTTTTCCCCAGTAGCCCTATGGCATCCTTATCAATCCTCCCTGTCTGAAACCTGAGATTTTCAAGGATTCACAGGTACAGAATCCTAATCGGCATCAGAGCATGAATGAACAGATGATTCTTGAGAGAACAATCCTGTTCCTTCTAATCCCAGGCCTCACACTCAGCCATGGAGTCAGTCTTTTCATTCCTTCCTCTGCTTATCTCATCTTTCTCCAAAAGAGGCTGGAGATCTCTATAGAGAATACAGAAGCTAATTGGTTCTTTCCACCGGTCAAATTATCTGGACAAGCGCATGGGGCAGTGTATGAATGGAAGTGAAAGATAATAACCAAGAGCATTGGGTTATAATAAAAAAGGAAGAAATTAAGTGAAAAGAGCACCTAATGAGTAGAAATGTGGAATAACCTTCTAAATGAGGTTGACAGCACCTTTTCTTCTAGACTCAAAATAGAACAGAACCAAATCACTGAAGAGCTTCTGTGTGAGGCAGTCCTGAGTGTCACACTGGAGAAGATGTTGACCTCTGCACTTTCCTAATTTCTATGGCCAAGAGCTAATATTCCCCGCTGCATCCCTGAAAAGAGAGAGTGGTATCTCTTAATGATATTACTGAATGCTGACCTTTTCAAGAAAAAGAAGCCCAGACAGTTATTAATTAAAAAAAAAAAAAGAAGGGTAACTGCAGTGTCAATTCAGATTTGAACCCGGAGATAGGCTGTGCCAAAAGTCCCCTCAGACGTGTGCAAGTTCAACGTATGTTTAATGGAACAATTTCCTTCTGATATCAGTGCTCAGATTAGTAAGTTACCCTGGAAGAAACAGCCATGAAAACCTCAATTCCCTATTTGTGTTTGCTGTCATCTTCATTACCACCTGGTATACTAAAAATATTATTAGGCACTGTATTTTGAATCTAAAAGGAAAAATGCACATAGAATTTCCATATGGCATACTACACTTTGCAAATGGTCTGTATACTACAAATGGGGTGATTTTTAAAAATTCTTTAATAGAGGGAGGACTCCGTTATATACAATATGCTTTAGGTCTGCTCTGTGAAGACTACTCTGATCTGAGAGATGAGAGTTTTGGATTCTTATCCGCGCTCCACCAGGATGAGAATTAGCTGTGTGATTTGAGGCGGGTCAGTTTACCTGTATTGATCTCGGAGCCTTGATTTGTAAAATTCAGGCCCTCTCATCTAAAAGCCTGTGGTAGGTAGAATGAAGGCCCTCCAAAGAGATCTGAGTCCTAATTTCCAGAATCTGCACATGTTAGGTTACATAGGAAGGGGAGTTGAGGTTGCAGGTGAAATTACAGTTGCTGAATAGCAGGTCTCCAGATGGGAGGAGTGGCCTGGATTCCCAGAGTGGGCCCCATGTAATCACAAGAGATCTTCTAAGTGGAGGAAGGAAGCAGAAGAGAGAACCCGAGAAGCGGCAGTGTGAGAATGATGTCCAACCTTGTTGTCTTTGAAATTGGAGGAAAGTCCACAAATCAAGGAATATGAACAGCCTGCAATTGCTGGAAAAAGGCAAGGACAGGGATTCTCCCCTAGGGCTTCCAGAAAGAACACAGTCCTGCCGACACCGTGATCTCAGCCCCAGCTTCTCCTTTCAGGGTTCCGCCCTCCAGAACCCTAAGATAATGCCAGTGTGTGGTAGTACTTTGGTGCAGTAGCAATACAGAGACCTTTGAGAGTCGATTGCAATGCAGCTGCTATTAAGTTTTCTGGGTGAGCATCTGGGAGTCTTAGCTTTCACTGTTCATTTCCTTACACTGATGGGCAGATCTACACTCATAAGGGTTAATTGGCAAATTGTGTAATCAGGAGGATACTTGATAGCCTTCAGTGTAGGGGAAATCAATTAACTTTGGGCCAGCAGTTAGGGCTTCAAAACAAAGTGGCATCCTGGCACTTTTCTACTGCCACTGCCAAGCCAAATAGAGGTGGTTTGCTCTAAAGAAGCAGGTTTCGTGTGGATGTGCTGACAGCAGAGAGTGCAAAAGAGAAAAGGAGAACTTTCTTGATTTTTATCTCTATCATTAGTAAATAATGATTAACTTACATCTTATGTTCCAAACCCTATGCCCCTAATTGTTTTCTTTTGTCTCATCGTATTGGCTCATAATGTCTTCAATGTTCTGTTACACGATAAAGAAGATAGTGGGCAACCTTGTCTTTTCCCTAACTTCAGTGGAAAAGATGATACAGCCTATAGTGTTTCCCATTAAAGAAGATGCCAGTTTGGGGGCAGAGGTGTTTCTTTTTATTATGTTAGAGGTGTATCTACAAATTTATATTTTACTTAATGTTTTAACATAATTGCGTGTTGAATTTTGTCAAATATATTTCTCATCAATGGGGATGTTGTGAAATTTTTCTATGTAGTTCCATTAATATGATAGACTGCACTCATCCATTTCTAATGGAGCTTATGCTTTTAGGAGTGTGCTCGAGGGAAAATGAACATGCAAAATGTATCGTAAGTCACATAATGATTGATTCTGGAAATGGAGGTGGACCATGGCTTGAAGGTGGGGAAAAGTAAGGGTGTAAATACTTTATGTGCTATAAATGCTGAACTCATTTATTCCTTTATTTATTCAATAAATATTTGCCTATCCCCATTTTTGAACATCCACATTCACTAATTCCTATGTTCAACAGTCCTTTTGAATATCCTGGAATACCTGGTTTGTGCCAGGGATGTAGTTTACAAACAAAAATGAGATAAATTGTCTGCCTTCTGGGACTCCCTGGGTTGTGTGGTGGGACTTTTCGAGGAAGAGCAATCTGTGATGGGTTTCAAAGCCAGTAGGAGAGAGTTGTGTACCACCATTCCATGCAGGAATATTCTCTGATCTTGTCACTCTACTTGGAGACATGTTCGGGAAAGCTAGAGGAAAGATAAACTGATCCAGCAAGTCAACACGCCTTTAAAGATGGGCGAAGGCTATGTTTGTTTGTTCACCAAAATATGTTACACATCACTCTTGTTTTCTTCATATTCTCCAGCGTCCGTTCTGGAGTTGTGGTAGACATTTGCTTTGACTGCCTTACTCTTTAGCTTCTTAGGGGAAGATGAAAGAATTGCAATCCATCTTCTGAATCTATGGAGTGTGTTTCCACAAATCCAGTGCCAAGGGAAGATTCATAGGCATCTATCTACCTTTGGTAATTTGTGACCTACTGACACTGGACTGCAGAAACTAGGTATTCTCTATGTTAAAGAACAACGGTACTAATGTTCCTCCTGGTCAGATGACAGTGTTTATTGTTCACCTGTTTCACAAAGGCAATGCAAACCTCTACGCTCATTTGATGCCATCCCCAAAGATGAGTGAGTCATTTCTCTCCCATTTTTTCAGTGTACCACCAAAATCGTCTATTTTCTGTGTTGGATTCAGAGAAGCCTGCCCTTCATGAACAGTGGGACAGTGATGTTCACACATGGAACCTGACATCTGGCCCAGTCACTTTTAGGAATTACCTCGCCTTATCGGCTGCCATTGAGTCTTCAGCAGAAGTGACTCAAGTATGACCTGGACCCCTCCCCAACTTTACTGTCCCTCTCATAGCTTAGACCCAGCATAGAGCAATACACCCTTTCAGTTAAGTGTTTGCTTCTTCAATTTCTATTTTCAAATTGCAAATAGCTAGCAGCCTATCATGAAGCAGGTCCCAGGTTCATAGTAAAAATAATCAAGAAAAGAAAAAGATGAGAAAACCAACATGGGGTGAGTCAAATGGAAGAACATTATCCATCCTAATTCACTGGTTTCTCACAAAGGACAGCCTGCTTAAAAATGTAAGGGATTAACTCATTCAAGGGTATGTGCCAACCAGGATTGTGAACAGCTACTCCTTTAGTACATTTATTAATTCCTCATCATTTATGAAGCATCAGCTGTGTGCCATGTAATCTAGGTGGTCCAGATAAAGTAGGTAATAAGACAAAAAAATCAATCATGCCTTCATGGAGGTTACATTCTACTACAGGATAAGACAACAGATTAAAAAAATGAATAAAAGATGGTAAGGGGAAAAGGAAATGTTGGAACTTAGACTTTTTATTTAAGGCTGTCACGGGATTCTCAAGGGTGTAAAATATGGGGATCTCTAGAAAAAGATGTTTCTGGAAGATGGTGCAGCAAATCATAGATCCTTGAGGTGAGGGCTTGGTTGAAATGTTTGATAAAGAACAATAAAGGAAGACCAAGATTGGTATGATTGAGATCAGAGAGGCACAGATAGCTGGATTGTAGAGAGTAAGAGCTCATTGCAAAGACTTGACTTTTACTTTAAGTGAGATTGGAAGCCACTGGACAATGTTGAGGAGAAGAATGTTATATTTCTGCTTATCTTTTCTAGTGGTGACCCCAGTTGCTGTGTTATGAAGGGACAGCATGGAGATGGTCAAGAACAGAAGTAAAGAGACCAGCCAGGGGGTTATTCCCAGGTGGAGAGTTATGGCTGCTTGGGGAGCAGGCATGACAGTGAGAGTGTTGAAGACATTGGAAACATCTGGAAAGCAGGATTTTATAATAAATTGCATGTACAATGTAAAAGAAACAAAAAGAAGTGAAGGATATTTTAAGGTATTTTGATCAAGCACTTAGAAGAACAAAAATGTCATTGTTATGGACTGAATTGTGTCTTCCCAAAAGTCATGTTGAAGCCCTAAAACCTACTCCCTCCATGGGAGTGTATTGGAGATGGGGCCTTTAAGAAGGTGATTAAGGCAGGGGCACCTGAGTGGTTCAGCAGTTGAGCATCTGCCTTTGGCTCAGGTCATGATACTGGGTCCTGGGATTGAGTTCTGCGTCAGGCTCCCTGGAGGGAGCCTGCTTCTCCCTCTGCCTATGTCTCTGCCTCTCTCTGGGTCTCTCATGAATAAATACATAAAATCTTAAAAAAAGAAAGGTGATTAAGGCTAACTAATAATGTCATGAGAGTTGAGCCCTGATCTCACAGGGCAGATGTCCTTTTAAAAAAAGAAGACTTTGTTTCTGCCGTGTGTGGATGCAGTAAAAATACAGCTGGCTATACGCCAGAAAGCAGGCCCTCACCAGAAATCAAATGAGCTAACAATTTAATCTTGGACTTCCCAGCCTCTAGAACAGTGAGCAATAAATTTCTGTCATTTAAAGTCCCCAGTTTATGATATTTTACTCTGGTAACCTGAACAGACTAATTCAGTCATTAACCAACAAGTAGAAGGGTATTTTTCGGGTCAGATACGAGGGAGAAAATAGTCATTCCTGTTATGGATGCATATAGTGTGATATGCCTATTGATGCTCAACATAAAGATATTGTACAGGCAGTTGGATAAATGAGTCTGCCATTCAGAGGAGTGTGCAGGGTGGATGTAAAAATTTATATGTGTATAAAATGTATTTAAATCCATGAGACAGGCAATACTAGCAAGTGAGTGTATGTGAAGGAGAAAAATTCTATGCACAGAGCACTGGACCATGCCAACACTAAGAAGGCAGTGACATGAGGACAAATGGAAAGGGACAGAGAGGGACGCCAGCCTGAGAAGAGAACCAAGAAGGCAGAGCTTTTTAGAAGGCAATTAAAAAAGTGTTTTGACAGGGAGACTATATTGGCTGTGTCAAATTCTACATATGTAGGGTAAGATGAGGACTAACAATTGATCACTGGATTTGCCCCTGTGGACAAAGTTCATTGGTAAATTGTCATGAATGGTTTTAGTGCAGTGTTGGGATGCTGGTCCCAAGGGAGTGGATAAAGTGCATGGCATAGGAAATTGACGACAGAGAGCACAGACTACTCTGTCGAGATGTGACATATAGGTGTCAAAGTCCATTAGACATGGCGTGTAACTATTCTGAAACTAAAGGTCTAGTGAGACAGGGCATGCTGAGGATGACAGATTTTCATAAATTCCATTAATTTAAAGTACAAAAACCAAAAGAAGAAACAAGTAAGAGAGCTGAGAGGATACTACTATGCCCTCTTTCTGTCTAAATGCAGATGAGTTCCATTAGATGAATATCTGCTCTACCTGGGAGACCCTGGGAACTTAAAATAATAACCTTCCCAGTGGTGTGGACATGAGACAAGTATCTAGCCAGAAACCTGACAAGTCACGTACCCTGTCTGTTGCCAACTGGCAACACCTAATGGCTCTCAAAACCTCATCTCATTTGAGTACAGAGGCCAGCCTATAAACAGAGCTTATGGCAAAATAATAGAGAATAAGAAGAAAATTCTGGAGTCTCAGAGAAAGATATATCTGAGAATTATCTACTGCTGGACTCAGAATGAAATGTTTGGACTCTGTTTGGAATCCTTCTAGAATGCAGAGAGAAAGCTCTATGAGACAGGTGCAGAATGCTATTAGGATGTAATAAGCTGACTGGGAAATCTAGGAAAATAAATTGCAAGAGAAGGTAGAGGTTATAAAGAAGGACCACAGGAAATGCAAATGAAATGAGGTTCAAAGCTATCATGGAGAAAGTGAAAGCCAAATTTAAAGTATAAAATGTTAGATCGGATATGCAGAAGACACAGTTGATAAGCTTTCCAGGAATACTGAAGGAAAAGACAAATGGATGAAAACAAAGAGCTGTGGACATGGAGGAGTAAAGCAGAAATCCAGGGTGGTAAGTGTTCTGAAACATTAATAATAAAAAAAATTAAGAAAATCATCCTGAGCTGAATTTTTCGCCTCGTATTTAGAACGAAAAAGGTCTGATCAAAACTGATGCAAAGGGACACTTTTAAATTTTTGAATTGCAATATTATATAAGCTTCATTGTCAGATGTCAAGATGTATTATGACATATAATATTTAAGCAAGTATAAAACTGTTCCCAAACTCAATTCATAGACCTAGATCATTGGACTAGGTAGGATAAGGAACCCAGGTAAAGACCCACAAATATGCAGAAATATGATATATGACAGAGAGGGCACTAACACCACTGGAGAGAGAGTAGATTAATTCAATAATGTTGTTTTAATAATCTGTTATGAACACATAGAAATGATATAATTCTGCTTCAAATGGTACACAAAAGTACATTCTAAGTGAATTAACGGCTTAATGTGTAAAGTAAATTTAAAAAATGTTTAAGGAGGAAAGATTCCCAAAACCCCAAGTCACTAAATAAAAAAGAATACATTGGCTATTTTCAAATTTTATATTTTTTGCGGAAAAATACAGTGAGAAGCAGTAGACTCGGAGAATATTTGAGTAACACGCAACTGATAAAGATTTTGTATCCAGAATAAAGAGTAGAAGAACTCCTATCAATTCATAAGAAAAAAGCAACCAAAAAAAATGAATGGGTAATGTACAGGAAAAAGAAACCTTAATGGACAATATACAAATTTGAAAAGATGTCCAGGCTTGCTAGTTACCAGAGAAGTAAAAATAAAACCCATAATGAGATACATTTTACGTGTCACAGCCAAGTAAAAAAGAAACATTCAGACAAAGCCAAGTGTTTGCAGGGACAAAAATGAAGTTGGAAACTCCAGCTGCCCTGGAGGGGGTAAATTACTGCTGTTTTCTGAGTTTCAGACTCTAGATATTTGTTCACGAGTAAATATGCATGAGAATCTTTACAGCCACATTGTCTGTAATAATAAGAAAGAACCTAATGACCATTTACAGGACAACGATCACATTAATTGTACTCTATTCAATATTACTTTGAGGTTATTCAAGTGAAAGTACATATATCAATATAAATAATCTTAAAAAATAATGCTGAGTGAAACAAGCAAGTTGTAGGATAGTTTGTGGAATACATCATTTTCATAAAGCTTAAAAGCATGTAAAACACTTATATATGGTTTATGGATATATATTATGTCTATGTACACACACACACACATATATATATATATACACATATTTATAGTAAAGTGCAGATGTAGTAATTTTTAAATGTAGTGAAAGAAAAATACTCAATTTAGGATAGCAGTTAACTCTGTGGTTCGAGAAAAATCTTCATTTATCTTCATGAAGCTTTATTTCATAAGTGAGGGAAGGTCCATTGGTGTTTTCATGTTTGCTTATACCACTTGCAAGCACAAGATATTTAATATAATAATAAATGACTCTAACAATAATACCAATTTACAATTCCAGATTACTTCTGTGAACATTGTGAAGTATGTATTGTAGTGGTGTGATAAAGGTGAAAGTGAATAAAATGTGCTGACTTTCTGTATCTTATTTTAGAAGTATAGCATTATATTTTAGAAGTATAGCATTTCATTTGCCACTGATAATTAGAGAACTAGAGATTAAGAAGTATTTTTTTTAAACTTAGTAATTTTTATTTGTAGAATTACAAAAACAAGATATATGAATTATCTAAAACACCGGGAAAATAAAAGCAAATGGAACTTCGTTCTTATACAAAATAACATAAAAGAGCAAGGAAGCACAAAAGCAAACAGCACAAAAGAGAGTAATAGAAGAAATGTCAACCCCAGCAGCTGGAAGGAAAATCACTTAACTGGAACACCCAATACTTCACCTGGTTGGCTTATGAATGTCTTTTGGGGTTTAGAAATCGTAGCTTCAATCTATGTTTCATGTGTTTTGGTGAATCTGGTATAGGACAAATTTAGGAATTAAAAATGAAAATAAGTTTAAGCAGGATATTTGGCTCGGAAAAACTTGTGTTTTACTTAAATAGGCCTTGCCAATCAGTTGAAGAATGAAAATATCTGTTATAGCTTTGCTTCTGGGTTGATTTGTATATATGTGAAAAGAAAAAAAAAACAGTTTTAGTAATGAAAGAACATAAATGCAGTTTTTTATCGATATTTATGACAAAAGAATAGAATTTCAAATGTGCAGTAATTCTCTTAAAAAGATAATTTAGCATCATGCAATAACATTAAAATGACATGTTAAAAAGCAGTGGAAAAATAACTTAGAAAGATAGCTTGACAGGCAGTAAAACATAGTGGTTAGGATCCTAAGCATCAGAGCCAGTCGGCCTGTGTTTGAACCTCAGCTTTGACACTGACTAGTCTATAACCTTGGGAAGCTACTCGACTATTCTGTACCTAGTTTGCTCATCTGTAAAATAAGAGCCCAGATGTGGTATTCAAAATACCACCTAGTAAAATAAATTACTATTAAATAAATAAATAGATTGAAACATATTCCCTTTTATTTTCTAAGTATGCACACAGTATGTAGTAATGTGTTAGTAAAATGTTACAGGGTAGATTCCTTATCAAATCATTTTTATTAATTCACAAACCATTTAATTTTTAGAAGTTCTTATTGTGAACTTCTGTTTAACTGGTTAAATGAGACTCTTGTTAGGCCATGATTTGACACAAGAACTGCATCAAAATTTCCCGACAGCCCTATTACATTGATTGTCATTAAGTCCTTGGTATCTAATGCTTTGTTGCAGCCAGGAGGTGGCTGGATGCTTGCTTGTAAAATAGCTGGGCATTCACTTCGATGCTAAAGTATCCTATGTTGCCTGAACCTTGGTCCATGCTGACAATACTGCTATTAATGACACATATTTTGTCACCTGATCAGAAGATGTCCCTGCCAGTGGTGTGCTTCCCAGGAGCAGCCAGCAGTTCCTGCAGATACCTATGCCATCAAACCCAACCCTGTAGCCTTAGTTGGGCTCAACTGCCATCTTTTCTCCTGCCTCCCAGCATCACTTCCAGACCCTATTACTTGACTCTCAGTCTACTGCTGAATGAGATCATTTGGTGATCTGTAGTCTCAATAATTAGAGTTGCTCTTTACCAGTCAATATGAATGGGTTGCAGTGTTTCTCTGACTCCTATGGCAGTGTTATGCATACCACCTGAAGTAAAGAATCTTTAGGACCTTATGGGATCTTTCTGAGGATTGCACAAGGTAGTTCAGGTAAAGTTCTAAGAATAGTACCTCCCATATAGCAACCACTCAATTAATACTGTGATCAGCTAATTTTATTTGAACATTCTAAAAGCTGAAGGAGCATGCAACAAATTCTTAATAGAAAAAAATCCCACTAGTGTTAAATCTTTACTGTTGCTGCAAATTTTTTCTTCCAATGTGTATCTCTAGTGCACTGATACATGATATTTATTTTGCGAAATTTATGCTATTTTCAATATTGGATGACAAACAGGATGGTTGTATGGGTACAGGATGGGTTGTCGCTGTATCAGTTGTTTATCCTTGTAGTAGCTAGCTGACTGGGAGCTGTGGCTTGCTCTCCATGCCCAGCATCATGAAGGAGGATCAGAGGGTTGAACTGCTCATCGCTAGGTAGAGATCCATATTGAAAATTCCAAGTGTGGTTTCTACTGAGCGTGTGTCACTTTCACACCACTCTAAAGTCAAAAAATCCTAAGTCAAACTGTCATCAAGTTGGGGATCATCTATAACTCAGATTGTATTCTGTAACAACAACAAAAACAAGAAGCATGTGATAAACTCCTGTTTCATCACTGATTTCTGTAGGAGACCTTCTTAATGGACATACAAGAGTGAAAAACACAGTTAATTTTAACAAAGTTAAAAATATGAAGCAAATGTAAATCAGAAGAAATATGGAGTAGCAATTTTAGTAGAGCACAGGATAGATTTGAACAGCAGAGCATAATCAGTGACAAAGAGCAACACTGCTTACTTTGAAAAACAGTAAGATATCCAGAGGATAGATCAGTAAATATATGCATGCAATTATATATAAATCCAAAATATATTAAAGTGACGAGTGACAGATTAATGTAGTGATTAATCTTGTATTAGAGATTTTAACAGATCACTCTCAGAAAGTGATGGAACAGAGAAAAATAAACAGGATCATAGATATGTACGAGTAGATTAATGAGAATAATCCAGAGATACTCAGAGAACTTTCCGTAACAATTGGAACAGTCACAAAAATCTATCATGTACCAGACTACCAATGTATCTAATTGTTTTTATGCAGTGTATTTTCTTTTCTTTAACTGTTTATTTAAATTCCAATTAGTTAACATGCAATGTAATGTTAGTTTCAGGTTTACAGTATAGTGATTCCCACTTCCATGCATGACCCAGTGCTCATCACAATAGGTGCATCTTTAATCCCCATGACCTACGTCGCCCAGCCCCCCACCCACCACCCTTCTGGTGACTATCCATTTGTTCTCTATAGTTAAGAAATTTAGTTTGCCTCTCTCTCTTTTATGTCTTTGCTCATTTGTTTTGTTTCTTAAATTCCACATATGAGTGAAATCATGTAGTATTTGTATTTCTCTGACTGACTTATTTTGCTTAGCATAAGAGTCTCTAGCTCCATCCATGTCATTGCAAATGGCAAGATTTCATTTTTTATGGCTGAGTAATATTCCATTGTGTATATATACCACGTCTTCTTTATCCATTCATCAGACAATAGACACGTGGGCTATTTCCACAATTTGCATACTGTAAATAATGCTGCTATAAACATTGGGGTGTGGTGCATGTATCCTTTGAATTTGTACTTTTTTGTATTTGTATTTGTATTTGTATTTTTAGGTAAATTTGTATTCTTTGGGTAAAAACCTGGTAGTGCAATTGCTGGATTGTAAGGTAGTTCTATTTTTTACTCTTTGAGGAAACTTCATACTGTTTTCCAGAGTGGCTGCACCAGTTTGCATTCTCATCAATGGTGCAAGAGGATTTCCCTTTCTATATCTCTAAAGAATTAATATTGTACCATACAATTTCTCTTACCACATAAGATATACATAGCTAGACATTAATGTCCAAAAAGATAAAAATTTAAATTACTTCTGTCTTTAAACCAGCAAAGTACTTATAGAAAACCTCCATGTTGGGGGTGCCTGGGTGGCTGAGTTGCTTAAACATCTGCCTTCAGCTCAGGTCATGATCTCAGGGTCCTGGGATTGATCCCCACATTGAGCTCTCTACTCAGTAGGGAGTCTGCTTCTGTCTCTCCCTCTCCCTCTGTGTGCTCTCTCTCTCTTGTTCTCTCTCTCAAATAAATAAAATCTTTAAAAAAATGAAAAAAATCCCTGTGTTAAAGAAAATATACAGTAAATGATGAAATACTCAGAGCTAAATTACAATGAAACAATGCAGAACAAAATGTGTGGGATGCTAAATATACATATATATACATATGCATATGTACACATGTATATTTTTAATCCATTGATAAGAAAACCAAAAAGACTGAAAATACAGTCTGAGCTAAGCATTCAGCATAAAATCTAGAGCTGAGCTAAGCATTCAGCATAAAATCTAGAAATACAAGCAGAAAGTCTTATACTTCCAGCAGGATGGCAGTCCAGGTGTTCTAAAAGTAGCCCAGCTGCCTTAAAATATGTGCATTCTGGGTAATTTAACTTATTTAATAAACTTATTTTAAAATATAACTTATTTTAAATAAAATAAATATAATTATTTTAAAATAAACTTATTTTAAATATATTTCTGAATGCACAAGAAAATATGGGAAATCCTCAGGGTCAAAGGTAACAAAGGGAAAGCGTCTGAAACCACAGAGATAACTGAATGAGAACCTGCAAACACATGTTTCTCTGGGATCTAAGCCCCTAGTGGGAGCTCAGAATTCTTCCAGCCTGAGAAGGCAGGGGGCCAGTCTCCAGGGCCAGACGGGATCATCAAATTCCTTAGAAGTTGACCCCCAAATAAGGATTGTTGTGCAGGAAGATAAGGAAGTAGTGCCGGAGGAAACCAGTTAACGAGTGGAAGAAACGAGAGAAAGGACAAAAGAAAAGGTGTATATCTCAAAGTCCTCTGACTGTACTTATTCTGATCTCACAGAGGGCTTCTAATGTTATTATTCAGTGATTACAGATGATTATCTTTAAATTTAATATAATATTATAATAAATTACCATAACATATTGCTATATTATTATGTTAATATATTGAGATTAGTTATTACTATAATAAATTAATATAATATTATAATAATTAATCATGACCCAAGGAAAATAAATGGGGTTTTCAAAGCCCTGTCCCTAACAGTGATTATCAGTGGGTACGTGGTGGGAGGTTGTGGGGATAAACTCCTAGGAACTTCTAGCTTTCTGTGCAGACCCAGTACAATGGCTCTAGCAGTTCAATGAAAGTCTTCTGAAGAAGATCTTAGGTTAGACTGGATCAGAGGGGATCTGAGCGCATCGCTAGTGTCTGGTGAAGTCAGAGAACCAAAGTGGAGAGACCTGACCAACCTAGACATGCAAAAAAGTGCAACTTCTGTTTACATTTTATTGGGGGGGACACCTCTCTACTTATAAATACAAGCAATGAGAGAGCCTATTTATGGCCTATTTATTTCTGCCCCTGCACTGTGTAAATAGTGGTTTTAACAAAAATCAATAATATGTCTTTACAACTTGTGGCTATAGGCGTGTTCTCATGTGCAACTCATGTATACTCTCCTCAGAAGCAGTGACAGTGGGCCCAGTGCAAAACAGAAATGTGAGATTCTTTGCTTAAAAATTAAGAATTGTACTGATACGACATTTGCAAATATCTTCTCCCATTCTGTAGGTTGTCTTTTAGTTTTGTTGACTGCATCCTTTGCTGTGCAGAAGCTTCTTATCTTGATGAAGTCCCAATAGTTCATTTTTGCTTTTGTTTCTTTTGCCTTCGTGGATGTATCTTGCAAGAAGTTACTGTGGCCGAGTTCAAAAAGGGTGTTGCCTGTGTTCTCCTCTAGGATTTTGATGGAATCTTGTCTCACATTTAGAACTTTCATCCATTTTGAGTTTATCTTTGTGTGTGGTGAAAGAGAGTGGTCTAGTTTCATTCTTCTGCATGTGGATGTCCAATTTTCCCAGCACCATTTATTGAAGAGACTGTCTTTCTTCCAATGGATAGTCTTTCCTCCTTTATCGAATATTAGTTGACCATAAAGTTCAGGGTCCACTTCTGGGTTCTCCATTCTGTTCCGTTGATCTATGTGTCTGTTTTTGTGCCAGTACCACACTGTCTTGATGACCACAGCTTTGTAGTACAACCTGAAATCTGGCATTGTGAGGCCCCCAGCTATGGTTTTCTTTTTTAAAATTCCCCTGGCTATTCGGGGTCTTTTCTGATTCCACACAAATCTGAAAATAATTTGTTCCAACTCTCTGAAGAAAGTCCATGGTCTTTTGATAGGGATTTCATTAAACGTGTAAATTGCCCTGGGTAACATTGACATTTTCACAATATTAATTCTTCTAATCCAGGAGCATGGAATATTTTTCTATCTCTTTGTGTCTTCCTCAATTTCTTTCATAAGTGTTCTATAGTTTTTAGGGTATAAATCCTTTACCTCTTTGGTTAGGTTTATTCCTAGGTATCTTATCGTATCAGATAAAGGGCTAGTTTCCAAGATCTATAAAGAACTTATTAAACTCGACAGCAAAGAAACAAACAATCCAATCATGAAATGGGCAAAAGACATGAACAGAAATCTCACAGAGGAAGACATAGACATGGCCAACAAGCGCATGAGAAAATGCTCTGCATCACTGGCCATCAGGGAAATACAAATCAAAACCACAATGAGATACCACCTCACACCAGTGAGAATGGGGAAAATTAACAAGGCAGGAAACCACAAATGTTGGAGAAGATGTGGAGAAAAGGAAACCCTCTTGCACTGTTGGTGGGAATGTGAACTGGTGCAGCCACTCTGGAAAACTGTGTGGAGGTTCCTCAAAGAGTTAAAAATAGACCTGCCTTACGACCCAGCAATTGCACTGCTGGGGATTTACCCCAAAGATACAGATGCAATGAAACGCTGGGACACCTGCACCCCGATGTTTCTAGCAGCAATGTCCACAATAGCCAAACTGTGGAAGGAGCCTCGGTGTCCATCGAAAGATGAATGTATAAAGAAGCTGTGGTCTATGTATACGATGGAATATTTCTCAGCCATTAGAAACGACAAATACCCACCATTTGCTTCGACGTGGATGGAACTGGAGGGTATTATGCTGAGTGAAACAAGTCAATCAGAGAAGGACAAACATTATATGGTCTCATTCATTTGGGGAATATAAAAAATAGTGAAAGAGAATAAAGGGGAAAGGAGAAAAAATAAGTGAGAAATATCAGAAAGGGAGACAGAACATGAAAGACTCTTAACTCTGGGAAACAAACTAGGGGTGGTAGAAGGGGAGGTGAGTGGGGGGTCGGGGTGACTGATGGGCACTGAGGTGGGCACTTGACAGGATCAGCACTGGGTGTTATTCTATATATTGACAAATTGAACACCAATAAAAAATAAATTTATAAAAAGGAAAAAGGATTGTGCTGATAGTTGCGGGGGTGGGGTGGGGTGGGGAGGTGGGCAAATCGAGTTAAGGAGAGTGGGAGACACAGGCTTCGTGTTATGGGATGAATGAATCATGGGGATGAAATATATGGCATAGGGAATATAGAAATGGTAGTGTGATATTGTTGTATGGTAACAGATGATAACTACACTTGTAGTGAGTAAAGCACAACATACAGAGTTGTCTACCCAAGAAACAGACTCTTAAATACAGAGAACAAATTAATAGATACCAGAGGGCACGTGGGTGGGGGGATGGGTAAATAGGTGAAGGGGATTAAGGATGCACTTGTCTTGATGAGTCCGGGGTGATGTATGAAGTGTTGAATTACTATATTGTACACCTGAAACTAATATAACACTGTCTGCTAACTCTACTGGAATTAAAATAAAATAATAGTAAAATACCAAACAAAGTTGTCAAATCATTATGTTGTATACCTGAAACTGATGTAACATTGTGTGTCAGCTTTGCTCAAATAAAAATAAAATGAAATAAGATGGCTTTATGTTTGTCAATATAGTGAATTAAAGTATTTTACTCTTTTGACTTTCACTTCTACGATTGCTAAGGAGATTGTCTCTTCATTGTCAGTTTCTAATAGGTTCTCCATTTTGCCTATTCTTGAATCCTTTCCCCTCGGCAACCATCAGTTTGTGCTCTGTATCTATAGCTATAATTCTGCTTTTTCTTGAATGGCTAGAATTAAAAAGACAAGAAATAGCAATTGTCAGTGAGGGCTTGGATAAAGAGAGCCCTCTTGCACTGTTGGGAATGGTGCAGCCAAAGGGGAAAGTAGTGTGGATGTTCCTCAAAAAATTAAAAATAGAATATCATATGATCCAGTAATTCCACTACTGAGTATTTACACAGAGACAATGAAAACATTTGAAAAGATACATGTCTCTGTTTTTGTTGCAGCATTAATTGCATTGTTTGTGTTAGCTAAGATGAGAAAACCTAAAGGTCCATCCAAAATGAATGGATTAAGGAGATGTGATATACATATACAATGGACTATTATTCAGCCATAACAAGGATGACATGTTGCCATTTTTGACAACATGGATGGATCTAGAAGGTATTATGTTAAGTGAAGTAAGTCAGACAGAGGAAGACAAATACTGTATGATTTCACTTATGTGTGGAATCTAAAAAATAAAAAATGAATATACTTACGGTCTCAAGAGTATAAACTAAAATAGTGGTTAGGAGAATCATCTGACATTAAAAGTGCATATTAGAATAAGAACAACTACGTGCCCCATACAGGACTTCACTCCTAAGTATATATACCTTGCAGAAATTTTACACAGAAAAAGAAGAGCACATGCACAAGAATATACTTTGAGCATTGTGGTTTGCAAAAAACTGAGATGATCTAGGTTTTCTTAGGGGGAAAAAGTGTGTCAATTGTAACCTATGGCTAGATAAGTTACTGTGTATTGGCCAGATGAAATGAGTTTTATCCATATGGATGAAGTAATAAAGTAATGATACTTAAAGAGAAAACAAAATGCAATTTAAAGAGCCCAATAATATTTACTTAAAGTTTAAACAAGAACTTGCATACATAGTACCTTATGGATACTCATTAAATTGTACACCCAAAACTAGTATTACATTTTACGGTAACTAACTAGAATGTATTTATTTATTTTTTAAAAGATCCTATTTATTTATTCATGAGAGACACAGAGAGAGAAGCAGAGACATAGGCAGAGGGAGAAGTAGGCTCCCCGTGAGATCCCCATTTGGAACTCAATCCCAGGACCTGGGGATCACGACCTGAGCCAAAGGCAGATGCTGAACCGTTGACCCATCCAGATGCCCCAACTAACTAGAATTTAAATAAAAACTTAAATATAAATACACGTATATATATATTACTTAAAGTATATATATACTTAAATAAAATAAATATATATAAAGTAAATATATATTTAAATAAAACCTTAAATATATATACTTATATTAATATATATATTTAGGATACATATTAGATACACAAGACTATGTATTTATAACAATGTGAACTGAATTTGGGGGATAGGCAGTAGGGTTGCCAGATTTAACAAATCAAAGATTAGGGCATCCAGTTACATTTGAATTTCAGATAAAAAAGACAAATAATAGTTAATTACTATATTCAATGAATATAGAATTAAAAAGACCTTTGGGAGGGTCACTCTTCCGTCTCTGGACAGCCTGAAGGAACCTATGTAGAAAAGCAGCAGTAATGGTTTGTTTTGAGACCCAAATATGGCCTGGGGCATACCTATACTAAATATGTATCCTGAAAAAAAAATGTGTTATTTATCTGAAATTTGGGTTTTTTTTGAATATGTAGGCTCTTTTTTTTTTTTTTGGTATATTTTTTATTGGAGTTCAATTTGCCAACACCCAGTTTGAATGTAAGTAGCATCCTGTATTTTATCTGGCAACCTTAACATGGAGAGAAACAGTAACATAAGAAAAAGAAAGATCTTACAGCAACAAACAAGTATATGCTTCGTCTGAGAACTACTGTCAACTCAGTTATAACATGAGAATTAAAAAAATAAATCAGTAAATAAATAATCAAATTATATAATTTTAGATAAGTTATTTTACTGTACAAATTATAGGTTGAAAGTAGCATAAAATCTTGGCAGAAAATGATTCTATTATGTCAAGTACTTTAACATGTGGAGAAAATTTATTTATCCTTGGTTTCATCTGCCAGGAAGAAACAAACTGCCTATGGAGAAAGTCCTATTTCACCTTAAACTACTCACCACTAGTCCTATTCCACCTTAAACTATTCACACCACTAAGTTCTCCTTGAGCATCTTTGTTAAATATTAAACACAAAGGTTATTTTAGGCTACCAAAGTATAACCTTATTAAATAAGTACCATTTCTTATTCTATAGATGTGTTCATTAGAATTTGATTATCTAAGCTTTAAACAACTGTCGTAACAAAATTTATTATTGTCAATTACTTAAGCCTTCCTTATATTCAGGAAAAAGGAAATCTAGATCACCTGATCTACTTTACTTCTTTGCAAATAATTGCCAATAAAATTGAAAGGTTGCTGTGGCAAATTTCAATCTAACATGATAAACAGTTTTATTTCTTTAGTAAAATGATATAGACCAATGGATATCTTTTCCTCTTCACTTTAGGTAATTTCTCTACATAATTTTTTTTTAATTTTTATTTACTTATGATAGTTACACACACACAAAGAGAGAGAGAGAGAGAGGCAGAGGGAGAAGCAGGCTCCATGCACCAGGAGCCCGACGTGGGATTCGATCCCAAATCTCCAGGATCGCGCCCTGGGCCAAAGGCAGGCGCCAAATCCCTGCACCACCCAGGGATCCCTCTACATAGTTGTTAAGCAACCTCTAGAATGTCACATGAAGTATTGTTGTAGTCACTCTACATAATAAAGGACCTCTACCTAAAATTGGATCAGAAGTTGAGAATGATCATATTGCATATGACCCTAGTGGGTAGACAATTGTTTATTACTCATGTAATGAGATTTTCTGGGGAGAGCAGACCAAGCTGCCCAAGCTGGTTCAAAGCTGGCTTGCAATAAAATGGAACAAAGGCTGGCTTGGGGTTTTTATGATATTGGTGGTGGGGAGGGCAGTGGTGGTGGAGAGGGTAGAAGTAAAGGCCCCCATACACAGGCCTGAACTGCTTGAATCTTCCACCCATGCCAAAGGAAGGAGAATGGGGCTTGAATTTTCCACTCAGGCCAAAGGAAGGAGAATGAGGCTTTCTTATCAGTTTGACCAGATGTGGGGCAGAAAGAAAAAAGAAGTGGGGCTTATAAGCTATCAGTGATTGAGCATCAAAATGGAGTCAGAATCTTTCTACAAGTGCTAATAAAAGGAACAAATCCTACTGACTATCATTGACTGGAATTTTATGTTATCACATTGCATTCTCTCCAGTTGAAATATATGATGTAACTCACAAATTAAAAATATAAATGACAGAAGAGTAGGCTAAACATGGCTATGCAAAAAAGGTCTAATGGAGTTAAAAGAATGATATGAACATAAGAAATATGAGTATTAATGGCAATACCAGCTAAATTACAAACCTTATTAATTTTTAATAACATTGCTTTATATAGCATTTAGCAGATGCAATGGCCATTTTGCAGAAGATTAAAGACCCATTGTGTTATAATTCAGACTCAAAAAGTTGCTTAAAAAAATCTGACGTGATCAATGACTTTTTTTGTGTGGTTGCCATTTCTGATTAAACTAGGCAAGGATTTCAGACTGAAAGGAAATGGAATAAAATCAAATCCAGATTTGTTTTAACTTTCTGACATTTCTAGAATGATGTCATTCACTCTAGAATTCAGTCTAACCATGAAATAGTAATACCAGAATCTGGGTGGTATTTTGAGATATGATAAACATTGTTTCTTAGAATTAACCATATAGCATAGCTCAATTCTAGCTGAAAAGTATTCTTATATTGACATCTTTCTTTTCCCTTCCTTCCAGAACTGTGGTGACCTTCCATTGTTGCTTGAAACTTTAGTTATAATGATATTCAACTGTGTAGCACCCTTCCCCAATATGATAGAACATCAAGAGACCCCTCCCCCAACACCATACTGTTTCTGGCTTACTGAATGACACGGAATAAGACTCCTTTTCCTCTCCTCCACCTCTAAGACTTTTTCTCTGTAAAATGTTAGAATTGGGCTCCTCTCTTTCTCCACATACATACATATTAACTAGGGCTCCTTCCAGTTCTGAAATTCTAAGCTCCTTTATGCGATGTCTCAGGTTTTCTAATTCAAGAAGAGGTAATTATGAGCCTGCAGGTCTTATTCTTCTTGCTCATTTTCTAAACTTCATCTCTTTGCAAATACGCCTCAGAGAAGGTAGACCAGATCTCAATTATTTTGACTTCTTAAAGCTTATCTTTATTTCTTTATACAAAAGCAAATCTGCATGGTATACATACTTGAAGAAAAAAGCAAACCATCTGAAAAAAGAAGCAAAAAGGAAAATCAGCAGTGATAGTACAGTGAAGAAAAATAAAGCAGGGTAAAGAGATAAAGATAGCCAGGAAAGGGAAGCTCAAAGATGATAGTCAGAAAAGGATTCTCCAAAGTTTTGACTTCTGAGAAACTCCTAACGGAGTAAGAGAGTGAACTATAATGTTGGAGAAAAAGCACCACAGACAGAGGGATAGAGTGTGCAAAATCCCCAAGTGAGAGGAGACTTGGCATGTTAAAATATTGACCAGGAGGATATTGAGGCTTCAGGGCATTGGCCACCTGGCAATGATGAAGGATCTTTAGTTTATCTTGAGTACTTTAGGTTTTAGTCCGAAGTCTGATGGGAAGTTTTTTGGAGGATGCTGAGCTGGGTCAGATGCCTTGATCTGGCTTACGTCATTAAAATATTCATCTGTTCATTGTGTGAAAAATATTCTAGCAGTGAGGTATAAGTGTAAGCAGAGAGACCTGTTAGGTTAAAAAGAGGTGATAGAGAGGGTGAGCAAGGAGATAACATTTCATGGCTAGATTAGAGGTGGAATGGGAGAGAAAAATAAACATTGAAGATGACTTCAAAGTTTCGGGCCTTAGATATTGGGAGTTTGGCACCTTTTGCAGAGATGAGAAAAGATATGGGGGCTGCAGATGGGGTTGAAAGTTGGTTCAGTTTGAGATGCCTATTAGAGATACACCTGGAAATGTTGAGCAAGCAGGTGGAAATGAGAGTCTAGATTTCAGGGCCAGGTAAAGATGGACCTTTAGGGGTGATGGGCTGACTGAAGTCACAGTTCTGGACTGAACATACTCAAGAAAAAGTCCAAAGAGTGGGCCTGGGGACACACTGACATCTAGAGTTTGGGAAAGGAAAGCAATCTGACCAAAGAATTTCAAGATAGAAAAAAATGTTGTTAGTAGAAGTAGCATCTGATGTCTATGTTAAGGCCAGGGATATTCTGAAAGGCAGTTTTGCTAAAGGAAGAACAGAAAGCCTAGGAGTCTCAACAAAAAGCAAATTCCAAGGAACCAAAAGAACCAAATGAAGATTTCCAGCCCCCACGGAAAGCACTTGGGGTCATTGCCTCTGAGAATGACCTCCTACTCCCACAAATATGAGCTGTTTTTCATTGCCTGGTTACCAATTTTAATGACACCTACTTTCATTTTTCAAGGTCTTTTCATATCTCATCCCACTCTATTTTCACATCAACTTTTACTGAGAAGACATGATAAATTTTTACTAGCCATTTTATAGATGAGAACATTGAGGTTCAGTGGTGAAGCGGTTACATCACTAATGATGATGCCAGCTCTGCAAGTGAGGTCTCTTGACTATTCTATTTTGCAAACCACTTGTTCAAGCATTTTACGGTTTAGACCCACAACATCTTTCCTCACAAATAGCATTTTATACAGTAAATTATACATACACAGGACCAAAAATGCAGAGGAACTTTCTTCGTCACTGACCCATCCCATTTAAGCATCCACAGATTTATCAACCCATCCATCAATTCAGTAAATAATTTTTGAGCACCTACTGTGTATGCTGGACACCATTTTCCATGGATATACAATGAAGAAGATGGTCTGATCTAAGGGATATTTTCATATTTTTACTTGATATGCTATAATGGAAATCCATACTACTTCTTTGTGATTGGTTAGGAATAGTTTCAGATTTCATCACATGATTTAGCTTCTCCAGAGTAATAAGTTCTAACTTATGGGGGTAGAGGTTTATATTTTATTCTCTCTTTTTAAACTACAAGTTATAGATTAATAAGATGTTAGGCGAGAACTTGAGTATTATTAATCCAACAGTTCCATCTTGTGACTGGGAAACCAAAAACCCAGTGAGGAGTGGTTTGACCAAGTGAGGAGTAATTTGACCAAACCACAAAGCTAGTCCATAGCATTGACTTTGAAAGTTACGCTGTTTGAGATTAGTTTCTCAGATCTTTGAGTTCTGGCCAAGGATACTTCCTGGTTGCCAAAAGTTTCCAAGAAGTTTATCTTGGAAATTCCATGAGTTTCTCACCCGAGAATTAATTTTACCAAGCCAGATGGCATTGTTGGCAAGAATGGGGTGTCGCAAGCCAATTTTTTTTCTTTAGGCTTCATATCTACACAATGAGCAAAATCCAAATTCTGAAATCAGAACAGGAGCTTGCATTTCATTATAGAATTCAAATGATTGATGTTCACTATTTGAGGTTTTAGTCAGATATTTTCATGATTGGGAAAGTAATGTATTTCTCCAGATAGCACCCAGATATTTTCCCTTTATTTAGCTTGAGCATGAAGTCCCTTATTAAAAACATTATATTAATCTTATTCATCTTGTCTGAAAATTGATTACAAATGTGAAGCTACCAGCAATATTTTTTTTGAGGTTTATTATGATAATCTCAGTGTCTTAATTAAAACAACAAAGGTTTATTTCTTACTTGTACAAAGTGTGTTATAGGTTTGAGCCTCTCTCTATGGTAGCTGCTATTCATGTTAGGGCTCAGCACTGAATCTCCACATCAAGCCACACTTCTACAAGCACTTCAGCTGAGAGGCATAGGCCGAAGGTTCAAGTTCAAGTATCAACCACTGAATGTTTGCATATAGAAATGTTACATACCTCTTTTGCTTATACTGCCATACCCCAAAGTTGAATAGAATAATAGTAACAACTCTTACAGTTACCTTTGTTGAGCTGAATGGAAAAATTTTTAAAGGGAACAATTAATTAAAATTGTTTACATTTTTTACCCTCTTAATAAAAACTTAGTGATTAAGACCACAAATGCAAATATCAAGGCCCTACAGTCAGCCTTGATGCAACTGAGTCCTTGCTCTGTGCTTATCACTGTGCAAAGAGCTTTTCAGGTGTTATTTTATTGAAAATAGTCTCTCAGTAATCCTAAAAAGTTGGATTGTTGCCACTTTATAAATGAAAAAAACTGAGGTTCCGTGATTTGTCCAGGGTTATACAACTAGCTTGACAATGGGGTGAGATTTTTTCGAAACATAGAAAAAAAACAAACAATAACAATAATTTGTGTAATAGGATTCTTATAAATCTAAACCTAGTAAATAAAAACCATAATAGTTAAGTAGAGTCTTGCCTGTCTCTCTCTCTCTCTCTCTCTCTCTCTCTCTCTCTCTCTCTCTCGGTCTCCCTTCCTTTCTTCCTAGTAGACTCCACACCCAGCATGGAGCTCACTGTGGGGCTCAAACTCACAGCCCTCAGATCAAGACAGGAACTGAGATCAAGAGTCAGATGCTTAACCAACCGAGGAAACAAGCACCCCTTGCCTTTTGCTTTCCTTTTTTTATATAGGGGAGACAGAGAGAGAGATAGAGAGAGAGACAGGCAGAGGGAGAAGCAGGCTCCATGCAGGGAGCCCGACGTGGGACTCAATCCCAGGTCTCCAGGATCACATCCCCGGCCGAAGACAGCGCTAAACCATTGAGCCACCCGGGCTGCCTGAAAAAGTTCTTTTCAAATAACTCTGAATAACCAGGAATGGTAGAGCCACTCAATTTTTGGATTTTTTTTTAACTCCTAAATTGCCCGGACACGTCTTCCATTGTTATCTTAAACTGTTTTTTTACAATATTTTGAAGGTAATAATCAAATTTGCTTTTATCTTGTGTCCCATCAACACTGAACTAAGTAACTGGTACACAGAAGGTAGTTCATGAATTTGTTTTTTAAGGGATTGTTGCTGCAACTTTGGAGGGAACAACAGTATAAAAAGAGCATTTTAAGAATATTAAAATGACTGATATGACACATTTGATGATTCTTCCTTTGTTTTTGCATTATGTACACCATTACCTAGAATTTTAAATGTTTTCTCTCAGCAGAATGCTTATTACTAAATCATGAAAAACACAGGAAAGGAGAACAGGAGTTGAGGAAGGCTTTGCCTTGGAAATACTCATTTTGAGCCCATGTAGTACTTAATTTTCATCTTGGTGGATGTGAGAGCATCCAGGTTGGAATAATATTTGAATTACTTGTCAGGCCTGTTAGACAAGCTGGCATAAATCTCATTTCACATTGACATTTTCCAACTAAGATTTAACAGTCTAAAAATTTAGGTAGATGCTGCCAAAAACACCACAAACCCGAAGGCTTGGAATATCTTCAAGGAAGGACGAGCAGGAGTGACAATTAATTTCCTTGAAGGTCACAGTCTAAGAATGATGCAGTGTCTTTAGAATTTTGACAACTTGGCTGCCCTGTAGAGGCCTCCAAAGTATTCCTAGCAAATACTTAATCATGCTTCTCAGAATAGGCCTTGCTTTAGAAAATTTAGTACAATAGAGTTTTGGCTTAAAATAGCTTGCTTTCCATCCCCCACCCCCCTTTGTGGTTGATCTAGAGAAAAGAGAGTCAGAGAATACATGCTAGGGAAAGCAAATCCTAGAGTAAGAGATTATGAATAGAAGTCATTATGTATGAGAGGAATCTACCCTAATTTTCCTCATCTCTATTTTCATTCTTTTACTTGGTTCTTAGGCATACCTCAGTTTTTTCACATTTTATTCTCTTCAGCCCCAAGTGTCCACCTCTTCCACTATATAAAGTAGGTTATCCTTCCCTCTTTTGCCTTCCATTCATCAGTGAGATTTCAACCAACTCTATAGTGCAAGATTTCTCTTCATCCTTTTTTTAAGATTTTATTTATTTATTTATTTATTTATTTATTTATTTATTTATTTATGACAGACACAGAGAGAGAGGCAGAGACATAGGCAGAGGGAGAAGCAGGCTCCCTGTGGGGAGCCCAATATGGGACTCGATCTCAGACCCCAGGATCATGACCCGAGCCAAAGGCAGACGGTCAACCACTGAGCTACTCAGGTGCCCCTTTCTTCATCCTTGATCCTAATAGTACCCTTGACACTGAAGGAAGCACTTATTGACATGAGGGTTGTGTTTATTTATTCTGAGGCATGAATGACTGGCAAGGTATCATACAGAATCCTCACAGATGGATTTTCTTGTAACAAAGTATAAGAAGGTGTGCCTGTGGTGGTGGTGGGGATAGGTAAGAGAAATAATCTCCATTGAGTACCAAATATGTGTGGCTTTCTACATAGTCTTCTAAAATTCATCTCAAAAATGACGCCATGAAGTAAAATCTATCACCTTTCCACAACTTACAGTTGATAAAATTGAAACTCAAGTAAGTGGCCTATATCCAAGGAATTCCTTAGGCCAGTCACGAGGGAAAGAAAGTGTTTGTTTTTTTGTTTGTTTGTTTTGCCAAAAGAAAGTAAATTGCTTCAATGGGGATATTGAACTTAGTTCCCATTGTAGGAGAGAGCTTTAGAATGAAAAACTCATTTAAGCAATGATTCCCAATGTGTTTTTCTCCTCTGTCACTAGGTCACCTTTGTTCATGCTAACTGAAGTCCCTGGTTTCAAATCCTGCAAGAGATATTATGAGATACAACAATACAGTCCAGTTGGAGACAATTACTATATGTTTGCTCAGTGCTCAAGACTATGATGGGGTTTCAGAATCAAATTTATACAATGCAGGAACCTCTGATCTGTGGTTGTGAACCCTGCTGGGGCAGATTTGTGGTGGGCCACAGGAAGTGCTAGAATCAGAGTGGAGTTATAGTGAAGGTGTCACCTCCTAACTTTTGCTATAATCCCTGGTCTTCCTAGTTATAGCCATCTTTCAGACAGAAACACTTTAAGGTATATGTTCAAATTTCACCTTCACCAAAAAGTGCTATGGCTTAAGGAAAGCAAGAATGGCTGCTTCCATTTGACATGAAAAAAAATGACAGGCTTCATAAATATAACAAAATGTGAAACTGTGACCCAAATCCTTAAGTCCTGACCACAAACATATTGTGCTTTCCACATTACCTAAAAGGGAATCATAATAAAAGAGGACTTTAAATCAAACTTAAAATCATATCCTTGATACATATTAAAAAGAACAAAATGACAGATATGAACCAAGCTATATAAATACTAACATTATGTGAAAAGATTAAATATTCCCATCAAAATGCAAATACACTAGATTGAAAATATGATTCAACTACATGCTGTCTATAGGGAATATGCTTTAGATTTAAAAATACAATAGATTGAAAGGAGAGAGAAAGAAAGTATGGCATGCAAACAGAAATCAGAGGAAAGCTAAATGGCTACATTAAATCAGACAAAAGAGATTGCAAGAGAAAAAAAGGTGATAAA
Source organism: Vulpes vulpes (assembly GCF_048418805.1). NCBI lineage: Eukaryota > Metazoa > Chordata > Mammalia > Carnivora > Canidae > Vulpes > Vulpes vulpes. Next base: position 13,272,928 of record NC_132792.1, on the reverse strand, counting down.
AGATATGATAAACATTTTATAATGATAAAAGAGTAATCATTTACTCTTATAATGATAAAAATTAACTCTTATAATGATAAAAGAGTAATAATTACATCTATTAGTAGATAACAATTATAAACATACACATCCCTAAAAATAAAATCTCTAAAATATAAAGTGAAAACAAATAGAATTAAAAGGAGACATAAACAGTTCAACAATTTTAGTTAGAAATTTCAATACTCAATTCAATAATGGATAGAACTAGATAGATTGCCATCTAGATGGATATAGAAGACTTAAACAACACTATAAACCAACTAGACCTAACAGACATTTCCAGACCACTCCACTCGAAAACAATGGAATATACATTTTCCCCCCAGCACACACAGAACATTCTCCAAGATATTCTACATGATAGACCATAAAATGGGCCTCAAGAAATGTAAAATGATTGAAATAAAATCAAGTGTGTTCTCTGACTACAATGGGATGAAATTATAAATCAATAAAAATTATTTGGGAAACATACAAATATGTGGAAAGAAAACAACACACTACTAAATTACCAATTTGTCAAGGAGGAATTCACAAAGAAACTAGAAAATGTTTTGAGATGGTTAAGAATAAAAATGTGGCAAAAGCAGTGCTTAAGGAAAAATTTATAGCTATAAACACCTGTATTAAAAAGAAGAAATATCTCAAATCAGTCATCTGAACTTGTATCTTAAGAAACTAGAAAAAGAAGAACAAAATAAATCTGTAGCCAACAATGGAAGGAAAACAAAAAAGCAGACTGGAAATTAATGAAACAAAGAATAGAAAAAAACAAAGAGTAAAACCAGTGAAACCAGAAGTTGGTTAGTTGCCAGATCAATAGATTTGAAAAAACTTTAGGTAGTTTGATCAAGAAAAACAGAGGAAAAAGCCAAATTATTAAAATCAGGAATGAAAAAGAGAATATTACTACTGATATTGTTGATATAAAATATTATAAGGGGATATTATAAACAATTGTATGCCAACAAATTAAATAAGTCAGATGAAATGGACAAATTCATAAAAAATGCAAATTACACAAAACTAGCTTATAAAAAGTAGATAATCTGAATATACCTATAACAACTAAAAATATTGATTTAGTGATTTAAAAAAGTTTTATACAGAAAAGCCCAGGGTCAAATGCCTTCACTAGTGAATTCAACTAAATGTTGAAAATAGAATTAATATCAATCATTCATAAATTATTACAAAAAGTAGAAGTGAGAATACTTTCTAATCCATCCTGTGAGACCAATATTACTTAGGTATAAATTAGACAAGACATTATGAGAAAAGAAAACTATATACCCATATTCATTATTAATACAGTAGTAAAAACCCTCAACATAACTAGCGAATTGAATCCAGCAACATATGAAAATGATTATACATATAACCAAGTAGGATTAATTCCAGAATACCATGTTACTTTAACATCTGAAAATTAATCAGTGTAATACACTGGATCAATAGAATTAAGGAGAAAAACACACAAGATCAATTCAGTTGACAGAAAAGTCTTTTCACAAAATTCAACACCTTTTTCTGATAAATACACTTAACAAAATAGGAACTTCTTCATGCTGTTAAAGGGTATTTATGAAAAACCTACAGTTTCTTAACTTCTATTCAACATTGTACTAGAGATTCCATCCAGAGTAATTAAGCATGAAAAAGAAAAAACATCCATACTAGAAATTAATAAGTAAAACTATCTCTATAGATGACATGATCTTGTCTAAAGAACATCCTAACAGAATCCACCAAAAACCTAACTTGTTGGAATTAATAAGTGAATTCATCAATATTGCAAGTATAAGATCAATTATTCAAACACTAGCAATGAAAAACCACCCAAAAATTAAACTAGAAGATAATCCCATTGTATCAAAAATAATAAAATATTAAAATTAACAAAATAGAACATTTAGGGTTAAAATTAACTTAGAGGCACAGAACTTGAAAGTATAAGAAAACTACAAAATGTCACTGAAAAAAAAATTAAAGAAAATGTAGATAAATGGAGAGACATCCTATATGCATGAACCTGAACACTTAATATTGTTAAGATAATACTCTTCAAATTGATCTACACATTCAATGTATTCCCTACCATCATCAAAATTTGCACCTCCCAGAAGCAGTAGCAAAATAGCCAGAATAGCCTAAACAATCCAGAAAAAGAATTAAGTGGCTGGACTCATAGTTCCCATTCGAAAAATTACTGCAAATCTACAGGAATCAAGACAGTATGATTCTGGCATTTGGGGCCACATATTCTTTGTGGTGGGGGCTATCCTGTGAATTTTAGGATATTTAGCAATATCTGTGGCCTCTACCCACTAGATATCAGTAGCACCACCCCAGTGTGACTATCAAAAATGTCTCCAAACATTTTTAAATGTCTCTTGGGGGGCAAAATCACCATGGCTGATAACCACTGCTCCAGATAGACTATTCTTTCCTCAAAGAAAGCTGAAGCCAAGTAACCATAGGCTTCAAGAGATATCCAAGCCAGTGTGAGGAAATGGCCATTTTGACTGAGGGTAAAAAAGTTATTTCGAATATTGAGGAAACAGAAATGTAAGTAACAAATTAGAGAACAATGTGAAAATTGTTAACACAGCATGAACAACCCCATAGTAGAATCACAGCATCCGGAGTGATTGATTGTGCCCTGGGGGAAAGGTAGGCATAGGAACAACTTAGCAGGGGATGAGAAATTTGATTTGGGCCAAAAAAGCTGAGTGAGTAAAGAAGGGAAAGACATTGTAGGCTGGAGGGGAAAGGATGAGCTAAGGTGTGCAGCTGTGCAGGTTGCAGGCAGAAGGATGTATGGGAACTAGCTAAGGCAAGGGACGGCAAGTAATGAAGCTGAGAAGACCTATTATTTGCAGTCTTTATTTTAACTCTTCCTTATACATAGCTTGAAATTTGAATCAGGTCTTGCTTATGCAATTTTCCCTGGCTTCCCAGTGGGCGAATAAAAGTAAAATCAAAACTAGAGGGGACTTTCAAGTCCATTTTATAAAACCAGGAAAAATCCAGAGCAGCAGATCAACATAAGAAGCAGTTTTTCCTCTTTGAATTTCTGCCTGAGAGCAGAGAGGATTTTTTTTCTTCTACTTTCTTTCTCTCTTCCTGATCCCCTGAGAAATTTAAAATCCTCTTGAACAGAATGCTTGCTAGGGCATAGGAGAAAGTAGTCTTAATTGGCCCCTTGCAATCTGTATTTGTGGGAATGGGTGTGAAAGCTCCTCATCCATTTACATCTGATGGTATTTTTAATTTGGATTATTCTTTAGGTGAATGATAATAGATGCATATAAATTTCCTTGCCTCTTGGAAGTAATCATACCTGCAGTTACTTCAACATAAGAAACTAATGATGGCCGAGGAAAATAGTCATTCCAGAGGTAGGCAAAGCCTCATTTCAACTGGAAACATAGATTTTGACCCTTTAAGTGAGGACAATGGTAGTTACCTGGTATTAAAAGTCTATAAGACAATAATCATTTAAATAATTCACGTGCATCATCGTATCAATTGATTTCAGACAATAGTCGTATGAGATAGACAGTCTTAAAATCCTCCCATTGTAAATGTGGACACTGAGACTTGGCAAGGTTAAGAACCAAGTCTCAGGTCACATCAGTAGTAAGCAGGAAAGCTGGAAATGAGTATAGGGTCTGTTGATTTCAAGGTCTGTGGTTTTAGCCCTGATTCAACACTACTTCTTTCCTGGTCTCTACATGTAGCTGAATACACTCTGAAATGCTATGAGAAAATTGGTACTCTCATATAATGTACAGCATTATTAACCAAAAATCAAATGCCAGTTTTCTAAAGACAAAGGATATATCTTGAGAAAATGAAGAGTGTAGAAAGTATGTGGCTTGGCACAAGCCATGTTTAGATCATAAGCTCATTCAGTAATGACCCCAAAACTTTAGGATGCAGCTTTTTAGTTAAGAGAGGGGTCACTGAACATATGTGCTTTTTAAAAAAAATGTAAAATGGAGTTAGCTAGCTACCACAGTGTTTTGAAGACACAGAAATGTTAGAACTGTATGTCAAAACAAATATTTATAGTCACTGGAAGATTGAAAAGAATGTAGCAATGTAACCAAGGAATGACTTTTGATATGTCAAAGAATATGCTGCTTGGCAGGACAGCAAACCAGCAAGTCACAGAGGTGACGTTTTAGAGCAAGAAAAACTCAGAATAAGGATTTAGCCACAGTCTTGGACAGAGAGAGTCTATGAGCTGTTGTCAAAAATAAGACAATTGCACCAGGCATGCATATCAATACGGGAAGAGAGAGAGACAAAGTGGTATATATAATTAACAAAGGATATGAAGCAGCTGTGCAAGTTGTTCAAGCAGGAAATTCTAAAATAAAGACAGGAAATACTGTTTTATTCACATTCACTCTAAGGTGGTGGCAGCGTAGCCTATCAGAAATATCCTGAGGTCAGTGGAAATCTAGAACCAAATGGCAAGAGAATAGCAAGAGTTACTCAGTATCAGGCGATCATTATGGGTCAGTCCTTGTGCTAAGTGCTTTACAGAATTTTTTTCTTTAGTCTCCATAGCCACATGAGGCAGATTGTATTATTTCTTATATTGTATGGGCTCAAGCCGGTCATTTGACTCCCCTAAAGTCATGCTGTGGATAAGTGCTGGGGCGCAATTCAATCAAGTCCTTCTGATCCCAGAACTCTGCTTTTTACATCTGTACAATTCTTCCATGAAGGAAGTGAGTGAGTGAGGGAGGAAGAGTTCAGGCCAACAATGGAGATCCTGTTCACATACTAACTATTGGCATAGAAGGGGGCTCTGTGACCCATTTTGGGCAATGGAATGTAGAAGTATGCTGGCTGTGGGGAGATTTTGAGAAACACTGTTAAAAAAAGACAAACCATAAGAGACTCTTAACTATAGGAAACATACTGAAGGTTGCTGGAGGGGTGGTGGGTGGGGGCATGGGCTAACTGGGTGATGGGCATTAAGGAGGGCACATGATGTTAATGAGCACTGGGTGTGATATGCAACTGATGAATAACTGAATTCTAGATCCGAAACTAATGAAACATCATATGTTAATTAATTGAATCTAAATAAAGTAAGAAAAAGAAGAGATGCATCAAATAAATAATGTCTGTTGGATGTTTTTTATTTTTATTTTTTTATTGGAGTTCAATTTGCCAACATATAGCATATCACCCAGTGCTCATCCTGTCAAGTGCCCCCCTCAGTGCCCATCACCCAGTCACCCCAACCCCCCGCCCACCTCCCTTTCCACTACCCCTTGTTCATTTCTCAGAGTTAGGAGTCTCTCATGTTCAGTCATCTTCACTGATATTTTCACCCATTTTCTCTCCTTTCCCCTTTATTCCCTTTTACTATTTTTTATATTCCCCAGATGATTGAGACCATATAATGTTTGTCGGATGTTTGTGAGTAAAGTTCTGGTACCTGGAATTTCTAAAGCCATTTTAGGACCACAAGCAGATCTAGCCTTCAAGCTAACAGGAAGAAAGAATTTGGTCCATTGACTTTCTTAATTAACTAATTCCGGGGTTTCTCTACTTGATATTTCTCTCAGTCCTTTTATTGTTTAAGCAGTTTTGAATTGCTTAGTGGATACTTATCTCTATCTTGCTAGTCTGGGAAATAAGGATTAGACACTGGAATTGACCTATTTTAGCTATAACCTGAGATGGCTCTATATTTATTCCCTCTCTGAGCCCACTGGTCCTCATCTTCATGCAGAATATACCAATTCTTTCTGTCACCTTCCCTCCTCCTTTAAAAATCCACTGCAAACTATGGAACCTTTGCTTCTGCTACCTCATCGTTTCCTAGCTCTCTGTGAAGCCTTCAGTCATTTGGATCCCATTTTAAAATGCAAATATCTAGGCATATAGCAAGTATCTATACTGTACCAGGTACCAGCAAATAGAATAAGTTCACCTTCACTAACAAGATCAGTCTGCAGTTTAATTGATTTAGCTTAATTCTATTTATTTATAAATATATTCACAAAATAAATTCATCCTTAAGATTATTCATTGATTTGTGTAACACATACTCAGTGAGCATGTTAAGTACTTGGTGCCTGGTGGGTTATGGATCTACACAAACGAGCAATACATTGTATTTAAGAAGCACCCATGACTTGAACATATAGCAGATTAATTAAAGTTCCAGAATAATGATTTGAAGAGAATACTATGGGAGTGGAAGTCTGAATCCAATGTTAATGGGGAGATATAAAATTGAACACGACATGGTTTCTGCCCTAGGAAGGAAATAAAGGAGATTCTTTATATGTGGACAATCTCAACATATCCCTTCCCAAAATTATATTCCGTGGACTACCTAAGGTAACTTTACGTAACTATAGGATCCCTACTATGCATAAGAATTTAGTATCCCCAGATACCTCATGTTCAGATGTTATCCTCTGGGAACTCATTATTTAGTTTTTAATAGGGCTTTCAATGCTGACATCCCAGGCTCTTCTTGCGTTTTTCTTAAACTGCTCATATTAGCCCAACTCAGAGCCTATTTAAGACCTGGAAAGTTAAAATGACCTTGGGTAAGGTATTTAATCTCTCCAAGACTCTAGATCTTAGAAATAGAAATGATAGCACTTATCTTAGGGGTTTGTTAGGATTAAGTTACCTAATACATAGGAGAATAATACAGTGCCTAGCACATGTAAGCACTCAACATATAATGGCTCTACTACTGATCTTCTTTTTTTTTTTTTTTTTGTATATTTTTTATTGGAGTTCGATTTGCCAACATATAGTATAACACCCAGTGCTCATCCTGTCAAGTGCCCCCAGTGCCCATCACCCAGTCACCCCACCCCCCCCCCCTTCCACTACCCCTTGTTCGTTTCCCAGAGTTAGGAGTCTCTCATGTTCTGTCTCCCTCTCTGTTATTTCCCACTCATTTTCTCTCCTTTCCCCTTTAATCCCTTTCACTATTTCTTATATTCCTTGTATGAGTGAAACCATATAATGATTGTCCTTCTGCAATTGACTTACTTCATTCAGCATAAGACCCTCCAGTTCCATCCATGTTGAGGCAAATGGTGGGTATTTGTCGTTTCTAATGGCTGAGGAATATTCCATTGTATACATAAACCACAGCTTCTTTATCCATTCATCTTTCAATGGACACCGAGGCTCCTTCCACAGTTTGGCTACTGTGGACATTGCTGCTATAAACATCAGGGTGCAGGTGTCCCAGCGTTTCACTGCATCTGTATCTTTGGGGTAAATCCCCAGTAGTACAATGGCTGGGTCATAGGGTAGCTCTATTTTTAACTCTTTGAGGAACCTCCACACAGTTTTCCAGAGTGGCTGCACCAGTTCCCATTCCCACCAACAGTGCAAGAGGGTTCCCCTTTCTCCACATCCTCTCCAATATTTGTTGTTTCCTGTCTTGTTAATTTTCACCATTCTCTCTGGGGTGTGGTGGTATCTCATTGTAGTTTTGATTTGTATTTCCCTGATGGCAAGTGATGCGGAGCATTTTCTCATGTGCTTCTTGGCCATGTGTAGGTCTTCTCTGGTGAAATTTCTGTTTATGTCTTCTGTCCATTTCATGATTGGATTGTTTGTTTCTTTGCTGTTGAGTTTAAGAAGTTCTTTATAGATCTTGGATACTAGCCCTTTACCTGATATGTCATTTGCAAATATCTTCTCCCATTCTGTAGGTTGTCTTTTAGTTTTGTTGACTATTTCTTTTGCTGCTCAGAAGCTTTTTTATATTGATGAAGTCCCACTAGTTCATTTTTGCTTTTGTTTCACTTGCCTTCATAGATGTATCTTGTAAGAAGTTGCTTTGGCCAAGTTCAAAAAGGGGGTTGCCTGTGTTCTCCTCCATCAATCCATTTTGATGGATTCTTGTCTCACATTTAGATCTTTCATCCATTTTGAGTTTATCTTTGTGTATGGTGTAAGAGAATGGTCCAGTTTCATTCTTCTGCATGTGGATCTCCAATTTTTACTACTGATCTTCTTGGCTCTCAGATAATTAGACTTCTGCTGTTCCTCTCATATTCTCAGCACTTTTCAGTTTTCTAAGTATTTTTCTCACCTTTTTTCTTCACAGGGAACTCCATTTCTTATATTTTCTGAACTCCTATCTATTCTTCATGGCCCACAATGAACTTTTGGGTGCAGTAAATGGAATTTGATGTACATTTTTATCTGTCAGAAAAACCCACAATCTTTTTTATTCTTAAAGCAGTTTTGTGAGAATGGGAATTATGGGGAAACTGTTGCATATTTGTTCTTAAGATGTGACATCATTAGGGTGCCAGGTAGTTCGGTCCTTTAAGCCTCTTTCTCTTGGTTTTGGGTCAGGTCATGATCTCACAGTCATGAGATTAAGCCTTGTGTGGGGTTCTGCGCTTAGCACATATTCTGCTTCAGATCCTCTCTCCTTCTCCCTCTCCCTCCTGTTCACTCTCTTTCTCTCTCTCCATCAAATAAATAAAATCTTAAAGAAAAAAAAAAGACATGACACCATCCATGTCTACTTAGGAGGAAAAAGGTAGCTCTACCAAATATTTGAGGTGGTCTCAGTAATAGAGGAACTTTCAGTAAGATGAAACGGAACAATTTGGTGTTCCAAGAGCTCTATATTCTATATACACTGTCCAGACCCCAGCTAGTTATGCATAAGCTGGTATAAAATAGAAATTCGGGCTTGAGTGAAACAATCCTTCTAGAATCTTCCCTCAAAGACCAAAGTTTTCATTTGCAAAAGGAGAGCCTTCTATAGAGGTAAAATAATGCTAAGGAATAGTGGCTTTTGTTGAGTAATAGGATTACAATAAACTGGGGGGACGGAGAACTAACATTTATTGAGAGCCTATGAGGTATCATGCATAATTTCATTTAATCATCACAATACCTTAAACAGGGATATTATCATCTCAATTCTACAGATTAAGAAACTGAGGCTTACAGAATTTAAGAGTTTTCCAAAGTTTTGCTGTCAGAAATAGTGAATGGTAGAGCCAGGATTAGAATCGAAGTCTGTAAGACTCTAAAACTCATATTTTTTTATGCTATCCTGTGTTTCTTTCTGTTGTTTTTCAACAACTCAGAAATGGAAAACCAAGTTATCCTCTGTCTTTATTGTATATTATCTTTGTACCTTCATAGTAAGCTGGGGTGTTCAGAGGAGTATAAATGGAAGCGAAAGGCATTTTCCATATAAGAGGCACTGCATGGGCCAGAAGAACTCTCAGATGTCTTTATCCTTGGTCACCTCCCCATTCTTCCTACTGGAATGTGATTTAGGAGAACTGGAGATTGATCCTTCATACTAATTTTTATCGCCTTTCATAAGGATAGTAGGATGTTTCTTCCACCACTGTATGCTCTCTGCCTACTTTCTTCACCTCATCCCTCCAAGAGAAGTCACTAATCCCGTAGGCCAGCTTGCCAGACACTAATGAGGTCATATTTGTTAGAGAACAAGATCTTTGTGGGATAGAATGTCTATACTTGCCTTCTGTTCTATTTCCTTTCATATGAATATATTGAAAAGGCCCTTGTAGGCACCTGGGTGGCTCAGTGGTTGAGTGTCTGCCTTTGGATCAGGTCATGATCCAAGTGCTGGGATTGAGTCCTGCATCTGGCTCCCCATCTGAAGTCTACTTCTCTCTCTGCCCCTCTCTCTCTCTCTCTCTCTTTCTCATGAATAAATAAAATAAAATAAAATAAAATAAAATAAAATAAAATAAAATAAGAAAAGGCCCTTGTTATGGGTGTCCACACCAAATGTGATAAGGCTCTCGCATTTGGATTTGTCTTGGAAGGAGGAATTGGTGGAAGGCTTATTTATTGTTTGAGCCTAAGCCATATATATGCTGTAGTAAAGATTTACCAGTGTTCTGATTTTGGACTATTTGGCTAGGGCCCAGCTGTTACCAAAGGGAAGTGTGGATTCTCATTTGTTAATGTGCTCAGTGTGTATCCCCTAAATCACCTTGGGAACTGGAGGTGGAAGTGGTTGGTTGGTCAATACTCCAGTATTCCTGGGTACCTGGCATAATATCACTTTAATACCACTAAAAAGTCAGCAAAACTCTTAACCTTTTCCAATATTTTTTACATTAAATTTTATTTCCAGAAATAGATGGTCTTTAAGGTCAGAGTTTGACCTTTACATTTCCAATCTCCTGTTAGAAGCACACCAATTGATCTCAGCAGAGAGGGATCTAAGGCAGCAGGTAAAGCATTGACCCTGTCTCTGCACCAAATCCCTTTGTTGGTCCCTAGGGATATTTGAAATAACTCTTACAATCAACAGTATCCCCACTTTACAGATGAGCCTAATTTTTTGACTAGATTAGCATTAATAATAATAATAACAAATAGTTTCTACTTGCAACTGAAAAAAACTCAGAGATAGAGGAAGCATGGTTAAGTCAGGGTATTGCCCTCTTCTGTGTTGGTTTTAACTTCAGTATTATTTTCTTTATGACATCAAATGAACCCAAGTATCACCTTATTCAAATATAATGCACAACAGAATTGCTACAAACAGATGGGGAAGACGGGAAGTTAATAAGATTCAAGGGGTGCCGGGCTGACTCAGTTGGTAGAGCATGCAAGTATTTATATTAGGGGGTCATGAGTTCAAGTCTTACGTGGGTGTAGAGGTTACTTAGAAATAAATAAACTTAAAAAATAAGATTCAACAAAAATTTGGTTTGATTTATTATTGTGGAGGGTGCCAAAGTGTCTTACTTTCCAAATTCCCAGTTCTATTTCTTGATTGTATAGTTTCTCAAATTGTGTCGGATCTTGCTTCTAGTAGCAACTATAAATTGTTGCAGTTATGCCTATAGGAAGTCTACGCACTGACTTTTATATGTGTATTCTTTGTCTTAGTGATAAGTTACTGGCAGAAACTGTACCTGGACAACATAAAGAGAAGTGAGTATTTGGCAAACATTTGGTAAATGTTGTGAGACAGTTGAATTGGATAATTCAGATTTGCAAATTTGAATAACTACAAAATCTCCAATTTTCTTCTCTTTGGGCAAAAGGCTTCTGCAGTATAGGTGAAAATTAATTATACAGCTTAGTAAAGCAACAGATGTTAGGGACAAAGAAGAGAGGTGAAATGGAACTAACATTTGTTGAGCACTGATAATGTGCTGGACAGTATACTAGACACTTTACACATGTTATTCATTTTTTTTGAGTCAACATTATGAAATGCCTATTAAGTGATAGGCAGTGCACTCTTTGATGTGACTGTCACTAGAAATAAAGCATAGTATTTTCCTTAAAGAAGTTACAGCCTATAGGGAGAGATGAACAACTAGGTCAGTATTTATATTGTGATGTGATAAATAGATCGATTTCTCAGAGAAGGATATCAAAATCAGATAGAAAGTCCAAAGATGGTTCCCAAATTTAGAAGTACTTGCACTAAGTTTTGCAAGAGGACAAAGGAGTTAATTAGTTGAAAAGGGAAAACTGGATATTGTAGATATAGTATGTGTGGGGGAGCCTGGGTGGCTCAGTTGGTTGAACATCTGCCTTCGGCTCGGGTCACGATCTCAGGGTCCTGGGGTTGAGCCTTGTGTTAGACTCTCTGTTCTTCAGGGAACCTGATTCTCTCTCCCTCTACCCCTCCCCCTGCTTCTGCTCTTTCTCTCTCTTGAAAAAATAAATAATATATATATTTTAAGAATACCATGTGTGAAGATGCAGGGATGTGGAATAGTGTGGTATAGCTGGAGTTTGGAAAACTTACAAATTATGTGGAGTAGTAGCTAGAGATGAGACTACAGAGTTGGATATGGTCCAAATCATAGAACATGGAAGCCTTAGAAGCCATGAGTACATTCTTTATTTTGAGAGTTTTAGGGAACTACTGATGAAGAATAATCCTGGAAATATGATTATTTTTGTATTGAAAATAATCAATTCAGAGGCAGTATGGATGACAGAGAGGAAGGTGGAAGGACCAGTTATTTTATAATCCCCTCAAGCATTAATGATGATGGCATTGGCAATAGAAGGGAAGGGTCTGAGGATGCCTGAGTGGTTCAGCAGTTAAGTGCCTGCCTTTGGCTCAGAGTATGATCCCGGAGTCCTGGGATTGAATCCCACATCGGGCTCCCTGCATGGAGCCTGCTTCCCACTCGCCTGTGTCTCTTCCTCTTTCTTTGTGTCTCTCATGAATATATAAATAGAAAATTTTAAAAAAATCTTTAAAAAACAAGAAAGGAAGGGTCTGACTCAGGAATAGGAAGTAGATTTGGATGTAGATGGTGCATGAGTGAAAGACGTCTACAAGATTCTCCATATTTGAGGCTGGGGCTGCAGATATAGACATTTTCCAAGATGAGGAGTATTGTAAAAGGAGCAGGTTTCAGGAAAAGACTATGAGCTTAGTTGGGCATATGGATGTAGAAGGTACCTACTGAAGAAGAGCAAGGATTTAGGTTATTTATTTGGTGAGATACTCTGTCCACATATTCATATGGGTCGAGAGAAAAAGTCATCTTCCCTCCTAAAGGTCACTGGAATATACCTTCTTAGTTATGCATATGTAAGGAGAATAGTCATCCATTGTAATTGGGGGTGGGTGTAAGACTCTAAGCAGAGTACCAAACAGGCAAGTGTCAGACTTGCTCAACCTCCACTCTCTGAGATTGCAATTTCAAGAAATTCATTGTGCGGGCTGATAGGCAGTGATCAAAAACTACAGAGAGGAAAATACTAGGGTTCCAAAGGGAACTATTAGGAGGAGATGGGGATTGGTCCACTGGGTGACTCTTTTTCCAGGGTTAACAAAATGGCCTGAATTCATGGAGAATGGATGGCTTAAACTGGCCTGTTTGGGAAACAATCTGTATGGGACTGTGGATCAAATAGCTGTAAACTTAAAGTTTGGGAACTGGCGAGTATTTAAACTAGTAAGTGCATAATAGTGGTGGTGAACAAATGTCTAGAAGAATGGGCAAGATCAGTGTTCAGAAGTGATCCATGTGGCCACAGTGGTGCTACAAGTGGGGTAGGAGGGCTTTGTAACCCCTCTTTTCTATCTGGAGTTTGAAACAGAGAACTAGATATATTTGAACTAAGTGAACTCCTGAGTTTTTTGCAACAATGTGTATCTGTGAACATTGGCATATGAGAGTGTTTGAACAATTAGTTGAAAGCGTAAAAGACATGGGGTTTCATCTGTATCTTAAGTTGGTAGAGTGGGTGACATAGATTACACTGAATGTGTAGTACCTGAAGAGCAGTCAGGTAAAGATATTGAGGGGGAAGATGGAGGCATAAATGAGATCAAGAGATAGGTTAGAGTGGAAAATCTGAAAACAGATTTAAGAGTCACTAGCATGGTAATTGAGTATATGTTTTCAGATGAGATCATTAAGGGAAAATATAGTCTCAAGGCCTGAAGACCACTAACATTTGAGTGGTTTGGAAAAGAGGAGGGGTCCATGAACATAAAGCCAATGAGGTATTAGAAAGAATAAGAACTATGAACTCATTGAGGTCAAGCCAAGAGAGATCTCTCAAGAGAAGCAATGGTCAAAATTCAAATACTATAGGAAATCTAAATGTGCCCAAAGCAAAAAAGATACTGTATTTTCTAACATATACTTTATCCCTGCACCTTTCAGTTATATAAGCCAGTAAGTACTTTTTGTTGCTTACATCATTTTGGGTTTGGGTTTTGTTTCGCTTGAATCCAAAAAAGCCCTACTGATGCTGTTCAGATTTTCACATAGAATTTGATGTCTCTCAAGGTGATGTTGTATTTAGGTATCCTGGCTCTAGGAATCTAGATGCCAGCTGTGTGATGGAAGAGATAACCTACATACAGCAGGTGTCATAAATACCACTTACTAATATGTATCACTGGCTTTGATACAGAACAAACAGCTCCCCAACGTCAAGATTCCTTAACCACAACATATTTTTAAACAGAACCCTTGTTAATGGATGTCATAGATGGTCTTTCTCCATGTGTAGATTGGTCCACATATATTATAAAACTCAAACGAAGTTAGTTTCCTAACTAAAACTGTTTTCCCTTCCAAGTCCTTGCTCCTCTGTAGAGGAACCTTGTTGCACCTGTACACTGGATTAAATAGTTGGGCTGAATCTTCTTCAAGTTGCAAATTGTTCTCTACCTTCTTACAAAACTTTAAAATAATCTCAATCTTCAAAATGCTAATATAAACCTCTAGACTCCTTCTGATCCCTTGGGAGCTGTGTGCAAATGTTATGCTAATATGCTCTGTTACAGCTGAGAAAACACATCAAATTTGCCAGTGAGCCACATTATTGACAGAGCTCTGGGAATTCAACCCCATGAGCCTCAGAAGTTAGAAAGCAGAGCAAAGCTTATGCTAGAAAAATAAAGTTCTTTGTCTATGGCCTTCACTTTTAATTATAATGCCCTAAAAGTTATAATTCTATTCTGCTTTCTCACCAGGCATTTAGAAAATGGGATTTCCACATCTTGCTTTTAAAGCGCATGCCTGCATCAAAACATAATATGTCTCTACCTCCCGTGGAACTACCTAGTAATTCAAAGGTATATTTCATCTGAGTTGTCTGGACTGTCATTGTCATTGGAAAATTAAAAATAAAAATGTTCAGTTCTTACTGTGCTGTGTAACAAAGGGATAGGGATCCTCTGAGAGATCATAATTTCAGAAGTGCAAGCCACCATTCTGCCCTGAAAACAAAACAAACCCAAGAGTGTTTGCTATGACTTTACCAAGGAGCTTTTAAAGATTTAGAGTTAAAATAAAACACTTCTTCCAGAAATGGAGGTGTGGGATCCATAACCAGAGCATAGGCCATCCGTCTTGTCTTCCTGGGAGAGTTGTTGGATTTTCCTGGGCCACATCAAATCTCATTGGAATAAACTTCTTGGTTGTCCAAATCATTTGGTTGTAATGGGATTTGGGAACAATTATTGTACTGCTAGAAATCACATTTGAAAACTCTTAGGACCAGAGGTGAAATAGAACTTATATCAGCTTTTCTGTAGTTAAATTAATGGGAGAAGAATCTTGAGACTAATTCATTTTGGGAAACGATATGCCCAGCCACCCTGGGATTGATTACAACTTTAGAATTAAAAGGAACTGGGTTCATATCTTAGCTCTGTCAATTCTTAACAGGCTATCCAAACTTTCTGGGCCTTAGTTTCTTCATTTACAAAATGATGGTACCTATCTTAAAAGATAGTCTTAGAATGTAGTGATAAAGGTTAAATTGAATTATACATTTAAAGCCAATATCTGGGTATCAGATGCATAGTGAGAGCACATAAATAGTCATTAGGGAACACAAATGACAGCAGGCTTAGTACTTTCCAAGTATTGATCTTTAATCTTCTTACTATTTAGGGGGAAAGATGATATTTTGTTTAATTTTTGAGTTGGTATTTGGGGAAGATTTTGTGTAGAAGGTAGAGAAGGAGAAGAAAGTCTGGAAGATAATTTGCTTCCAACTATTGGCCTGATTTAATTAATTGATTGATTAATTAATTAATTAAATTTTTATTTATTTATTTATTTATTCATGAGAGACACAGAGAGAGAGGAGAAACACAGGCAGAGGGAGGAGAAACAAGCTTCATGCAGGCAGCCCAATATGGAACTCAATCCTAGGATTCCGGGATCATGTCCCGAGCCAAAGGCAGATGCTCAACTGCTGAGCCATCCAGGCATCCCTATTGGCCTGATTTTAAAACTGGGACACTAGTTTCATTCAACTCTATTCAGAAAATATTTATTATCTGATTTCCTATTTTCTAGGCTGTGTGCTACTTTTGGGGATGTAGAAATTAACAAGCTACCATCTTTGGCCCTATAGAACTTGATGCTTATCACAGGACATGAACATTAACCAAGTAACTACAGAAATAGTTATGTACAATTGTAATGTCATCAAGGGAAAATATAGCATGCTTGGATAATATCTAATAGAGGAAATTTAACTGAAAGCATGACTTTCTACTCCCTGAAGAAAGATTCATCCCCAGTAGAAATGTGAAGTTTAAAGAGTTTGTTTTCAATGTGCTTTCTGAAATCTTGCTATTGTCTCTCTAGTTGGGGACACTAGTTCCCTGTAGTCTTTTGGTGATTCTGTATTATTTGTCATCGTATTCCTGGAATTTAATAAAAATGCATTTATAATTCATTGTTTCATTTATATCTAGTATAACTTTCCTACCAGGTACTATCCTCTTCCTAAAAAACTTATCTCTATTCTCTTATCCAAGGAAGAAAAGTTCAATTCAACTATCCCTTTGTTTGCACCCTCAGACCATTCTATTGAACTTCTATTGATTAGACAAGCTTAGAGTCCTCAAAGCTGGGCACTAAACATGCTTAAATCATTTCTAAGTTTGTGAAATTTATGCTTCTATTGCTTATTTAGGGCATTCTGCTCCCTGTAGGAATGGCTGACCAAAATAAGGTGGAAGGATGATAGGATAAGAGGGAAGGAGAGAAAGAGGCTCCAGGTTCCAGTTTTCACCCAAGTTTTTCCTGTTTAATATAATCATTGCTGGTAAATTTCTTGAGCAAAGTAAAATGAATCATAGGACAGTAGAATTTTAAGGAGCATTGAAGTCTGTATTAGGATTCTGGCAAGTGATAAAAATACAATTGAAATTGGCTTAAGCCCAATAAAGCAATGTATTGACTGACTCAACTGATCAAAAAGAAGAAAAGGAACAGGCTGGAGGTCCTCTCTACTTATATGTAGCCTGATCAAAGGTTCAGAACCTGGCTTTCTCCACTTCTTTATCCATACTGTGATACTGTGGAAGATGTAGGGCCGACTTGCTCAACACTTATTCATGCTTTCTTCTAGAATGTCTTCCATATTTCAAAAATGATGAAACCCAGAACTGCATTTTTAGCTTCCCTTGTGGCTCTGGGTAGAGATGTGATTTAAGTAATCCCAATCCACAACGATTGCATAAAGTATAGATTTGGAACTGGATAAGGAGTGGATAAGGTTGGGCATCCATTTTTCTGGTGTGGATCATGGCTGAGGCAATGTAGCTCATCGATAGTCACTCCCTGAGTCAGAGACTTTCTACAGTGCGGGTGGTAGCTTTCCTGAACACAGCATATGCAGTCTGGTTCTGTAGAGAGCAGCTACCCAACTTGGCAGTTTCCCACATTGTTAATGGAAATTCTCAAATCAGAGCAGAGGTATTGTGACTCTAAAGACTAGGAATATTTTTTTGGTAGTTCAGCCTAGAGCCTGCTCCTTCGAGTTTCCATCAATTTTCTTCTAAACTACCTTACACTTGGTAGATCTAAACAAAGACCAAATTAAAGCTCTAGAGATGAAAAATACAATGTTTGAGATGAAAAATCACACTGGCTAGGATTATTGGAGGATTACACACTACAGAAGAAAACATTAGTGAACTTGAAGACATGTAATGTCTTCATTCAAAATGAACACAGAAACGAAAAAGCCTGAAGAAATGAGCAAAGCATCAGTGAGCTGTAGAATGATTTTAAGTAGCTTAATATCCATGTAAATAGAGTCCCTAAAGCAGGAGTGGGACACAGGAAAAATATTTGAAGAAATAGTAATAATAAGGACTGAAATTTAAAATTCAACAATAAAAATACAAACAACCCAACTAAAAATGGACAAAAGATATGAACAGATACCTTACCAAAGGATATATATAAATAATAAACAGGCATGTGAAATCATATATCATTAAAGAACTACAAATTAAGAGAATGAGACATTATATACTTATTAGAATGACTAAAATACAAAACATTAACAACCCCCAATGCTGCTGAAAATGTGGAGCAACAGGGAATCTCTTTTATTGTTGGCGGGAATGCAAAAACGGTACAGCCACTTTGGAAGACATTTTGGTTGGTACTCTTACAAAGTTAAAAGTACTTTTACCATATGGTCCAGAAACTATGCTCCCTGATACTTACCCAAAGGAGCTGAAAACTTATTTCCACATAAAACCTGCACATGAATGTTTATAGCAGTTTTATTTATAATCGCCAAAACATGGAAGCAACCCAGATGCCCTCCAGTAGGTGAATGGATGAATAAACTATGGTGTATCTGACAATGGAATATTATTCAGCACTAAAAAGAACTGAACTATCACACCATTAAAAGACATGTAGGAACTTGAATTACATCTTACTAGGTGAAAGAAACCAATCTGAAAAAGTACAAACTGTATGATACCAACTACATGACATTCTGGAAAAGGAAAAACCTATGGAGACAGTAAAAATATTAATGGTTGCTAGGGGAATGTTGGGGAGGAGGGATGAATAGGTGATGCACAGAGGATTTTAGGGCAATAAAGCTTTTCTGTATGATATGATGGTGGATACATGTCATTGTACATTTGTAAATCTCATACAATGTAAAACAGCAAGAGTGACCCTTCATGCAAACCATGAACTTTGAGTAATAATGTGTCAATGTAGGTTTATCTATTGTAATGGATGTACCACTCTGGTGTGGGATGTCCGTAGTATGACAGGCTACACTTGTATGGAGAAAAGGGATATATGAAAACTCTGTATTTTCTGCTCAGTTTTGCTGTGAGCCTAAAAGTGCTCTAAAAAACAAAGCTTATGAAAAATATACAAGGAATATACAAAACATTAGTTGGTAATAAATGGTATAACAAAAAAATATTCAGAGTAAAGGAGGAAAAAAGTTCTATTTCATGTATTTCCCCTCTACCTTTCCCCTTCAACCTTATACATATCCTTTCTCAATTTATGTTAAATTACTGCCTTTTTACAAGCACAGCACAAATATATCATTGATTCTTTTCCAGGTTCATCCATGTTATAACATGTATCATTACATTGTTCTATTCTTTTATGTGGTAAAATTTACATCACATAAAATTAACCGTTTTTAAAGTGTATGATTTAGTGGCATTTAATACATTCTCAAATCTTTGCAACCATCTCTTCTGTCTAGTTCCAAAACACTTTTGTCACCTTCACAGGATTTCCTGAACCCATTATGAAATCCCTTCCCATTCCATCCTATCCCCACCATGACTAATTTAATTATTCTGGATACTTTATTTAAATGGAATAATAACATATATGATCTTCTGGGTCTGGCTTCCTTTATTTAGCAGGATGTTTCCGAGATTTATCTACATTGTAGTATGTAACAATGTTTCATTTATTTTTTATGATCAAATAATATTCCATTGTATGGATATACCACATTTTGTTTATACGTTCATCCACTGATGGACATTTAAGTCATTTCCACCTTTTGGCTCTTGTGAATAGTGCACTGATGAACATCTGTGCACAAACATCTGCTTGAATACCTGTTTTCAATTCCTTGAGGTACTGACTTTGGAGTGGAAGGCTGGCTTGGATGATAATTCTGTGTTTAACTTGGTGAGGAAACACTAACAAATGAACCATTTTATATTCTTGTCAGCAGAGTATAAGGGTTCCAATTTCTCTTTATCCTTGCTAATGCTTGTTTTTATCTGCTTTTCTGATTATAGACATCCCGATGAGCGTGAAGTAAATCTCATTTTGGTCCCTTCAAGGGTGGTTTCTGTAGTCTGATATATTTTTTTGTGTGTATGTAGAGGGCATATTTTCTGACTTTTTTCCTTTGCACATTTTGTAACTTTTGCTTGAAAACTCTACACTGCAGATAAATATAACAACTCAGAATACTAACTGCCATCCCTTGGATTGTTGTTTTATCTGGTCCTTTGTTGATCTGCTTAACAACCTGACTAAATTAATCTTGCCAAGGTTATTTCTCCTACAGTTTGCTGCCTCTGGTATCCATGTTCAGATTTCTTCTCCTTGATTTTATCTTTTAGCCTGGCTTCTTGGAGTCTGCCCATGATCAGCATAAGCCACTTACTGGTCAAAGACTATGCTTAAGCTCTTTGGCCACTTACATTTTTGCCCTTTACTATAGGATTCACATGAGGCTTCAAGGCTGCTCTCACAGCTCCAGGCATTTATGTATTCTGCTGCACATTCAGCCACAGCCTAGGAACTCAGTGATCCCCTATCTGACTGTTCCCGAGAGGGTGTAGCCTTGGAAATGCACATAATCTTTAAGACATCCAGGGGAGAATGTGATTTATTTTTAAACCTTTCTTCTTAGGAGTCTCCCCTGGGTCAGAGTCGCCTATTGTTCAGGGTTTGGTCAGTGAGATTTATTCATTTATTTATTTTTTGGTCAGAGTTTATGCCAATGAGATTTTTACACTGTATTAATGAGTCTGTGTATGGCTTGTGGAGTCCTCTGAAGTCTGCTCTGACTGCTTCTGTGTGAGAGCAGCCTGGAGCATGTGCACAGCATTTTGGATTCCAAGAATTGGCTGTGATCTCAGCAAGGGTCTTGTCTGTCGTTTTCCCCCATCCTGTCTACTGAGCTTTAGACTGGTATACCATTTCGTCTGTATTAGGGAGCTACCAGATTCCTGAATTGTCCTCCACCAAGATCCCTATTGTTCTTGACAATGTCTTTAAGCGTGGGGTTCCCCAAGCTCTGTTCCAAATTAAGTCATGCCAGCAAGAACTTCCTATAGGGCTATAGAGTTTGTGTGAATTCTTCATCCCAGGTTTGGGCTGCCCCAGCCTCACAGAAGGGCAGAGGGCCCGGTTCATAGCAAGGCCACTGTCATGTGCAGGAGGGGTGCAGGAGGACGGTGTACTGCTCAAACCCTCTGAGGGCTCATTTCCAGTGAATGTTGATTTATTTTTTCCAGTCATTTTATTTGTATCCCAATCAAATAGTCAGAGAAAATTTCCTCATTACCTTGTAGAAAGTCTTAATGATGAAGACCACTGGTTGATTCTCAGGAGATGAGGGAGCCAGCATACTGATTTAGTGCTAACCTCATTAGAATGGGGGTTGCAGAAGAGAGAATTAACAGCAGAATGAGTTGCACCGTTACATATCAAATTGTCATCCAATTAAGTGTTGTCCTATGAACATTGTGTTGTTTCCAGATATCAGACACCAGATCTCAAGTAGCAGCAGTACCTTCCTGATTTTGAAAAGTGTCATTAACCTTGACTGCACTGTTGTTCACAATCACAGTTCCACGCTACGCTTGAAAAAAATCCCTCCTTGATTTGAAACTGTTTCTTAGTTACCTGGTGGATTTTGCAGGCACACCCTTGAAAGCTGACGTTTGGGTAATGGCTCTTGAGTGACACTAGGTCCTTCTTCCAGTCTCACTGTTAGGTTGGGCAGCAAAGTATAAGGCAGACAGAGCTGTCTGTCAGGGACCTCTGTAGGATATTCCGGCTAGGTAGCTCACATTCTTCTTCCAACAGTGCACCTTCTCATTCATTTATTCATTCACTCATTCTTTTGTTCACTCATCTATAAATTCGGTCATTTTACAGGCCAGAATGATTTACAGGTAGAGTTAAAATGTGTGAATGAGGAGTGGGGAGTGATTGGGCAGTAATTTGGAGGCTTACGGTGGAAGAGAACATAGTCAATTTAGGAAACTGGAGGTAAGGTTTGTTTCAGGGGGAAAAAAAAGACAAGATGTATGTAACCTACCAGAAAATGGCATAAAACTGTGAAAAATGTAGGCTGTGGGCAGATGTAGATGGAAGGAATATTTAGTAGTGTTATCTGCACATACCACAGAAAGTGTTACCCAGAAAAATGGGAGATGAATTTTCATGCCTAACTCAACATATGCCCCAACACAAGCAACACAGAACAAAGAAAATGAATACAACAACTCATCCTTTTCAACAAAAGTGAGAGTGGCTCAGATCAGAAAGTTCTCAGAAGTCAGATACTGTGGTGGTGTGAAGACACTGTTAACTCTAGGAAACAAATGACCGGTCACTGGAGGGGAGATGGGTGGAGAGATGGAGTAACTGGGTAATAAGCATTAGGAGAGCATGTGATGTACTGAGCACTGGGTGTTTCATGCAACTGAGAAATTAATGAACACAGCATCTGAAGCTAATGGTATCCTATATGTTGGCAAATTGAATTTAAATAAAAAAAGAAAAAAAAAAAAGAGAGGAGGAGGCACGGAGCCAAGAGCCACAGGGCTCACAAAATGAAGATGGCCCATTTGCCAGGCAAACAACATTAGCCAAGGATGCACCTTTCTCTAAAACCAAACAAATGAACAAAAAGACATTATGCACTAAAATGAATTTTATGAGAGATAGGGAGTGGAATTAGAGGTGGCAGGTAAGTGAAAATAATAGTAAAATAAAATAAAGTGAAAGCGAGCCCTGGTATGGACAGTGGTGATAATAACATGCCATGAACTTACAGTGAACTTGGGGTGCCTGGACGGCTCAGTTGGTGAAGTGTATGCCTTAGGCTCAGGTCATGATCTTAGGGTACTGGGATCGATCCTCTCTCTCTGCCCTTCCTCCTCCGCCGCTCATGCTCTCTCTGGCTCATGTTCTCAATGTCTCTCTCTCTCTCAAATAAATCAAATCTTAAAAAAGAGTACAGTGAACTTAACTCTGTGTACTCAGGTCCAAAGGTATAAAACATGGACTACAATAATGACTATAAAACAAAAACAATCAGTTGGAAAAGACAAGCAGAGGTGGATTGCCCTATAGCTATACCTTGCCAAAAGAGTTCATCTGTTACGCACAGGGTGGGACTAAAAACTACTGCCAGACCAACATTCTATGGTATTAATAATTTATCTTGTATGAGTTTTTATTTAAAATGAGCACATTTAAAAAAAATAAAAATAAAATGAGCACATTTGTCAAATAAAGAATATTATAATCCCACTATGTAGGTTTAGTCTTTAGTTGTTCCTAGCTAATCCTTTCATTCTCTAAAGACTTGAATTAAAACTCTCCAGGTAATTATGTGGGTTTTAAAAATCTGACTTTAATTTAAACTAAGTCAATCTGACTGAATTAAAATATTGGTGCCATTTATTACTT
The DNA here is from genome assembly GCF_048418805.1 of Vulpes vulpes. Taxonomy (NCBI): domain Eukaryota; kingdom Metazoa; phylum Chordata; class Mammalia; order Carnivora; family Canidae; genus Vulpes; species Vulpes vulpes. Next base: position 13,249,892 of record NC_132792.1, on the reverse strand, counting down.
GAGACCTTGGCCAAGTTATGTAGTCTCTCTTTGTTTCTTGGTCTTTTCATTTGTAAATGGGAATAATATAGTCCTCACGTCATCAAGTATGAATACGATATGTAATTAAAATATATGGAAACCATTGCCAAAAATTCCTGGCACCCCGCAAACACTTTAAACACAGGTATCAACGCTATCACTTGCTATTATTTTATTTATTGTCATGACCTTTTTGAAATCCTATCAAGACTAGAATGGACCAATAAAACACTGAGTATTTATGATTGTTGCCTCAAGGGGGATTATACCTGAGTGTATCATGGGTTGTCTTTCAAACCAGTGCTTCCCAGAGTGGACTGTATGGAGCATCAATCTCTGAACAGTCTCTGGAAAATAAAAGACTGCTGACAAAGTTCTGCCTGAGTTCAAATCCTGCCTCTGTTATTAGTTATGCAAATTTTCTGTGCCTCAGGTTCCTTCTATCTACTACAGAGATAATACCATCATTTCTGTAGGGTTATTTTTGTAAGTATTCAATGAATTGATATAGCTAAAGGGCTTAAGACAAAACTGAGCATACAGATGATGCTTAATACCCATCTCCTATTACAACTATAGTCTATGTTAATCTAGATAAATTCCAAAGACCTTAAGGTGAAAAGCAAGCCGTTTTTGTGGTTCAACGTGTGCCTCTGTCATTCAATAAGAATGTCGCCATACAGGGATCCCTGGGTGGCGCAGCGGTTTGGCGCCTGCCTTTGGCCCGGGGCGCGATCCTGGAGACCCGGTTTCGAATCCCGCATCGGGCTCTCTGCATGGAGCCTGCTTCTCCCTCTGCCTGTGTCTCTGCCTCTCTGTCTCTCTCTCTGTAACTATCATGAATAAATAAATAAAATTTTTTAAAAAAGGGAACTGCATAGAAGAATGTCGCCATACAAAACTTCCAATTTTGGGCAGGGTGGCAAGACCTGCCCACTTAACATTTGAAGGCCTGGACCTTTAGCATTATTCAGAATCTCAGTGTGTCAAGTTTTATGCACTGAATTCTCCACATTTGTCCATTTTCCAGAACTGGATTAGCTAAATTCTCAGTCTCTCCTCAATGTCTTTCCTCAAATGAAAGATGGGCTTCTCTTCTTCTGTGCCAGGGTCAAGTTCATGGTGAGTGATACCAGATGGCAGCAAAGTGAGGTGAGTTTTTAGGGACTAGCGTTGTCATTTGGAAGGGAAAAAAAATCGATTGTCTGTTGTACTTGGCCACTGCTCTTACTAAAAATATTACACTCATTTAATGCGCTGGCTTCCCTGGAGCTGAACTTTGTCCACTTGAGGGGGTGTGTTATTGGGGCTAGTAGTGGCGATGGAATGAAAATAGAGGAATTCTCTCTCTTTTCTTATCACTTGTCTTCATTCTCATCCTCGGATCGTCAAGAAATGAGTAAGACAGGTGTCAGATGTCACTGTTTCTGGGCCTTCTCCAAACTCCTGACCTCTGAAATAGTCTCAGCAAAGAGCTTTGTGAGGAAGTCATTCCCTGTATCAAAAGGGACTTCAGGACCTTATTTGGATTGGGAGAAAGTGGCAGAAAGTGACATTTTCTGATTCATTTCTCATATAACAAATGCCATTTTTTCCGACCAATTACCATAGGCCTCTTTCTAAGTTTCTAAAGTCCTGTTTTATAAGCCATATCCCCAATCCTATGAGATAAATCATTGTTGCTAAACAAATCATAGTGGTTTCACTTCCTCTTGTCAGATATTTACTTTCCTAAATGTTTTTGCAATGAGGGGTGGACAGGTAACATAACACAATGACTTATAAGAGAATTTTTAAGAATAATTTTCTTTTATGAGATACAAAACAGTGACACAAAGAGATGCCCCTCCTTCTCCTCCTCACCGTTCTTTTTTTTTTTTCCCCTCCATTTCATCTCTTCTCTTGACCTTGGAAGTTGTAATGCCATCTTGCAATCATGATAAGAGACTTTACCAACAGGCTCAGCATGCTAAAGCAGAAAGATGGAAAGATTCTGGATTCCTAATGAGATTGTCAGATTGTTGAACCAGCCTTGAATCTGCTGACCTCCAGTCTCCCTACGTTATAATACTTGTCAATATTATTTAAATCACCATTAGTTGGATTGTATACTACTTGCCTTCTCAATGAAATATTATACAAGAGTCTCAGAATTTAAAAAGGTTGACTGCTTCTCTATCAGCTGCAAGTTGTAGGAAGTAGGCTGATTAATGTATGGGAGTGGGTCTCAGCTTTGTATCCAAAGTACCACGCTCAGCTGTATCCTGCATGCCCCTCTGCAGCATAAATTACACATCAAAATTTCTCCAGCTTCAAGGGAGTTGAGCTTTTATATCCCACACAAGTCAGTTGTTAGTGATAGATTGTGCAATGGGTAGGGTGGGTGAAGAAGAAACTTTAAGGCACTTCCAGCTTTCTGTGCATATGACTCAAGTAGCTCTAGTAGTTCACGGGCAACATTCAGAAGAAAACTGTAGATGTCGGTTAGTAGAAGCAAAGCACATAAGAAACTAGAAATGTGTGTGCAGAGGGCAAGAGTTAGACATTTTCTGCTACATCAGTTTCCCTTCTTCTCAGAGACAATATACCTACTTCATCACTGGAATAAACAAGACCCTTAACCCCAGAAACCTGAGTTGCCCATGGGTGTCTAACTCAGCACTTATAGGCTGTGTGATACTGGATAAGAATGCAATGTCTCTGACAGTTTCGGATGCTACTCACTTAGTCCTGTCCAATGAATCATTTTCACTTAAATAGTAGAAGTTTGTAGAAGAATGACACTTTGAAGATGAAGGGACGGATCCTGTTAGAATACTACCGTCAGCACAATACAAGTCTGTTTAGGAATTTCAATTTTGTTGCAAAAGGGATTTAAGGTAACTTGCATAATACAGAGCAAGATAGAATAGGTTAAAATTAGGAGTAAAAGAATAAAGAGAAACAAGGCAAGAGAACTAAGAATAGCTAGGATGAGACTAAATGTGCATATTATAAATACTTATGTTCCAAAAATTATTTTATGGGAGTTGGCAACCCAAAGAAGATTTTTTAAAACCCTGCTTGTTATATAGTTCACAGTGCTTATAAGCTATAAATAGATTAGTTCTATTCTCATTGCTGGGAACAGACAGGACTTTCTCCCCAGGATCCTCAAGGAGAACAGAATATGCGATGTAATGGTGTGGTGCTGAACAATACTCCACATCTCAGTAGACTCTATGATGAGTAGTGTGGCTTGTTTCTTACACTAGCCTTCAATCCAGTTTAGTGGTCTCCCACCAAGACACAATAAAAGTGCAAGACAGGAAAAACAGTTCCCAAGGAACTGATTGGCTACAGTCTGATACAGGCTTAAAATGATTGACCCTAATCTGGGAGCCCTTCTGAGCCTGTTTGGTGGAATGTGGGGATGGGATGTCCATCAGGCCATTCTTGGCTATAAGCCTCAGCAGAACTTTGATAAATATTAGGCAGCAAAGAGTTTCAGATTACTTTGGCTGACAAGCACCTGGAGGACAGTTTTATTCCACGTAGCCAGTTAAAACCAGACCCACTTGACTGATAAGCAACGGAGTTTGGGGCTGGCTGACATGAGACTTACTAGCTAATTTCTATGAGGACTGAGCAAAGTGGAATCAAATACCCTCCCTTAAAAACCTCATTTCCAGGCAAGTCTGTCTGGTGCCAGTCACAGGGGCTGCTCCCTACTCAAGGGTCATAGACATTTGTAGGCAGATGACATCATTAGAAGGTCTTGGTAATTATGGGGCATGTGGTACACCCCTCACTCTCAAAGGTCCTCATTCTGTGTTGAACCTTTTTATTAGCACAAGCTTCCTGATATTATCAATTTCTTGGTATCCAGGGACTTTGTTCTTTTTGGTTCCCTGGTGCCAAATAGTCTGTGACTTTGATTTCTTATATAGCTCTAAGTTTCATATCTTGTGAGAGAAGGGAAGCTGATATCTCTGGCCTTCCAAATTGACCTTATCTTATCTCATAAGATTTTAGACACACACTGCAGTGATAACCCTTTGTCTGGGCAGAGTGGTGGGAGAAGCCAGAGGAGGAAGGTTAAGGCACAGGAAGCTCCTTCCATTGCTCTGTGTGGACACTTCCCTGGGGACCTTACACCCCGGTGTAGTCACTGCACTAAATCATAGGGTTTCAGGAATTGTCTTATAGCTGATTTCATCTAATGACAGGTGAGAAGACATTTTTAAGAGACTGATCTGTGACTCTGAAATCTCAAATCACTCCGCACAAATAGGTACCAACTCTGCCTAAGATGTAAGGCAGATGGCATTGATATGCCTGGTCGGGCAATTTCTCACTGGTTGTGGGACTTGAGGAAGTAACTCAGTTACTCTATTTTCTTCATGGTAAGTGAGGACAGTAATACTTTTTCTCAGGGTTGTCTTGAGGATTTAAGACATTAACATAGAAGTAAAGTGCCATCTCAGTAATGTGCCTGTCACTCACTATCTCTATTTGTATCAAGATATTTAATTTTTTCCTTCAATAAATGTTTTACTGATCTCAAAGTTATATAACATCATCATCCCTGTTTTTGCTTGGGTAGCATGTCCTTAATATCAGTGATCAAATCTTTTTAAATTTTGGATAGAAAGCATTTGGCTGCATACAGCTTTCTGATCCAATCTGTGAATCTTTTTCTTTAAGAGAAGGATCTACACTTTTTAAATATTATATCATAAAAGACATGTTTGGATTTGTGCCATTTCTATTTATAGATCATCTGTTATTTTTCTGTGCTACTTCTTTTGTTTAACTTTTTTTTTTTTTTGCTTCATTGTTTTCTTTTTTTTATTTCCTCTCTATTGATCATCAATTTTGAAGAAAATATATCAGATTTGTACTTAGGGCAAACTACGTAAAGTTATTTGTAAATAAAATGTTTTAACTTGTATTTCCTAAATTAATCAATTTTAGAAATGAAACAATATCTATGCCCCCCCAGGTATGAAAGATAAGAATTAGTCTGCTTTCATTCCCTGCCTCTTTAATTTTTTGTTTGAATTTTATAGGGGCAAGACAAGTCTCCCAATCTATTATTATGAAATTACCTTTTAAACTTCAGGTGTTCATATTTTGCTTTTTATTTTTAAGAACATAATTCTTGCTTTGCAATCACAATATCACAGTTTTTCCAATTATCTTTTTTAACAATGTAAATATTAAATATTTAATATGTAAATATTAAACAACACACTACTGCACAAGCAATGGGCCCAATTAAAAATCAAATGGTAAATCAAAATATGTCTCAAAACAAAAGAAAAAGAAAACACAATATTCCAAAACCTATGGGATGCAGCAAAGCAGATGTTCCAGTGAAATTGATGCTATAAATGCTTATATTAAGAAAAGAAGTTCAAATAAACAACTTAACTTACACTACAGGGCACTAGAAAAAGAAAAAACTTGGCTGAAATTTAGTAGAGGAAGGAAATAACAAAGAAAAATCAGAAACAAATAAAATAGAGACCAGAATAAACAATAACATAACATTGAAAGTAATTGACCAACTTTTCTCCTAAAATAAACAAAATTGGCAATGCTTTAATTACATTAACTAAGAAAGAAAAGTCTCAAAAGCCAAAATGAGAAATGGAGAGAAAACAATATGATAGATAACCACAAAAATATATAGTGTGATATCAGATTACTATAAACAATTACACATAAACAAATCAGATAACTTAGAAAAAAACACAGATTATTCCTAAAAATGAAGAAGTCACCAAGATTGAATCATCAGTTTTGAATCCAAAAAGTAGGAAATCTTCTTAAACTAATCATAAGAATGAAAGTTGAATTAGCACAGAGGAGCCCAAGATCACATGGTTTCATTGGTGAATTCTACCAAACATTTAACAAAATTAATGAGAATCTTTGTCAAAATCTTGGCAATAATGGAATAGAGGGAACATTCAAAATCATTCTATGAGGCTAGTATTATCCTGATACCAAAGCAGGATAAAAACAATACAAGAACAAAAAGGTCTAAGGGTGCCTGGGTAGCTCAGTCGGTTAAGTGTCTGACTCTTGTTGGCTCAGGTCATGATCTCACAGTCATGAGTTCAAGCCCTACGTTGGGCTCCATGGGGGGTGAAAGGAACAAAAAATTCTAGTTTGTCTACTCTGGCTTTCTTTTGACATCCATTTGTGTGATAAATATTTCTCCACCCCCTCACTTTCAATCTGTCCGTATCTGAGGTCTAGAATGGGTCTTTTATGGGCCCAAGATATTTAAATAATTTTAACCTATCTCCTTTAGCCTTTCATCTTGAATTTCTGAAATGTGGATGAAATTTAAAATCCATATGTACTTTTGATAAACTTATTTAATTTATAGTACATCTTACATTCAACAGCTTCTTCAAAATTAGGAATATTACAGAGATAGATAAAATAGGTGGATAGATTAAATATATCACTTTCATTGTCTCCAACTACATTTATTCTGACATATTGAATAATTAAATCATAAACCAACAATTAAATAAACAAAAGAAGCAGTGCACTTTAGGGAAGAGCAAGGTTAGGCTCTGCAGTTAGGCTTGATTTGAATATTGGCTCTTGTCATTTGAGTAAGTTACTTTCAATTTTTAATATCTTTGAGCCTCAATATTCTCGCCTATAAGATGGAGACAATAATACATATTTAATAAAGATGAAAATAACACCTAGTTAAGGCTTGGCACATTGTTGGTATTCAAAATATCACTATACTTTCTGAGCTAGCAATGTGCTAAATTTTGTAAGAATTACAAAGAGAAGTGGAAGGAAAGAAAATTGTAATTTTTGATGGTTTATTTTATATTAGGTTTTGTGGTTGATATTCTATGTGGGCTCATCTTCATTTTCCTAAAAACCGGAGGAAGTTTTTTAAAATTACTCTTTAATACATTTAAAATTGTGGTTCCAAGAAATAAAGTGCCCTATCCAGAGTTAGGTCTTGCCCTGAAAGAAACTTGTATTCTAATTGGAGACATAAGTAATATCTACTTGAAGATCAAAGAAGCTGTACGGTATAAAAGAAGTATCATAAACGATTTTCACTTATATGTGGAAGAAACAAGACCAACCAAACAATAAGCCAATCAACAAAAAACAGACTCTTAAATACAGAGAACAAACTGGTGGTTGCTATAGGAGAGGTGGGTAGGGGGATGGATGAAATAGATAAAGGAGATTAAGATATACAAATGTCCAGTTGTAAAATAAGTAAGTCACAGAGATGAAAAGTACAAGCATAGGGAATGTAGTCAATAATATTGTGATAACGGTGTATGCTGACAGATGGTGACTCCATTTATTGTGGTGAGAGCTGAATAATGTATAGAATTGTTGCATTGATATGCTATACTCAGGAATGAATATAATATTGTACGTTCATTCTTAAAAAAAGTATAAGGGTAGGTATGGGATCTCCAGTTGAGTAAATACAGCTGATAAAGGACGAGGAATTTAGAAGGAGTGCCATTCCTGGTTTAAAGTGTGTTATTGATTAGGATAGGTCATCTTATGCTGCAGCAACTAACAACTCACAAATTATAGTGGTTAAAACACAGATGTAGTTTTAAGTCATGGCTCTCCCAGGCTGGACACATCACAGCTTAGCAAACCAGGTTGATGGAGAAGCCATCATCTTTGATGTTGTTGGTTACTGTGCCAAGAAATAAAAGCCCTGGAGAGACTTATAGTTAATAAAATTAATCAAATGCTTAGGGATTGAAATGTTGTGGCCTCGAGTCACTTCCATTTTCAAGTCAATGGACAGAGTTAGTAATGTCATCTTTGCAAACACAAAGTGGGCAGGAAGCACAATTCTACAATGTGCCTGGGAAGAGGGCAATCTGGAAATTTTGGTGAGTAGCAGTAGTAATTAACACGATGCCATTCTTATAAGAGTCAAACACAATTTTAGTGATTTAATATTTTTTAAACACTGTACTTTCTAAATATAGCTTCTGGTTGAAGATTACACTACCTGTTAGGTGCATGTGTGAATCTTTGCAGGTATGTGTGTCTATTACTTAAGACAGCTAGCTATGCACACAGGATGCCTTACTCAGAACATTCCCGCTGATTAACTTTCAAACCATTACTAAACACCTGTGCTTCCTGGTAGAAACTAGACCTATCCAAAACTCTGCTTCTTATCTTCCCCTCTGAGCAGACATCACATTCCAGATACTTGTTTATCCTAAAAAGATTTGCTGAGAAGTTGCTGTTTATATAGCTTTTACAGGCACCTTGGAAATGACAAAACAATACATAACCATACTAGAAAAATGCATTTTATTTTTAAAAAAAATTTTTAAAAGATTTTATTTATTTATGAGACACACACAGAGAGAGAGAGAGAGAGAGAGAGAGAGAGAGGCAGAGACACAGGCAGAGGGAGAAGCAGGCTCCATGCAGGGAGCCTGACGTGGGACTTGATCAGGGTCTCCAGAATCAGGCCCTGTGCTGAAGGTGATGCTAAACCTCTAAGCCGCCCGGGCTGCCCGGAAAAATGTATTTTAGCATCTATCAGGTATGTGGTTGGCTAGGCCAGAAGCTAGAGAGTCATTGAAAACTCTTCCCCCTTCCTCACCACAGGTGCAACCTGTCATCAAGCTCTGTTGATATCATATTTTTATGACAATAGACTGCACATTAGAATAATTGGGAATACTTTTAAAAATATTGGTGTCTGAGTCCCATCTCAAGAGAGTATTATGTAATTGACCTTGAAAAAGGCCTGACCAGTGGGGCTTGTGTAAGTTTCCAAAAGATTCTCATGGGCAGTCAAGTTTGGGATTCAAGAGGTCTTGAGTGTCTACTAATCTCTATTCTACCTTTGACCTTTGGTGAAAGTCCCTCTAATCTCTAATGTGGATTATTTCAGTAATCCCCTCTGTGGTCCCCCTGACTCAGCCTGTGTTAGAGCCCCCAGTGCCGTGTTGTGGTTCCACCCTGACCGTCTCCTGTCAGGGCACTTATACACATTGCATCAACACTGCCTCTTAATCATTGTTTCTTATTTTAGACCATGAGCATACTAGGGGTAGCATTTAAGACTTGTTATATGCCTGACTTGTAGTTCAGGATATGGCACATAAAGTGCGCTCAGTAAATGTTGTTGAATAAATATGAATGAGTGAATGTTCAGCAAATCCTGGGCATTAAACCAACATGAAAATGAGTAAGACAGAGTGCCCCTCTAGAAGTATTAAGAGTTGGTAGGGGAACTGAACATTGCAATATTCAATGCAACAGGAGAAAGGGCTCATATAAGAGATGGAAATGTTGTTTCTTAAATTTGGGGATTAAATAGGTAGCAGAAAAAATCGCTAAAACTATCCTGCTATATGGATATTCCATGATTTGTTCCTGGCAATGAGATCATTGATCTGCTATTTAAAATTGGAAAGGTTGGGGGATCACAATGCCAGATTTCAGGTTGTACTACAAAGCTGTGGTCATCAAGACAGTGTGGTACTGACACAAAAATAGATACATAGATCAATGGAACAGGATAGAGAATCCAGAAATGGACTCTCAACTTTATGGTCAACCAATATTCGACAAAGGAGGAAAATTGGACAGCCACATGCAGAAGAATGAAACTAGACCATTCTCTTACACCATACACAAAGATAAACTCAAAATGGATGAGAGATATAAATGTGAGACAAGATTCCATCAAAATCCTAGAGGAGAACACAGGCAACACCCTTTTTGAACTCGGCCACAGCAACGTCTTGCAAGATACATCCATGAAGGCAAGAGAAACAAAAGCAAAAATGAACTATTGGGATTTCATCAAGATAAGAAGCTTTTGCACAGCAAAAGATACAGTCAACAAAACTAAAAGACAACCTACAGAATGGGAGAAGATATTGCAAATGACGTATCAGATTAAGGACTAGTATCCAAGATCTATAAAACTTCTTAAACTTGACAGCAAAAAAAAAAAAAAACAAACAATCCAATCATGAAATGGGCAAAAGGCATGAATGGGCAAAATGGGCAACAGAAATCTCATAGAAGACATAGACGTGGCCAACAAGCACATGAGAAAATGCTCTTGCCATCAGGGAAATACAAATCAAACCAAAACAATGACATACCACCTCACACCAGTAAGACTGGGGAAAATTAACAAGGCAGGAAACCACAAATGTTGGAGAGGATATGGAGAAAGGGGAACCCTCTTGCACTGTTGGTGGAAATGGAAACTGGTCCAGCCACTCTGGAAAACTGTGTGGAGGCTCCTCAAAGAGTTAAAAATAGATCTGCCCTAGGACCCAGCAGTTGCACTGCTGGGGGATTTACCCCAAAGATACAGATGCAATGAAATGTCAGGACACCTGAACCCCGATGTTTCTAGCAGCAATGTCCACAATAGCCAAACTGTGGAAGGAGCCTCGAAAGATGCTCCATCGAGAGATGGAGCATTCATCGAAAGATGAATGGATAAAGAAGATGTGGTTTATGTATACAATGGAATATTACTCAGCCATTAGAAATGACAAATACCCACCATTTGCTTCGATGTGGATGGAACTGGAGGGTATTATGCTGAGTGAAATGAGTCAATCAGAGAAGGACAAACATTATATGGTCTCATTCATTTGGGGAATATAAAAAATAGTGAAATGGAACAAAGGGGAAAGGAGAGAAAATGATTGGGAATATCAGAAAGGGAGACAGAACATGAGAGACTCCTTACTCTGGGAAACGAACTAGGAGTGGTGGAAAGGGAAGTGGGTGGGGGGTGGGAGTGACTGGGTGACAGGCACTGAGGGAGGCACTTGATGGGATGAGCACTGGGCGTTATGCTATACGTTGGCAAATTGAACTCCAATTAAATAAATAAATAAATAAATACATAATAAATTAATAAATAAATAATAAATAAATAAAATAAATTTGGAAAGGTGGAGGGATGCCACCTTTGGGTGGTTCCATGGTTGAGCGTCTGCCTTTGGATCCCAGGGATCGGGGATCGAGTACCACAGTGGGCTCCTTGCATGGAGCCTGCTTCTCCTCTCTCTGCATGTGTCTCTGCCTCTCTCATGATTAAATAAGTAAAAATCTTAAAAAAAAAATTGGAAAGGTGGAGAGGAATTGAGAATAGAATATAGGGGTGGTTTCACATTTCTAGTCTTTTTTTTTAATTTTTTTATTTATTTATGATAGTCACAGAGAGAGAGAGAGAGAGAGAGAGGCAGAGACACAGGCGGAGGAAGAAGCAGGTTCCATGCACCGGGAGCTCGATGTGGGATTCGATCCGGGGTCTCCAGGATCGCGCCCTGGGCCAAAGGCAGGCGCCAAACCGCTGCGCCACCCAGGGATCCCACATTTCTAGTCTTTTTAACATAGTGTTTCACGACCCACTGGTTCCCAGAACACTTTATCCACCCTTTTTTATTTTTAATTTTTAGTACCTGTGTGCCCAGAGGCCCCACAACATCTACATACTTCCACAGACATCTGAGAAACCATATAGGCCAACGGCAAAATGCACTCATAAATTTGTCTGTTCTGCACAACTTAATGCATCTCAGCTCCAAATCAACCTTCTGAGCTCTGTTCTGTGATCTGATCTAGGAGAGGAAACTGAAAATTAAATGCCCTCTTTTCCATCTGGCTTCCTATTAGGTTCTGACCCAGAGGGCATAAGTGGGAGAAGGCAAGGTGTAAGTTTAGGAACAAGGAAATTGCTCCTGGTCAGCTTGCCCAGCCTCCTATTGTTACCACAACAGCCCTTTGGTTGGTGTGAACCTCCCACTTCTTTTTTTCAAATGCTGAACCAGCCTCCTGAGTGTCTCCACTGTTTATATATCACTCCCAGAGAAGGCCTACTTGGGCCATGTGCCCATCCTCTGGGCCAACTGCTGTTTACAGGGCAAAGGGTTTCTGTGATGGCTGGGGCCTCTGGGACATACCTACCACTGTGGTCAAGTGCAAGGTCTACCTGGCACTGGAAGAGGAGTCCTGAGAAAGGATACTGGAAAGGCAAAATATAAGCTACCACAGTCACCTATAAGGTTAAAGGGGGAAAATAGCGTTCGACTTCCAAGGAGTCTTAGATATTGGATAAGCTTAAATATTGGATGAGCTTACAATTCCCCTTACACACAGGGCTTTGGGTTCCTCATGCCACTTGCCATTTATTGCCATATCATGTCTTTTGGGGCTCCGTGGCATGCCTGGATTGGCACAGGTTCCAGAGGGTAAGGTCTCATTGGCGCTGGATGCACGTAGGGGTCTTCAATACGCTAAGGAAGCCAAGAAGCATGAATAAATATTGGCTTGCTGGAGTCCAGAAAGGCTTTGGAAATGTCATTTGAGTTAAATCCTAAAAAACCAGGAGTAATTTAGCAGGCAAGGAGAGGGAGAGTGCAGTGTAGAAGATGTTCAGGGTTATGAAAATATAAGTGCAGGAGAGACAGAGGCATGAAAAAGGCATCACGGGTTTTGGAGAATCATTTCGTGTGGCTGAGCATAACATGTATGGGCGTGGGGGTGGGGGGGTAATACGTCTGGAAAGACAGATTGTGGCCAGATTGTGATGAGCCTAGGATGCCATCAGTTCTCTCAGAAAACATCTGCTTCCCGTGTGCTGGCCAAAGCTACAACCATTTTCACACACACTTCATTATGGGACTCCCTTTTTACGGATGCCTTGGAGCCCGTTTGCTTCAAAAGGTACAGTCCAGGGAGATGATACTAGGGAGGTGAAGGGGGTAGGCATGAGAATGGTTGCGTTCAAATTTGTTACCTGAGCACATTTCAGATTTCGATAAAATATCTTCAAGCTGTTACAAAGTACAGCGAGCTTTTCATCCTCTGCATTTCTGCACCTGCATGTTGCCTCGCCCACTGCTGGGTCAGGCTCCGTGAAGCCCCAGAAACGGAAGCAGAAAATCGAGCCGGGAAATCAGGGAAGAGAACAAATCTGCTCAAGGCTGACTCATCTCAAGATTGAAATATGTAAACAAAGTTTTGCTGCAATGGACCCGTTGGAGTACAGATCGCTGTAAGCATTGGAACAACAACGAGGCTGAAAGGGATGCAGAAGCATATACATTAATTTTAACTAAAATATAAAGGACAAGACAGAGGGGGAAAAAAATCCCCCAGCCTTTTAGAAATGTGTTAGGGAAAACATTATCACCATCCCCACACTGCTGCATATCTTTCTGAACCGCTGACAACCGATTTCCCCAGGCTGGGTTTAAAGCTGTTTATGATTATCTTCACCCTGCTTTTATGGTTAATTAATTATACCTTCGCCTGGTACTGCCACCAGTTTGGGAAGTACAGACAGGAGAGAGATGATGATTAAAAGCTGAGGGAAAACTCACAATTGCCTGAGCTTCGTGGTGCTGGGGAGGTAAGGATGAGCTGGAAATAGTCCTGGCCTCAGGACTGGGAGGGTTTTTCAGGATGGGTAAGAGAGGGACCAACCTCCTCCTGGTTGGCCTGGACTCTTGTGGTTTGAAAACTGAAAATCCCACTTTTAGAGCGCTCCCTGCCTCTGACAAACAGCGCTGGTCACTCTAAGGAGGGCTGGAGACCTAGCTGACTATAACTCAATGAGCCAGGTGAGGCAGGCCAGTGGTTGTGGAGAGGAAGGTGTGCCCCCAGAAATGGTGCAGAGGTGTGAGGGGCAGCCTAAACCAGAGGGCATGGTGCTCTAGGAAGCACCTAAATAGGCAGTTGGAGAGATTGTAAGAATGAACAAACTGGCCTCAAGTCTCAAGAATCCAGGATAAATACCAGTCCAAGGAGGTAACCCACAGTCTTGGGTACAATGGGATTTGGGGGTTTATACTGGGCTGAGGTTCTTGGGAAATACTTAAATTCTTGAACAAGAGACTGGTGATGCCAGGAAGGAACACGTTTGTGGAGTGAGGGTACTGAATTTCTAAGTTGATTTGCATGGAAAGAGCAGAAGTTTGGGTAACTTAGAAGTGTTTGCTGGCTTCCCATTACCCTGAGGATAAAACCCAAGATCCTTGTTTGGAAATGGAGGGCTCTCTGACCTGTTCTCAGCTCTTTTCTTATCTCTTTATCCTTTCACTCTGGTCATATTAAATGATTGGTGTTTTTTCAACTGTACTAGGTTCTCTTTTCCCCCTGGCCTTTGAGTATAGTGGGTTCTCTTCCTGCAGTGTGTCTTTCACTCATACTAATTTCTCCTGCCCTTTAGTTTTCAGCTCAAATGTCCTCTCCGCTCCCATTCTACCCCTAATCATTCTGGGAATTCTCATTCCAGATTATAGCCCTTCCTCTGAGTTGCGGAGGAGACTACTTTCCAGTTTTGCTAGAGAAGTTCCAGGCAGCCAAGACAATGCCCCACAAAGGTCAGACTCTACAGGAAACCACAGGAATAGTTTTAAAGGAACATGGATAACTGCTGGTTGTCCTATTGTTGCTCCAGATCCCTTAAATTCATCAATGAAGAGTTAAGGCTCTAGTTGAGTATTTTTTCTCGGCACTATTAACATGTTGATAGAGATGTGGAGATGAGGAGAGTGAGTGAAGAGGAGCCTGTCCTGTGCATTATAGGAAGTGTAGCGGCAGTTCTGGTTTCTACCTTCTAGATACCAGTAGGATCTCTCAAGCTGCGATAACCAAAAATGTCTCCAGACATTATAGAATATTCCTCAGAGGACAAAAATTTCCCCAGGTGGAAAACTATTGCTCTGGTCTAAAGGAACACCCTTTAGAACAAGTCTGTTATGGGGTGGAATCCTAGTGTCCTGCACCCATGAGCAGTTAATATATATGGCATATGGGTTCAATGAAGACCTGTAATAACCTTCAGGTGATTATCACACTGCTTGCCTTATGTGACTTTACCAGATGACCTGTGATCTATCTTGGTCCAACCTCACAGCCATTTTTTGCTATTTGTAAAATGGAGACTTCTTCTTTTCACTGTAATATAAATCTAGTGGAGAAGCCAAATATTGGAAATTCTATACTGAATCTATGGTTTAGTGTATGTGTGGGTCTCTTCTGGATTCTAAATACCCTAGAGTATGAGCCAGTATTTTATTTATTGATGATTTAGGTATTTCTCCCATCCAGGGTCTAGAATGGAGTTACACACAGGATAGGCAATTCAATAATATTAACCAAGTAAAATTTAAAAGTCACAAGAATATTTGGAAGCTTTGATGACCAGGAAAGAAGATGGAGCTAATTCACTTGATTTGAGGCAATAGAAAACCACTTTTCTGTAAAGCATAGTACTTGGTATCCAAGGCTATCCTTTGGATAGAATTATAGGCTTTGCCTGGGAGTTGTAGAAGTGCAGAACCTAGATCCTTTGAATCAGAATCTGCATTTTAGGAGGTCTCCAGGTGATTCCTATGTACATTAAGCTTTAAGAAGCATGTTTTTTTATAGCCTAGGCTCTGTATCTCTGGAACCGATGGCCAAGTCTTTGACTTACCACCTATTCAGCCTTAGACAGAACATTTAACCATCTGAGCCTCACTGTTTTTATTTGTAAAATGGGTATTTTGCCAGATATTACATGCTAGATTTGCGAGATTCAGTTTTTTTTTTTTTTTTTAAAAAAAAAAGGAAAGTGGATACATCATAGTGCCTGACTTTATACAGTAAGAGTTCAGTTGTTACATACTATTATTCTCTGAAATTTCTTTTTACTCAGGAAAAATCGGAGTCTGGACTATGGACGATCCATTACCTGCTATCCAGCCCATAATCTGAAGATTGACCATATCGTTTACTCTTCACCCAGATGTCGAGAAACATCCAGCCAGCTTTAGTTTAAAAGTTTTCACCCTTTTATAAATGTGATCTATATTTTAGGAGTGTGTATCTTGGGAACAAAGCTCTATAATAAGGTTAATGAGAAGAGAAGCAACACAAATCTGTTTTCATCACTGTTAAACAGAGCTTAAATCACAGCACGGGGGGAACAGCTGCTCTGGAAGGCAGCCTAGGAGCAGATCAGTAGAGGCTGATTATTTATTAATGAGAGGGTTTTAGTGGTGAACCCTGGTGGAAAACCCACCAGACTCAATTCTGCAAGCCATCCGCTGAAAAGGTGGTATATGTGAATCACTTGATTGATGTAAAAAAATTCAAAACAGATTCTTCCCAGCACCCTGGAGGCTGTCATGTACCACTGTTCTCTTATCTGTTCATGTTAAGAAAATAGGATCCTTCAGTAAGTAAATGTGTGTTCTATTTAATTAAATTCACTGCTGGGCTCTGTGTTGGGGCTGGTCCTCACTCAGGGATTATTGGACTTCCCTCTCATTTCCCTCCCCCTAGTGCTTCTATATCCAGCTCAAACCAGCAGGAGCATCCTGGTAAGTGCTTTAGTAGTTTCTTATTGCACCCACTTTGTAGACAAGGAAGCAGGCTCAGAAAGCTTAAGACATTTGTCCAAGACCTTCTAGCTTGGAGGATTGCCATTTAAACCCAAATAGGGTTTCTGGGTGACTCCATAGCTTATATTCATGACCACTTCTGCAATATAACATAAGTTTACTTGATAGAACCTAACAATAGAAATGGTTCTCAGCATTTGTCCTCAGAGCAGCATCATTAGCATAATTGGGGAGCTTGTTAGAAATGCATATTTTCGGGGATCCCTGGGTGTCTCAGTGGTTTGGCACCTACCCTTGGCCCAGGGCGTGATCCTGGAGTCCCAGGATCGAGTCCCACATCAGGCTCCCTGCATGGAGCCTGCTTCTCCCTCTGCCTGTGTCTCTGCCTCTCTCTCTTCTCTGTGTCTCTCATGAATAAATAAATAAATAAAATCTTAAAAAAAAAGAAATGCATATTTTCATGCCCTGCCACAGACCCAGTGAATCAGAAACTGGGAGTGGGAACCAGGAATGATTCAGATGGATACTGAAGTCTGTGAGCCACTAGCACGTAGGCTGTATGCCAAACACTCAAATTTAAAAAGGAAAAAAAAAATAGAATCCCTGACCTCAGGGAGTACAGAGTCAGGCAGAGGAGACAAGCCTATAAAAATAATCCTAGTCATATTTTTTTCGATTCATCGTAAGTGCAGTGAGGAAATATGCATGAGAAATAAGGAAAGAAAAGATGAAGACAAGCTAACCTGGAAGGAGCAGGAAAAGCTTACTGGGAATGGAATCCTAAAGCCTGAGAAGTCCCCAGCCCCAGTGACAAGAGGAGAGATATTCTAGGCAAGGGGACATCATAAACACAAGGTGAAATAAATGATGGGCATCAGAGAAAGAGCAGTTACGTGGGGGATGCGGGAGCATGAAGCGTGATGAAGGAGGCGGTGATGAGTTCACGGAGCGGGCAGCCAGCTGCCCTCTGTCATTCTAGTTTGACCCCCACCTGCGGAAGCTCGGGAGCTGGAAGACTTGGCTTGGAGATTTTATAGTCATTTGTCACTTGGTGGCATTTATGACTGCCCTATGGTTCCCGATGAGGGGCACCATATATCATTACAAAGGCTTGTTCTTCATGAGCTATTGAGCACCCAGTAATTCATGCACGTTATTTCTACCACACACTTTTCTCCTGCTTAAAGTCCCCCATGCCACTGACACCAGCTAGTAGACGTCAAGCTGTCCAGTGGATAAAATGTTGTTTGACGAAGGCTCTGCAGCCAGGGGTGTCACTTATAGTTTATATCATGAATTCTAACTCAATTCTTTGTTCTCCACATCATCTACCTGTGAATAATATACACACATTGTAGGACTTCGGTCTATATTTTCCAGATCAGTATTCTAACAAGGGCATGGGTTATATTTCAGTGCTTAAAATAAAATAATGATGCTGTATCCATCCTGGCATAGTGAAAAGAATGTAAGCTCAAGGTGGAGAGACGAGGGTTGTAGCCTCAACTCTGTATTTTCCTGCTGTGCCTATTAAAAAAAATCATATTGGAAGTTTCACTTATTTTTAATCTTACAAAGCCTCAATTTTTCTTATCTGTGATGTTGGTTTGCTGTAGAATTAAATGATACAATATTGGTGCCTGGAACTCCGCAGATGGTATTCCTTCCTTCTTCGTTGGTATATATGCCCGACTTACAGTATTGCAGAGAGATTGCTTTTTGAAAATTCCTGATATTAAGACTGGACAGAGAGTTCCTTCCTCTATTTCTAGACATTGTGTCTGTGGCTGTTCCTCCTACATGACGTAATGGGAGTGGCATTGGTCTCAGAAGAGAAGCAGCAAGGTCAGTGCATCTGATTAAAAACCTTTCCAGCTGTTAGACTTCTAGGGATTTCTAGAGGAAGAGGACTCAGGTCCATAGTTCTTTGATGCCTCTTAAAGGAAATGGAAGACGTGCTTTCATCTGACCAAAGGAAATGGTCATTGTGCTGTGATCTTAGCCCCAAATATCAAAAACTCAGGTTTGGCAATAAACACCCACAATGTGCTGGGCTGGATGCTGGGTGCTTTAGGTATATGCTCTCATTTTATTCTCACGTCAACCCTGCTTACATCCATGTTAAGGATGAGAAGCCAGTTGGCCCGACAGATGTCATGGGTCTAATCCCAGGCAGAGGTTTGACTGAATTCAGGCCTTGGAAGTTCATGTCCAGAGTCATTTACAAGTTTCTATTCCAGAACTCTTTTTCAGAATCTTCAGGGTGAGGTCCCTAGGCATCTATGTTTTTATTGAGTGAGGGACAATTTTCATGATTAGGAAATTTGAGAAAAAAAAATAAAACAAAGCAAATGTACTGTTAAAATAAAAAGCAAACAGAGACCAGTCCTGAAAATTTGCTGAGTAGAAAAGGCGAGTCGGATAAACAGAAAGTGTACTGGTGATGACCTAGGACTGGGTGGGGAGGGGGCCACTATTGGAAAGAAATGGAAAATGACTACTAATGGGCTCCGAGTTTCTATTTAAGGGGTGATGAAAATGTCCTGGAATTATGATAATGGTCGTACAACGCTATGAATATACTAAAAACTATCAAATTGTACAATTTACCTGGCTGAATTGTATGTGAATTGTATCTCAAGAAAGCTGATTTTTTTTTTAAAGAAGAGAGAAAAGAAACTTCCCTGGGCAGACAAAACCAGTTTAGTCAAACAAACAAAGCTTAATTTAGCTTATTTTGCAAGCTAGCTTGACCTGGGTCACATCTTGCTTATGCCTCTGAAAACCATAAGTAAATCTTAAACTGTTTCTCAAGGTTGATATGATTTACCACTGGCCAATTCTCTGCCACTTAAGAAAGTTCTACTATTATAACCAATCACCGGGAAGAATTCACAGCCACCACTTTCTCACCCTATAAGCTGCTTTGTAGCAATCTACCCCTGAGCCTCATTCCGTGTTCTGGCTTGAGTGTTCTGGTTTGCAAACCATCTTCTGGTGTGCGCACGATAAACTTTTACTAATTCCTACTTCGGTGATTCATTGGTTTTACTTCTGTTATTACTAAACTTTAAAGCACACAGACAAAATCTGTACTCCCAGGAGACACAGGATCTCTTTGACTTTTTTTTTTTTATAATAAATTTATTTTTTATTGGTGTTCAATTTGCCAACATACAGAATAACACCCAGTGCTCATCCCGTCAAGTGCCCCCCTCAGTGCCCGTCACCCATTCACACACACACACACACACACACCTCGCCCTCCTCCCCTTCCACCACCCCTAGTTCATTTCCCAGAGTTAGGAGTCCTTGACTCTTTGATGAGGACCCTTAGGAATCAAGATGTTGTTTTAGGTCAGGCTGGGCAACATAACTGGGGGATCCCTTGAAGCTTTTATTACATCTCTCCCTTCACCCACAGATGAGGGAATCGGGCTCAGTGGTTTGATTTATTTATTTTTATTTAGTTCTTCAACACACGTTTATTGGGCACCTGCAGTGTGTTTTCCATTGTGCCATGTGCTATTTTACACTTTAAATTTTTAAAATTATTTTAATTTAAATTCAACTAGCCAACACAGAGTATACATCCTTAGTTTCAGATGTACTGTTCAATAATTCATCAGTTGGGAACACCTGGGTGGCTCAGTGGTTGAGCATCTGCCTTCAGCCCAGGGCATGATTCTGGGGTCCCAGGATCGAGTTTGACAGTGGGCTCCCTGCGTGGGGCCTGCTTCTCCATCTGCCTATGTCTCTGTCTCTGTCTCTCATGAAGAAATAAATTAAAAAATCTTAACAAAATAATTCATCAGTTGCATATCACACCCAGTGCTCTTCACATCACGTGCCCTCCTTAATGGCCATCACCCAGTTATCCCATCTCCCACCCCTTCCCCTCCAGCAACCCTCCGTTTCTTTTCTAAAGTTAAGAGTCATTCATGGTTTTTCTCCCTTGATGTTTTAAATGGCTAATCCAGGCTCACTTCACTGTTCTTTGGCCAAACTAGGAACAGACCCATTGCCTGATTCCACTTCTCTTTTTTTCTACTATAAACACATTTTGGCCAACCACCTCACATGTAAGCTTTCTATTCCTCACTAGACCGCCAAGCTCAGCTGAGCAAGCATGGTGCTCAGAATATCTTTTCATGATTTGATGCCATCTATCAGACAACCTTTTGCAATAAGCACCCATATTTCTGAGACAAGCCCACCGAGTTTATATCATTGTCCCTGGGCTTCAAGGGACATGGATAGAGGGAATGGAAGAGGAGAGAATCTTATAACACAGTGGAAACACAAGAAGATAATCCAACATGACATCCACCCTCGCCTGGCTTTCCTGTAGCTCTCCAGTGGTGCAATACTGGGATGAACACATATTCCCGATCGTGGTATGCAATTTAAAATTAAGATTCAGTATTCCATGCTGTAAAATCAGGAGGGTTTCCAAAGGCAACTTTCCTTCCCCTACTCTGCTTTTGTGAATAAGGTCCCCTTGCTAAACAGCCCTCTTCATCAAAGGACCAGGCCCAGTTCCTGCTCATCTCAGGACACCAGGCTTCAGTTCAGGCCCATCTGTGGGATGATTCAAACAAGCCAATCACATCCTTCCACGGGAACCAGGGGACACCCCTTCCTCTTGATGCTACCAAGTTTGCCTCTCACAGCCCTTATTGTTTGTTGGGTTCCTAAGTGAAACCTGCATGTGACCTTGCAGGGTGTATAGTGTCCTTAAGTGGCAGGTGGTGTCCTTCTCCCCTGGACTGTGATTATGTGGTTAACAAATTGTCTGTATCATCTGTCCACTGTGGGGTGTCATGTGCTCAACCAACCTCATAACTACAGGATGGGGAACCCTCCCTTACTAACTGAGTAAATAGGAAGTGATTAAAACACCAGCTCAGATCCACATCTGTGTCCCATCCTCAAAGACAGGTCACTAATTCTCTGTTGGTTCTGCTGTGGAAAGAATGCTGCCTCAGAAATCAGGAATTCTGTGCACTCTCTGTGCAAACTCTCATACAGCATGACTAGGCTAAGCTGTTGAACCTGACTATGCTCCAGTCTTTGGCAAAACAGAGTGACAGAAATATATAAGTGGGTTTCTTTTTTTTTTTAAGATTTTATTTATTTATTCATGAGCGACACACACACACACACACACACACACACAGAGAGAGAGGGAGAGAGAGAGAGAGAGGCAGAGGGAGAAGCAGGCTCCATGCAGGGAGCTCGACGTGGGACTCGATCCTGGGTCTCCAGGATCAGGCCCTGGGCTGAAGGCTGTGCTAAACCACTGAGCCACCCGGTTGCCCTATAAGTGGGTTTCAAACTAGTTTTTACCCTGGGAGCCCTCCACTCAATTAAAATCTGAGTGACATTTTGAAGAGACAGAAGCAATGTCCTCAGCACCCTAACCCTAACGGTCCCCCACCCACTGCTACCACATACCTGAAACTGAGGAACCCCAGGATTCCACTGGCCGAGATTGACAATCCCATAACCAAGCATTTTCTAAGAGTCTTATTTTATGTTCCATAGATTCTAGAATGTGAAAAGAAAGTCCCAGCTCTGCTATCTATTAGCTATATGACATTGGGACACTTTAAATCTCTAGGCCTCAGTTTCCACACCTATAAAACAAAAGAGGCAGGATAAACAATAATAAGAGTGACAGCAGCAGCAATATATGTAATAACAGAAAACCATTGACTATGTTCCAGGCACCATTCTAATTATTTCACGTGATCGTTGTGTTTGTGTCCCCCACAAATTTCATATATTGAAATCCTACCCCAATGTGATTAGGAGGTGGGGCCTTTGGGAAGGAATTCAGACTTGGTAAATGAGTCACAAGAGAGTCTGCTCCCTTTCCCTAGTCTCCATCCAGTGAGACACAGCAAGGAGTTGGCAGTCTGCAGAACTCACCTGTGCTAGCGCCCTGATCTCAGACTTCCAGCCTTCAAAACTGAGAGAAATAAATGTCTGTTGTTTCTATCAAGCCAGTTGTTGTGGTACATTGTTATAGCAGCCTGAACTGACTATGATGTATGCATTAAGTCATTAATATCGAAGGTGCATGTCAGCTCAGAAGCTGTTTTTGCTGCTTTGTCTGACACTGGCAGGTTGAAAGAGAGAGCTGATTTTCTAAGAGGACCGCTTAGCGGCTCTCAGCCAGAGGTGCCAACTGTCAAGCCCGTGTTTGAATTGTTGTACAGGCCTCCTTCTGAGGCAGCAAAGATTAGCCTGACAGGTGAGTTAGCCTGGAAGAAGGTTATACCTTGCAAACAGTGCTAGGCCTTACATGGTATAGCTTGGGGGCACCTAGAAGTTTCCAAGACTCACAGCTTCCTCTCCCAACCTGATGTCACATTGTCTAAGATCCCATCATTAAAGACCCTTTCATTTAGGTGTCATTTTGTTCTTCCCAGGCATCAGTGTTTAAATTTGTTCACGCCAAATTACAGTTTCCGTGGGATTGAAGTTCAGTGGATCTTTATATTCTTGCTTACCAATCTCCTTCTGAATTATAACACATGGGAAGTTTCAGTAAAGAAAATCCTTTCGTTTTCTCTCTTTTTTTTAAGATTTTATTTATTTATTTATTTGACAGAGAGAACACAAGCAGGGGGAGTGGCAGGCAGAGGGTGAGGGAGAAGCAGGCTCCCCACTGAGCAGGGAGCCTGATGAGGGCCTCGATCCCAGGACCTGAGATCATGACCCGAGCTGAAGGCAGATGCTTTAATTGACTGAGCCACCCAGGAGCCCCTAGTCTTTCTTGTTATCAGAAAGTGATTGATATGGCAGTCAGGACCAAGGATTTTAAAAAAAAAATTATGCAAGAGAGAGAGAAAGAGAGAGAAGAGCAGGAGGAATGGCAGGCAGAGGGAGAAGGAGAAGCAGGCTCTGTTCTGTGATGTGGAACTGGATCACCCAGGATCCTGGCATCATGACCTGAGCCGAAGGCGGACACTTAACTGACTGAGACACCCAGGTGCCTAGCCCAGTAGGTTTTAATGAGCTAGTCCCCTCTGCCTCTCTGACTTCATGTCCTGCCATACCTCCTACAGCTGCAGGGACACCAGGCTCCTTGCTTGTCTTTAACTCACCAGGCTCACTCCTGCCTTCATCCCTTTGCCATGGCTGTCCCCCTGCTTGAAGGCATTTCCCCGGATGCTATGGACTAGATTGTGCTCCTCTGGGGAACTGTGTCTAGAGATGGGATCTTTAGGAGGAATTTAAAGTTAAATGGAGTCATAAGGATTGAACCCTAATCCCAAGACTGGGGCCTTATAGACACAGAAGAGCCAGAAACCTAGGGGCTCAATGCAGTGCTTGTTAAATAGTAAGTACTTACCAAGTAATGCCTATGATTTTGGCTACTCCAAAGCATTGTCTTTATCTTCCTCTTGGGAGTTGGATTAGACTGGAGAGAAGGAATCCAAATCTTTCCTTTCCCTCTGCCTTCAGGCTTTCTGCACCAGCCATGCCTGTCTGACTTCTGGGCACCAAACATACTTCCCTGCATTTTGTTTCAGTGTTTTTAACAACATTGTACCTGTGACCTGGAATGCTCTTCATTTCCACCCACCTCCAGCCAGCAAAAAACTCCCATTGTGTACATCTAGTTGATTCCTATTCAACTCCTAATGTTCAGCTCCAACATCACTTCATGGGAAACTTTTTCTTTCTCCCCAGAGTAGATCGGGATCCCTCATAGCCTGACTAAGAGTACCCTGACCTTTTTAGGGGCATTTGAATCCAAACTACCTGGCACAGTGTCAAGTATGTGTTACATGGATAAAGGACATTTTTCAGCAACTGAGGTATTTGATAATCTGTAATTTGATGTATTTGATAGATACTAAAATGATCTCTGACACACAGAAAGAGAAGCTAAAGTTCAAAGAGATTGAGTAACATCTCCAGTCACATAACTATAAGTTGTAGAGTTGGGATTTGTACTCGGTTCTCTTCAGATCAAGAAAATCTACTCTTCCCAACATAAACAAACTGTTCTCAGGATTCCTTAGGTCAGATCCCTGATTTCTTTCCTGTAATGCACTTTGGTCATTCAAGTTCTCCAGATATATCAAAATATATCCTAACCCAAATGATTCTTCGACCCAAAAGTCCCTTGAGCCTCCAGTGATTCCAGGAGCCCAAATTTATTCCAGGAAATCCATGGTTCTCACTAACTATCTCTCTCCCTTGAAGGTTTCCCCCCATTCTGAGGATATCCATCCTTCCAGGACAACATCCATACCTTCTTTGACTTCCCTGTCCAAACTAATCCATGTGCTTCTACCTAGTATGTCTCAGATTTATCATTTTCCCTCCATTATTCTATAATGTCTTATGTCCTCTCGTGGCTTCTAATCCTTTCCAACATTTTTAATGTCAGTTGAGAACCCATATATCTTATGGATTCCAGAAATAAAGGATTTAACATAGGATAGAGGCTTACATGATTGTTGGAAAAGCTGAGAGGTGGGGGCAGGTGCCAGAGAAACTGAAGTTGAAAGTCATCAAAGTCAATACTGAAGATCTCAGCCCACAGTACCAAATCTGGTAGTTTTCCAAAGCTTGCCTAGAAGTTGCTACAAATCTCAGAATGTCTAGGAAGCTCCCAGACTGTCTAGTCTAGTCTGCATCCATGGAGCAAGGAGGTTTCAAGAGTTTGCTGACAGGCTGGCTTTTCCGATGCTCACATCTGTGCATTTGTCTGTCTGCCACCACTGCTAGATAATAAAGCTTCTCATTCACTTCTGTTTTCAAGATATCACAGGCAGATGTTGCACTCCTTGGCCAAATACAGCTCAGAACAAAACATAGAAGGTGATTATAAGAAATGAAGCCGCTCACCTTATAAGGACATGATGGTAGCACTCAGCTGACAACAGGTAGCCCACCCCACCATCTGCCACGCAGCAGCCAAAGGATCTTTAAATAAGAACCCGGAGTATTTTACAACCATGCTTAAAATGATTCAATGGCTTTTCAGTTCCCTTAGGATAAAACCCAAGGTTGTCCCTATGACCTGCAAAGCTTACTTAATCTTTCTCTTGCCACCTCTTCAATTCTGCATCATTCCAGCCTTCCCTTTAATCACTGTCTTCCACACAAAGAGATGGAAAAATATTCCATACTCATGGATTGGCAGAATTAATATTGTGATAATGTCAATGTTACCCAGGGCAATTTACACGTTTAATGCAATCCCTATCAAAATACCATGGACTTTCTTCAGAGAGTTAGAACAAATTATTTTAAGATTTGTGTGGAATCAAAAAAGACCCTGAACAGCCAGGGGAATTTTAAAAAAGAAAACCATAGCTGGGGGCCTCACAATGCCAGATTTCAGGTTGTACTACAAAGCTGTGGTCATCAAGACAGTGTGGTACTGACATAAAAACAGACACATAGATCAATGGAACAGAATAGAGAATCCAGAACTGCACCCTCAACTTTATGGTCAACTAATATTCGATAAAGGAGGAAAGACTATCCATTGGAAGAAAGACAGTCTCTTCAATAAATGGTGCTGGGAAAATTGGACATCCACATGCAGAAGAATGAAACTAGACCACTCTCTTTCACCATACACAAAGATAAACTCAAAATGGATGAAAGATCTAAATGTGAGACAAGATTCCATCAAAATCCTAGAGGAGAACACAGGCAACACCCATTTTGAACTCGGCCACAGTAACTTCTTGCAAGATACATCCACGAAGGCAAAAGAAACAAAAGCAAAAATGAACTATTGGGACTTCATCAAAATAAGAAGCTTTTGTACAGCAAAGGATACAGTCAACAAAACTAAAAGACAACCTACAGAATGGGAGAAGATATTTGCAAATGACATATCAGATAAAGGGCTAGTTTCCAAGATCTATAAAGAACTTATTAAACTCAACAGCAAAGAAACAAACAATCCAATCATGAAATGGGCAAAAGACATGAAGAGAAATCTCACAGAGGAAGACATAGACATGGCCAACACGCACATGAGAAAATGCTCCGCATCACTGTCCATCAGGGAAATACAAATCAAAACCACAATGAGATACCACCTCACACCAGTGAGAATGGGGAAAATTAACAAGGCAGGAAACCACTAATGTTGGAGAGGATGTGAAGAAAGGGGAACCCTCTTACACTGTTGGTGGGAATGTGAACTGGTGCAGCCACTCTGGAAACTGTGTGGAGGTTCCTCAAAGAGTTAAAAATAGATCTTCCCTATGTCCCAGCAATTGCACTGCTGGGGATTTACCCCAAAGATACAGATGCAATGAAACGCCGGGACACCTGCACCCCAATGTTTCTAGCAGCAATGTCCACAATAGCCAAACTGTGGAAGGAGCCTCAGTGTCCATCGAGAGATGAATGTATAAAGAAGATGTGGTTTATGTATACAATGGAATATTCCTCAGCCATTAGAAATGACAAATACCCACCATTTGCTTCAACGTGGATGGAACTGGAGGGTATTATGCTGAGTGAAATAAGTCAGTTGGAGAAGGACAAACATTATATGTTCTCATTCATTTGGGAAATATAAATAATAGTGAAAGGGAATAGAAGGGAAGGGAGAAAAAATGAGCGGGAAATATCAGGAAGGGAGACAGAACATAAAGACTCTTAACTCTGGGAAACGAACTAGGGGTGGTGGAAGGGGAGGAGGGCGGGGGGTGGGGGTGAATGGGTGACAGGGACTGAGGGGGGCACTTGATGGGATGAGCACTGGGTGTTATTCTGTATGTTGGCAAATTGAACACCAATAAAAAATAAATTTATTATAAAAAAATAATCACTGTCTTCATAATCACATAGGTTTTCATTTCATTTCATTCAACATGCCAAACATTTTCTCATGTCAGAATTCTTATATTTGCTCTTTCCTGTGTCCAGAATGGTTTTCTCCATGATTTTCATGTTCCTTTTATCTCAACAGTCTCTCTAAAGAGTCCTTTCCAGGTTTCCTCTACTGTCCTTGTTATTTCCTTCAATGCATTTACTGCAATCTGCTCTTATCTTTTATGTTGGGTTAAGGCCTGCCACACCCATTGGGACATAAGCTCAGTGAAACCGGGTACCCTATTGTCAAGGGCTGGTTCTCTGCCCTGAGTCAGTTATCAGATATTCTCTTGGAACACAGTTCATCACGGGCTGAATTTACCACTTCAAACAACCAGACATCATCAGTTTCTTTGATGCCCAATAGCCTGCGGCCACCATACCAACCTTAACAGAAGTATCAAAGAGATAAGAAAAATATCTACCCAATGCAACGCTTAAACAGTTGCAGCACACTTCAGGCAAAATAACCTAATGAACTCTGAACTCTGCAGCTTTCTACCACTGATGTTCTGCAACCCCACTCTCCTCTCACCTCTTGGAATAGCCAGAAATGCCATATCAATTTGATTATTTGTAACTTTAGCTCCTTTCCCCAATATTTCAAAATCTTCCTCATTAATCAGTTCTAAGCTTAAAGAATTCATTTATTTCTTGTCTGTGCTTCCATGGTTCTTTATTACTGTTCCCATGATAACCCTCATCATAACCAGCTTACTAATTGATTTCTTTGGAAAAGTATGGACACCTCCACTAGATGATGTGCTATGGGAGAACAAGGATTCTGTATGAAGTCTTATATCCTGTATCTTTAATGGTGGACATGTAGAAGGCACACAGGAAACATTTGTTGAATTGCACTGAATTCCTTCCGAAAGCAAAGTGCTGAGTAAACCCCACAAAACCACAAGATCATGGAAGCATCCTAGCTAAACTGCTTACAGATCGATACGCACAGTGCCAGCTTTCTCCCGATTAATGGTGTTTTTCAACTATTCATCTCATCTTTCTACTTATACCTTGCTGTACTGTGATGCTTAACCTCCACGTTATGCAAAGTGTATGCCACCTTGTGTTCTCAATGAATTCTTATAAACAGGACATACCTCACCAGCATCTGGATTGCCCAGCACTAACCCCTTTCTGCAAACCTGACTGGCTTTGCCACATTCAGATATTTCTGTGAACACATCATTCACCTGTCTCTTCAAAGACTAACTGGTACTAATTAGCAAATAAATCAAACTGAATTTTCCGTTAAACATGCTTTCATTCATGACAGTATTTACTCGCTTGCATTTAGTAGGGAAAACAGAGATGATAAACATTGGCCATTATTTTTTCTCTTGTTGAAGATGAAAATAAATTAAAATTTGTTCAACATAGAGGGGAATTTTTTTTTTAGTTTTATATCGTGATGTTGTCTGAAGGAAAGGACTATGCACTGAAATTAATAGGTAACACCAATTGTAGCTACCAACTATTAAATACGATGTGTCAGACAGTATGCTAAATTATTTCTGAGCCTCACAATATTGAATGATAAATGATTAACTCCATTTTCCAGATTAGGAAAATGATTGTAAAAGAGTTAAATAGTGGTGCCTGGGTGGCTCAGTCAGTTAGGTGTCTGCTTAGGCTCAGGTCATAATCCCACAGTCCTGGAATCGACCCCCACATAGGGCTCCCTGCTCAGTGGGAAGCCTGCTTCCCCCCTCCCTCCCTCAGCTGCTCTCCCTGCTTGTGGTCTCTCTCTCTCTCCCTCAAACAAATAAATAAAATCTTTAAAAAAAATTAACTCGGCCAAGGTCACAGAGATGATTTGAAGATAAATTAAGCCTCAATACAAAGTTGGTTTCATCACAATCCAGAACTCCTTTGGACAATAATCAGTTGCGTGAATGTGACTTCCATTTAATTGTTCTAGGTCCATTTTCTTCAACTGCAAACTTGAGGGAACTACCTAGATAACATCTGTTTTTCCTCTGACATTCTACGGTTTCACATTACTGTACCAAAAGCTATTTGAGGCAAGTCTGACTTAAAGCATGTATGCATTTTGATGAATTCAATAATGGTGATGATGATGGCCATGATGATATATATAAAGAAATCAACACCACATAGATGAAGCAGGGAAATATATATATTTTTTTTGCCAAGAACCAGAACTAAAATGATTGCTGTAACTGAGCATGAAATTTAGCTCTGAAAATGTGCAGGTAAGATGGCAGAGTAAATCTGGGTCACACAATCTTCCTTCCTATTACCTAGCACAATCACCACCACCAAAACAGCAAATGTCAGCAAAAAACCCCATCAGCAGCGAATAAGCAAGAAACTGGATATAATGTTAAGTCCACAAAGAGTAGAAGTGGCTGCCAGGAAAGACATTTGACAACTCCTGCTTCCCATTCTAGTGATAGACAAATAGGGAAAGTAAATAAAAGTCTGGAAAGGTTTATAAATACCCCCTAATCTAAAATTATTAATAGAGAGAATAAGGAAATTTTTTTTTCAAATCCCTAAGACTAAAAACTCTATCTTTGAAGATTTCAAGATTTCAGCAGAGGCACTTACTTTTTCTCTCTCTTATTCTGTCTCTCTCTCTATATATATGTATGTACACACACACACACACACACACACACACACAACAGGCACACACACTGCTGCTGGAAGTCACAGCATTTTCCTAGAGATCCCTGGTGAACTGGAGAATGATCAAAATTTAAGCATATCAACTTATGGAAATCAGATACACACTTCCTACTATGGGATATAAATGATGACATAGGGAATTAAAAAATATTTCAGAAAAGAAAGCAATACTCTAACATAATTGAAACTACAGAGCCTTGTGGACACTGCCCTCTCCCTCCCACTGAGACGACCTAGTCTCAGAATAGATCTATGAGAGCACAGATTCTAGATGCCTTAGGAATTTAAGAGAAAGCCAGGGCTGATCAAGACAGACTTGAGAAAAATATTCCACAAAATAACATGATCTTCGATGCAAAATTAACTATAGCTAAACACTTAACTCAAATAAACACCACTCGAGTGTGCACCCAAGAAGAGAGTATGGTATGAAAAGACAGATTAATCCAGTCTAGAAAAATAAACATAATTCAAGGAAAGAAGAACATTTCCTCTAAGTGTTAATGTGTTATATATATATATATATATATATATATATATATATACACATTTATATATGTTATATATACACTTATATATACATATACATTTTCAACAATCAAGAGTTCAAAGATTGCTAAATAAGAGAATTGCATGAAAATAAGAGGATTATATGGAAAAGGAGATAGACAGTAGGACACCATTGTAAAATTAATACATAAACTAAAGCCAACAAGAAACAAATAAGCTAGATTAGAGAACTTTTAATTAGTGATGAAAGACAGCTTTGTGGTATCACTATGATGATCCATGAAATGGGGGTCATTCTCACAGACTCAATCACAGATAAAATGGACGAACATGAAATCAGAGAATAATTTGTGTACGTGAAATAGAGAACTCCAAATCAAGGGAGAACTGAATATTCAGAACAAAATACTGTATATTCCCAGGAAAAGAAGAAATTTTGTAAGACTGACTTGCTGGGCATCCAGGCCCAAGGAGAAAGTTGTTTTATAAGGATGAAAATCAGATTTATCTTAAAGTTCTCTATGGCACCACTGAGTGCCAAAGACAACAGACACAAGCCTACACAATTTGAAAAGAAAATTTAGCACCATCAAATCGTACTTCAAATACAAACCCATAAGCAGATATTCTCAAACATGAACTCTTTTTTTGCAAATACGATTGATAAATCCCTGTCAACCAAGTGTATGGCAAGAAGACTAGTGAGGTAGTAAATAAATATTTGAATCTTAGAAATGCCTTTGGTGTCAGTGCAGTTTCATTTGTTTTTGCTTAATTATAATTGAAAATAATATTTTAGTTAAAATAGCATGGGAAATAAATGGTTAAGCGTCTGTCTTCAACTCAGGTCATGATCCGGGGGTCCTGGGATCCGGTCCTGCATTGGGGTCCCTGTTTAGTGAGGATCCTGCTTCTCCCCCTCCTTCTCTCCTGCTGGTACTCTCTCTCTCTCTCCCTCTCACACTCTCTTTCTCTCAAATAAATAAATAAAATCTTCGAAAAAAATAGCATGGAAAATAATCCAAAATAGAAACATTTAAAAGCATGCAGAGTGTAATAATAAGATAGTTTTTAATTCTCATATCTACATAGATATCTTGAGTACTACCTAATGTTACTAGTATTCATAGATGGTTTTTAGATGATTTTATTAGTTTTTTGTTTTTGTTGGCATCTCTTGATTTTGAAAACAAGCATGTGAAAACAAGTACGTAAATGTATAATGAAGTCAACTCATTACTGTTATATTTAATGTGTGGGAAGAAAAACATTAGGTCTTAGCTAACTATCAGCCAAGGCAGGTGGAACTAGAGAAATAGAAGGGCAGGGAGGCAGAGAAAGGAAATCTTCCATCAGTGTGGCAAGGTAGGAGAATGTTTTTTGAAACTTGCAATCTGATCTTGGAGGTTTCTCTCTGCAACCTCGTAGACATTAGGCCTCTTACTTTACTCTCTAAAATTGTTCTGTCAACAGTAAAACTGAGGAAATGTTGCTACATCAGAATGAGCCTGTAATAATGACATGAAACAACGCATGTGACAAGATCAAAGCTATTATATGCGCATGTCCACATCTGCCCTCCTCCCACCAGAAGTGTCCTGGTTTCCCACGCAAAACATTGGATTTAATGATAGTTAAGTGAGAATAAAGTGAGGAGAAAATAAAAAAATAACAGACACTAGAGCCTGGTTGTGGTGGTAAAATTGGTTCTATTGTCTCTCATTTCTTCAGAAAAATAAGCCCAAAGGATCTGTTGCAGTTATACCATCCCCAGTTCCTGTTTTCTGTGATCCACCTGGGAAGTGGAGTGTACCTGCCTGCCTGCAGGGATTCAGATACAAACACATGGATAAGTTGATAGAATGGAGAAATCCCAGGATCTTTGAAGGGCTTGAGGAGAATGATCTCTTTCTCTCTCTTTTAAACCCAAATCCAAGGACGCTCGGGTGGCTCAGTGGTTGTGCATCTGCCTTTGGCTCAGGACGTGATCCTGGATTCCTGGATCGAGTCCCACATTGGGGTCCTTGCATGGAGCCTGTTTCTCCTCCCTCTGCCAGTGTCTCTGACACTCTTTCTGTCTCTCATGAATAAATAATAAAAATCTTTGGAAAAAAAAAAACCCATATCCAAGAGGCAAAAGCCTGAATCCACTGGCTCCATCCTACCACTCTAAGGTGAGAGGCCATTGAGAATAGAACCAAAACAAAGCAAAGGTCTATTCAATCTCCAGGACCCATCACACACCCCTACCCCCAAAGAAATTAGATACATGAGCTAACTCCCTTTTATTTGAGGGAGGGAAAGTTGGTTTGGGCCATTTATAATGTAGAGTCCTTCTAGTTGATACAAATGAGATCATCTGTCCTGTGTTTATTTGTTTGTTTAGGACAGGTTTGGAAGCATCTGCAGTGTCTGAGTCCCAAAGATGAGGGTGGGAAAAGAAACGTACTGAGAGATATTTCTGGAAACAATGATGTTCCAGTAGAATTGCCTCATGAGGTTCAAGAAATACAAGCAGATGACTTACGTTATTTTAAAATTAATTTTGGTGGCATAGAGTTCTTTCTTTTTTTTTCCCCCCATCTTAGCATTCCAGGACTAAGATTTGTAATTTGTGTTTTTATTGATAAGACACAGAAGAGAACATTTTGAGGCCTTTGCTTATAACATTCTGTCATCTGGGGAAGCCATGCCTTCTTCCCTGCTGCATGAGCCCTCTTTGATCAACAACTACTCTGGCTCCAATGCTCAGTTTTGGCCTTTTATCACATTTTACCATCCATAGGTGCCAATGCCTTACCTCTGTTCTACCAGATGGGGCTCCCCTGTGTGTCTATGATGACCACCTTACCACTCTCATTATATATGCCACATGGTAATATGATTCTCTCCCACTAGATTGCAAGCTCTTTGAAAATAAAGATGACTCACAGGTCTTTGTGTTTTTAACACATATCACAGATGAGGCACGTGACAGATATGCTGGATATCTTTTGTTCAAACCCACCCTCAATCCATTCTCTGCTCTCCTTACTCTACATCATGGAAACTGTAAGAATGGCATCAGTGGGGTCCTTTGCCTTGTGATTACCACTTGGGTTTGGCTAGTGGGAAGCACAGGCAGGAGGTAAAAGGGGAGAACATAAGGTTGGAATGTTTTTCCCTTGGCTTTTTCTAGTGGCCAGTCCTCTGGGGGTTGCCTCTGTCTCTCTAATTAAGGCCACAGATAGCATCTCAGGGTTTGATGTATCAGTCCCTTCCCCTGACTTTTCAGATCTATGAGTGGTAAGGGCTTCTCTTTTCTAGCTCCAGGGCACTGCACTATTCTTTGTTGGCTCCATTAACCCTGACCCCACTTTTACTAAATTCTCCTTAAATTGCTAATTCTTTCCTATTAGATATTGACTGTAAATTGGTATTCATTATATGTTTTAAAGAATCAGCTCTTGGATGGATGATAAAAATAGGGATTGAAGGTATGAGTGATTGCCATAAATAGTATTGGAAGGTTGCAGATTTGCCTTTATTGTGATGGGTGAGTGTGCTATGCCTGACCGGCTTGAACCAGACAATATAAGACGGGTGAGTAGGGAACATCAATTTGGATTAAGAATAAGGAATGTTCATTAGGGTCCTGAAGTCAGCCAGAGGTCCAGGTGCTGTAGGTTAGATCCAATTTACGAAGATAACAATGGAGGTGAGATAAGGCATGAGCAAGAGTTAAAGTGTTGATCATGAGAGGTCAAAGGCCAAAGTCAAAGCAGACAAAGAAAGTACAGGAAGTGCTTGGATTTAGGCACAGAGAAGGAAGAGATGGGTCCCAGGTGAAGAGTATGTTTTCTAGGGAAGGCTTCACAGATGCTGGTCTCTTGTCTCTGCATTCTATCATGTGTGATGTACGAGATGCACATGTAGGTATGTCTGCTTGCATGAATTGAACACGTAGTTACACATGTTTAATCACTACCATCACCAACAAACTCCATGCAGATATACATACAGACAAACACACACCACACAGAGTTCTACTCCAAAAGTCCACAGCACAAGTCTTTTGGAGGGCATGTAGAGAATTCAGTTGTAGTTTCCAGGGAATGCTCCCGTAGGAATTCCATTTTTGTGTTTCTTTCAGACAAAATCAAAGACTCTTGCATCTATTTCCATGCTTACCCGCTCCCGATCACGATGTTCTGCTTTGCTTTCTGCCTCTGAATCAATCCATTTTAACTCAGGAAATAGCCTCCTGTGTTAGTCTCCTGTTTCTCAAAGATCCCATATGAAGGGGAATTAACATGGTTATGGTATTTTATGTCATTTCATTACTGAGGGTTTCTTCATCATTAATGTCACCCTCACTCTTTTGTTGACGTTCTTGGGGTCATTCTCCTCCCAAGTCTGGATTTTAATGTTGCTCCTGATTGAACTATCTAAATAAACTTAATTTTTTGCTTGCTTTTACCAAAATCACTCTTGATAACTGCTATTATTCTTATAATTACAGTAATTGCTTTGGCTCTGAGAGACTCACAACATTAGCTTTCAGTCCAATAAACTCTGGCAATTGTATTTGGCAGAAGGTCTAGGGTATTGTAAGTAAGAAAATAGCTATGGTGCCTGGGTCTGGTGGGTCAGAGCTATATTGAAAAATCAGGAAGAGGGCAGCCTGGGTGGCTCAGCGGTTTAGTGCTGCCTTCAGCCCAGGGCCTGATCCTGGAGACTCAGGATCGAGTCCCATGTCGGGCTCCCTGCATGGAGCCTGCTTCTCCCTCTGCCTGTGTCTCTGCCTTTCTCTCTGTGTCTCTCATGAATAAACACAATCTTATAAAAAGAAAGAAAGACAGACAGAAAGAAAGAAAGAAAGAAAGAAAGAAAGAAAGAAAGAAGAAAGAAAAATCAGGAAGATTTAGGGCATCCCAAAGTAATAAAGGTTTTAAGGAACCCCAGCTAGATCTTGAGATTGGGAGATAGTTTAGAAAAACTCTTTAAGTTTATAGTCTGTGAAGTCAGACAATCTGTTTAAACCCTCTCTGCCACCTATAGGCCTTACATCCTTAAGTAAACTAGTTAAATTTTACTAGTTCCAAAACCCTAAGAGGGTTGTGCTCTGCCCTTCACACACTATACCCCTATCTGTTAATATCCCCATCTGTTAAATGGGTATAATTAGATGCCTGTCGCAACTGTTTCAATTGCTTCCATTCTGAATGTTGTGTAACCAAATCATACCACTTACTAAATATTTTAGATACTACCATAGCCACAGAACCATAAAATAATCATATCTTTAAAAATTTTTGAACTGTTTCAATTTTCTCTTATTCCAATCCTAATCACATTTTTACATTTTTATTATTTATTTATTTATCTATTTATTTTTAAGATTTTATTTATTTATTCTAGAGACAGAGAAAGAGAGTGCACTGGAGTAAGTGCAGACAGAGAGGAAGAGAGAGAGAGAATCTCAAGCAGATTCCGTGCTTAGCATGGAGCCTGACGTGGGACTTGATCTCATGATCCTGAAATTATGATCTGAGCCAAAAATCAAGAGTCAGATGCTTAACCAACTGAGCTACTCAGGCACCCCTTATTCATTTATTTTTTTATTTGAGTATGGTTGATAGAAGATGTTATATTAGTTTCATGTGTACAACATAGTACATTCTTTCAACAACTCTGTAGGTTATGCTGTGCTCACTCCAAGTGTAGCCACCATCTGTCACCATACACTACTATTACACTACCATTGTTATGTTCCCTATGCTGTGCCTTCTTATTCCTATAACTTATTTATTCCATAACTGGAAGCCTGTATCTCCCACTGCCCTTCACCCATTTTGCCCAACCCCCACCCCACCTCCAGCAGCCATCCTTTTGTTATTGTCAAAATAATCATATCTTACAGTTTTTGTGTGAAGATTAAATGGGTAACCAAGGTGTAGTCCTTACTACTGTACCAAGTACATAGAAAATACTCTGAAATACTGGCTGCTGTTAGAATTACTTTCATTTTTATTATTACTTTTCAGAGAGCTTTCATCTGGGTCACAGATATGTTATCTCACAAAATCCCATACTAACTACTAAAGTGATGATTATTATTCCAACTTATAGATGAGAAAACCAAGATTGAGAGAGGTTGAAGAGTTAACAAGTGGCAAAATAGGTTTTAACCCTGGCCTGGTTCTTAAAACTTTTTACTCTACCACATTATTTTGGGTCAGAAAGAGCATTTATAAAACCCAGAGAAAAAAGAGGTTCAGGTCAGAATGTCTATAAGTATAATAATTATGAGAGACAGAAAGGGAATTCAAGAGTACTGAGCGTAAATCACATCACACCAACATCCGCAATGGGCTTTCACAGCTCTTTGTTTTAATTAAAGAGCAGGATATGAAATCCCATAAGTTTAGTTCTAGTCTTGGGAGCAGAAGCTGCAGCGGAGAGAACATGTAGCCACAACCTCATTGATATGCATGAAATTACAAGGAAGAACAAAACAATTGAAATCTGTAGCCTTTCTTTTTTAAGAGATAGTGTGGATGCTATGGTGTGTGTACCCAGATCCTTCCCTCGAGGACCAAAGTACCTATCCCCCCCAGCTGCTGGGAATGTTGATTGCTGACAGCTCTCAACCAAATTCCCCTCTGAGCACTGCCATCTGATGAAGAGAATCCATATGTTCAAAGTTGATCCCCTTCCTGAACACAGCTAGCATCCAATGATTGGGCAATAGAAGTATAAGAGGCTACAGGTTTCCCCTGCTATCTGAAAGTAGATCATTCTTTTTTCCTTTATTTTTTTTTTAAAGTTTAAATTCAATTAGCCAACATAAAGTGCATACTCAGTTTCAGATGTAGTGTTCAACGATTTATGGGTTGCATATAATACCCAGTGCTCATCACATCAGGTGCCTTCCTTAATGCCCATCAACTAATTTCCCATCCCCCTATTCCCCTTCCCTCCAGCAGTCTTCAGTTTGTTTCCTATGGTTAAGAGTTTCTCATGGTATTTCGCACTCTATGATGACTTCCCATTCTCTTTTCCTTCCCTTCCCGTATGATTCCTTGTGCTGTTTCTTATATTACTCATATGAGTGAAAATAGATCATTCTTATGAATGCTTCTGTAAGCAAAAATGGAGTAAAGCAAAGAGTATCCCCTTTGCTTTCTGAAAGTTCAAAATATGCCACTTTGCTTTTAGGAAAGAT
Organism: Vulpes vulpes; assembly: GCF_048418805.1. Classification (NCBI taxonomy): domain Eukaryota; kingdom Metazoa; phylum Chordata; class Mammalia; order Carnivora; family Canidae; genus Vulpes; species Vulpes vulpes. Next base: position 13,212,227 of record NC_132792.1, on the reverse strand, counting down.
CTACATTAGTATGGTAAAAGCTTTTTTTTTTTTTTTTAAAGCAAAAATCCTCTTTGGATTTCTTTCAGTTAGCAAGACAAGTACTAAGGTAGGTCTTTCCTAAATCTAATGTGGTGTAATAGGAGCTCTTGGGAAGTGAAGGATACCTACACTCCCCTTGCATCGGTGAGGGCGGGAGGTAAGTCTGTGAGAGCACCCAGTTCCAGAACTGCTGCCTTCCCTGTGAAATCGCTGAGGCTTCTCAGGTCCAATTGTCTTTCAACTTGCTCCTCTGCCTTCAGGACACCACAGGTATTCACCCCAACAGCACTACCCCGTACATTTCCTGCATGTAACTCAATGCCGCAGAGCCTATGTCTTAGGAAACCCAAACTGCACTATGGGGTAGAGCATGCATCTTTGTTGTGGCAGCCAATTTTGGTTAATTTCTGTATTTCTGAGAGGGCTCTAATGATTCATCAAATATTTGCTGTAGTATCAGTGAATATATCAGGGCACAATAAATATCAGGAGCACTTTCATGAGCATCAGGATGGAAGTATTTTATTGATTTCCAAGGAGCAATTCGGCTGTTGTTGGAGGATAAGTCAGTGGTCTTGGCAGAGATCCAGGGCTCAATGAACATGTCCATTAACATTACTCTATCTCCAGAGTCTTGAACGCTCAGGACAGCATGGAAAATCTTAATTACCATTAACCAAATGGTGTTTGGGGAGTTTCTTCCTTTCAGTTTGTTTATGACTCTACAGTCTCCCGGAGTATTCCCTTTAGAGCTGAGTCCCTCTGGCTATAGGTTGCCTTCCAGGTGCCATGTCAACAAGAGAACATTCCTGAAAGTTCTCTGTGTGTGAAGATCACATGACATGTCATTGCACTTCTTAGGGGTGTAGTGTGTGAAGGGCAGAGCACGACCCTCTTAGGGTTTTGGAACTCAGATGATGTGTCATCATCTCTGATGAAGTCCTCTCACCTCGGGTCATTGCCAACCATGTGGCTTACCTTCACTCTTCAAAGCTGTCTCCTGTCCTCTGCCCTGAGAATCCTGCAGGTTCCTTAAGACTTAGAAGAAATGCAGCCTGCCATGCCTGCAATGCCATGTGGTCACAATATTTTCTAAGGAATATTAATAAATATAAACGTCAAAAAAATATATAAACCTCTCCAGAAAGCAATTGACCTTTGAACCTGTTTGTCAGTAGATGGAGGAATTTAACCTCTGAAAGTCTTATCAGTAGTGAACAAGACACACTGACTTTTCAATATAAAGACACGTAAAATTTCTAGGCATGACCATTAGAAACAACTCTTGCTTTCTTTTCATTCTGTCTTCATTCAGTACGAGTTAAGCTTCATCAGGGAAAGGATCATGTCTGGGTTTTTTTTTTTTTTCCACTTTTGCCTCCCCAGTATCTTTTTTATTTTTTTTAAAGATTTTATTTATTTATTCATGAGACACACAGAGAGAGACAAAGACACAGGAAGAGGGAGAAGCAGGCTCCATGCAGGGAGCCCAAGCGGGACTTGATCGCGGGACCCCAGCATCAGGCCCTGGGCTGAAGGCTGTGCTAAACCGCTGAGCCACCCAACCTCCCCAGTACCTAAGCCCATGGTAAGTGTCCAATTAATTTGTAACAAATGAATACATGAATCTTCCAATGTGCAGAATGTAGTGAGAAAAAAAATGAAACTATGTTGAGATATAAAGAAGGTTTGCATAAAAAGAGGATACTAAGATACTTCTAGTTGAAAAAAGTCAACATTGTAAAGATGCCAAATTCTCTAATCATCTGTGAATTTACAACAGTTCCACTCACAAAACAAATTGACATTTTTGTTTCAGAACTTGAAAAATTATTCTAAATTTCAGCTAGAAGAATAAAATTGCCCTTTCCATTTTTTTAAAAAAGATTTTATTTATTTATTCATGAGAGACAGAGAGACAGGCAGAGACACAGGCAGAGGGAGAAGCAGGCCCCATGCAGGAAGCCTGGCATGGGACTCGATCCCGGGACTCCAGGATCACACCCAGAGGCGAAGGCAGATGCTCAACTGTTGAGCAACCCAATTGTCTCACCCTTTCCATTTTAAAAGATGAGAAGTGGGAGAGGTCTTGTTCTGGCACATGTACCTGCACACACACACACACACACACACACACACACAGTAATCACAATGGTGTGAAACGAGAAGAATACTTTGCCAGCTGATGGAAGAGCTTCAGTTCTGTGAGGTATAAAACCATGAAATGTGTTGTTTCCCCCAGTTACTGTTAACTGCTCTGTCAAATCTTTCTCTCCCTCCAGTTAGCAGCCATAGTAAGCATTATGATTATTAAAACAATCTCTTTTCAGTCCAGACCGGGCTAAAGCTTTAAATGTCAGACCTCCCCTCCCATCTTTCTCCCAGTGTAGACTCAAGCTTGTGACTCTGGGGCCTCTGAGAGGTGGAGAAATGTGTGAAGTCTTCTCTAAATGTTGTTCCCCTGCCAGCACACCAGTGAAACCCATACTGTGAGATCCATAAACCTGTATTTTCTGTGGAAATTTCAGCTGCTACTAAAGAAGTTAGTGAAATCCCAAAGAATCAATCTATTGTATATCCAGACCTAACAGTTATGTTCTCAGTGACTCAGAACTACAAATTTTTTTATGTGAGGAGAAAAAAAACCACACACACACAGACATTGGGCCTTTTAGCACTTTTCTGAAGAAACAACATGCAGCATCAACTCCATTTTTAAAAACCCAAGTGTGAAGAGCATAAAAGGAATGACATTAAATTATTAGCATGTACTATCTCTTCTCTCCCACTTCTCCCAAAGGAGAGAGACATATTACTTGTTAGGTCAATTCTGGATCCTCCTTTATATAAGAATCGGGACAAAAGGCAAAGGATAGCACAAAATAAAACAAAAGACCTGCACCAGAGAGGCCAGTGTTAGAGAGAAAGGACTGTTTCAGGCTGTGAAGAATGGAAATTTTTGAGGTGCTTGGAGTGAAAGAAGGAAGAGATTTGAGACAATGATAGAGAAGGAAAGAAAAGTTGAAAGGAAGTGATATAGGGAAGGGGATTTTAAAAAAAAAAGTTTTGCTGGCTCCCAAGAATAAAGTCACCCCTTTTGAAATGTCTCTTCCACTGCTTTTTTGGGGGGAAGAGGTATTATACTAAGTATTTTCACTGTTTTTAATTATATCTAGTTGCTAGGCTATTGTTTTTTTTTTTTTTTTATGTGACTTTGTGAAGCAGTTGGGTTATATAGGCTACATGAATTCTTTAATTTACCAAACATGCCATCTGTGTGTTCTGGTCAGCAAGAATCATTCCAAAAGCTTATGATGTCCTGATGTTGAGATAGTAAAACAATGATCTCTGAATGAATGCTCTGGTGGTTTTCCCCAAAGTTCTGTAAAAGAAATATTGCATTGAAGTTATTTTCATCCTTAAGAGTCCTGAATTTATCCTCAAAAATCCTAGATTCATGTTCCAGTTTTATTGTGTTAACTGTACAACCAAACTATGAACCTCTTCAAGACAGGAAAGATGCATTATCATCTTTTTATATTGCCAGAGTTTTAGCAATTGGCCACCTCGACACATGGTAAACAATATAAGTGAATATGTAAGTGGATATGTGTGTAAGGCTTTGGCTATATCCAAGAAATCCTTTGGTTGTCTTTATAAAGCCCTGGATTAAAGAGCCCTTCTGTTATCATTATGAATCAATTCTCGAAGAACTTAATTATCTACAGCTTTAGCAGTTATGACTCTTCCTTAAGTGGTCATATTGGGTGAAGAGCTGCACTCCTCACACACTTGGAATTGTCATCTCAAATAAGAATATTTCAAGTTTGCTTGAATACATAAAGAAATGAAAGAGGGAACAGAGAGAAAGATACAGGAAGGAAGAGAGAAAGGAAATAATATGAGAATTTAAGGCACTTCTTTAGGAAAAAAAAATCTATTCCAACAACTCTTTGGTTGAAGCAACCAACCAAGAAACCTGAAAATATTATTTTTTTCCCATGTTGGAACATCTACAAGTGTTTTGGGTAAACTATTTAAATACAGGAAACAGGTGATACACAGAATTTCCCATACTTACACATTTCTGCTTTTATCACCATGGTTACTCTTATTTAAATTTATTAGCATTGATGGACACTTAGTAATGTGCTCATATTGAAGAGGCTAGATATGTTTACACAGTATGATGATTGCTAAACTACTTTTTTCCAGTTGATCAAAGTGTCACCAGTTTTTCCCTCCTACCTTTTTCTTATAAAGGGAAATGCATCAAGAGCCTTCTGAAGGCTTCCTGGTCCATCCCGAAGGAGTTTCTCAGTAACGTTCTTTCATCATAAATTGCTGGGTGTTCTGAAATGTTTTCTCCCCTGAAGTTATAAGTCACAAGTTTCTGATGTTTTGTCTAATCTCTCTCTCGGTATACTGATTCTCTGGAGACAAGTGTCATGAAAATGCTTTTGGATAGATAAAAACGCATTCATTCTCAGTCTCCACTGACCCTGCTATTCAAAGAGTCAAAATCTATAAGGATGGCAGGTGCATTATCCGAAACGTGCATTTTTCTTCTCCAAGTATTGTAATTATTGATGCTTTGGACTCTTCCTGCTTTATCCATCATACTAAGGTTATCCTTGAAAAAGTATTGCCTGAGTCTAGAGCTCATAAGTCAACATCAATGATAATAGAAAACATTTTTTTTAGATCCCATTAAGCACTTACTCTTCTAAGAGCTTTTTAGTGTAAAAACTTTACCCCACCACAACCCCAAGAGATCAGTTCTACTACTATCTCTGCTTTATAAATGAGGAAAATGAGGTACAGAGAGATTAAATAATTTCCTATTTTATAGAGCAAATGGTAGAGCAAGGGATTGGAGTGGGGGCATTTGCTTATAGATAGCTCTCTACGCACTAGAACGTGCTGTCACCAATTAGCAGGAAATGGCAGAAAGGCAAGAGTTTTTAACCTGTGCATAACCTTTATGGGGCCAACAAGGCTCCTGAGAAATACACACAAATGTGTCTGTACCCTGGTGTGCATAGATAGTTGTGGTCATGTGTGCATTTTTCTGAGAAGAGACTACTGATTTCATTCAGTTCTACAAATGGTACACGGCTCCCTAAGAAATGGTTAAAGAACAATACAGTGAAAAACAGTCTAGTGTTTGAGATCTAACAACTCATGGTTTAAATTCTGGCTCTGTCATCTCCTTTATTAAGTTGTTAGCAGCTTTAATTTTCCTGGTGTGTTACACAGGGAATAACAATGCCAACGACACTGGGTTATTGTAGGAACCAAAAGACAGAAAGCATTCCTAGCATCTAGAAGACTGTCTAGCAGAGATTGCAAATAAGGACCCTTCCCTTCCCGATCCGTCTGGAAGCCTCCAGGCAAACAGGATGCTCCTCATCAATCAACATAAGTAGTGATGTCTTCATCTGCTCCCTTTCCCAGCTTCTCAGTGATCTTTCCGAAATGTTTCCAGCCTAGAGCAGCGCTGTGAGCTTAGGTCGAAGGCACGATTCTGGTCTTTGTTAGACCCAGTTCTCCCCTTCACACAGATAATATTCAAGTTTTCTCCAGGCGCAGGTGAGTCTCTTAGTCCTGATACACCTTTCTCTTGGCAGCGGACCAATTAGGAAAGGTATCAACAAAACAACAGCCGAAACCTTGCCATATTTGGGGTGCAATTGATACTTCCTTTTTCAAAAAAAATGGAGAACTTTCTGAATTTCAAGGAAAAATCAGGTTATGCAAGAGAAACTAAAATGTGACTGTACTGATTTTCTAAAGCCGCTATTACCGAATTACCACCTATTTAGCGGCTTAAAAAATCACACAGATTTCTTACCCTATATTTTCAAAGTCAGAAGTCTGATGTGGTTCTCACTGGGATAAAATCAAAGTGTCACCAGGGCTGCATTCTTCTCTGGAGGCTCTGAGGGAGAACGTAGCCCCTTATCTTTCCCAGTAGACACTTGCCTACATTTCTTAGCTCATAGTCCTGGCCATATTCAAAGCCAACAACAGCCAGTCTGGGCTTTCTCACTCTGGCATTGACTTTTCTTCTGACTCCCTCTTCACTTCTACATTGGGCTCACCTGGAAAACCCAGGATATTCTTATTTTAAGGTCATTTGACTAGCATTCTTAATTCCCCTTTGCTATGTAATATAACATAACCACAGGTCCTGGAGATTAGAATGGGAACATCCTTGGAGGGCCATTATTCCACCTAACACAGTCACCTTCTAAATTAGGTTTTATCATGACCACTGTCTTTAAAATTCCAACCCATCTGCACCCTCCTAGTCTCCCCGGTGAGTTTAAGATATAATTTCCATAATAAAGGTGTGAGGTGCCAGGGACATAGATTTCACTGAGATACATGGATAAAGGAGTCAAGGTGACTTGAATTTGAATCCTAGTCCTTCCATTTTTAACATGGAAGTTAAAAGTTTCTAAAGAAACTTTAGAAAGTCTTAGCATATATGAGCCTCAGTTTTCTTATTTGGGAAATGGTGATAATATATCAACTGCATGAGATTTGTGCGAATATCAAAGAGGATAGCTGGAGACATTCCTGGTGCAGAAACATACATGGCAAGTGCTCAATATTTATTCCCTTCACAGCTTTATTCTTCTTTCCCCCTCTAATCCCAGCCAAGTTCTGTGTTTGTTTTTTAGTTGTGGTCAAATAGACATAAAATTTACCATCTTAACCATTATTAAGTATATAGTTCAATAGTGGTTAGTATGTTGACATTGCTGTACAACAGATGTCCAGAACTTTTGGGAAATGTAAATGCACCTTCTAAAGGCTTCCTGCTCCATCCTGAAGGATTTTCTCAGTAATGTTCTTTCATCATAAATTTCTGGGTGTTCTGAAATGTTGCCAAACCAAAACTCTGTACTCACTGAAGAATTCCCTATTTCCCCCTCCTCCCAGCACCTGACAATCACCCTTCTACTTCCTGTTTTCTAGGAGTTTGACTACTCCAGATGCTGCTATAAGCGAATCACAGTTTTTCATATGTCCCTGACACATTTCACTGAGCATAATGTCTTTAAGGTTCATCCATGTTGTAGCATATATCAAAATTTCCTTCTGACACATTTTTACAGTTGAATAATATTCCATTGCATGTATATACTACAAATTGTTTATCTACTCATTCATCTGTGGACATTAGGCTGCTTCTAACTTTTGGCTATTGTGAGGTGCTTCTAGGAATATGGGTGTATAAATATCTCTTTGAGATTCTGCTTTCAGTTCTTTTGGATATATACCCAGAGTGGAAATGCTAGATCATATGGTAATTCTATTTTTAATTTTTTGAGGAACTTTGATACTGTTTTCTATAGTGGCTGTGCTATTTTACATTTCCACCAACAGTGCACAGTGGTTCAATTTTTTTCCCACATCCTTGCCAACACTTGTTAGTTTCTGGGTTTGTTTGTTTGTTTTGATAGTAGCCATTCTGATGGGTGTATAATATCTCACTGTGATTTTGATTTGTATTTTCCTAGTGATTAGTGCTTGAGCATCTTTTCATATGCCTGTTGTCCATTTGCATAGTTTCTTTGGAGAAACATTCCTTCAAGTCTTTTACTCAATTTAAAAAATTGGGTATTTTTTTGTTGTTGTTGTTTCTTGTTGGTGAGTTGTAGGTATTCTTTATATATTCTGGATATTAATCCCTTATCATATATATGGTATGCAAATATTTTCTTACATTCTTTAGGCTGCCTTTTCACTCTGTTGATTGTGTCCTTCGATGCAAAGACATTTTTATTTTTATGTAGTTCAGCTTCTCTGTCTTACTTTCGTAACTTATGCTTTTGGTGTCATATCACTAATGACAGTTACACGTCCTCCTTTAATACATCTATGCACACACATAGACACACACACATTCACACCCATAGACACACATACACATGCAACACACATAGACATACACATAGATGCACATAGACACACACAAACACACACTCATAAGAGCCAAGCATTTGAAAGAAAACATTGAAGAAATCACTAAAGCCACTACTACCAAATAAAAGAGCAGACTAAAAAACCAAACCAAGCCAAAAACAAACAAACAAACAAAAAACAAAATAAACAGCAACAAAAAAACCGAACTTGTTTATTTTTTTAGAAATCTCCTTCTGTGATTAGAAATGTGCCATCTTCACGTCTTATGCTGTCTTCTCCTGGGAAATGAACACAAGGGAATAAGAGCAGCTGTACTACAATCCTGGCAAGAACAAGAAAGTTGGAGCCAGTAAATTGGTATTCTTGCAATTAATTAGCTGTGACCTTGGGCAAATCATTTTCTCTTTTAAGTCTCACACATCTTATCCGAATCCTCCTCCACCATTAATGCTCTGTGCCCAGTTATTTTTTTTCACATTCAGAAGAGAAGTCTATATCCTTGGTCCTGTCATTTATGACACTCTTCTTGGTGAGTTTACTAGCAAGCAAATGACCCTCTGATCACTCTCTAGAGTGAAGTCTCCCTAGGGGGGTGAAAGACAATGCAATTTCCTAGTCAACTGCTGAATCTTGTATGATGGTCTTCTCACACCAGGTGCCAATTGGTGGGTGTTAAGATAGAGAGTCCAAAGCTGATTCACCACTCTTGGTTCCCTTGATGTCTGCAAGTGTCTCCCCCTGTAGTCTTTCCTGGTTTCCAGAACATCTCCTCCAGCTCTTCTGAGAGCCCAGCAATATTGTCATTGATTGTTTGCCTCAACTTGGGTTTTCCCTCTGTCTTTTCTTGTTTTGGGCCAGAGTACCCTTTCTTAGACTCTAGTTTTACTCCTTTCCATCTAAGACTGCCAAGGTCACACTCATCCATTCTCATTGGTGTTTTTTCACCAAACATTCTCTCTGATGTTTTTTCTGCACCTCTTCTGTCTAAGATTGGTAAAACTTTACACATAAAACCAATGTCTAGGGCGCATCGGTGGTTCATGGGTTAAGTGTCTGCCTTCTGCTCAGGTCATGATTCCAGGATCCTGGGGTCGACTCCCACACTGCTTCTCCCTTTCCCTCTGCCTGACATTCCCCCTGCTTGTGCTGTCTCTCTCTGTGTGTCAATAAATAAGTAAAATCTTTAAGCAGAACAAAACAAAACGCAATGTCTAAAGTAATTCTGATCCACTCAAATTCAGAGTTCTCCTTATAATCCAATATCTAGATCCCAGGTGGGCCAGAGTGACCTAACAATCATGATTTCAGCTCAGCCCCCCAAAGAGACTCATTCTTCCCACAAATAACTTGGTTGATGCTATCTGAGCTAGTTTAAATTATAATTAGAAGTTTTTATTGAAAGTGATGAGCCAACTTTTATTCCATTCCATTCCTAGCCCGTTCTTGTTTAAAACTACTGTGGCAGAACTTACCCCACATAAGTGGGTGGTGACAGGTGTGCAATAAATAGAAATAACAGAGAATGCTCCAAGCATTTTCATTTGTCTCTAATGTGTTATCACACTTAAGTTTGAAAATGAGAAGGTCTGATGTTAGGAATTAGTAATAACCAAACTCTAAAGTCACAGAAAACTCACACACTGAGTCCTAAACTCAGAAGACCACTAAGGAAACTTCCCATTGCCTATAAGTTTCCTGGCAATATTCACATACATGCACACCCATGCATGCACATGTGAGCATGAGCTCCTGTGCACACACACACGCACACACATACACACTTCTTTATTTCTTCTATTCCAAACTAGGCATAGAAAGACTTCCATATCATGATACTAAGTGCCAACCTATATCACATCACTTTTATTTCATCAGGTTTGTTGTAACATACCTTTTCCCCCCGAGTAATAGAATAAATACAGGCACTCAAACCTTTAGCCAGTCACTGACCTCCCTTAGACACCTACTGATTTCAAAATGCCTTCACCAGAGTCCTGAATGTGGAAGCTAGATCTCACTTTGGAAGCTGCGCTATGCTGAGGATGGGTCTGCACTCTGTAGTTGTTGCCTTTTTTCTTGATTTAAATTCCTGGTCTGACTCTGGCGTGTTAGAGAAGAGAGATGCTGAAAGAAGAGGAAGCAGGGTTTGTGAACCCAGAGAGAACAGTGGGAGAACCCAAAAATGAGGCAGGATTTAGCAGTTGACTCCACAAATTTTGATTGCATAGTAAGAAGCATGTTAGAAGCTTAGAAACCCTGAGAAAGGGAAATCAGGCTGTTCTGATAACCTGGAAAGACACAACCAGGACAAACAAGGATTGATCACAACAGCAACAAACGCTAGAAGATCAGGTTATTGTTTTGGAGCTGATGTCACAATCAGAAATACACATCACGGAAACTTTGTGCTCTATTCCTGGATGCAGAAAGACTAAGTATACTGCTAAATCTGATCCAACTGGCCAGTGGTGGACTTCAGACTTCTAAGACTTACTCTGTTTTCTATCATGCTGGTTGAAGAAAAACTATGAAGTCCCTTGAACCTTATGCTGAAAGCATTTCGACTTTATTCAGTAGGCAATAGAGAGCAACTGACATTTTTTGAGCAATAGACTGATACATTATCACCTTTTAGTGATGTCTTTTCACTAATAAATTTGGTTTGTGTTTGTCCCAGAAGAAGTATGCTGTGGTTAATCTTTTCAAATCCTTTTTGTAGAAAGAGGGAGAAAATAAATGTATAGAAAAATAAACGAAATAAACAAATAAATAAATAGCGTGTGTTTTCAGCAAAAAAAATAATAAGGAAATAATTTTAAAATAACCAGAGAAACAAAAAGCATGAGTCATACAAATCATAGCCAATCAGAGTTTCAAGTCATTTTTCCCTATAAAAGCTCTGGAAAAATGATCAATAAGTGTTAAGTGGAGTATTATTTTGAGGTGAATTTCCCTTTTTCTTGAGTTTTGCTCTTCTAAGTAATTTTACCAACCACTTTATAATTGTGGTATGCAGGAACATATCCATAATCTTTTTTTTTTTTTTTTCTACAGCAGGAAAAGAGTGCAAAGATCTCATTTCAGACAGCTAGGTGATTTACAGGAAGACTTATGAGACAATTCTGAAAATACAATTCAGATCTCCTGAGCTTTCTACCTTTTTAAAGTTAATAGTGGTAGAGAGCAACATTCAATTTGACTGCGGAGTAACACACACAGGATAAAAAAACAGTCCAACTCACTCTGCTAGGTGCCAAAATTTACATTTTCTTTCTGCAATGCTAATAACTCAGCATTCTATTAACACAACATTAAAAAAAAAACCACAAACTCTTTGTTTCATCTTACCTGTCTTTGTGGAAAACTCCCTCTTGGCCTGCTGATTTTTGACAACCTGTTGGAAGGTAATGATAACACAGATTCGCCTCTGAGCCATATTACCGCACAGCTTCCTGACAACCTTGTCTCTGGCTAAACAAATCATTTGCACCCTGCCTGATTTGTTTCCATGTTTGTAATTCAATGGCAATTTGTTCCTTCCCGTGGCTAAATGAAAATGTGGTCATCAGATGCAATACTTCCTGTTTGAGCACCATAAATAATAGGTTTCTGAAGTGCAACACATAAATATTTTACCAACCACAATATAGGCTGTAAGACATGGCAGAGAGCAAGTGGTGGGGAAAAGATTTCCTACAGATTCATTTTTACAGGATTTAGAGGCCATGTTATGGTTTGGTGCGTTCATTAGGCTCTTAAAAAACTGCTTCTCATCCAAAGAAACATGTTCCCATAAACCTGTGCTTCTCAATTCCTTGGCATTCCCAGTTTACATTTTCTTCCTTCTTGAGTTGGGATGCAATATACATCATCATGTATTCCCAGACCTGATTTTAATTCACTCACTGCCATTTTTTTGTTTTTGTTTTTGTTGTTTTTTTTTTCTTTCTTTCTTTTTTTTTTTTTTTTCTATATAGCATTGTTACCTCCTGGGCAAATTAAGAGCCACTGTAGAATAATGAAGTTTATACTGAAAATAAATTCTCACTGCCGCTGGGCCAGTCACCTGAAACTATAAAGAGGAAAAAAAATATGCGGAGATTTAGGGGTGGGGGGCAAGAGGGTGCTAATGAAGAGTAGTACTGTAAACATAATTCTTCTCTTCTCCAAGTTAAAAAAAATTGTTGAAAAATATATTCCCTCTGGCCCGAAAAGCTATTTCCCATGTCCTGTGGTTTCTGTTCTGTAGGTGTCCTGAAAATAATTGGGTATTTAAAGAATCTCAAAAAATTGCCGATCACAGAGCCAACCGCCTCTTGGTACTTTCCCTCTGAGGCTCTTATTAATTTTTAATCAGCTTGCTGCTGTTTTGGGTCTGTAGGACTCCTGTAAGTAAAAGAAAATGCTGGGTGGGCGGCAGAGGAGGAGAGAATAAATAAATGCAGACAGAAATGGGCTCTCCAGAACTCAGAGACAAAGGCTGGTGTGCTTTGAACAAAGAGGGAGTTGAAGCAGTCTCAGAAGAGAAAACCACTCCCTCAGCTAGACCCCACGTGAGCATTAGAATCCAGGTTCTCTCCAGCTGCTTGACTGGTGCACATTGCGTGCATTCTTCTTGGTCTTTATTTCCATAGATGAATGCCAACCCTTTTGCTCTCAGAAGGGCATAATGACTTGACTCTCTAGGAATTTTTCTGATTTTTCTTTTTCTCAAAGATGCATAACTCCCTCCCTGGTCTCCAACTGGCCTCTCTCATTGCTCTTCATCTTGAAAATCTTGTTCAATGGCTGGCACCCAGCAGGATGCCCATACACACTTGGGCTGTTAATGTTTCCCTCTAATATGGAGGTGCCATTTTAGAACATCCAGAAGGGGGATCTTGGTCATTCCTGAGGGCCATCTTACCAACGCGCCCTCTGATCCTCCGGTGGGTGTGACCAGGTAGCAGGTGGCACTGGGATTCTTGGTTCCAATGAAAAGATAGTTCCTCTGAGTGGACTTTTCCTTTTTTTGCCTTCTAAACTGCCAGATGGTGGAAGCCATCAGGCAGGAGGCACCTACTTGGCAATGCAGGAGTTAGTAAAAGGCAGGGGACAATGATCTGAAACTGAGCAACCAGATGCTTTTCTTTTCATTCTGTTGCACTAATTAGGTTATAAAGATACTTCTCCCAAATTAAGGTTAAATTTTATTTTATTTTATTTTATTTTATTTTATTTTATTTTATTTTATTTTATTATTTTATTTTATTTTATTTTATTTATTTTATTTTATTTTTAAGATTGTATTTATTTATTCAACAGAGAGAGTGGGAGAGCACAAGCAGGCAGAGTGGCAGAGGCAGAGGAAGAAGACTCCCCTTTCAGCATGCATCCCAGGACTCCAAGATCATGACCTGAACTGAAGGCAGACGCTTAACGAGCTGAGCCGCCCAGGTGCCCTTGAGGTTGAGTTTTAAAAGACTTTGGAATAATGGATATTTAGATTTTATCTATCTATTAGTTTGTTTGCTTATATTTTAGTTATTGGTCAAGCTCAAAATAGTCGTTTTCAAGTAGGTAGAAAAAATGATTTTCTAGAAAAAACTTAAATGTTACCACCTTAGCAAAACCCTCCTTAAGTGTGAACTTTTGGGGAGAAATTCTTAAAATAAGAGTATAATTTTTCCTTTTTTTTTTTTAAAGATTTTATTTATTTATTCATGAGAAACACACAGAGAAAGAGAGAGACAGAGAGACACAGAGGGAGAAACAGGCTCCATGCAGAAACAGGCTCCATGCAGGAAGCCTGACGAAGAGTATAATTTTTCATTTTTTTTTACTACATTGCAAGCTCCTAGAGATAGCAAAGACTTTTTGTTGGTTTGCCTCATTTTGCTTTGTTTTTAAGTCCATAGCTAGAGGAACTAGCAGAATAAACAGTTTATGGTTGGTACATATTCAATGTCTACAGGTGCATGTGGGACAGAGAGAAGGAGGGAGGGACAGAGGGACCTGTGGGAGAGCAAAGAGAGCTGCAGGCTGCTGATTCTCCTCAAATAAGCTGTTATGAGTAGGCCACCTATTCCTGAGGAAAAGCATGCTTAAAATGACACAGGATATAAGAAGAAACTGGACATTGTTAAATATTGATCATGTATTAGAGTTCAACTGGGAAGGCTTCCAATGAGTATTTTAAAAAGTTATCTCATTGCTTGAAAATTAAGTGGCAGTTGAGGATTTTACTGAGGTTTAAATGACATATAATAAGCTGCACTAGGGATACCTGGGTGGCTCAGCGTTGAGCATCTGCCTTCGGCTCAGGGCATGATCCCATGGTCCCGGGATCGAGTCCCACATTAGGCTCCCTGCATGGAGGCTGCTTCTTCCTCTGCCTATGTCTCTGCCTGCCTCTCTCTCTGAGTCTCTCATGAATAGATAAATAAAATCTTAAAAAAATAAGCTGCACTATTAAAAGTGTACAATTTGATACATTGTGAAATATGTATATACCTGTGAAGCTATCATCACAGTTAAGGTAATGAATATATCCTATCCTTTCAAAAGTTTCCTCATGGGTTGCCTGGATGGAGCAGTCTGGTAAACAACAGACTTTTGGTTTCAGCTCAAGTTGTGATCTCAGGGTTGTGAGATTGAGATTGGGCCCCATGTCAGGCTCCTTGCTGAGTGAGAAGTCAGCTTGAGATTCTCTCTCTCCCTCTCCCTCTGCCTGTCTTGCTTGTGCTCTGTCTAAAATAAATAAATAACTCTAAAAAAAAAAAAAAAAGTTTCCCTGTGCCTCTTTGGAATTTCCCTTATACATCTGTCCCCACACCAGGCCCCAGGCAACCATTGATTTGATTTGTCACTTCAGAGTAGCTTGCATTTCCTATCGCATACTTAAAGGTAAATACACCAGTTTGTTCTAATCATGTAAATAATGTAGTTACATCACTAAAAATATCCTTTTGTGGTGGATGACTTATTAGCTGTTTTGGAAGAACATTTTTTTCCTTAGTCAAAGTCATACTGCAACAATAATTAGTCCCAATATTCACATGGTTTACAATAGCAAATGTTCATTTGTTTCTAGGATACTTTGTCTCTCACAAGTTGATAGACAAGCTCTGCTCCATACCGTTTTCATCTCAGACCTGGGCAGAAGGTACAGCCTCTATTTGGACAGGGCAAGTCTTGTAACAGAAGAAGTTAGAGAGATGGTACAACTGGCTCAATGGTTCTTATATGTTTGCTAAGAAGTCACACGTTCTGTCCATTCACATTTCTTTGTATTAAACCAAAGACGTGGGCAAAACTGATATCAGTGGAATGAGAAGAAAAATTCTTCCAGAAAGAGAGCACCATAGGAATAGGGATATAATTGTTTTTAACAGAATAAAATCTATCACAGATACAAAATAGCCCTTTAAGTGGCCCCATTCAGAACAGCGTGCCAATTTGCAAATGGACAGGATTGATTTAATGTAAAATAATTTTTTCATGGAAAAAATTAAGGTAGCCTATATGTTTTGCTTGCATGGCTATGCCTCTATTTCTCCCCAACCTCATGCTTCTTGATTCCAGTTAAGAAGCCTTTGGGCTCCTTTGGGCTGGCTACTTTGACTTCATAGCCTAGTGTTATGCCACATATTTTTGGGGAAAGTGGCAGTATTATTTCCTGTGTCATTGTTTTGCCCACCCCTTTGTTCCTTTCCTTCTGTTATTTAATATTTTCTCAGAGATACTTATGGAAAATTTACCAACATATGCAATTCAATAAGTAACCATTTCTCTCTTAAACCTAAGTGGGAATAGAGAAGTAGATTGTCTAGAATCCAATAGGATAATTACCATAAAAACTATCACTAATTGAGCGTTCAGTGTGTGCCAGTCATGATGAAAAATGGCTTATCTGCATTTTCTCATTTAATGCTTCCAGAATACTATTAAGTAGATAGCATTGTTAAAATACAGTTAACATCAAGAGAATAGGTATACAGAGATGTTAAATAACTTGTCTAAAAACTTACAAGTACTGTATTTGAGTCTTGATTCAAATCCAGGCCTGTCTGACTCTAGAATCCAAGTCTATAACACTGTAACTCAAGAAGATGACTTTTTAACAATCTCAGAGTTAATTGATGATCCCTAAGATTTTTTAAAATTGTATTTAAATTCAATTAATTAACATATGATGTATTATTTGTTTGAGAGATAGAGGTCAGTGATTCATCAATCTTATATAACACCCAGCGCTCATTATATCATGCCCTCCTTAATGTCTATCACTCAGTTACCCTATCCTCCCACCTACCTCCCCTCCAGCAAACCTCAGTTTGTTTCCTAAGATTTTAAAAGGAGAAAAGCTGGAATTTTAATATCAAAGAGAAATAGTACATTTTCTATGAAATCATCTGCATCTGGACAAAACAGGCTATTGATGATCTCAGGCTAATTTTGGAGAAACTGCAGTGTAGATGAGTAAATAAGATAAATTATAGTACCTTTCAAAGCAATATATAGAGGCATTAAGGTTCAGAGTAGAATTTTTCTAAATGAGCTGTGATTAGGATTCATTGGCTGACACAAAGTCACTTAACAAATATTAGTTGCATCACAATATAATTATAACTTCATTCCACTTAAAAGAAAGAGAATTTAAAATCCTCTTTCAAATTACTGGCAAACCAAATCCAGCAGCAGATTAAGAGGATTATACATCACGGCTAAGTGGGATTTATTCCAGGAATGTAAGAGTTGTTAAAGAAATCATTCAATGCAGTAAATCACATTAATAGAATGAAGAAACATACACAAACACACACTCATCTCAATGCATGAAAAAGGAGCATATGACAAAATATAACACCTTTTCATGATAAAAACACTGAACAAACGAAAAATAGAATATAACTTATTCCACATGATAAAGGGTATTGATGGAAAACCTACAAGTAACACCACATTCAGTGCTAAAATACCAGACATTTTCCTTCCCCCAAGATCAGGAACAAAGCAAAGGTGACTGACTACTTTTGTGGGATCTACTCAACATTGTATGAAGGTTTAGGTCAGAGAAAAAAGGAAAAAACAAGTGTACTACAAATTCTCTATGGTACAGAATTATAGGTCCTACTGGTATTATGGAAGGCAGCCATTAGGTAAAACAAAAAAAGAAGGAAGAAGACGAAGAAGAAGAAGAAGAAGAAGAAGAAGAAGAAGAAGAAGAAGAAGAAGAAGAAGAAAGAAGAAGAAGAAACCAAAATGGAAAGAAAGTAGTAAAATTATATTTTCCCATTTAATAATATGGTTTTATATATATAAAAAAAATCCTAAACAGCCTGCAAAAAAAAAAAAAAAAAAAAAAAAAAAACAACAACAAAAGAGCTAATAAATTATTTTAGCGAAGTTGCAGGATAAAAGATTGACAAAATCTGCTTTGTTTCTATACCCTTATAATCAACAATCCAAAATGAAAGTAAGAAAACAATTCCATGTGTAATTACATCATAAAGGGTGGCATTGCCATCAAGGTAGACATACTAAGGGATAGAACAGACTAGACTCCAGAAATAGCTTCTTTATTACCAGGGGCCAAAGCCAGTTGAGCATATATGTGAACCTGAGAATTTCTGCATTCCCAGGACTGTGATATCAAAATCTTTAATCAAAAATTTAGTAATAGATGAAACTATAATACCTATGTCTTTTTATCCGTGATATTTGAGATGTGCTAAGTTAAACCCTGACACTTGTAGAGTTGCTTGAAAGCTGTCTAGAGGGATGAGGAAGGGGATGGAGATAAGTCACAGTGGCTTTTTCTCACCACAACTGTTTCACCAAGGATAGTTCCATTTTCATTTCTTTTGTTTATTGTGTCTCTTCCCACAAGGTTTTGGTAGACATGTCAAAATTTACACTAAAGATTTTTTTTTTATTATTATTTCAAGAGTTCCTGGAGTTTGAAGGGGCCCAGACAGAAGCTTCTCTCTTATTTGCCTTTACTCCTGATATTATCTTTGAAAGTAATGAGTGATGGCTGCCTTCCATAATGCCAGTAGGACCTATAATTCTGTACCATAGAGAATTTGTAGTACACTTTTTTTCCTTTTTCATTAAATTAAGCTATAATTTATACAGTGTCATATTAGTTTCAGGTGTAAGATTCAACAATTCTATACAATTCACAATGCTTATCACGGTGTGTACTCTTAATCCCCTTTATCTATTTCACCCATCCTCCACCTCCCTTCCCCCTGGCAACCACCAATTTGTTCTCTGTATTTAAGAGGGTTTTTTTGGTTAGTTGGTTTGCCTCTTTTTTTCTTTCTTTGTTCATTAGTTTTGTCTCTTAAAATCCACATATGAGTGAAATCATATACTATTCATCTTTCTCTGATTGACTTCTTTCACTTAGTATCATACGCTCTAGGTCCATCAATGTTGTTGCAAATGGCAACAATTCACTCCTTTTTATGGATGAGTGATATTTCATTTTATAGAAGAATATATAAGAATATAAATATATATACATATTATATATATGCATTACATATATATATATATATCTTATATCTCATCTGTCAGTAGACATTCGGGTTACTTCCATATCTTGGATAACCCTCTTTTTATGATGTAAATATACCTGTAATATTGACAGTGCAATTAATATGTTTCCTGCTTTTCCAAATACAAAACTGAAAATAGAAAATCAGGTGGTAGTCAAGCTAAAAACCAAATTATGGTTTTTATATATCTCACTCCAAATTTAGTGCTCTTGGTATCTGCGGCTGTATCTCTAGAGATTAGTATACTTTAGCAATTAAAATAAAATCTTGGAGGCTTAGGAATAGGACCTAAAGAATAGAACGCTAATATTTAAAACTAGCTAAAGCCTACTTTGCCCTTACGGATTTTTGGAATATAATTTACTGCTACTTAGATTTTGCACTGAATTAAATAGTGCGTCTCCAAAATATATGTCTGCTCAGAACTTGAGAATGGAATCTTAGTTAGAAATAAAGGTTTTGTAAATATAGTCAAGGTAAAGTTATGTTGAATTAGGGTGGGTTGTAAATTCAATAAAGCTGGTATCCTTATAAGAAAAGAGAAAATTTGGACATAGAGATGCACTGGACAAGAGAAGACAAGCAAAGATTGGATGTTGCAGCTATAAGCCCAGGAATTCCAAAGATTTCTTGCAACCTCAAGAAGCTAGAAGAAGCAAGAAATAATTCTCACCAGCAAGCTTCAGTGGAGGGATGGTCCTGCAGACATCTTCATTTCAGCCTTCTAGCCTCTAAACCTGTGAAACAATAAATTTCTGCTATTCTTAGCCACCTACTTGTACACCAGTCCTAATTAAGGAAACTAATACAGGATCTGTTTAGGAGAGTACCTAGTTCCATGATCAATTCAATGGTCCTGGGGCTTAAGAATCTAAGAGCCATTAGTAAGGTTTCCCCAGAGTATTAAGGGAAGAGGGTGCTTACTAAATGTGGATAAGAATGACCTGAGAAAAATAGGGAAGTTCTCCACAGGGCCCCAGCCACCAGTTTAGTGCAAAGAGTGCAAGTATTCAAAATTAGACGCTAGGATTTGTGAACATTAATCAAGGAAAACCTCACTAAAATGGAGTTGGGAAGCCAGCAGAGGGAGCTCTCACACCCTACCACTCCTTGTCAAATTGTAGACTTAACAGGAAGACTTACCTTGCAAGCAAATATTACTTTTACCACTACTTGACTGTCCCAGCAGAAGAACAAAGGTTTTCCTTTTCCCCCCAGTAATAGCTCTGCCAATGAGAGACAGTCACAACTTACCCAATGAGAAGCCACCATACTTCAGAATCCCACTTAATTTCAATGGGCTTTTTCTTTACAAGGCCCCATGGCACCTCCCCCTTTCCTCTCTGTTTTCCTGACTTGCTTGTAGCTTGGCTGTAGCTTACTTTGTCAAATTACAATCCTCTGCTATTTTCGAATAAACCCATTTTTGCTGGTAAAAAAAACTGACAACTTTATTTTTTAGAAAGTTAACAGATCTCACTCTTGATATGTCAGCATCCAAAACTGAGAACTTGTGCAAGGCACTTACTGTCTGTAGCCTTTTCTCTCTTATAAAAAGGGAATCTTCTCTGGATCTACTAATTTTCAAAGGGATAGTGAGCCTCTTAAAATAAGATGATTATGAAAATGTTTTGAGACATCCAGAACTGTTCAATCCACGGTCATAAAGGTCTATGGAGAAATATAATAAGCCAATCTAGTTATTTTTATTTTTTATTACATCAACTAGAATCTTCAAATATGGGATGAAGAAATCAAATGGTTATTTTATTTTCAAAGTTTAACTTTCTATCCTTTTTCCTAACCTAATTGCCTTAGTTTACAAAGAAAAAGTTCCATCTTCTGTTTTTCTATCAACCTAACATGCTGAAGCTTCCACCACTTCGGCAAACAATAACAACAACAGAACAGTGCCATTATGAACCCCAAAGCTGGGGAAAAAATTACTCTTTATTGTTGACTTAAATGGAAGGTTGGCTGTTTTGAATACAATTAAGGCAAGTGACCAGTCACTTGCTTGTTCCCTTTCAGATCCACTCCCTGATCTTTCCTCCATCTGCATCATAGGAAAGCAGAGGTGTTGGAAGAGCCAATAGGAATTCCTAGGGGCTGCCTGAAGAGAGGGTGGAGACTGGGGCTGGCCTATCTCTCCCTCTCTCTCTGCTGTGGGTAGTGTCTCTTTGTGGCTCTAGTACCATCCCTCCAGCCCTCAGGATGGAACTGGCCCTCTAGAGTTTCTAATTTCATCTTTCACCTTCCCTTTTGTTCTTTCATTTCTTTCAGCATCCTTGTAACTAATTCCTTGTATTAATATTCCTCTATTTAATTTACTTGGCATGGTTTTTGTTCTCCTGGTGGACTCTTATTGAATCAGTAAGTTAAATTAGTTTGTCTCTGCATGGAAGAAGGCATAAATGTTTCCAAATTTTTCTGATTCTCTCGCCTTAGAAAAGATTGATTGTCCTTAACATACACTATAGCATGAGAAAACTACAGCCACGTGATGATTTATCCTGATACAAATGCATGTAACGCTAGGGCCATGTAAATTAGTCTCTACTTTTCTCCTTTCTCTAGAGTGTGTTTGGAGACAACTATGAAAACAAACTTTTCACGGGTGTCAGGGGTGGGAGGTAGGTAATTGAGAAGGGATGAACAGAATGTTCAATTTTGCTTGCAAGTTTGGAATAGTTCTGTAAATAATCAGTGCCCATCAGTCCTTCTAACTAGTGAACTCTTTTCTTCTCCTATAAAATACTGCTCAAATACTACTAGATGTTCACAAAAATCCATGCTCTCCTCTTCTTTATGGTCGTGCAACTCCTTTACATTTCTCAACCCCCTGGGTTGGTAGACATTGTCATGAGTCTTACTTCTAGGGATGGAATACAATATCACTTCCTAGTGACACTACCATTTCTGGGCATGGTGCATAAATATCTCTTGAGTGGCTTATTTATGTGTTTTTCCCCCTTCTGCCTGCTGACAAGGAGGCGAAGAGTCAGTCAACTGATCCATTCACTCACTGATACTGATACATGAGGCAACATAAACTGCTTTTGGGTTATTATACAGCTGGGGTCAATTAATGATAGCACCAAGCACATCCCTAGTCAGTATATTCCCTTTAAGCCTTTCTTTAACTTCTACGGAAGCAGTAGTTTCTTATCTTAGGTGCCCTTTCCATACCTCTCTGGCGACCTTATCAAATTGGGTTAGAATTAATTGTTCATAATGTTCTCTCTCTTTCTGTCTCTCTGTCTCCGGAACATGGGGTTTACAAGGACAAGGGAGAGGATCTCATTTACCTTTGTGTCCCTAATGTGAAGCATTAGGAGTGAAGCATACAAGGTCTCATGAATTTTATGTTGAATTGAATGGACTGGAACTGAAGTCTTATCTAGTCTGTCTCTACTTCTCTCATCCTTCCTAGGATGAAAATCTTGCCCCTGAACCCTGACCTTCTTAAACCAATGTACACTATTTGCTGCCAAACATTATCAACCCATCCATCTACCCATCTATTTAAAAAAAAAAGATTTTATTTATTTATTTGAGAGACAGGTAGAGACACAGGCAGAGGGAGGAGCAGGTTCTATGCAGGGAGCCTGATGTAGGACTCGATCCTGGGACTCTAGGATCACACCCTGGGCCGAAGGCAGGCACTAAACCGCTGAGCCACCCAGGGATCCCCTCTACTGGAAGTTTTAACTTGAGATTTCTATATGTTAACCATTCCTCTGCTCCCTACTTTTCAGAACTGTCACATCTCTGAACCCTGTCTGTCTTCATTATGTCCCACAGACTTCAGTCTCATGGAAGTATTACTTACAACATCCTGGGGAATAAAAAATAAGTTTGAAGCTTTTATGAGAACATGATAAGATTTCCCTGAATTCATACTCTTAGCTGTGTTTATTTAATCGAAACACTGATATTACCAACCTGAAAAATCTCTGATTTCTAAATTTAACCATTGTTAGATATATAATCCAGGATTAAACAAATTAATAACCTTGAAAACCCGTGAGTCCCATGGTCAGAACAAAGGTCAATTCAATGAAATACAGAAGGGGGGTGGGGTGGATATTTTAACTGTAGAAGAACAGGGACAATAGAATTGCAGAATATGTCTTTATATTCTTTATTTAGCTAGAGTGAGAATTTTTAACAACTATTTACCTCACTTGTACTTCGATATTAAGAGTTGTACAGATTCCTACTCTATTCCATTGCAAAATAACTGAACCGGATAATGTCAGAATGGGAAGATGCCTTTCAGTTCATGTAGGCTAGTGGTCCCCGTCATGCTGAAGGATGTGAAACTTTTAAAGTACATTTTCAAAGTTGTGGGTACACACACATACACACATACACAAACACTTTACATATAATTTCAATGACTTAAGTATTCCTTGGAAGACATTCATGATTTCTCATCCATTCATGGAAGCCCATTAGTGAAATCTTGTATGTACCAACAAAGAAATCTGGATATCAGCTATGAAGTTTACTCCCTATAACAGTAAAATGCAATCAATGTCATATTCATAAGTTTATCAATTTCCCCAAATTAAATTGCATCCACTTTAGCTCCTACTCACAAGGCTAGTAGAAAAGTCCATCTCAATCTACATTAAGAGGGCTGCAGCATCCATTCATCTGGGATTGTGTCCTGGGTCTTTCATAGTGCAGACCACCAAGGGAGTTTACAATAGGTATGGCTGATGTGCTCATGGTCTGGGGCCAGAAGCTTCTCTTGCCATGCTTGGGTAGGCAATCTTTCCTGGTGGCTCTAGAAGCTCTCACTCCTCATGTTCTATTACATCAGCATCACCAAGCTACCTCATCAGAAGTATTATCACCTTTTGGAGGAAAGGAAGATGGTAACCATACAGGAGGATGGGGCACTGCTATTGACTAATCCTTGAGGCACCCAAACCCCCCAATTCCATTCCCAGTTCTAGGGGACAATCTGTAAAAATTTTCTTAAATCCTATAGCTTTCACCTCCCCTGCTTCACCTTCTGAGATAATTCAGCATAAATCATGTCAATTGTATTTTGCAAGATAGAAGGCAGTATACCTTAATTATTGAGCACCTTAATTATTAAGCCCCAGCTTTTCTTTTTAAAGATTTTATTTATTTATTTATTCATGAGAGATAGAGAGAGAGAGAGAGAGAGAGAGAGAGAGAGAGAGAGAGAGAGGCATAGGAAAAGAGAGAAGCAGGTTCCATGCAGGGAGCCTGATGTGGAACTTGATCCTGGGACTCCAGGATCCTTGTCCTGGGACTCCAGGATCATGCCCTGGGCTGAAGGTGGCGCTAAACCCCTGAGCCACCCAGGGATCCCCTTAAGCCCCAGCTTTAATGCTTACTGTAAATGCATTGGTTTCCCCAGAGCTGCCATAACAAATTACCACAAACATGGTGACTTAAAACAACAGAAATTTATTATCTCATGGTCTGGGGGCCAGAAATCCAAAATCAAAGTGTCATCAGAGTGGTTTCTTCCACAGGCTCCAAGGAAAAATCTGTTCCTAGCTTCTGGTGGTGGCCACAATCACCAGCTTTCCTTGGCTTGTAGATGTGTCACTCCAATCTCTGCCTCTATCTTCATGTCACTTTTCTTCTTTCATAAGGACACTTCTTGTTCAGTGTTGAACTTAATGCAGAGTGATCTCATCTTAAGATTTGTAACTTAATTACATCTACAAAAAGCATTCTTCCAAATGAGGTAAGATCCACAGATTCTGGATGCCATATCCTTTGGAGGATCACCTCCTTCCATCTCACTACAACAAACTAAAAGCAATTTTTTTAACTGTACAATGTCCATTGTGACCCATTGTATAATGGGGATGATGATGATAATAGTAAACTCCCTATAAGTTTATTTGGGATAAGTGAGTTTATACATGTAAAACACTTAAAGAGTTCCTGGCAAATATCAAATATTCTTTGCTAAACAATATTTGCAATGGGGAGTTAACTACTGAATAGGTATTAACTCCTGCTCTTGGGTCAATTCAAAGCCACATTAACGAAACCCAAGATAGGAACCACAAAGGCTAATAAACCGTTTATGAAGTTGGGGGGTTGGATATGCACACTGGAAAGCACTCTACCACATTTCTGTAGCTATTTTGCCTTAGTACTATGAGATAGTTTTCATGGTGGAAATGTCAATAACCTGGTATGGCTCCTATTATTTATCCCAAAGAAAATGAAAATTTCCAGTGATAGGACACTGGGATGCAAAGGGGATCTAGTAAGAAAATCAGATCCACACCAGATTTTAGCATAGGGAATTTAATACAGGAAACTGCTTAATTAGGGAGGACTAAAAAGCCAAAAAAGGAAGCACAGAGGTAACACAGACAGTAATAATAGGAAACAGCTACATCTCCCAGTTAAGGGAACGGAGGGATCATTCCCCTCACTTCGTCTCATCACACAGGCATCTTATGACCTCACATTGTCACAAGAAGGGTCAATACAGTTCAGTAAGTTACTTTAAGAGAGAGAGACCACATTCACATAACTTTCATGACAATATATTGTTATAATTGTTCTATTTTATTATTAGTTATTGTTAATTTCTTAGTGTGCTTAATTTATAAATTAAACTTTATGATAAGTGTGTATGTATGGGAAAAAACATGGTATATTTAAGGT
The DNA here is from genome assembly GCF_048418805.1 of Vulpes vulpes. Classification (NCBI taxonomy): domain Eukaryota; kingdom Metazoa; phylum Chordata; class Mammalia; order Carnivora; family Canidae; genus Vulpes; species Vulpes vulpes. Next base: position 13,187,043 of record NC_132792.1, on the reverse strand, counting down.
TTGGTACTATCTGTGATTTCAGGAATCCACTGAGAATCTTGGGACATATCCCCATGGAGAAGGGGTCATTATTGTGTGTGTGTGTGTGTGTGTGTGTATATAAATATAAATATATATAAATATATATATGATATATATAATATATATATCATGTGATAATATAATGAGTCTTCGATTACATTAAAACAAACTAAACTACAATTAGGAAAGCCAAGTCCTTCAGCATCTAATGCTATTAAGTGGCCCAGTATAGTAACCAAGGACTATCTGACTTTAAAGACCATAGTCCTTTTAATCTGAGTTACCATCTGGATATCAGAGCTAAAATCTGAAATGTTCTCAACAATCTGGAATACTAGGAAAAACTTAAAAAGCAAGCATTTCCTATACCAAACATAAATGCAACAGTCTGCACCTAAACTAAAAAATAAAAATCAAAATTGTCAGGGAAAGAATATATGCGCCTGTATAGCCCCCAAAAGGATTAATGTGTTCTAGCCTATTGCAATCATAATATTAATAAAGTGTGGTTCGGCTATCAAAAAATAAATGTGAGCATTTTCTGCAGTATCCAAAACAAGCAACAGGATAACCCGTCTTTATTCAGCAATGGCCAAGTCACAAGTGGAATATTTTATTCAATTTGAAGTATTATATCATCAGAGGAATTTTGAAAAATGGGACTTAACTAGATCAGAGTGCACATCATGATGACAAGATGATGCCACCATCCTGATTTCTGCCACCTTCTCTTGCTCCATAAAGTAACAGCCTCCTGACTGGGCTCCTGGTCTGCCATGCATTATCCATCCTGCAGGAGGGCGATCTGTCTAAATACAAATATGTTCATGTTATATCCACTGCAGTTCACTCCAAAGCGTTGGGAATGATGTTAAAATCACCTAATTAGGCTTTAAAAGTCCCTTCTTGTACGCATTTACTTCTTTAGACACACACACACACACACACACACACACACACCCATAGCTGGATCTTGCTGACTCCTACTTCCTATCCTTTGGGCATTTGGCTTTTACTGGCTTACTTTCCTACCACTGACTTCCATTTACATGCTTGCCCTCTACCCACCCCTTGCCTGCTATTCCAGCTCTTTATTCTATGGGTAAACTCTGGCTTCACTTTATCTTGAAAGCTCTCGACAGCTCCTGCTCCAGATTTCAGGGTTTCTTGGCCCCTCCTTTATACCTCTATACCCCTCTGAGCTTCCCCTATCTTAGAACATATCACACTTTGCTGTAATTGCCATTTTCTTGTCTCCTCTACCAGATAGAAAGTTGTATGAGAACAAGAACAAGGTTTGCTTTCTCACCATTTTGCCTCCACCACCAAATATAGTACTCAATGAATAATTGTGTCTCGAAAGTCTTCATTCGTGAATAAAAGATGAAAGGACTTGAATGGAATAAGGATATTTGCAGATAGGAGCGTGAAAGCCATCTCCTGGGTAAAAAGCAGTATATACTGATTTTCTCATTTAGACCAAAAAGTAGAATTAGGACCAATGGGTAAATGTGAACTGAAAACAGAGTTTAATTTAATACAAGAAAGAACTTCAAATAATTCGAACAGTCTGAAAAATATGGCATGCTGGTGTTAGACATAGGGATTCTCTATCATTGAAATGTTCCAGTTGAGAGGCAGGTTCTTGGAAAGCTAATAATATACATGTTAAATACCAGCTCAATAAATTGGTGGTTTTCTAGAGTTGAGCTGTGTTGAGAAAGAGTCTGAGGGACAGGAAGAAAAAAATTACATAAGTTATAAAAATTATTATAAAATTGATTGATTTTACTTGTGTCTATTAAGAGCTTCCTTAGGATTGAAAAAAATGGGTAGGAATGGTCCATTTCTGTCCTTCTCCAACCCTTTTTCTGTCCTCCCTACCCCCTCACACACAGAGAAATAAACATTCATAAAATGAGAATCTTAATAGGGAGACTATTGCTTTGTCAGTCAAATCTCACCCCAGTCATTGGTTACATTGCTGGGAAACTTTCTTTTTTGAGTTAATGGGAAAATTTAATGTCCACTGTCCCCTCTTTTAACTAGAAAATGGGGAGCTTCAAGTTGGCTGGCACATCATAATTCATTACAGTTTTTGTCTTGAAACAGCAAAAAGTAGAAGTGGGTAGATCACTGTGGGCAGAAATGATGCTAAGGAATCATGGACTCAAAGAATATCCAATGGCTTGTGTCTGAGGAGCAGCACCCAACAAGATTAGTAGATTTTGTTAAACATTGGCCTTGATCACAAAGGAAGAAAAGAAGTCTCAGCATATGATATTTAAAGCACGCAGTTCTCAGGAGAAGAGTATCAGAGTCCACATTAGCCTGGTTAAGGCTCCAGCTGTCCCCAATATTGAGGAACCACTCTGGTCTCTGCATTTTGTACGTTAAATAAAGATCTTGAAGTAGTTAGGGAGAAGCTTGTTTATTAGCTGTGATGTTATTTGCTTTCAGGGCTGCCTTTTCTTACCACATTAATCTTGGGTATGCTGCTAATGTCTTTTCTGCATTGAAGTCAGGAGGCCGGTTGATATGAGGGCAGTGAACCATGAAATGCCTGTGTGGGTAATATATGGGGTCTGGCAGCTAGACTCTTCAGAGGCACAAATAAATAGACTCCTTTCTTGTTTGATGGGAGTATTAAATGCATGGGTGCAGGTATGGCACATAGGCTGGATAAGTACTAAATATTAAACAAATGCTATTTGTTATTATTGTCATATTAATATTATTTTTACATATCGTAAAGTGTCAAGAGTTTTGCTCTCAAATTTTAGCTTCTAGGACAAATATAGAACTTTGATCTATAATTTCAGGACTGAAATAGTCAATGCCAGGAAAGAAAGTATGATTTAGAGACCAGGTACAGATTTTGGGATCACATTTTTAGATTTGAATCCTAGTTCACCTACTTATTAACTATGTAAACTTGAGGAACTTATTTGCTTCTCTGACTTCTTGTAGTGATTGGATTAAGTAAGATTGTGCATGAAATAGACGTAGCATGAAATACTAAGTACCCATATTTGTAAAAAAAAAAAAAAAGTAAAAATACAAAAAATATTAAAATTTAAAGTTAATAATCTCATGTTTTGTACATTTATTTTTAGTTTTTTAAAGATTTTATTTATTTTAGAGAGAAAGCATGTGGGGGTTGAGGGAAGGGCAGAGAGAGAGAGAGAGAGAGGGAGACGGAGGTCCAAGCCAACTCCATGCTGAATGCAGAGTCCACGTGGGGCTGGATCTCACAACCCTGATATCACAACCCAAGCAAAACCAAGAGTCTGATGCCCAGCCAACTGTGCCACCCAGCTGCCCCTATAGATTTATTTAGATTTGGGTTTCCTTTCCTTTGATCAGTTCACCATGCTGTACCCGAAGCTCTGTTTCTAAAGGATCAATTTGACCACATCACTGCCCTTCCTCAGACTCCTTACTGGTCCTCCTTTACACTTGGATAATCATCATAACAGGCAGTATCAGTGGTTCTGTGTGAGTACTAAGTGCTGTTCCCTGGAATCCTTTTGGATGGATCTCTCCCAAACCTCAAGTATTTGGCCTCACCAACATTCAGTATTTTGCTGGATATTCAATGGAGATGCTCTGTATGTGTGCAAAGTTCTCTCTTTGCAGGTTTCTCCTCTCCAGTACTTGAAAATATAGCCACTCAGACTGTTTCTTCAACTCAAGGATTCTAAAGGCTTTGCCTATTTGGCTTCTTCGTCCATATCACAGCCTGAAAATTTTCTCACTGGGACAACTGTAGACTTCACCAAATTGTCTCCTACATCCTAGAAACCACTGCCCTTCATTACCTGTCTCACTGTCTTAAAATCATCATTTCATCTATTTTTTTTTTCCAATTTTGTATTTGTTTTAGGTGTTACTCTATCTTGGCTGAAGGCAGATCTCTAACAGCTCACTTTTCATGGCGCTCTCTCAGCTATATTTTTAACCTTGATTGTACCAGACAAAAGGGCTAAGATCTTCTCATTCCTTTGCCAAATATAGGTGAGCCTAAATTCCCACCAGATGGCAACTTTCTTTACCATTTTGCATACTCTGCCTGGATTTCTGCCTTTGTTTCTTCCACTTCAGCTCTGCATTCCTAGTAAAACCCTCCTCAGAAGCCATGAAGACTAGTTCCTACTTTTTCTAGTCAGGCCCCACACCTTGCACATAGCCTGTGATCAGTATTTATCCCAGGATGTTACTGGATGTTTGGTTGTTGTTGTACTGCTCTTTTTGGCACTCCCTACCTAACACATTAATTTTTTCTGGATTGAGCATTCTTTAATATTTCTTATGTACTCCTCGTTTGGATATCCATTGATATCAATCCTTACCAAACCAAGACAGGGTATATTATAATGCCCTGGTCTCTTGAGACAAATCTCTACCCCCAGTGCTCTGCCTGTGATCCATTCCCTACCAACATGTGATCATGAGGATCCAGCATACTCTGAACTCTCAACTAAGGATTCTGAGAAGCTGAACGGTGACAACTATGTGTTTTGTCATAGGAGAAAAATATTCAGGTGCAGAGAAACTCCTGTTAAAGCTTAGTGAGTTGTCTAGTTAAAACTTCTTTTGCTATCTCAATTTACAAGTTAAAAAAAAAAAAAAAGCAAACAAACAAACAAAAAACAGGGCCAGCCAAGTTTAATTGAATTTCCCAACATCACAGAGCTAATTAATGTTAATGGCAGTACTCAAACTCAGGTCTTCTGCATCCTAATTAAAATTTCTTTTCTTCTGGATCACAAGCACTTAGTTTTTTTGGTAAGCTATTTATTATTAACATTGTTCCTGAATAAGAGGGAGAAAACCGCACACATAACAACCCAATAATTGTGGCCCTCTAATTTTTTCTAGACCTGACTCAGATGGAAAACGTTTTCTTAAAGATTTTATAAGCTACCTTTCCCTAATTCCTTTCTATTCTGTAACATGGTACTCTACAAGGGAGACAAGAGAGAAAGTCTTGGCTTCTGTTTTCATAATCCCTTCTGTTTCCTTAACTCCTTCTGGCAGCCATAACATGCCATAAACTTTCAGGCATCGTGTTCTGGCCATGCCAGAATTTTTAAGTTCCCACTTACCTAATTTGTACATGTCAGAGAAGCAGGGTAGCTTGTATTATAAATCATTATTCTACAGAAAAACGTTTTCCAAATCTGAGAAGATAGGCCTAGTGGGGGTCCTTGATTTTCTCTTTTTCTCCCCATGTCAGTATGATCTAAGCCACGGACACGTTAAGTATTGTGTTTAGAGAGTTGGTGTGATTGGCACACTGAAGAAAATCCCTATGTCATCACTTTTTACACTTAAGATTATTGAAGAAGCAGCTGCCAACCCAAGGGGACAGTAAATAGAAGTTGGGCAGTTGAGCTCAGTGGATCCCCACCTGGATTAAATCTGAGCAGAATTCAAAGCAGAGTAAATATTGTAGTTCTCTTATCCCTTCTTGCCAACTCCCGCCTCATTCCCTGGAGTGTGCCTGATGTGGCAAAAGTGGGAAGATAATCCATAATATCTAAATGAGATAGAGACAGGTTTGGGTCTAAAACATAAGTGTCTCCTCCCACAGTGTCTTATAGCTTGGAGTCACTGTGTTCCATTCAATGCAGAGCCGTTCCAGCAATTCGCAGAACTAACTCTGCAAGTTCTCAACTTTGTCAAATACTGCAATAGCATTAAAGATTACAGTGAGGGCATAAGTGGGAGGCGATAGAAGAGCCCTGTTAGAAATTAGTTGGGATATTAAGGAAAAAAAGTGATTATGAAATAAAGAACTATTTAGAGTTATTTAATCTTGTGTAAATAATAGCTCAGTCTTCTCTTAGACACACACGCAGATCCACAAGTGATTCAAAAGATTTCTAGCCTGTCCGGCTGGCTCATCTTCCTGTTTTGTCATTTTTTATTTAATTAGGATCAGTGTTGGCTTTTGTAGCATTAAGCCTTGGAAACCTTATTTGTTAATATCTCCCAAACATGGACAACAGCAACAATAATTTTAATTGCACAGGTACTAAAATTAGGCCAGTCACTACCTAAGTCCTTAAACACCTGTAACCAGACAATAAGCAGGTAGATATAATTGTGCCATTTTTCCAGGTAAGGAAATAGAATCTCAGAGAAGGTGAGTAACTTGCCCAAGGTCACACAGCTGGCAGGTGGTGGGGGGTCAGGATTCTGTTTGATACCAAAGCCCTTGCTTTTGCAGTCACTAGAATTATAGCTAAGGGTAAATTATTCTTCCCTGCTCTCTCTGTTCTCCCAAATCCAAGGGTGGTCATCATTATTATAATCTTGGAGCTGCTTCAAAGACCGGGTGGCTCTGCAGATTCAACTACAGGATAAGAAAAGCAAACAAAGTGAGTGCTCATTTTCAGCCTTTATGTGGGTCTTTTCATCTTCAAAGTCCTTTGTGAATATTAAACAATTAATCCCCCCGGAAGCCCTCAGCACTGGGGGAAGCGAACGTTTCCATTAACGTTGATGAATGTCTATTGCTATTGGTGAAGTTCTTCCTTTCAGCCTGTGCTTCTAAAGCCCGAAAGCCTTTCCATATAAATGAAGCACATTTTCATTCACATGTCTCTCCCAGGTGTATGAGGGAGTTGCTGAGATGTCTAAACACAGGGCTTTTTAAGTACCTCTGAGGAGTTAAAAAGCTTTGCTGGTTCTGCTTCCTTAACACATACACACACACAGTTTTTAGATAAATCAGAAAAGTTGATGGTGTGTGTGTGTGTTTGTGTGTGTGTGTGTGTGTGTGTGTGTGTGTGCATTGCTGGGTGCTTGTGTTTTACTCCAGACAAAATGGCATGTAGAGGTGACTTCTTGGTTGGAGCTAGAGCCATAGCTAAGCAGTACAGTTGTCTCTATGGTGCACCTGGTTAGCACATTTGGTTGCTGGCTGAGAGGTTGGTAGTTCAAACTCACCCAGGGATAATTTGGTCTTCTCTTCAGAAATATGTGAGCAATCCATTGCAGGAATTTATTACTCTTTTGTGAAGCACTAGTTCAGTGTTCTCTAAACTGGTCTGCTAAACCCCACCCCAGGTGCTTATTAAAACCACAAGTTCCAGGACCTTGAGATTCTGATCCCGTTGTTCTCCTGAGATGCCTGAGGATTAGCCTTTAAAGACATATCTTCTGCCCCCAGGAAATTATTATTATCATTCAAGTTGGCACAGAATTTGGGTAGAAGATAAAATAATTGGCTCCAGAGCCATGCTGCCTGGGTCTGTGTCTGCTTCTCTACCTATCGACTGAAAAGTTTTGCAACACCCCTCTAAAGTAGCTGCTGGTGGCACCAGCACAGCATCCCACTGTGATTGTCTACATGCTGGTATCGGATATATATATTTTTTAATTGTTTGTTTGTTGTCTGTCTTTCCTACCTCACCACCACCCAAACCTCTTCATTGCCTCTATGGTGGTGCTGTGTTGTGTCAATTTAGCAAAACTGGAGCTGGATTTTTCAGAATTTCTTTTCTTTAAAGATCCAGGTTGGGGTGCCTGGGTGACTCAGTCGGTTGAGGGTTGAACTTTTGCTTTCAGTTCAGATCATGATCTCAGAGTCATGGGATCATGCCCCATGTTGGGCTCTGCACTCAGCACAGGAGTCTGGTTGTCTCTTTCCCTCTGCTCCTACCCCCACCCCACCCCTGATTGCACATTCTCTCTCTCTCTCTCTCTCTCTCTCTCTCTCTCTCCCCCTTTTCACTCAAATAAGTAAGTAATATCTTAAAAAAAAAAAAAAAGAACCAGGTTAGGGCTGGCTCTCAGAACATTTTGCTGGACATCTGAGAGGTGGGAGTGGGTTGTCACCATTCTTTGAAGGTTATCATTGGTTAGAAGTGGTGAGGAACAGAAGCAGAGGGGAGGAGGGTCCAATTGTACTCAGGTTTCCTCACTCCATGTTCGTCCCCTTGCTGACTTACAGCCCTGCTGACCAACCATGGGCCTAATGCCAGATCAAGCTCTGAGAACTCAATAGAGATGGAGATGTTAAGAGCCAATGGCCTTCAAAAGATTGCTATATCACTCTGGGAGCTGGTCTTGCCCTTTAACAGTGAATGAATCAGAGCCCAGCAAACTCCTAATGGTTTTACTTTCAAAGAATTTAAATTCTATGGAGTATGAGACCTCGACTATCTGCTCCTCATGATTTCCTCAGTACCTAGAATACAGCCTGGCACTCAGTAAGCTCTCAGTATCAGCAGAGTTGCTGTTGAAAGTGATAGCTTCATCCATGAATGGTGGTTATGATACTTCTTTCATTGAGTTGTGTGAGGACAGATGAAATAACATTTAAAGAGCTCAGTACTGTTCCTGGCAGATAATGCACAGGGATACATGGTTGTTGCTGTTATTCATTCTGTTGTTACGGCTTTGAAAAGATCAAATCCACCACAGGGAGCCAACAACATTATCGATACGTGTGTGATAAAATCTGTCTCAAGTCAGTGGCCTCCCAACTGCCTGGGTTTAGTCCTGCCATTGAATCAAAATGTCATCCCAGAGATGACATTATAAAGCCAGAGAGGATGCTAAAGATTCCCAGTACAGCACCTGTGTTCTAAAGATGAGGAAACAAGGACCTGAGTAGGGAAAGATTTGCCTGAACTTAACCACTAGTTAGAAAGAGATGTAAAACTAAAACCATGTTTCATGTTCAGAGTCCTTTCTATGATCTTATGAAAAATAAAATTTTAAAACACTTTATAACTACGCATATATGTGTGTGTGTGTGTATATATATATATGTATAAAGAGATGTATACATATACACACATGGTAATACATATGCGTATGTATATTTTGTATGCATACTGGTATGGGGTTATAGGGTCCTGCTTTTCCTACAGCTAGGGTGATGATACATCCAAGTCACCTGGGACAGTACAGTTTATGCTTATGCTGTGGTTTAGTTATTAATAGTACCCCTTTCACTCTTAAGTGAACTTTGTGTGTACGCATTTAGAATGAGGTAGCCTACAGAGATGGACATGTGTGCATTGGCTATAGTCAACCAGAACATCGCTTTCACTTGGCAACAGTGACCACTTTGGGGATGAGTCCATGGTGTGATCAGAGCAGTAAACCTTATGCTGGGACTGCCGAGTGAGAAGCAGGCTCTTTCTTCTCCCAGATGGGCCAATCAGTGAAGACGCTGGGCATCTGACACGGCTCCATGCTTCTCCAGGGAGCCTGAACATGAAGCCAACATGAAACGAAACACAACCAGGAGATGGGAGAAACCAAATCTTAATTACTTATATCGCAAGTGCTTGATCAACGCCTCTCTGAAGCTACACAAACTCCGAATGTTTCTGCTGCAGTTAGATAAGATGAGTTTTCTGGCACCTGCAATTCAAAGCATCCTAACTAAAGTACTGACTGAAAAACATAAATGTAATAAAAGGGATGGGTCACTTATGCCATGGTCCCAGTCCTCCTCCAAAATTGTTTCTGAACCAGAGTTGCTCCTCTGATAAGTTAGCAGGGGAGGTATGTCCCTGCATATCCTAACCTTCCCATCCTACCCCCACGCTGTGTAACTCAGTCACACTGGACTTTGCAATACTGACTAAGCGTTCATTCATCAACACACATATGTTGAGCACTTTACAACCCCTAAATGTTTATCTTCTACTTGAGGAAAGTATTAAACTGTGGAATGGCAACTGCCAAACAACAGTGGAATTCCAAAGGCTCACTGCAGGCATTATGACTGACCCAGATTTGGTATGAAAGTGAGCAGAAAGAAGGCTTCAGAAGGGAACGGAGATGGAATTAACTTTGAGAAGATAGGCAGGAATTTACCATCTAGTTATGAAACGACAGGGAGTTCTAGGAAGAGAGAAGGTACGCATGATCATACAGATGACAGATGGTTCAGGAAAGGCAGCCATTTGCTAGGAGCTTGGAAGAAAAGTCTAGAGAGACAAAACCGGAAGTCCCAGGACACCACACTGAAATCCCTGGATTTCTACACTGTAAGCAATGGAAGCACACCACATCCCAAAGAAGCCCCTGGTCAGTGTGTCCGGCTTCTTTTGGGCCACAGTAACAAGATGGCTTTGCTCTCCTCTTGACCAGTAGTTCAAGAAACTGCACACAGACTTGCGTAGCCTTCTTTACTGGTGTACCCCTGTGGCACCTGTACCCCTCAGAGAAGGCGGATCACACAGGATTCCAAACTCTTCTCTCCTCTCTGAATCCTTTGGCTAATTGATAGACAGCTTCTGCTTTATTTTCCTCCTTCCTTCTGTCCCTAATCAATTTTCTCTTGCTTCAGACTAATCCTTCCCTAAGCTCTCATGCCACGTCCCTCTCTTTCTCTTTTAAAGATCCAATGATCAGATTTGCATTTTAGAAAGACTGTTCTATGGGCAAGAGTTTCGAGAAGGGAAAACAGGAAGCAATGAGAGATGGAAAGTTGTTACAGAAATGCAAGGGAGAGAAAAGGGAGTCGTGGGGAGGATGGAGAGGGGAAGAAGATGCTTTGCAGTGATAGCCACCACACATGTGGGATGGGATGCATGCATTTGGGGTCTGTGTATCAAAAAGCAGTTAGCATATGTTCTGAGAGAAACCTCAGCATGTGGAGGCTTAAATGGCATTCGGAATTGAATTTCCAGGCTCAGTAAATTTACAATATGCTTCCTCAATCCAGCCCACCTCCTTGCTCCTTAGCTCAGTGAAATAGCTAAATAATTAAATGCTAAAATGCTTCTTGGATATGCTTTGTTGTTGAAACACATCTGCTACATGTTGGAGGAACCCTTCCTGGCAGATGTTCCTTTCCTTTGGCTTGTTTGTTTATCTATGGAAATGAATATCTTAAACCTCCTCCCCTGCTAAGCTTAATAAAAAGGAATCCTTTCCATACTCATCTCCTTCACTATGCCCCTTGTGGTCCTTTATCAAACTATTAAGGACATATGCTGTGCAACCAATTATTTTTTTTTTCCTGCTACTGCACTGCCTTAATCCGAGGGAAGGCCATCTTTGGCTCAGGACTTAGTGCAAGGGAACTAATCCACACACTGCATTCTCCCCCAAAGAAAACAGAGTGTCTGTAGTTGGGTGAAAAGATACTGGAAACCAGGACTCTAAAGACACTATGGTCTCTCTCATTAGCCCTGGTACAATGCAGTCTATTCTTTGAGCAATTATGTACTTCATGGGAGTTAGAGTTGTCCACTGATAAACTAGAAGATGGAGAAAGCAAAAAATAAATTGAGACGCCATTGCCTATATTCATCCAATTTGGGGAATATTGGGAGCTGTGGAGATCAAGGAGTAGACAGGATTCAATATGTTTGCCATAAAGACCATGAACATAAAGGAAGATTTAATAAACTTATTGGAGACATTCATGGCCTCTGAATTTATTGAAACCCCTTGGTGAAAGAGTCACTAGGGAACTCTTAAGGAAGGCATTTGCTTTCTGTTTGTGCATAGAGATGGTCAAGATTATACGGGCTCAATAAAAAAACGTAACTAAGACATCTTTGAAACACAGATAAGGGAGGAAGAAAAGGAAATTTTAATTAAAGTCACATATGGTACAGCTTAACAGCATCAGAGACCATCGAGTCGGTTTTAAAATTATTTGCATGTGTCATAATATTGAAATGGGAGAAATAGATATCTTTTCCTTTAGGGTGAGATATGCGTTTGACTCATGAGTTTCATTTTGCATAGCATTTAATTTCACTAAGTCCTCAGAACCTGAGCTTTTAATCATGGTTGAGTTTCCTTCGGAGCATTTGGCTTCTATTTTATAGATGAGTGTCCTGCTGTAACGGAAGTGTTGTATTATAAAAAGCGCTAGTTGTCTACTTTTTGTTCCTGTGTGAGGAAAGCTTATTTTCTCTCTAGATGTTTGTAGGATGTTTTTCTCCAAACTTGAAATTCATGTGTCTGCCAGGATGTATCTACATATACGCATATATGACCCTGATTTTGTGGAGCATACATGACCTGTATCCACCTACATGCTTTGTTGTTGGCTCAGAGATTGCCTACATACTCAGAGATTTCCTAAATACTTTCATTGCATTTATCAATTTCCTTTGCAGACACAACAATTCTGCAAATATGGGCCGGCCATTCTCTTTCCTAAACTTGTGTAATTTCTCTCGTCCTCTTTATTTCCCCATCTTTGTTTTCTCATGTTCTTCTCTACCATCCTGATTTGATTCTCCACACTCTTGTCTTTTCTGCCTCCATTCACCTTCATTATGGGTCTGGAATTCTGCTACCAGAATTTTGGGTATTTTTGCCTTTTTTTTTTTTTTAGCTCACCCAACCTTGTTTTCATTCTAGTCTATTCTTCTTTTATTTTAGACTACTTCTCTTTTGTGAATTTTTGCTCCTATTGAATAAATATTTTTCTTTTTCTTGGTTTATTTGATGGAATATTCAATCTAAAAATTTTCCATTGGGTTGCAAGATTTCATTTTCAGAAACATGTTCCTCTTGTATTTTTCTCTCCTTTTTATAATTTTATATGCCCAATATTTTCTTAATACTATTTACCCAGCCTTGAATAAAGCAAGGTATCTGCAGACCAGGAGTTTACCAGTAATGTGTGGATTTCTCTAACTTGACTACCTGTTTTTCTAATGTTGGATTTCCATTTCCAATCTATAACTGGAGTGATGATGGACAGGACTTCTAAGCCATTTTTTCTGGTTTCTGAAAAGATATCTAGGTAACATGCCTTTATTTTATCAAACTGGGAACCTTTCCATCTGCACTGCACACAGGATATATTCTAATCTCCAAAATGCACTGTTTCTACATATCTTTTGTATTTGCTTTCATTACTCACTGTTGACAGTCATACTTCTAGAATCCAAAAGTCCTGACACTTTCTGCTTTGCTTTGTTCTTTGGGGATGAAAGACATCGATGGATGAGGAGATAAAGATAACTGATTACCCACTGGGGGACAAGGGTGTGTGCATGGAATCAGTGCTCATGCATTAGAAGTATGCTTGTCTTGTTTTAATTTTATGGATACCTGAATGTCTTCATCAGGAGAATAATCTAAGATGGGAGAATTTCCTTCTAATCTTCTTTGAAGCACACTTTGAACATGAATAAAACTATTTGCTGAAGACTGGGTAGACATTTTTTGAATTTTTATTGCAATGTATTCCATTGAATTTAAAAGTATTATGAATCTTTTCAAAATTTAAGTCTTAATTTCAGGAAGGATGCACTTTTCCCTTATTCACTGTCATCATGGGCAGCAAGAGAATGGACGAAGCTGAATTAGGAAATGCTCAAATGCCAGATGCCATTTTAAACTGGAAGGCACCCAGCAATTAGCATCTGCTCAGTGCTTGGAACATGGTAAATGACTTACATACAAATGAACCTTTGGGATATTACCCATTCATAATGCCGGCACCAAGTGTAATATAAATCACCTAATTTCCCTTATATCAGTCCACATTTTGGCTCTAAGCCAAAGGCTGCAGAATACTAATTCCTTTAAAAAAAGATAAGATGAGGTGAAATCATAACTGTCATCACAGATTTAAAGATGAGAAATGGATAAAGAAGGAAAAAACTCTTCTATTGTGCACATATAATTCTCATACATGTAATTTTCACAATCATGTATGACTCGTGACCATGATCCCATTTCTGAGATGAGGAAAACAAAGTGCAGCAGTGAGTAACATGCTCTAGCTGACACAGCCACAAAGTGAGAACCAGAAGCATTAATTCAGACCCAAATTGGCTGGCTGAATTCAGAGGTCAATTGCCGACTCTTAAGTACTTCACCTACTCACAAACTCAAGAAGCACTGGAAGGATTCCTCTCAAATGTATTTCTGGTGACCACATGCACATGGTACAAAGAAGTCCTGCCTTTGGGTCTTTACTGTCCAATGGAGACACTTATTCTTGCCTGTTGCAGTCTCTTCTTCCCTGGCCTGACATAAGCTTAAGAGGGAGAGAGAGAGGCTAGAGGCTGAACAAATAAAATCCTCCACTGCACTTGACACTTCTCTTCTCCTTTATTGTCCAGTCCTGGTCTTTGGACCAAGCATGGGCTATAGTCATCAAATACTTGAAAAGAATAATTGTTCTTCATACATAAAAATTAATTCACCTACATTTCATGAATATTTGGATTTTCTTTCAGTGGGTACAATATTTTCTGCACTGCCTCTTCCATCCTACCACACCTCTACCCTTTAGGGATTTAACTGAAACTTGGGCATGGAGAAAGGGTGGGTACAGAAAGGTCTGGGGGATACAACCCTTTGTTAAGGAAAGGAGCGAATGTAACTGACTTACAACTCTGCAGAGGAAAGAAAAGTAAACGTTGCTTAGAATGCAATGAACAGAAATCTCACAGAGGAAGACATAGACATGGCCAACACGCACATGAGAAAATGCTCCGCATCACTTGCCATCAGGGAAATACAAATCAAAACCACAATGAGATCCCACCTCACACCAGTGAGAATGGGGAAAACTAACAAGGCAGGAAACCACAAATGTTGGAGAGGATGTGGAGAAAGGGGAATCCTCTTACACTGTTGGTGGGAATGTGAACTGGTGCAGCCACTCTAGAAAACTGTGTGGAGGTTCCTCAAAGAGTTAAAAATAGACCTGCCCTACGACCCAGCAATTGCACTGTGGGGGATTTACCCCAAAGATACAGATGCAATGAAACGCCGGGACGCCTGTACCCCGATGTTTATAGCAGCAATGGCCACAATAGCCAAACTGTGGAAGGAGCCTCAGTGTCCATCGAAAGATGAATGGATAAAGAAGATGTGGTCTATGTATACAATGGAATATTACTCAGCCATTAGAAACGACAAATACCCACCATTTGCTTCAACGTGGATGGAACCGGAGGGTATTATGCTGAGTGAAGTGAGTCAATTGGAGAAGGACAAACATTATATGTTCTCATTCATTTGGGAAATATAAATAATAGTGAAAGGGAATAGAAGGGAAGGGAGAAGAAATGGGTAGGAAATATCAGAAAGGGAGACAGAACATAAAGACTCCTAACTCTGGGAAACGAACTAGGGGTGGTGGAAGGGGAGGAGGGCGGGGGTGGGGGTGAATGGGTGACGGGCACTGAGGAGGGCACTTGACGGGATGAGCACTGGGTGTTATTATGTATGTTGGCAAATTGAACACCAATAAAAAATAAATTTATTATTAAAAAAAAAAGAATACAATGATGAGTCTTCACCCAACACATCAATTCTGGACACAGCTGATTTAACTTCTTTCTTTAGAACAGACTGGAAGGTGGGGCATGCTCTCATGTGCATTGGCCTGCCAAATTGTGTGCCACTAGATATAGTATAAGCTGTCCTCTAAAATCTAAAGAGAGGTGAGACACTTCCATAACATCTTTTATGATCAATATTTTTATATGAATCTTACCACCAGTGGGTTTTTTTTTAAAAAGATTTTATTTATTTATTCATGAGAGACACAGAGAGAGAGAGAGAGGCAGAGACACAGACAGAGGAAGAAGCAGGCTCCATGCAGGGACCCCGATGCGGGACTCGATCCCAGGTCTCCAGGATCACGCCCTTGGCTGAAGGCAGGTGCTAAACTGCTGAGCCTCCCAGGAATCCCCCCACCAGTGGGTTTTAAAGAATCTGCTGTCATCATCCCTTGGCGGTATGTGAGCAGTAAATAGGCAGAGACCACAGGATATCTCTGGCAATACTATTATAAATGATTAAAATTCCTTCTCCTACTTCCTCCAGCTTCTTCTGTCTTCTCCTCCCCATTTTGCTATGCTTCAATCGTTCTTGCTCTGCTTGGAGGTTCGTATAAAAGTGCTGTACCCGTATTCTCAAAACTCATTTTAGAGCAGGGACAAATAAAAATTAAAACCATTTCTGGAGAACAATCACTAATTCTCCCACAATCATGGGAGATCCTTTTGGAGTAAGAAAGAGCTGCCTCTTGTGTTTTTAAATAGCTAGCATGTCATCCATTCTCCTTGGGCATTGCCCTAGAGAAGATGTTTCCAAGAATTATACCTTTATCAGCTGTGTCTACATACCATTTAGGAGTTATATGGAGGAAAAGAAAAACAAACAAACAACAAGTAAAAAAAAAAAAACAAAACAGAAATCAATCATCTGAGTACTGGTTCCATGTACACTAAGTAAATGGATGTTTGATTTTTTTATTTTTTAATCTGGATGCTAGATCCCCACATCTGATTTATTGCTTTACACCCCAAAGCACCTAGCACTCTGTCTTGCACCTGGCATATACACCCAATAAATATTTATTGAATGAATAAATGCATGAATGAAGATAATGCATGGATGTGGGCAACTGATGACATTATAGGGAAAGGACTTGAAGATATAAAGCCTTGAGACTCTCTTTTTCATTGACAGTGATAAAATTTAAAGAAAATGGAACTTCTCAGAGTTTTTTTTATTAGGATTTTATGAATTCCCTAATGCAATATTCTTGATCGCCGCACGCTAGACAAAGGTAGCAGATGAGGGATAGTCCTTTAACTCAGATGACACTCAAGTTAGAGTTGCAGGACTTACACTAGAGTCTGTGTGTAGTGCATCCATATGTCTAAATCAACAAATGGTTACATAAAAACAAGGAATTAAAGGAGATCATATCCAGCATTATTCTGTGTGAAGGGCAGCAGGACAAAGGTCAAGAGGTTAGGAAGGGTGAGGAAACATTTTAGCCAAATATAAGAAATGCTTTTCCTGCAACATGAGATTCCACCCAAGAATGAAAAAAGCAGTTCCACAAAGCAGATTTTCCTCTGGCACTGGGGACATTCAGCACATTTATTATGTATAAAGTACCTAGAGTAGAGCTTTGACATATAAGAATATTATAGAAGCATTTCTTCAATAAAACAAAAGCTGGAATACCTGAAATACTGAGTAGATGACTCCTGTGTTTTCTAAAAGTCGGCTTATGTGGTGGCTGGGCGATTTTGGATGAAAGTCACAAATAGGCTCCAGGATTTTGGGGCCCAAAGAAAATTTTATTGAAAGGCTAATTCAGGAAAGTGGACACATAGGAGTGAAGAGAGACCAAAGAGTTGGTTTGGAATGGGACTTAGGAAGATCCAGAGGCTCCAGTTCCCATCTCTGCAATGAATGGGAACTCCAGCTATTTTCAGTCTTTTCACCATGCTAATTCATATTCAAATCCCAGAAAGCGGAGCACCTGATGGAAGGACCTCATCTCCTGGGCCATGTATGCTACCTAGGTTGCTTGATTAATTGGAAAACCAGACTATGGCAATTCCAGAGATAATTCCTCAAGAAGAAATGAGAGTATGATTTCCGAAAGGAAGTGTAATGGATACTGGGTAAGCAAAAAAACCTCAAAGGCCCATTAAGCCTCTTCCTGTGGAGGCTAAAGGTAGAAGCCATGGGACTAGGTAGGGGAATATTAGCCATTCCAGTGAGAGATAAGGGTGGTGACTGCTGGTGTAGTGATGAGAAGTGGTCAGATAATATTTAGACAGGTGTGATTTTCCTGTGTTTTTCCCTGGATTTGAGGGGAAACAAGGATTTATTAATCTGGAGGCTTGAATCATGAAACTTCTGGCATTTGGTTGATAGTTATGAAACTTTTTCTTCTGTTTTTTGTTTTTGTTTTTGTTCTGCTTTGTTTTGTTTTGTTTGTTTTAAAGCCTACTACTTCATTTTGTCTCTGCTGCTTGGATTATCACTTTTTTATTATTTAAAATTATGGAATGTTGCAAGCAATAGTATTTGAGGTTAACCTTCACCAATAAGACTTTGGGACAATTAAAAAAAATGGTTGGTTCTGCAGAGCTCTGGTAATAAAACATTACGAAGTCCCACTGAATGGGGTTCATCACCCCCTGATTCACTCCACGAGCATTTTGTCCACAGATAGACCATTGCCTAATAATTTTTTCTGATGATGACAAGAAAGACTGAATTCATAACTGTATATATGCACCTTCTCTTCCCAACGTGCATCTAGTTATTCTGGGTAGAACAAAAGCATGGGCTTGGGAAGCAGCATTATCTGCATTGTCCCTTGACTAGGGGTTCTGTAAACAGACATCTTGCCTGAATCCTGTGCCAGCAATATATTCATTGTTAAACTCGCTATGCAAATTACTGAACCCATATACATGTCTCAGTTTATTTCATTGAAACCCTCCATATGTGTGGGTGAAGTTAGATAACACATGTAATCAGACAGGCACCTATTCAGCCCTCACAATAGAGGACTATAGTTGACATTTTTATTAATATTAATATCACAACTAACAATAATGTCACCACTGTTACGTTATTGAGTATGATCCATTTCAGACACCCACGGCTGGTCCAAGGCACATTTGTAAAGTTGGCCAACCTGTTCTACCAGGCATTTTTCTTCAAGAAGAGAGGAAAAGTACCTAAAATATAAGCAAAACACTCTAAGAGAAGTGGAGGGAGAGAGCTCAGAGCCTGCCATTCTTTATGCTCAGAACACCTTGGAAATGGTTCTACTACCCTGTGCAAAACAGAAACTTTTAGGCTCTCAAGAATAATTACAGTTAATGCAAAACAGAACAAATGAAAAACAATTAATAACCAGAAAAGCCCCATTTTCTCTTTCCATCCAGGGCATAGCTTCTTAAAAGACTTTCTTTTCCGAATAAAATCAGATGAAATCAGAGAGGAAGATGAACCATAAAAGACTCTTAACTGTAGGAAACAAACTGAGGGTGCCTGAAGGAGAAGTGAGTGGGGGGATGGGACATTTGGGTGATGGGCATGAAGGAGGGCACATGATACAATGAGCCCTGGGTGTTATATGCAACTGATGAATCACTGAACTCTACCTCTGAAACTAATAAAAACAATTAAGTCTTCTATTAAAAAAAAGACTTATTTTCTTATTATAAAAATACTATCTGTAATCTATCCAAACAGAGAAAACACTACTGGATTGTGCTAGCTAACCACCACATTAGCCAATTGCTGTTGGCATTTCCAGTAGCACTTTGTATGTACATAAATCTGCATAGAAACAGATTTGAATGGAATGCAACTGAAATGCTTTTGGAAATGAAGGGGGTATAGGTTATAATTTTGAGTGGGCTAGCTCTCGATACCCCATTAAGTGGAAAACCACTTAAGACATAGATCCCTTTTCAGGCTACGAAGTTATTTTGAGGGAATCCAATCCCTCTGGACTGTTATGGTCGACATGAACCACAACAACACTTCATCTTGTAAAACCTAAGGCATTTCCACTGACTTGATTCGCAGAATGCTGTGCTACAGAGGTATCAGTCTTGCATCTCTCCTTTAGTGACCCTTGTTTAATTGGGGCTTTAATAAAATCTCAGAGTGTTTCAGTTTTGTAGGAGTTATTAGAATATCCGGTTCCCATGACTACTGACATACAATGTGCATTACATTGGACATTACATTGGACATGCAGTATTCTAGAACCTTTGTGAGGGGATGAAGTAGCAAATCCATTCCACGGATGAAGAAAGCGGAACCCAGAGAGATGACAAGATTTGTCCCAGTTCACACAACCTCTAAGTGGCACAGTAGAATAAAAGCCTACCTTTTGACATTAAAATCTTCTCTTTGCTCCCTATGGTTCCTGTTCCATTGTTTTGAGCTGAGGTTGCCATTTGCCTCTTTCTAACAAACACTTTGGGTTCTGAAATTGGATTTCCAGGCTGCTGATTCCAATGACTCTTGCTTGAAATAGGCAGCCATTGAGATGGCCTTTTAGGAAACCGAACAGCCAAAGTGGACAAGGCTCAAAGAAAAACGAAAACAGTACATTCATTTGGGCTTCCTGCCCATTCTCTGAATCATTCAGAGAGGATCATGAAGAAGAGAAAAGGCACATTTTACTGTTAATGGATTTTAACTCACTTTTAATTCAACAGCAAATGGAAGCATCTATTGTTTTTGCAGATCTAACATCCCATTATTCCTCTGAAGTACCACTGGCTGACTGTTTTTATCAATGTTGGCATGGATACAAGTCTAGTAAAATGCAGATTATTTTAATACAATTTACATTTTCTTCCCAATTACCATTTAATTCACTTGATATTGGCCACATGGCAAACTTGTCCACATCCTAGACACTAGTTCTCTAGTATTTTTTTATTTGAGCAATAACATTTAACACAATTTACTTAATTGAAAAATAATATATGTACACTGAAGCACACTTGGAAAATATGGTAACTTATAAATTAATAAAATAAAGATTGTTGTGGTCCAACTATCCAGAAACAAAGACAATTAACAGTGTATGATGTGTGATATTTTTACTATCATAAGCATGTATTTTTTTAACAAAGTTGAGATATTTTCTATATAAATTTATAACCTGCTTTTTCAAACTTAATAATATACTGTAAACACTTATTTAAGTCATTAGTGTCTCCTAAGGCTTTATTTTTTAAAGCTGATTACTTGGCTTCATAATTTTAAAAACTAATTTTTTATTGTTGGATATTAGTTTTCTTACTTCTTAACTTCTATAATAATACTCTTAACACATCATTGTACACAAATTTTTGTGCACAGCTGTTTCTGTGAGGAATGTTTTTGGCTGGAAATTAAAAAAAAAAATCTATCTACTAGTTCTTAAATGATATAGACATTTTTTCAGCATAACAAGACGTTTGGAAGTAGAAAGCCCAGTAGGGGCACCAGGTAAACGACACCAAAGAAAGACTCAAACTCTTTCTGTCTTTTTCTGTCCCTGGTCTGAGTATTTGCTTTTTATTTTTATGCTTTTGGAGCTCATTGTTGCAATATGGCTACCATAGCTCCAGGCATCACATCTGTACTCAAGGAAGGAAGTAGTGGGAGCTAATGATGTTGGCCACATTCCAACAGTGTGATATCCATGTATTCATTCTACATGCAAAGAACTCTGGGAAAGTGAGCATTTAGCTCTTCTAACATAGATATAAAATGAGGTCATTAGGGAACGGAGTTGGCAGTAGGTGTTAAGTTGGTCAACCAACAATGTCTGCCATAATCTATAATATAAAATAAGAATTTTCTCTCTATAGAAAAAAACCCCAAGAAGGAATACCTTAGAATTTCATTTTTTCTCTGATATAAAAGAAAAACTTATTCATCCCAGAAAATTACAAAAACTCAGAAAATCATGAAAAAGAAAATAAAATGTTTTATAACCTCACCAAGCAGACATAACCAGCCAATCTTCCAACAATGCCATATATGCATCTAGTCTTTATCCTGTACTAGCTCAGACAAGTCTATGTGAAAACAGGAATTAGAGGTTGCTGTAGTAGACATGATTACTAGTCCTAAAAATCCAGATGAATACCTGATGGCCAGGCTCTCAAGTTCAGCCCAAGCAACTCTTTCCAATTTTGTACTTGATAAAACTATATCTACCCCAATAAGTTCATTGACTATCATGGAAGACAAACATTAAAACAAATAGATATATATATTTAATAATACAATCATACACAAAGTATTAAAATAGTACTGAGCAGAAGTAGTTCTTTCGGGGGGGGGGGGGAATGGTTAAAAAAAAAAAAAAGCTTCCCAGAAAAGATGATTCTAGAATAAGTTTTAATGTTTAGTTGTTATTTTCCATTAGGACAATAGCCAGTTGTAGTGATAGAAATGATCGGTCAAGATTCAGAAAACAGCACACGGAACGCTTACAGGGGTGAAAACAAAGATTACGTATTTGAAATTACATATAAATGAGGGTTTGACAGATTACAAAATTTGAGAGATGGCTATTAGATAATTCTGGAAAGAGAAACAAGACTTTAAAAAGCTTAGCAGTTCATGCAACAGAAGAGCCACTCTCTTCTGCCCAGGTGTTAATAGAGTCTTGAGGTAGGGGCTGAAGCAAGGAGGTGTCTTGAGCATATTACCTGTTAGAAAGATCACTCTATCAGCAATGTCTCCTCTAGATGCACAAGACAGGCAATCAGTTTAGGGTCCATTGTGACAATAGGTTTTACCTCCTCTGGAAACCTCTTTTTCTGAGAACACAGCACTGAGGAACTGCTAGTATGCACTCCATGATCTGACAGTCCCAAGGATAATCACCAACATCCCCCTCCTCCTCCTAGCAGTAACTGTAATATCTTGAACAACTTCCATGTTCCTGTCACCAGAACTAGGAGCTTTATGTGTGTTATATCACAAGAATTCCAAGGAGCTGCTTTTAAAACTATATTCTTGGACACCAGTGTTCTGGATAATTGCTGCAGTCATGACATGGGGGCTGAGTATGTCAGGCTCAGTTCCTGCTCCTCTTCCACCTGCAACTTTAAAGGAACAGTTATTTATTTTACCTCATCACAGGATAAGGAGTTTCTCTACCTCCACCTCCTACCTGGCTTCCAATACCTTTCCACCTCCTTTGTTGGCGGGCCATATAGTAAATTAAGACAAAGAAAAGAGGTGGTTTATACTATAATTCAAAGCATAGAAAAGAAACAAACGGTTTTAGCTTAATAACATCAAAAAGCCAGGGGTGGGAGGTCCTGCAAAGCTGGATCTAGTAAGAGTCTGGATTGTCAGGGATGATTTTACTTTGCAAAGGAATATTCTCTTCACCTGTCTTCTCCACTTATATACAACCCAAGCGAAAGAATCCTGAGTCTAAGACGACAGGTAGTATGGCAAAGCATCTGGGAGAAGCTAAGGATAAGAGAAGAGGGTTTTAGGAGTCAGGGGCATGGTAAGGGAGGAGTTGAATGGAAGGGAAACTCAGAAAGGAGGAGCAGGCAGTTAAAGCTAACGGATCTCCATCCTCTCCTAGGAGCTGACAGTCTGGTTAGAATAGAATCGAGAACCATTTCCAATTCTCCATGAATTCCTGGATTATTGTAATAGGAAAAATAAGCCTAAAGAAGGGTCAGGGCTACTTGGGTGCTGGCTGCAGACTCTCACAGACTAATGAATTCTTCTTTTTCTCAGTTTTCTCATCTATAAGATGAAGATAACAAATGCTACATACTTCTTACGTTGATGAAAGAAAGAAGATAAAATACGTTAGGAGCTTAGATTGGTGCTTTGGGGTCAGCAGACTCTGTGTAAAGGACCAGATAGTAAATATTCTCAGCTTTTCAGTCCATACCATCTCTATCACAGCTACTTAACCTTGTTCTTACCTTGTCCTTGACTGAGGGAGGCAGCCATAGACAATATGTAAACCAATGTGTGTAGTTGTATTCCAATAAGACTTTATTTACAAGAACAGATGATGGGCCAGGTTAGGCCTGCAGCTTTAATCTATGGGCCCATAGTTTAGAACATTACTGGATTTAACTGTAAATGATTCATAAATATTAACTATTATTAATTGATCACCATGTCTTTCCAGATTGTTTCCATTTAACAATTAGCCAACAGTAAAAACTTCTACAATAATGTCCTATAGCGATTTTCCAAAGTTAAGGACATAATAAAGTGATTACTTTATATTGGACTTCCCTATAAAATGTATTTTATAAACAAGTCTTGCTTTAAAAAATATATGTGTGTTAAAACTAATAGACTAGATTTAACCCAGCTCCCTTCTACTGCCACAAATGCTTTTAATCCCAAATATTCACAACTCTTCTCCATTAAGATTTAGGTTTCAAGACTTCTTTGTAGGATGTAGGCTTTGGCACATCTTGTACATGGGGATAGAGCCAATTTTTAACAAGACTGGTTCTCCTCAGCACCATTCTTACTGCCATCACTGTTACTATCATCCAGAAAATTCTCATTTCTCAAAGAGAGCACCCAAATTCCAGGAGCTGGTTCTGCCAATGTCTCGGCATCTTTCCAGTGGGCCCATCTGTTTGCACTGCTCGGTCAAGGCCTCACAGCTCAGAACATATGGCTGGGACTTCTCTTCTTGGAGAGTGGAAGCTGACAAATACTTGAGAACATGCATTTGGTGTGGGGAGAATGTTGACTCAAAGAAACTTGGTCTATTTGAAAGCCCGAGGCCCATAGGGAAATTACCTGAAGTCCTTGCAGGGGCAGAAGAACTTTCCATTTTCACAGGAATAAATGGAAATGCTTATAGATTAGTATTATATTATTCATCTGTACAAATACAAAAAAGTTAGTTTCAGAAAGTTTGAAGGACATACCCTAGTTGAAACTCTGATAAAGTGGCAAACACTGACACTTGTTTGCAAGTATTCTGTACAACAGGGTTCTTTACATTTACTTAATCAGAATACCCCTTTTTCTGGCCACTCCACATAAGTAGAATTTTACTATACGTTGGAATAGCAAATAGCTTGTGAATCTATGTTGCAAGAATCAATCTAGGCATAAATAGAGCTGGACAAAATACATGGGAAAAACCCTGGAGATGGGTGCAAAGTAGGCAAATTGTTTATATCTGAAAATGAACATTTAAGTAATAGGACACATTTTTATCCATTTGTCAGGCTAAGTGCACCTGTAGTCCTTTCAAGAACTAGTTATTTTTGAGGATTAATTAATGAATAAGGCAGCCATGGTCCCTGCTCTCATGCAGTTTATGGTCTAGTTGAAGGTTATGAAGTCCAGCAGGGCCCCTGGATGATGGGGTTGAAAGGTTAACTGGAGAGAGGTTAATGAAGGGTCTACAGAGTTATGAGCAAAGTTCAAGGAATGGGAAGGAACAAGGAAGTACTTTTGGACTTAGAGTAGTGGGGAGCTCATACCACCTCTAGGACTGAAGAGGCAAGAGGAGGGGATGGTGTGATCAGAGCCCAGCAAGAAAATGAAACCTCATAACAGGGCCACCTAGCAGGACCCATGGCTGCAGAGTGCACAGCCAGAGACAGAAGACCACAGCAAAGCAGAGAGGGAGTAATTGTGGGAAATACATTTTCCTGCTCTCCCCACCTTCTACCCATGGATCCTCAGTAACCAGGAAGCAATAACACCTGTAGCCTGTGAAGTCAGCTTCCTGAGCCACAGAGTTAGGTTGAAAATATTTTTGGGGGTGAGGAAATTGAATATTAAGAATAAATGTGGACATTTATGGACATGAAGGACATTCATGCTTATTTAAAAGAAATGCCATAATGGAAATAAAAGAGCATTAGGATTACCTCAACATGGACAAGAACCCCATCTCTGTCACTTTTAGACCTGGGGGATATTGGGCAATTTCCTTAATCTCTTTGTTCTGATTTCCATAACTGTAAGGTGAAAATAATAATACTTTCTTTGCAGGGTCTTTATAAAAAATAAAAGAAATAGTTTTTATTTAATACTTGGTATGTAGGAAACTTTCAAACAGTTCTTCCCTTATATTTTTTTATACCATTGCATCCTTATTACTGTAATAATTCCAGGAATTTATAGCACAGCAAGATAAAATTCAATGTTGGACATAACTAGCAAGTATTTTAACAAACTTAAAAGTGTTAAAAACAATCTTTCAAAATGATAGCAAAAGTAAAATAATGCCGGTCTTAAAAGAGATTAAGGAAACCAACCCAAAGATTACAATCATCTAAAATTCCACTCCTTAAAATAGCTTTTTGATTTTTTACATCAGAGCATTTTGGACAATCGTTTAAAAATGTTGTAAAAGTTGCCATCCCTGCGGTGATGAATGTGCTTCTAATCTCTCCTTACTCTGCTCCTCTCCTGCAGAGTTATTTGTCCAAAACCAGAATTGATTATATCACTTTCCTCTCTTAAACCTATTTCCCATGTTCCTAGAGTACAAAGTTTAAACTCCATAGCAAGACATCCAAAAATTTTCCTAATCAAACTCCAAAGTATAGTTCTAACCCAATCTTCTAGCACTGCACACTACAGACCAGCTTCACTGAACTACTCACACTTTGCAATACATTTTCATATGTCTTATTGTTCTCTCTGCCCATTCCTCTCTTCTTGGCCAAGTGAAAAGTTACTCATCCTTCAACTCTTGACCTCCGTGTTCTCTTGGAAAATAGGTCATTCGTTTTCCTCTATTCCCATAATGCTTTATTATAATCTTAATTCCTCCTTGTATTACAATTTCTTGTATCTCTGTCTCCCTAGGCAATTCAACTTAGATTCATAAGTGCAGAGTGTGTATGTGCCATATACAGTAAATACTGTCTAATTAAATAATTAGAGTTAGAAGGAATTCAATATGGTGGACTTCCAGAGGAAGGCTAATGTGAAGTGAATATTAAATTTGTAAGGTGAGGAATATGGGAGCTTTGATAAAAGAAATGCCAAGACTACTGCTTTGAGAATGAGACAGAGCAACAATGTTTTCATGGAAGGGCATATAAGTAGGATACAATTTAGGGAGAGGCAGTGAAAGCTAAAGTAAGTAAGAACAACTGATTTTTAATGCTTCAGTTTCACCAGGCAGCCTTCCCTGGCCACTTCAGCCTTAGGAAATGGTCCTACTTTGGCTCAGTTCTGCTGCTCCCACAATCATTTAGCATTTCTGTGGCCATCTAGAGCTGTTGTTATTAACTCTCCCTTTCCTCCTCACTAAATTGCAAGCTTCCTGAAAGCTGAAACCACATTTCATATCAACATTAGTGAATTGTTGCAAGACATGATGAAAGACTTTGAGTCCTAATCCAGAACATGACTATGTTGGAATGGACAATGGAGAGGCAGTGCCCATGCCCCCTTTTCTCTCCCTCCCCACAAAAAAGAGAAAAATGCTCATTTATTAATTTACTTGATCTTTATCAAGCACCTGCTGCATGCCAGTCCCTATTGAGGGGGTGGAGATATAACAGAGAACAGGACAGACAAAATTCTTGACTTGATAGAGCCTATTCTTCACTGAAGAAGACAAAGGAGTAGTAAACAAATACAAAGTAATATATTTCAAAAAGTGGTAAGGGTTATGAGGACAAATAAAGTTGGATGAGGCTCTTAGAGTGATGGGGTAGCAATGTGAGAAGTAATTTTCAATAGAATGATCAAGGAGACATCTCTGTGCAGGTGCTCTATGATCTGAGATGCACATATTATGAGAAATGAGGTCACATGGAGATGGTACAGTTATAATATACCAAGACTTTCTCAACCAATTATTGAAACTATCCATAAGCTCATTTAACAAGTCTTTCCAAGGAAGATCTGATTTAGGGAGCATAATTTTTTCTTCATAATCACTCAGCATCCATTACCAATTATTTCATTAGTTTCTGAATATTTTCTTTTATTACTTTGTCAATTACTCACTAATTTCTGAAACTAGAGATTTGGTTTATGTTAACTTCCAGGTTATTTTTTTCCATAGACACATTGAAAATTTTAATTTCCTTACTTAATTATGTCTGTTTTCCCTTCCTTATAAAGTTTAATTGTAACACTGATTGGCTTTGATGGATGTCATTGAAAGGCAGAAGAGTGAATGTCATATATTGGTTCCGGGACACATGGCATTTGAAGTGCATTCCCCTCAAATCTATTCAAGAAATATCTGTTGAATGCTTTCTATGGGCCAACCATTGTTCTGCATGATACATCTGTGAACAAAACCCTCAAATTTCCCTCCTTACATGGAGCTTACATTCCTATAGGTGGAGACAGACAATAAACATAGGACATATATAAATTACATCATATGCATAAAAAGTGATGAGTGCTATGAAAAAATAAGACAATGTTGAGCCATATGTGAAGAATTGGCTGGGGTTGCTGGTGCTATGGAGGACCTTAGGCTTTACAGAAAGAACACTGTACAATGAGAGAGGCTTGTGTGGGTGGAGTAGAGAGAGCTAGAAGAAGAGATGTAGAAGACAAGGAGAGACGGGCAACAGCAATCAATCCTGTAAGGCCACTGGCTTGTATTCAGAGCTTGTGTTCTTTATCAATTTGCTGTTTTTCAATACTAGCCTGAAAATGCAATTCTACAGTAAATAGAGCTAGTGAGCTCCCTGATTGAAGTTATATACCACTTTGGAGTTGACAATGTGTTTTTACATATATTAATCATTTAATTCCCTAAATCAAGTTAATATTATTCCAATTTTTCTTCTTCTTTCTTCTTCTTCTTCTTCTTCTTCTTCTTCTTCTTCTTCTTCTTCTTCTTCTTCTTCTTCTTCTTTCTTCTTCTTCTTCTTTCTTCTTTCTTCTTCTTCTTCTTCTTCTTCTTCTTCTTCTTCTTCTTCTTCTTCTTCTTCTTCTTCTTCTTCTTCTTTTTCTCTCTCTTTGAGAGAGAGAGAGAGAGAGAGTGAGTGTGAGCGAGGTGGGGAAGGGCAAGAGAAGGGAGAGAAAGAATCCCAAGCGGGCTCCACACTCGGCATGGAGCCAGACATAGGGCTCAGTCTCATGACCCTGAGATCACAACTGAGCCGATATCAAGAGTTGGATGCTTAACTGACTGAGCCACCCATTCACCCCATCTTATTCCAGTTTTAAAATGAAAAAAACTAAGCCTTGGACGTATAACTATCTTGGTTTCTCTGCTAAGATATGGAAGATCAACATGTAGTCATATCCAGGAACATCTTTTGTCTAAGATTTTTATTTATTTATTTATGAGAGACACACAGAGAGAGGCAGAGATATAGGCAGAGGGAAAAACAGGCTCCTTGTAGGGACCCCAATACAGGACTTGATCCTAGGACCCCGGGATCACGACCTGAGCCAAAGGCAGAGGCTCAACTACTGAACCACCCAAGTGCCCCTCCAGGAACATCTTATTGGAACAATGTCTTCTACCTCCACCATTACTTTCCTATAACCAGCTACACTCTTGTCTTCCTAGGACACTTCATCTGCCATTGAACTGACGGACTTGGTCTTCTCCTTCCTTACCACAGCAGTAGCCAAGCAGACTAGGTAGTTACCCTTATTTCAATGAGTTCCCAATTACTAGTATAGTTTGCAGGACAATTGAATGGATGGGTTGTTTCTCTTTTTCCACCTTGGCACAGACCCATCTCTCCTCTTTCGGATATAGCACATTCACTCTCTTTTATCCTTGGTCCTGCTGCGGGTCCATTGCATATGGTGTTCTCTCTGCATGGAAAAAAAAATATCACTCTTATGCCTCTAATTATTTCTACTTTTCATATCTCAGCTCAATCCTTTCTTCATATTACCCCTTCCTTGCATTCCTGGGGTCTCAAAAACATTTGTTCAATGAAAGAGACTGGAGTCTCAGTAAATATTTGTTCGGTGAATGGATACACAAATGAGTAAAAGTCTGGATGTAAGGGCCACTATTCTTACATGCAAGTATTTAATCAAGCCTATGATTCATACAGAAGGGTAAGGCTGAAGTAATCCTTGCTAAACAGTAAGAGTAGAGCCGTGCACAGTTAGTTAATACATCATTTATTTTTATAGCAAATGTGCTAATAATACAGGGATTCAACACATATTTGCTGATTTGTTCATTAAGGCAAAGTTGCAGTTATGTTCTATTTAAGCACAAAACCTACACTTGTATAGGCAATGTACAGCTTACGTTGTACTTCGACTTACTGTAGCTCATTGAACCCTATGATGTGGTTGTTCATACAACATAGCCCTGGCTGTCATTGGCTTAACTAAGTGTTTTATCAATGTGCCAGTGACTTAGACAATACAAACTTAAAATCATTCAAATTTTGCTGAGACAAGATCTTGAAACTTGTCTTTTAGGAGTTTAATCAGGAAGAGTAATCAACCATTTAATATTCTCATGATATTGTGGCTTTGTTTTTCTTTGTAAAAAGGAAATTTAAGCAAACTGCTGGTGAAGAGAAGAGGAGGTATTTAAGAAAGTGGTTCTTGGCTAGGAGCATCTGGATGACTCATTGGTTGAGCATCTTCCTTTGGCTCAGGTTATGATCCCGGGGTCCAGGGATCAAGTCCTGTATCAGGTTCCCCACAGGAAGTTGGCTTCTCCTTCTGCCTGTGTCTCTGCCTCTCTCTGTGTATCTCTCATGAATAAATAAATATTTTTTTTAAAAAAAGTAGTTCTTGGCTGGGTGCAAATGATTGGCTATAGTGACATTGCCTGATGTAATGTTGCAAAAGCTGGTTTATCTGCCTTTTCACCATCTTGGGAAAGTGCCAGGATCAGAAGAACATATTCGACAAAAAATTAAATAAGACACTATTTTCCCTAAATTTTGTGAATAGGATATAAACTGCTTATTTCTCTTTTTCTTCCACTCAGTTCTATCACATGTCACAGCTACTTCTCCACCTCATACTTCAGCCCCCTCTAATTGGACATCTACTCAGCAGGGTGCCTTTGCCACAGTCCTTCTCTCTTCCCATTTTGTCTGGGTTCTGCATTCAATGTCCGGAGTGTGAGATTGTGAAGTTGTCAAGCACTCGGCAACCCGGAAAGCAGGGGGAGGTAAATATTTTATGAGCTCATCCAGAATTCTCCTTTAATGGACAGAAAGAGGAATAAACTGGGACATTTTCACAATAATTCTGTTCTATTACACATGAATTTTGAGCTACAGAAAAGTGAGTACTTTCTTGGTGAATGCTAAGCTATTACAAAGGAGAGTTCCCATGTAGGGAGGAAGAAATGCATGCTCAGAAAAGGTGTGTAAATTTGACACTCTTTTCCTATTATGTCAATGACAATTTTGTTACCTTCTTGTAGCACAGTAGAAGGAGAATTACCTTGACTCATTTTGTCCTTTTCTCCTACTTGCTTTTGACCTTGAACTTACTCAAGACCTATGTTCTTCTCTATAGGTTGTCGCCCATTTTGCATATGAGTGATCTCTCTTAATGGGACCCAAGCTCTAACTGTTTTTTGTTTTTGTTTTGCTTTTTTTTTTTTTTTTTTTTTTTTTTAGAAATCTAACTGGTTTTTATCTTTGCTGTTACTGGATCAGTAATGTCATGTCATTCACGGATGCTCCAGATCCATGACCAAGAGGGTACAGTACTCTATGTCCAAGATTCAAAGCTAGTAGAATGCAGAACTGGAGCTTGAATTTGCAAGTACTTCTCATAACAGCTTATTTCATGAGCTCTTAGAACAAAGTTGTAGGGTGAATCAATTTGATCACTGGTTTTTTTTGTCTTTGTTTTTTTCTTTCTCCTTAATCAAATACTTGTGCACCTTATGATTTTCTCCCTTACTCTCTCGACATTAAACTTAATACTTGCAACCACTTGCATAGCATCGCCTCTCTTATTCTGTCCCAAACTGCCACCTGTTGAGAGACTTGACTCTTTCACTCAAGTTCTTTTACTTTCTTCTCATATAGGTGTGGGAAGGTAGCATGGAGTGTGGATTTTGGAGGTAGGTACCCCAGTTTGATTTCCAGCTCCACTGTGTGCTGGCATTTGAAGAAAAAGCCTAACTCAATGTTCATGTTTGTCAGGCAATAAATGTCTGGTTCACTACCACTCCATCCCTGTTACTTCAAAGCAATTTCCATGGTGATCTCCACCAGGTGTCAACTTATTTCCATGACTTAACATCGTTTACCTTTTAATTGAAAGTCTCTAGAAACCTCCAACACAGAAGACTCCACTTTATCCAACAGACCTTTCTAAGATGAGAGAATGCTCTCTATCTGCATGTCCAGTATTAGCCACTGGCCACATGTGGCTACTGAGCACTTGACATGTGGCTGGTACAAATGAGAAATTGAATTTTTACTTTTATTTTAATGTTAATTATTTTAAATTTAAATCTAAATAGCCACATGCTGATTGGACTACAGTATTGAATAGCACAGTCTTAGATGATAAAATTTCAGACATAAGACAGGTTTGGGATAAACATCTATATGAATGGGTAACTTTCCAGCAACTATTAAAGTTGTACCCACTCTGTCCATTCCTCAATTCATCAATATTACATGATTATAAAACTCCAAAGTTATGTTATGTTTGAGTATACATAAAGTTATTATTGTTACCAACTTAAAAAAATATGTCTTTATTATTTTCCAGTTATCTAGATTGCTCTTTTATTTTCCTTTGTTCAAGAGAGATGCTAAAATAAATTCAGGGGAGAAGCCGGTTTAGAGTCATCATTAATTTCATTTAGTAGATTGTCTCTTCAGCCCCTGTTGCTGCTTCTTTCTTTTTCTTATAAATGCATTTTCATTCCTTTAACTCTCTTGGGGTAGGTTTAACTCACTATTGATGGTCTGATCTCAGCCCTTTATTAAGTCAGAATCCTGCAGTTTGGAAGTTTTCCCTGGTGGAACATTTGCTTTGAATAAGGGATGTATTCCCTATATTTCTTCTGCTTGGATGGGGCATTATTTAATAAATTACTGTTTAGATTTTATATATAGAAGTCTAAATAAAAACTGGAATGAAATAACTCAAGTTTTATTAAATTTTCTGTAGACACATTTTATCAGGGTCACACATGATTTGCTTTTAAGACAGTGAGTTACTTATCACTGGAATTATCTAAGCAAGGGTGTGAGGTCAAACTTCAGGTATTCTAACGATATGAATCTTGGCTCTAAGGTCTTGGCACTTAAATGGGTTTGACGTTGTGATAATAGAATATACGGAGTCTCGCTTCCATTTCTTAGACTTTGTCCAGATACAAGAATCTCTTATATTGTGACAGTTCTGATTTTGCTTCTGGTTTGTCTGTTATTTTACCTCTCTACTGCATTTTTTCCTGGATTTCTTTCAAAAGGCTGTCTTCCTCTGCCAATTGAATGAGTAGTCGGTTCCCCCAAATCCTCTTCTCAGCATTCTCCCCATATCTGTCCCCATAATGCTCTTTATCTATCACCATGGTTCCATCTGCCCCACAGGCAGTGGTGACTGCTAGACATCTTCTTAAGCAAAGTTCCTCATGCACACATAAAATTGCCTACTTAGATGTCTGCACCTGGCTGTCCCACAAGCACTTCACACACAATGTATTGTTTAACTCAGTGTCATCCTCAAACCACCCAAAGTATCTGCTCCTCCTACATTTCCAATTTAGGTAGTACAAGCAGGCGACGAGTCCTTATGCTCAGGACCTGGGAATCATCTTTAACTTTCCTCCTTTAGATCTCTCTCCCATCTAAAAGGTCACCAAATCCTGTTCATTCTACTGCCATTCATTCATTTATTCACTCAGTAAATATTTATTATGTACATGCTCTGGGCCATATACCCTGTTGGATGCTGTGAGTGAAGAAGTAAATAAGACAGACACAGCCAGTGCTCAAATGAAGCTTACAGTACATGACTGAGAGATACAATTAAAATGAAGCAAAAAGACACATAAACAAAAGTTATTTGTAATCCACACCTCATAGTGCATGGGCCAGAACTGACCCAGCCTGTCATGCTCCCAGAAAAATTCCCTCAAATTGTCCTGAATTCTTATTTGTACATAAAAAGAACACAGATATCAATGCTCTGGAATTCTTTCCAAACAGATGACTGCTTGTCTATGCAAATTGCTTGAGTTTGCATCATTTGTGCACTGAAGAAGCTCTTCCTTGAAGACTCATATTACTTGTACAGTTCATTTAACCTAACCTCTAACTCCACACAAGATTCACTTTTACAATGGCATGACCTGCTTTTGAGCCATCAAGCACTGGGTAACCTCACACCCTCGCAAGGCAGATCACTGAATATTTAATAACTTTGCCTGTTAGAAAGTTCTCCCTAAAACTCCTTTCCACTGTCATTGTTCTGGAGTTACATAACACATCTGATATTTCTTCTTGTGATTGCCTCTTAAATACTAGAGGATATTTATCTGCAACTTATATTCTACACATCAATTTTTCTCTCTTCTTTTACCTATTCCTCATGGAAATGATACAGTCCCCAGATTTTGCCCTGGCCAAATCCTAATGGCACTCTAGTTGGCAAATATCCAGATTCAAATGTGGTATCTAGAACTGAACACAAAGCTCCAGATGTGATATGACTCCTTGTGATTACAATGCTGATGATGACAAAAATCATAAATACCACTATTTATTATAGGCTTCCTACATGCCAGGCATGGAGAGAACTTAATTATCTTATTAATATTCACAGTAGTTTTATAGGCTGCATACTCTTGCTATCTCCACTTTAGCTGACATGGAAATTGACATGACCTAATTGGTGGCAAATGGCTTGTAAGTGGCAGAGGCCAATGCTTGTCCTAGCTATGTGTATCTTCAAAGCCTATGTTCATAAGCACTTTTTGTTCTCTTTTTCTGTACAAATAAAACATGTCAAGCAACATTTCTTCACTTCTTTGTGCCTCTGTAATTTCAACTTGTATTCTAACAACTCTTAATGTATAATCTTAGAGTGATGATAATAGCTGTCTCATAGAGTTGTCATAAGGATAAAATGAGGTAATATATATTAAATACCATAGGACTAGCATGAATTTAAAAATGTGAAACGTTTTTTTTGGGGGGAGACAACAGCTGGGGGAGGGGCAGAAGGAGAGAGAGAATCCCAAGCAGGCTCCACACTTAGCATGGAGGTGACACAGGGCTTGATCTCATGACCCTGAGATCAAAAACCTGAGCTGAAACCAAGAGTCAGATGCCCAACTAACAGAGCCACCCAGGCATCTCTAACAATGTGAACTTTTATTGTTACTGCCATTATTGTGCCAAATTGCTGCTATAAGAAGTGGGGTATAGGTATCCCTTAAGACCGTTACATTAAAGGTAGCTGCACCACAACGTTTATAGCAGCAGTGTCCACAATAGCCAAACTATGGAAAGACCCCAGATGTCCATCAACAGATGAATGGATGAAGATGTAGTCTATATATATATATATACAATAGACTATTACTCAGCTATTAAAAAAATCTAAATCTTGCCATTTGCAACGACATGGATGGAACTAGGATATTAGGCTAAGTCAATTAAGTCAATCAGAGAAAGACAATTATCATATGATCTCACTCATATGTGGAATTTAAGAAACAAAGCAGAGGATTATAAAAGAAGAGGCAAAAAATAAAACAAGATGAAATCAGAGAGGGAGACAAACCATAAGAGACTCTTAACCATAGGAAACAAACTGAGGGTTGCCGGAGGAAGGGAAGATGTGGGGAAGGGGTAATTGGATGATGGGCATTAAGAAGGACACGTGATGTGATGAGCACTGGGTGTTATATAAGACTGATGAATCACTGACCTCTACCTCTGAAGCCAATAATACATTATATGTTAATTAATTGAATTTAAACAAAATTTAAAAAATAAAACTGCATTTAAACTACTCCTACCTGAAAACTAAAAATATCTAGTGATGGCAAGTATTGATGAGAATATGGAGAAATGAACACTGTCATCCACTACTGTTGAGAATACCATTTGATAAAAGTGCTTGAAAAATAACTTCATATTCTCCAGTAGAGCAGGTCATGAAATGCTATCTCTATAACCCAGCAACTCCACTCACAAGTGTATGACCTAGGGAGTGTGCCCACATCGCCAGAAGATATGTCCACAAACATTCTTAGCAGGAAAAAAAAAGAAGTTAATCTAAATGTCCATCTACAGGGAAATCCTGAATAAATTGCGGATATTCATAAAATAAAATATTAAATACCAGTGAAAATGAAGGAACTACAGATACATACAGTGACAAAAATGGATCTAACACATACAATGTTGAGAGAAGAAATGTTCCAATCACTAGATCTTGTGTCCCTAATGCCTCTAGATGCCACAAGGACAGGAAAAAAAAAAAAAAAGATGGGAGAGAGGAAAAACAAAGACAAGATTTCTTTGGAAAAACTATCTATTAAATTTCATTCTTGTAGAGCCACATACATAGTAATTATTAAAGGATATAAGAAATACTGCAATGCATATTCAACTTTAATTACATTTTCATGCTATGTGTTAAGAGCAACAATAACAACCTGTGGCAGTCATTTTGGAAAAAATGTAATCAAATTTATGATTGTCCATCTGGAAAAGTTTTATAGCCTGAATATCATCTCAGAATTAAATTAAGGTTTTGAGTAATAATATTATTTTTCCAGCTCCTCAACAGATCTCACTGTTGACCACAGTGAAGTTAAGTGCTCAGCCACAGGTCTCTGTTTAGGAAATTGTTTCATGGGTACTTGTACTATATACATACACTTATGTCATGTCTTTACTTGGCCCTCATCATCTATAAGAAAAAGTCCAGGATCATTAACTGAAGGCCAATAACAATCAGAATTCAGCTATCTTAAACATTTAAGCAAGGGTGAGTTATTTACAGAATCATTGGAAAGGCTGGAGGAGCAGGTTCTAAGGTAGAACTGTAATGACTTCCAGAAAAATACCAGAGATTAGGCCTAGTAAGGAAACCTACAGGGATTCAGGGCATAACTGTGTTAATCACTGGCTCTTCCATGATCCACCATTGGAAAATAGCCAGTCTAATGGTTGCTCCAGAACCCATTTCTCACCTTTCTAGGAGCTGCCAATGCTGCTAGGACTGATAACTCCAAAGCCACACCTTGTCCAAAGGATCTGCACTTTGTAGACGCCCTCACGGAGCTAATATCTAGACCAATGGTCTACACATGACCCCAAAGTCTCCATGTTCATATTGCTCATAGACACTTCAGAAGGAGCCATTGTATTCCCACCTCACTTTTGCTTTCTAAATCTTTCACAGTTTCACCAGACTGGTTGAACCCAGATCCTATCCAAACCCTTGCTACAGAAGAATGTTGAAAATATAGGTTTTGAACTATGTCCATTTCTGGACATGCCAGAAAGACTGAGGAAGGTATGGTGAATACCACATTACCATGCCCACCATACAAACTTTTCTTAGGACTCAGAGCCAAAGAGATAACAGGTAGAGAAGCAAAAGGGAAAAAAGATTTTGTTTCATAAAGCAGCTTAGCATGCCTTGGAGATCTGTTCAATTATGAGATTTTTATTTATCAATTTAAAAACATTTTCTGCAGTGATGTTTCTTTGAACTTTTCCTGTATGGCAGCCACTCTACATGACTTTGATATTGGGCTAATGCTTTTTGCTTTCTTGGTTGGTTTCTACAGCTATCAGTATACCAATCCAATAGGATTATACTCTAGTCAAATGTCTAAAACAAGACTTTTTTCCCCATGTTGTTTTTTTTTTTTCCTTAGGAAATTCTTATTTACTCCAAAGTCTAAAGAAGGAGGATTGTTCACAGGACCAAAGAAGAACGAGAAAGGAGGCTAAAAATCAAATAGACACATTGTGAAAAGAATCAATGAGTGAAGAACAAAGGCAAAGAAAGAAAAATGAGAATTTCGTATTATTTCAACAAACTTATCTAAGTTCTCAAGATTAATTTTACTGAAATGGCTGTCTTAAAGCGTGAAATAGATTAGTGTGGTTTGTGGCAAGAATGCTTAAAACACAAAATCAGAACTAACCTCAAAATGCTTCTTTTAAAATTCTTACATTAAAAAAAAAAATTCCTGGAAGTAAAGCTGAGTGGGAAAAAAAAAATCAGCTGAATTCAGATGAAGATTCTAATGCTAAACATCCAAACATATCTGATTTAGTAGGTCTGTAGTGGGGCTCCAGAGTATACGACTTAAGTAAGGACCTTACATATACGAGACTTTGTATACATAAGGGACCAATGCAGGTGGTCCCTTCACCACCTTTTGAGAAATACTGTTTTGGTTGTAAGAGAGAGAGTTGACAGCCATTTTCTCCAGCTGGAGAAAAGCCTTTTATAGAGACTGGGAACCAGAAAGAGCCTGTCTTTGCCAGAGCAAAGATCACAGATTGGTTCTCACGGTAGGGTCCAAGAGGTGATGTGCTCTTTAACATGCAGGTGCCTGGTCTCTGTCTCAGAGCAGCTGAATCAGAATTTCTGAAGTCAGGATGGGAAATAGGCTGTTATTCAAGCCCCTTACACAATTAGAATGCACAGTAACATCTGGAAATCACTGCCACAGATAATGTAGGAGGCACTTTTCCCCAGAACTCTAAATTCACTGAAGGAGCAATGATACATTTTAATATGTGGTGTCCAGCAATGACCTCATAATAATGTATTTCTAAATAAACTGACAATCATTGAATAAAAAAAAACAGCCTTTATTTCCATTTCTATGTATAAATTTGGGAATAATACAACTAATGCAGGAACTGTGATCTAAAACAATATTTTACTCTGTTGGTAATCTCAAATCCAACCTCTGGAGAATTGCTAGAAGACATAGATAATCTCTATAGAGTTGAACTTGCCAAATTATCGTAATGATGAAAGTTTGAAGTGACATTCTATTCCCACATTTTTTTTTTTTTGCAAATAAATCTGTTACTATGCTATGTATTGACCTTATGAAGATATCCAATAAGCAGATTGTCATCATCAGGGAACATTTTCATGCTTAAAAACAAAACATAGCATCTTTTACTTACTTGTATACCAGAGAAAAAGATCATTACAGCAAACACTTGCTGCTCTAGTTTTAAAACAAAATGAAAGGGAATACAGTTGTGTTTCAACATTGTGTTGTTTACTATGCCTATTAAAAACCCCAGATGAAATTCTGAACTTTTATTCTAGTCTTTTTGTTAAGATTATTTTGTTCTCCATCAAAACCATAAGTGTGTTGCAAAATCCATCTGCCTTCACTGAGCCTAAATGTAACTACATTAATCCAAGCTGATAGCAGCATGTGAATACAAAGCTGATGTCATTTATGAACAAGCATCTTAGCATACTGTTTTAACAACTTATTCTTCTCAGCTTGACAAATATAAACATTTATATTACAAGGTAATTTACATTTAAAATCCCACGCCAACAGCTGATAAGAGAAGATAGAATATTGAGTTTTGGCTCATAAATAAGCTTTTCCAAAACAACAAAGAGGATTCTAGTAATGGCTTTCATTTAGACAGCATACTTCACCCGTTGGGAATTCTAACTAGCACACTTCACAAAAACACATTGGGGAAGTTTGTACTTTTATAAATAAAAAATGATGAATATGCCTCCTATCCACACTGATTTTGTGTGATGGGTCATTTGAACACAGAATATTAATTGGCTAATGTTCCAATGACTCATTTTTCAGAACTTATGCATGGAAGTATAACTTCACAGCAACTTAAACTAGGACTTAGGAGGATATAAAGAAGTATGAATTTAAAACCAAGACAATAAAAATATATGCATGTAGAGTTACAGGACCACACCTAGAGTATGGCTCCTTTGTAAATGGCCAAAACAGCCTTGTCCAAATGTAGAAAACTATTAATGTCCCTTTTAAAAAAAAATGATGTGAAGCAGTTGGATCTCAGTGAATGGGGGTTTGTATTTGTCAGAATTTTTAATTCTGGTTTTAATAAAACCAACCAATAATTTCTACCTCAAATATTTGGTAGAATTCACCAGTGAAACTGTGAGCATGATTCTTCCTATTTGGGAAAATTTTAAATTATTGATTCAAATTTTTAAAAATTGTTAAAGTATGTTTTGTGAACCTAAATGTGGTTGGTCTTGATGAATGTTACATTTGAGCTGGAGGAGAATGTATTTTCTGCAGCCGAACTACCCCTAAACTAAGAGCCAGTTTAAACCCATCCTAGCAAAACAGATCTCAAGGGGATCTAGTATAGCTCTAAGGTATGGAATAGCCAGCCAGAAGGATGCCCAACAGTCTTTAAAGCAAGATAACAAAATCAAAACTTCGACATTGTAAATCTCTCCTTTATTATGGTCCCTATTATAGATTTTCATAATTGATTGTTTTTCCTATTTTTATGGAAATTTTTGTTTTCAGTTTTTAAATGTTCATTTAAATTTGTTTTTTTTTAAGGTTTCATTTATTTATTCATGAGAGAGAGGTAGAGACATAGGCAGAGGAAGAAGCAGGCTCCCTGTGGGAAGCCTGTTGTGGGACTTGATCCTGAGACCCCAGGATCATGGCTTGATCCAAAGGCAATGTTCAACCGCTAAGCCACCCAGGTGTCCCCAGGTAAATGAGTATGGCTACTACGAAGATCCTTGTGTTGTTCTAGGTATACATATATGAAAGACTCTTAGAGTATATGCCTAGAAGTGAAATTACTGGTTCTAGGGGTATGTACATTTTTTACTTTTTGAGATAAGGTCAAATTATTGTCCAAACTGGTTTTGTCAACTTACACTTCCACCACTATATAATTTTTTGGTTGTTCACTACCCTTATCAACACTTGTTAGAATAGAAAATTTTTACTTTCCAATTAGTGAGTCTCTCTTTTTTGGTAATTTCTTTAACTAACTTCTTCTCCCTCCTACTGTTACTATCTTGTTTTGCAGTAATTTCTCTATCTTTAAGTTTTACCTAAATGATTACATTTTAACAATTAGGTCCCAGGTTAGACCTAGAAAAAAAAGTAGTCATAGTTTTGTCTCCTTTTTTAGAATTTTATTCTGTACTAAATACTGTTCTAAGAATCATGCATGCATTTATTATTTATTTAATTATTAATATAATGCAGCCCTTCAAAATAGATGCTATTTACCATTATTATTCCTACCTCATACACTTAAAAAAACAGTAGCTTAAAGATCTAAAATAGTTTCCGAAGGCCACAGAAAGTCATCAGCACACAACATATTGTTTGTAACTACGGCGCCAGTGGCAAAACTGGATTGGAAGCCAGTTTTGATTCATTTCAAAACCTTAGCACTTTACACAAGCTTCACTGATTGTCGAAAAGTGCTTTTGTATAAAAAAAACATAAACAAACAAACAAACAAACAAAAAAACCTAGATTCCATTTGATAAATATTTTACTAACACAATTCTTAGAGGAACTTAATTAAGAATATTTACGAAAAGCCTATAGCTAACATCATACTTAATGGTAAAAGACCAGATGCTTTTCCCATAAGATAAGGAACAATGCAAGAATGTCCCCTCTTACCAACTCATATTCAACATTGCATTAAAAGTTCTAGCAATGTAATTATGCTATAAAATGAAATAGAAAGTAAATTAATTGGAAAGGAAGAAATAAAACTGTCTTTGTTTGTAGAGCTATAATCATCTATATAGAAAATCTGAAAGAACTGACAAAAAATCTGATGGAACTAATAAGTGATGATAACAAGTTTTCAGGATATAAGATTAATTCACGAAAGCCAATTTCTTTTCTACATACTAGCAATGAACAATTGGAATTTGGAATTAAAAACAACATTATTTATACTTGAACCCCCTCCCCCAAATGAAATGTTTTGGTTTAAAACTGACAAAATATGTACAAGATTTATATAAAGAACTCTACAAAATTCTAGTGAAAAATATCAAAAAGATCTAAATAAATTGAGAAATAGTTCACGTTTGTAGATAGGAAGATTAATTATCATGAAGATTCAATTCTTTCCAGCTTGATTCGGTGAAATCTCAATCAAAATAACATCAAGTTACTTTCTGGGTGTGGACAAAATAATTCTAAAGTTTAAATGGAAAGTATATATCTCAATAACCAACATAATATTGGAGAGGAAGAATGAGGCTGGAGGACTTCTACTAACCAACTTCAATTCTTACTGTAAGGCTACAGGAATCTGAACAGTCTGATATTGATGAAAGAATAGACAAATTAAAAAAAAAGAATAGACAAATAGATCAATGGAAGAGAATAGAAAACCCAGATATATACCCATATAAATATAGTCAACTGGTCTTGACAAAGGAGCAAAGGCATTTCAATGGAGAAACAATAGTCCTTTCATCAATTAGTGCTGGAACAACTATAAATCCATATGCAAAAAAATAATAATAATAAAACAAAGAATTTAAACACTGATCTTACATGTTTCACAAAAAACTGGCTCAAAAATAATCATAAGCTCACATGTAAAATTAAAAAATATAAAACTTCAAAAAATATATAAAACTTCTAAGAGATAGAGAATAGGAGAAAATCTGGCATTTTCTCAGATGGACTGCCTTGTGTTTAATGATGAGTTTTTAATACATTAAAGTCCATGGTTAGTAAGTGATAACTTCAGCCTTAATGGGGAGCAGAATCTGCCTATTTATTGGAGGCACCCCATGTTGGGCAGAAATGGCCTGGACCAAATGTCCCTGTCACACTCAGTCCTTGGCTGGAAACTGCTCAAGAATACCCAGTCCTTGGGAATCCTCGGGTGGCTCAGTGGTTTAGTGCCTGCCTTCAGCCCAGTGCATGATCCTGGAGTCTCAGGATCGAGTCCCACGTCAGGCTCCCTGCATGGAGCCTGCTTTTCCCTCTGTCTCTGCCTCTCTCTCTGTGTGTGTATCTTTCATGAATAAATAAATAAAATCTTAAAAAAAAAAAAAAAGAATACCCAGTCCTTGACTTGAAAGAAGAGGCAGACCAATAGCTGCCCTTTTTGTAGTGAAATGGCAAGGTCTTTCTCGGGTGAAGGTCCAAGCATGCACCTTTGTGGCTGCCCCAGATATGTTGCAAGTGTCAAGAACTGGCCATCGGAATGAGTAATTACACTTAAAAATGTTATCCAGATCTCCCAATTCACAGCCTAGTTATTTAGTTCCTAATTTCTTTTATATCCTAAGCACATATCTGCCAGCCCATATGGGGATCTTCGTCAACGTATATTTGTCTTGGCAAATATTAGACTTTCTATCCTGAAGCTAATTATCAGAAGAGCAATCTTTGGCTGGGTATCCCAATGGCTAATCATCTCACCAGTACCGTTAGTATTATCCACACATTGGCTAGTCTTCTCTCTAATTACAGTTTAAACAAGTGCAATTTGGAACAAACCCTGAGGAATATTCATTTCAATTTTATGTGCAAATAGATATTTTTCATGTAATTTATTTTTGTTTTGAGTTTCATGCCCCCATCCAAAGATAGGCTCTGGTTTTTTTGCAACTACATTGATGTTTAATGCTTTATAAGGACATAAGGGTAAGAATCTTAAAACATCTATGTATTATTTTTCTCTTATAGTGTCCATTCATGAAGCTTTTTATTGGTCATAATTACAGCAAAGATGGAATCAGACGGATCTTCATTTTTAAGCTCCCTCTTCTTTTCTGCCTTCACCAAGTTCTTCTTTCAAAATTCTATTTGTGTTTTTTTAAATATAATTACATTGTCTTTTTTTCAAAAATGCAAATGCAAAAGAACACACCAGTAATTGCCTAAAACTTTGTTCTACAATTACAACCTAGTATCACATACGAGCTAGAGAAAAGGTGGGTAGAAATAACAATGGTCAAAGTCTAGGGAAGACAAAGAGAGTCTATACTTTTGTTGATTTAGGATAAGGCACTCTGCTTATGACATGATGTAATGATGCTTAAGAGCTTTAGGAATATTTGTTCAGTCAGGTCCAACTGATTTTTATTAAGGATACATTTGGAACAGAATGGTCAAAATAGGTGGAACAAAGATAAAGTCCAACTCCATAGTTTCAGGATGGAAGGATCCTTCTGAACAAGATATTTGTTCTTCTGTCCACATTCAGGCTGGAACTGTAAGGTACGAGAAGTCATATGTGCCCAAGACTAAGGATTCCTTTTCTCATAGTACTCTGGGAATAGGATGATGTCTGCCTTAAGCTTCTCTTGCTTTCTAACTATTAGAACAAGAAGAATTGTGCATTTGTTATTGGTAGATGATAAAATGATCACAGAAATTATTGATTTTATTAATCTATAAATTCTTCATACTATTTAATCCCCATCTGCCATGCCTGCCCTTGTTCCCATCCACATTCCTACATTTGAATCTCTAGCTCTAGGTCCTGAAAATTCTGGGATTAGGAAGCCAATCCTAAATTTCTAGATTTCCCAGTATTTCTGTGACCCTTTGTTAGGCCAGAAGTTGGAAATTACTGTGACGGGCTCTCTGGCCTAAGTTCTACCCTTTTTCTGTCTCATTTAATTAGAACATGAAAGTTTTAATCTTAGATGTCCCTCAAGAGTCAGTTCAAACCCTGTATTTTCCAGAAAGCCATTCCCGGCTAATGTAAGCATATATGGTCTTTTCTTTTTAGACCTGGCCCTATAGAATCCAGCACTAGAATGTGAGTTATCATTTTTCACTGATTGCTTCATGAACTTAAATCCTACTTCAAACATTTGACCCAGGGTTCAATTTACTTCACACACAAAACTCGAGTTTAGTTTTTAGTTAGCTTGAGTTAACTAAAGTAAAACTCATTCAAGGATTTCTTGAAATGCCCCTGAGATGATGGTTCTTAACAAGAACAACACATGAGATTCAGTTTAAAGAATTGCCTTAAAAGACCTAAGGTGCCTACGGACTCTTCAGAGATTTTGTTTCAATAGATCTGAGGTAGAGCTCCTTTGGAGTCTGTATCTTAAAAAATTCTCCTCACGTAGTAAATGTGTACACCCCTAGATAAAAGCTACCACTTTAAAGCTGTTGGAAAATACTGATATGGTTTTAGTTTCCTGAGTGAATTCTGACCAGGGTTGCCATATTTAATAAAAATGGCATATTAAATAAAAATATAGAACATCCAGTTGAA
Organism: Vulpes vulpes; assembly: GCF_048418805.1. Taxonomy (NCBI): domain Eukaryota; kingdom Metazoa; phylum Chordata; class Mammalia; order Carnivora; family Canidae; genus Vulpes; species Vulpes vulpes. The sequence continues at coordinate 13,142,590 of NC_132792.1, read as the reverse complement.
TTTTAATTTAAACAACAATTATTTTTTAGTATGAGTGTGTCCACAAAATAGCATGACTTAGACCATAATCCTAATCTTGACTAATACACAGGCCCATACATATATGAAAGTTTATTTATGACACAAATATTCATTTATTTATGATTTATGATACAAAGTTTTTTATGATACAAATATAACTGTAAATCTCTGAACATAGGAGGGACAAATTAATAATTGTGCTAAGGAAAAATATTTTCCTTAGTCAAATAAATAAAATTGTAGTACTACCTCACACTATAAACAAAACTTAATCCCAGATTGATTAAATTTGGAAACAAAACTTTAAAACTTTTAGGAAAAAATATACAAAGATATTTTATGTCTTCAGGATAGGTGTAGATTTCTTTACCAAAGATATGGAAGGGGAAATCCAAAAAATATTGATAAATGTGACTATATTAAAATTAAGAATTTCTGTTCAACAAAGGACACTACAAAGAATAAGAAAAGACAGGGATGAAATATTGAATCTTATATGTTCAACAAATGATTAGTAACCATTATGTATAAAAAAATTGTCAAAGCACTAAGAAACAACCGAGTAGAAAAATGCAGGCAAAAGTGCAATTCAGAAAATACTAGTCTATAAAAAATAAATATGTGAAAAGATCCCCATTCTATTGTTCTATAGTATGAAAGAAATGGAAATTCATAATAATAGCTAATAATAATTAATAATAATATAATTTTATGTCCAGCAGATTGGCAAAAATGAATAAGTCTGACAAGATGAAATGTTGATGATATGAATTGAGATATTAGTAAGAATGCATATCGATAAAAAATATTTCAGAAAAATAAGTTCACATTACATTGGAAAGTTGAAAATTTTAATATTTTATGATCCCTGAGTTCCAACTCTAGGATAAAGCCTACAGAAACTCCTGCTAGATAGCTCAGAGAAACTCTTCTATGTTCACTAGGAGACATTTTCAGAAATGTTTGCAATAAAGAAAATACCATAGTGGATAAATGCACCACAGCTACCTGAAGCAACATAGATGAATTCGAGAAACAGAATATTAAATGAAAAAAAAAAAAAACCCAAAACCCAGAAAACCCAATATCAGAAGACTATATTTAGTAGGATACTTTTTTAATGCACAAAATACTTTCCTATTTGATTTAAAAAATTTAGGAAAGAAGACAAAAGGATTCAATATAAACCATAGGATGGTAGTCACCTTTAATAGGGAGGCCAAAAATAGCATCAAAAAGTATGAGGTGCTCTTAGATAGATTAAATAATCTCAGTAATATTCTATATTATATACTAGAACCATGGCAGTTTACTTTATTATGCTTTTTAACACACTTATATGTTAAATATGTTGTGTTCTATTGATCTAATATCCCAATAAAATAATAGTGAATAAATTGACATCCTTTGTTCCAACTTTTCAATTTTGTTACGAAAACTTTGTGTGTGCTAAAAAAGAGTTTTCAATTCATAATAAGAAATATATTTTTCATTGTGACCTAATAATACATGTACACATATATGCACAGTGTCCTAAAACAAAGTGTATTTCACATTTTTTGTATGGAAAGATACATACTTGGCAATGAATTTTGAAAGTTTTTATTCTATTCTCTTTGATGCCTAAGCAGCTCACTTAAATGATTTCAACCTATAGTTGGAAAAACGTTGCACTAATATTTACCAGTTTTTCTGGCTGTTAATAAATATTATTTAAAGCAAAGTAATCTGTTGTCTAGTAAATTTAAGAAATCACAGGTTAAATTAGCTTATTGTGAGGTCTTAAATGATTTCTATGTTAATATGCAATATGGCTATCCAAATAAGGGAACTGATATTCATTTCCAAACTTAACTGATGTTGGAGCAATCTGTGGGCATATAGAACATACTCAAGAACCTCATCAAGAAAATATCTCCTCTTTCACTCTCCTTTCATTTCCCTATCTTAAAATGCTTTGTTTCACTTGTGATTTCCCCAAACACAACACTAATAGTGATTAGGCTGCATGAAGCATAGAATTAAAAGTAGACTTAATTAAAACTAGTGAAAAGCAATACCATGACCATCTACCCATAAAACTATTGGTGTCAAAAAATCTCTCATCTTCACTAAACATCCAGTGACACTCCTCATCTTCCCTCATTAAACCTAACCTACCTGTAGAAAACAACAAGAAAGAAATCATTTCAAAATATCTCATTCAATTTGGTTGTCTATTCAATGTATTGGTTTTTACAATAGTTATCATTTTCTGCCTTTTAGTGGAAATCTGTAAGGGTTCATTGATCTTAGTAAAATAGACTTTTGTGTAAGGACTGTTTATATCGTAATTTATATGGGATAATGTGCACTAAGTTCCAAACAACTGACTTACAAATGACTTACAAATGCGTTTTGGAGAGAGTCATCAATAAACTTGGGTCTGCCTAATACTCTGGAATCTTAATAGATTAAGCCATTACCAATGATTAAATTCCTTTATGAGTATTTCATTTGGGGGAGGAGTGGAAAGACTTGAACTCTCTAGACTCAGGCATGCTGTCACAGCTGGAGAAGGAGACATTGCAGGAGGACACTTCTTGGTGGAGTCTCCAAAAGAAAGTGGCAGGTTACCAAATTGCATATTTCATTTTATCTATTTGTTAGTTTTCTATTTTATTTTATACAGGGAAATATCCTGCTTCAAATAGAACACAAGAGGAGTCTCATTTTCTGCGACATGGGGAGGCAAAATGTTTACCATTTGGAGTCTAGGGCTAGTTCCTTTAGGATCACTGAAATTTCATAAATATGTCTTTCTCATAAGGTTTGACTTCAGAACCTTGACTTTTTGAGCAACCATTGTTTGTGTCCCCCAACTCAGTGATGCATTAAAGCTGGAATTACTGGTTTACAAGAGCTCATTATGTGCATCTCTTCAAGTTGGCTTAGAATCCGCTCTTTTGGGAGTATTTATACCACATAAGTCATTAAATGCTACAAATTGACTTCTTCCTCCTCCTTCTCCATGTCCTCCTCTTTTTTTTTTGTCTTCCTCTTCTTGATATTCTCCTTCTCCTTCCTCTGCTTTTCCTCTTCTTTTGTTGATGAGTTGGTTTGCCAGCACATCGCTGCCTGACATTGACCACCTCCCTGCATCACCACAACTATCTGACATTGTGTGAGTTACTTATTTTCTCTGAACCTTACTCTAATAGAAGAGAAATAATTGCTTCTCTTCTCTTCCTGAGGCTTGACCTGAGGCGCAAACAAATGTCTGTGCTAATGTTTTGTAGAAGGCAAAGAACCATGAAAATCAGCCTTATTTTTACCTGAATCCATTCTGCCTTCTTTATACTTGGTCCTGAGCTTCACTTTGTAAATCCCTCCTTTTATTTGGTTCTTATTGTGACAGACTGTTACTTTTGCAACTCCCAGTTAGACACACCTCAAGCTATTTAAGCCCCGGTGTCATCCCCTCCCATTGGTTCTGTGCTGATCTGTGTGACAGACCTTGACCAATGGAATGAGACAGAAGGGATGCTGTGCCAAGTCTTACTCTAGCTTTTAAGAACCTGGAAACCTCTTTCATTTTGAGTCAGGCAAAATGTAAGACACTGTCATGCTGTGAAGGGAATTCAGCTAGCCCTGTAGAAAGATTAAGTGAAGAAAAATGGAGATGCTCACCAACTAACCCAGCAACCAGCAGGCATGGGAGCAAAGAAGCCGTCTTGGGGGTTTCAACCTAAGATGTTCTGTGTGGGAAAGAAAAAAGCCATTTACACCAATCCCTGCCTAAACTACAGAATTGTGAGTAAACAAATGATTTTTTTTGGTCACTTTTAAGGCACTAGGTTTTAGAGTGGTTTGTTGTCTATTGATAGTGAAAATATGCGTCAACCTTCAAGCTAGAAGCATCATCTCCAGCGATGATGAGTAGCTTGTGTAAGGTCACAGAGCAAGTGAGGGTTGGGTTTAGGCTAAAATCCCAGTGTTCATACTCTAGCCCTGTACTCTCCATATTACTCCATTTACTAGTGAGCATGATTTCAGAGAATACCTAAAATCTTGATTGTGCAATTAACTTAATTTTAAATATTTTTTTTCCCACTGTGACCAGTTGAAGATTGCATTTAGTTGCTGCCTAACAGTGGACTTGGGAGGCTGCATGGTTTAGTGGACAGAGAGACACTGAGAAAGTATTGTAATCCTAGACTAGTTCTATTCATCAGGATTCTCCAGAGAAATAAAACTAATAGAATTCACACACACACACACACACACACACACACACACACACACTAAATTTCATGACTATATGAAGAGTTTAAGGAATGGTTCATGTAATTATGAACGCTGGTGAGTCCAAGATGTGTAGAGCGGACCCACAGGCTGAAGATCCAGGAAAAAGCTGATGTTAAAGTTCATGCCCAAAGGTCTTCTGCTGACAGAATTTCTTCTTGCTCAGAAGAGGTCAATCTTTTTTCTATTCAAATCTTCAACTGATTACATGAGGCCCACCCACATTACAGAGGCTAATTTTTTTTTTTTTTTTTTTTTTACAAGGGAACATTATGGTTTTCCTTTTTATTTAATCAAAGACTGGTGGATAAACATAAATACAGCACAATTACTCCAGATTGTTCTTCATATTGTATACACACAGACCGATGAACGTATACAGAGGCTAACTTTACTTAAAATCCACCAATTAAAATATTAATCCCATACAAAAAAAAAAAAAAAAGCAACCTCACAAAAACAGCCAGGTAATGTTGACCAAATATTTGGGCACCATAGACCAGCCAGGTTGACACAAAAAATCAACCATCACATTAGTCATTCTCCAGCTATGAAGCCTGGGGCCAGTCACTTAATTTTTCTGAACTTCAGGTCTTTCGTAATATGACAGGCATTTTCATACTTTCCTCACAGAGTAATACAGATGACGAAATGGGGTAAAGCATATGAGGCTTTCAGTACAACATAAGCACACTGGCTAGTTAATGTGGTGATGGACCTTGCAGGGCATGTGAACACAGATGGCTTGTGTGCTAGGCTTTTAAGAGGTTGTTCTATATAGGAAATGCCACTGTGAGGCCCTTTCTTGCTTTGTTTCACAGGGCTCTTCTGTCAGAGAAAGGCAGTGTGAATGCATCAGGAAATCCCTCTAAATACACAGGTTGCATTAAAATGCAATGTCATGATGGTCTCTTTTCATAAAGTGGGCTCAATAGCACAGTGTTGGTTTTTTTCCCTTCAAACATCTTTCTTTAAAGAAGAAGAAGGGGGGGATCCCTGGGTGGTGCAGCGGTTTAGCGCCTGCCTTTGGCCCAGGGCACGATTCTGGAGACCCGGGATCAAATCCCATGTCGGGCTCCCGGTGCATGGAGCCTGCTTCTCCCTCCGCCTGTGTCTCTGCCTCTCTTTCTCTCTGTGTGACTATCATAAATAAATAAAAATTAAAAAGAAGAAGAAGAAGAAGAAGGGGAAGAAATACCTCATTCATTCAAATTGCTTTCCACTTCAAAGTGTATGTGACTACCAATCTGGTTCCAACCTCCCAAAACACCCTGTTTCATGTTAATGAAATTAGCATTTCATTCCAACTGCCTCCCTTCTGAGATTGTACATTGACTCTGCCTTCCACTCAGAGCATCACCTGTCATCTCTGATCAAGGTGCCTCTTGGTCTGGGCCCTCTTATGCCCCAGTGGCGTCCTCCATGCACAAATTGAGACTCGTAATTCCTAGGACTCAATCTATAGGGATTAAAATTTTGATTCTTGCAGAAATGAAAATCCCCAAAAGCTTCGGCAGGATAAAAGAGCCCAGAGAAGTTTAATTGAATACTGTTGGGGGTCTGCATGTGTTCGTGTGTGTGTGTGTGTGTGTGTGTGTGTTTATGTCTGTGTGTGTGTGTATGTGTGTGTGTGTGTGTGAGTGCAGGAGGAACAAAGTGATGCCTTTGCATATGAAAAAGGGACGGGAGGATCCAAAACATAAAGACAAACTTCCATCACTTGAAAATCTCAGTTGAGATTGGCCATTCATTGAGCCTTAAGAACTAACTGAGGGTTCTTTGTTCCAGAGCCCTCCTGGGAAAATCCTGGGAGGTAGGCTCTGTCACATGGGAACCAAAGACTGTACACATTCCTTTAATATGGGAGAGGCAGACCCAAAGGTGCTAGAGGAATGTTCAGTATTGGAGGAGTAAATTCCTTATTGAATAGGACTCCCACTGGCTTTATAGGCTGTGTGTAGTTGAACCATTCACTGGCTAAGAAAAAAAAAAGTCATAGGGCAAGATTAGCTTGAATCCCACCCTGAATCCTTAAAAGAGGTGGCATGTGCTCTCTCTGGGTGCCTTTTAGCTTTGGGAGGAATGGCCAGCAGAAGAGGTATAATAATAATTAAGAATCACATAGCTCTTTTGACAATTATCTTAATTGATTCTCAGTTGATTCTCATACCAATCTTGTGAGGGAGGGAGGACAGAAATGTTGGTTAATCTCTCTTCTAGAGAAGCCAAGTGCCTTGCCCATGCCAAGGACTGCTAGACTGAGAATTTAAAAGTACCTAGTTCTTGTTCAATTTTTCCCATTATAACAGGCATAGGACAGAGATTGCAAATAAAAATTCAACTAAAAGTGAATTTTTGAAATTGAAATTAAAAATTTAATTGAAAAATTTTGAAATTGAAATTGAAAATTTAATTGAAAATTGAAATTTAATTGAAAGCAAGCGTTTCATTAAAAATCTTGTCTCTGGACAGAGAAAGAAAATAATTTTCAGCCCCTCAGATACCACTATGGTAACACTATAAAGCACTGCACAGCATACTGGAGAATTTAGGGTGATTTCTTAGCCTCAGTAGTCATCATGGAATCATATTATTTAAAATAATAATGATATATCATTTCATACACGTACACACATGCACCATTAGGTTGGCAAATTTTAAAATTTCATAATGCAACATGTTGACAAGAATAAGAATACACAGGAACTGTTATGCAAGTGTGGGTATAAATACATATGAGTGTGTTGGAGAACAATTTGATAATCTCCAACAGAGATGATGTGCGTACCCTATGACCTAGTAATTTCATTCCTAAGTGCTTTTTCTGAAAAAATGTCTACATATGTACATAAGGCAGCATTTACAGGACTGTTCATTACAGCACTGTTTATAGTAGTTGAAGGTGGATTTTAAAATTGAAATAAACCTATCACCATTCATTTATTGTTTTATCCATCCATCCATCCATCCATTTATCCATCTATCCCTCATGTGTGAGTGCATGTGTGCGTGTGTGTGTGTGTGTGTGTGTGTGTGTGTGTGATATGCTAGAGGAGATTCTAGGTTTTTGGATATACAGCAGTAAACAAGACTAAGAAAAAGCTCTTGTTCTCATTTAAATTTTGGTAGAAACAAGCAAGAAATGAGGAGACTAATATATAATCTTAGTAAGGGAAAGTGCTATGAAGCAAATCAAGAGTCAGGACCTAGAAGACACCTTGGTTGGAGAGGAATATATTTTAGATGTTTTGGTCAATCTGGCAGTCCTCTCAGGGCAACATTTAAGCAGGTATTTAGCTGAATGTGGAGCAGGAGCACATGAATAAAACACAAGTACCTGAATGCCTGGGGAGTATTACATATTAGGGAATGAAATCCACAGGGACACGGGCTCTGAGGTAGTAATGTATTTGGTAGTTTCTGAAGCTTAGATGTGTAGCAGATACCCAAAGATTTAGGAGTAGTGGAGAATAAAAATAATTACAGAGAAATTCCATTTACTAATGGATTTTCTTCAATATGGTATTCATCTCGTTTCAGTAAGTAATGCAAGGTAATAGAAAAGGAAAACTGTCACTTAAATCTAGGTAATTATCAAGTGGACCAAGAATATCAGTGACAACTGATATTTAATAACTACTTAAAATGTGTTAAGCACCATACTAACCTTTTTGTCATATATCAACTCACTTATTTGTTCATAATAAATGTAATTGTAAGAATCTTTAATGTGGGCACTAGTACTCTTGTTTTACCAATGAAGAAATTATGGCTTGAAATGTTTAAGAAACCTGCTTAATGTGACCTACTTAGCAAGCAGCAAAGGCAAGATATGAACCCAGCTCAGTCTTTTTTATAGGCTCACAGCCATTCCATCAAAAAACCAGAATGTTGGTTTTAGAAGACCCGTTTGGTTTTTTGGCAAGCCAGATAACACCATCTGGACGGCATCCATTTAGACTCTCATTTACCCAGAGGCCATGTATACAGCCCATCTCCTTAAGCTGACCATCTGCTATTCCTGGTCCAAGAAAGGCCAAGACATACAGCTGAAGGTAGGTTATCTCTAGAGTCTGAGGTATTGTTCACAGGGCTAGCACTTGGAGAATGACTGACACTCTGCTTCATCTTCCCTTCAATCTATTTTCCTACAAATTAAGAGACTATCTGTAACAAGCAGTACCCAGCCATTGGGCAGGGAGGACAAGAATGACAAATCAGTTTTATTCCACATGTTCACTGCAATCACTAGCAGAACAGAATTGAGAAAGATTCTGAGGATTATACAGAACTCTGAGAACTCTGTTAGCAGATAGAACAAGTGGGACAACTTAGTTTAATGAACTTGATCTATAGGCACTCTTGATGATCTCTCCAGCAGAGTAAAAGGCTTGTAATATCTCATATTAGACATTCTTGAACATGCGATTTAGTGTTATTCTGTAACCAAATTCAACAACGTTGCTCCAGCTGCAATCTCATCTTTTGCAGCAAAAACCCCTCCCAAATACCTCCTCGAACCTTCTTCACAGGTAAATTTTATTCAAAGCACATCTCTTGTCCCTTTGGTTATTGTTTTCTTCATTTATCCATGACTTTTCTTGTTATATACAATAACAGCAAGGGGCTCTGTTACCTAGGCAACCAGGCACAATGTCTGTCCTGGTTCATCTTTGTTGAGACTTGTCTACACTTGGAGGGACTCTTGAAGTGCTCTTGATCTACCTTACTCCTAAGGCTACAAGACATAGCAACAGTGAAGTGTCCTTCCTCTCTATCAGATAAGGGCTCTGTCACCAATCAGACCACATTCACCATGAGTTCTAGTACTGTATCTTTTAATTTTCAATATCTCAATATAAAGTTAAAATTTTTATAAGTCCTCCTATCATTCCTAAGATCTCTCACTTATCCAATGGTGGATTATAATTTTATAACTTTAACTATATATTTTAATGCATTTTGTTACTACTTCCTAAATCCTATATAATTCTTTCCTCTGACACAGAAGCTTCCCATTCTGATTAATGTTTCCAAACACATCACACCATCTTCACAGTTTCTGTCTTAATTAGAATGCCAGATTTGGAAAGATTCTTAAGATCAACCATGACTACACCTTCACTTTATAGATGAGAATAGGGCAAAAGGAATGGACCAGGGTCTAGAAGCTACATTAGAGCCATACATACATGGTCATACATTGGAAAACTAGGAATTCATTAATTTGTGTATTCTTTTTGTCATTTGGAATATATATTCACCATGTGCCAATCCCTCCCTGTTCTAGGTATTAAGAAATGAGCAACAACAACAACAACAACAACAAAAAACGAAAGTTCTTAGCCTCAAGGAACACTTTAATCAAAACAATCCAGAAGCATAATCAGGAAGCAAACTCTGAAAGTCTTAGGGCTATTCTGACCAAATTCTAGATTTGAGTATGCACACCTACATTCAGAAACCAAAATTAAGGTCATAAGATGTGAAGTAAGGAGTTACGGTTTTAGTCTCATGTGTCAATACCTAGCTAGATTAGACAGTTTGTTTGATCCCTCTGATCTTACCTAAAAAACAGACTAGATTGGATTAGATTGTTTTAGAAGTATCTCTTATAAATCCAGAGAGTAAGGATTTCTATCAGAATCACATAGAAAACTTTAAAATAACTGAAGTATCCAGGCTGCACACTGGTCTGATTGAATAACTCATAGAGATGAGGCCTCAGTAGTCGGAAGGTCTTCTGATGAGTCTTTGACTCCGGGTTTTGATCATCATGAGTGCCCCTTGACTGACTGCTTCTTATCCTAACTAACTGCCTGTTATTTATAACTGTTCCCTAACATTAACCGTTATGAAAAATTAAAAAATATTAATTTGAATAAATTTGGAAAAAGCCTGAATGTTCAGCCATGGTAAAAAGTAGTTAGCAAACAGATTTTATACTTGTTTAATTAACCAAATACAGTTCTATAGCCATGGTAAAAGCAATCACTACAACTGGTTTTATATTCATTTAATCAATCAACGATTCACTTCAGTGAACAAGCTTCCTAAAACCAACTAGTCAGGAATAGCTCTTTACTTTTGAAAGTCAATCAAGTGGGCACACAAAATTCCTATGTATATACATTCAACAGCAATCTCATCTATGTAATCATGTTTTTAGAACTGATTTTAATCTGCTCAATCCTGCTGAAAGTCCACCAGCGCCTGAACATCATTCTTCCCAACCACTACATAAAGCCAGAAGTCTGCTTTGCTCAGAGAGATTGTACATGATGAGCATAGGTCTCCCTTACTTAAATAAGCAATAAATTCAGCTTTTGTGTTTTCATTTCAGATATTGAGTGGTGATATTGTCTTTAGGCACCTCTGGGCTACCATCAAGATTACTGTAAGCTTTCCACGGAACCACGGGATCAACAGTAATATTCTTCAGTTTTCTTGTGCAAATTCCATTGGCACCTCAATGTGTGTGTTTGTGTATGTGTTTTGTGATTGTATAGCTGGGGTTCTTTGGTCCTGGATTATCTTTTTTTCTGTTGCACGTTTAAGCACGTGTTCCACAGGTAACAGATGAAGGCATAGGCTTGATCAGTCTCCAATCTGTCTTGCCCATTTAGGAAAGTACATAATTTTGTTTATTTCATTTTCCAAGGTACACACTTGTGTTTTGGTCATATAGTCCATTCTCAGCCTCTGCATGGTTAGGGAAACTAAAATTATTCATAATTATACATTCTTGACCAACTGTAGTGGTCTTTTACTTGTTTGTCATGAGTTTATCTGTAGCAAAGCTATAACCTGCTCCTGGTGGAACAGCTGCTTCCCTATAAATTCTCACAACACTAATTTTTGTGCTTATCTTGGTGAATGGCAAAATTATTTTTACTTTGAATAACAATAGCTGTTATGTGGAACTTTTTTACATGTCAAAATTTAGAGGAGTTTCAGAAAAAAAATAGGAAGCAAGAAAATCAATCATTCAGTAGTCAGCTTTTTCAGCTTGTATGCTGACTTCAAATAAACAAAATGCTGACTTTAAGAAAAATCTCCGACAAAGGCTCCCTTGCTCATTCCTGTTCAACCTTTTGAAATCTACACTTCTTCTTATCTATCGTATCTTACCCTCCACTGTCTTCTGTTCTTTCTTCTAACCTATGCTTGCTTCCTATTGGACAGGTAGCATTCTCAGGAAAGGAACAATATTATTGTACACAATTTCTTTTAATTCTTACATCAGAAGGCAGTATATAAAAGCTACATTTAGGTCCTGATCTAGAGAAAAGCTGAGGGCTATATTAAAATTTCTCCTAAACCTAGAAGTTTGACCGGAATCTGCAATAGAATTCAGGGTTTTATTAGATAGATATTGTCCTGGGTAGTCATAGCTGTCTTAGTTTCTTCACTAAATTGTTAGTTCTTTAGACCAAGGAGGAAAAGACCAGGAGAGAATTCAAATAATCATGTTACACTTATTTTTAAAATGGCCCTGATAAGGTATAAATAAATAAATGGAGATATACCACATAAAAGCAATTTCAGAAGGCTTTCTCATATAATTAGATTGCATAAATAACAAAAACTGTAAGCCAAATAAAAGCAAGTGAATAGCAGTCTTTAAAAAAAATAGTCTTTAAAACTCAGAGTTTTAAGTAGACACAACAGTTTAAGAAAAGAGAAGCTTGCCTTCTTTTTTCATAAATAATTTCATACCTGAATTAGGGGACTTTATCAGAAAAAAAAAATAAAACAAAATGGGTAATTCCCAATTTAGAGTATCTTTAACATGTAAGTGAATATTTCCAAAGACTATTAGAAAGTAAACAAGCTAGAACTCAAAACAAACTTCAGTTTAATATGTAGAATTTACCTTACAAATGGAACTTCCATATAAAATGTGTTGAATAATTATCATTAAAAGTCTTAGGAAAGTATCCTAGGTATGATTAATATTTCTATAGTATATATGATTAAGAAATAAATAATTAGCTATAATTCCAGGATTCTTGTGGGGACAGAAACCCGATGTACTGAAATAGAGTAATTAGTGTAGAATGCATAAGAACCCAGATCATTTTTCTCAGATTATCATAAAATTCTTTTTTTGAATTTATTAATATGATAGACCATATTCTAGAACTGTTAAACACATGTTACACTTTAAAGACCACTGTCATGCCTTGATCCAGCAGCCAACAATTGCCTCAACAATTGCAGACTCAGCTAAACTATTCAAAGTATCTTTAGATTTCATACCAATATTACCTTTAAATCTGATAGTATCACACACAACATAATCCCCATTCCTAACTGATAATCACCGACAATTATTTTGCTAGGTAACTATGTAATAATGAAATACTGTTACTATCCCTCAATCTAAAAAAATCTCCTACATTTATCTAATGAAAGAAAATGTCTTGGTTGTGTTTCCATGGTTCAAGAAGTATCTATGGTCAGAATAGGTCTTTTGGATGCTCCCATAAGTCTTGACTTAATATATTTTTGTTCCTAGGTCTTATCTTAAAAATGAAAAGGGATAATAGCAAGCAAGTTCAGTCTCTTATAGAATCTAATCCCTTACTAGAAGCCAAATTGATTCAAATAACTAACATGGTCCTTTCTAGAACACATCAAATTGTTAAAAGTAAAAGGGTAAATATATTCTAATTTTGAAATAGTTTGACTAGCTTAGGATGATGTTCAAACTAAGAAGTTTCCTTCCCCTCCTCCCAAATTACTATTCTCAAGAAGGAAGCTCATAGTAAAAGAAAGAACATTAAAGTTACATAAAATGAAAAATTGCTATGCGAAAGGTGGAGGATCATACTAAAAGAGATACCATTAAAGTTACATAAAATGCTTTAGCATATCAGCTTGCTAGTATGCTTCCCTAAATATAGTCCTTACATATGAACTCTTAAAATACTAAGACGATTCCAAATTAAAGTTAAAGGATTCTACTAGTGACAAAACTTTTGAATCAAGGGACACCTGGGTGGCTCAGCGGTTGAGCGTCTGTCTGCCTTCAGCTCAGGGTGTCTGGGATCAAGTCCCGCATTGGGCTCCCTGTGAGGAGCCTGCTTCTCCCTCTGCCTGTGTCTGTGTGTCTCTCATGAATAAATAAATAAAATCTTAAAAAAAAAAAAACAAAAAACTTTTGAACCAAATTCTAAAAGAAAAACTGGAAGCAAATGGGTTTTATAATCCATAAAAATTATATCCAGCAAAGCCTAGATGGCTGCTTTCTAACACTAAATGAAACATCAAATGAGCACTTGCCAAAGTCTTCCAGGAGATATGTCACCACCAAGGAAAACTGTCCACAATATAAAACACTGATGGGGGAAATTTTCTAGAAGATGTGGCCAATCCATGCTATATCTATAACTAAGAATTGTAAAGGTTAGATATAGAATGGAACCATGATCTAAAATATTCCATACAATTGCCTCCTGACAGCTTCATACCATCATGAATATATGTTTCATACCAATGTTAATTTGTATGAAAGGGATAAAGCACTCTATTTCTGAAAGGGATAAAGCACTCTATTGTCAAAAGTCATATCACTCATTGTGGCTAAAACAAAGCAAAGGAAAACAAAACCACACAAACAACAACGATCTTAAACTTTGTGTTCTTACCTGTGGCATGACAGCTTCTATAGACAGGGATAGAGCAACACGTTAGTGACAGATATTTGGGAATTATACATGGCCCTGCCCCTTACTCTGAAACATTGCTGCCATTATCAGCCCCAAGACTCTGAAAACATGGACACGATCTCAGAACTGTGAAATTTGCAACAGTTAGAGACTTTAAGTCTCTCTGGAGAACCACTGGAAATAATTGGTCCATGGAAGCCAATAGCTAATGTCAAGTTCACTGGAACAAACTGATGACATAAACAGCATCCACCTAAATAATCAGTAGGAAACAATATCCCAGACAGCTGAAATCACTGATTGTCACACTCTGTGTACTTTTTGTTTACTATAATTTTGGCTCTATTTGCCTATTCACCAGCTTCAGTTTATATACTTCTAACTTGGAGCTACCAACAGTAGAATCAAGAATTTGGAGAGAATTATTTTCTTTATTTTTTTGAGAGAATTATTTTCTTAATGAAGCCTATAAATTATGTTTCCAGAGTGCCTTTTAGTCTCTTCTCATGAGTATTTAGTTATACTCGCTTGTTTTACAGTTTTTCAATGTGTTTCCTCAAGTCTTAAGTTCTTCTGTGTAGTCTCTATACATGTAAATGACTTCACAACTAATTCAAAGACAAAATGAGATGAAATCATACTGATCACATTTGAGCTAAAAATAATACCTTTGTAATTGAAGCATCTTCAAGGAAAATCATATATATATACACACACATATACTGTATGTACTACACATTATATAGTATAAGAAATGTCTTTTATAACCCACAGTTCATAACATGGTGCTTAAGATCTATTTCTTTTATTTATTTTTTCTTATTTAAAATCAAGTTAGCTAACATAATAGTGTATTATTAGTTTCAGGGGTAGAATTTAGTGATTTATTAGTTGCATGTAATACCCATGCTCATTACATTAAATACCCTTCTTAATGCCCACCGCCAAGTTATTCCATCCCCTTACCTGCTTCCCCTCTAGCAATCCTCAGTTTGTTCTCTGTTGTTAAGAGTCTCTTATGGTCTGCCTCTCTGTCTGTTTTTATCTTATTTTATTTTTCCTTTCCTTCCCCTACATTCATCTGTTTTGTTTCTTAAATTCCACATAGGAGTGAAATCGTATTTGTCTTTCCCTGACTGACTTATTTCACTTAGCATAATACCCTCTAGTTCTATCCACATCTTGCAAATGGCAAAATTTCATTCTTTTTGGTGGCTGAGTAATATTCCATTATATATACCTCACCTTCCTTATCTATTCATTTGTTGATGGACATCTGGGCTTTTTTCATAGTTTTGTTAGTTTTGCTATTGTGTACAATGTTGCTATAAACATTGGAATTCATGTGTCTCTTTAATTCACTATTTTTGTAGCATTGGATAAATACCTAGTAGTGCAGTTGCCAGATTGTAAGGTAGTTCTATTTTTAACTTTTTGAAGAACCCCCATACTGTTTTCCAGAGTGGCTGCAGTTTGCATTCCCACCAATAGTGTAAGAGGGTTCCCTTTTCTCTGTGCCCTTGCCAACATCTACTCTTTCTTGAATTGTTCATTTCAGCCATTCGACTGGTGAGAAGTGGTGTCTCCTTTCTGGTTTTCATTTGTATTTCCCTGATGTTGAGTAATGCTGAGAATTTTTTCATGGGTCTGTTAGCCATTTGTATGTCTTCTTTGGAGAAATGTCTGTTCATGTCTTCTGCCCATTTCTTTCCTGGATTTTTTTTTTTTTTATTTTGGGGATGTTGAATTTGATAAGTTCTTTATAGATTTTTGGATACTAGCCCTTTATCTGATATGTCATTTGCAAAAGTCTTCTCCCATTCCATAGGTTGCCTTTTAGTTTTGTTGATTGTTTCCTTTGCTGTGCAAAAGCTTTTTATCCTGATTAAGTCCCAATAGTTCATTTTTATTTTTGCTTCCCTTGCCTTTGGAGACATGTCTAGTAAGAAGTTGCTGCTGTCAAGGTCAAAGAGGTTGCTGCCTTTGTTCTCCACTAGGATTTTTTTTTTTTTTAAGATTTATTTATTTGTTTGAGAGAGGGAGAGAGAGTGTGTGTGTGTGTGCGTAAGCAGGGGGCATGGCAGAGAGAGGGAGACAGAGAAGCAGAAGCAGTTTCCCTGCTGAGCAAATTCCCAACATGGGGCTTGATCCCAGGATCCTGGAATCATGACCCGAGCTGAAGCCAGACACTCAATCAACTGAGCCACCCAGGCATCCCCTCTTCTAGGATTTTGATGGATTGCTGTCTCACATTTAGATCTTTCCTCCAGTTTGAATTTATTTTGTGTATGGCGTAAGAAAGTAGTCCAGTTTCATTCTTCTGCGTATGGCTGTCCAATTTTCCCAGCACCATTTGTTCAAGAGACTTTTTTCCATGTGTTATTCTTTCCTTCTTTGTCAAAGATGAGTTGACCATAGAGTTGAGGGTCATTTCTGGGTTCTCTATTCTGTCCCATTGATCTATGTGTCTGTTTTAATGACAGTACCATACTGTCTTGATTAGACAGCTTTATAATACAGCTTGAGGTCTAGAATTGTGATCCCTCCAGCTCTGGTTTTCTTTTCAACATTACTTTGACTAGTAGGGGTCTTTTCTGGTTCCATACAAATTCTAAGATTGTTTGTTCCAGCTGCGTGAAAAATGCTGATAGTATTTTGTTAGGAATTCCATCAAATGTGAAGACTGCTTTAGGTAGCACAGACATTTTAACAATATTTGTTCTTCCAATCCATGAGGATGGAATGTATTTATATTTCTTTGTGTCTTCTTCAATTTCTTTCACAAGTGTTCTATAATTTTCAAAGTACAGATCTTTTACCCCTTTGGTTAGGTTTATTCCTGGTGCAATTGTAAATGGAATTGATTCTTTGATTTCTCTCTCTGCTGCCTCATTGTTGGTGTATAGAAATGCAACAGACTTCTGTGCATTGATTTTTATATCCTGCAACTTTGCTGAAATCCTGTTATCAGTTCTAGCAATTCTTTCAGTGGAGTCTTTTGGGTCTTCTACATAAATGTTGCCTGCGAAGGGTGAAAGTTTGACTTCTTCTTTGCCAGTTTTGATGGCTTTTATTTCTTTTTGTTGTCTGATTGCTGAGGCTAGGACTTCCAAGAAAGGATGCTATATTTTGTCAAATGCTTTTTCTGCATCCATGGAGAGGACCATATAGTTCTTATTGTTTCTTTTATTAATGTGATCTATCGTATTGATTGATTTGCAGATGTTGAACCACCCCTGCAGCCCAGGAATAAATCCCACTTGGTCGTGATGAATAATCTTTTTAATGTACTGTTGGATCCAATTAGTGAGTATCTTGTTGAGAATTTTTGCATTCATGTTTACCAGGGATATTGATCTGTAATTTTCCTTTTTAGTGAGGCCTTTGTTTGGTTTGGGGATCAAGGTAATGCTGGCCTCATAGAATGAGTTTGGAAATTTTCCTCCCATTTCTATTTTTTGGAACAGTATCAGAAGAATAGGTATTAATTCTTCTTTAAATGTTTGGTAGAATTCCACTGGGAAGCCATCTGGCCCTAGACTTTAGTTTGTTAAGAGGTTTTCTATTACTGATTCAATTTCTTTGCTGGTTATGGATTTGCTCAGTTTTTCTATTTCTTCCTGTTTCAGTTTTGGTAGTTTATGTGTTTCTAGGAATTTATCCATTTCTTCCAGATTGCCCTATTTGTTAACATACAATTGCTCATAATATTCTCTTATAATTATTCATATTTCTGCAGTGTTAGTTCTGATCTGTCTGCTTTCATTTATGATTTTATTTCTTTGGGTCCTTTTTTCTTTTCTTTTTGATGAGTCCAATTAGGAGTTTATCAATCTTGTTAATTCTTTCAAAGAACCAGCTCCTAGTTTTGTTGATCTGTTCTACTATTTGTTTTTTAAAAATTTCTGTATCATTGATTTCTGCTCTAATCTTTATTATTTCCCTTCTCCTGTTGGATTTAGGCTTTATTTGCTATTCTTTTTCCAGCTTCTTTAGGTGTAAGGTTAGGTTGTGTGTTTGAGACTTATCTTGCTCCTTGAGGAAGGCTTGTATTGCTATATACTTCCCTCTTGGAACTGCCCTTACTGCAACCCAAAAGTTTTGGACTGTTGTGTTTTCATTTTCATTTGCTCCCATGTGTTTCTTTAATTATTCTTTAATTTCCTGTTTAACCCATTCATTATTTAGTAGGAAGTTCTTTAACCTTCATGTATTTGTGGTCCTTCCAAATGTTTTCTTGTGGGTGATTTCAAGTTTCATAGCATTGTAGTATGAAAATATGCATGGTATGATCTGAATCTTTTTGTACTGGTTGAAGCCTGATTTGTGATCTATTCTGGAGAATGTTCCATGTGCAGCCAAAAAGAATTTGTATTCTGCAGCATTAAGATGAAATGCTCTGCATATATCTGTTAAGTCCATCTGGTCGAGTGAGTCATTTAAAGCCCTTGTTTCCTTGTTGATCTTCTGCTTTTCTGTGAGAGGGCTGTTAAAGTTTCCTACTATTATTGTATTATTATCCATGAGTTTCTTTAAGTTTGTTTTTAATTGATTTATATATTTAGCTGCTCCTAAGTTAGGGGCATAATATTATAATTATCAGATCTTCTTGTTGGGTAGACCCTTTATTATGATATAATGTCCCTCCTCGTGTCTTTTTACAGTTTTTGGTTTAAAATCTAGTTTGTCTGATATAAGGATGGGCACTCCAGCTTTTTTCTGATGTCCATTAACATAATAAATGGTTCTCCACATCCTCACTTTCAATCTGGACTGTCTTTGGTCTAAAATGAGTCTCTTGTAAGCAGTATATTAGTGGGTCTTGGCTTTTTAATCTATTCTGATACCCTATGTCTTTTGACTGGAGCATTTAGTCCATTTACATACAGAGTAATAACTGAGAGATATGAACTTAATGTCATTGTATTATCTGGAAAGTTGCTGTTTCTGTAGATTGTCTCTGTTTCTTTGTTACTTTTGGTCTCTCTTTCCCACTCACAGTGTCCCCTTTAATATTTCTTGCAGATCCAGTTTAGTGTCCATGAACTCCTTTACTCATATTTGTCTTGGGAAGTCTTTATCTCTCCTTCTGTTCTGAATGACAGCCTTGCTGGATACGGTATTCTTGGTGCATATTTTTCCCATTTAGCATGTTGAATATATCATGCCAGTCCTTTCTGACGTGCCAGATACCTGTGGACAGGCCAGCTGTCAGCCATATGTTTCTACCCTTGTAGGTTAAGGACTTTCTTTCCCTAGCTGCCTTAAATATTCTCTATCTTTGTATTTTGCAAGTTTCACTATGATATGTCATGGTATTGACCTGTTTTTGTTGATTTTGAGGGAGTTCTCTGTGCATCTTGGATTTGAATGCCTGTTTCCTTCCCCAGATTAGAGAAGTTCTCAACCATAATTTGGTCAAACAAACCTTCTGCCCTTTTTTCCCCACTCTTCTTCTGAGACTCCTATGATATGGATATTATTTTGATTTATGGAATCACTGAGTTCCCTAAGTCTAGCTTCATGATCTAATCGTTTTCTTTTCCTCTTCTTTTCAGTCTCATTATTTTCTACAATTTTGTCTTCTAAGTCATCTATTCTGTCCTCTGCTTCATCAGTCCTCACTGTGATTACACCCAATCTGTTTTGCATCTCAGTTATAACATTTTTTATTTCAACCTCACTAGTTTTTATGTCTTTTATCTCTCCAGCAAGGGTTTCTCTGCTGTCTTCCATGCTTTTTTTAAGTCCAGCTAGTAGTCTTATGTCTGTCTACCTAAATTCTTGTTCATATATTTTGTTTATATCTGTTTTCAGCAAGTCCCTGGTTGTGATGTCTTACTGATCTTTTTGGGGGAGAATTACTCCATCTTGTTATTTTGGCTAAGTTTCTATCTTTTGTGTGTTACGAAAGTTTGCTATGTTTCCTTCACCCCAGAGTAGTGTTATATTAAAAAGAGTTCATACACTGCCCAGAGCCTGGAACTTCAGGAAGTGTTTCTGGTGTGTACTGTGTGGACTCTGCTTTTGCATTTTGGCTGCTTTTTCTCACTGGCCAGTTCTCTGCAGAGTTCCTACTTGCTTGCAGTGGGGAGTGCTTGGACCTTTATCTAGGTGTGCTTTGATTTATTTGTTGAAAAAAGCCTGGGAAAAAAAAAGGAAAGAAAGAAAAAAAACACCAAAAAAAAAAAAAAACACCTGCTCTAAAAAAAAAAAGAAAAGAAAAGAAAGAAAGAAAGAAAGAAAGAAAGAAAGAAAGAAAGAAAGAAAAGAAAAGAAAAGGAACAAAGAAAAATTCTCTCTTTCTTTCTCTCTCAAATAAATAAATAAATCTTTTTAAAAAGGGAATGTCTGGATGACGCAGTCAGTTAAATGTCCAACTCTTGGTTTTGGCTCAGGCTGTGACCCTAGGGTGGTGAGATTGAGCCCCATGCTCAACATGATGTCTGCTTGAGATTATCTCTCCTTCTCCCTTTGCCTTTCCTGCTCATGCCTGCTCTCTCTTTCTCTAAAATAAATAAGCAAATCTTACAAAAAAAAAAAAAAAGCTATAAGCTTAATTGCAAAGGAAAGGAAAAGAAAAAAAAGAAAGAAAAATAAAATAAAATAAAAAAGCCTGATCCAAAAAAAGAGAGAAAGAAGAGGAAATAAAAAAGCAAACTAAAGACATACACAAAGAACTATAAACCTGATTGCAAAGGAAAAAGAAAAACAAAGAATTTTTTAAAAGCCAGCCTGGTCCTATTTCCACCAGAACTGAAGAGGTTGTTGTGAAACACTATATCATCAGTGGACTTGGTGCATGAGGCATGACCCCTGCGTTGCTCTTCTGGGAGAGAGTTCTACTGCACTGGCTCAGAGTCACTCCTGCCCCATTAAAAACAAAACAAAGCAAAACAAACAAACACACACAAAAAAACCAAAAATTTGCCAAGCACTGTCAGTGGGCTTTGATGTCAGAGGCTCCCAACTCCACTGGGGACCACCATGTTGCTCTCTTATGTCCAATGGCATTGGTAGCAGGGATGAAATGGCAACAGCCACATTCTCAGCTAGGACAGGGGGTCTCACACTGCCCACTGTTCAGGAAGCCCTCACAGAAAAGTGAGAGCCATCAGTGTGCCCAGCACCTAGCTCTCTTGTGTTTTATTCTTGGCAAACAGCTGGGATTCAAAACTCCAAAACTTAAAGGAGCCTATTACCACTCAGATCCACTCCCTCTTTTGGGTTAGAGGCTCACTGCACTCTGACTAGTGTCCTTTGTCCCAGAAAAACAGTCCCTCGCCTGCACAGGGTGTGGATTCTATGCTGTGGCACCAACAAAAAGCAGAGGTTATCCAGCCTCTGTGTGCACCTTTGTTCACTACTGATGATAGGTTATTTGCTGGTGCCTGCAGGGTCTTTTGTCTTTGGAGAGGCAATATACCCTCTTCCAAATGTACTCCAGGAAGGGGAAGGATCTCTCCCTGTGCAACTCCAAAGATCCTTACATCATTTTGTGTATATTTCCCCCTCCACCCCTAGTACCTCCTTCTCTCCAGGAGTGTATGCTATAGCTCCTTTATGGTGAAAGTTCTGCACTTACAGAATCTCTGAACTTGAGCTCCACTCACTATTTGCAAAAACCTGTGCCACTCAGTTCCTCCAGCTCTCTAGTCTCTGGTTCAAGAGGTTTTCTCAACCTCTCTGTCTTCTCTCCCATTTCTTCCCCCATGGTACTGGTTCCCTACCTTCTACAGCATGGCAGCTTTTCACTCCCCTCCCAATTCACTCTCATGCATCTCATATCTGCCACACTGTCTTCTCCAACCATGGAAATCCTTCTTCCAATCCTCGGATCAATTTCCTGGGTGTTCCCAGTGATGTGACCTCAAATCAGCTATTTTCCCATGACGGGGACATAAAATCTCTTTATTGACATGGTTCAAATTAGTAAACTACAATATCCTCCTCAGATCCTGAATATATAATGTCCTGAATGGAGAACTAATGGGTTCAGTTGAGGATACTTTATTGCCAAAAATAAAGATTGATGGAAGCATCTGTAAAACACAGTTGAAAAAATAAAATTGGCTGAGAAGAATAAGAAAAAGCCAATATGTCTTGGTTAACAGGTTATTAGTGAAAAATCTAAGTAAGGGGAATATGGTGTTTTTTAATAATATTCTTAGGAAAGGAAAAAACCGTTGATCTTTTTTTGAAGGGGAGAGAAGAAAATCAGAAAAATACAATTACAGAAACGTTGTGAAGAAAAATATACATGAAAAAGTTTTTAAAAAGGTAGTAGCTAAAATAATTTTGGAAAAAAAGAATGAGAAGAGTCTGTCTACCTGTCTACTATCAAGACTGTGATATTGGTAGAGAGGTAGATATATAGACCAACAGAGCAGAATAGACCCAGACTGAACTGGAAATAGACCCACACAGACAAATCTAACTGACTTTTGGTAGAAGTGCAAAGAAATTCAGTGTGGGAAAAGCTGCAGAATCTAAGGCTAGCCAAAAAGTTCTTAGACTTGACAAGAAAAGCAATGCATAAAATGAAAAAAAATTAATAAATTGGATTTCATGAAAATTAAAACTTTTGCTCCACGAAACATATTGTTAAGAGGGATAAAAAGGTAAGCTCTGGAGTGGGAGCAAATATTTGCAAACCACATATCTGACAAAGGACTAATACCAAGAAATATTGAAACTCAATAGAAAAAAAAAAAGCAATCTTCCAATTAAATTATGGGCAAAAGACATAAAGACACATTTTAATGAATAAGATATACGTACAGATGGAAAATAAGCAGATGAAAACATGTTCAAAACCATTAGTCATTAGGAAAATTTAAATTAAAAACCACAATGAGTGAATACCATGTATCTACCAAAATGACTAAATTTAAAAAAAAAAATTAGTGACAGCCCTAAATGCTGGCGAGGATGCAGAGAAACTGAACCACTCGTATATTGCCAGTAGGAATGTAGAATGGTATAGCCACACTGGAAAACAGTTTGACAGTTTCTTAAAAACTAAATATGCACCTACCATGTGATCCAGCAATTGCATTTATCTCAAAGAAAAGCGCGCACATACAAAAAAAAAAAAAAAATCCCCCAAAACCTGTACATAAATGTTCACAGCAGCTTTATTCAAAACAGCCAAAAATTAGAAACAACCCAGATGTCCATCAATGTATGAATAGTTGGACCATCTGTAGTATATCCATACCATGGAATACCATTCAGCAATAAAAAGCAACAAACTATTGATATATGCAAAAACCTGGGTGAATCTCCAGAGAATTATGCTGAGTGTAAAAAAGCCAATCCACTAAGTTTATATATCGTGTGATTCCATTTATACAACACTCTTGAAATGACAAAATTATAGAAATGAAGAACAGATTAGTGGTTGCTAGTTGTTAAGTTGGGGGTGGTGGCTGGAGAGAAATGAATGTGACTGTAAAAGGGAAACATTAGGAATGCTTATGATGATGAAAATATCCTGTATCTTGGCTGCATCAGTATCAATATCCTGGTTTGATATTTTATTATACACTTGACCCTTGAACAACACATGGGTTTGAGCTGCTCAGGTCCACTTATATGTGAATTTTTTTGATTGATTTTTTTGATTTTTTTGATACAGTCCAGTACTGTAAATGTATTTTTTTTATTTTTTTGATACAGTCCAGTACTGTAAATGTATTTCCTCCTCCGTATGATTTTTTAATAACATTTTCTTTTCTTTATCTGACTTTATTGTAAGAATACAGCATATAATACATGTAAACAGACATATGTATGTTAATCGACTGTATGTTATCATAAGAGTTCTGGTCAACAGTAAGCTATTAGTTAAGTTTTGGGGGAGTCAAAAGTTATAGGTGGATTCGACTGTGCTAGGGACCAACATTCTTTACCCCCCTCATTGTTCAAGGGTCAACTGCAGTTTTGAAAGCTTACCATTAAGGGAAAATGGGCAAATAGTAAACGATATCTCTATTATTTCTTACAATTGCATATCAATCTGTTATTATCTCTAAGTAGAGTTTATTTTTAAATCAAAAAGCATTCATTACCTACCAAATAATTGGGTTCTTTTTAGAAATACTATTATCAAGAATGGTTTAAAATAGAGGTGCCTTGGTGACTTAGTGACTCTTGATTTCGGCTCAGGTCATGATCTCAGGATCCTGAGATAGAGCCCCAAGACAGATTCCATGCTGAACAAGAAGCCAATTTAAGATTCTTTCTCTCACTCTGCCCCTACCCTCCACATGCCCGTGCTCTCGCTCTCTTTTTCTTAAAAAAGAAAAAAAAGGTTTATAATAAAAATATTTTTCTGGTTCTCTTTCAATCAAGTTTAAAGACCCAGGATACTCCATTACTGTCAGCTGACATAACAAAAAACGAGGACATTTTTGTCAGGGCACACCTAAATTCAAACCCTACGTCTATTTTGGACCTCTGAGAATAATGTATCTTGTCCCCAAAGTAAGGATGAAAATATCTATTTCACTGAGTTGATATCAGAACTGAATGAGATAAAATATGCAAGTACATATCTGTATGCTATTGTAATAAACTTGCTAATTCCAAAGTGCTTACACACACACACACACACACACACACACAGAATTCTACTGTGGCTCGTGAAGCTATGTGCATTTTTGTATAACCATGTATCTGTGTCTATGTGTGTGATTAATAATATAATATCACTGTCATATAGGTATAGAAATGGACATTTCAGTAGTAGTGATTAGAATAAATTACTTTCTTTAAAAAAAAAAAAATGGAAGCGCAGATTACATTGCCTAGTAAATTATGAGGGCTCAACAAATGTGAGTTCCTATCTCTCTCCCATTCTGAATAATGGGAACTCTTACTTTATTTTGTACATAAAACCAGATACAAAGAGAGAAATGGCAGGCTATGTCTGCAGTACAAATTGCCTTGCAGGAAAAAAAAAATTAAAATGAGTTACCAGCATGAAAAATAATCTTCCCAACAGAGTTCAAAGAGACTCAGAAATGGCCTCTATTGGGAAAGCTTCCACTAACCAGGGGAACATGAAAGAGAGGCAACAGTAGTGCCCTCAGAGGGTAATGGCCAATTTGACCTATTATGTGTTTACTACATCAAGTTTATTTGTTGTCCTTATCACAAACCACTAGGGAGGCACTGGGGGTGAAGTAAGACCATCCACTTCACAGCCGTTTCTTCTAGGTTCTTTCTTTTGCAGACTGGCCCTGACACAATGTTTCAAGCACTGATATACAGCCTCTTTTGCCCTACAACCTTCCCCAGGATGGGAGGATATTGAAGGAAATATATATTTGGAATCGAGGGTGGTGAGGGAAAATATCAGACAAACCTAAGGTGCAATAAAAGAAGTTTGAAGTAAGAACATCAGAAAATTAATTTCCTGGCTCCAAGTGTTATTGGATTGTAGCTCAGCAATTCGCCTGGGACAGGTTAGGAGCTCATCATGGGAAATAGGTGAGCCGAGTGGATGGAAATAGCAAATGATGAGTAATAGAAAGATGTTTGAACCGGCAAAGATCTTAGTAACCCCTGGAAGCCTTGTTCGCAGGTTTCTACAATACAGAAGATTTTGTTGCCTGCTGACAAGTTGCCTCAAACAAATCAACTTCTCTAGAAAACTTATTTGCATTTTAATGGAGAGGCAGGCATCTGCCCTTATTACCAAGTACTTCCTCCAGCCTGCTCTGGGCTGCCTTGAAAGCTGCTTTTGTGGATTATGGCCTTCCTAGATCCTGCCTTTCTGGTAAATTCATTAGAATGATCTGGGCAATAGCAAATCTCAAACTGGATGAAGGCATAAAAAAAAATTGTTGCTTACTAATTTCTCTTCTCTCAAATCAGAAAGAAACAGCTACAGATCCAACATACATTATCATTGTCAATAATCAACTCCATATATCTGTATACAGTTTACATATCACTTCTGCACACATTATCTCTTTAGATCCACATAAAAGCCTTGAAACCGGGTGGGGCACATGTTATCACACAGATATAATAATTCACAGAGGAGGAAACCAGGTCTTGAAGGAAATGGATGCATTTTCCTTCCCTGTGGGAAAGCAGGGTTACAGTGGTTTCGAGGGTGATAATATTGCAACTTAGCAGGGACTTGGGCAACAAGCATAGATCCAGATATGGCCCCTACAAGAACTTTCCTCTGGATCAGGAATAGGTATATAGTCATGGATCATTTATGACCTTCAAAGGGGATATCTGAATATAAGTTGAAATGAGGACAGAGACATTAACTGTCTCTGTTGAAAAGTCTTTTCAACACTTTTCACAATATGTGAAATTCGAACTAATACATGTTATTATGAGCTGGAATAGAAGCAAAAGGTTATGTGGTGAAAGCCATTGTAACCAAAGACTTACAGGATAAACAACACATACAGATAAAGGAGGAAAGGAAGGGGGTTGGATGTCTCAATGAAGAAATAGCTTGAGCAGCAGCATGGAGGAGGCCATATGTTTTAGAGCTATAATCATCCATATTAGAGGCTGGAATGAGTGCTGTAGTATATATTTAAGCTAGAGAGCTCTGAAATCAGATTTTTGGAGTTCAAATCTCCATCACTTACTAAACAAGTTATATTACGGTTTCTCCTTCCATAAATGGAAATAGTATTAGTGCCAACTTCATAGAATTGCATAAGATAGTACATAAAATCTCCTTTATTAGAATAGTACCTCTACTTAGTTGACATTAAAACAACAACAACAACTGTTACCTTCTTTATAATTCATCGGGAGCCAGAGAGCAGTTGGACGTGGAGTAGAGACAGATTGAGCATATAAGTTGTCATTTAAATCATTTAGCCTTTTAAATGAAAAGGGGATGCTATTAATCATTATGCCAGGGCACTGAGAATAAAGGAAAAATATTTGGGACAAACTGCAAGCTATGGTGACCCCACATCCAGGAGACCCTGCTCTAAGATTTTCCTTGTTGAATTCAAACTTCCCAGATGTGTCATAGACAAAATTCCATAATCAAGTAGCATTATATAGAGCCAGATATTTTAAGTTTATGTCTGTAAGAGCATTCTCAAGTGTGGAGCTTTAGATCAAGAATGTCAACAATCGGCAAGATGTTGGAGGTCACTTAATATTCCTTCAGCATTCTCAGTTTTAGAGGGGACCTCACTGACAGCAGGCGCCAGTTGAGTGCCTGTGATTTCTTTGGACAATAGTGACACAAAAGGACCTATAGCTAGACAGGGCTGCTGGTGACAACTTTATGGATTTCTAATTATTATGAAAGTCCACGGCTTATTACACAGATGAGGGAACTGCTTTGCATGGCCTAAGAGCCTTGTTCAAGATTTCCTAACATTTGGGATCCCTGGGTGGCTCAGCGGTTTAGCACCTGCCTTCGGCCCGGGGTGTGGTCCTGGGGTCCCAGGATCGAGTCCCACGTCGGGCTCCCTGCATGGAGCCTGCTTCTCCCTCTCTCTCTCTCTCTCTCTCTCTCTCTCTGTCTCTGTCTCTCATGAATAAATAAATAAAATCTTAAAAAAAAAAAAAAAAGATTTCCTAACATTCAGTTCAGGAGTCCTTTCAACACATCAGCATTACCCAAAGTATGTACCATTTAACACGGGGCCTGCAAGATGCTAGAGCAGCAAGGGTAACTAAGCTTAGTTAGTGCTGCTTACTATGGTAGAGCACACTCTTAGAAACTCACAATATACGTTAAATACTCTGAGAAGTCCTTGAGTAAAAAAATCCATCCAATTTTGTTTAAAACAGTATTTCCCAAATGTGTTTTACCACAAAACCCTTTTATCACGCAATATTAATTAACATTCTGCAGAATTAGCATTCTGATGCTACAAGCTTTGCAAAAGACAATACTGCACAATTCAGTAACTTGGGAAGAACTTCCAAACCAGTGAGAACAAGAAATAAATGGGTCATTAGAACATTTTCTCATTTCATATGGATTTACATGCAGTCATAAAATCAACACGTCTCTCATCAAATGCATTCTTTTAGTTGTTTTAAGTAACATACTCAGTCAAGCTTAAGACAATTGGATATGCCCAATTGATCATTTCTTCATTAATGAAAAATTTGCTTTAGCTTTGTCAAAAACGGCAACATTAATATGATAAAATGATTTTCCCTTAATTACATATTTTATAATCTCAAAAAAGGGTTTGGAAAAATACCTCAATGTCTATTCTAACATATAGAGAGGGGAGGGGGGATTTTAAATTTTAAAAGCAAAGGGAAAATGCATAATAACAGAGAGATTAATTTTTAAAATGATATACTTTCAATATGTCCCCAAAATATAGCCAATTAAAGAAATAGTAAATGGGATTTATAGTTAAATATGGCAGCAAAGGATACCTATCTTCAGTACATAAGTGGCTTACACAAATTTTTAAAAACATACAAACAACAGCAAAACCCATTAAGAGAACCAAAAAAAAAAAAAAAAAAAAAAAAAAGAACCAAGAATCTGAACACAGGAAGTAGAAAGGGAATGAGTAAAGAAGATGCTTGACTTCCCACATCCAACTAGCTGGAGGCTACACTTTCTCCACAAGCATTGACTTGACTAAATGACTTTTCATAGTTCGTTTCCACCTTCCATACCCCTGCTGCATAATAGACCTGCAGGATCTGCAACTGAGACCTACAGCACCCACAGGAGTCATTATAAACTGTTTTATAGTAATTTTTGTTCTGAGAGAACTTCCTCTTACACTTAAAAGCTATTGTTCAACTTGAAACATTTAGTATAGGACACACACAAAAGAAGAGGACTTCCCTAGACATGGTGACTTTGAGGTACACTCGTTTTCAAACACACAGCCTTCTAGATTCCCAGGACATCCCTGTAGGAGCTGATTCTAGAGAGAAGCTGACTAAAACTTTTCATCTCTAACATCTTTACTCCCCATTGGCAGAATTTGACTAGCTTGGTTTTACATTTCTGCTTACTTATCATGTTAAATTTTCACTGTTTGTCTTCTAAAAAGCCCTAAGTCCCCTCCATGTGAGGCATATATATCAGTCAGTTGCCTCTGTTTCCCAGAAAGGGGGATTTAATTACTTTTCCTGGCTACCTCAGTTATCATAATAAGCCATATGCTACAGAATAAGCCATCTCCAGATTTAGTGGCTTACAACATTTATCTTTTGTGGCTCTGTGGGTTGATTGGGTCTCAGCCGGGTGGTTCCTACTAGGGTGTCTCATGTAACTGCAGGAGATAGAGGCTGAGAGTAGTGTCATGTGCTATGTCTCTCAGCCTCTGGATAGTGATGCTAATAGCTAGGAATGCCTGGGAACTCCCCTGGGACCTACTGCTTGTCATGAGCCTCACGGAAATTTCCCTGACTAGGGCCAACATTGCAGCTGGACCAGTCTGTGTGGTTCTTATTATGATTGCAAGACACACCTCAGCAAAAACCATTGGGGAATTTTGAAAAGATTAGGTCTATTACTCACAAGTCCTGAAGGGTACACAGCACATCGAGGCCACACAGTAAGGCTGAAGTAGAGACAGAAAGAGCACAGACCTGAATGCTGCCTTTATTGGGGTTGTGGGTGGGGTGACTAGAGTTTTAAAGGTTCACTCTTTATCGGTGAATTTAAAACATAGAACAGGAATTAAAGTATAAGAGGGGAAATAGGGTCTCCCAAGTCTAAGTCACTAGGGCTTTCTAAAGAGGGGAACTTCATGGGTGGGGCAGTCTGGCTCTTGGTTGAGTTGTGTAGCTGGTAATGTGTTTATTGGAGATGCACGTCTTTGAAATGGATGCCTCAGCAAGCCAAAGCTTAATGTCAGGTGCTTACATTATAATTAAAAAAAAAAAAAAAAGCTAATTATCAGGCACTTAGATTACCTGTGTACACTTGATTGGGCTGGAGAGGGCTCACTCACAGGTTGGGTCCCTCAGTGTCTTCTGTGAGGCCTCTCTCCCAATTGAGTGATGAGGTTTTCCTGTGTAAGGTGTCAGCTACCCAAGAGAAAGTGCCCCAAGAGCTAATGTTCTGAGACATCCAGGCAGAAGCTGCAAAAGTTCTTATAATCTAGCTTCAAAAGGATGAATACATCATTTCTGCTGAGTTCTATTTGCTCAACAAGTCACGAAGACCAATCCAGATTTAAGGGGAGGGGAATCAGACTCCACCCTTTGATATACTTGAATAGGTAGCAGGAGAAATTGCTTGAGGTCATTTTCAGAGATTATATTCCTCACTGTCATTCACCATCTTGTTTTTCTCCTTTTCTATTTTGCTTTTACTTGTGAGATCCGGGTACTTTTGTTTCAATCTAGCTCTTCATCACTCCACTCCTCTCCCCAGTGTTTCACGGGAATAACATATTAAAATAGAAGAATGTTGTTCCTAAGTGACATGATCTGATTTCTCCAGGGAGCTTCAGATTCTCTCTTGCTGTACTCATCAAGCTGATGATGTGAACGAAGTTGCTAGATATCAAAGTAGATAGAGCTCAGTGCCACAGCCACCCCACACTGTATAAAGTGGGACACACATTCCATTATTAAGATCTGCTGACTATCTAATTGACCAAACAAAGGAGTGCAGGCTGTGTCCCAAGATAGAATATGTCCTCAGTTTGGCATTGGATTGCCTGAAAAGCAGAGGTCAAAGGAACCCGAAGAGAGAAATTAGCATATAGCATTTTGAATTAGGAATGGAAACTACAGGAAGAGAAGGGTTTTAGGAAGAGACCCAGAGAATTTATGTCACTCTGCAAACCTGCAAATGTTCCCACTTTAAATACTGAATTAGTGTTTCAGATGGCACTTTCCAAAAGAGATAGTATTCTGTATCTAACCTATGAAATGTAGAGTGTCATAATTAATGTCTCAATGGGAAAATTCTCCTGACTGAGCTCTAAATTTGCTAGGCAATTGGCTAGGACTGACAATTGCTGTAGTGAGGTTAACTCCAAGGGAACTTTCTTCTTTGTCCGATCTCTACACCAGGATCCAATAAACTATAGCCTATGAGCCAAAATCCCATCCACCACCTGTTTTTGTAAATAAAGGTTTATTGGAATACAGGCACACTCGTTTGTTTATGGCTTTTTTCATGGTACAATCTGAATTGAGTAAAGCTGAAGCTGTTTACTATTGGGCCCCTCACAGAAAGGTTTATCGACCCTTGCACTACTGCCATCCTTAGAAAACATTATTATTATTTTTTTTTTGCCATAGTTTAACTAGTAATTCTTTTTTTTTTTAATTTTTTTAAATTAAAAAAAATTTTTTTTAACTAGTAATTCTAATGTGACCCTGGATTGTAATTTATTGAGCTTTGAGATACCATATATTTTACTTGAAAATTATATTGAATAAGGAAATTATTATTTTACCATACGTTGTGACAATGGTAATATTTGCTTCTGTGATTTGATTATTCATTTTGAATAGTGTGTCTGCTGTGGTTTGAAGCGGATTCTTACCCTGTTTTTGTTTTTAGTTTTGTTTTTTCTGTGTGCTCTAAACAAGACCTCCCCACCCCATAATGAAGGTGTATCTCAAGGAGAATGAAGTTTAGTGGAAGTAAGTTCATCTTGTTTCTCATCTAGGCAAAGTGTAGCATTGCGGTCATGGGGGATTTTCCTAGATTCACCAGAATGAGGGGTCCCCTTAGGGATTTGGAGCCCAAGCACCCACCAGTCTGAGTAACTACTATAACTTCCATTCACTGTACACTCATCACATGCAGCTCTTGCAGCTACTCACTTTTCGTATGTTATCTCATTTAATTCCTAAAATATATTATTTTTGAGCAGGTCATCAAGAAGATGTGACTGCTGATTGGTCTCCAAGCTGGACGGGAGCAACTGGAGGCTCCTATCCCTAGTCCTTGGAATATAAGTTCTTTCCACAGGGGGAGCCATTTTCAAGGACTCAAAATTGAGAGAGCAATGTGTTGTTGAGACCATCCTGCCAGTATACATGTCTGAACTAGCTCAGACTCCTATGTAACTGCTCAGATTTTCTGCAGACAGATGCAGAGATCCCCTTGTCTTGCAGCCACACAAGATAAACCTTGTAGGTAAATGTTTCTCACTTATTAAACCTGCCACCTACCAATCTGGAATAGCCTGCCTCTTTTCACTGCCTCCCTTTGCCTTCCCCCACCTAGTGGGGCCAGTTGAAGAACCAACTGTTAGGAGGTTGAATTCATTACAGACATGTTACAAAAGAAACAGAGATGACAAAACGTTAAATAATTTGCCTAAAGTTACATAGCCAGTAAATGGCAAAGCCAGATTTTGACCCTAGTGCTACCTGACTTCAAAATCTGTGCTTTTAATAACTATGTTACAGTTAATGAGGCTCTTATCGCTATGCATATATGCCCCACTAATCTGACAGCCATGACAGATTGAGACCCAAGAAGGACCTAGAAATTGTAATTCTGGGTCTACATGGACAACAATGACACCTTGAAATTGAAAAAATTATACATTGGAATTACACTTAAACACTATCTGCAGATAAGTCACATTGAAGGGAATGTTTTCAAGATTATATCTAAAATACATTTATTATAGTTAACATGTAAAAATAAAAACAGACATAAAGAAGTGTGTGAATGGTTGTTACAGGATCCCTGGCAGGTTGCATGTGAATCAATAGTTCTTTCCTTTTTATTGCCAGATATCTTCCATTGTTAGGATGTACCAGAATTTTTATACATATTGTATCCATTTACCTATTGATGAATATTTGGGTTGTATCCAGTTCCTACTGATAATAAAGCTGCTGTGAACATTTGTTTACAGGATACTGCATGGACATAAGTTTTCAATTCACTTGGATAAATACCTAAAAGTGAGATTACTGGATCATAACAAAGTACATGATGAATGTGTGATAAATTGTTTTCTCAAGTAGCTGGACCATTTTGCATTTTGCTCTTCCTTCTCACCAACATCTGGCATCATCAGTGCTTTCCTTCCAGCCATTCTAATAAGTATGTATTGGTGGTGGCATCTCATTGTGCTTTTGATTTCCATTCTCTAATAACTAACATGTCTAGTAGTTTTTTAGTTTTTGTTTTTGTTTTTTTTTTTTGCTGTTCAGGATCTTTGGAAAAAGTATATCTTTGCCCATTTTTTACTGAGTTGACTGTCTTCTTCTTGTTGAATTTGAAGAGTTCTTTGTATATTCCAGATCTATATCCTTTATCAGCTGTGTGATTTGAAAATATTTTCTCCCAGTCTATGACTTGTCTTTTCATTCACCTAACAGTGTCTTTCATAGAGCAAAAGTTTTAAATTTTTATGGTCTAATTTATCCCCCCCCTTTTTTTAATTCATGACTTGCACATTTGGTGTCTCATCTAAAAACTCATTAACAAACCAAAGGTTACAGATTTTCCTCCAAAATTTTCAACATCTGTGTGTATATATAATTCTATATACATCTGTTGAGTCATTTGTTTCTTTAAAAAAGATGTTTATTCTTCTTTTGTTTTTTGGGGTGTTGCAATTTGTAGTTGGAAAGAGAACATTTTATGTAGTACAGTAGTAAGTAAGATAAATAATTTGATGCCTGGAAAAAGGTAAACTGTTTGTCAGGCTTTAGCATAGGAATACTGAGTCAACCAAGCCAAAATGTGAGCTGGATTTAGATTTTGGTCTTGCTCTAGTTATATCCAGGATCAGCTTCAAACCTCTCCAGTAATACTTTGTGCTTAGGATAGGAGGCTGGTTTATCAGAGGATTTTTCTCCATGATTGCTTCACCTTTAGCTTTATGTTTTTTCTTTAGCCTATACCTCAAGACACCCTTTCTGGGGCTCTTGACTTTTTCTAATACTAGCCCAGTATGTGTTTTGGGGGGGCGGGGGGGGATATGAATTATAAGTATGGTTCACTGTGGTTCAGCCTTGTTCTTAGGCAGGTGTTCTGATCCCAGGTCTTAGGGGTCTTTTCTGTATACTTATCTATCACTTGGGGAGCAAGGAGTAGTGAATCTACCCCTCATCCAGAGGTGGGGGGTCTTTAACGGTTTAGCCTCAGGATAGACTCTTGCCTCTTCCAAAGGAATTTTGTTTTCATTTTGTTTTCTTTTCTCCCTTCCCTTACTTGCAATGGGTCTTGACCTGTGTCTTTACCACAACAGGCTTTGATCCCCTTTCCTCAAGACTTTAAAGTTTTTGTTCCATAGAGGAAAGAGAAGAGAATAATCTAGCCAGGGCTCTGTGCCTTTCCCTTAACAGCTGCTGTTCCCCTCTTCGAAGGCTGTATCACAAAGGTTGCTTTATCTACACTCTCATCCTGACCTTAGACTTTCTTGTGAGGACCTGATGAAGATCTGTGGAGAAGAGTCTGCAAGTGGATGCAGATTCTCTGTTTTAGTGGCTCCTGGGGGCACTATATTTTATGGCGGTCCATACTCACTCAGCCTTTAGCAATTTGTTAAAATTTTTAACTGAATTATT
This sequence comes from Vulpes vulpes, assembly GCF_048418805.1. Classification (NCBI taxonomy): domain Eukaryota; kingdom Metazoa; phylum Chordata; class Mammalia; order Carnivora; family Canidae; genus Vulpes; species Vulpes vulpes. Next base: position 13,108,121 of record NC_132792.1, on the reverse strand, counting down.
TCTGGCTTACACGGCAGATGGCATCTGTGGTGAGTACTTATATTACATTTCTCCTTGGAGAAATTTATCTTCCCTGAGATTTCAAATTACTAGTTAGTTGTCTCTGAAACCTTATCTTTTTGGTAGATTGTGAAAAGTTGTGATTTTACAAATTCAGATTTTTTTTTTCATTGTAACAGTGAGATCTGTGCTTTCTCACTTTCTTCATTCTAGGTAGAGCCTGGAAATTTTTTATTTTATTTTGAAAAATAGAAAAAAAAAACCACCAAAGATTTTTGAGCTGGGGTATGAAAAGTTCAGATCCATATTTTTTTTTCTGGCGGGGGTAGGGGGGCACAGAATACTCTGGCTGCATGATACAGAATGAGCTGGAGAAAATGGAAGTCCAGAGGAAAGTTAGGAGGCTGTTGGAGTAATCTGGGCAAAAGATGAGCAAACCCCAAACACAGCATGGCATGGAGACTAAAGATAAAGATATATTTGAGAAGTTTAGGATTTAACAGGATTTCCTGACAGATTGTGGACGTGGGTGCATGGATGCATATTCATGCACTTCAATATGCTGGATTATGGTGTGAAAAAGAGGGAAGATTTTTTTTAAAATGCCCATGTTTCTAACCTAGGCAACCAAAAGAATGATGATAAAGGAGTCAAGATAATAATTGTAATCAAAATATAGGTACAGAGGGCATGTGTAGGTGAGTGTTGACCTTGGAGAATAAGTGGTCAGTTCCCTGCAAGGACTTGAACAAGCATGATAGAGGACCTCAACTCATTGGTAAGTGATTAACTGATGAGTAAATGAATGAATAAGTGAATGAATCAATATATCAGAGCTTTAATTGGGAGCTATATCTATGTACTAAGACTGATTTGTTCCTTTTTATTCCAGCAAGGGCAAAAGGTTTTATGACATTTAAAGCAATACAGTGGGGATAATTTGTGTAACTTGAAATGCCCCAGAAAACATGAACTGAGCTACTCTAGCCCTTCCCTGGCTCGGATGCTTCAGGAGCTTTCTTATCTATCCCCCATCACTGGGATCCCAAATACTGTGTGCTAACTGCATGAGTCAATTAGCATGAAATTCAATTTGTTACAATCTGTCTGAGACCACTTAATAAGCCTGATACATAAGCCTCAGGTTTGGGGACAATTAAGAGAAATTCATAGTGTGAAGGCATTTAAGTAGCTCTTAGGAATGAAGAGAAATATTTAATGCCCAATTCCCTATTCCATCTTTCAGAAACAGGAAGAGATCATTACACTGCAAACAAGTTAATGTAATAGTGATTGTTACAGGAAAAATAATTAAAACACATTGTCTGTATCTTGATACGGCTTTTCCTCTTCCTTCCTCCCTCAAGCAAGCACTGATACAGACCCATGCTCATTCAGCTTGGAGCATCTCATCATGCACTTGGCGTTTTGGATGAAAGATGAGAATTCCCCTCTTAGAGGAGCTGCAGGCTAGTGGGAAAATGCCCACAACAAACATTTCCTCATATAAAATGATGTGGGCTGATCTCAGGGTGGGAGAGGGGGCAGGAAGGGAGGGTAGGAGTGTTACTACCTTGGACTAGAATCATAGAACTTACCCATTCAAATGAACATTGTTCTTCAAATAATCACTATGAAAAAAGAATACATGTCTCAATTATGTTCTAGCCATTTGAAATATTCTAGACTTTCCTCTCAGAGTTATCCTCAGAGAGTATATGTAAATTATAAAAAAATGGATTGTCTTTCATTTTTATCAAATTATACTGGCTAGCTTGGTTCTTTCCAAAATGCATTGCCTTGCATAGCTGCCTGTATAGATGCCCCATGAAACATCCTTCCATGGTCAGATCAATTTAAGAAAAATCTACCTATGTTCACTCCTTATTTGATGAGCATTAGCAGATCCAAATCTCTAAGAAGCCCTTTAATAAACTATTTAACTCTGTAGACCAGTGCTTCTCCAATTTAATTGCATCAAATCTGAAATACCATCTATTATAAGATGCACCATTAATTTACGTAGAAGTTGTGTAGAACACAATTTATGTAGAAGTTGTGTGGAAAACAATTTGCCAATTGAGCTGACTGGATACTTCCTTAACAGAAGTTTATCTTATACTTACTGAGTATTACTGAAATAATTCTTTCGGAATTACTATTGAAAAATACTTTTTTATATATTATTCTTGGATGTATATCTATATATAAAACAAGCCATTCAAGAAATTTCTAAAACTTCTAAAACAGATCCCAACTCTTCTGAGTTACTTTTTATCTCAGAATAATTGATTCCCATATTTTCCACACAATATCATTATCTGTGCTACCAAGAATATGTTACTGTTTTAAGCATGCTTCATTATTTTCTTCATGATTTTTATCCAAGCCACAGACACCTATTCTACAAGTGTTGATATATTCATATAGGAAAAACAAGCACATCAAAACTGCCACCTAGATGACAGTGGTAGTAAGGTGCTTTCTAATCTTAGAGATGTTAAAATTTGGAAGAAAAAAAAAAGTGTGTTATGGAATCAGTGAAAAACATCATATGCCCACGAGGTTCTCTGTGGAGCCCATGGAGCTAGGGTTTTTGTGAGCATTTGAGAAAGCTGATCTAGCCTGTTCAATCAAACTTGGATTAAAGCTAATGATAGCCAATCTATAGAATAAGTATAGAACCACCTTACATCATAGCAGCATTGAAATCAGAAGGAAATCCCTGGAAAACACTATACACAACAGCATAGGACCTGGAGTCAGCTGGCTTCAGTTTTACATGCGTGTTTGACCACTTCTTTGCTTGGATCGTGGGCAAGCTGCTTACTCTCCCTAAGGGTAGTTGCCTTGTCTTTGCAGTGTGGATAGCCATAGTGTGTCTTTCCATGTAAACTTATTCTGAGGCTTAGATTAAAAAAAAAAAAAAATTGTAGGGGCACCTGAGTGGCTCAGTTGGTTGAGCCTCCAACTCTTGATTTCAGCTCAGGTCATGATCTCAGGGTCTTGAGATCAAGCTCTTTGTCAGGCTCCATGCTAAGCCCGGAACTTGCTTGGGATTCTCATTCTCTCTCTCTCTCTCTCTCTCTCTCTCCACCCCTCTACCTTGTGCTCACTCTCTTAAAAAAAAAAATTGTAAAGCCCTGACCACTGTCAGCAGTCAACACATTTTAGCTATTATTACTTTTCCAGGCATTCATGACAAATAACCACCTTCCTCGATTTAGCTCTGAAAGAATTTTGGCTATTTCTGAGAATTAAAATGACTCTTACAGGATGAATGATTTCTGACGTGAAGAGGCTCCCAGCGATGTGCTGCGGGAGCTGATGATGATTACTGAGTGAGGTATTTTAAAAAGTACTTTTGGCAATGGCAGCATTATCAAAGTAAGTGCACGACCTCCCACGTGCCTATTATGAAAGCAGCTAGACTCATTTGCAAAAAGCACTTCTGGTGTGATTACTACTGTAGCCCTCTACACGGATAAAAATTGGATCGAAACTCATTTTCTGTATTCCATCCCTCTTATCTTCCAGGTCCAATCCATTGGAAGGTCTATGGTAAAACGTTGGCAGTGGGGAAAGTGTTGGCTTTTCTTAAAGCATGAATCTCACTTACTAAGTATTCAACTTGGGCAAGTCGATTGATCTTTCTGAACTCAGATTTCATCTCTAAAATCAGGATGAAAAAGTGCCTACCTCACAGAGTCTTTTGGCCATTCCATTATATACCAACACATTTCAATGCATTCCCAGGCACGTAGTAAGTGCTAAGCGTTGATGTTACCATTCTTATGATTAGCATTAGAATTAGCACCACTACATTAATTTCTTACTGTAACAAGTTATCATAAACTTGGTAGCCTGAAACAACATGAATGTACCATCTTACAGTTCTGAAAGTCAGAAAACCAAATGGGTTTCACCAGGTTAAGATAAAGATGTGAGCAGGACTGGGTTTCTTCTGAAAGCTCTGGGAGAGACTGTTTCCTTGCCTTTTCTGGCTTCTAGAAGCCCCCTCCAATCCTCAAACCTAGCAGTACATCACTGCATCGCTCTGACATTGCTTCTCCTGCTTTCCTCTTTCCCCGTTAAGGACCCCTGTGATTACACTGGGCCCAGTCAGATAATCTCCCCATCCCAAGGTCAGATGATTAGCAAACTAGATGCCACCTTGCCATGTGACATAGCATATTCACAGATTCCAGAAAGGAAGACATGGGTATCCTTGTGGGGCCATTATTCTGCTTACCGCAATTATCTTCCATCAATTATGTACGGCTGCATAACACAGCACCCCAAAAGGCAGTGGCCCAAAGTAACATTTTTCTCATGGTCTCTCTGGGTCAGCGATTTGGGCATGGCTTAGGGTCTCCTCTAGGTTATAGCCAAGGTGTCTACTGAGGCTGTAGTCATCACAGGGCTTGCCTGGGGGTGATTGAATCCAAGCTCACTCATATGGTGGTTGGCGGAATCCAGTTCCTCATGAGCCATCAGCCAGAAGGTTCCTTCAGTACCTAGACACATGGACCACTCCACAGAGGGCTGCTTGCAATAGAGCAATCATCAGAGTGAGCCATCAAAATGGGAGAGAGGAGAGTGTGCTAACAGGACAGAAGTCGCAGTCTTTTGGGATCAAATCTCAGAAGTGACATTCCTTCACCTTTGCCATATTTTATTCATTAGAAGCAAATCACTGGGTCCAGCCCATGTTCAAAGGGAGGGTTTTTTCACATGAGCATGAATACTGGTGGCAAAACACATTGGCAGCCACCTTGGAAGCCTGCCTGCCACCGTCACCGTCATCGTTCCTGTCAAATCCATCTTCATCATCTGGTCACATTTGAGCCCAGCTCCATTTCCAACTAATTATATCAGAATTTCCGGAGGTGGAGCCCGGGCCCTGTATTTTTAAAGGCCTCCCTCTGTGATCTTACTATGTAGCCAGTATTGAGAGCCACAGCTCTGCACTCCGCCACTACAATGGTAATTCATGTACACTGCACTGTGACTGTCACTCTCTATTGGAAATCCTGTCACACAGGATTTTCTGATCCTGGACAGCAGAGGGGAGAAGCTCTGTACTTGCTTGTAAGTCCCTCTCTGACTCACATCCACCTCCTCGGATTTGTCTGTACCCATATCCGCACCTCACTCACTACTCACGCTCCTTCAACACTTCTCGGCTTACATCCCTCCCCAAGCATTGGGCTGTTTCCCCCTCTGTACCTTGGCAGATGCTGTTCTCTCTGCCCACAGTCCCAAGTGACTCCCAAGACACACCTACTCTTTTTTAAAAAATGTAATAATTATTGACCATATTCAAGGGAATGCTTATGCAATGTTTATGAAGATGTTTATTAAAGCATAAAGTACAAAGAACCACGATAAAACATCCATGACCCACCAATGAGCTCAGGCAGAAAATAGTGCCTTGAACTGAAGTTTCCTTGTGCTAATTCCATGGCCCATCCTTTTCACTCCTTCACAAAGGTCATCAAAACCCTAAATGCTGTGTTGATAATTCCTGTGCTCTTATTCAGAGCATACGTATTCTTATATGCATATGCTAATATCCCTAAATAACAAAGTGGCTTAATTGTGCATGTTGCATGGAATCAACGTGCATGGAACACCTAGTGTTCTCCTGAATTTCACCCATTTTGTTCCTGATAGCTAAAATACATCCTTTTCCATCATTGTACAGCCACCAGTTTTTAAAAAATACATCTCAATTTATTTATTTACTATATACTGGGATATAGTAAATAATGGATGGATCTGGGATACTTCCAGAATTTCTGCTATGGATGACATTCCTGCTAGAAATTATTGTCTGTGTCCAAAGAGGCTCATGTGAAAATGTTTCTCTGGGGAATAAACCTAAGAACGAATCTGATGGTCCTCTCGATATGTGATGCTCAAATTTATTAGATACCATCAGAGTTTTCCAACATGTTTACACCAATACACATTTCCTCTGGAAGTGAGTGAATGTTCCTACTGTTCTATATGCTTATCATCACTTCATATCGCCAGGCTTTTTAATTTTTGCCAGTCAAGTGGATCTGATTAGTGACATAATCACTAATGAGTGGAACATCTTCTTACATGTTTTTTTGCCACTCCAATTTCTTCTGTAAAGTGCTAGACGTGTCTTTTTTCTGTTTTCCTAATGGCAATCCTATTAGTTTAGAGGAGTTATTTATGTATTTTAAGTCCTAATTATTATATTTTGTGGTTTGCCTTTCATCCTGTCTATGGTGCATTTTGCTAAACAGATGTTCTTTCTAAATATCATTCATTTGATTGGTCTTTCAAACTATGACCTGCTTTTTATGTCTTCTTTAAGAAATACTTCCCTATGTAAGGTCAGAAAGTTATTCTCCTGCATTGTCTTCTAAAAGCTATAAAATTTTGGTTTTCCTTTTTCAAATTTGTAATCTCATGGGATATAATCTTACGTATGGTGCGAAGTAAATAATAAATTCCATCATTTTCCTATGGTTAGTTCGTTATCAGAACATTATCGATTTAGCAACTGCGTTGTCCATCATTTCTATGTGGAGGCACAAGGTTGGTTGTTTTATAAATAAGGTTGACAATTACACATGCTTCACTTTCTGGGTTCCTGATTCTGTTTCATTTGTCAAATTGTCTATCACTGTACTACATTATTTATTAGAACTATTATACTTTTACAATGATCTTTGACAAGGCAAATTATTCTTTTTCTTAATTTTTTCATTTTTTTATTTTTAAAATATATATTTTTAATTTATTTATTCAGAATGAGAGAGAGAGGCAGAGACACAGGCAGAGGGAGAAGCAAGACTCCACGCAGGGAGCCTGACGTGGGACTCGATCCTGGGTCTCCAGGATCACACCCGGGGCTGCAGGCAGCGCTAAACTGCTGCGCCACAGGGGCTCCCCCCCTCCTTTTGAAAGAATATTCTAACTATTCTTTGCCCTCTGGGCTTCCAAAATTTTAGAGTCAACTAACATATTTGGGGTTTTAATTGTGTTTTGTTCTAGCTTTGCACAGTGACAGTATAGTAGCCAATGAGGTTTATCCAAGGCGCAATTATTGCTAATTAAAAACTTTTCCTAATTGTGTTTTGTTCTGAATATTAACTTGTTTCAGAATGTCAAAGGATAGGTGATACTGAGAGAAATTACTAGACACACAGGCATGCATGCATGAACACACATAAACACTCATATGGTGCAAAACCTACATTTATTCCCTCTGACAAACTAATCAGGCTGTTGACTCTTAGGGGCAGGGGCAGGGGTTCAGACCCACACTATTTAATGGGATCAGCCTGTCTCTGCTTGGGCTGCAGCTGACACCTAGCAGGAGTGCATAGTGACCTCTTGTAGCAAGATTTGTCTCTTCTGTCCTCCAAGGAGATTGGAGTCATTTCTTAGGCTGTGTGCTGTGCTGCAAAGAAATGGCAGTTCAGCATCTCCCAGAGAGATGCAGGGAGATGGGTATTCCATGTTTAGCAATCCCCAGCAGACTGTGCTTTAATGCCACAACTCTAACTACAGGGACTAGGCTACAGCTGCCAGAAGTAGGAGTGCCAATCCTTCTATTTCCTCTCAAATACAAATAACTTGTTCGTAGCACTTTATTTTCAGGTATAAACATGTTTTGCTTTTTTAAAAAATTCTCTTCAGGGGCACCTGGCTGGCTCAGTCAGTGAAGCAGCTGCCTTCAGCTCAGGTCATTATCCCAGCGTCCTGGGATCAAGCCCCATGTCCTCCGACTCCCAGCTCAGCCTGGGGTCCACCTGTCCCTCTCCCTCTGCTCCTCCCCCTCACTTGTGCTCTCTCTTTCTTTCTCTCAAATACATAAAATCTTCAAAAAAAATTTTCCTCAAGAACAAGTGTCACATAAAAAAATATCCCATTTCTTAAGGACTTTATGTTTATAATTGACAAAGTAGGACAAAAATACTGCCAAAATTTCACTTTTTTGGGTAAAACAATAAGATATTTTTACAAATACTTATAAAAAGTTCCACATAGGGACACCTGGGTGGCTCAGCGGTAAACCATCTGCCTTTGGCTCAGGGCATGATCCCGGAGCCCCCGGATCAAGTCCCATATTGGTCTCCCTGCATGGAGCCTGCTTCTCCCTCTGCCTGTGTCTCTGCCTCTCTCTGTGTCTCTCATAAATAAATAAATAAATAAATAAATAAATAAATAAAATATTTTTAAAGAAATCCCACATATTAGTAATTAGAATTGTTCCCAGGACACCTGGATGACTCAGTTGACTGTCAGACTCTTGGTCTTGGCTCAGGTCTTGAACTCAAGGTGGTGAGTTCCGGCTGCATGTTGGACTCTGCGTGGTACATGGAGCCTACTTGAAGAGAGGGAAAAAGAATTGTTTTCAGTTGGTTGAAGGATTTGGAAAGAGTCCTCAACTTTATGACATTAAGTCTTCTAATCCACAGATAGAATATGTTGCTTTATTTATTCAGTTTTTCTTTAATTCAGTTAACCAAGTTTCATAGTTTTCTCCTTAAAGTTGATTGATATCTTTTGTTAAATTTATTCCTATTTGTATTTTCTTGATATTATTATAAACATTATTTTAAAAATTTGACTTTCTATCTAGTTTTTTTTTATATGGAATTGTGGCTGATTTTGTTTTCTATCTAGCAAGCTTGCTAAATTCTCTTATAATTGTAATAATTTGTCTATATGTGCTTTTGCATTTTATACAGAGACAATAATGGAAGGTTTATTTCTTCATTTTCAATCTTCATAAGTTATAAATTATTCTGGTCTTCCTACATTGGTCAGGATTTCCAGGAAAATGTTGAATAGTAGGAGTGATTATAGCTATACTTTTCTTATCCCTGATTTTAAAAGAAAGTTTCTATTCACCATTATATATGATATTTTATTTGTTCTTTTGTATATCCTATATCAGCTTTTTTTTTTAGTTTTTAATAAATAAGTATTGAATTATATCTAATACTTTTCCCATAGCTAATGAACTGCTTTTATGATTTATTCTTTTTTCTCCTGTAAGCTTTATGTTGATTTTCTAATGTTAGTTCAACTTTTATTCCTTGAAGCTAACCCATTTTGATCCTGATGTATTTTCTTTTTATTGTATTTTTAGATATAGTTACTAATGTTTTATTTATAATTTTCCATTTATTCTTAAGAGTTAATCTGGCCTATAATTTCCTTTTTTTATTGTGCCTTTGTAAGGTTTTGGTATCAAAGGTATGATAATATTAATAAATGCACTGAATAGTATTTCTTTTTCCTTCTGTGCTCAGGAATAGTTTGTATAAGATTAAAATATTTTTATGAACTTTCAGTAGATTTTTGTGGGCAAATCTTAGTTATTTGTTCAGTTACTTTAGTGGCTATATCACTGTTTGTGAATCAGTTTTTGTTTTGTTTTATTTTTATTTTTTTAGAGAAAGTGTGTGTGCTCGATATCATGACTCTGAGATCACAACCTTAGCTGAAATCAAGAGTCAGATGCTTAACTGACTGAGCCACCAGAGGCTCTATCAATCAGTTTTAGTAATAATATTTTTCCAGTAATTTTTTCATTTCAGGAAGTATTTCAAATTTATTTTTATGAAGTTGTTCACAATATCTTCTTATTATTTATTGAATATCTATGATATTTCAAGTTATTTCTTTTTTTGTCATTCATATTGTGTATTTGTTCTTTCTCTCTTTGATTTTGACTGATCTTGACAGAAGTTTTGTTTGTTTGTTTTATTAGTTGTGTCAGTTTCCTATTGTTGCTATAACAAATTAGCACAAATTTGGTAACTTAAAAGAATACAGGTTTAGGAACACCTGGGTGGCTCAGTGATTGAGCATCTGCCTTTGGCTCAGGTCATGATCCCAGGGTTGTGGGATCAAGTCCCACATTGGGCTCCCCATAGGGAGCTTGCTTCTCCCTCTGCCTATGTCTCTGCCTTTCTTTCTCTGTATCTCTAATGAACAAATAAATAAAATCTTAAAGAAAAAAGAACACAGGCTTATTCTCTTATAGTTCTGGAAATCAATAGTATGAAATGGATTTCACAGTGCTAAAATCAAAATGTCAGCAAGGCTGCATTGTTTCTGGAGGCTCCAGAGGGAAATTAGCCTGCCCCTTCTAGTTCCAGGGATGTCGTGACATACCTTGATATATTAGCAGTTTTATATATATATATATATATATATATATATATCACTCCATATATTGCGCAATCTCTCTCTCTCTCTCTCTCTCTAGAGGGAGAGAGAGAGAGAGAGATGTGTCTGAAGACCTAAGCACCAGGAGAGCCAAGAATGTAAGTCTGAAAGCTGGTAGTCTTTCAATTTCAGCTCAAGCTCAAACACAGGGAAAGACAATGTCTCAGCTCAAATTGTTGGCAGGATCTATTCCCTCTTACTCAGCCCTTTTGTTCTATCCAGGCCTTCAACTGATTCGATGAAGCCCACCCACAATAGGGAGGGAAATGAGCTTTACTCGGTCTACAGATTCAAACATTAATCTCATCCAGAAACAACATCATAAACACATCCAGAATAACATCTGACTAAATGTCTGCACACTCTGTGGTCAAATCAAGTTGACACAAAAAACTAGCCATCACCCTTGGTTTGTGGCTACCTCACACCAATTTGCTGCTGTTGTCACATTATCTTCTTCCTTTGACTTTCTTATCTTCTTATAGGACCGTATGATTACATTTAGGGCACAACCAGGTAATTCAGGATGATCTCCCAATCTCAAGATCTCAAGATTCTTAATCACATCTGCAAATGTTTTATGGTTTTGTTGTTGTTGTTTCCCCACTTACCATAATATTCACAGATTCCAGGGATTAGGATGAGAATATATATGGGGGATGGGCATTATTCAACTTACTATATTAAAGAAGTACTTTCAAGTCTCTTGGTACTTTCTGTTTTAATTTTTATCCTTGCCTCCTTTTCTATGATACTGATTCCTTATTCACTTTTTCACTTTGTTAGTAGGATACTAAATTCATTATAGTCAGCATTTTCTCATTTCCAATATTAGAACTGAAAGCTGAATATTTTCCTCAAAATGCTGTTTTAAGTGCATCCACAAGTTTTGATACATAGAATTTTCACTGTCTAATTCTAATCAATTTAAATTCCCTTTTTTTATTTCTCCTTTGAACCATGAATAATTTGCAAGTGGGTTTCTTCATTTCCAAACACATGATAGTTTTCTAATTTTCTTTTGGTATTGATCCTAACTTAATTGTGTTATGTGATTTATAGGATATTTGTTCTTTAAAATTGGTTGAGACTTGTTCTATGGACCAGTATGTGACCAATTCTCACATAACATCAAATAGGTTTTACAGAACAGGTGATTGATAATTGGGATTGGGGCTCTCTACACGCCAGCTTACAACCTGTAATCCTGCTTATGATTCCAGTCAGCTCAGATGTTCATTTCCTCCAAGAAGCCTTCCTGACCACTAGACTAAGTGTCCCTTTATGTGCTCTCATTGTACTCCACATATATATAATTAAGAACAGCTTCTTTCAATATTGTAGTATGTCATCCCTTATTTACATGTCCTATAAGTTTTTTTAGGACAAGAAGCAGATGTTATTTATCTTTGTTTTTCTTGTTCCCACCACCGTATCTGCCATATAGGCTCTCAGTAAATAATTATTGAACTAAACAGCTGAATGAGACTAATTTTTAGGTAACTTGCCCAGTTCTCCTCTTCCATGTAAATGATATGCATTGTACTCTAGAAATAGTGCCAACCTGCCACATTAAACTTAGTGGAATGGAAAGCAAATTTTCTACTCTATTGAGTAGTTTTATTTACCGAGACAAAAATGCTTATTTTTCAAAGTCATATGCAGGTCACTGAAATAAGAACACATAATCGTTGAATTTGGTTTTTGGCTCTTAACAAGTATATGTGCCTTAATTCTGCTAGGATTACAATATTGTGTGAACACACAGGTGAGCCACTACAGAGCTTAACTCTATGGCATCTGATCCACTAATAGGACATACTCATGTCATACCTTTGAAGTAGAGAAGAATCTAAATTTAATTAATTGTAGAATTGTAGACTCACAGTTGGGGGGAAAAAATGAACATCTTCTAGCCTAGCCTAATTCTTATGTCCTTTCTCCAAGATCCTAGGCAAGAATTAAAGTTTTTGCTTAAATATCTCCATGATGGAGGACTCAGTATCTCAGTATCTTTAACATTTTTTTTTAAGATTTATGTATTTATTCATGAGACACACAGACTGAGAGAGAGAGGCAGACACAGGCAGAGGGAAAAACAGGCTCCCCGCAGGGAGCCCGATGTGGGACTCGATCCCGGATCCTGGAATCACGACCTGAGCCGACAGCAGGCATTCAACTACTGAATCACCCAGGTTTCTCTATCTTTAACATTTTTAATATCGATATTATTGCCTACCAGGGATATGCTGATCTGATAATAAATTAATGTGATTTAATTAGATAAAAAGAATAATTCCTTTTTCATAACTCAGTAACACTCTCTTTCCTCAAGACAAAAGAATCTTTCCATGCATCATCTGTTTTTATTTTTTTAAAAGAGCTTTTATTTATTTATTCATAAGAGACACACAGAGAGAGGGAAAGACAATAGCAGAGGGAGAAGCAGGCTCCTCGCAGGGAGCCTGATGTGGGATTCGATCTTGGATCCTGGGATCACCACCTGAACCAAAGGCAGATGCTCTACCACTGAGCCACCCAGGCATCCCTGTTTTTCTCAGTCTTGAGTATGATCACAGGTCAGGATCTATCATAGCATCAAAGCTTATCTACTATAAAAGGTAATACCAAACTAAGTAAACTTCCTATGCCAAACTTAATGTGGACTATTCAATAGCAAAACGATCAATTTATTTCATAAAAACTGCAACATTGAAGAATTTCTCAATTTGGAACATAGCAGGTACTATATTATAGTGTTTGTTAGTAAAATTTAATTCAAATACAGTTACATTTTAAATTCCCAAATGTGTAGACAAAATTTAGAAAACTGAGTGCTCCCAATCCAGAACTAGAGAATTCCAAAGTACATAAAAACTTTTGTGATTCAAGTAAGGTGAATAATGCCTGAATGCTTCCAAATACAGGAGTTCTTCGAGGTGAGAATGTTTGGCAAGTGTGGTAAAGGAAAAATATAATAGCATTTTTATACTAGAAAATGCCTATATAATTAAGAACAGCTTCCTTCAATATTGTAGTATGCTATCCCTTATTTACCTGTCCTATAAGTTTAGGACATGTCCTATCCCAAGGACCATGGATATCTGTCATTTCTCAAAGGCTTTTACTTCAGTTTATAAGAGTCTTACTGCAAACATACACAGTCCATACTCTTACCATTTTTTATATCTGCATCTTTTGCTGTATAATTCAGGAGTGCCCTTACACTCTGTTGGTACACTTGACCATGTAACTTGCTATCAGCAAAGGAATATTAACAAATGTGACATACAGAGAGATTCTAAGAGTGTTTGGATATAGGGACTGCTTTAGCTCTTGCACCTCTGCCTTTCCCATGAGAACATGCCTAGGTTAGCCTGCTGGAAGGATAGGAGTCATGTGGAATAAAATCAAATCTCTCCAGTCAGCTGCCAGGCAACCCACAGATGCAACAGTCACCCTCTGACAGACACTACCCAAACAAGCGAGCAATTACGGTTTAGACCAGAAGAGCTGTCCAGACTAGATTGCTGACCCACAGACTTATGAACTTATAAAAAATAATCTATTGTTTTCAGCCAATATGTTTTGAATTAGACCCAATATCTGCTTCTTTTTTTCTGTCCTTTATCACCACAAAACCTCCCCTGCTTTGACAGCCTGGAGAGTTGACTCTCAGAGTGGATAAACAACATTAAAAAGAAAAAAGAAATTTTCCTCAGAGCAAGGGCTGGGACTAGCGTGGTAAAATGAGCCAAGATGCTAACTCCAAAGGCTCTTCACTCATAAACACTATCCCTACTGTTCCCACTTCTTCAGCACACCTGGAAGTAGGGTCTGTGATTTAACCACATCTCCCCAGTTCACACTGTCAACCACAATAACAGATATTACCAGTGAAATATGAAACAACAGGGGGGAAACAGAGATGAGAATCACAGCTATTAAAAAAAACACCCTAAAAGCCACATACTACGCAATTTTTTCTAGTTGAAGTAGAATAAATGCACAAGAGAGAAACAAGATTTTTTATGTATTCACACTTAAATGTTCAAAGAGAGAAGTAAGAGTATTGGAAATGCCAAGGAGAAATAAGCATGTAGAAAAGGATTAATTGGAAATAAGTGGTATAAAAATACAAATGTTTAAATAAAAAGCTGAGTAGATAGGCTAAATAATAGACTAGATCCTATTAAAACATGAAAAACTGAGCCGAAATATCATGTCTAAGACTTTTACAGAAGGCAGAAAGATAGCATTAAGTGAAAAAGAATAATTTAAAAAGTTAAGCAAGATAAGGGATAGGAAAAGATATGCTCATTGTCCCATAACAAGCATTATAAAATCAGAGAAAAACATAATTAAAGGGGAAAATATATAAATAAATTATTTGTAATATCCCAAAATTAAGGAAATATGTAAGAATCAGATTAAATAGGTTCATCGAGACTAGAAAAATAAAAGCTATGACTAGTTGCCAAGTTAAAGTATATCCAAATGAAAGGGAAAGATCTCCATGAAAAAATCAGACCATTTGAAAGGAAATGGCAAGAATCATATCATTCCACCTGAGATGGAAAATAATGGAGTCATAACAACAAAGTGATAGAAAAGAAAATAAAAGAAAAGAAAAGAAAAGAAAAGAAAAAAAAGAAAAGAAGGGCAAATATGGGATACTGTAACCAGCTAAATGATCACTTAAGTAGGAGACTGAAATAGAAATATTCTTAATATATTAGAAATTTTACCATAGCTAGAACCTCTCTGAAAGAAGTCTTAAAGTTCTCCAGCAGTAAGACAAAGAATAGTAACATGTGAGAATTAATAAAAATGTTGCTATATAAATAAACAATAACCAATAACATGCCCTCCCCCAAATTATTAAAGTGTATCCAGAGTGCATTTCTAAGTGATAATTGTATGTGATGATATAGAAGGACCAAGAAAAAACATGAGTTGTATAAGGAAAATTTAATTTAAGAAAAGACAAAAATTGACTAACTTAAGAGGTTGGTTGGGGTAAAATAATAACTATAAGCCTTAATAAGTTCAGAATAACTGACCAAATTCAGGTAGAGCCTAAGACCTTCAAACCACCAAAATAAAATTTGTCTATGGCAATTAGTAAAAAGGAAAGATAAAAACAGTAATAAAGTATTATAAATAGAAAATGTGAAGTGAGATTCAGTAATAATTAAAATGTATAACCAATTTAATTGGATTAAATATACCAATTAAAAGACAAAGAGTTCAACTGGATAATTTGACAGGGAGAATGCTGTTTATCCACATTTTCTCTTCTTGGGCTGACAGAAAGAAGGCATATCTTAGTATGCCTGACAGCTAATTGGGGACATATGACTGAGTTCTGGACTGTTAATAGGTCAGAAGTGCTGTAAATCACTCTCCAGCCTTGTCCTTAAAACTATGATGCTCTAATTTTCCTTTCCCTGATGATCAACCCAAGAGCCTATCTATGTGTTACAGTTCTGGTAGCAGCCATAACCCCAAATCACTTTTGGAGTAGAACCATGCAGAACAGCCATGTTTGCCACATGTGAATGAAAATAATAAATCACTGACGCTATACTCATATCTAACCACAAATGAGTATAGCGTCATCCTGACTAACATTCAGGAAGAGCTCTAGCCATAATTATTCCCAAGAAACAATATGAAGAAGGCAGGATCCTTCAAAACACTGGAACTCTGAAAGTAAAGATATTATTCAAAGACATGATCCCCAGCCCTGCATTGGTAAGGATCTGGCCTCCCTGGTGCTGAATTTAGTTCAAGAATCAAGAATACTATGTGTATATGCCTTTTCGTTAATGAAGGCAAAATGACTTGTAGGGTAAGCTGCTCTGGAATTGCATAGTGAGCCTGAATTAAAAAGGCAGAAGTGCAATAAAAATTTAGTATTTTTCTCAACCTTTGCAGGACACATACTTTCTGGAAAGTGTCCCTTGCACAGGCACCACATAGAAAGCAATGAAACAGTCACACAAAGATAGGTTTCTGTTCTTGGTTGCTTTATCACTTTCATTTATTAAGTTCTGACACTCTTATTCAATAAATAAATAACATCTAAATTTATAAATCACACATTTATAGCAGGTATGCATGTGTTCTCTTCTCATCAATTCAGAGCCTTGTGTGCCACACTGAACCCATTTAAAATGAAAAAAAAAAAAAAAAGTGAAAAATAACATACCAGGCAAATGGGGCCAAAAGAAACATGGTGTAGCAACATTAATTTCAGACTAAATAGCATTTAAAACAAACAAACAAAAAATTATAGATAAAAGTTTACTTTGTATGTGAGCTGATAAAAGGAACAATAGATCCAAAGATATGATAACCATAAATAAATTAACACATAAAAGTATATACATAATCCCTGATGGCAACCTGTGAACTATGAGAAGTAGCTAAATCAGAAGTTGTAGTTAGAGATTTTAAAGCCTGGATATCAGAACCAGATACCTTCAGGAAACAAATTAAAAATTAATACACATGGTAATTAATAACTGTGAACCGAAAGACACATAAGCAGCTTTATGCCCAGTGAGCGCGCTTTTTCTATTCCAAGCACACTTGAAACATTCATACAATCCAATCAGGTAGTGAGTCCCAATAAAAGCCTCAAAAAATTGCAAAGAAGCAATATCTTACAGCATTTCCCAACTACCATTCAGTAAAATCAAAATTAAAAAACAAATGTAAAGTTTATGGAAACCCCAAATACCTGTAAATCAAAACACCTTACAACTACACGGCAATCACGTTAAAGAGAAAGTTATAAATTTGCAGTTGAATGAGCATAAAGGTGTGCCCTGTCAAAATTTCTAGGAACCAGCAAAAGCAGTACTAAAGGAGACATATATATACTAAAAAATATTTGTCAGAAGGCAATAGAGTTTATAAATAAATGAGCTAAGTATTCCTCAAGACACTACAGGAAAAAAAGGAATAAATTCAAAGAAGGAAAGAGGTAATCAAGATAAAGACAGAAATTAATAGAGAAGAAATTACAGATAACAATAACAGCACATACTGAACGAAAGGGTTGTTCTAGGGGCTTTACATATATTGACTCACTCAATCCTCACAACAACACTTGGAGAAGGTAAAATTATGTGTTCTCATTTTACTGATGAGTGAAGCAGTGCACAGAGAGATTACATAACTTTCCCAAAATCACAAAGCTAATAAGGAACAGAGACTGATTTATAATCTGTGCTTCTATCAACTGTGCTATACTAACTCCAAAAGCGGATTTTTCTTTGGAAAAGACTCTTAAAGTAGACAAACCTCCAGGAAGACTGATCAAGGGGAGAAAGAGAGATTGAGAGAGAGAGAAAGGGAGGGAGAATGAAGCATTGTTCTATAATTAGGGATAGCTGACAAAGCAAACCTCAAATCTCATTGGCATAACATAAATAAATGTTTATTTCTTGCTTACATGACAGTTGTTGGTCAGTGGAATCCACTGATTCCAGGCAACTCTCCTCAAGCAGTGATCAGGGGCCCATGGGAGCTGTGGCAGATGAAGGAGAAGGATGAGAAACACTGGCTGTTATCTTCCTTGATATGGAAGTCACACTCTGCTTCTCCTTCTTGGGTTTGGACCAACCAATAGTCACATGTCCTCACCCCAAATGATAATGAGGCTGGGAATGTAGGAAAGCACATGCATTGTTTTGGTGATCACTAGCAACCTCTGTAGTTGTTGGAGGAGGTCACCAAGAGGATGTCACTGCTGGCTGACCCAAACAAGCTGGACCCAGGTGATCAGAGGGTCCTCACCCCCTGCCTTGGTCCCTGGAATGCAGGTTCCGCCCACCATGTCCACAGTAGAAGCTATTCAAAGGGTGTAGCCTTGAAAGAGTAAGGTGTTGTTGAGACCATTTGGACAGTTTAAATGACTGAATCCAAGTAAGGCTTCTGTATAAATTCTTAAACTCTTTTTTTTTCTTTTCTTTTTTTTTATTGGAGTTCAATTTGCCAACATATAGCATAACACCAAGGGACCAAGGGCTCATCCGGCCAAGTGCCCCCCTCAGTGCCCATCACCCAGTCATCCCGCCCACTTCCCTTCCACTACCCCTTGTTCATTTCCCGGAGTTAGGTGTCTCTCATGTTCTGTCACCCTCACTGATATTTTCATTCATTTTCTCTCCTTTCCCTTTATTTCCTTTCACTAATTTTCATATTCCTCAAATGAATGAGACCATATAATGTTTGTCCTTCTCCGATTGACTTACTTCACTCAGCATAATACCCTCCAGTTCCATCCATGTCGAAGCAAATGGTGGGTATTTGTCATTTCTAATGGCTGAGGAATATTCCATTGTATACATAGACCACATCTTCTTTATCCATTCATCTTTCGATGGACACCGAGGCTCCTTCCACAGTTTAGCTATTGTGGACATTGCTGCTAGAAACATTGGGCTGCAGGTGTCCTGGCTTTTCACTGCATCTATATCTTTGGGGTAAATTCTTAAACTCTTAATTCTGGCAGGCTAGTATGGAGACCTATTTGTCTTGTGGTTGCCCAAGACAAACCTCATTTGGGAGTTCCCTTGCTTATTAAACCTGCCAACTAACAACCTGGAGTGGTCTACTCTTTCTTTAAGCTCTCCCTGCCCTTCCTATACAAAGGCTAGATAAATAAGGTTAAAAAAATACAGAAAGTAAAAAGAGTTTTTACAAAACTCTAAAAAAACTCTAAAAAAACTCTAAAAATATGTTATATTATTTTTAAATTTTATTTATTTATGAGAGAGAGAGAGAGAGAACAAGTAGCAGGAACAGCAGAACAGCAGAGGGAGAAGTACTCTTTGCTGAGCAGGGAATGCAGCATGGGGCTTGATCCCAGGACCCTAGGATCATGACCTGAGCCAAAGATAGATGCTTAACCGTCTGTGCCACCCAGGCACCCTATATTATTATTTTTAAAGGAACATTTTAATTGAATAAACATATCACACTAATGCAAGGTGATAAGAGAGGGTGAGGGAGTATATAGAACTCTGTATCTTCTGCTCAATTTTTTTCCTGAAACTTAAAATCTGCTCCCAAAAAAAGTTTGTTAAAACACACACAACCCCACATCTACCTCACTTATAAATATAATTGGTAAGATCTTAATGCAAATATTAGATAAACAAACCCAGTATTATTTAAATAACTGCACAATGATGATGTAAGGTTAACATCAAGAATAATGTGATGAGGACTTTCAGATGATGGTGGCGTCGGAAGATCCTGCATTCTCCTTCTACTAGGAGCACACCAAATCCACAGCGAAGGGATCCTATGGATCATATCCCTTTGAAAAAGCTCTAAAAACTAGATGAACTGTTCTCCATGACAAAGGTTAAAAAGATCACACAAAGACAGGTAGGAGAGGCAGAGACCACAGATCTCACCAGAAACCAACCCCCCCCCCCCACCACCCCGCTGGAGCACACACAATAAGGAGGGATGTCATCAACCCACTCTTTTCTCATAAGCCCACCTTAAAGAACACCCCTAAAAGCGAGGATCACACACCTCTCAGGCACAATAGGATACATTCTTTGACTGGTATGCAGAAGCTTCTAAAACACAAAAGGACTTCAAAATACAGATCTATAAGGATCTTGACTGCATACAAATAAAAAGTTTAGCACAAACTTTGTTCATCTGAGTGGGTAACATTAACTTAGTCAATGTGCCAGAAAAACAATTTGATCTAATCGAGGTGTTCTTTTGAGTTTTGTACCTGAGACACAGCTGACATTTTAAAAACAAAAGCTGTTAAGATCTCTGTGTTTACCTGTATACTGTGTATGTCTATATATGTATGTTATAGAAATGTGCTATTTTTCTGGCTCCGGTTGGTATTGCCAAAATTGATTTGTAAAGTGTTCTATTTACTGGCTTCAAAATTAAGGATTTATATAAATCAAGCATATTCTCAGAAATATATACATTAACCCAAATGTCTTCCAAGTTCATATAATCTGAGCTAATCTGATACATAAAAGCTAAATTAAGTTTGTTGGTTTAATAAATACAGGCACTTCTTCAAAATTCGTCAACAAAAAAAAGTAACTTAAAATGATGGTTAATGTCTAATCCAAGCATAATTGTTAAAAACAAGTAATTTAAGTAAATATAAATAAGATCGGAAGGGTACTAAGCTAAATCATTTCCAAATAAGATAAATATTAAATGCCAAGCATAAATTTGTCTACTTTTGGCTTTTTAATTTTTACAGAGCACAAAATATCTGGACCTATTAATGAACATATTTTGTACCACACTGAAAGAAAATTGTGATGAGGAAAATTTTACTTCTAAAGTCTTTGAAATATAATTATAAGTTTGCTAGTCTACTACAGGGTGCTAATATAGGATAGACAGCTCATGATGACCTGTTTCCTAATCTTCACTGGAAAGCAAAGATTATAAACTGGTTAAGAAGTTGGAAGAAGAACTGAGAATACAAAATGAGCCAGAGAGAAAATATCAGAACACTCAGAATAGTAAGTGTCAATGAACTCTGCAGAAGCTGGGCATCAGTACTGAGAGGTTGCAGGCAGACAGCTCAGGTGCTGAAAGTGGCAGGTGTTCTTTTAGAAGGTGAGAAGCTGGGGAACTCCCATGAGAGCTTTCTCCTACTGTGGAAAGATTTATTCTAACTTCTTGATTTTCAAGCTGTGGTCATACACCACTGGGGAGTTACGATTCACATTTATTCAAACTGAAAATATGCAAGGATGTACATCCATGTATATCTATATATATAGATAAGTAGATAAAATATATCTTCAGTTATATCTATAATTCATAGGTGGATCTATTACCTATATACCAATAGTGAGGATAACTTCATAAAGTACAAGATCGAGTGCAAATGTCTAGAGGGCATATACCAAAAATAGGAAATATGTGTCAATTACTCTTTGATTTCAGTTGCTTACATGGTTTACTATGCACAAGTATGTGCTGGCCCATAATGTACACTCTATTTCCTTCTGTGGACTTATCCAATGTTTTTGAAAGCCACTGCTCTTACACCACAGTAAATTGAGCAACAACAAGGCCTGTGTGCCCCGCTAAAAAGGCTAATCCAAGAACAACCACCCTTTCTGTCCTGTATGCACGCAGGGATAATTCCTCAAATCCAGGCTGTGATCACTCTTTGATAAGCTCATGCTTCGTTGTCTTGGCTTTTCAGCTTTGCAACCAACCAGCACTCTTTGTTTAAAAGAACTTCCTGGGCAGCCCAGGTGGCTCAGTGGTTTAGCGTCACCTTCAGCCCAGGGCCTGATCTTGGAGACCCAGGATCAAGTCCCACATCTGGCTCCCTGCTTGGAGCCGGCTTCTCCCTCTGCCTGTGTCTCTGGCTGTCTCTCTCTCTCTCTCTGTCTCTTATGAATAAATAGAGAAGATATTTTTAAAAAATTAAAAAATAAAAAAAAATAACAGAACTTCCTCCATTTTTCATTGCCTTCTTTCTGATTTATTTCTACTTGCAAGGCTGGGAATTCCGGTGGTGGCTTCCCAGATATTTACAGCTTTACCTTCAATTTCGAAGTTGTACCATCTTTCAAATCTTTATTCTTTCCTCAACTTAGAGCAACCCTTTTTGGCAATAACGTAGGGATCCTGTGGCCCCTTGTCATCCCAGTCTGGCAGAACAATGTCAGGACAAACCTATAGACATCAGTGAATCTCATAATGTAATTTCCGAAAGGCGCTTGGTTTATTTTAACTATATTATGCAGAAGGAGTGTATATTCATTTAATGTAGTGCATAGGCAATTATGCTATCCTCTCAGAGTGAAACTGTAATTATTCTGTAACAAGTGCCTTACATCATGTCTTTTCTAGAGGAGCTTTGTAAGCTTTGAAATTGAGAAAATAGCATTTGAACTAATAAAAATGAAATTGTTAAGAAAAAAAGGGCTTAAAAAAACACAAAGCTATGAGAAACGATAAAGATGAAAGAGAATTACTATACATGAAAAGTAGGATGTATGTTTT
The DNA here is from genome assembly GCF_048418805.1 of Vulpes vulpes. Classification (NCBI taxonomy): domain Eukaryota; kingdom Metazoa; phylum Chordata; class Mammalia; order Carnivora; family Canidae; genus Vulpes; species Vulpes vulpes. The sequence goes on along the minus strand of NC_132792.1, from coordinate 13,085,852 downwards.
TGGCGAAAGAAGGGATGAGAGAAAAAAAAGAAGGGATGAGAAATGAAGATGCATTTTTGGTAAGGGAGAAAAAAGAAAGTAATTTTGTCCTAAAGTAAAATGATTGTTCCTAAATAAGAAAGAGAAAAGATAGTAACAAAACCAAAATGGATATGGAAAGTTATAGAAGGTTCACGGACAAGAAATCTTAAGATGGAATTCTATGTGTGATCAAGCTAAGATTAGAATGGATTTATTTAAGTTAAAAAGGAAAAAAAAGGAAGAATTTTAATATCAAAAGTACACTGGCACAAAATGAGAATTTGGTTTTCTCTTTGTGGAAAGACAAGGTTTTCTTAGACTATTGGTCTGCTTTCAGTAGGAATACAAAGGATTTTCTTTACCTTTAGTGTGATCTGCCAAGAAAACAAAGATCCCTTGTTATGTCTTTATCAGGTTTTTGATTACTTACGAAAATTGAGATTTTTCTCTACTACTAAAGCTAAGTGTCTTTTTTGTACAATTATGTAGCATTTTGTATATGTTAAATTTCATGGGAAGTATTGTCAAATAAGAAGTGTTGCTAAATTTTCTTTAGGAAATATTTATAGTAAGTTACAGAATTTCATGTACAGAAATACATGAAGTTCCTGGGAATCTGATATGCCCTGATACAATAGTATCAGTGATAATTCCTGTAATGGTCTTAAAATGGTGTGTATCATAGAAATAACCAAATTTCCTTGTCAACTGCCTTATCATGAACTCTTATCTGATATGTTCAATAACCATTGCTAATTTTTAAGTCTTTTGTCATTTATAGAGTTATTATTTTACTCTGATATTTTTGCAAAAATTCATGGAAAAGATATTGACAAATACTCTGACTGCAGGTTTCTGATAACTTTAAGATCATTACACTGAACTGGATAAGAATTTCTGAAACTTTGATAGAAAGTTGGCAGATTCATAAAATGGTAACAAAAGATCAAGATCAACAAGAATTAATTACAGGAGGTTAAATGAACTAACGGAGATGATTAAAATTTTTATGACTTCATTTTTAAAACATTGCTGGTTCTTTAATATTTTGCTTTCTAGATTTTAAGGACTCCTCTCTTTTAAGCTATAACTTATTGAGAATTAGAAAAGTGTCTTTACAACAAAGGTTAACGATATATGTGTTTACATAAATCCATTAAGAATCTGTTCTCCTTGTAACAGGACAGATCAGATGACAATGGGTGTCTCCATAGTTATGGATTTAGACTGTGAAATAGAATTTTACAAGTTAATATTTTTATACTATGATATGAATATATTACAGCTTTGCTCTTTATCAAAGTCAAAAAATTAAATTTAAACACTGAATTATTGGGATGCCTGGGTGGCTCAGTGGTTAAGCATCTTCTTTCAGCTCAGGACCTGATCCCAGGGTCCTCGGATTGCTTCTCCCTCAGTCTGTGTCTCTGCCTCTCTCTCTGTGTCTCTCATGAATAAAAAAATAAAATCTGAAAAAAATAATAATATACTTGTGGACCTCAGATTCTAGTGCTGTTGATTGTGAGGTTTTGTTTGCTACTTGTAAATGGAATGGTCTTGAGTTTTTCTAGCTTCTTCCAATATTTGATTATAACTCTATTACTAATTTTTCCATCTTTTTCCCACTCTACTGAGGTAGAATCATTATAAAACTAAGACTGCTCTTTTCCTGAAGCCATGCAAGCTAAACTATATATGTATATTTTTAATATATATATTTATTAATATATATTTTTTTAATTTTAGAGAGAGAGTGCATGAGTGGGGAGGGGCAGAGGGAGAAGGAGAGAATCTTAATCTCCCATTGTGGGGTTCCAACGCACAACCCTGAGATAGTGACCTGAGGAGAAATCAAGAGTTGGACGCTTAACTGAGCCACCCAGGCACCCCTAGAGCTAGGCAATTTGATATAAACTTCAGAGGAATCACCACAACAGCTCGAGTGTGGATAATCTTCGTGCCTGTTGCTATGTGGCCACTCAAAAGGATCACCAGAGACCTTCACACTGCAAGCCAGGAAAATTGTCTGATTGCTGCTGCTTGCTCTCTTCCATCTGAAGATGCTCAGAACCCGACATCTAGAAATCCCAACTGGCTGCTCTCCAAACTCAGAAAACTCAATTTATAATTTGCTCAAACTACGAATCGTTTTTCTTTTGTTTCCATAGAAATACCTCTTAGTAAACTATCTGATTGCTCACATCACATAACAGGCTAATGTAGGTGAAAGCCCCCCTGAAACGCTGCCTCCTGAAATACAACATCCTCAGGTTCACCCAGTCCCAAGTGATCATGAGGATAATTAGCATGCTAATACCTCATGTTGTGCCTATGTCAATAACTGACAATCATAAACTGACGGAGAACTGTGAAACTTGAATCTGATGATAACCCATTTGATTGATTTGATTGCTTAAATGCTGGCTCCTGGGAATCCTGGAGTTTTCAATATTTGCATATTGTTCTCCTGGCCGTCCTGATATGGACCATGCTAGTGCATTTCTACTCTTGAAGGTTTTATTTTTTATTTTATTTTTTTAAAGATTTTTTTTTATTTATTCATGAGAAATACACAGAGAGAGAGGCAGAGACATAGGCAGTGGGAGAAGCAGGCTCCCTGCAGGGAGCCCTATGCAGGAACTGGATCCCAAGACCCTAGGATCCCGACCTGAGCCGGAGGCAGAGGCTCAACTACTGAGCCCCCCAGGTACCCCTACCCTCGAAGGTTTTAAATGCCTGCCATCAGTCACTCCCATGCCACATGGTACCCATCAGGATCCGACAACTGGATGAAATAAACACTAACCATGTGAATGATGAAGTTGGTGACTAGGTGATCCTAGAGCCTGATAACTCAATTAATGGAAACAGCAAATGGGTGATTCACTGGCCTGACTACATCATTGGTGGTAAGAGAATAATGCTATGATGGCCGGCCATACTCTCAGCCTGCTGGGAGAATGACTAAAACGGAAGAATTGGTAAAATCAGAACCAAATGGAGACCAACTTGAAAACTTTCCTGAGCAGGCAAAACCAGTTGAAGCATACAAGCAAAAATAAGCATATTTTGCAAGGCTAACCTGACCTGGATCGTTTCTTGCTTGTGCCTCTGGAAATGATGAGCAAAACTTGAGCCATTTCCCAAGGCTGACATAAGGTAACCGTTGAAAATTGTAATATTAAAAAAAAAAAAAAAGAAAATTGTAATATTGTAACCAATCACTGGGAAGAATAAACAGTCACTGCTTTCTCACTATATATCCTGCTTTGTAACAATATATATGCCCTTGAGCCTCATTCCATGTTGTGGCTCTGGCTTGCAAACTACCTTTTTGGTGGGTGCACAATAAATTTTTATTAATTACTACTTCAGTGACTCACTGATTTATATCTGGCTATTTTGAACCGTTGACAAGAGAAAATTTTAACACCCCATTAAGAGTCATAAAAGATACCTGAAAAAATGGAGAGCCTACTACATCCATGGACGGTTTGCCTTAACATCATAAAAATATCAATTATCTTCAAAAAAAGAATTTTTTAAAAAGTTTTACTAGAACTGGCTACTGAGTCCTTCCTCAAGACACCAGCCTGGATGATCTATGAAATAAGAGGGAAGCATGGATCTAAGGATTGTACAACTATAATAACAAAACAAACAAATTATGAAAAATACATCGGGGAACAAAAGAAGGATTCATGATTTAATGTGGATGGAAACTAGCAGTGTAAGGAAGGCAAATGCCAATCCTACTGTCAGGGAATGAGTAGGGGGAGAGCTATATTATTTTTAACTTGTCATTATAGAGTAGTTCGAACATGGACAAAAATAAAAATAGTATGTGAAACTCCCTTATATCCATAACCCTGCTTTATCAATTCTCAACTTATGGAAAACTCTTTTAACCTTAACTCCCTACAACCCCCCTCAACTAGATAATTTTCCCCAGCTGACTTCAAGAGCCTCTCTCTCCCTCTCTCTCTCTCTCTCTTTTTTTTAAGATTTTATTTATTTATTCATGAGAGACATACAGAGAGAGAGAGGCAGAGACACAGGCAGAGGGAGAAGCAGGCTCCATGCAGGGAGCCTGATGTGGGACTTGATCCTGGGACTCAGGGATCACACCCTGGGCCAAATGCCGGTGCTAAACCGTTCCACTCAGGGATCCCCCAAGAGCCTCTCTTAACATTAATCTTCAAACGATGACTGTGCAATGACAGAAAATCATTCCACTTCAATTAAGAATGACCATAACATGAAAATCTTACATACCGGGTGATGAAATTCAACAACTATTTCAAAAAAGAATATTTAAAAAGAATATGTTTCATAATGCAACTTAACAGCAGCAGATGATAACACTGATCTCTCCATCTTTCTTTTTTCTTTTAATTTTTCTTTTTTTCTAGCTTAAAGGATACCACTTTCTCTTGATTCCCCTCCTAACGAAAGAATTATTTCTTCTCAGTCTTTTCTGCTTTCTCCCCATTTTTTTAAATCTTTAGCATTGAGGTTCACCAAGGCTATGTTCTCAGATGTCCTCTATCTAACCTTACTCCCCAGGTAATCTCAACCATTCTCATGACATGAAATACCATCTGATCATTGATGATTTCCAAATATATATCTCTACCTTGGGCTTGTCCCCTTTACTCTAGACACATATATGCAATTGTCTCTTCCATGATTACATTTTAATGTTTAAAAAATAGTATATCCTAATCAAAATTTTGATCTTCCTTCTTCTAACTACCCAACATCCTAATGAACCTTCTTCTCCTGCTTTCTTTATTTCATTAAATATCAATTCCATTCTTCTGTGCTGACCTAAATCCTGGATTCACCTATAATTCCACTTTCCCTAATAGCTCAAGTCCAATCTACCAGAAATCCTGTTTAATGTGCTTTCAAACATCAAGAATTAAACTACTTTGTACCACCCCACAACTATCTCTTGTTCAGGACTTAATGACTTCTTACTTAGATTATTGTAAAGCCTGCTCACTAATCGCCTTAAGGTCACCCCTAAGACCTTTTCTCTATATCATAGCTAGAGGTTTGTTCATTGTTGTTGTTTTCATTTTTTGTTTGTTTTACATCTTTTAATAGACTTTATTTTGTAGAGCAATTTTAAGTGCAAGGAAAATGGAGCAGGAAGTACAGAAATTTCCCATGTAACCCATGCCCCGTACATGCACAGCCTCTCCCACGCATCAAAGTCCCTCAACTACAGAGGTGCATTTGCCACAATTGATGAAACTACACTCACCTATAATCACCCTAACTCTATAGTTGACACTGGTTTTCATTCTTGGTGCTGTATTTTCCATGGGTTTTGCCAAATGCATAACATATATCCACAATTATAGCATCATAAAGGAGAATTTCACTTCCCTAAAAACCCTCTGTATACAGCCTATTCATCCCCGCCTCCCTTGAATTCCTGGCAACCACTGATCTTTTTACTCTCTCCATAGTTTTGCCTTTTCCAGGATGTAATAGAATTGAAATCATATAGTATGCTGCCTTTTTGACTGGTTTTTCTCTTAGCTATATACATTTAAGTTTCCTGGGTGTCTTTTCAAGGGTTGATAGTTCATTTCTTTTTAGCGCTGAGTAATATTCCATTGTCTGCATGTACCACAGTTCATTTATCCATTTACCTACTGAAGAGCATCTTAGTTGCTTCCAAGTTTTGGTAACTATGAATAAAGCTCTTACAAATATCTGTGTGCAGGGTTTTTTTTTTTTACAGCTAATTTGGGTAAATACCAAGGAGTGTGATTACTGATCATATTGTCAAGAGTATGTTTTGATTTGTAAAAAACGACAAACTCTCTTCCAAAGTGGCTGTACCATTTTGCATTTCCACCAGTAGTGAATAAGAATACCTATTGCTCCATCCCTTCATTTATTGATGTTGTTAATGTTTTGGATTTTTGTCATTCTAACAGGTGTGTAGTGATATCTCATCATTTTAATTTGCAACTCCCTAATCACATATGATGTTGAGCATCTTTTCATATGCTTATTTGCCATCTGTATATTTTCTTGAATGAGATTTCTGTTCAGATCATTTTTAAATCAGATTGTTCATTTTCTTATTAGTGAATTTTAAAATGTATGTTTTACATTACATGAATTTTTAAATGTATGTTAGATATACATAAATAAATAAATAAAAATTTAAAATGTATGTTAGATCATGTTACTGCAATTTTCAAAATAAGAATAATTCGTATTTATGCTTCACAAGGAATTGTTCTAAGTGCTTTTCATATGGCACTCCTTCATATTTAAGATTCACTTTTTTTCTTTCCACAGTTTAACATTGTTTAAATTGGGATATATATCATTATTGCTGGCCAAACAGTAGTCATGATGTAATTGTCATTACCTTTGCATGCACATCAAAAGTTGCCAAAGGTTTCAGTGTCATGGAAGAAAATCTCAGAGACAATAGTAGAGCATTCTTTTAAAAGCTGTGTCACCAATGGTCTTACTGGAATGGAAAAACACAGGCATAGACAATGCTGACCCAAAAGGCATAGAAAACCTAAAAATTATTAATTTTTACAAACATTTAAATCAAATCATGTAACTTTTAATTGAGATACTGTGAGTCCTGTCCTAGGATTGTGAAAAAACCATAAACCAACCATCACAAGGACTGACACTCCACCTTAAATCATTTTAATACATGTTTACATCTAGTTGATCTGTCCCTTCTCTCTCACTGTCAGAGCAAAACATAAACATCCCCTTGAGAAAGGTAATGTCATTCATATATTTCCAATTTTTTACACACAGCTCCAGAATACAATAAAAATCACTGGACATGATAAAAATAAGAAATAAATGACAGAAAACCAGGCAGCCCAGGTGGTTCAGCAGTTTAGCGCCGTCTTCAGCCTAGGGTGTGATCCTGGAGACCCAGGTTTGAGTCCCCATGTCAGGCTTCCTGCATGCAGCCTGTTTCTCCCTCTGCCTGTGTCTCTGCCTCTCTCTGTGTGTCTCTCATGAATAAATAAATAAAATATTTTTTAAAAATGACAGAAAACCTTCAGGTGGAACAAATATTGGAGTTCTCAAACAAGGAGATTAAAATCACATGACAGATATGTTCAAGAAAACAGAATACAAGGTAGGTCCCCCTCACCTGAGAAATGAATCAAATAGGAATTATAGCACTGAATAAAGCAATGAAAAATTCAGAACTTAATAGATGAGAATGCAGAATAAATACAGAAGAAGAAAAAAATTACAAAATGGCAAGGCCAATTAGTACAAAATATTTAGACCAGCACCCTTGCTCTCCAGCAAATTATGCAGGCCCAGAAAGGTCAAGTTATTGCATCAAAATCTCATCACTGTCTGGTTCCAGAGGAGAGCCTGGAGTTGAGTTCCATGACCTCATATCCAGTACTCACCCTACAATGTCTCCTACTTAACATCTTCCTCCCAGAAATTCTGATCTCTCCAGAACAGCATTTCCTCTACAGAAACCCAGAGAAGCTGTTGGCTGGAGTTCATCTGCAACCTCCTGACTCTCAGAAAGCAATTTACCTCGGAATTATAAGTTAAGTGTTAACTGTAAAATTTGTCTGTGAAAGACTAAATGGTTGTTTCCACTGGGTTCTCTGGAGTGAGCTGACCCCCTACCCATTGAGCAATGTCTGGAGACATATTTGACATGACTAGGGGAATGCTACTGCCATCTAGATAAAGGTCAGAGGTGCTGATACATATTCTACAACGCACAGGCTAGTCCCTCACAGAATAAAAATGGTCTGGTCCAAAATCTCTGTAATGCCAAGACTAAAAAGTCCTGGTCTAGATTGAATCATAGAGTGGAAACCAAAAAAGATAGCAAAGAAAAGAGAGTAAGGGCCATATGACATAGCTGAAAGATCTAAAACATGGATAATTGGAGTCCCATAAAGAGATCACATAGAGGATGGATAGGAACAATAGTATTCAAAGGGATACAAACCAAGAATATTCCAAAATTCACAAATCCCCTCAAACTATAGACTCAATAGTCTTGAAGCTCCAAATATGATCACTTCACAGTAAAATTCCTAAAACTCAAAGACAAAACATCATTAATGCATTCAGAGAAAAAAAGAAGAAAATTATCCTACTTTCAAAGGGATAAAAGTCTGACATCAAATCCTTCGAGTCTTTAAAGGACTCTAAACCTAGCATTCTAATATCTAATGAAGACGTGCTTTAAAAATGATTGGGGAAAAATTAAAATGAAGGGAAAATAAAAATGTTTCTAGATTTAAAAAAAAAAAATCTCTAGGAAGGCAAATCTGAGTGAAAAGAAGCATAAAGCATCTTCTTCAAGAGGAAGGAAATGATTCCACAGAGAAACAGAAACTTAAGAACTATGATCACTTAAAGGAGTAAACGTGGATAAATCTAATAGAATATTACTGTATAAAACACTTATAGTAGTGTCTTGTGAAGTGTATATTTAAAATTAAATTTCATAAAAATAAGAGCAAAAAAGATGGACGCAGTTTTGTCTTAGTTTGGGCTGCTATAGCAAAATTTTCTAGATTGGGGTGGTTTAAAGAATAGACATTTATTTCTCACAGTTCTGAACGCTGGAAGGCTGAGATCACAAAATCAGTAAGATTGGGTTCTCAGTGAGAACTCACTTCCAGGGTTGCAGAAAACTGCCTTCTTAATATGTCCTCACATGGGAGAGAGAGAGAGAGAGAGAGAGAGAGAGAGAGGACACAGAATCTCTGGGCTCTTGTCAGGAGATCCCTACCCCCATTCATGAGCAGTCTAGGCTGGTGGCATCACCCAAACCTAATTAGCCCTAGAAGGCCCCACCTCCTGGTGTCACATTGTGGGTTAAAGCTTCAACATATGGACTTTGGAGGACACAAACATTCAGCCCATGAGAGAGGTTAAGTGGAGTCCAGGTGTTATTGTGAACTTGCATTGTTTGGAATGTGGTAAAGCACAAATTGAGGAGTATGTTTATTACTTTTATTTTGGAGGTGATTTCACAGGTGTATGCATATGTCCAAACTCGTGAAATTGTATACATTAGAAAGGTGCAAGTTTTGTGTATCAATTATATCTCAATAAATCTGTTTTTTAAAGAAATCAAAAAAGCATAGGCTATTTGGACAGCATGTTCAGCAAATTCTATCAAACCAATGTGTATGGGACCCTTTAGCAATGATAGAATATACATTATTTTTAAGTGCAAATGGGATAATTACCAACATTGATTATGGAGTAGTCCCTAACATACAGCTCTTTGTTTGAATAACATAACATGTACCTATTCAACTTTTTTTGTTAATTTTTTAACCCCGCAATTAGGGTGAAATTTTTTCCCTCTCCTGTCTTCTCTGGGTAACAGCTCAGCCCCTATTAGTCAAAAGGGATTTTGAAAGATGAACTTTTTGAGACAAAATTGTCATTAAAATGAGTTCCAAATATGAGCTTCCAGAAAGACAAGGAGCAGGGATTAGTGGTTTTTCTCTAAATAAGGGTTTATATTTCAGAAGCCGAACCCTTCTCCCTTCCAAATGGAGGCTAAAAAAAGCTCAATACACAAATAGAATATAAAATGAGGCAACCATTTATTTTCCAAAATGTACTAGGAATACAATATATAACCAACTCTATCATACTGATTCATATGTTCAAGCTCAAGGTAGTTTTCAAGAGGTTCACACTTTAAGTTCTGCCCCTTTTTAAAAATTTAAATTCAATATCCCAACATATGGTATAGCACCCAGTGTTCATCCCATCAAGTGCCCTCCTTAGTGTCCTCAAGTGCCTGTCACCCAATCACCCCATCCCTCCACTCCCCTCCCCTTCCACAACCCTTTGTTTCCCAGAGTTAAGAGTCTCTCATGGTTTATCTTCCTCTCTAAATTTTTCCCACTCAGTTTCCCTCCTTTCCTTTATAGTCCCTTTCACTATTTCCAATATTCCCCATATGAGTGAGACCATATAATGATTGTCCTTTTCTGATTTCACTCAGCCTAATACCCTCCAGTTCCATCTACGTAGAAGCAAATGGTAGGTATTCATCTTTTCTGATGGTTGAGTCATATTCTATTGTATATATACACCACATCTTCTTTATCCATTCATCTGTCAACAGATATCGTGGCTCCTTTCACAGTTTGGTTATTGTGGCCATGGCTGCTATGAATATTGGGGTGTAGGTGTCCTGATGTTTCACTACATCAAGATCTTTGGGATAAATACCCAGTAGTGCAATTGATGGATCATAGGGTAGCTCTTTTTAACTTCTTGAAGAACCTCCATGCTGTTTTCCAGAGTGGCTGTACCAGCTTGCATTCCCACCAACAGCGCAAGAGGGTTCCCCTTTCTCCACATCCTCGCCAACATTTGTTGTTTCCTGTCTTGTTAATTTTAGCCATTCTAACTGGTGTGAGGTGGTAGCTCATTGTGGTTTTGATTTGTATTTCCCTGATGGCAAGTGATGCGGAGCATTTTCTCATGTGTTTGTTGGCTGTGTGTAGGTCTTCTTTGGAGAAATGTCTGTTTATGTCTTCTGCCCACTTCATGACTGGATTTTTTGTCTCTTGGCTGTTGAGTGTGATAAGTTCTTTATAGATCTTGGATACTATCCCTTTATCTGATATGTAATTTGCGAATATCTTTTCCCATTGTGTAGGTTGCCTTTTAGTTTTGTTGATTGTTTCCCTCGCTGTGCAGAAGCTTTTTATCTTGATGAAGTCCCACTAGTTCATTTTTGCTTTTGTTTCCCTTGCCTTAATAGATGTATCTTGCAAGAAGTTGCTGTGGCCAAGTTCAAAAAGGGTGTTGCCTGTGTTCTCCTCTAGGATTTTGATGGATTCTTGTCTCACATTTAGATCTTTCATCCATTTTGAATTTATCTTTGTGTATGGTGTAAGAGAATGGTCCAGTTTCATTCTTCTGCATGTAAGTTCTGCCCCTTTCTATAAAGAAAGGCCCTCTGCTAGTATTGTTAAGGAAGGCTTTTCGGTTCTATCCTTTCCACACAGACTATAGACTGAATTAAATGGAATGGAATAAGTCGGTGAATTTACTCATTTACAACTACCATTTCTGGAAGATGTGTTTGGATAGTGAGAATGCCCAACAGACTTTCAAAGAAAGTGGCAAAATCAGAACAGTTGGGAGAAGAAAGAATTGAGATGTGGCAGCTACATTTTCTAACATAGGACTCACATGTAATTCCCATCTTTTTCAGTCCATCTTCCAAAGGGCCAAAATAACACCTCAACAAAACATAGTCTTTTACATTACATTGCAAAGCGTACACACACACACACACACACACACACACACACACACACACAAGAGACTTACAGAACTTACACAAAGACATTTTACATAAGATCCCAGCCTCCCTGATTGCAAAGATTTGAGGACCAACACTTTCTGACCTTCGTTACCTTGCAACGGACTCTGTAGGAAGTTTTCTCTAAATGTTCTACTGGCTTCTCCTCCTGTATCTCCTCTTTCTCTTCCTCCAAGTATGATACTAGCTTCATGCATTCCTACTTGGCCCAAGACTCTACTGGTCTACACAAGAGGATATCTTCATTTCATCTCAAATGTAGTGGAAGCATAAAGAGGCTAAGTAGAACTGCTTTTCTTAAAGGCTTCTAGACATTTTCTCCAGGCATGGAAAGTCCCAATGAGGCTCCATCTCCCAAGAGAAATTTATATCCTTACCTGAAACACTGAAATATGGCTTGGCATTACAGGGTACGCCTAGGCTCTTGTCCAGTGTTCCTATACCATGGCAGCCAGATTGCAAAGCTCACTATCGGAGATGTCCTCAGGTTGCTGTGGGAGTGAGTCCAGAGAAAAATATGCCTACTCTTAGTTATGGGATTTTCATTCCCTGTACTAGAATTCTCCTGTACTTCATTCTGCCCACATTTCATGATTACATAATCTAGCCTTACTGCTATAACATCCTCTTAACTTTTTGAACCCAAATCGCATGCTTCTGTGGGTTCTTCAGAGTTCCTTTAAATTGCATTATCTTTAAGAAGATCTAAATTACTTGAATTTGTTTATGTTATGCTGGTTTAACATTTATATTATGCTTTATGTTTGAAAGCTAAGCCAGGTTCTTTCAGACTGGTCTGGGCAACTGAATGAAAAGTAACTCTCATCTCATTTTGTTTGAGATTCTGATAGCATTCTTTAAAACTCCCAATGCCATATTTCTCAGATATAGTATTGAAGTGCCAGGGTTCAAGTTCATATGACTTCTGAGCTTTCATTTGTGTCTCCATTACTATCTTTGATGTTATGAGCATTCAAAAGCAGAAAATAAAAAGAAAATAATAGATTAGCTGTACACAAATAATTCATAAATTCTATGTAAAACTTTAGAACTTTTTGGTTATATTGTCAACTTCTCACAGGCTTCCATTCCCATTACCACCCGCCAAAATACTAAGAAAATAATACGAGATTTCCAATGAGACTCATACAACACATTTACATTTATATTGAAGGTAAATAAAACAAATGAAAATAAACAAACAAAAAATCTCCAAAATTTGTCTTTTAAAAGGTTTTTCCTTCTTTACAACTTGAAATCACCACTATTGGAAATGAGAATATGATCTTACCAGGGAAAGATAGAAATATTTTTATTTTATGGCCCTACTGAAGTCTAGAGACAAAACATTCACTGGGACACCAACCTTCAGGGTCATGTGATGCTTTCTGCAATATTCTATGTAGCTCAAGTCTATGCACAGAAAATTTAGGAGGCTGAATTGCTTGAGGTTTGAAGCTTCACTAGGCAAGAATGACAGGAATATAATAGGGCAAGATATTGTCAGATTTTGCTACTTCTACTTTTTAAAAATGGTCCATTTAATCAAGTTTAAGCTCTATAAAATAACATATTAATTGGTGATATTTATTAGATATCTATGTTGTGCCAGGCACTGTGCTAAGTACATACATTGTCATCTTCTAATACTCAAAATTGTTCTAGGATATAATAATTATTATTATCTCTGTATTACAGATAAGGAAGTTGAGTTTTAGCAAGGTTAAATAACTTGCTTGTAACCTCACAACAGGAAGTAATGGCTGATATTCTAACTCTAGTCTGTCTTGATATTAACCTCATACATTGACTTGCATCACTATATAAAACTAGGAGGGAGTGGACAGGATAAAGTGAAGGAGTCTGTGGAGAGAGATCTCAGTGTTGTTGAACAACAGGATTAGTGGAAGTACATTATGTTTTTTCACACACACACACACACACAAGAATAGGATGTCTGAATGGAAATTGGACATTTGAATTTAAAGTTTTAGAAGTGGTCCCATCTTAAATAAAAGATGAGAAACCAGTTCTGTTATTAACGTGGGTTAAATAATGAAATTTTTTGTAGAAGAGAAAAAAGAAGTGGGAAGGAAAGGTGTTGGCTATGACATCCATTTTGAGGCTCAAATTACCAGAATAATGGCTGCCATTGAGTTGTAGAGGATATGATTAGTGTGTTTTCAAAGCCTTTAATAAAGGAGAAGTTGGTGTAGATAACAGTAAAGAGAAGGAATAGAGCATAGAGGGATGAATGAGATGATAGTTAATGAATTATAGATTTTCTCATAAGACTGGAAGGGTAACTATCTAAGAAGCCTTATCTTTGGACAAGAAAGATGTCAGTTCTGACTTAAGACTGAGATTTGTGAGGTACAATGTGTGACTGCAACAGAAATTATCTCACATTTAGCACTCATTTATTATCTCACAGTTCTTGAGGGTCAGGAATCTGGGCATGGTTTAGCTAGATTTTCAGCATTAGGATCTCTCAGAAAGCTGCAATAAAGATGTCAGCTTTGACTGGGGTCGTATCTGAAGGCTCAACTAGGGCAGAATTTACTTTCAAATTCATATGGTTATTGACAGAATTTTAGTTCCTCGAAGTCTATTGGATTGAATTCTCAGGCCCTAGCTGGATACAACTGGAGGATGCTCCAAACTTCTTCCATGTGGGCCCCTTCTACATGGCAGTTTGCTTCATCAAAGCCAAAAAAGGGAGAATCTGCTAGTAAGATGGAACTCATGATCTTGTAACCTAATAATGAATGTAACATCCCATCACCTTTGCCATATTCTATTAGTTAGAAGCAAGTCACGAGGCCAGCCTACACACAAAGAAAGGGAATTACACAAAGGTGTGCATTCCAGGAGGCAGGGATCATTGGAGACCATATTAGGGGCTGCCTGCCACAGAGTGTGGGAGGGAATGAGAAGCCTTTCTTTGAAAAGAGGGTAAGGAAGGCAGCATTCTCAGGGATTAGCCAGGTGTCAGTTAAGATCAAGAAGTATAATGAGCATCAAGTGGGAGTTTGGTGACTCACATTGGGATAGTGATTCTAATAGGTGCAAGAGAAAAACTTGAGAGAAGAAACTTGGAAATTGGGTGAGAGAAAAAGAAGCACAAAAGAATAGGACTCAGAATCCTGTAAAGAAAAAGAGTTTAAAGCAGAGATACTGACTTGTTCTCAGAAGTGAGTTATATACATTGGTTAAAATGGAAACAAAACAAAAAACCAAAAACAAATCAATAACAACAACAACAAAATCAGTCTGAGATTAGAGGTACAATTTCTGTCTAACAACTATAACCAACAAGTTGATCACATGGTAGTCAAAACAAAATCCAAAATTGCTCCAGCTCCCTTGCTTATAACTGTCTTTTTTTGTTTTTGTTTTTGTTAAAGATTTATTTGTTTATTTTAAGGAGAGAGAGAGTGGGGGGAGGGCTGAGGAGAGGGAAAGAAAGAATCTCAAGCAGACTCTCTGCTAAGCGTGCAGTCTGACATGGGACTCGATCTCAAGATCCTGAGATCATAATCTGAACTAAAATTAAGAGTCAGATGCTCAACCAACTGAGCCACCCAGGTGCCCCATGCTAACAACTATCCTTATAAGCTCAGATATTTTCATATTCTTCATAGAACGGATAACCCTACAGATCTTAAGACACAAATGAGGCAATGCCATTAAGAGGGTGGGGAGGGAATTATATGAACAGGTCAACCAAACTGGGAAAGATATTGTCACACCTGGTTCTCCTAAATGGACTTAAGGGGATCATGTACTGATTTTTACAACTTATTCTGCTTTGTAGTGAAATATAAATTGATGTCTCATATTTGAAATTTCCTGCTAGATTATGGTAAAATCAAGGAATTAGAGCCTATACCTTTACCAGAAATTATGACATGGTTTGAGTGGCCATCTTCAATGCCTATACACCATGAATTTCACTCCTGGGGAGCTCTATCCACTGCCCTTCTGATTTCAAGTGCTGGAAATTGCTACGCACACATGGAAAGATTGGGGTCCTCAGAGTCAGAATACTTATTCCCATCCCATTTGCCTTCCTATCCTCAGAAACCTATATTTATTTTAAAGCAATATTATGAAATGCAGGTGGAATTAGATGTCTAAAGCTTCTTAATTCTCCCATCACCTATAATTAAAAGATAAAATTAACCCCTTGTCCCAAACTTTCCTTTGTCTTACTAATAATGAGTACACTGTTGTGAGAATATAAAATATTTCTCTTTTACTAGTACTCTCTCTAAGAAAGTCATTTTAGGACTTTTTATTATCACTTTAGAGAAGATATTCTAATCATTATTTAGCATTCAAAGAGAGTTACCAGGCTGTGGGCCTTAGGCCTTTGGAGATATGGGGAATAGGGAGTTTCTGAAAGTGATTCCATTGACTTTAAAAACATTATTGAACAAATATTATCAAAAGGTCTGGCATTCAGTGGGATGTTTCTCTGTCTTTTTATCTGTCCATTGGGTACTTTCTGAAAAGAATCCTTAGTGACTGAATCAAACACCAAAGTACCAACTTGTTAGGAATTGGCCAGAAAGCCAAAACCAGAATAATATCCTTTTGTTTCTTTTCACATAAAGCAAGTTTGTGGGGAGGGGGAGGGGGTGAGGAGAGGGAGGCCAAACCCCACAATGTCTGTTCCATTGTTCAGAAAGCTTTAAGGAAGAAGTATTGCTTTGTGTCTTTTGTCATTTTCCTTTTAAACTGGGGGATTTTTCTGATGCACTAAAACACTAGAGTAATACTGGTGATAAAACTGGAAAAATTGTCTTTGGAATAAAATACAGAGATACTGAAACAAATTTATTAGAACTGAGGATATGGGTGTTGGTTGTTGGGACTTGTGAACATCTTGTCATTTTATGTTTGGTTTCAAAAGGAAAAAGATTTTTGTTCTACTAATCTAACATTTCTGCAAAAATATAAATCATACAATTTCCATTCTTATATATTTCCTGGGTTCCATTAACCATTAATAGCTCTCATGCACACTCACCACTTATGTGTTTATATAAAATTAACTTATGTCTCATATCCATTGCAAGGGAGGATATGGAGTACATGAGGGATGTTTCTACTTACATTTCCATTTTCAAGGCAATCTACACATTGGTTTTATTTTTTTTTATTTTTTTTTTACACATTGGTTTTAATAAAACTTTTTATTTTAGTTCAAGTCAGAACTTACATATTACTCTTGAACCCCTCATCTGCCATATGGTGAAAAAATTTTAAATTCAAATATAATTTTAAAATAAACAAGACTAATTGTGTCTATTACCCTACTCAGTGTAGAATGTTTGGCCATCTCAACAAGTTGGTGTTAGCAAAAGAAAAAAAATAGAAACTTACTTCAAAATTGTCCTATTTGTTCAATGCTATGAAATTACTGCCATAAATAAAATAGAACATCCACACTTTGAACTAGAAGGAGAATCTTTAAAGCAGTTGCCTGACATTTTTCCTCCCAAGCTTCATATTTCCTTTGTTCTTCTTGTGTTCTGATCATTTCTACCACCTATTTTGATCCCAGGGTCAGTTTCTTAACTTTTAATATTCTGGCCTAATTTGGAGATGGTGTAAGGAGCCCTTCTTTTGATTCCCTTTAATAATGGTGAGCAGTATTAAGTAACTAAAATAATGCTACTCAATAGTAGAGGCAGCATAATAAAAAGATGTAAATAAATCATAATAAGCGTGAATGCAGCCAAGCTCTCTAAATATACTCTTTATTCTCTTTATTAAGATTACTATATTTTACTCCCCAAAAGATGTCAGTGGGTATGGTGCTTATTACTGTTGAACTCCCTCATACTGTCTGCACTCTGTCCCTTGAAAGCCAACTTTTATTCACTCAATGCCTTTAAATCAAAGCTAAAGAGTTCACTCTATTCCTCCCAACCTTGCTCCAGTCTTATATGAGGGAGAACATCCATCCATCCACCACATATTTATAACACACTTGCCTGTGTGCCACGCAGTACTCTAAGTGATGGTAAATAGGATGGTGATCAGTGGTAAATAGGATGGATAAGATCTACAACCCTCATTCTCATGGATTTTACATTTTGGTTGGGGAAAAGGCAAAATCAGAGAAAAAAAAAGAATAATTTCCAAAAGTGACCTAAAAGAGAAACAAGGTGGTATGTCGGAGTGGAACCAAGATTAGAGAAGGGAAACTGCTTTGCTAGCATTGTTCTAGAAAGTTTCTCTGCAGAGGCTGTATTTGAACTGACACAGGAATAGTAGGAATGGGGAGAAGGAGCCATCTGTTAAAAAAAAATCTGGGAACAAGACATCAAGGTGGAGGGAATAGTAAGTGCAAACAGAGTAAGACTGCATGAGCTAGAGGTGTTCTAGATCAGAAATGAGACAAGCATGGTGAGCATGGTGAGAAAAATGAGAGATGGCACTATAAGGAATTTAGATTTTATTTTGTCATCAGAAGCCACATATATACCCAGGCTGCATCAAAACAACCAACACTGATTACACTTAGTAGTTTCTTTATTTTGAACAATGGTTTATACTTATCACAGTCTACCAAAGTTTGCACAACAAACATGCATAATTTTATCATTCCCCACTAATAGGAATCATGGATTCTGAGATGACTCATTTCTAGTGTAAGGGAGGGAAAATGCAACATGATCCTAGAACATCCTGATGTGAGGGGCACCTGACCCACTGGGTGGCTCTGTTGGTTAAACAACTGCCTTTAGCTCAGGTCATGATCTCAGGATCCTGGGATCAAGCCCCATGTTGGGCTCCCTGGTCAGAGGGATTCTGCTTCTCCCTCTTCCTCTCCCACCCTCCACCCCCACTCGTGCGTGCTCTCTTTCTTTCATTCTCTCTCCCAAATAAATAAATATTAAAAAACAAACAAACAAAAAAACAAAAAAACAAAAAGAACATCTCATTGTGCCTGAAGCAAAAAGGTTCTGTAACAGTGACATGTCAAGACAGGGAGACAACTTCAAGGGACATTGAACGGCTAAATGTTTGACAATTTGAGCATTAAAAAAAAGAAAGAAAGATTACAACACATTGGCTATTTTTCTTAAAAAGTCTCTAGTGTTAAAAAGATAAACTGAGGCATGTTAAAATTTTAAGTTTGAGTAAAAATCCTTTCAAGTCAGGGAGCATCAGATTAGAAGTGGATAGAAATGCTCCATTGATGGGACCTTGGGGAGAGACTTTTATAGAGAAAAGGCAGAAGCAAAATAAGGAAACTATTGATCGGATATCTATCCTTTGTAGGCTAGTCGGCTGTTTGTGATTTGTTGTCCTTAAGTTTCAATTTCCTAACTTTGAGGCAGGCTTAAATTTTGGTTTACATGTGTAGGCTACCATGACATTAGAGTCATCTCACTCTAATTAGGCTCCTTTTAATTAATTTAACACTAGTGATAGTCCTTAATCCCGGGAGAAGAGGGAAGATGGAAAGAGAAAAAAGGAAAGTTATTTTTAAAGAAGAATGTCAAGTAAATGTGGAAGCAATGGTAATAAAAAAAAAAAATAGTAACTTTTCTCCCCTCCCCAATGTAACAAGTGATTCAAGAAACAATCATAATGGTGATCCTTGGGTAAAAGATTAAAAAAACAACAACAGGATATTTATACAATGCTCAAAATGTCATGATTACTGATTACTTACTAATTACAAGAAGGAAATGTCTCTTTATAATGAAAGAACAATTTAATCAAGTGATCAAACAGCATCATCAATATTGAAAACTAAAACAAAATGATATTATGTACCTCTTGATTTGATGATTAAAAGGTAATTTTTGAAAAGGAGCAGATTAGGGCTTCCATATAGATATAAAATAGATTCATTAAAAATTTGTTGACTTATTAATCAGTGAGAGAAACAGGCAGATATTATAATTGATTCAAGAGAGAATTAAAGGAACAGATGCATTTATAGATCAGGATTATTGAAATTAATGTTCAAATAGAGGCAATGCTGGTTTTTCTGCTGGGAGATTGAGAGGAGAAAGGACAGTGGATTGAACCTCTATGGCTCTGGTCGTAATGTGCATATCTATAGACAAGAATTAGGTTACATTGTTATGTTATCTATAATTTGCAGTATTTTTGATAGCTTCTGTAGAACCCGAATCAGATAACCTGAAGGGATTCCTCTAGACAGTGAATGGTTTTCCATTGAATCCCAATGTTTTAATAAGAAATGCACAAGATTAATAATGGAATATTTTTGACAAAAACATTTAACCTGAATTTAGTAAGACAAAACTAGAATATAGCACATTCTATATAATACGCAGCCTGAACTTTCTTAAAACAGTTGATGCTATGAAAAACTATGAATAGATGGGGAGAATGTTCTTGATTATAGCAGAATAAAAAGCACAATAACTACATATGGTGGATAAATTAACTGGATTCTGGATTCTACAAAAGATACAGAATATATTTGGGATGATACTCAGTAAAATTAATATATGAACTTCGTATTAGTTGACATTACTGAATGAGTGTTAATTTTCTTAGCTTATAATGGTTTAGGGGTTATGTAGGTAAAATTCTTTAGTCTTACATTGTACATGTTGAAATATTTAGGGTCCACATGTTGAAGTATTTAGGGTCCCCATGTAATCATGTTTTGCATACTTCGAATGTTTCCAAAAAAATAATAATAATGCACATATAGAGAACAAATTTGTCAAAAGGTTGATTGATGAATCTAGGTGAAAAATACATAAATGTTTATTAAAGTATTTTCATGGTTTCATTTTCATTGAAGCATCAACTTTTCAAAGAAATATGCAATTTTTAGTATAAAAAAGTTAAGAGAAAGGTGAAAACTGCTCTTAGAACAAAGTAATGCTTATAAAAATGAGTTTAAAGAAAATAATGTACATTAAATATGTAGCTATGAAAATATACGAATCAATGACAGGGATATATTAAGAGACAGATATGAGAGAGAGAAAGATGGACTGACACATTGATTTAATGCAGGAGTTGCAACTCATCAACTACTTGTTAATTTCCAAGAATACCTCCCTTCAGCCATCATGCCAGACTCCCCCCTCCCCCCCATCAAGGAGTCCCAATCATTTCAGGAAAATGATGTCTTTTTCATATGAAGTTTGTACCTCTTAATCCTCTTTATTTCATCCATCCCTCCACCCATCTCCCTTTTGGTGATCACCTATTTGTTCTTTGTATTTAAGAGTCTGTGTGTGTGTGTGTGTGTGTGTCTTTTTTTACTTTGTTTTCTTTCTTAAATTCCATATATGAGTGAAATCATATGGTATTTGTCTTTCTCTGTCTGGTTTACTGTCATTTATTTCACCAAATAATCTTTTAAATTATACCCCTAAAATTGTACTATTTTGACTTAGAAAAATTTTGGGAGTCATATATATATCGATAGAACCCCCATAAAATCCTTTCTTTTTTTTAAATTTGTGTTTTATACCAGCAAGACTTCAAAATTGACAAAAGTGATAAAGGGGAGAATTTATACGAAAACTTCTGAATTTCTATCAGTAAATATCTGATAACATTTAAAGATATCATTATGTTATTGCCATTTTATGGTTTTCAATACACTGTTCTCTCATTTGAAAATTAAATTCATGATAAATATAATGTATCCATCAGTAAATGCCATCAGCCTGTGTTACTGGAAAAATACACTTTGTAAAGAGAAGTAAAGAAACAAGATCATTCTCAATCTCTTGTCTCCCTGGGAGAAGGTATAATATTGCAGGTTCCCTGGTGTGTCAAGATGGTTTAATTTATGAATATCTCCCAGATAGTATCCATCATGACTCAATCAGATTGCATGTATATTTCATTCCATCATTCGAAAGTCGGTGACCTATAGCTGGTCAATGAGGTGTAGGCTTTTGATTAAAGAAAGTAACTGCTGATCTTGCACCCTTAGAATGTCAAAAGAACTGGAAATTGTTCTTGCTAAATTCTGTAACAGCAAAGGCAATATCAACTGCATGGAAAATTCAGTTCTCTTAAGGAGAAACTCTTTAGCCATGCAATTTCCACAAGGATGATTACTTTCAATCAGAAAGTATGGTACAATGATCTCATTGAAGGAAACAAGAAGGAGATTGCAACTCAAAGAGGCAGATTCTCTCCAGGGTCCAAATCATTTCTGGGTAGTGTTGCAGGAAGCAAAACTAACACTTTCAGGCCATCAGAAAAATGTATTATTGCTGCCAAACACTAAAGTACCCCACAGAGGCATGGATGAGTTCATTCATCTTTCTGAGAGCTTAATTTACTACTGGGAGGAGTTGACCTATGACTCGCTGAAGGAGAGTAGAATTTATATGTACTGAGCACCTACTATGGTTCCAAATACACCCTTATGTGCATTGTCTTATTGAATTTTTACTACAATCTAGAAATAGATGTTAATACCCACAGCTTACCGATAAGAAAATGGAGGATAGACAGATAGCATAACACTCTCAACATCATAAACACAAATGGCAGAGCTACCTTTGATTATATACCTGATCTGCTACCAACATTCATGTTGTCTCAAGTACCAGTGCCTCCACTGAGAAAGCCCAGAAAGAAAGTTCTCTTTTTTTCATAGTCTTACACTCAACTGTCTCTTGGCCACCACCCTCAAACACACCCGCCAGTTGGACGTAGGTGCTGGCTACAACCTACTGGCCTAGAAATCTGGGCTTGATGAAGGTCCCATATTTATCTCCAAGACCGTGCAGTTCTTGAGCATACCAAAGGTTGGTG
Organism: Vulpes vulpes; assembly: GCF_048418805.1. Lineage (NCBI taxonomy): Eukaryota > Metazoa > Chordata > Mammalia > Carnivora > Canidae > Vulpes > Vulpes vulpes. Next base: position 13,063,678 of record NC_132792.1, on the reverse strand, counting down.
AATTCTCCGTTTAGTTATCCATCTATTACTAACGCCCTATTTCAGAAAATACATGTTTAAAACACAGTTTTGTTCTGATTCTATGATGAGAACAGGGGAGAGAAGTGAAATCCAGTTGACAAAATCAAGGTAGGAGCATCAGAGAAATTGAAGAACAGATATGTTTCCACGTGGAAAGATGGAATCAAGAATGGTGTTTGCAGAGTGGAGACATCATGAAGAAAAGCCCAGTGGGAGGCACATCAGGAGCAAAAGAAGTTAAGGATGACTCTGAAGTTTCAGAATTACAGGAAATGCTGGTGCTGTTAAGTAAAAATAAGAAAGCTAAGAAATTATTTGAAGGAGATAACAAAGTTTTGGACATATTGACTATGCTAGTCATTTGGGCCTTTTGTCCAATTGCTCAGGCCAAAAACTTGGCAGCCGTCCTTGACATATCTAGTCCATGCACACTGTGCATTGTAATCCACAAGCCAATCTTGTTGGCTTGACCTTCGATGCATATTTTGAGTTCAAGTTACTTTTCATCACTTCCATTTTAACCTGTGGTCTTAGCTGCCATCATCTTTTACCTAAATCATTATAATAGTCTTTTAATGAGTCTTACTGCTTCGGTTTTGTTTTGTGTTGTTTTTTTTCTACAATCTCAACACAGCAATTGGAGATTCTCTTATATTCTTTTTCCACTCAAATTACTACAATTTAGGGGATCCCTGGATGGCTCAGCAGTTAAACATCTGCCTTTGGCCCGGGGGTGGTCCCTGGAGTCCTAGGATCAAGTCCCACATCGGGCTCCCTGCATGGAGCCTGCTTCTCTCTCTGCCTATGTCTCTGCCTCTCTCTGTGTTTCTCATGAATAAATAAATAAAATCTTTAAAAAAAATTACTACAATTTGAGGCTGAGTAAAAGCCAGCATCCTGTAATGGCCTAGAAGAGCACAGCCTTGCCCCACTCCACTCTCTACCCAACTTTATTCTGTGCTACTCTGCCCTTCAACCTCCCACTCCAACCACACTGGCCCATTTGTTTTTCTTGGAACACAGCCACTGTAATGTCCGAGAGCCTTAATACTTGCTATAACTTTTACTTAGAAAGCTCCTTTCTCTGATAACTGCATGGTTCTTTCCTCTTCCTTTAGATTTTGATCCACTTTCTCAGAGAAGGTTTTCCTGAGGGTTTGCACAATTTTTTGACAACCCAGCTACTCCTTACCCTCCCATCTGTTTTAATGCTTGTTTGTTTCTCTCCATAGACTTTATCCGTTTCTCACATATTGTTATTATTTATTGTCTGTCTCCCTGTATTAGGATGTAAATTCCACAAGACAGTGGGATCTGTCTCTTGGATTCACTACTGTAGCCTCTGCATAGAACAATGCCAGGCACATAACAAGTGCTCAATAAATATACGAGTAAATGAAGTAACTAAGAAATTGAGAACTCAGAGAATTTAAGACTAAAGTTACTGACTTTGAGATCTTTTACCATCCATGGAATACTTAAACTATATGACAGATTACCAAAGAAGGAAGGTTACTAAAAGAAAGGATTCATAATGGAGTGTTTGTAGGCAGCAGCAGGTGATGGAGCAAGGGTGCTGCTATATATAGAGTCATTTCTATTTTTATGCATATTACATAAACTATATATATATTACCTTATATATGTATAGTTTAAGTAATACACAGCACATGTAGGTAATATATGAATATATACACATGCATTCATTAGCTCATTCATTCATTCATTCATTCATTCATTCATTTATGTGCCTAGGTGCAGAGTGAAGCAAGCATATTGACCTTTTATCCATAGATTGGCAAAACTCTCTGTTTAGCTTAATAGTTTGTCTGTTGCTAATGTTTTCCATAAGTAGTCAAATCATTTAAGATAGTGGTGGTTTTATTTCTTCCCTTCCAATTCTTTTTAGCCTTATTTGTTTTTGTTTTATTTGAGCTTTGTACAAGGCCTCCAATTCTGTTAAATGGTAGAAGTGGTGGCAAATTGTTTTGCTATTGATCTCAAGGAATGCATCTAAAATTTCCCTACTAATATAACACTGGTTGTAGGTATCTGCTGTTGTTTGTAGCATTCATCAAGTTAAAAAATTTGGATTTTGTAAAAAAAGAAAAAATATATATATATAGTCTATATTAGATTTTACCAAATTGTTTGGCATCTAATGGGAAAAAAATCACCCATTTTTCCTTTTCTCCAGTGTATATATTTTTAAGATTTTATATATTTATTTTAGAGAGAAAAAGAGAGCATGAGCTAGGGGAGGAGCAGAGGGAAAGGGACAAGCAGACTCCTCACTGGAGCACAGAGCTCAACACGGGGCTTGATCCCATGACCCTGAGATCATGACCTGAACTGAAATCAAGAGTGGAATGCTTAACTGACTGAGCCATCCATGTGCCACTCTCTAGTATATTTATGTAGCTAATCACATTGATAAGTTTTTCTTTCTTTCTTCCTTTTTTTTTTAAAGATTGTATTTATTTATTCATGAAGGACACAGAGAGAGAGAGGCAGAGACACAGGCAGAGGGAGAAGCAAGCTCCATGCAGGGAGCCCAATGTAGGACTCGATCCCCGGACCCCGGGATCATGCCCTGAGCCAAAGGCAGATACTCAACTGCTGAGCAACCTAGGCATCCCTAAAAATTTTTATATTACTTAAAAATCTGTTTGTTTCTGCATTATACCCTTTTTACTCAGTATTTTATTTATTGGCATCACACTCTTCTTTCCTTGACAGTATTGGCTAACGTCTATTTTATTAATCTTTACAAAGAACCAACTGTTAGTTTTATTAATCCCTAGTTAAAAAAAAACTTTTTCTTTTTTCTTTATATTTCCTTCTTTCTAGTTTCTTTGTTGTTTTTCTATCTTCTTTAATTGAATGTTCAGCTTTCTGATAAATGCATTTGAAATACTTTTTTTACTCTCTGCTATTTTAGCAACATCCTACAAATATCAATATCTTGTGTTTTATTGTCTTTCAATTTTAAGTATTTACTAATTTCCTTCATGATTTCTTTTTTTAAGATTTTTTTTTTTTTGAAAGAGAGAGTGGTGTGGGGGGAGGGGCACAGGAAGAGGGATAATCTTAACCAGGTTCCACGCCCAGAGCAAATCCCCACTTGAGGCTTGAGCTCAAGACCCTGAGATCAGGACTTGAGCCAAAATCAAGAGTCTGACACTTTACTAACTGAGCCACCCAGGCACCCCCATGATTTCTTTTTTAAGCAAAAAGATTACTTCATGTTATTTCAGTTTCAAACCTGTGCAGATTTTAGCTAGTTTTACTGTACATTCCTAAATTTATGGCACAGATTATAATCTGTATGAAATTGATCCCTTGGCATTTAAAAGTGAAACTTCATTTCCGACCTAACATATAATCTATATTTTGAAAACAAATTCCATATTTGCTCAATAATAAAATATATTTTCTACTTGCTGAGTAAAGAGTTTATATACACATAGATAAATACAGGTGATGCATATATTGATATAGAGATAAATATGTGTCCACATGGAGAGAGATAAAACTCAAGTGTATTTAGATCTATGGTTTTTCTGGTTTTGTTTCTTTGCCTACTTTCTGTTTTTGTTAATCTATCATTTCCTGAGAGGAGTGTTTTAATATCTCCAAGTGTAGTTATCGACACCTTCCCCTCCCTTCAGTTCTTTCAGTTCGGGCTTTTATATTGTTGAATATTTATTTGTCACGATGCTTGTACCTTCTTGTTCTCTGTTCCTTTCACAAAAGAGGATATAATGCCCTCTTTTATGCTGCCTTCTGAAGAACTTCTTCAATCTGATTCCCAACTCATTATTTCATCCTTTGTCTCTTTATTCTATGTATTGTGTTTTCTCTACCAAATTTACAATTTTCATACCTAATATTTTAGTGTATTATGTAATATTTTATAACTTTCAGCTATGGCCTTATGTTATCCTTTACCGCTTTATGTTTATTTTACTTCTTTTAAATTCTCGAGCCTTCTGTTCCAATGATTCTTCAGTTGTAAATATTTTTCAGTATGTGTTGTGTTCTGTGGTGGTTATATTGACCAAGGATCTGATTTTTTTGCCCCGTGAGCTCATGATTCCCCTAGAACCATCAGTTAGGTACTCCATCTTGGAAATTATATTGGGGAAGACACAAAAGGTAGGTCCTGGTCTACATCTGAATTTACTAAGTAGGAATAGGGACGAAGTGAGTTCCAGGTCCTGTAGAGTTGGCTCTACATTTGCTGCCACTCTATAACTCATCTATTCTGGATGCACATGTAAATTCTTAAAAATAAGCATTGCAGGAATGTGGCAATCTCAACATTTCAATCCACTAGTCCTAAAAGTTTGAAGAGGAGGTGAACAAGAAAAAATCCAAAGGTAATTAGTCAGTTCCCATTATTTTCATGAATTCTTCATCCCCTTAGGGCCACACTCTGCCCTAACATCACCTCCACTGACTTCAATAACCTGGAATGTTCTTCACAGTATCTGGAGAAGAGGACATCAACTATTGTCTCTGAGACACCTAGAGCAGAAACAAGGCAAAGGCTTTCCTCCAAATCTACTTCCCTTTCTAGTCAGGCCATCGCCATCCTAGCTGTGGCATCTGGAAAACCTTCAGTCTCCCAGCAATTTATAACTGGTAACTATTCTTCATTTTTCTTCCTAGCCCATGCTTCTCTATTGCTTCTATAATTCCTCTAGACTCAGACAAGAAAGCCATGCTGATTTACTATCTTGACCATGTTCAATGAAGCTATCAATTTCATCAGCGGAACCCTCTGTAAGTCAAGCATGTAATAGAATCATTTCAAATTTTAAAAATTAGATTTGACTTCATGCCTAGAGTGTAGGGCTGTCTCTAACAGCTGAGAAACAATGGTCTCTAATGGTATGCGGAATTGCCCAATATTTATTTGGAGAAAACATATTACCTTGGCCTTCCTTCTTAGTCATGTCAGGCCTGAAGCCATCATCACCAATTTGAAGAATATTCTAAACCATAAATATGGAGCTGGGTTTGCTTCATCTTGTTATTTTTCCCCTTGGAATCTGCACTACAGATTTGTCAGAGGTCAGAGTGTTATGTTCTCCATTTGAATAATCTCCCAGCCTTGACTTTAACTGTCCATCATGTTAAACAGTACGACCAATTTAAAAGCACATTCCTAAAATTTCACTAGAAAACTGACCCCTGGGACCACTCTGGACTAGCAATATACATCTGGCACCCTCCACTGTGCTTACTCTGGCTCTCCAAAAGCTATCTGAGAGTCATTTCTTTATGTAAATGCAGAATTCCTATCACCTTCTTTCAGATAGGGAATTCAGATACTTCCTTTGTTCTCCTCAGGGCCAATTAAAAGAAGCAAATGACTAGCTTTTTTGTGCCTCCATCCCTATTTTACTATTGGCTTGCTTACGAGAAAATATTTATGTTAGACATCAAACGCAATTTTTGCAATTATATTCAATATTTATAATTAAATAAAGTATAAAACAATTATATCATATATAACATAATGTATAAGTATACATTATATATTATAATATATAAATATATATTTATTATCATATATAATCTATAATACTAGCATTACATATTATAACAAATAAAATCTCTCTCATTAAAAGAGTCCCTGGTGTATGAAAATTATATTTCAGAGCCATCTAAATTTCATAAGAGGCATTTAAAGATGTCTGTGACTTCTAAATAGGATATTTGATAATTCCATCCAAATACTAGAAGGCTAGATAACTCTTATTAAGATAGAAAACTAGTGGCAGGGACTAACTGGATTCAGTATTTCAATAAAAGAAGTGAGGTGCTTAGATTGTAAATCCCAACCCTTTAATCTCAATCCCAAACCACGTTAAAATATCTAATTCTGGTTGTTTTTCACAATTTTTTTTAAGTTTTATTTAAGAAAGATGTTGCCCACTTGCTCAAATCCTTTTACTGCACACACTGTATCTGGATAAGGGCATTATTTATAATTGTTCCTTCCTTTTCAAACTCCGTAATGACAGTTTCATTTTCAAGGGAAAGAAACTTTGTTTTTTCTTAGTGGAACCAGGGCTCTCCAGAAAATGCTAATGCCCGGTAACTCAACTCCTGAGCCTGAAGGAAACTTTGGCACCTCAGCACATAGCCTCAGGCATCCAGGTTAATAAACCATGTTTAAGGTTAATGCCTCTTCTTACATGGTCATCAATCCTCTTTAAAAAGAGCTGCCACAATGGGATTTGCCACACCTGCCAATCAGTTCTACTCAAGAGACCATCAAGGGGCAAGAACAGAAGCTAACACCAGAGGGAAAATAAAGGTCAAACAAGTTTGACAGCTTGATGTACATGAATCAGAATTTTATATTAGCCTAAACTAAGTTGCCACCACTTTCTCTGACCATTCCTGTGCATATGGCAGGTTGGAGTACACTTCTTCATGCCTACTGCACGTTAGAATAAATTTTCAGTTACTAATAGTTTATTTTATATAATTACTTTTGTAGGGTATTCATAGATATTAATATTATTAAATAATGCATGCATTTTGATATGTCCAAATTTTACCACTTGCAGCGTCACATTATCAGCCTAATGGCCACTTTCCGTGTTGTTACCTTCTAAGTGGGTCCCTTCCCATCTCCAAATCAACGTTCTCTATTCCCATTCACTTAGCATTTAATGAGAGCCTACTACATGCCAGGCTCTGAGGATACAAGACTGATTCCCTCATAAGGAGCTTAAATGAGTGGGAAGTACACATTCCCACAAAATATTCTTCAACTTACATTACTCCTTAAATATAATACTCTTAATACTCTTATTACTCAATTACTCAAATATAATACTCAATATGACATTGAGTCAATTACTCAAATATAATACTCAATATGACAATTTGACAATACTCAAATATAAATTACTCAAATATAATACTCTTAATACTCTTATTACTCTTAATACTCAAATACTCTTAAATATAGACATAATACTCAGAGTTAGGACCATGTTGTAGGAGAACATTTGTGAAAAGCTTTGAAATAAAGGAAAACGTTCTGGGGGTCTTCTGTGGAAAGCCAGGCATAGTCTAAACACACTTTTCCAGGATTATTTTACTCCATGGTGTCTCTGAGGTTTCTTCGAGCCATTTTGTAACTCTGATTTATAGGTAAGTGATAAGTAGCAAGGGAGTGATTCTTGTGCAGACGTGAAGATGAATTTTGTCTAGGGTAAATACAATTGATGATCATATCCTCCCACCTCCTGTTCCTACATCCTCACCCCTGACACAATAGAGCGTTCCACATATTTCTAAATTCATTTTGACATCATTTACTGCTCATAGGTGTGGCTCTTTGAATTCTCCTTCTGAATCAGCTACAAATATCTTTCTAGTGCTCCCAGTTAATGAATTCAATAAAATCTTTGACATGTATCCATTTCTATGAATGTCATGGCTATATCTATTTTTTTAAAATATGCTGTTTAACAACTTTCAAAATAAAGCAGGCAGCAAACTTTCCAACCAGCCTCAATGTCTATCAATATCTCGTCAGTCCCCGATACCCTCTGTCTTACTACATTTGGGCCGTTCTAACAAAATACCACAGACCTGGTAGCTTACAAACAACAGAAATTTACTTCTCCCAGTTCCGGAGGCTTGACGTCCAAGATCAACATGCCAGCATTGTTGAGTTCCAGGGAAGGTCTGCTTTCTGGTTCACAGATGGTACCTGCTTGCTGTGTCCCTGACTTGATGGATCTGTGGGCTCCCTTTTGTCAGAGTGCTAATCCCATTCACCAGGGTTTCACCCTCAAGACCCAGTCACCTCCCAGAGGTCCCACCTCCTAATATCATCACATTGAGCATTAGAGTTTCCACATATAAATTGGGGAGAGGGCAAACAAACATTCAGACCACAACATCATCCAAATACCACATAGATGCACACACCTCCCATCTTTTTGAATTGATGTATATATTCACCTAGCACATCCTGCACTTTTCTGTTTCATTGTTGCCATTTATTCTGTTTGTGTTATATATCATACAGTTTTCACTTCTTCAGGCATTAATTTTTTACTGTCTTACTAAGATTCATTTTAAAAAGTTACTTCGGTGAATATCTCCATACCTGCCCAAGGTCAGACTAAATGTCCTCTCCTTTGTGCTCCCTCAGCACCTAGTCAGTAGCACTAGAATAGCACTCATCACATAGCATTATAATGACTACATGTGGGTCCATCTCTTTCATCAAACATAAACAATAAGCCCCTAGAAGGCATGTCTTACCCATTTTTGCACCTGCATCATTTGGTTGGAACCTGGTGCATAGTCAGTCTTCAACCCATGCTTATGGAGTGAATGGATCACTGAATGATGGAAGGAATGAACAGTTACAATCTCATCATCATAATCGTGTACTTAATCCTCTGGATACACATTTTTATCAACTTGTACCCTGTGATAGATATGGGAAGCTGAACATGAAAAAATGCAAAAACATGTACGTATGATCAGCCTAAAAATTGGCAGTCAACACCAAAAAATAATTATGACCACAGGAAAAGAATAAACACAATATCCAAACTCATAAATATGTTTTGGTCTCAAAGTTAATTGGCGAACTGGTTGATTAGAACTTTAGGCATAGTTTCCCAGAGCAACAGGGGTTTAGTCTCCACATCCAGTTTACCCGCAACCTCTTTATCTTGTAACATATTTGAGAATATGTCTACATGCAATAAAGTAATAGAAGATCACAGATTTAAAAGACCCTCAGCACAGTGTCTTGACAACCTAGTATACTCTTTATAACCCTTAGAATTCAAAGAAAATAATTTAATTAATTTAATTAACTAAAATATCACTTCTCCATCATTTTCAATGTTGGCATTTCAGGAGAAAGGAGGCTTTAATAGAGCATAAAGATTAATTAGATGAATAGTAGAATATTTCTGAGCACTTTTTTTTTTTTCTGAGCACTTTGACATATGTTTGGTTAGAGAAGCCTGATACTTGACTACATCTAATTTCATTTTAAAATTCACTGTTTTGCTTTTCCTTAACCAGGGCATTATCCTTAGCACAACTTCCATCATCTTTCTTTCTTTCTTTCTTTCTTTCTTTCTTTCTTTCTTTCTTTCCTTGGTTGCCTTCTGTGGCTTTAAATGCTGTTTGGGTTAAGAGAATTTTGGCTGTTCTTTATTTTGTTGTCATGTTGTTGTAAGTGTTTTCAGTGAAGCGGGGGAAAAAGAGAGAAATAGAAAGAGAGGGAAAAGAAGAAGGAGAGAGGTTAATAATACAGAATGAAGGAAGAAAAGAAAAGGTTTTGGGACAGAGGTAAGAAGAAGCACTAGTGTCCTGGCAAACTGGCTCGAGGTTCAGGAAAACATGCCTTATGTGGTTTGCAATTTCCACAGTGTAAATACTCGTGATGTAGCAGAGTCCAAGCTACCACCATGGCATCCTGAATGTAGACTTGTAGAGGAAAGTGTCCATATGACTCTTGCATGCTACAGGAGCCTGACCAGCCAGCTCCAGGGCACCACTGGGCAAGAGTGAGGAGAGAGAGAAGAAAAAAGAGGAGGAAGGACAGAATGTGGGAGGAATTTAAGAATGAGTTGGAAAAGGCTGTTGTTAAAACGATGTGTATTTTTTAAGAGTCAGGCTAATAGAGGAATAACCCAGGCGTGAGAAGTTCCCTCTCCTGGAACCCAGAGTTAGAATAATCCCAATCTGTGATCTAGTCAGAAAGAGCTTTCCTAGGAGACTTCAGTTGCTACTAGACATACAGTTCCTGTAAGGTACCTAGTGAATCATTCTGGAGGTAGTCATTCTCCTGCAGGTAGGTATTTCTTAAGGCCCAGAGAAATAGAGAGAGAGAGAGAGAGAGAGATGATTTTAACTTAATCAGTTTCCACATTTATGAGCATAAGAACCATCCAAGGATCTTATTAAAATGAAGATTCTCATTCTGTAAGTCTGAGATAGACCAGAGAGTCTGCATTTTCCAAGATCCCAGGTGATGCAGATGCTGCATGTATATAAACTACAATTTGAGTTTCACAGCTCTAGTCTGCCCTCTTGTCCATGTGCTTCTTTATGTGACAGATGCAAATCTGCTTATGTCTCATGAGAAAATTCCAATCTTCATGAAGTACCACATCCTGTTCTTGTGATTTAAGAGTAATGACCTAATCATCATAGATTCTGATTAGACACAGATGATAACAATAGTAATCATGTTCACTTCTATTTTCTAAGTGCCATTTATGTTCCATTGGCTAACTTCCCATCAGTAGCTAATACTTGTTCTTTTGCTTACACATTATCATAAATATAGTACATTACAGCAAAGAAACCTCTTTGCTTTTATTTCATTTGACAGCTGAGCCATTTATCTGACAACTTCAGTTCATAGTCACACTATCTGTACCTTTTACTATGGTCAGAATGTTTATCTCCCTCCCCAAAATTTCCTATGTAAAAATCTTAACCCTCAAAGATGATGGTATTAGGACATGCTGCCTTTCAGAGATGCTTGAGTCATGAAGGCAGAGCCCTCATGAATGAGAATATTAAAGAGACCCCAGAGAGCTCCCTACCTCCTTCTACCATGGGAGGGCACAGTGAGAAGGTGCCAGCTCTGAACCAGGAGGGCCTTCACCAGAATTCGATCATGCTGGTGCCGTGATCTTGGATTTCCGGCCTCCAGAACACTGGAAGAAATACATTTCTGTTATTTTTAAGCCACTTAGTCAATGGTATTTTGTTATGGCAGCTCAAATGGACTAAGACAGTCCTTTATACCATTTTCCTGCAAGGATAACCATGGCTTTAACATCACACTGTTGTCTTTAGACTTCAGGAAGTTGACACAGGAATCCAGGCAAAATCCACCTCTCCTCAAAGGACTTCCTTAGGCTAATAGTCAAGCTTGTTCTCATCTTGCCATTGTCAATCCATTTGAAAAATGCCTTCCCCAGTTACAGTGGTCTCGAATTTCTCAATGTGTAAAAGGCTGTTTATTGGAAGCAAACCGTACTATGCTCAGTGAAAACCAAGTCACAGAGGAAACAAAAATGCCTTAAGGGAAGGAGGAAAGATGAGGTAAAGAAGAACTATTGGTTTTGCCAATGTCTTGTCCTGTCCACTAAGGTGACATCATCATCCACAGGCTGAAAGAAATGACCTCAGGACTGTAAGAAATGCGCAGGGTTCCAGGAATTCCCATGTGCTACGATGATACAGTGAATGTTAGTAAGCCAACAAATGCTTGTATTTACATTCTAACAAGGACTTCTGGTATTACAATCAATCTCAAAACAGAGGGATGTTTAAAAAAAAAAAAAAGCATTCCTTTTCAAGTTAGATATATCTAGCTTTAAGTACAAGAATCCATCACTTATGAGCTGTGACTGTCCTTGGGCAAATGACTTATCACACACTCTGTCTTTGTTTCCTTATCTTTAAATTGGTGATAATAAGACTTGTATCATAAAACACTTTCCAGATTAAATTACATAACACTTAAGAAATATCTACCACATAAGAGACATTCCATTAATATTACCATTCCCACTTCCCTTCCCGAAAAAGAATGAATTTTAAGTGTCAGAAATTTCAGATCTTAGGAGTAGCTGAAGTTTTTGGGAATGGTAACTTCCTAAAGAATTAAATCACTGATCATAAATTCCATATATCTTGTGGAGATACATGCAGTCTAACACATTGATTCACTTTAATGTTTATGCAATTCGGTAAAATTTTATTTGAAAATAATTTTTTATCAAGACTATTGTTCCTAAAAAAAAAAAAAAAGAAAAAAAGACTATTGTTCCTTTTGTTCCATCCCAGTAGAGTTCATTCATCACATATTGTAGACTTAATTCATTGTTTATTGCTATCATTGACTTTTAATTGATAAAAGTAGCATTTATTGTTCATAACATAATAATAATACCCTGTAGTTGTACTTTGCTAAGATCTTAGATTTGGATTTTTTCCTCATTTAATCTCACAGCGATTCCATTTAGGTGTCAGATGACATATTATTATTTCTGTTGCATAGATGAAAATGATTTATGTAAGTTAACAAAGATCATACAAGAAGGCAGAATGACAGACTATTATGTCAGCTAATCCTTTAAAACAGATTAAATTATCTGTATATTCAGATGGGGATTGAACTTCTGAGAAGTTAGGGATCTTGCCCAAAGCCACACAAATGATCAATGAATGTAGCTGGAATCTGCATACAGGTCTGCCTGTTTCCACCACAGCTCACACTTCCTCTATTTTTCTACTGTATCATTTGAGGTCTAAAGCTATGTTAACTCTGGCAACACTACACTAACAGTGCATTTGCATATGGTATTTGCTTTGGATTGAATCCTTTTAAGAGTCTTGTGAAATTAGATTGGACAGATATCATTATAATTCTTATGTTAGCATTTAAATAGAGGCTCGGGTAGTAAATATGTGGCACAATAAAGCTATAAACACTGTGGTTGGGAGGTTTGGTTTGGCAAGAAGAAAAGTATCTGTGTGTGAAATGAAGTATCTATATGGGCAAGGCCAGAAACTTTACTTAATTCTCACTCCACAAAGTTTGATGAAATATATAAGCCCCTTGCCCAGCCCTCTATGAGAGGGTGCTGTCTTGAAGCTTAAAGGAGATGGTACCTAGAACTGTGGTCATATGTGTAAATAGGCTCACTACCATTGGTACAACTTGCTTTTCTTGGCAAATTTCTTTTTATTTCCCAAGGAGGCAAGAGTTCAGAGTAGAATAAAGAAATACATTAGCAGCAGTGTCTGAGAGCCTGCACCTGTCTAAAACAGGCAGCTTGCAAATTAGTCCCAATCGATTGGATTTCCAGAGAGAAAGGGGAATAAAAAGACAATCAAGTCAACCCCCTACCCTTGTCCAGCCAGTGGGACACATTATTCATGACTCAAACTCAGTATGTGCTGTTTATAAATAGTTCTAAACCCCAGGATGCCAAATAAACCCTCTGCTATTTGTACACCATTTGAGGTAAAGCAGGACAAGCTTCAAGCCTACAGCCTGTACTTGGGTTTCCAGAAATTCACTGAGCATTCTCCTCAAGCCTTCTAATGGTGGTATGAAGATTTCTTTAGGGTATTCTGGACAAATGGCAGACCCTGGCTACAAGTAAGGGATGTGGGTGGCTAGTGAGCATAATAAATGTGTGAGTGGGAAATCTGCCCACTTATAATCGGAACTTGATTGTTGTAGCCCAGTAGCAGCACTGAAATGTGGACCTCATCTTGCTGAAGTAGAGGTGTGGGGCACAAGCCCTGATGATAAAATGCCTGCATATTATTTCTAAAGTGCATTCTAGGAACAGATAGGACTTTATATTAATCAAGGTCTAGTCAGTAAATAAAGATGTCATGGCAGCTAGTTCAACAGGGGGAATTTAACATGGGGGACCTAGTTATGACTGCACTGGGGCAACAAAAAGCCAAACAGGAGAAGGTCCTCCAAGAAGCAGATTCCATGGTGGGATTAGGGATATTAAAGATTTGTTGGGAAAGGCACCTGTGAAGTACAAAGCAGGGGGAGCACAGATAGGCAGTGACAGCCTTCAGAGTCAGACCAATCTAACATGCATTAAATGAGAAAGGGAAGTAAGGACTGGGTAGGAAGAGCCTCAGGCTGCAGTTAAGGTTTTGACAAAGTCTCAAACTGGTGAATGGGGGTCTCCAAGCAACACTTGATCTTTTGAGGAGTCCTGCATTGGGCAAGAATGAACTGGATCTAGTTCCCCTGCCATGGTATAGTCATTGGCTGGGAGCAGCCTAGGAAAAACATGACCATGACCTTGTGTAACGGCAAATGAATCCACTGAGTGGTGGGGCAGCTGTTCCTGTTCATCAACCACATTCCCCTTGTAGTGAAAGGGAATATCTAAGCAGTACTCCTTCGTAGTGGCCAGAGTGAGGACACCAGAGATTAGCAACAGGAAGAAGCAACTACCAGCTCTAGGGCTAGGGAGGTCAAGGGAGGTGATATTTCAGTATGATAGATTCCATTGCCCTGCAGGTGCTGGACCAACAGAGCGGGTGGGGGCACTGCAGAACAAGAGCTATAACAACAAAAAGTAGTAAAAAACAAAACAAAACAAAGTAATTAAAATTTATGACATGGACCCAGCCAGTTAGCCCTCCTGCTTTTTAAAAATTAATGTTTTAAATATGGAGAAGTTCTCAGGTGCAGAAATTCTACTTCCTGCCAATATGGAGTAACAGGGACTGTATTTACCCAGCTGCCTGGAACTGCTAAAAACCCAGACAAAATATATGAAACAATCATTCTCAAATTATGAGACTTCAACTGATGAAGTGATCCCTGAGAGGCTGGAAACAAATTAGATGATCCCCACTAATGTCTCATATTACTACTTACAGGAGGTCTCCAGGCTGTAGTACATGGACTCAGAGCCTAAGCAGAGCTTGCTGAATTCCCTGAGCTGGGAAGACAGAGCTGAGAGTCTCAAGAGATCAAGGCAACCAAAAGTTTGGCAGACTATTGGAAGTAAGAAATCTGTATGGGGCAAGAACTTCAGAGATCTACAGAGGGTCCCTCCCAAATATTCAGCTAAATACTAATCAGGGCACACATGTGAGAAGACTCCTCAAGGCCAGTGAAAGAGCCATCCAAAAAGGTTAGAAGGAATATTTGCAAAGTTCACACAGGCTCTATTTATCAGTAGAGAAGAGAACTACATAATTCATAGGACATCATGAATGAATTAGTAGAGAAAGATTTTGTGTTAGAACTTCAGGGAAAATTAGCCCTAGACTAACTGCTTTTCTGATCCCACCAAACAATGCTTTAAAAGGATAAAACTGTTTCCAAGTAGCTTAATCACATTCCGAGACAATACTTATAGAAACACAAAAATACAACACAACAGCACGCAACAAAGTAAAATTTAAATTGTCTGGCATCCAATAAAAAGTTACCAGACATGCAAAGAAGCAGCAAAATACTACACATAATGAAGAAAATCAGTTAATGAAAATGACCTAAAATGGGAAAAGATGACAATACTAAAAGACAAAGATATTAAAAAGCTATTATATCTGGAAAAGGTGCAAGAAAGTAGAAGATTAAGTATGCTAAGGAAATAAATGGAATATATAAAAATGACAACATTGAACTTCAAGAAATAAAAATTACAATGTCTGAGGTGAATAATACACTAAACAGGATTAATAGTAGACTAGACAATGAGGATGAAAAAACTAGGAAAGTTTAAGACTTAGCAAAGAAACTCTACAAAATGAAATACAGAAACGAAAAGATTGAAAAAAGAAGAGACTGAAGCATCAGCGAATTATGGGACAAATTCAAAGAACCTAATATGTGTATAATTGGTCTTCAAGAAAATGGAATAGAAATATTTGAAGATAAT
This sequence comes from Vulpes vulpes, assembly GCF_048418805.1. Classification (NCBI taxonomy): domain Eukaryota; kingdom Metazoa; phylum Chordata; class Mammalia; order Carnivora; family Canidae; genus Vulpes; species Vulpes vulpes. The sequence goes on along the minus strand of NC_132792.1, from coordinate 13,048,196 downwards.
ATTTGAAGATGGTTAAAACATTTTCCACATTTGGAAAAAAGAAACCAATAAGTTCTTTTGAACTTATTGCAATGATGCAAGATGCAAGAGTATCAAAATCAAAACCAAAAAACCAAACCCAAACCCAAACAAAAGAAACATGAAGAAAACCACATCGAGGCATATCATGATCAAATTTCTTAAAACAAATGAGAGAAAAAATCACCCAGAGGCAAAAAAAACAAAAACAAAAACAAACACCTGTTTCACCTTTAATAAACTAAAAAAAGAGGATAAATTATACCCAAAGTAGGCAGCAGAAAAAAAAAAAAAAAAAGATTAAAGTGAAGTCGGGATCCCTGGGTGGCTCAGTGGTTGAGCATCTGTCTTTGGCTCAGGGCATGATCCTGTATTCCTGGGTTCAAGTCCCACTTGGGCTCCTTGCATGGATCCTGCTTCTCCTCCCTCTGCCTGTGTCTCTGCCTCTCTCTCTGTATTTCTCATGAATAAATAAATAAAATATTAAAAAAAAAACGATTAGAGTGAAGTCAAAGCAATTGAAGACAGAAACAGTAAAGGAAACCAGTAAAACCTTCTGAGCCCCAGTTTCTTCATGTGTACAATGGGAATAAAAATATCACTCTCATAAATCTTACTGATCCTGTTTCCCAATGCTAAGAAAGAGTGGTGGGTTATCATTTATCATTACAATTGCATTGTTGTTTTTCTAGTGACAAAGAAAAACTGAAATGATACCTGAATCTAATTTCCAGTGTCAATTTTTTAAAATATTTATTTGAGAGAGAGAGAGAGCACACAGGAGATAGTGCACAAGCGGGGGAAAGGGGTAAAGGGAGAGGGAGAAGCAGAATCCCTACTGAGCAGGGAGGCCAACTTGGGACTCTATTCCAGGACCCTGGGATCATGACTTGAGCCAAAGGCAGACGCTTAACTGACTGAGCCATCCAGGTGCCCTCAAAAGTTTTATATACTAAAACATCTTTACTCATTCCTATTACCTACTTGACTCCTGAGCCATAGAAGTTTGCAATGCTTGGCCTACACCTTAACATGACATTAAAATATTTTCACAAGTTCATCTGAACCTGTTGGTCCTTCCTCATCTCACATTACTTGGATTCTGTTACAGGTAGATTTAACCACCTCACTACCCCTGCTGTAGATACCATGCTCATTCTTGATGCTGAACTTTGGACACGCCTTACCTACAAAGGTAGAAACCATGAATCCTTCTACCTGGTCCTCTTAATTCTACTAACCCAGTGACATCCTTTTGAAAGCCACTGTTTTCTGTAAAGCTTTGTTATACCTTTAATCCACTCACCTTACATCATCTAGATCTCCAAGGAATATATAATCAAGCAGGAAGTGTAACATGTGAGCAAACAAGCGGGATAAGATACAAGTACTATATATATATATATATATATATATATATATATATATATATATATAGCATAGCCATGTAGCAAAAACTATGAAACCAGAGAGGGGGAATTAACTTTACCCAGCAGATAAGAAAGGATACACAAAGTTCACATTTCATATATTTCTCTAAGAATGAGTAGAAGTTCAATCACAGAGAAGTGGGGGCAGAGAAAGCAGCCTACACAAAGGCAAGGAAATGGAGAACCACATGCTTAGGGAACAGTGAGTAGTATGGACTAGCTGGCCAGAGGAGAGAACCCAAATCCTCCCAGTTGGCAGTGAGAGGGTAGGCTCCCTAGAAAGCAGACTGAATAAAACATTAGCCTGGGGGTCACTTATTAAGGAGTGCTCTTAAGATTGATAGCTACGGAAAAGAGGAAGAGGCAGGAGGATTGGAAAGAAATTGAATTTACCTTCGATCCTAGTGATTGGATCAGATCACCCCACAGTTGGCTCCGGAGCTGGGATTACCTCTCAGACTTTCATGCCCCTGACTCTAATAGACTCTGGATGTGGTGTATCCTAGGAAAGAGATATGACATTGAACAAGGCAATTTTCTTCAAATCATGACAATTCTCAAGAGGGCTGACAGATATAGGTCATCTTCCAGTAACATTCCCAACAGCTAAATTAACAAGCCCTTCATTCCTGGTGGAGGATCTATGTGGCACATCAAAGAGTCCACCACAATCTGCTTATTTTGACCACCACATTTCATCATTGTTCCTTTCTCCCTCCAAAAACCGGTATTGGCTTAGAAGTGTAGCAACACTGATCTCCAAAGCTTGCAAAGCAAAGCTGAGAAATTTGCAACTCAAGATGGGATGAATTCTAATGTTTCAGATATTTGACAAATCACTGATCATCAGTTGAAATACATCTTCAGAAACCAACTCACGAAGTAGAACTGTCTTTCACCAAGCATTTTGGCTAGACAGATCTTAGTGATATTTATTCTTTCAAGAATGAAATGCCCTATTAATAAATAAATTAATTATCATAATTTTAACTACTGGAAGATGGAGATGGAAATTATAGTGGGCATGAAAAGCCAAAATGTAGTAAAATAAAATAGCTAGAATTTGCTCAGAACTCAAGGGGAATGCTCGCTCTGTATGCAACTACTGATCTTCAGGGGTGAGTTCATTTATTTGCTACCAGCTCAGACTTCCCTATTATAAAGTCAAACCTGTGCATCCTCCTCTATAGTAGGCAGAATTGTAAGATGGTCTCCAAGGATCCCCACCTTTGTTCTCCTTTCCTTGAGTGTGGGTGAAACCTGTGACTTACTTCTACCAAATAGAATGTGGCAAAGGGGATGGAATTTCACTCCCATGACAGTATTCAGCTGTATGGCAAAGATGAAGGACTTTTACAGATGTATGAAGGTCCCTAATCAATTGATTTTAAATTAACCTAAAGGGAGATTATCAAGAGTCGGCCTTTACCAATCACATGAGCCCTTTAAAGGAGGGTCTAGAGATCAGAGATAGAAAAAGTGAGGGATTCTCCTTACAGCCTTAAAAAAGTAAACTACCACGAGTTTTACAGCCTCAGTATAAGGACATGTCATATGTGAACATGTGTATCTATCTATACATCTATCTTTACAGTTGACCCCTGAACAATTGGGGGGTTAGGGGTAGTGACCTCCTGCACTGTCAAAAATCCAGTATAAGTTTAACTTCCCAAAAGGCTGCTCATAGCCCACTATTGACTAGAAGCCTTATTGAAAATGTTGTCATGGGCAGCGTGGGTGGCTCAGTGGTTTAAGCACCTGCCTTCGGCCCAGGGTGTGACCCTGGAGTCCCGGGATCAAGTCCCACGTCATGCTCCCTGCATGGAGCCTGCTTCTCCCTCTGCCTGTGTCTCTGCCTCTCTCTCTGTGTGTGTCTATCATGAATAAATAAATAAAATCTTAAAAAAAAAAAGAAAAAAGAAAATTTTGTCAATTAACATGTATTTTTGTATATGTATTATATACTGTATTCTTACATTAAGTAAGCTAGAGAAAAGAAAATGTTATTAAGGAAATCATAAGAGAAAATACATTTATAGTACTGTATTTTTTATATATATATATATAAATATATATATATAAAATATATATAATATATATATAAAATATATATAAAATATATATATATATAAAATATATATATATATAAAATTCTCATGTAATTGGAACCACACAGTTCAACCCATGTTGTCCAAGGGCCAACTGTATATGTAAAAATGTTCTATGTTTCAGTATGTGTACTCTTCTACACATCCACCATTATGAATATGTGTATATATTCACATGTATGTAAGTGTGCGTAGGGATGTGGTCTATGAAAAAAATGGATAAGTATAGTATATAGTGAAATGTATATTTTTGATATGTGCAAATGCAAATTTATACGTATATTCTACTCATCATTGCCTAACCTTTGTACGTATAACTGTATGGAATGGTGTACTTGTGAGATGGAGCCTATTACCCACTAATATTTTACATGCTGCCTCACTTTTGCCTAAGTATCAAGAAAGAGCCACTGATATTTAAGTGACTTTGGCTTCCCTTGGACATCCTGCAGTTCTCCATTTGATGTTAATGTAAATGAACTGAAATGGAGCATGAGATCAGGGCAGGATGACTGCGATTCCCATCTCCACTCCCAGCTGGGCCAGAAATGGAGCCTGGTAATTCATCCCTTCTGCTCCCCAGGCCAGGAGTCTGGGGTCTCTTTCCATTACCCTTTACTGGGACTCTGCCTGTTTTCTGGACCCCAGCCTTGTCTTCTGACAAAGAATTCAGCAAAGACCATTTGGTGAGTGCAATCTTTCAATCTCCTGCTACAATACTGAATGTCCAGAGAAGCACATTCCTTTCCCTTCTCTCCCTTAGAGGTCTTCTTTGTTTCCTTCTAATGGACTCTTTTAAATGACATATTTGCAGCTTTTGTCAGGATTTCTCTGTTAATGTTGTATGAAGCCCGGGGGGGGGGGGGGGGGGGGGCTTCAAGCTCAGAGGCTGTGTCATTCAGAGGTACATACACACTTGTGTGAACCTTGAACCCTATGGTCAACCTATGTTGACCACACTCTTAAAGTACACAGCCATTGGGGACCCTCTAAGAATGTAGTACATATGCACTAAAACCACAGTCTCAGATTTGAGAACTTTTTCTCTCTTCTGCTTGCAAGACAGGGACTTAGATTTTCTTACTGAGTTCACTAATCTAATACTAGTACTACTATTACTAGACAAAAAGTGAGTCAGAGAATTGAACAATTATGCCGTCTTCCTTCTAGACGAAGAGAAAAGGATTTCTCTTCAACAGAAAGGGTTAAGGTTTGCTACTGCTATGATCATATTAAATGACATTGCTAATTTATCAAACATGTCATGCTCTGATGTTTATCATCTATGAGGGTCATTAATGGAGCAAGTTTTCAGGGTTCATTACAAGTGCAATTTCTGGTTCTCTACACACTCTTGCCACAGTCGTCTTTGAAAATGCAAATCTGATCATGTCATACTATTTAAAATTACCCAATGGGTTCCCATTGCTTCTAGAATAAAACTCCAAAATGTTCCCCATCCCATGCATACTGTCCTCCTCCATCTTCCCAGCCTCATCTCATGATTCACTTCTACTAAACTTTCTTGCATAGAATAGACTGGTCCTCTTTCAGTTTCCATAATTCATAATGTTCCTTTCTGTGAACCCTCCTTCCTTATTTTTTAAAAGATGTTTATTTACTTATTTATTTAGAGCACGAGCAGGGGGAAGGGCAAAGGGAGAGGAAGAGAGAGAGACAATCTCAAGGAGACTCTCTGCTGAGTGTAGAGCCCAATGTGGGGCTCGATCCAAAGTCCTCAAGATCATGATCTGAGTTCAAATTAAGAGTCAGATGCCTGGCTAACTGAGCCACCCAGGCACCCCTGAATGCTCCTTCTTTAGCTCACATTTTTTTCCTCTCTTGGATATTCTCTTTCCTTCCTGTCCCCTCAGTAGCCAAATTTGTTAACGATCATAACGATCAGACCTCAGTTCCAATGTCACCCCCAACTGTGCTCCTCCCCACACATATACACCCAGTCAACCTCCTAGTCAGACTCCTTGATAGTACCTTTCATTAGACCCATCACAGTTTATAATTGGATGAGTCCCTAATTGGACCCATTACAGTTAGTAAGTATATATCCAATTGTGTAATTCTTTGCTTTATGTCTGTTTTCTACTAGACACAGGATAAGAATTGCTTCAGTTTGACTCAGCAATATATTCTCCATACCAAATACTGGCAGTAGGTACTGACAAAGATGCTCAACAAATATACACTGAATAAATGAGTATGTAGATTGGGCTTAACCCCGATTATAGCAAAGCCTGAACTCTGGTGTGCATGCTGTCTCCTATGTCTCTTAGCGTCCAGTTCCAACAGCTTACACCAGAATAACTTCCTTCTAAAAATATATTTATGGTATTTGGTGGAGCTGTTTTGCTGGTGAGGGAGAAAATTTTACTTCACAGCATTCAAACTGTCTTTTTTGAAATAAGAGAACATTGCCTGTGAATCCCTTGCAAAGTTTGGTAATTTTCAATTTAAATATTTACCATGGGTTCACTTATCATATTTATCATGAATACATAATGCAAGGCAGATGGTAATAAATATTATAATAGACCTCAAAAGTGTCATGAGAGCCAAATAGAAGGAATGAATCTCCACTGGGGAAATCTAGGAAGGCCCTAGGTACAACTTACATATAAACAAGGCTTTGAGATTTGTAAAGATACTTTCAACCCTGTTCACCTGGCCAACCTCTGGCTAATTCTAACTACATTTACAGTTAAGCTTAAAAATCACTTCCTCCTGGAAGTTTTCTTTGACTCTATCAAGTTACATACTCCCAATGTCCTTTCTCCATTATCATATCACTTATTTGTCTACTTTGCTAAACTCTAAGCTCATGGGAAAAGGAACTAAAGGTGACTTATCCACCACTGTATCTTCATGGTTAATACAGTACCTGGCAAATGGAAGCCATCCAATAATATCCAATGCATGAACACATGAGTAACAGAAAAGTGAGAAGTGAAAGTGGGAACAGCAATACAGATAATGGAGAACCATCATAAAGACATAAAAGAAAGGAAAGCTTGGTATCATCAAGCGTACATGGATACATTGCTCCACAAGAGAAAGAAAATATCTGGGGGAAGTTAAGTGTATTTTGGATATGGGGGTCATTGGAAAAGGAAGGTTTGAAAGGTCAGCTGGAGCCAGATTTTCAAAGGAATTGAACCATAGTGAAGAATTTGTAGTTTCTGTCACCATGACGAATTGCATGTTTCTTAAGTAGAAAGATAGTAATATTAGATTTGTACTGTATAAAAATCAATTCACAGGGTCAGAAGTGGAAAGACTGGAGAAAGAAAAGAGAAAAAAGGTACAGAGAACTTTTAGGAAGCTATTATGATTATTTAGTTCATGATTTCTCAACCTCGGCACCATTAACATTTTGGGCTGGTAAATCTTTACTGTAGGTGGCTATTTAATGCAGCGTAGGATGTTTAGCAGCATCCCTGGGCTCTACCCACTAGATGCCAGTAGCATCCATCCCCTAAAGTGTGACAACTAAAAAGGTTTCTAGACATAGCCTACTATTTTCTGAGGGACAAAATCACCCTGGATTATTTTGAGAATGACCAGTCTAGGTGACAGGCAATATAGTATAATTAAAGGTGATGGTTTTTAGGATGAGAGAATGGGTCAGATACCAAGGACACTAATGAAAATGATTTACCACAAGGAACAACCATTTGTTATCGTGCAACACAATTGGTATACTGCCTGTGGAAGTAGGTCTCCTCGGAAGATAGGTAGACTTCTCTTACAATTACATTTCTCCTAGAAACCATACAGATAGCCAAATTCTGGACATTTCCATTTATTTTGTTGGATTTGGTAGTCAAGAGGCCATCATTCTTCTTTGATAGTAGAACTCTGATTCTCTTTGAGGCATCAGTCCATGGTCTTTAAGCTCCTATCTCAATATCCAAGGATAGAACAGCTACACAGAGCCCTGAGCTAAGCAGACACAGGGGATGCCATTACGACACCCCAAGGGAACAGCCCAGCCCATCTGAGGAAGAAGTCAAGTGGAGAAAAGAAGCCAAGAGAAGAAGAGAGAGAAACAGAGCTGTGATGCTGTTATCTGTGTTCTGGAATCCTCCCATGTCTGAAGCTGGGCTATCCTTGGATTCCTCAATTTGATGAGTTAACAAATTCATATTTTTGGTTTGGGTTATCTGAAGAACTGAGGGTGAACAATCTTGTTCAAGGAGAATAGCAGTCATCTAACAATATCCAAGAAGTGGCATCATAGAGTATAGAGTGAGCACTGGAAGTAGAATCAAACCTCAGATTTGAATCTAAGCCCAATCATGCATTCATCTTTTGATTATTCGTCAGACTTTTATTGAGTACTTGTCTTCTGGGCAATGAACTACACTGGGGCCATAACAATGGAAAAAAAAAAAAAAGATGGTCTTATCTGCAAAGAGCTTATATTCTAATGCTCAACTGATGATGTTAACCCTGACTGCATATTTGAATCACTTCAGGAATTTTTTAAAAATGCCAATGCTTGAGTTCCATGCCAGACTAGTTAAATAAGAGTTTCTTAGAAGAAACGAGGTAGGTGATATTTACTGAGGTAATACTAATGATGGTTAGGGTTCTATTCCCATTTTATAGAAAAGGAAGCTGAGGTTAAATAACATGTTCAAGAATATACCCACTGTGAGAGACAAAGCTAAAATTGAACCCAGATGAGTTCCACAGTATTCCAGAGCATCCTTTTAATCACTAAGCTATGCTACCATTTGAAGGGCACAGAAATACCATGATATATTCAGTCCAGTATTATTATATACAAGCCAAGTTCATTTTCAGAATTCTCAGCTCTTCCTTTGTCTTCCCTTGTGCTTGTCCTCACCAATCCCAGCCTCCCACACAGACCTTCTACATACACAGAACTAATTTCCTTCTCTGTCGTATTTTAAAATATTCTTTCCCAGGACACCTGGGTGTCTCAGTAGTTTAGCATCTGCCTTTGGCTCAGGGTGTGATCCCGGAGTCCCAGGATCGAGCCCCACATTGGGCTCCTTGGAAGAATCCTGCTCTCCCTCTGCCTATATCTCTGGATCTCTCTGTGTGTCTCAAATAAATAAATAAATAAATAAATAAATAAATAAATAAAATCTTAAAAAAAAATTCTTTCCAGAAATTATCTGCTACCCTTCACTTACAATGCAGAGTATGCATAAGTCATGGTGTTCCTTATCCAGAGTCACACTTAAGTCTTGAAATAGCTCTGTCTGCCATGGTATAGCAGAAAGAACACTGGCTCTGGAATTAGAAATCTCAACTTTGTCACTTTAACTTATCCGGTTCTATAGATTCAGATAAATTACATAACTATTCTGAGCCCCAGTTTTCACTCATGTAAATTGGGAATAACACCTCTTTTGTGTGGTTGTGAAGATCAAATTGAAATATATTTACAGTGTTTAAGGTGGTGTCTCAAACATGGCAGACACTAAATTAATGGCAACTATTGTTATTATCATTTCTGGGTGTTCATATCAATTTTCGTATGGCTGAGGTTGTCAGAAATATGTAAAGTAATTAAAATACCCAATATCACCAATCACTTACTATGTTCCTAACATTGTCATCATTGCTTTATATGTATTTCTCAGTGATTTCTAAAAATAATTCTATAAAATAGGTGCTACTATTTTCCATATTTTATAGATAAGGAAATGAAAAAAGAAGGACACTAGATAGGTTTCCTAGGAAAATGTTAAAGATATATGTAGTCTTAGTGCAAATTCTTTTAGGGTTTTCCAGATCCAATTTCCAAGCAATTCTCTCAAACTCCAGCAGGCTGTCTGAGAATTCAGCCCAATTCTGATGCTATCTACTTCTAGAAAACACCAGATTCCACAAGTTAAGTGTTCAGTCCTCTAAGAGCATCCCTTCCTGATCACCTCAGATGCCAGTCACAAGCCTCAGCATGTTGTGAACTGTACTTCTGACTGACAGTCTACAGACTATAAGTTCCAACAATCTCCTCTTTAAACTCAATTAATTTGCCAGAGAGGCTCACAGAACTCAAACAACTATTTACATTGACCGGTTTATTAAAGGATATTATAAAGGAGACAAATCAACAGCCAGACAAAGAGATCCATGGGATGAAATGGGGGGAAAGAGTGTGGAGCAGATGTGCCATTCTCCCCACATCTCTACTTGTTCACCACCCCAAAAGCACTCTCAACCTAGTCCTTTTGGTTTTTTATGGAGGCTTCATTGCTTAGTCATGATTGACTAAATCATTGGCCATTGGCTGATTCAATCTCTAGCCCTTCCTCTCTTCCCAGGAGGTGGGGGAGAGGGTGGGACTGGAAGTTCCAACTCTCTAGTGACCTGGTTGGTTCTCCAGGCCACCAGCTACCATCCTTGAGTGGGGTCCAAAAGTCACCTTCATTAACACAGCAAAAGACCTCTTTATTGTCTTTATCACGGGAACTTCCAAAGATTTTAGGAGTCAGGAACCCTGGAGAAAGCCCAAAAACATATGAGAAATATAGCTTGGTCATCTGAATGACCAAATATATATTTCTTATAATTACAATGTCACACAAATCCTAGAAGTTTCCTTTTTGGGAGCAAATATCGGGACAGCTATTGCCATCTGCCAGCATTTGTTGTGACAGATGTTTGTGTACATTATCTCATTTAATCTTTGCAACAACCCTTCCTTACAAACAAGCAAACAGAGGCTTAGAGAAATCGTGTTAGAGAAATCATGCCTGGGATGTGGTTAGAAACCTGGTCTGTCTCACTCAAAGCCTGTGTGCTTCTTTTTCCCTCTTAGATATAAATATAAGCTTAATTAAGGGTTTTGATTAATTAATAGTATATGAACCCAGGAAAAAGGGCTTCATTTGTAGTTTGACAAACTCCAACCCACCAGAGAAGGGATCTAATGAATTTTCATTTCCTTCTACTGCATGTTACTGAACTCAACACTCTTATCTTCTTTGCTTGGCCAGACATTGACACCCCTTCAGCCACCCAGAGTTCGATCCAGAAATGCTGCCCCTCTTGAGAGGATTCACTCAGCATCTCCTTCATGAATCCAATCCCCTTTACAAACACAAACTATCCTTGTCTAGTTTGAATCAAAAACAGTTTCTCTATTTCAGAATAGAGAAGCCTCCCTGCATTAAAAGAGAAATTCTGGCAATATGTTCAAATAGGGTAATCAGCCCAAGTCTATGTCATTGAATTAGTGGCAAAGATAGTTCCCATGACTTAATTAATTCTTCTATTATCAGCATTAATGTTCTTCAACTGAATCTCATTTGCATATTCCCATAGAGCGTCATTATTTAGTTTAAAGGCACTTAAAATCAAGTCACACAATAGTTATATGTACTCAAATCAATGCAGGCTATTCAAAGAAAAGCACTGAATAGATATAAAGACTGGCTGATAGATGTACCATTTTCAAACCTGCTATCTTTATGCCCACACCCCAATAATGCCACTGAGCACCTACTATGTGCAAGATATTGAACAATGAATATCACTTCTTATGGGTGCAGTACATAGGAACCCATATGTTTAAAATAACACTATCTTGTCAAGTTATTATCGATCTACATTGCATATATTTCCTGGTCATAGGCAGCTTCCACACAGAAACATCTGGATGCAAATTGAAGAATTCAATTACTCAGATCCAAGTGGGTATATCTGTTTCCTGGTAGCTGGATAATTGACTTATAGCTGGCTTCCTACAGATATAGCCCAAAGCTATTTTGACAAATACAGAGTGAAGTAATAGTTTTTTTAATGCTGCCAAGAAAAAGCGCTTTGCAGACATGCTTGACATTATGCAGGTAGCCACCAAAACAACCAAATTATAACTGCTATTTGGTCACATTGAGATGCTACATGAGCTCTCTGATTAACACAACTGTGTAAAAAATATGTCAAGATATTGCCATAATATTATCTGATATTTTGCCTCTGGTAAATTTTCTGAGGCATTTCCTTGCCCATGTGTAAGACAGCTGGAAAGGTAGTAATTTCCCAAGAAGGAGAGGAAGCCAAGAAGAAGTTTAGATTTCGGACAACTCTAAAGCAAAATTTTAAAACAATGCTTTGAAATAATTGTTACTCTAAAAATGCAATGTTAGAACTTTTTATGGTGTCAGCCTAGTCTCTGAAACAAGAACAGAAATTTAAACATTTGAAGTACAAAACGACAAGTCAATCTGGATTTTTTCTCTTTTGATACACTTTTTATTAATTTCATCTGAGCCTTAGCCTCTCCAGATCCCTGGAATGCAAGGAGTCATCTCCATGCATATGATGAGGAAAGGAAGAAGACAGGGAGGCGGGGGGTAGAGGGAGGACGTAAAGAGAAGAGACACACTTCTCCTTACACTCAAAAGACACTCTACTGTGCGGCTCTATTCTCTTCTGTCAAATAGCTTCCCACACAAAAGCCATCTGTAAAGGGAAGGAGGTGACAAAGCAAGCTGTTGACAGTATGTAGTGAAGTTCATCTCTGGCTTTATTAGGAAGAGAAATGGAGAGCAGAAGCTTAGGGCTGTCGGTAATTTCAAATGTGCTGTTTGCCTAGATGATGGAGAAGACCTTGTTTACTCTGGCTGACTGAGCTCATCCTGCTTCCCCAGTCTGCAGTGACTCCCTAGTGCTTCTCAATAGTTAATGCGCTTAGAGGACTGGAGTCACTTGGGAATCTTATTAAAATGAAGATTCTGTTTTGGTGTGTCTGAATTGTGCATTTCTTACATACTCCTAGTTGATGGCTGCTGGCAGTGCATGGTCCATGCCTCAAGACCTAGCACACCCAGGATCATCCCCCTCTCCTCTTGACTTCACCCACACCCAGCCAAGCGGAACCACTTGCTCTTTCCTAGACAGATGTTGTGTTCTTGCTGCTTTTTATCCCCACCCCTAAAAATTTCCCATGATTCCCAATGCATATGCCACCAACAGTATGAGCAAAAAATGTTTTCTCTTCTATCATGTTGCCAAGCTCATTTCAAGGGTAAGTGCGCAATTCCTTCTTCTTCTAGTGGTACTTACTTGCTGGTACTTTTGCAGGCTGCTAGGATACTTTAACTCTTCTGCTGCACTTCCTTCTCCTCCTCTTTCTTCTCTCTTTCTTTCACTTGAATATTTAGTGAGGTATACTAAATGCCTGTGATGATGGCAAGGATTTGGGGATGAACACAGCTCCTGCCCTCCTGAATTTCACAGGCTGGGGGCAGGAACATTTGGAGAGAGGAGGGGTACAACATTATTGGTCAGTACACTATGGAGGTGCTGTTGCTCAGAAAGCATGCACTGCTCTGGAAGGACCAAGTTGCTGAGTTTTAAAAGAGGATTTTACATGCCTAAGAAGGAAACAAATATTCTTCAGACAGGGAAAAACAGAATCACCAGCACAACAAGGAGAGAAGAAATGTCACTGCAGGTGATATAAAGGGTAAAGTGAAGAGCGTCAGAGTTGAAGCTGAAGTTGACTTCCACTATTGAGATTCTCTGACATCTTCTCAATGGCTCCAAGCCAGTACAGAATCCTCAGAATCCTTCAATCCCTTCACTTGAAAGAGTCTCCTTTGGAATTCTGGGCAATCACATCTTAGCTCCCTGAGGCAAAACATAGGAGCCCTGAGCTGAATGAAACACTGAGGTTACTTTTCTGGTCCTTGAGCATTACCTAACCTCCAACTAGCATGTTCACATCTTCACTAGCAGCAATTTCCAACTTCAGTCTTTGTGTTTCTCCAAGAGCACATCCTGAAGCAAGGGCTTGAGTACAAATAGTTTTTTTGGGATGTGAAGAACAGCAGGGGAGTGAAGTGGGAAAGAGAAGAGGACACAAATAATATAGGGTGCATTATCAAGCCAGCTACTGCTGTGGATGACTGAAACTTCATCCCCCTGGGAAGTCAGTGAAATATATTACTACACAGAGGGCAAGGGATCTGGGGATGCTCAGACATCTATTTCCCTCAGTCACTGGTGAGGGCTGGCGGTGGCAGAGGCATAGACATACTCCTCTGGCTCATCTGGTCTGCCACGTATGGTGAGTGAGTCTCCTATACCAAAGAAAGCAAAAGAAATGCAGGAGCTGGCAGTTGGAAGTTTGGTGTAGGCATGCTGAGCTGGTGAGGTAGGGGTTTCACTCCTCACCTGCTACTGGGTGGGTACAGTGCACCCTGAAGCACCCATAGAACATCCATGGAATTTCCACCTGATGTCTCACATCCAATTGGCCACCTGGCGAATTTATTTTAACATGATCCTGAAATGAAACTGAGATGACTTTCCATCAGATATATTTTTTATCTCTAGGTCAACATTTATATTACATCCTAGCTCTCTGGCGACTGATGAAACATGAGAGCAATTTTTTTTTGTCTCTAAGCCTGATTCAATTACATCACCATGCCGCACTTAGGAGGTTATATTCCATTGTCTCTTCTCTGCCCTAATTGTGCACAAGCCTACAACATTAGGGAGGTTTTGCTACAATTCCTAAGCTTCAAGTATATTTCCCCAGTGGTCTTCTTTTACGTGATCTTTTGGGATCTTATTAAAGGCACCAGCTTTCGGAGTCTGCAGTACCAGCTGCAGATTTTATCTCTTTGTCATTCACTCATCTTCTGTTAACACAAAGGAGAACTAACCCCTGCATCTTCAGACCATGTAGCTTGGGTGGTCTGATACCCCCTGCAGCTCTAGCAGTAGGCATGTAACTCAGGCCTGGCCAATCAGAACATACATTTCCTTTGGCCACTGTAATTGGTCCTACATGAGCATGTGACCCATTCAGAACCCATGGAATGAAATATGCTTGTTGGGACTGTTGGGAACATTTTTCCTTTTTTCTTCTGAACTTGAACCTGAGAGGATGTTGGCCAGGAAGTCCTGCCAGCCATCTTATTGTTGAACCTGAGCCCGACAACAAAGGTAGCAGAGAGGGGAGCAGAACTGAGAGACAGAGGAGAAATGAGACTGGATGACCAATGTTGCAGAGTTTGAAGCCAGGGATCTTAGGAATGTAAAATAACAAAGCTTATGATTGTTTGGTTGGATTTTCTGTCACTCGTACCCTAAAGATCTCTGATACAGAACTGAGATACCTGGCTTTAAATCCCAGCTCTGCCTTTTGCTAGTTCTGGTTTTATTTATTTTTATTTTTATTTATTAATTTGATAGAGAGAGAGATAGAAAGAGAGAGAATGAACAGGGGAGGTGCAGAGGGAGAGGAAGGGGCAGACCACCTGGTTGAGCAGGGGGGCTAGTGCAGGGCTGGATCCAAGGACCCAGGGATCATGACCTGAGCTGAAGGCAGACGTTTAACCAACTGAGCTACCTAGCCATCACAACTAGCTCTGTTTTTAAAGTTCAGTTTCCTCAACTTTTAATGGAGATAAAATTTCCCCCTGACAGGGATACTGTGAAGATGAAATGAGATGGTCTACTCAAGCCTCTTTGCATAGTGTCTGCCCCCAATGCAGGAATCTATGAAAACCTATGTCCGTCTTCCTTTCCCACTTACCTCTCTGCATGGGCCAAGGGTCCTTCCCTAAATGTGTCCCAGCCCAGCAAGAGAAATGTTTTCTTTTCCTACTTGGTAAAGTCCAATGTCCCTGCAGTTGTATTCAAAGCAGGTCTAAGACCTGAGAGTCAAGTGGGAAGCCTAGAACAGAGCACACAAGGAGGCACTTGCTCCTGGGTGCCAAATCATACTCTAAGAGTAAGAGCCTTCTCAAATCTTTCTCCCTGGCACCTGGCTCCTGATCACTGTAGTCTCAGCCCTAATATGTTCCATGTACAGCAGACCTTGTCTAGAATAGATGGAAACCAAATGCTGTGTTCACCATGGCTCACTTTAACTAGCTGATGCTGCTAAATAATTTTGAATTTTAAGTTAGGACCAGAAAACCATACCCTTCTTGGACCCAAATGAAGACATTTCCTGACCTATGAATTATAGGACTCATTTTAAGCAACCATGGAGAGACTTATGAACCATACTGTTGTGTCTAGAGTTCTGAATTAGCATAAGCACCATGAACCTCCCCTAAGCCACACCCCATCTTTTTTAGCACATCACAACTATCACCATCACTTCTACTCTTCGTAGAATGATTTGGAGAGCTGCTTCATTGATGCCAGCCTTTATCTGGGAAGTATATTGATTGAGATAAAACAAAACAAAACAAAAAGACCTCTGATTTCATTTTATTCTTTTTTTTTTTTTTTTTTTTTTTTTTTTATGATAGGAACACAGTGAGAGAGAGAGGCAGAGACACAGGCAGAGGGAGAAGCAGGCTCCATGCACCGGGAGCCTGACGTGGGATTCGATCCCGGATCTCCAGGATCGCGCCCTGGGCCAAAGGCAGGCGGCAAACCGCTGCGCCACCCAGGGATCCCTGATTTCATTTTATTCTTTGACAACATGCATACCATGTAGCTTTGGAAGAACAAAGTTGACTCCATTTGTGATGAAGTACACATGACTGAGGAAAAGGGGTACAGGGAAGGAATATTCAAATACTGAGAACAGTGTAGAAATAATAAAACACAGGAAGGAGGGGCAGGGATTGGGTGGAAAGAGAGTCACTTTCAGACTCCATCTTTGATGTAGATAGTCACACGTAAATAAGAATATAAATGTAATTTGAGCATTTGCCAAATTCAGGGCACTTTACACATGACACCTTATTTAATGCTCACAATAAATGAGAAGATGCTGTTAGCTCTATTTTATAAATAAGTAAACAAAGACTGAGCCCACATCAGTTTTTCAACATCTCAGGATTCTAGTGTGGTTAAAGAGTCTGTGTCAAACATGAGGTGTGATTTTAAAGACAGTTTGCCCCTCTTCACAGATCTGCAAAGGATCAATGTGATTTTAATTAACTATTTGCCGTTTACACCCCTCAGAATCTTCGTGTTCTTGGTCATCAGCTAAGTTGGAAGGGAAAGAAGTTTCAACTCTATCTGGCCACTGAAGGAGCTAGTTTTAACAGCCTGCTTCATGGATGGAGTAACAATAGAGCCTTTTTCGAGAATTAGGATTCTGATTTCATGCCTGTTTTTCCAGCAAAGTCTCACAGTTGTGGCTACCCCATGTTTGTAAGAGCTCACAGCACTGGGTGTCCATAGCAGCCCCTGCAAGATTCCAGGGGGGGCAGGAAGGCTGTCTCTCCCCCTGCCCCACACCTAATGTGTCAGTAACAAATATCTTACTGATAGTCCTGATTTTCACAGCTGTAGATGAGAACATCTTCCCAGTTATTGTCTTTTTAAGGAAAGCAGTTTCATGAGTGAAGTCTCATGCAATCTGCCTGGTTGCATTACTAACCCGAACTCAAGACTAATTCAAACTCAAAACAGCCATCTGAAGGAATTGCTCCAGTGATGCTGCACCTGCTATTTTATGGTCCTCTGAAAAGGCATTTGTTTGTGAGAAACACAATTAATGTCATTTAGTTCTTTTCAAACACCAACTAGTGGATGAAGAATCATCAGAGGAGAAAGTGAACAGTTCTTGGAAGAGGTAATTGTAAGAAAAAAATATAGCCAGCGACTGGACCAGTACCAGCTCCTTCATGAGGACAGAGGGATGACTCTGGCACCTACTCAGGGCAGACACTGATGCTTCCTAGCCTTAGCAAGAGTCATATATGCAGAGTGCAACTAAATACCTAAAGTAATATGGACCATTCTGGGGTGAATTTTGCTTAATGCATAAATATAGAAGATTTTCTTCATTTCAGACTCCTTGTGTGATAAAGATATTTTCATGCAAATGAGTCCCTGGTATGTAATGTAATAAAGGGAATATCTATAGAATACCTTTTGAAATTTATATGATCAGTTGGGTATTGTCCCTGGTCTTTCATAGCTTGAAAAATCTGAGTAGTCAGTTCTGATTACTCCTTTAACCTATTTGTCCTGCCCATTAAGTATAGTTGTTAGTTTCACTATGTCCCATCAAGTCCACCCAGACCATGCGCTTCTTGAATACTCCATCACATACTCCGCTCAGTGAGCCCTTGTGACACTTTGGGTCCCTGATACCTGGCACATAACTGATCCTCAATAAATCCTTGTTCATGCATTGTTTCCCCAGACTGATCTCCAGCTATCTTCATGTATGATTTCTAGTAATTTTTTTAACAACTTCTCTTACAAAAACTAGGAAGCCCAGTCAATAAATAGAATACACACATACACATATACATGTATCTACATATACACATGTAATATATAATCTTTGTGTGTATTTTCATACATAAAATGTGCATGTGTGCATATAGCATGTACATATGTACACACATATATAAACTCTGTATACATACACATATACATATATATTTATATGTACACACACACAAGTTCAGGATGGCCAACTCCTAAACTGGGAATAAGAAAAGTCAGTCAGTTGAGTTGGTCTTTTCATTCTTTTTTACCCAAAGTTGTTTTTTCTTTTTTTATTTCTACTTTAACTCAGCCACTACCAAGCTATCTAAGTACTAGTATATAGCTTTCCCTTTCTGCCATAAGTTTGCTTGTAGTTTATATATGTTTCTAGGGATTCTTTGCTCTTTTTACCTAATGAAGAGAGAACCAGAATAACAAGTTTTCAGGGGAAAGGTAGAGAACGAAGTTAGAATATCAATGAAAACATAAGAGACAGATCGGCACAGATCTCTGCTAAACTAATTTGCATTAGTGTGTAAGTTTCCTTAGAAAACAGAGAATTCTGGGTTAGATGTGGAATGGCTATAAGTAGGGTAAGATGGAAGCAGAGAAATGACCGCATTATAGGTTGTTTCTGAAGGGGCTACTAGGGGTGAAACAAAGTCATGCTTCATTCTGAACCCCATGGTATTGATCAGTGCCTGGACATTTCTCTTCTAACAAAAACTGGCCTTGGTTGAGTTCTTTACTGCCAACCTCCCCCAACTCTTGCCTTGGTTCCTGCCCATAGGCTAAGCCTGGTTATGCAAGCTTCCAACTGATTATGAGAACCAAGCATTAGCTTTCCAATAAAGTCTTTGTATGCCTCAATTGGCTAGTCTTGCAACCAAGAACATTCACAGATGAGAACACTAAGAGATAGAGATGTTTAAAAACCTGCAAAAGTCACAGTTGTAAGAAGTACTGTTGTGATTCAAACAGAACGATAGAGCTTCAGAGACCATGATCTTAACCAGTACCCCAAACTGCTTTTTTTGGCAACAAAGTATATAGCCCCTTTGGAAAAAGTTTCTGCAAAATCTAGTAAGGTTGAACATGTGTATATTCTATAATTCAGAAATTGCACTTTTTTATTTATTTTTTATTTTTTATTTTTTTAAATGTGTAGCTTTTTTAATTTTTTAATTTTTTAAAAAAATTATTTATGATAGTCACACAGAGAGAGAGAGAGAGAGAGAGAGGCAGAGACACAGACAGAGGGAGAAGCAGGCTCCATGCACCAGGAGCCTGATGTGGGATTCGATCCCTGGTCTCCAGGATCGTGCCCTGGGCCAAAGGCAGGCACCAAACCGCTGCGCCACCCAGGGATCCCACACTCTTTTTTTTTTTTTAAAGCAAACTCCACCTTCAGTGTGGGGCTTGAAGAAACAAATCAAGAGTCGTATGCTCTACCAACTTAGCCAGCCAGAAGTTCCCAGAAATTGCAGTCCTAGGTGTGACAGATTATAAATATCAGTGCAATATTTTGCATATCCTCCCATCAAGAGGTAGAATTTATTCTCCCACTCTGTGATTCTAGCCTGGTTTTGTGATTTGTTTTGTCCAAGCAGGAAAGTTAGAATTGATGTGCCAGTTCTGAGCTTGGGCCTCAAGAGACCTTTCAGTTTCTGTTCTTGCTGCCCTTAGAACTCTGACACCCTATGAATAAGCCTGACTGCTGGAGCGTGAGAGAAAGACCATGTAGTGCAGCTTAGCCACTTGAGATCACTAGCGAGAAGACACTTTGAAGCTGATCATAAAAACATGCAAAGCTCAGCTCAAACCAACAGGGCCTGAGCTCAAACTAAAGTGCCAACTCACAGAATTGTGAGCTAAATAAGTAATTGTTGTGTTATCACTAAGTTTTGAAGTGATTTCATGCAGCAAAAGTCAATTTATTAAGTATCTTAGGGACACCTATCTATTTTCACTAGGAGTAGATAGATATATAGAGATGTATAGAGCTATATGATAGATATCTATCTTCACTAGGTGTGTATATATATATATATATACATATATACACACACACACCTAGTATATATGTGTGTATATATGTATATATGTGTGTATATTATATATATAAACAAAGAGGCATAAGAATGTTCATAGGATTATTTATAAATAGGGAAACAGATACACAAATTATGCAGTATTCATGCAATAGGGAATTACAGCAGTGAAAATAACTGAGAGAACACCTGTTAGTATAGATGGGTCTCACAAGCCATGGTGAGTGAAAAAACCGAGATAATGAAGAACACATGCAATTTGGTAACATTATATTAAGTCAGAAAACATGCAAGTTATGTACTATCTGGGGACTCCTCTTCATGTGGTAAAAGTCTACAGACCTGCATGGAAATGATTAGTCTATTCGTGAGAGTAGGCTAACTCGAAACGAACCCACTCTTCATTCACGTTATAGTCAAGTGAAGTTGATAATGAGAAATTGCTCCATGCAGTCATTCAGATACCCAGTAATGTTCCTGGTAGTCCCCGTGCCCCCCTTCTGGGGACTTCAAAACCTTCTCCATGGAGCTAGCTAATGGGAGAGTTTGGAGGATGGAGCAGGATTATAGGCCAGATTTGGAAGTTGTATAATTCCATTTCCTTCTCATTCTTTGGGCAGAATTCTATCACATGCCCCGACCTAGGGCAAGGGAATTTGGCACATATAGTATGTCAAAGAAGAAAATAGAAAGATTTTTTTTAAAAAAGTAGATTTCCTTACAATCACCATTGGATTGAATATGAATATATTCAGGGGAGAAGAAATAAAAAGGCTTTATCTGTGCTGTTGTGTTTTATTTCTTCAACTGTGATGCATTGATGAGTTTTTATTATATTTTGTTACATTTTTTCTTCAAAAATTTGTGCTTTTTCTGAAGTATGTCGTAAGACAGAAAGAAGTTTACTAAAGTAATTAGATAGAATTAGGGGCTCTAATCAAGGAGACTGGGATTAAAATGCTTCTATATTGATTATTCAAGAAAAGTGAATCAGAATTCTAGTCTGTAATCCTGGAAAAAGAGTAGAGACTTTGCAACTTACAATGATATAAGTGCACAGGGCTGTCCCCTATTTATGCTGGGTTGACCTTTGAATCAGGATTGATTCTGGAAAAGAATAAAAATAAGGAAGAGTCCAAACACCCAGTTCTCTCCTGCTTCTCTTTGGCTAACCAGAGCTCCCCACTGCTATGGGTCCTTACATACACCTTCTTATGAAAGAACAATGAAATTTCAGAATGGAAAGGGTCTGCAAGGGCATGCACTCTTATCAACTTTTTGTCAAGGATGAGATCTCCTCCAGTATCTTTGGCAGGTGATCATCAGCCCCTTTGGAAGATGACTATGATTCACTCAGTGTTCTAGGTTTTCTCTATGGGCTTGACTGTCCATTATGCTCTCCCTCAGGCCCTACTTTGTGCAAGAACAGGGCTAGATAGTCCAAGGTAATATGGACTCCATTGTCAACTGGACTACTTTTCTTGGAATAGGTAATGGCCCTTCAATATCTGAACCAAATGGATGGTCCCATAGCCTGATAGAGAATGCCTTGGAACACATGGAACTTTCATCAAAACTGGCAGGCACTCACTTATTATCTATTTTCAAACCCATTTCTTTGCTATTGTATGAAACATATCTGAGATCAAGACTTAAAAAAATGACCATCTAAAGTTGATATTCAGTTTATGGGAGACCAGTTCCATGTTCATAAAGGTAATATTTCCTAAATCTGTGCCCCTGGAGATCCTCCAGGTACTATACCTCTTTTGTTTATACCTCTTTTTTGATACTTCATGTGTTCTGCCATCAGTGAGACATTTCATTTCAATATACTCTCTCTAGTAGTTGATGAGTTCCTCATGGGTCTAATTAATCACCCACTATCTCTGATCTATAGATGATGACCAATGATAAGGAAAAATATGGACACAAACATTAGAAAAGTAATAAGAAAAACAATTTGGAGGTATTGATGAAATGTGAAACTACTTACATTTAATAGGAGTTATTAATGACTATCCAGCTACATAATAGAGTGGGGATCATTACAAGATTTCAGTAAGAAGCAAGTTGAGTGAACCCTTAAGTTACATGCAAATTGGAAGGTTTTTGGAATACAGGTACAATGGCAATACTAAAAGCTCAGGCCACCAGGAGTATGAAATTTCCCCCTTTCCTAGACAATGAACAGTCAGTTATATTCATGTGCTGAAATTAATGAAGATGCACATTTTTATGAAATAAATATAGAAAGTGGCAGTTCTCAACTCGCAGGTCGGAGTGCTTAGCTCCAGAAGTATCAGCTTTCTCCTTTCCACTTCAGGATAGGTGCAGTTAAAAAATAAGCACAAAATCCAGATAAAAATGATGACTTAAGTCCTTAGGCTAATTGGTTTGCTAATATTTTCCTGAATTGAAAACATCCCCTGAACTGCAAGCTACCCACAAGGACTGACGCCGCTCAATTGTGCCTGTGGCATGACTAAGGCATGATGAGAAGTAGCTGAAACATGCTCATTTTGTTCTCCGTGATCACCAATCAGAAAAGACACTCTTTCTGAGGTAGCAGAGATAGGATGAGAAAGTCCAAGAGCCAAGGAAACTTCTCACACAGAAATGGGAGTAGTACATAAGTATTCTCCAACAACAAAGGATCCCCAAATTCTGTTTGTAGTCAATAATTCATTTCCCATAAAACAATACAAAGTGTGCTAGCCCTCTCAATCTTATTCATGACCCAGTAGAAGGTTCTGTTTGACAGGTTCTGTGGAAGCTACGCACTTGTACACAGTTATTTCCCCTCTTGGTGGCCCCAGTGAATGCTAATAGAAATGCAAAGACAGTCATGATCTAAGTAGGTCTGAGCTTCAGTAGCAAGGCACAAAAAGAATCAGCGAGCATGAAATAAAGCTGCTTAGGATTCTGCTGACTGGTCTGAGGTAGAAATGGTGCTGGTGGATTGTACACTCTTTCTCTCAGAGGCTGAGAGGCTCAAAGGGATTGTTCTGGAAAATCTCGAAGCAGTTATAAATTTATGGTTGCAAGTATTCTGTTGTTAATGTGCAATTCTAGCTGGGGCTTTAGAATTGAGTATTTCAATTCAATTTGAAAAAAAGACTATGAAACCCAAGAAGCACATCAATCCTTGATAGTATAATTACATAGCCTTTTGTGGCTTTGTTCTAGGACTCTGAAGTGGGTACATACACATACATGCATTTGTTCTGTGAATTTATATGTTTATGTAAGCGTATCGCACAACGTCAATTACTAGTGGTGTCTAACTCATAATTTGCTCTATGTAAAGGATGCTTCTTTAAATATCAAAACTTCTTAAATGTCAAAGGTTTTACATTTTAAAACTTTCTAAGCATATTCTCTGAATCATTACAAGCTTCTGAAGAAAAAATTAACCATTTCTTAATTTTATTATGAACACAGATGGCTATGGGATAAATCTGGGTTATGGAAGTATTTAGAGACATTTGCCCTTACATGTAGTGGCATGTCCATGCTTACAATCTTTGTCACTATCAGCTATTTGACATTTTAAAGATAAGATTTACACACAAGGAAATACACAGACCTTAAGTACATAGTTCAATGAGTTCTGATGAGTGTTACACTTCTGTTAATGTCCCAATCAAGACGTAGGACATTCAATCAGAGAAGGACAAACATTATATGGTCTCATTCATTTGGGGAATATAAATAATAGTGAAAGGGAATAGAGGGGAAAGGAGAATAAATGGGTAGGAAATATCAGAAAGGGAGACAGAACATGGAAGACTCCTAACTCTGGGAAACGAACTAGGGGTGGTGGAAGGGGAGGAGGGCAGGGGGTGGGGGTGACTGGGTGGCGGGCACTGAGAGGGGCACTTGACGGGATGAGCACTGGGTGTTATTCTGTATGTTGGCAAATTGAACACCAATAAAAAATAAATTTATTATTACAAAAAAAAAAAGACGTAGGACATTTCTATCTGCACAAAATCCCCTCATGTCCACTTCTAGTTAAGCCCCATTTTCTCTGTAGGCAACTACGGTGCTCGTTTTCATCCCACAAATTAACTTTGCCTGTTCTTGAATTTCATATAAATAGAATCAACAGTATGTAGCCCTTTATGTCTGGCTTCTTTCATTCAACATAACATTTTTGAGATTCATCCATGCTGTTGCATATATCTCTAGTTACTTTCTGTATTGCTGATTAGTATGCCATTGTTAGAATAATTGCAATATGTTCTTCCATTTCTCTTATCAATGGATATTTGGGTTATTTCCTTTTTCCTTATTATGAATAAGAGAGTGCTAGATATTTTTATAAAAATCTGGATACACATATGGGCCCCTACATCAAATCACATGCAAAAATTAATCTGTGATCGATTATAAAATTAAATGAAGCAGCTAAAACCATAAAGCTTCTAGAGAAAAAAAAAAAAGAAATATAGAATATCTTCATGACCTTGGAGCAGGCAACTATTTCTTAGATACAACCTACAAAGCACTCAACATAAAATAAAAGTTGACAAATTATACCTTGTGAAAATAAAAGCTCATCAAAACACACGGTTTACAAATTGAGAAGTTATTGTCAGTGTATTAGAAGCATTCTACTTCTTTTGTCAGAGGAATTGTATCCAGGATAAACAAAGAGCTCTGCATCTCAACAATAAGAAGACATGCTAGTAAAAAGTTGACAGAAGATTGGAAAAAACACTTGAAAATAGAAGATATGTGAATGGCCAATAAATATATGAAAAATGCTCGACATCATTAGCTTTGAGAGAAAGGCAAATCACATAACAATGATACACCATTTTATACCCATGTGAATGCTAAAATTATAAAGACTGGCAATAATAAATGCTGGTGAGAATGTGGAGAGGATGGAGGTGTGAAATGATACCGTTGCTTTTAGAAAGTTGTTTGGCAATTTCTTGAAACTAATCATATGTAACCACCTATAAATTCCATCCCGAGGTATTTACACAAGAAAAAGGAAAACCTATGTGCTTGTTATTTTTAGATGACTTTACACAGAATGCTTCAAAAAGCTTCCTTTAAGGTAGAAGAGGAACAGCAGAGTCAAGGGAAGCTGATGCTGTCTGAGCACTTGCTACATGCCAGCCATTGTGCAAGGCAAGTTATGCATGTTAGAGTGTATAGGACTTTCCCAAAGTCAGACAGTTAAATAAATAACAAATAAGTCTTTTAAAAATCATTTTATGCATTCACCAAGTATTTAATAAGTTTTTGTTGGTGCTGGGCATTGTTCTGAGTGCTGGGTATATTGCGTGAAAAAAAAAATAAAGGATTAGATTTTTGTCCTAATGGTACCTAAATTTTAGTGAGAATTGAGGAATCATAAAATATCAAATCAACATATATTAACACATAAATATGATGGTAGTTCTTGATAGTAAAAACTACTGGGAGGACGCTGAAATAAGTAAGGTAATAGAACAGAGTGACAGCAGGATGGAGGTACATTGGACAGCATAACCATGGAAGGTGGGTCTTAGATGTTTTGTGTAGGATGATATTCTGATAATGAGAAGGAATCAGGCACATCAAGATCTGGAGAAGAGTAATCCATGTGGAAGGAACAATAAGAGCAAAAGTCCTGAGGTAAGAACTAGCCTGATGGGTTCAAGGAGTAAGTAGAGCTTGTGTGACTATCTAAAGAGAGGATGCCAAGAGATGAGGTTGGAAAGGTAGGAAAGGGACAGATTGTCCAGTGCCTTAGATGCTGTAGTAAAAAGTTCAGATTTTATTCTAAACTCAATGGGACTCCATTAGGAGGTTTTAAGATCCACTCCAGGAATATTGTTAAGACTCATTTGATGGTAACTATGATTATTACAGCGGTATTTGACATGAGGGTTGATTGTATCGCTTCTTTAATAAAGTACACATTCATTTATTAATTTATCTGCTCAATATATATTACTTGAGCACTACTGTCAGCTGGATACTTATCCCAAAACAGTGCAATCACAAATTGCACAAGCAAAACTTCTGCCCTTAAGGAGTTTATAATCTATTTTTGTGCTTCTTGAACCTGATTGCATAATGAGAATCACCTAGGGAGGAAAGAAAGCAAGCATGAAAGAAACTGACAGAACCTATTAATTTTTTATCTCTCCAGATTATTTTCAAGTGCAAACTGAGGTAAGCACATTACTCTTTTCTTAGACACATGGGGGCAGCATTTTGTGGTTGTATAGGTTCATAAAATATTTTTTTAGCCTTGTTCTCAAGCAAATACCATGATGAAACTGAAGCACAAATAAACTTTAAAGTCTAACCTCTGTATTGGCCTGCAAGTTAGCAGAGCTGAGATTTGAATCCATATCTTTCTCATTGCATAGCAATACTTTTCCACACAGCAGCTATAAAATGTTTTCTATAAAAATAAATAGTAGTTTTTTAATTACTCTGTAATTTTTCTGTTTAGTATCCTAATTTTTTGGCTCTTGCAAAAATTATAAGGAAAGATAATGTATAACTATGAATAGAATTTTAATCTTCTATTTCAACTCTGGAGCTGATTGTAGCAATGTCATGATTTAAAGAAACAAATGATGAAACCCAGAATATCATTCATGTCTGCATAGAGACTGAGGATTAAGTGTGTTCAAGATTTGGCCTTCTCCTTCATCCAGCCTATTAGGAGAACTAAGATAGGAGTTGCTTCTGTGGACAGGAGTCTTTTCCTGACACGATCTGTTAGTCTGTGGGGCTATTTCCATTTGGAAGAGCATGTTGGCCTTATTTAAAATAAAAACAGAATTTAAAGAGAAGAGATTTTCATGATCGCTAAATCTTCCTTTTTGCTTGACACCAATTTGCATAACACAGGTAACTTAAGTCTAACATGTTTCAGAAACAAATAGATATAAGTCAAATTTATCTTTCAACTCCAATCGCAATTTTATATTTTGCCAAATATTTGCTAATGTGGAACTTTAAAGAATAAGGAACAGCTGGAATTTAACCAGAGACTCCAGAGACTATTAAAATTCAGTGTTAATATAAAATGTGACCTCTAGGAGACCTACTTTTTCAGTGCATATAAATAACTCACTTGTATCAGCACAAGTAAGTATTTTGCATGTGTATGAAGAGGTTGATAAACCTTTATTAGCAATCAACATCCCTTACCATGAGGAGATTCACAAGATGTTACTAGAAGTTAGATCAACACAAGGGCTGTCTGTAGTTGTGTTCTTGAATGAATAACATTCATTTTGCTGAATGAAACAGGTCTGAAAAGTATCCAGTATCTAATCATGGTGTCTCTAGATGTTATTGCCACCCACTCCAGCCATGTGAGCAGCTTCTCATCTTGGCTCCAGTGCACTTTTTGCTAAAACTGAATACTTCTTCATTGCATCTGCACACTACCTCCCGCCTAATCCAACCTAGAATTATTAATAGGTAATATTTACATCATATTCCATGTGAAAAATTAGTACTAATTAAAAGCAGAAAATGACATCTGGTTCTTTCCCCACAATGGCCTGGTGACAAGATGTCTTAGCACCCTTCTTTCCCTTCTCTTCTCCATCATAGGAAGGATCCCATTGTTCTCAGCACTTGTTATCTTGCTCTGAGCTTCTAGAACTAGTGCAAGTTAGACAAGGCACCACCTGTAGAGGACATAGAACCTGATCCAACAGGAAAGTAGCTGGACTAAAGTGGACTTGCCCCCAGACCAGGAATCTCAGTGGCTCTGTGCATGTCTCCTGGGATTAACCAAACCTATCTTCCACAGGATAAGGCTTAGTAACATATTTTTGACATGTTTTGTAGGGTCTCTTTCTATATATCCCCCCTAAATTTCTAATTAAAGAAGTCACAAAACAGCAAATTTTGATGGGGGTAAGAAGGGAGGGTTTTCTAATGTTAAAACAGCAAGAGTAACAACAATATTTCCTCCATCTCCCAATTTTAAAATAGGCCCCTATTTTAGAAAGACCCACATAGAAAGGATTGATTCCCTACGAGGCTGTCACCTGAGTAATTGGAAGAAGGCTTCAGCCTTAAAGTTGAGACATTGAGTTTAGTCCTCAAAGTGGAGAAGATGCCAACTGTCACGGTTGACTTTTTCCTAAATCTTTTAAACACAACCCTGAGATTGATTGGCTAGTTTCTTTCTTAGTCAGTTTTATTCATAGAAACAACAAACCAGCAGTGATTAGGAATAATTGTGACTACACATGGAAACAGTATGGAGTAACACAGGTTTGTGTGTACTAGCCAAAAGATACTACCATTTCTGGAAAAAAACAAAAGGTATCTCAAATTTGGATGTATTTTATACATAGAAGTAAGGATAGAAGTGACAGAAGAATGACAGATGGAATTGTCATTTCTTGAGTCCTAGAAATGTGGAGTTACTTCACATCTATTTTCTCTAGGTTGCCAAGGTAAATATTCCCATGGGCTCACTTGGCTCTGCCTGGTTTGGGCCAGAAGAATCTGCCTCTGCCTTCAAGTTGGCAAACGTATTTGGAAATGGAAAAAGTCAACATGGCCAGTGATTCCTTACCTATTAACATGCCTAAAATCTTTTTCTTTAGTGTTGACCAAATCCACTAATTTAACCAAGATTACCAAACGGACAGTTCTCTTGGGGAATGGGAAGGACTGGAAGGGATGTGTGATTGTAATTCAATCTGAGTCTGAAGACCTAAGAACCAGAAGAGCTGATGTATATGTATATCCTGAGGGAACAAGAAAATGAAATGATATGAGATGGTGTGTCCCAGTTCATACAGTGAGGTGGGAAGAAAAGGCAAATGCCTCCTTCCTTTGCCTTTTACTATTCAGGCCCGCAACAGATTGGATGATGATCACCCACACTGGGGAGGGTAATCTACTTTACTGAGTCCACTGATTCAAATGTTAATCTCATCCAGAAACACCCTCATAGTCACACCCAGAAATAATGTTCAAACTGGGCATCCCATAGCCCATTCATGTTGACACATAAAATTAAGCATTGCATTCCCCCTTGGGTGTCAAAGGAGGCTGAGTGCAGAATTTGGACATCTACCCCCAGCTGGCAGTCACAGGACAGTGCCTTTGCCTTTCCTTTGCCAGAGTGGTATCAGAGGGAACTACATGAAACAGATGGTCGAAATAAGGTCCAGAGACTCATGGCATAATATAAAAATGTCCAGGTTTCAGCTGCAAGTCACACATCATCTCAAGAACTAGGAAAATCTCCAACTGAGTGAAAAAGCCAATTAACAGATGCCAATACCAAGATGACAGAACTTGACAAAGATTTTAAAGCTGTCCTCATAGAGATGCTGCAATGAGAACCACAAACAAACTTTGGAGAGAAACAAAGTCTCAATAAAGAAACGGAAAGTCTCAGCAAATAAGTAGAGGCTAGAAATAAGAACCAAATGGGAATTTTAGAGCTAAAAAAAATAACAATAGCTGGAATTTAAAAACCTCACTGGTTGGGTTCAACAGCAAAGTGCAGAAGCAGGGAGACAAAGAGCCGGTGGATTTGAAGATAGAAAAATAGAAATAGTAGAAACTGAACAGAGAGAAAACAAAACAAAAAAGGAACAGAGCCTCAGGGACTTGTGGGAATATCATAAAAGGCCTAACATTTCTGTCATCAGCATCACACAACAGAAGAGAATGTTTCTGAAAAACTTCCCAAACTTCCCCCAAAGACAGAAGCCTACAGATTTAAGGAGCTGAGTGAACTCTTTACTAAATAACCTGCCTCCCTCCCAAATCCACAGGACACATTACAATATAACTTCCAAAAGCTAAAGATACAGAAAAAAATCTTGAAAGCAATGAGAGAGAAATGACATTTTAACTATACGGAAAAAAAACAATTCAGATGACCCCAGGATTCTCACCATAAACTGTGGGTCCAGAGGAAGTGATACAATTGAGCACCCTGACAGTCAATACAAAATAAACATGTGAATACTCTGAAGGGTGTGGGGGAAAGGCAGGCTGGCTAGAAACTATAAAACTCACAGAAAATGAAACAGAGGAAATCTTTAGGACAAAGAGCTAGACCAAGAGTTCATAGATTGGAGCACAACCATGCTTCACTAAAGGGAAATTGGTAAATAAAACTTGATACAAATTGGAAATGTTCTGTCTACAAAGGACCCTGTCAAGAGGATGGAAAGATAAGCTACAGAGTGGCAGATTTTTTTGGGGGGTGGGGGTGGGGCAAGTCGCACATCTGACAAAGGACTAGTATCTAGAATCTATAAAGAGCTCTCAAAACTCAGTAGTCAAAAAATAATAAAAGACATAGATGTTTTTTTTAAAAAAGCACAAAAAAGATGTTCAAACATCATTAGCCATTAGGGAAATGCAAATTAAAACCATGAGGAAATATTATCACATATCTATTAGAACGTCTAAAATAAAATATGTGATGACACCAAATGCTGGAGAGGACACAGCCAAAGCGAATCATTAATATACTCCTGGTGGAAATATAAAATGGTACAATCCCCCTGGAAAACTAGTTGGGAATGTTCCTTTCACTCATATGGGGAATATAAAAAACAGTGAAAGAGATTATAGGTGAAAGGAGAGAAAATGAGTGGGAAAAATCAGAGAGGGTGATAGAACATGAGAGACTCCTAAATCTGGGAAACAAAAGAGGGGTGGTGGAAAGGGAGGTGGGCGGGGGGATGGAGTGACGGGTGACGGGCACTGAGGGGGGCACTCGACAGGATGAACACTGAGTGTTATACTACATGTTGGCAAATCAAACTCCAATAAAAAAAAAAGAAGAAGAAGAAGAAACTAAACACCCAACAACCAATCCAACAATTACTTTTTGGGCATTTATCCTAGAGAAATGATGACTCCTGTTCACACACAAACCTGTACACACATGTATAGCAGCTTTATTTATAATAGCCCAAACCTAAAAATTACCCACATGTCCTTGAACAGCTGAATGGTTAAACAGGCTGTGCTACATCCATACCATGGAATATTACTGTGCAATAAAAATGAACGCACTCTTCTTTTTTTTTTTTTTTTTTTTTTTTTTTTTGAGAGAGAGAGAGATTGAGAAAGGGTGAGAGCATGAGAGGGAATAGAAAGAAGCTGACACAGCCTTCCTTGCTCCTCCAAGCAGGGTGTCTGACTCGGGGTCCAATCCAACCTCAAAACCATGACCTTAAGACCATGACCTGAACAGAAGGCAGGTGCCCAACCAGTTGAGCCACTCAGGCACCCCTGAACCCACTCTTGATACACTCAACAACCTGGACCAATCTCCAGAGAAGTATGTTAAGTGAGAAAAACCAAACCTATAAGGTTGCATGCTGTATGATCACATGCATGTATATTATTGAAGTGATATATTATTAAGTGAAAAAAACAAATGGAGAAAAGTGTGTGTGGTATATTATCTTCTCTAAGAAAGGAGGAAGGGATGCAAAAATATAGAGTTTTTCCTTTTTTTCAAGAAAAATGGAAAAGTAAAGAAAAACTGGAAAAGAAATGGTTCCTCAGGACACCTAGGTGGCTCAATGGTTTAGCATTTGCCTTTGGCTCAGGTTGGAATCCTAAGATCCTGGGATCGTGTCCCACATCAGGCTCCCCACAGAGATTCCCTCCCTCTGCTTATGTCTCTGCCTCTCTCTGTGTGTCTCTCATGAATAAATAAAATCTTAAAAAAAAAAAAAAAGAAATGGTTCCTCAAAGCTCTAGAATAAATAGTTCAAATGGAGGAAACAGGAAAGAGGAATAATGTTAGAAGTTAAATTTCTCTGAATATCTATTACATGATATAACTTTGGAATACATTAATATTTTGCATAGTTATATAAATACATAAGTAATATTTATAAATAAAAAGTAAAGTAAAATGACTTAATACTATACTGAGTTAGTGTCATAACCACAGGAGAAAATATTTCAGATGACTTTATAACATAATCATTTATTAAAAATTTTTAGTGCAATGTAACCGAAGGACAAAAAAACTTACAAAAAATATTAAATTGATTTTAATAATCATCTTCTTGATTGTAGCATTTATATTGTTATTCTAAGTCTGTCATGTGTGAACTATGTGAGATAGAAAATGAATAATTATATCAGTGTGGAGAAATATAATACTTGACATAACAGAAAAGAAAAAGAGATACAATTAAAGATATTAGGTAAAAATTATGTAGTTCTAATTTGATTTATCAGTGTCTACATGAACTCATGACAATTTGTCTTTATTTCCTGGCTCTGTTCATTGAAAGGGCTTAGAAATAATAGCCAACCTAGTAACAAAGAGTATCCAGATCACAATCTTCTACTGATAAAGGAACTCAGGGATCTCTGAAATATTTATGCATGAAATGATATGACAATATGATGCCATAAAGCAAAGAAGCTTTAATGTCTACAAAGGTTGTATTAAGAGGTTTTAAGACCTCAGGAGTTAATTTAAAAGACTCTTACCAGTCAAAAATAGGATAATTTGGATATCATAAGAAGAATCACAATGGAGTAAAGCATTTCAATCATGGTTGTATCCATTAATTCATAAAGTTAGAGGAAGAAAAAGTCCTCATTCTTCTTGGGAGTTTGTTATAATATCAACTTTTATTTTGGAAAATAATAAAGGAAAAAGATTAAACATTTATTCTTTCTTTCCTGTAAGAGCTTATCTCAAGGAGGGACCCTGGATGGCTCTGCTGGTTAAGCATCTGACTCTTGATTTCAGCTCAGGTCATAATTTCAGGGGTTGTGAGATTGAGCCCTGTGTTAGGCTCCATGCTGAGCCTGGAGACTGCTTAAGATTCTCTCTCTCTCTCTCTCTCTCTCTCCCTCTGCCCCGCCCTGCCCCCTTCTCCCATGCTGTCTCAAAAAACATTTTTTTTTTTTTCAAAAGAACTCTTTCAGGGACATCAAATAGTTGACAGTGCACAGTTTCTTTCTAGAAGTATCTTAGCTGACAAATAAAGGACTGGTAGAAATAGATGTTGCCATTTCTAAGCCGTGATGATAGGCTATAATGATGGATGCTGACCTCTCAGACCACTTGCTGATGAAAGTACAAAACACTGTCTATGGGGACCTCTTGCCAAAAATCAAACTGTGTCTGGAACAAAGCTCTAGGACCAGGCATCAATTTAAAGAAAACATAGCGGAGAGAAGAATATGTTAAAGAACAGGAGAAACCCAACTGTGAGGAACTCTGGACAGTGACAATCTGGTTTCTTTAAGAAAGAAATAAAATTGGAAGGACAGCCTCCTGGCTGGCTCAGTTGAAAAAGCATGTGACTCTAGAACTTGGGTTCATGGGTTTGAGCCCCACATTGGGTGTAGAGATTACTACAATAAATAAATAAGCTTAGAATAAATAAATAAACTGGAAGGATGAAGAGAGATCAAAGTTATGAGATGGAAAGAGAAAGATTGAGAGAAATGTGGACAAGTGATCATGCAGAATGTGGGTTCTATAGATTGAAGCAATTTAAGAGAAATATAATTCACTGAGTTGCAATTTATGAATCTCATTTTATATCTGATTCAAATAGAGTATTCAAAACTTTTTAAGATAATAAAATTTGAACATCAGCTTATTTTTTTGTACTAAGAAAATACCATTGGTTTTATTCTATGTATAATAATGATATAAGATCACGTTTTTTAAAAGAATCTTTTATTTTTGAGGAAAAGATTGAAAAATTTATGAGTAAAATAATTGAGATTTGTCTCAAAATAATCAAGGAGAGGACTGCATGGGGATACAGGTACCATAGGTTTGGTCATAAATGGATAATTGTTGAAGTTGGGTGCCGGGTATAAAGGAGCTTATTAAATTGTTCTCCTAAATTTGTATATGCTTGAAATTTTCATAATAAAAGAGTTTGTAGGGTCCCTTGGATAGCTCAGTCAGTTAAGAATCTGCCTTCAGCTCAGGTCATGATTTCAGGGTCTTGGGATCAAGCCCCATATTGGGCTCACTGCTTAGCGGGGAGTCTATTTCTCCCTCTCCCTCTGTCCTTCCCCCCAGCTTGTACTCTCTCTCTTTCAAATGAATAAATGAAATATAAAACAAAACAAAACAAAAAACATAATATAATAAAAGTTTCATCCAGGATGAGGACAGTGCTTCTGGTGTGTTTGAGGCCTATAAGACAAGCAACCCAAGATCACTGGGTTCAGAGCAGGAGGGTGGATTTTCAAGGCAGTAGAAAAGTAATGGTCATTCTACATAGTAATAAAAATGAATAACAATGAATGAAAAAAATTGAAAAAATAAATGAAATTAAATAAATTAAATTAAATAAAAATGAATAAACTAGAGAAACAGGTAAAAACATAAATGGCCCTTACAAACAGTGTAGTGAGCCAGGCACCAAATGATACATATAATATGATTTCATTTATGTAGAGCTCAGAAAAAGACCAAATTAATCTATATTCCTTTGGAATGTATATGGAAATGCTAAAATGATTTTTTTTTTTTTAAGCAAGGGATAGGGTCATGCCAAATGTCCATGGATGGGGGTCCGTGACCAGGTCTAGTGGATGGAGGTCTTCTTGGGATCTGGCTACCATCTCATTCTTGGCCTGAGTTGTATTTCCTAGGTGTTCACTGTATAGTAATTATTTAAACTGCACATCTAGTTTCTGCACCTTTTAAACTATATAAAATATCTTTCAATTTTGAAAAAGAGGTTTAAAGAAAAAAAGCACAATGATCTATGAGTAGCATCTGGGAAGGAGGATGGTTCAGCCTCCCACAGGATTAGGCTCAAGCAAATCCTCAGATGCCCTGCAGAAGGGAAGAGGGAGAGGAGGGGGCTGGCTACCTGTCTCAGAGAGGGCCATAGAGTGACAGCGTGAGCAGCGTCCTACGGAAGAGCGGGTGGGGACATTCTATGAAATAAGACAACATGGAGAAGTATGTGCCTTTACAGGGATGAATCCAGACGAAGCAACCTTAGTCCAGGAGGACTGAATGGGTTTTTGTCTGGGATATTAGAAAGGATGGGACAAAAGAAGTTGAGTCTGAGCAACAGACCTCGAAATTCTGAATGGAACTCAGGAATAGTTCTTCAGTGTCCAAAGTGGCACAGGGCTCCAGGTCTGCTGGGTCCCATTTCTACCGGCAGCTCTATCCTGCTCAGTTGTGGGGCTGGAGGGGGCAGTGGATATGAGCTTCTAGGCCATGCTGAGGCCACGGTGTCTGTAGGACCTGCCGGGCACCAGTCCACCTCCTTCGGTTTTCATCTCTTTTCTCTACTTGCCGTGTATGCCATGAGCACTGTGAGCCCAGCACAGTGCCTGGGAGACTCTGATGCTCACTCGAGCCTTGCTGAATGAATGAAAGAATGAATGAAGAATTCCTACTTTGTATTTGTAGAAGCTAAGTCTAGAAGAGCTACAGAGAGGAACTGGGGCCAGTAGTGGGACAGGTTGCTTAATATGCAACATTCAATGCTCAAAACTGTCTTCCACGGCCGGCCTGATCCTGCATTCCCCAAGCTCCTCTGCATTTCTGCAGAAGCCAGGCTTGGGCGGCTGGGGTTAAGCCATTGCAAGGAAGAGAGTGAAAGGCAGGCTCTCCTTCCTTTAGTAAGTGGTCGTGCTGTGTTGTTTTTTCAAGGACAGCACTGTTTTGAGATCATTCCTAAGTCAGAGCTCTGTGGGAGGAAGAAGAGTGAATGGTTGTTTAAGGCAGCTGCAGAGAGGGCGTGAAGGAGGGCCGCGGATCGAACCAGGTTCGAAGGCAGCAGAAGCAGATCGATGAAGGAGGCTGGGCTGCCTCACATCTCAGACACCTGGACGGGTGCAGGACAAAGAGAGCTTCCAGGCAGGGAAGACGAGAAGGGGAGCGGGGAGCGGGAGGGTGGGCATGCAAGGGACAGCCAGCCTGGTGATGGGAGCTTGTTCTGTGACTAGTAGTGAGCACCTGCAGCCCCCAAGGGGGTGGGGAACACCTGCTGCCTGCACCTCCTGACCAGCATCCTTGCCTCTGGCTTCTCCCTGACCCAGCCAATACTCCCCACCCTGCTCCGGGTTCCCATCAGGTCAAGAGACCTGTGTTCTACTCCAAGCTGTAGAGGCCTGCTGTCCAGTGGAAACGGAATGCAAGCCACGTAGGTTAGTCTATATTTTCTAACAGCCATGTGAGCAAAGCGAGACAGAAACAGGTGTTATTACTTTTGATAATACATTTAATTTAACCAAATGTATCCAAAAGAGTAGCATTTCCACATGTAATCATTATGAAAAAATATCAGTGAGATATTTATGTTCATATAGAGTCAATGAAATCCTCCAGGTATTTACATCGACAGCACACTCCGACTACACTGCCCCCATTTCAAGTGCTTCATAGGCATATGAGGTGAGGGGTTACTGCGCAGGACAAGGTAGGGCTACTGTGTGACCCTGAGCATGTCACTTTACCTCTCTGAGTCTCAGTTATTTTCCTCCATAAAGTGAGGGTTAGGCTTAGAGAATTTCTTTCTTTCTTTTTTAAAGATTTTCTTTCTTTCTTTCTTCTTTCTTTCTTTCTTTCTTTCTTTCTTTCTTTCTTTCTTTCTTCTTCTTTCTCTCTTCTTTCTTCTTTCTTTCTCTTATTCTTTCTTCCTTCCTTTGGGAGGGAGAGAGTACATGTATGACCAGGGGGAGGGAGAGGAGCAGAGGGAGGAGGACAAGTAGACTCTGCGAGGAGGCAGATCCTGATGCAGGGCTCCATCTCAAGACCCTGAGGTTATGATAACCGGAGCTGAAATCAAGAGTCAGATGCTTAACTGAGCCACCCAGGTGCCCCAGGCGTAGATGATTTCTAAGTTAGGTTTAATACTCTGTGGATACACATTATGGCAAAATAAAACTCTATTTCATAGCAAGAGACTCCATCTCTCACTCTGGCCAGCTGGTTGGAAGATGTGCAACAGAGGCTGATAATCCCAAAGAGCGAGACAAATCTACAGTCCCTGCTATGGCCTGCAATGTGGCCATTGCCTCAGTATCAACCAGCGTGCCATAGATGCTAATCTGGTGCTAGAAATGTCAAGTTGATGACTGCATCTCAAAGGGTTCTTTTGTGGCGTTCTCGATCTGAAAAATGAGAAAAGGGACATGAACTTATGCAAACCACTCAGCTACTAGAAACAACTATTGAGGTCCCTTTTCCTTCTGGGCTGTGAATTCCTGTACATAATTCTCTACTTTTTGTATCAGGCTTCAATTCCATTATGTTTTAATGTTGTCTCTGAAGAAAACTTTTTTTTTTTTTTTTAAACAACCATTCAGAGCCATTTGACAATGTGCTCCGTTTTGGTGGTTTCACCAGCTTCTGCCCTAACATGCACAGGGACTTAACAACAGAAACATAACTGAAGCTTCCCTTGTAGTCTCTTAGAGAAATAGAGCCATTTGTACTCTGCGCTCCTGTCGGTAGTGGCAGGTTCCATTGGCATATGTGGGAACTTCTTATAGGGATAAGTTTCTTTGGAAACTGAAAATTTAAGTTAGTAGTAACTTCTTTGCAAGCAGTTCATTGACTATTATTGCTAAAAAGAAGTAGGAAGAAAAAGCCTTCTGGCAGTCTGGGTTATTTAAAAGTTCTGGCAGTGTGGGATGGATGAATGGAGTGGAATATGAACTTTGGACAAATTAAATGGGACAGCCTTCCATGTTCAACTGTCTACCTCTTAACTGAATGAAAAAGCCTACAATTTCTAGGAAAAAAAAAAGGCATCAAAGGCAGATCTTTTATAAGCAGGAAACCTAAAGATCTCAAGGGTCCAAAACGGTTGCCTACATTCCTTAAGGGAATTTAACTAGTATTTTCTTCTAGAATGTACACTGCTAGAGGTCACACATCTGCTGCGCTAGTGGCAAAGAGGATAGGTGTGCCTTCTAGTAAAACTATTCCCCAAAAGATCTTCTCCACTGCCCAAATGTGCAAAGACAAATGCATGTTACAGCCACGCAGCCAGCTTATGGAATTCTCTGGAAGCTGTCCAAGTTGGACAGAATCCTGCCTCTTCTCTACTCTGACTCAGCTAACCTCCCTGAGCCTATCTTCCCCCGTCCTCTGTCCTCTCACCTGCCCGACTTGGAACCTGCTCCCTGCACGCAGCCACACACAGGTGCAGCACTGACTTGAATGCTCCCCCCCCCAACCCTGCCCCGTCCTTCTACGCATCGCAGTCGGTAACATAGTGCTTGTCAGTGATGTGCCCCAAACTCACCACAGTGTGGAGATGGACAGACCTGAGTTCAGATCCTGACTCCGACACTTCCCAGCTTCGAGCTCTTGAGCGAGTTACTTCACTTCTTGCTGATTCCTCATAAATAAAATGAGAACCGAGATAACCACCTAATAACACTGCCAGGCTGCATTGATGTCACTCAACGGGGTTTATTAAAACGAATAATGTTGGACGTGCCAGATGTTTATGCATTAGTTCATTCAAAAGATATTCACTGAGCATCTCCTAAATGAACGCACCATTCTGGATTAAGAGGAGAAAGTCAGGTAAATAAACAACTCAGCCCCTGACTGAGAGCAGCTTATTATCTCAATAAACAAAGCCTCAGTCTTTGATGCTGCAAGATAAGCTCTGTCCCTCTTGTTCTCTCCTCTGGAAGGGGAGCAACCCATCAGTGACTGCCTTTGGTAACTGGGCTCTGCTGGGGCATCTATCCTCTGGCTGAAAAAAGGAGACTGTTGAAAAGTACACAAGACGAAGCGACTTTCAATAAGACAAGCTCCAGCAGGAGTCCACGCAGAACCAACAGCAGTTTAACACAATCTAAAAGACACCCTGTCCCTTTCTTCCTTACGTTTCTCACTCATGCCAGAGAAAGCTCTGCCCCACCCAAGAACTGGGAGCCACAGCTGAGAGTTAGCAGGGCCAGCAGGTGAGTTCAAGGATGATGGTAACAAAACCCATCTCCCCAGTAGGTCCAGTTTTCTGTCAACAAAAGGAGAGAAGGTATATGAGTTCATTCTGACTTAGCCATGCTTCCCTCAGGAAGATGTAGATTTGGGAAGAGAAAATCAATTGTTTCTTCTCCAAGAAAGAAGGTGTCATGGAGAGGAGAGTGGCTATCCCTCTGGTATGTAGGGTTGCCAGGGTACCCAGGGGGCTGCAGTGGAGGAGGGATTAGCAGGGCCAGGGCCAGCGCTGGGGGCAAGGCCTGGAAGCTGAGAGGTCCTGGCAGTGAGGTAAAATACAGAACCCCAGGCAGACTCCTCTGGAATTAGTAAATCCCTCCCTGACATCAGGCTCAGGTCAGCAAAAGTCTTCGAGACCCCCTCTTGCTGTAGAGAAGGGATTCTTCCTACAGTGCCAAGTTAGAATTGGCTCAGGAAGCCCTGACTTCTTCGGGGGCATGGGCGGCCTTGAGAGCAGGTGGCTAATACACCAAAGCAAACCTCAAGATTGCAAAGCAGAGTCCTGGGTTGTGGTGCAGAGGG
The DNA here is from genome assembly GCF_048418805.1 of Vulpes vulpes. NCBI lineage: Eukaryota > Metazoa > Chordata > Mammalia > Carnivora > Canidae > Vulpes > Vulpes vulpes. Next base: position 13,008,913 of record NC_132792.1, on the reverse strand, counting down.
GCTGCTTTCAACCCTACACTGGAACTTGGAAATCCCCCAGGGCCTTCTCCTCCCAAAGGGACTCCATCTGCTCCCAGGGGACTGGGTGGAAGCTGCTCTCTGGTACTTAAATGAGCTGTCCATCTGGTCAGGGGCTTGCTTCCCAAGCAAGTTACAGATTGGGATTGGAAAAGCTTGGTGATCTTTGCTACCTTCCTTATGGCTCAGAATTTTTCTCTTGTTAGGAAAGATATCTGGATGCAAACGTGGGCAGTAAAGACAGAGAAGATGAGAGAGAGGCAGAGAGAAGAAACATGTGGAAGCTCTGGTTCAAAACAAAACAAAACAAGTCATTTAAACAAGGACACAAGCCTCCATTAGCTGCAAAACTGCCCTAAACAAAATAATACGTTGTGACACGTAGTGGCATTTATGCAGATGAATAGGAGACAGAAGTACACACCAAGCATTCTGAGGACTGTGTCATTAAAAAGATAGGGAGAAAATGCAGCCGTTTCTGCACAAACCAAGCAATAATCCGAAATAGAGAATGAGATGGAGAATGGGTGAGTAAGAGTGGCTCGCAGCACCTGCAGCTTCCTCTGTCAGGGTCACCCTGAGAGCTCAGGGAGCTGCCACTGAAACACACATCTGGGGAGAGAGAAAAGAGAAGTGATGGTGAATTAGAGGTGGGTGGGGGGGTAGGGTAAGTGGGTGAGGGGTATTAAGGAAGGTACATGATGAGATGAGCACTGGGTGTTATACCATAGTTGGCAAATCGAATTAAAAACAAAAACAAAACATAAAAACAAAGAAGAAGCTCAGTGGGCAAGTCTCAGACCTGGCCTCAGGAGTGGTCTCAGAAAGTCTTTAACACCTTGTTTGCCAGACTGTGGGGCGAGCCCTCTCTTCTGGGCCTGGGTAATATGGCTCAACTCTCACATTCTGCTTTATGTATATGAAGGGTCTTCCAAACCCTGAGATCATCCTCAGGTAAGGGCTTTGTTTGGTGCAGTTTCCATTTCTTCCCCCAGAGCCTACTTGGTACAGAATAGAGGAAAGAAGGAAGGAAGGAAGGAAGGAAGGAAGGAAGGAAGGAAGGAAGGAAGGAAAGAAGGAAGGAAGGAAGGAAGGAAGGAAGGAAGGAAGGAAGGAAGGAAGGAATAAGGGAAGGAAAGAAGGAAGGAGGGAAGGGAGGGAGGGAGGGAGGAAGGAAGGAAGGAAAAGGAAGGAAGAAGGGAAGGAAGGAAGGAAGGAAAGGAGGGAAGGAAGGAAAAGAGGGAGGGAAAGGAAGGAAGGAAGGAAGGAAGGAAGGAAGGAAGGAAGGAAGAAGGGAGGGAAGAGACAGGCAGCAGGACATACTGTGAACAACTCTTTCTCAAATCACATCTGGCGGGATCAAGTATCCTAGGCTCCCAATTCAGACCGCACAGTGGTAACCCCTGGCCAAACTAGATGTATGAGCTTTGGCAAGTTTCCCATCTTCTACGTGTCTCACTCTCCTTGTGGATAAATGAGGGACTGTGACAGTGTCCACTTCATAGGGCTGTCACAAGCACTAAATGACACAGTGTATATAAACAGCTAATTGCAGGGCCTGGCACTTACAGATACACACTAAATATTAGCCATTATTGCTACGTAAAAAGAAGCAGCAATTAAAATAAAGCCGGTGGGGTTGAATCAAGTTGGGGAGCACACAGCCCCACCTGCTCCTACCTTCCTCCCTTGTCCTGTGGTGCTGAGAGAGCCCTGGTGCTCCCTATGGATAATAGAGATCTGTGGAAAGCAGCGAGTATCACCCTAGAAAGGACTCAAGTGTGCAAATCAAACCTGGGTTCTAACCCCAGATTCCCTGTTTTGAAGAAAGGGGAGTTACTGCACTTCTCTGAGTTGCAGCCCTCAGCTACAATTTAGGGATGAAATCTGCCTACCTGAGAGCTGTGAGGATCAAATGAGAGAAAGTATGCGGAGCATTTAGAACAGTCTGGACACGTAGGGGCTTGAGGAATTCACCTCCCTCCATTCTAATCACTCCCTCCTTGGATGCGCGGTAGTTCATTATTATTTCCCCAGCGAGCAAAGGAAGTCCCTTATTTACACAGTGACAGAGGAATTTGACAACATCCAGCCCCATTTGGACATGTGAGGTGGTCCTTTCACATGTTTGATGGACAGCAGTTAGTACCTGGAGTCTCCTGCAGCCGGATCTGTCAGCCTGCTGCCAACATTGGGGACAGATCACAGCCTGATAGAACTGCCCCTTCCAGAGGCCACATCTTTAGTAGACAGCAAGAAAAGAAACAGAAAGAAAGAAAGAAAGAAAGAAAGAAAGAAAGAAAGAAAGAAGAAAGAAAGAGAGAAAGAAAGAAAGAAAGAGAAAAAGAAAAAATGCAAATCAAGAAATATGTGGCTTTTGAAATGATTTTATCAATTGTCAGACTAGGATGCTCCCAGACAGCTGGTAACTCTGAGCAAATATGAATAAAGGAAAGACCCACGAATTCCCACCAAAAGTTCCATGAAGGACTCAAGAACGACAGCTATCTGAGTAAGACAGCAACCTGTCGCATAAAGAAAGAAAATTTCCAAACATGTGGCAGTGGAATTTTTGGCTCCAAAATGAAGGGAAGAAAAGAGCATTCCTCAGACAGGAAAGCAAAGATTCCTGACTACTCTGTCCTCCCACTTTCCTCCTTCCTTCCAAAATCAGAGCTTGAAGCTAGATTTTAAAGAGGAAGGACAGGAATAGAGGAATCAAGGAAATGGAGAATATTATCTTTAATTCACTGATTCCCTCAACAGATTGTTTTCCTCCTTTTTGCTAATTAACTTTGTAACATGGAAAATTTCTAACATGTATAAATATAGGATAACCCAATGAATTTATTTATCAACTCTTTTCAACAATTTTCCAATCTTGTTCTATGTCTTCCTATACTCATTTCCCTTGTTCCTATATTATTCTTAAGGAAAATCTCAGACATCATATCATTTAATCCATATTTCATTCCTGCTCTATACTAAGCACCTTCTAGGTATGTCTGGAATCTATTTGGCCAGGCAAAAATAGATTCCTTGCCCTCACACATCTCGAAGAGGGACTTGGATCTTCTGAAACATGCAAAGTTGAGGAATTAATTTGCTTAATAAATGTTGTAGACTATGACCAGTGCCAGGCACAGTACTCAATGCCTTATAATATTAACCTATTTAAATGGACTCCTCCAAACTCCCCAGTGAGGTAGGTAGTATCATCTTCCCCATTTTACCAATGAGAAAGTTGAGGCACAAAGAGGTTAAGTATTTTTGTTCCAGGTCACACAGATAGTAAACAGTGGAACTAAGATGAACAATTGCTCAGAGGGCACAGCAAAGGAAGCAGAACATTCTATCTCGGGCCACGGAGGAGTGAGTGGAAATTCCCCATGTAGACATGCGGAGAGAAGAGCATGAACAAAGGTCCAGAAGGGCTCGAGACAGGAAGGAAGGAAGCAAGAGTTCTGGAATGGCTGGAAGTGGACCTGGAATGGCAGGTGAGGCCAGGCTATGAAGGGTGTCAGGGTGCCAGGCTGAGCGGTGTGGACATGCCGTGGCCTCTGGAGAGCCACAGAGATTAAGCAGGTGAATGATGAGATCAAATAATCTTAGAAAGGTAACTCTGGACACTTTATGCAGGACAGAAAGTAAGTGGGAGGACTAGAAGTCTGATGTGTGTTCAGGTAAGCTGGGAGGAGATCGAGCCCAAACCAGAGCAGTGGAAGTGGGAATGGAATGAAAGATACAGAAATAGGAGTCAAGTGACATGATGATAATTGGGACATTTCTCAGAATGTTGGCAGAAGTTCAAAGCTCTGAATGATAAAGATCAAGTACTGCAAATTCTGATATTGGTGCTGGACACATCAGCAAAGAAGCTAAGATGTGGCCAGATCCCTTCCACCTCCCACCTCCACTCTCTGGATGAGAGCAGTCTAGAGATTTCTCCAGGAGAGATTTCTTTGCAGAACATCGTTGGCAATGTAGAGGACGAGTGTTCTCCTTTCTCAAGCCAAGAGAGGGAAGTCAGTGGCCCCCAGGATCTACAGGGGACAAGAGTAGTGGAGAAATCCCAAGCCAGGAGTTGGGTGGGACAGGAGAAGGTGCCTGACTCTTACTAAGGTGCAGAGGTCAGGGACCCACCAGAGCCAGAATGCTATAGCAGGAAAGGCCCAGAACTTCTGAGTTCACAGGCAAAGGCATCATATGTGTCATATGGGTTAAGAGACAGCCTGTCTGGGCCACTGCTTCCCAGCAGGAAGAGGCCAGGGTCGTCGGGCTGGCAGCCCATACTAAGAGGTGGTGAGAGAGGGCTACTAGGAGGCGCAGGGTGAGAGCACCTTGAAAGGGATGAGGAATGATCCACAGCAGGCCCCGCCACTCTCTGATGAAAACCCTACGTACAAGGGTGGCCCTGACTGGTATTGGCTGGTGTCTGAGGACTCAGAGCACCTCCACCATTCCCAGGACTGGTGGCAATCTGTCTGTCTAGGCCTGAGCATAACAATGTGGTTATGCCAAACACCTCCTTTCCTTCTGGAAGTCTGGAATTTTGGTGCCAGGGAGAGGGACCTATGTACCAGCCCGATACAAACTCTGGGTGTGTGGTCTCCAATGAGCTCATTGTCACGACTCCTTGCTGGAGAATGAGGCATATTCTGTGTGACTCCACTGGCAAGGATCTTTGGAAGCTCATATCCGGTTTCCCTGACTTAGCTCCATGCGCCTTTCCCCTTTGCTGATCTTGCTTCGTGCATCTTTTCTATAATAAATTATAGCTATGAGAACTACTCTACACTGAGTCTCTTGAGTCTCCCTAGTGATTCCCCACACCTAGCTGTGCTGCCAAAGAACCCACCATCGCCCCCAAGAGAAGCCATGCCAGCATTTGGGTGTCTGCCAGACAAAGGGCGCAGATGTCAGATATGATAACACGGATCATGTAAAACCATTTTTAGATTTTAATTTCTCAGTTTTCTCCTTGAGCAGATCCTGGGGAGAGCAGAAGCAGCGAGGGGTGTGTGGGAGGAGGGGGGAAAGAGCAAATGACAAAAAGAGAAGCAAATGAGCAAGGAGGAAGAGAAGGGCAACCCCCTCCCACTTTGCGGAGTCTGGCTTAGGCAGAGGTGGGGAGGAAAGTTAGCAGAGGGTTGGAGCCTTGGACAGGATGGGGTAGGAAAAAGTAGTGAACTGGAGATTAAATTTTGATATTTTTAAATGTCACACATAATCAAAAGTAATGAGATTAGAAAAACCAGGTGGTCTGCTTGAAATGTTGCCAAGGATGGAAATGAAGATCCAGAGCATGTGTCTGAGGACAATATGGGAGCAGAGTGAATCTATTTCTTGGTTGGACTCTACCAAGTCCAGACCATTCAGAAACACCAAAACCCACTTTCTGAATGCAAGCAAGCGTTTCAGAAAACCATGCAAGGCACACGGGGAAGCGTGTTCACCTATAGTTAAAAGAATTTTAGCTCTGCCCTTCCTAGCAGTGTGGTTTGGGGAGAAGTTTCTTAATCTTTCTGATCCTTGATTTCTGCTGTCATAAAACGTGGACTTGAATGTCAATCTCACACATGGATCACGATGGGAATAAATGAAAGAAGACACATCGGGGGCCTACTCGCTTTGGGGGACTCAGCAATAGGACCTTACTCCTATTGGCCACCCATCCTCTCCCACCTTCCTTGGAGTTTTGTGAAATATTTGGAAGAGGAGTGACTTTGTGGGGCTGTGGGTTTTTTATGATCTTTATTTTGTTTGCAGGAGTGAGCATCTGCCCAAGTTTGCCAAACGTGAAGTTGGTGAAGCTGGGATTCGGAATGCCTGATTCTCTACTGGCTCTCACAAGTGAGTCCAGCACTGGCCCTGGGATGTGGTCTCCACTCCCACTATGAACGTCACTCACTGTCTCCCTCATCACCTATCACTGGGCTATGGTGTGTTCAAAGGGAATTTGGCTGTTTCCTTCCCTACTAACGTCACTCTGATGACGGCTTGTAGTTTATTTTTTCTATAAGAATAGACATCTCCACATCCTTCCAAAGTACATCCTCTGGGATGTCACATGCCCTGAACAGTGCAGATATGCCTGACGTTCACAGCATGGAAAATACTGGATTTAAATAAAGCAAGTGAACAAAGTTGTTCATCAAGTGAAAGTAGCATTGCAAGCCACCCACCACGGCTGCAGGATGTTTCTGGGAACCAGAAGACCTACAGGCCATCGATTCAGCTGTGAAACTCAAAAGAGATTGCTTCCTCTAGAAACTGCCAGCTGGTCCTTCTGCCAACGAGAGCTTAAAACACTCCTAGCACACAGTTCTTAGGTTTCCCGCTTACCTTCCACTGCATATTTAGTCTTGATGGGAGAGAGAGAGAATGCAAAAGCAGTAGAAACATGCACATTTCACAAATACGTTTTAAGCAAACTTTGTGCCTCCCTGAACTTCATTTTCCTTTTCCGAGAATGAGGAAGACAGACTAGATCAGTGGTTCTCAACTTTGCTGCAACTGGGATCATCTGGGAGCTTTTTAAAAATACAGAAGCCAGGCAGCCCAGGGGAGCTCAGTGGTTTAGCACCGCCTTCAGCCCAGGGTGTGATCCTGGAGACCCGGGATCGAGTCCCACATCGGGCTCACTGCATGGAGCCTACTTCTCCCTCTGCCTGTGTCTCTGCCCCTTTCTCTCTCCCTGTGTCTTTCATGAATAAAGAAATAAAATATTTAAAAATAAATAAATAAATAAATAATAAATAAATAAATAAATAAATAAATAAAATACAGATGCCCAGACCCTCTCCTCACCAATTAAATCAGAATGTCTGGAGGTGAGGTGGAGGTATGGGCGTTTTCCAAAAGCTCTTCAGGTAATTCAGACTGGAAGCTCCCACTAGGCTACACGATGCTTGTTATTTCCACCTCTAATATCCCTTTTATGATCCCTTAAATAAAGTGTGGCCATAAAGCAGTGGGATGGCTTCTCACACCTCTCATGAAAAGTCATCTGAATGCCAATCATTCTCTTTGTGTAATTGATGGAATCCAGGGCAGCCTGTGGACAGAAAAAACTCATAACATGGCTTTAGAAACTTTTCTATTGCTACACATCTGGGAGGTAATGATGAAATCTTAGACCAGAGGAGTGACAAAGTCAAATTGTTACAGGGTCAGGCAAGGAACACAAATGTGTGACTAAGGCCAAATATAACAATAGGGATAGGTTTATGGAATTAAAAACATGTGCCCCGCCTATAGGTGTTCAAACAAGCTCTCTCTCTCCCCTCCCTCCCTTCCTCCCTCCCTCCCTTTCTCCATTCTTTCTTAAATATCACATTGACAGGATGAGAGATTAACCTGTAGGCTTACTTCACCTGTGGGTCACCTGTTTGAGATCCCTATTCAAGACATTCTGATACATTGGGAAAAAAAAAAATAACAAAAATATTCCAAAAGCTGTTGCCTCATCACTAGACCTCTCAGAGACACCATGTCTTCCACATTCCACGTTGCAGTAGACCATGACATTGAGAGACAGCAGGACCTACTGCCAAGCACCGCTCCAAACCTACTTAACCTCCCTTTCTTCATGCATCTCCATGGTTCTACAGATTTGGCTCCATAATCTTCACTCAAATATCTGCTTACTGTTCTTTTGGTTCTGTGTGCCATTCTGCATCACTTTTCCCACATGGAATTTTCAGCAGACGCTCCTCTCATGAAAGCATACTCTATAGCTTCAGGGAGGAGAGCCTCTCCAATCCCCCCCAATCTTGGAGGCCTTTCCAACCAGCCGCCTCCTAACTCAGGGTTTCTCAGCCTCAGCATTATTGACATTTAGGGCCAGATAATTCTTTTGTGGGGAGCTACCCTATGCATTGTAGGATGGTTAGCAGCATCTCTGACTCCTGCCCACTAGATGCCAGCGGCAACCTCTCCCACAGTAGTGACAATCAAAAACGTCTCCAGACATTTCCAAGTGTTCCCTGGGGAATGGAGACCCACTGCTCTAAGTGCACACAATGTCCCAGCGCCTGCGAGGAAAATGGTACAGTAAGCTCCATCAGTTTGGGACATAGCCAGCATAATATCCAAGCTTCCAAAAGAAAGGCCCCAGCTGAAAAGGGAACAAGCTTCAGTATGATCAGCTGTGTCAGTTCTATTTAATTGTAAATTTGGACAGGCTCTGCTGAGTGAAGTACAGAATGTTTTTCGCCTTGGGCACTGATATTATATTAGAATAAAAGCAACCTGAGAGGCATTTGTTTTTGTGGAGAGTGCGTGCATGGGCAAATCTCTGCTCCTCATATTGTTTTGAATTAATGTGGAAGCTATAAATAAAGTGTTCTCTCTTTTTGGGGCTGGCTTTGATCTATTGTTATCCCTCCCTTTTTAGAATCCTTTAAAGGCAATTTTCATTCAGATTCTTCATCAGTGAAGCAAGCAGACTTCAATAATTTTGCTCAAAAGCCTCTGTCGCTTTCTGCACACAGGCCCCATGTCAATCAGCCAGGCAGCCCTCTCCCCTAGATGGCTGTCCCCCTAATGCCCTGGAGAATGAGGGGTGGAGAGGCTAGGTTGAGATAACTTGGACAGGCGTGTAATGTGAAGAGAACAAGTTTGACTGACATTTTCCTCTTGTGTTAAGGTTATTGAATAATTATGGGAGAATTACTGCAGTCGCAATTCTCATGTGCCCTGGAGGAAGGGGCACAAAAGAGATGATTGGGGTGAGGGCCATGATTCAGAATCCTTGTGCCTGGTTGAGTCATTAATAAGCGGATCTTCCAAAGCAGTCTGCATTTCTGCAACTGCTGAGATCCACATGTGAAAGATGACATGAGTTTCCATCGTCACAAGGCAGTCGTGAGTCCAGAGTAATGAAACATTAGTGTGCCAGATGGGTGTGGGAGGAATGTGGTAAGGGGAAGGGAATGACCCTTCCTCTGAAATAGTTCCAGTACTGCCTCTTATTTGCTCTGTAGTGTGAACTCCTCTGAGACTCCAGTTCCCTTGTATTTAAAAAAAAAAAGAACAATCTTATTTCCTTCATAAGGCCATCAAAAGTTTTGGAAATCTACTATGGCCAGTGCCAGCATAATGCTTGGTACATGAGAGGTGCTCCCCATCATCATCACCATCATCATCATTCTCTTCCTCCTCGTTGTCATCATGACTATCATCACCATCATCATCATGACTGGCACCATCATTTCTTCTTAGAGAGATGAATGGGTCAGTGGATATGTGCTATATATTTCTCCCTCTGTGGCAAAGAGCACACTAGATTATTCTTTCCATGGGCAAGGGTAGAGAGCTTCCTTCAGTCTCTTAATTTTAGAGAAAAGTGGAGACTTCCCTAGAGGTCTGATTATTGTATACTTTCCATAACTGAGTAGATAACAGTAGCATTCACAAAGACTTAATTCAAAGGTCCAGAAGTCTACAGAGGGGGCTGTGCAAATTAAATATATGCTTCCCTGCCTTTCTTTCTCTAGAAGAACATGGGCTGTGATTTCATAGAAATTGAAAGACCCACATATCAACAAACATCCTCTGCACTTCAACTTGCATGTCCCGGTGGGTTAGTAAAGGGCAGATTAATGGGTAGGTCATGGACAAAGAAGGCAAGTGCACATGGAATCAAACACTGATTTTTTGTTATAATAATTGTGGGACTTTTACTCTCTCTAAGCCTCAGTGTCTTATTCTGAAAAGGTGGGTAGGATAATTCTTACTTCTGAGGATTATGTTCTGGTGCAGTTTCCACTAGGATGTGAGACAAACTAGAGAGGAGAATTGTGTTCCATGAAAGAAGGGCATCAAATAAAAATTATCTTAAGGGCTGTAAGATACCAAGACGGGAGCAACCATTTTGCCTGTAGTTAGATTTGAATATCAATGAGAGAGGAGACTTTCCTTTTCCTCCACCCAGGGTAGTGGCCACACTGTGTGAGGCTGGAGAGAGGGGCGAGGGGGGCTCTCTTACATTTTAATCTAAGCTGCAGCTGCTCCCAGACACAAAAGATCAGACAGCCATAAGGCAAAATGTCAGGAGCATCAGAAATGCTTACTCAGGAGGAGGGTCAAAGCCATCTGTGAGTTCACCAAAGACAATCCAAGAGATCTGTGGCCCAGGAAGGAAAGATTAGGAAGGAATGAGGTCTCATAAATTTTGTTGTTTGGGATGAAGTTGGAAACAGTTATTTGTTTATTGTGACCCTTTGGTATTTCCAGCTGGTGTGCCATGGGAAACAACGGTGACACATGGATTTACAAACTGCTCATCCTTGTGGCAAACAGGAAATGCGCTGTTAGGTTTGTTGGAAAGAATTCTATCACAAAGTGCTTACTAGAAATTAGGAGAGCAATTTATAGTCCCAGCTCTGCCTTCCATGTGATACTGTGGATCCTAAACCAGGCCTTGCCAGCTCGACACTCATCTATAAAATCAGTTGTTGACTTTGTTGGAGAATCCTCATCTGCAAGGTCAAGTTGTTGAATTTTGTAGTAATTCTGTTGTTGTTCTGAGGCTTTTGGAGCCTGAGTCCAAGGTTCTTGGGATATACCTGAGTGAAGAGTGGAAGTCTGCCTCTCCTTCAGCCATCTTGCAACTAGAACAGAGGAAAATCTCCCTATACCAAACCTAGCAATTAGCCCCATACACTCAAGGAATCAATTTTATTCTGTCATGAATTTGGCACTCTGTCTTCCCAGCAAAATGTGGCTAGCACTTTGGCCTTCCCCAAGTTAAAAACCAATAGCCTGGAGAGAAATCCAGTTTTAACCAAAAGATGACATATGCACCTCAAAATGGCATCCTCCCCCTACATGCAGGTGGCTCACCTGGCCTATTATACAGACCTGAATTGCTCACCAAAGTCTCTCAGTAGCCCGCGGGGAAATAAAAGCAAAAACAACTTCACTTTTCAGAGATTTTAGAGACTTTTCCTCATTTGGAGTGTGTGTGGAAATGAATTTTAAGCATAAATCTGTGCTTAGTGAGCTTGAAGCAAATTGGAATCTTGACCACAAGGAATGAAGGTAGCTAATCTAATTTGAAGACTGCAAGTAGGCAAATGAGTGCCTGTGAGCTTCTTGGGACCCATGTCCTTCTATTGCCAAATACTCTAGAGAGAGAAATAATGCATTCATCTTCCGGGCAGGATAGGTCCTCAAGAAATGCTTCCAGCTTGCTTCCAGCTTTAAAACAGTGTGACTGTATGGGTCTGTGATCCTGTGATCCTTCAAAATTACTTGATGAAAATTGAAATGCACCTCAGTAGGGTCACACATAGTAGTAATGGAAGTTAACCAAGCTACTTGTTATTAAGCACCTGCCATATGCCTAGAAATATTAAATAGAGCTCTCTTTCCTCTCTCTGTTCTCCCTACATTTCTCTACATAGATAGATATAGATATAATCTCACACCAAGAACCCTCGCCTTCACATTATTACAACCATTTTAAGATGAAGTGATTGAAATTCAAAGAGGCTACATAATTTGACCCTGATAACCAGCTACAAGATGAAGAGTCTGCACTTCACCTCTGATCAGTCCAACTCTAAAGTATCTTTCACTGCTTCATCCTTCACGGGCACATATTTGATATAGACATATTTGCAGAAACATAAAGTGATAAACAGTCATAGTCATAGTGGTATAATCAGTATAGTTTGGTCAATGATTGCTAGAAATATCTACCAAAGAAAAGAAAATTGGAGACAGTTTTCTCTGATGATTCAATATAATAGGACAGCACTATACTTCAAATTAAAAGGTGAGATATTTGGCAGGGCATTTCCTTCCAGGAGTCGTTTAGGGTCTTGCTAACTCAAAATATGGTCCAGGAACCAGTGGCATTGACATTCACTTGAGAGCTTGTGAAAATTTAGAGCTTAGTCCTAGGGCTACTGGATCAGAATCTGCCTCTTAACTCCAGGAGTGATTCTTACTTGCATTGAAAGTTTGAGAAGTATTGATTTAGGACACCAATGAATAATATGGATTATTCACAGAACCATGGATACCCACAAACCTGGGCTTCTGGAACATTGTGATTTATAAAGATTTTTAAATCTTTTACAAAGAGTATGGTATATGATAATATGACAACATATATTGAACACTAACTCTATCCCAGGCACAGTACTAAGAAGTTTGTATTTATTATTTTATTTAATTCTTATAGTTCTAAAAGGTGGCCAGTCAAGGGCACCTCAGTGGCTCAGTCAGTTAAGCATCCAACTCTTGATTTTGGCTTAGGTCATGATCTCAGGGTTGTGATTGAGCCCCAAGTGCTCAGAGGAGAGTCTGCTTGTCCCTCTCCTTCCCCCTGCTTGTGCTTGCTCTTTCTCAATTAAAATAAATAAATAAATAAACCTTTAAAAAATAATAAAAGGTGGCCAGTCATTATTCTCATTTTGTAGAGTAAGAACTGAAGTTTATAGAGATCAATGAACATGTTCATAGTCACTTAGCTGGTAAAGAGTGACTCTGGGATTTGAGCTCAGACAGTGTGATATTAGGGCTTCCACCTTGAATTGATCAGTGTATTATACTGCCTCTCCAGCCCAAATGAGGAAACACTCAGGAGGTCAGATGGACCATTGTGCTTCATGGAGGTTAGCTAGCATCTCAAGTTTCATCAAGAGCCTTACTATACCCAGGTGCAACCTCCCATCAGTTACCAGTTCTGCGGGAGGCAATTTATTACCTCTTGAATAGTAGTTAAACTAAATTTATCACTAATTAATTAAATGTGGATTAATTAGAAATCAAATTAAGCACAGCAATCAAGGAGTATCAATAATAATGGTGTGAATGGGCAAAATCTGCCTCCTGCTATGACACACTGACACTGACCCAACCCCACCTGCAGCACGTGCTTGCCCAAAGATGTTTAACCTGGATCAAATTAGAAGAGTGACAAACTCAGAGAACTGTTATAAATTAAAGGAGACTAGATAGACATGCCAACCCAATGCTGTGGATAACCCTTAACTGAATCCCGAAAGGGGTGAATGGTGGTGGAGATACCTCTAAGAGTGGTTATGGACACAGTTGAGGATATCTACATAGGTACTATCAATTTTTTTTTTAATTTTTTTTTTATTTTATTTATTTATGATAGTCACACAGAGAGAGAGAGAGGGGCAGAGACACAGGCAGAGGGAGAAGCAGGCTCCATGCACCGGGAGCCCGACATGGGACTCGATCCCGGGTCTCCAGGATCGCGCCCTGGGCCAAAGGCAGGCGCCAAACCATTGCGCCACCCAGGGATCCCTACATAGGTACTATCAATATCTTAAGCAATAGAACTGTATTGGCATTAAATTAATTGAGTGTTACCACTGTATTGTAATTTCGTAGACTAAGTCCTTGTTCTTAGGATATGCATGGTGAAGGGTTTAGGCTTCAAGAATATTTAATATATGTTCCTTCTTACATGGTTCTAAAAGAAAGGAGCAAGATAAATCAGATGTGGCAAAATGTTAATTTGTGACCCTAGATGAAACAAATATCGGTGTTCATTGTACTATTCTTTTGACTATTCTATAGGTTCAAACTTCAAATTTATTTTTTTTAAGATTTTATTTATTTATTCATGAAAGACACAGAGAGAGACAGGCAGAGACACAGGCAGAGGGAGAAGCAGACTCCATGCAGGAAGCCCAGTGTGGGATTCGATCCTGGGACTCCAGGATTACACCCTGGGCTGAAGGCAGGAGCTAAAAGCACTGAGCCACCCAGGAATCCCTAAAACTTCAAATTTAATATTTGGATAAAGTGAATTAGTGCTGATTCAATGTTATTTCAATAAAATAATGTCACTCAAGTAAGAGAAAAAGGATAGTGTATGGTGGGGGAGAGATGTAGGGATAAGGGGATGGGGAGAAAGTCATGCTTGGAAGACCATAAACTACTAGCAACCTCGGTGAGCCAAAGGTAGGGGGTCTGCTAGTGAATGCCATCTGTATGCATTTTGAAGTGGAAGACTGCAACTTACAGAGAGATCATTGCCCACTTTGGTGTGGTCTGCTAGCCTTGCTCTGCCATCACCAGTGGGTAGTCCCAGGATTCCCCCAACAGCCATTATTTTGAACCAATATTCTCGAGCATCCTTTGCATTAGTCCAGAAATGTTTGGGGGAGTTCCTAGTGACCCCCAGCCCACTTTCTTTGTTGAAGAATTGGTCTTAAGCAGTCACATGTGTCCCATCTTACCCTCACCCCTAGCCACAGGGACTGTATGATTAGACAGCTGAACTAAGGTGGATCAGTCACATTTCTCAAGCACAGAGAAAATGAATCTGATATGGAGAGTCTGAGATGAAAAACCATGTGGGATCAGACTAAACTATAGTCAAGAGCATGCTGAAGCTATGAAGAAGCAGAAACCATAAGTTCCCAGAAGAAGGTGGTCATCTGTAGAGAATGGAGAATAGAAGAGGTATGAGGAAAGGGACGCCTGGGTGGCTCAGTGGTTGAGCATCTGCCTTTGGCTCAGGGCATGATCCCAGAGTTCCGGGATCTAGTCCCACATTGGGCTCCCTGCAAGGAGCCTGCTTCTCCTTTCCCCGTGTCTCTGCCTTTTCTCTGCATCTCTCATGAATAAATAAATAAGATCTTTAAAATATATATATATATATATAGAGAGAGAGAGAGAGAGAGAGTATGTGGAGAAATACTGGCGAGAGACCCAAGTCCCCAGAGAATCAGAAACAACATAGGAGCTGGATCATGCAAAGGATTTATAACTCCTAGCTCCATTGCCCATTAAGCTTGAACTCCTCCCCACCTCACCCCCTGGGAATTCTCTTTTCCTCTCTTCTCTGAACTAATAATTAGCTAAGTTTCAATTCCTCCAGCAGGCATCATCCCCAAGCCCTAAACTATTCATCCCATTCTCTCTTTCCTTTCATTCAATCCCTGTCTCTGAGCCAGCTCTGCACCTGGGCTCACTTGAATGGTGACATGATTTATTTTACTGTTTCCTTTGTTAATGCATGGATTGGTGGGATATTTGTTCTATTTCCAGTATACTGATTGCCTTAGGGACTCTAGAGGGCCAGGGACAGGAGCTGCACTACTTATGTTTTTATTATAAAAGTAATACATGTTGATAATAGAATTCTTGGGGAGAAATAGAAAAGGTGAAAGAAGAAAAAGAAAAATCATTTATAATTCTATCATCCAGACATAAATTCTATTAATATTTGGACTTATTTCCTTCAAGTTTTCTTAGACTTAACAATATAACTCAGATTATGTAGCACATACAATTTTGAACCCTCATTTCCATTATGTGGAAAGCATTTACATATATAATATATGTAAATTATATATTATTATATAATTATAATATTACATATGATTTACATATATATTAGAGATTTTACTTATTTATTTGAGTGACAGAGAGACAGAAAGAGACAGTGCAAGAGCAGGGAGAGGAGCAGAGGGGGAGTGAGAGGAAAAGAATGCCAAGCATATTCAGCACTGAGCACTGAGCTTAATGTGGGGCTCTATCTCATGACCCTGAGATCGTGATCTGAGCTGAAACCAAGAGTTGGATGTTCAACACACTGAGCAACCCAGGCAGCCCTATCTATATTTTTAAAATTTTGTTAAAGTGTTCTAAAATTGGCATGATGTTCTACTAGATATAAAAAATGTAAAACATGTAAACATTTGAAATAATCTATATACACCCCTATTATTGTACATGTTAGTTGTTTTCATTGCTTGCAAACATAAATAACTCTGGGATAAATATCTATGTGTGTTTTAGATTGTTAATGCAAGTGGTCAAACCAGTTTCACCAAAGGTTTCACAATTCACTCTTTCACCTCTGGTATAAAAGTTTCCTTGACAGCATTCTTTCCTTGCACTGCTGCCATTGTTTCAATGTTTACAAACCTGATCATAAAAAAAAATGGTAGCTCATATTTGTTTGTATTTTTTTAAGATTTTATTTAAATTCCAGTTAACAGTATTAGTTTCAGATCTACAAAGTAGTGATTCAACACTTCTATAGACACCCAGTGCTCATTCCAACAAGTGCACTCCTTAATCCCCTCATCTATAGCTCCCACCCACTTCCCTCTCGTAACCATCAGTTTGTTCTCTATAGTGAAGTCTGTTTCTTGGTTTGCCTCTCTCTCTCTCTCTCTCTCTCTCTCTCTCTCTCTCTCTCTTTCTCTGTCATTTTCCCCCCTTTGTTCACTTGTTTTGTTTTTCTTAAATTCCACATGAGTGAGATCATATGGTATTTGTCTTTTTCTGAATTATTCTGCTTAACATTATACTTTCTAGTTCTCTCCGTGTTGTTGCAAATGGCAAGATTTCATTCCTTTTTTAAGACTGAGTAATATTCCATTATATATATACACTGTATCTTCTTTATCCATTCATCAGTCAATGGACACTTCCGCTGATTCCATAATTTGGCTATTGTAAATAATGCTGCAACAAACATAGGGATGCATAAGATGTGAGGGTGACCTGGCTGTGACACCTGTCACCCCATTGATCACTAGTATTGATTTGGTTGATCTGCCTGACTAGGCTGGTGTCCCCTTCCTCCCTCACTGCTCCTTGTGCATCCCCCTGGAAGCTGCACACTCGATCAGTTGAAGAGGACTACCATCCCCAACAGAGGAAGATTGTTTAGAGAGGGGGGGAGATTTGGATGAATGGTCCAAAGATATAAACTTCCAATTGTAAGATAAAGAAGTACCAGGGATGTAAGTACAACATGACAGCTATGATTAACACTCCTGTGGAGTATATTTGAAAGTTGTTGAGAGCGTAGACCTAAGAGTTCTCATCACTGGAAAAGAAGCATTTTTTTTTTCTCTTTTTCCTTTTCTTTCTCTATATGAGATGATGGATGTTAACTCAATATGGTCATCATTTCACAATATATGTAAGTCACGTCATTATGCTGTATACCTTAAAGTTCTACAGTACTCTATGTCAGTTATATCTAAAAAAAATAAAGAAATATTCAGAGACTTTTTAAAACCCTCTTAAAAATACCAAAGAATCCCATTGTTGAACTGACCCTAAACTCATTTTATATGGGAAGCAGCTTTTGAAATTGTAACTCAGTCTTCCTTTGTTCCTAATCTCCAGACTTGTCACAGAATGTTCACATTTCATTTTGTAATTGTAATAGCATTTATATGTCTGCAATTTTACCTCCCATAGAAGTTGGAGATGGCTTGTACCAGATCAGGAAAGCCGATTGTTAAATCTTCAGGAATTTCACGAGCCAATGGTTAAATACAGCTGTTTTAAATTACATCAGCTTAAAATCTAATAAATCGTACTAAAAAACAAAGGTTTAATAAGTATTCTAAACATCACTTCCTAATTATTTTGCTATACTTTACTACTATCTGTGTCCTTGAGTTCCTTTGCATCTACTGCATCTGTGTGATGGAGACTCTATACAATGGTGCACTACTGGGCATCTCTTCCCAGTTTTGCATTTGGCGATGTCACCTTTGTAGCTTGAAATTTGCCATTGTAGTATTTACTCCACCGAAAGTGGAAAACACCACAAACCAGGGCTGTCCTTCTCTCTCTCATACCCACAGTCCACTCTGCAAGGGTGAAAGCCATTGTTGAATTCATCAGTCCACCAATGCAAGGAGGGTGTACTCATCAGTGGACAGGTTCAGGATTTGTGGCAAAAGCTTGAATTCCAAAGTTAGAGAAACTAAAGTTCTCCTTCCGGTTCTGTCATTTGCCAACTCTGTGGCTTTGGGTACATTATACAACTCTGAACCTCACATTTCTCGCTTATAAAATGAGAAGACTATCTGTCAAGATGACTTTATTTTGAGATATTGACAACCTAAATATGCTAGGTATTCTTCAAGGTGTCGTCATATCAAAAAGATTCAATAAATGCTATTATTATTTTTATTACTGTAATTATTGCTAATTTGACATAGAAACATAAAATATAACTCTAAGAGTTATCATGTCAGATAAGGCAGGGAAAAAATCCTCTTCACTTTCGATAGCAGAAATAACTATGATAGGGCTGAGAATAATCCAATGCTACATAAATAGAGGAAGGGAAGGTTGTGGAGGGTGGGTGGAGGAACAGAGTGAGGAGACGAAGGTGCTCCAGGGCACAACTGGTTAGCATGCAGTACTTATATGGAAGGAGGAGATGAGGTTCCAGGGGGAAAGTAGGGACAAAGTGTGGAAAATCAATGTGCCCCACTAAAAAATTGTACCCAGATTCTCAGGCCAATTAGTAAGTACTGAATGGATCTAGGCAAGAGACGACTACAATCAGATTTGTGTTTTAGGTAGATCATTCTGGCATCAGCATGGAAATGAAATGTAGAGACCAAAGCTGATAAGAGAAAGGAATTGGGAAGCTACTGTATGGTCTAAGTGAGAAAGCACAAAGGTTTAAATTAAGGTCTGTTAAACAAAGAGCAACAAATGGTAAAGAAGGCACCAAGGAGCTCTCTGCTTATAGAAACATTTTCCCATCCTCCCAACCTTCCTGCAAAGATAAACAGTGCCAGACCAAATGCTTGTAATATAATATTCCAATCTATCATGAACTGGAAAGATAAATTCATGCCTCCCTCTCACTGCATTCGTGATTAAAATGATCATCACCGAGCAGCACTAAAAAGATAACGGTATTAAACACTTTTTATAGGGTAAAAATTATCTAAGAATAAAATGACAAATTGATATGCTACCTGGAACTCTCTAGCACAGGAGTTGGGAAAAACTTTTCTGTAAATGACGAGACAGGAAATACTTAGGGATTCAAGAGCCATACAGTATCTGTTGCACTGATGCAGTTTTGGGGTTATAGCATGAAGGTAGACATTGACAACATCTGAATGAATGAGCATGGCTGTGTTTTCACACTCTAGACTTAACAGGCACTCAAGAGGACATGTTGGGAGCATAGTCTCTGCCATTTTCAAATCCTGACATTTTATTATTCAGTGCCCAAAGGAAAGTCCAACGCAAAGGCTTGATCCAGATAAAATCCCACACCCTGAGAAGGATTGCTCACAAGTGGTCTCATTTCTCTCCACATCCCCTAATGTGCAGTGGACATCCCCATAACCCTATTTCCCCAGCTTGGTTCAGTGATGACTTGTGAGTAGCTTGGCAGGCTGATGCCTGATACCTTAAGCAATCGCTCTCTGCAACATTAAAGTGCTACTTCACGTGTAGAGGCTGGAAGAACCCAGTAGAGGGAAAAAAAAAAAAAAAGAACCCAGTGAGACAGTGAGCATCATTGACTGAAATTTTGAGAGATGGTAACACTGTTTTATTATTATTCCCAAAGTAGATTTTAATGAAACCATTTATGTCCAGTCCTCCGTCCTTCTCAAGCTCCATAGAAGTTAGTGTGATCATCCACACATCATACCACTCCTTCCAACAATGTGCCTTAGTGATTATTTTGGACACACTTAAGGAATAAGTGAAGGGGAGGAGGAACGTATAAGAGAAAGAGCCAGAAGGCTAGAGGTCTGCTCCTCACTCCATCATCTTTGTCACTTTGGGAACATAACACCCCATCTTAAGACCTCACATCTATGTAACGATGGGATTGGAATACATAACTGCAGAAATGCTCAGACTAAATTTCATCTCTGTGTCTGCCTCGGGGCTTTTTTTCTCTTTCCCCCACTTCCTTTTCACAAGAAGTCCTCCCTTCTGGGTCAGTGTTTTTAAACATGTGATCCTGGGGCACATTTTTGGGCAACCCCAATCAGCTGGGAAGCCTGTTAGAAATGTAGATGCCCAGGAGCATTTAGGTGACTCAGTTGGTTGAGCCTCCAAATCTTGATTTTTGTCTCAGGTCATGATTTCAGGCTTGGGAGACTGAGCCCTCCATCAGGCTCAGATGCTTAGCAGAGAGTCTGTTTAAGATTATCTCTCTCCTTCTGCTCCTCCCCACTGAGTGCACATGTCCACTCTCTTTATCAAATAAATAAATGCATCTTTAAAAAAAAAAAGTAATGCAGATGCCCAGATTTAAGTGATGAGAAAAAAAATGGGGGAGGGAGGTATGAAACTTTGATATCTTTATTTTAACAAGCTCTACACTTGATTTATACTCATTAGAATTTACAAATTTCTAAGCTTCTTGCCTATAATCCTAGAGGACAGGGAGCACATTTATTTTGATTACAACTATATTCCAAGCACTTAGTACAGTGTCTGGCACTCAGATGACATGCAATGAGTGTTTTGAAGGAGTTGGTTAATGAATCTATGGAATGAACTCTGAGTTCTAGAGATTTGGTTCTCCCTTCATTGGAAATGTCCAACCTACTGGCTGCTGAGAACATAATCAATAAAGTCAATGGTCATTATGGTAGCTGCTAAAAGTACCAAAATGTGAATCTGTTTCTCCCACATGAGAGAGGTTCTGTGGACATTTTCTTCCTGCAAGTGCTGAGTGAGGAAAGATTTTTGGACAGAAGAATTTGGTGTCCTTCAGTCACACCACCTAAGAAGTCTATCTGCCTTAATTCCCAGTGTGAAACCTCCAACTGTCTATGCCTGGAGCCTGGTGCTTCAGAGCTTGGGTAAGTAAGGACAAGGGGCCTCTAGTAGCACTCACTGGTCCTGCCTAGGCTGCTTGGTGGTCACTCTGGACCCCATTTCTAGCTCTTTGGCTAAGGATGAATATGAATTTTGGAGGTCTTCCAGTTTCTTTGACTGATCTAATCCCTTATCACCCAGATCCAGCATCCTCATGCTACCACCAGGTTGCTCAAATATTATCCACTTTATTCATTCACAATTTACCCAACATCAACCAAATGCTGACACTGTTAAGTTGCTCAGACCAGAAAACAAAAGCAGAAAATTTCTACATTTGAGGAATTCACATGATAAAAGATTGTTTTATCACAACAAGGAAGGGTAAGATGTACATCTCAACCATAAAGGGTGACATAGAGAATTGGTAAAAGTAAAACAAGGGATGTTCGCATCGTACGTTCATTCTTTCGGCAGACATTTAGCGAGCATCTCCCAAGCACCAGTTATAGTCTGAACTATCTTGGAATATAGCTTTGAAACTTCTAGAGCTTGAGCGAGTTCACTAAATGATCAAAAAGGAAGGAATTCAAAAGCAATGGGAGTGGCCGTCCTAAAGGAATGGAGCCAAGCATCCATGGAGTTTTCCAGTATTTCTCTTCTTTTTTTAACTCATTTTTTTCTTTTTTCAAAACTTGCCAGTTCCTCTTTCTGGGGTACACCATAGGAAACAAGACAAACTATTTGGTAATATTATGATATAGACTTTCACCCCAGTCATGTCCCTAAGGTTTTAAATAATTCTGTTAATGAAACTATGGGCATTTAAGGCAGCTCAGGATGGAGCATAGATGTGCATGAAGGGACTATGTGCTGACCACTAGTTCCCACTTCTAGGTCTTCTTTTATTAGTGATAAGGCCACCTCTGCAGAGAGCTGCAGGGTTACTTCATAAAGATTTGATGATTGAAAGGTCCAAGGTTGGAGAGAAGGCATCCCGTCTCCCTAGGCCCCAGTAGAGCTTCTGGAACAGCCCAAGTAATTGTGGCCAAATAGGGTTCACTTTTTCAGATACTCAAAATAAATGGATTTGCTCACATTCAGAAGTAGTCCTTGCTGTTAGAAGCTTCCAGAACACAGTGGGTGGGTGCTGGAGGAAAACTCGTAGTAGCAGAACAGATTGGCCAAGCTTTTTAAAAAAATAATAATAATTCCAGCTTCATGTGAACGATTTAGACACTTCAGAGCCACTATGTAACATTAGAATGTATGCTTCTCACCCCTCCTGTCTAGAGCAAAACTCTTTTCCACTTTCTTCAACCCTTTCTGACAATTTGTAGTTGGCATCAAGCATTTTGAATGTGGCATTTTGATTTGGATGATGACAAGATATTTCTTGAAACTGATTTGCTTTATGCCGAATATGAAATTGGATTTGTGATGGTTGGAGCAGATGGAAAACCCATGAAAAAAATACCGGAGCCACCACATTGCGGGCCCAGGGGCTGTGAAATCAGGCTGTGTTCAGATAGAGGGAGGTGGTACCCCAGGGCTCTAGCTCAGGATAAAATGCAAGAAAAATTAGCCAGGTAATGGAGAGGCACTCAATTCCCTTTGAACTGGTTCTAGTCTAAGTTTTTCAGAGACTGTCCTAACAGGTCTATATAGACAAATTCAAACAACCTGAGTTCCCTGAGGTAGATCCCCCGCCTCCTGCCTTTCTCTCAGGTCTCCGCTGTCCCCTGGCTGCATGGATGCACGTAATTTCTGGTATGCAGTCCTCCTCTTCCTCCACCCCTGACCCTCCATTTATCTCCCTCACTCTCCCTTCTTCTTCCTTCTGTCCTCCTCCTGCCTCTACCCTCCTTTTGTTCCTTTCCCCATCTCATCCTGCCTTTTTGATGTGCTCCAGCTGCTGGGCCTCTGTTCAGATTCATTTTTTCCATTATTTACAGGGAACAAATTAATGGCAATTATCTGAAACAGAAGGGGAAGCCCTCGTTCCACCCCCTCTATAAGCACGGGACATACACTTCACGCAGCGGATTGGTGAGGGAGAGGAGCCATGAGTACAAAACCTATGGACCTCACTGTAGACCCCTCAAATGGGGGATTCTCTTCCTCCACAGCTCAAAAGAACTCCCTGAGAATCTTCAGATTGAACAGTGGTCTGCTGGTTCCTGCTTCTCTCCACTTGGACCCCACTTGTTTTGGATCAGGGGACACCACCTACTATTAGCCTAGGGCAAACATTCTCTTGAAACCTAATATAATTTTACCACATCCTCCTGCTTCCATTTTGTAGTCTTTATTCTGCAACAACCAAAACCTGCTAAGTAGACTTCATACAAAATCTGTGAATGATGCCTGGTCTTCTCTCCTTTTGGACAAAGCCCAAGTTCCTTGCTGTGGCTCACAGGCCCCTCTATCCTCTGCTATTTTTCTCCTCTGAGGCCACTGCCCTGACTTTCCCAGCTCCCCATCTCTTTATAATCTAGTCATGATAATGTATACATCTTTTTTTTTTTTCTTTTGATAATGTATACATCTATCCCTGGTCATCGGTGGGATCCCACTTCTCTTGGTGGAAGCAGCTTCTCTACCCTTTTTGCTAGTGTACCTAGATAACTCTATTTGTCCTTTCACTTAAAGCTTCAACATCGACTCTGCCAGGAAGCCTTCCTGATTCTCTTACCACATAGATCTACAACCTGCCATCCACATGCATGCCCTCTTTCCTGAACATATATATAAGTATACATTCTATCCATACAACCCACACTCCTCAACACATACAGACTCATCTCTACAGAAGTCCACACAGCCACACTTAGGCCACCTACACATATGCCAAGCCACACACATCAAATCGAAACATATGAAATTTCTGATATTAGATTTTTTTACCTCTATATTCTCAACCTATGTGGGGGAATCACCACTTTCACCCACAAATACACACCTATCCCCAAATGCACATACTCTTGCTCAACACAAACTCCCCTCGAGTGCTCCTTCTACTAAATATAAATTGCATGGTATTCTCATCCCCCTCGTGCTCAACATTTCTGGTGACATTCCTGATAGTGAGTTGGGCATTAATGTCTCAGTATATACTTTGGAATGATGAACTTGCTCCTCCCCAGAAGCCTAGGGTGGTTGGTCCAAGGACACCTGGAATGAAGTCCCCTCAGTATTTCAAGAATTCCATCATGTTATAGAGTAGGAGAAATCATTAAGTCAGCATGTAGAGATTTATGAATAACAGAAGTGTTTAAAAACAGTACAGAAGGTATAATACAGAGGAGGATGAAAAGAACGCAGTCCAGCTCCACAGATATTGAGAACCTGCCATGTGTCAGTGTTATGGACTGGATTGTTCCTCCTCCCAAACTCAGATAACTGAAGCCCTAACCTTCAATGTGACTGTCTGGAAGTAGGGCCTATAATGAGATAATAAAGGTTAAGTATGATAATAAGGGTGGAGTCTTAATCCAAAAGGGTTGGATTCTAAAAATCCAACTTCTCCTCTTCTAAAAAGAGGAGACACAAGAGATATCTCAGTCTCTCCCTCTGTCTACACGCACAGTAGAAAGGCCATGTGAGGACATATCTAGAAAGTGGCTGTCTACAAGTCAGAAAGAGTGATTCCACCAGACGTCAACCTTGACCTGACAGCATATTGATCTTGGATTTCTAGCCTCCAGAACTATCAGAAAATATATTTTTATTGTTTAAGCCACCCAATCTGTGATATTTTGTTATGAAAGCCCTAGAAGACTAATATAGGCAGGCTCACTAATCCAAGTATGAGCAGTAAGGCAGTAAGCAAACAGAAGAGCTCTCCACACTCATAGAGCTTACATGCCAGTGGGGAGGAGACAAACGATAAACAGATACATAAGTACCATAGCCTGATTAGCATGAAGAAGATAAAAACAGCAAGGAAAAGAAAACAGAGAAGGGACTCGATTGACAAGGTACTGAGACATCAGACACTTTAAGACTTGCAAGCTATAACCAAACTTGGAATTTAATTCTGTAAAATAAGGACCAGTTGCAAGGAGCAGTAACCTTAATACAGGTTTATAAGGTGGTTTAATAATAAGCCTTAACACCTAGGCTAGGTTCCTGTGGCAGAGAACAGATTAGGCTGGAACTCCAGGAAGCAATGCAGGATGACCCTGGCTACACTGCCTACCACACGATGTGTAGAGATGAGGACATCAGAGGGACCCTACCTCAGGCAGATGGTGGGGCAGGCAGACACAGAAAAAAGTCTTGGCACACACAGAATAAGCTCTTACAATCGTTAGTGGCTCAGACTCAAGCAGATAGGCCTCAGTTCAGATCCCAAACTCACCCACTCACTATCTTGCTGACATTTAAGCTATTATTCAATCTCTCCACACTAATTTTATTTGTAAAACAGTGTTTGAAATAGTATTGCCTTTTGAGGCTATAATGAGGAATAAAGGTGATTACTCCAGAGGATGCAGATAATTTATAATTACTGCCACTTATGGATTCTTCCTACATTTTTCTAACACTGTTCTTTGTGCTTTTTATATATTTATGCAATCAGTGCTCGTAACGACCCTCGAGTTAGGTACTTGGGGTTACTCCTTGTCTCTTTGGAGCTTATGTATAAAGCAGTAAAAGCCTCTCTTTATTTTACTCCCATCTGTTGTAAAATTGTCATAATAAACTATTCTGTTAGAACAAGACACTCTGTTGGCATCTGCTGGGAAACTACACCAGTAGAATTTCGGAGAATAACTACACCAGTCTCTCATGTTGATGAGGTGAATGGTGTTTCCTTAGATCAGGTGCTCTGAGTGCTGTAGGACTCGCACACCTGAATGCAGCAGGCCTGCAGATATAAGTGCTATCCCCATTTGACAGATGAGAAAACTGAGGATCACGGAGGTTAAGTAACTTGGTTGAGATTATACCAAGAGGTGTTGCTATGCGTTAAGCCAAGGCGACCAGCATAGTGTCAGGTATAGAGTAGGTCCTCATTCAAGACCAAGTGTGGGGGCACCTGGGTGGCTCAGTCGGTTAGGTTTCTGTCTGCCTTTGGCTTGGGTCATTATCTCAGTGTCCTGGGATGGAGTCCCACGTTGCTCCCTGCTTGGTGGGAGCCTGATTTTCTCTCTGCTGGTCTTCCTGCTTGTGCTTGCTCTCTCTCTCTCTCTCTCTCTCTCTCTCAAATAAAAAAAAAAAAAGAAAGAAAGAAAGAAAGAAAGAAACACCAGGTGTGGTTTTTGTCATAGTTAGAACTGACTCAAATAGGCAAAGTGGAGTCCATTACAGGCTTCTGCCTTAAAAGGGAGATTACTCTAATGACAGCAAAATGGACAAATTAGAGGGGGAGATAATTGTATCACATGTCAGAATTGGCCCAGCGTTATTAATTGGCTGTAAGCGTAGTTTAGTATTTGATGTTGTAATGCAGCCTTTTTATGTGTGTTTAAAACTTTGATAATTATTAAAATGCCTTGCATTCTTTATCTTCTTAAAGGTTTTCTACATTTATTCCTGGCAATAGCCCTGGATTGGAAAGGGCACACCACACCTTTCAGATTTCACAGATGTAAAAAAGGAGTCTAGCATCTAGCATGGTCCCTTGTTTCTATGTTAAAGGACTGGATGGGTAAACCTTAAATCTGCTCAGCACCAGTGACAAATCCCTGAAGGAACTGGCCCTAAAGCCCAGGCCTCATGCTGCACCTCCTCTCCTCTGCCCATTGGGTAGAAACTCCAGGTGAATAAAGCTAAGATGCCGCACCTAACCTAGACATCTCACATGTACCAGCTGGTCAGTAGTGTCACTGTGGACAGAGAAGTATTGAAACAGACACACTCAAGAGGACAGGGAAACAGAATGTCCAAGGCCTCTGTAAATCTGGGACACAATAACACAGAAAGGGTTGTTTGAGGATTCAATGAACTTATATACGTATTTACACATTGACATAACGCCGTACAAGTCATACACACACACACACACACACACACACACACACGCCCCTTACTGTGCTTCCAGAGGCAAAAGTGATCAGTTCTTCAGGGTCTGTTAAGAATGAAAGGTTTCAGAGAGTGGGAAACTGTCTTGTATGCTTTCCTCAAAATATTAAACAAATCTCTTGAAAGAAGAAACAATGCACATACCATGATTCAACTCCTAGTCAGCATTTTTTGAAGTATGGGGCATTCTCCATAGGTAAATGAGAACTTGCCAAGGTTACAGACAAATCTATTTGCTGGAAATGCTAATTTGAAGGATATTTTTCAGAAACAGAAAAAATCTTCCTTTGGATTTTAAACTGAGAATACACAATGTAAACATACCCTTTTCTTGATGCCTCAAGATCAGCCTTTTGCTGTTGGTGATCTTTTCTCGGGGCACCTTGGAGCCATTCCTAACTCTACACAGAACAGTCCAGGGAAAGGGCTGAGAGGAGCATCTCATCTCTAGTAAGTGAAACGACCAGGTGGTGATGTGGCATTTTGCTTCTCACCAGCTTGTTATATTAACTTCCATTCCTACAACTCTGTTAGATGCAGAAACATAACTTCTAGAAAAGCAGGAATTCCAGATGCTTCCTTCGCTTCCCCTATAGGACCTGGATATGCGCTGGGCTGAGCCCACACAGAACTTGACAAATCTAAGAGTCCTTGGACTGTGAGATGCATCATTAGTTATTATCACTAAAAAAGAAGGGTTACAATTGATGCCCTGAATGCCAAGGATGCAAAGATATAGGCCAAAGATGTTTCATCAACAGTGAAACAGCGTTAGTTGTAAAACAGACGCCATTCAGAGACACGAGCAGTTAGCTAGGGGGTGGGAGAGGGGCTCCAGACGAGTGCATCGCTCTGTGTAGAGTAGGGTGGGAGTGAATTTGGGATAATGGTGCTACTGTGCATTGCTTGCTATGGTCAAAAATGTATTTGTAGGTGGGAAGAGTGTTTAGAACAAAATTCCCCACTGACTTACAAAATTTGGGTTCTGGGACATGGAAAAGTGGGCAATTAGCGTCAGAAACACCCAGCAGCTCACCTCATGGACGCATTCCAGATTTCCAGAGTCAAAGTGCTTCCTTTTTTAGTACTGAGAGCCTTTCTGGGAATGTCAGACCCACTTTTTTCCCACTGAAGGCAGAGAAACCTTCTTATCACTGAGTGCCTATCAGAAGAGTCTATCTCTCCTTCCTCTTTGCTGCCTTGGACTAGGGCTTCTGATTTTGCAGAATAAAATATATCACCCCTCCTCCATGGGTCCTGCTATTTAAAAAGATGTTTTAAAAAGTCTTATGCTAGAACCAGCAAACTTCACAGTGACTGATACTGAAAATGGTAGATGTTTACTAAATAGTAGGTGCTCATTAGGTGAATGCTCAGGAGACATATGACCAAGTCAGCAGAAGAGTCCTGAGCCCTAAACCCCACCTCCTGCTGCATCTCTGGAAGCTTTTAGGGGAGTTACTTAGCCTTTCTTGTGGAGGCCGAGAAAAATTAAGGCCATCCCACCTAAAGTTTAGCATTAGCACAAGTACAGCCATCTTAGGCCCCTGTGAATAAGAGCTGAACTTTATGGGAAAAACTGCAGAATGTCCTCAATGTCCTCGGCAGAGAATCCCATATCAGAAAGACAACAGAGCCCACGCCTGTGGTAGAAAGTCCCATCTTAGAATTCTTCCATCCCTTCTGGAAATCCCCTAGACCAGCCTATAAAAAACCTAGCTGTAACCCACTTCGGGGTCCAAGTCCCTGCTCTGCTGTGTCGGGTATACTTGGACCCAAGCTCGAGCTTGCTAATAAACCCTCGTGTGCTTGCATCAGTGTCGGCTCCTTGTTGGTTTCTTGGATTCACAATCTTGGGCACAACATTTCTCATTTTTCCTTTCCTCATATCAGGAGATGGAAATTGTCAGGCAGGGTGCCTGGCACATAGTAAGTCTTCAGTTAATGGAAGCTGAGAAACACTTGCTCATTCTTTCATCAGATTTGTTGAAACCCATGGGCATCAAGATGAAGACCACAGAGCCTGCTCTAGAGGAGCTCAAGGCTCAATGTGGGAGGCCAGGGTAGAAAGCACTGATTATTCTCTGGTGCAATGGGGCTTTGGGGCAGGGGCTCGTGGGATCTGCCTTGACTCTTCTGCATCTAAGCAGGTGCTGCTGGAGCTGAACAGGCATTTGCCAGGCAGATACATGGAAAAAGAGAAATCCAGGGAGAATACGAGTTATGCGAATGGGCTGGAGGCTAAGCAAATAGTGTTCTGGTTCTGGGGGCAGGAGCCAGGGGAGGAAGTGAGATAAATGCGCAGGGAGCCTGACACAAAGGTTTTATATGTGGGCATAAGGACTCTACTTTTGCCCCACAGGAAACAGAGACAATGAATAGGAACTATACACATAGAGCTATGTCTTCATGTCCATGATGTTGCAGATGGGCTGCAGTGTACACCATGCTGAGGGGTGGGGGTAGACCAGGTAGGAAGGTAACTTCATTACTGCTCCCCCCACTCCAATCCCATAGACACACTCTACCATTCACAACCAATTCAATGTAATGAGTTTGTAAGTTCTCATTCACTCAAGAGTTGAACACCTAAGCAGGAAGTCCAGATTTAGAAAAGTAGATTATTTTTTTTTCCTCTGTCATCATTTTTGGTGTATTCTCCATCCTGACCCTTAAATCATCCTCTGCTCGTCCCTGCACTAGCCTTGGGCTAGTAAATAAAATCACAGACAGCAATCCTAGCTCAGAGTAGCTGTCCATCTATCTCCTCCCCCCCCCCTTAATAACAGCTGCCATTTACTTATCCAAAATAGAATCAGAATGCCTACTACATATCCCCAGAAAGTAGGAATAAAAGGGTGAGTAATATAACCAGAATACCTACCCTCAAGGAATTTTTAGACTGATAGAGAACTTTCTATAGACTGGATACATATCTCCCAAGTGCGGCTCCCAACAATGCTAGAAGATGCAGGTATTGTTGTTATCCCTATTTTGGAGATAAGCAAACAGGTTTAGGGAGTTGAGGTGACTTACCCAAGCCACAAATAGAATCTCTTTTTTTGTTCTCAACAACTTTTCTCTTATTCTTAATCATTACCTGGTCAGGAGATGGACCTCTTTCCCATTGCTGATAGCTGCTTCCTGTGGAGGGCTTTCCACTAGCAAAACATGACCGACTCTTCTCCTCCTTCTAGACACATGTGTCCTCCTCATGTGGTCTTCCCTCTATGTGTGTCTGTGTCCTAATCTCCCCTCTTCTTATAAGGACATAAATCACCTTGGATTAAGGCCCACCTGAATGACCTCATTTTACCTTCACCATCTCTTTAAAGATCTTATCTCCAAACACCTTCACATTCTGAGGTATTGGGGGTTAGGATTTCAACATATGAATGTTGAGAGAATGCAATTCAGCCCATAAACATCCAGTAGCTAGACTGTGTCTTTCATGGCTAGACAAGATTGATACAAAAATAATGGGAGTTAAGGAAAGAAGTTATGTAAGCTCTCAGGAATGAATAAACAAATTAATGTGGAAGTTGAAAGGAGGAAGGAATTATCTCAAGCTCCTGGAATGGGGCAGGGCTGTGAAGAAGCTAAAGGAATGTTCACCAAGGTTCTTGGCCATGGGCAACAGAGACCAACTCTGGCTTCCATAAGCAGAGTAAATAAGTATATCCTGGGAAGGATAGAAGATTCACAGAATGCAAGCAAATGATGAAGCTGGCATGAGAAAAGAACAAAATAAAATAAAATAGAATAGAATGGAATGAAATAAAAAAATAAATAAAATAAAATAAAATAAAATAAAATAAATAAAATAAAATAAAATAAAATAAATAAAATAAAATAAAAAAATATACAGAAGCCATTCTAAGGGATCTGGGTAGCAGAAACCCATGGAGAGCCTCCTCCAAATGTCTTTTCCAAAATGAATTCACTCTAGTCACTTCTCTTATAACTCCCTTTGAAATTCAGATTCCCAAGATGGTGCACAATGAGACTGGCTTGAAGCATGTGTCCACTCCCTAGCTTAAGGAGTCAGGATGCCTGGAACAAATCTGCATCCAGTAGGGGTTGGTGGGTAGTGCCCTGGAGACAGATCAAGGAGCTGTCACTAGGGAAGAAGGAGTAAATGCTTCATAGGCAAAAATAGCACCACAATGGAATATGTTATTGTGATATTATAGCTGGGGAAACTGAGTCTTAGCTTTCGGCACAGCTAGTAATTTAAGAGACCTGAGATTATAAGAAGTTCTGCTAATTCTAAATGATGTGCTCTTCTAGCTATCCCATAGAGCGCCAGGCTGCCCAATTCTGGGGTGAAAAGTGAATATGAGTAGAATATATAAATAAATAAGCAAGCAAACAAGTACATGACAGGACAAGAATTCTGGAATTTTAATCCACTAATAAATACAAACTCTCCCTTCACTTCTAAATTGAAGTGAAGGCTGAGGTATGCTTAATAAGAGAGCTTCCTTTGTTTGGTTATCATTAATATTCAAGAGAGGATTTGAATCCACATAATCTACCCTTTGCAAGTGAAGAACAAGTTCTTGTTTTTCCTCCTATCAATTCATCTGGGCCATGACAAGCTAAGGAATCTTTGTACACAGCTCAGCTCCTGCAGATGACCTCTGCTTTTCTGCCATTTGGATTATTCAGCCTACCAGGCAGGGGTCTTGTCCAACTCTGTGTTTGCAGCAGCATTTGATATATTGGGAAATCTCAAAAAACATGAATTAACATTAGCAATGTGGATAGGTTTGTCATGTATATGTGAGCAGGAAAGCTGCAGTTCCATGTTTAAGGAAAGATAATTGAGGTGGGTGGGCAGTCAGCAGATCCTGCATTAGTCAATTTATTGGGTATTACTGAGCCCCCAATTATATGTCCAGTGCGATGCATGCCCCTGAAAAGAGATATAAACGAGTAAGCCAACAGCAGATTTTCAGGAATGTTTTGTCTTTAAACTTACAGATTTTATAACTAAAACTTGAGCTCTGGAGTCTGAGCTTAAAGGTCAACTCACAAGGGCTTGCCATTTCTATGGTATTCTTTCCAAAAACCAGCATGCTAATTATGAGAAAAAAAAAAAAAAAAACCATCAGACAAACCCAGACATTCTATAGGGTACCCGGCCAGTACTCCTCAAGAAGACTGTCAAGGTCATGAGAAACAAGGAAAAACTAAGAAACTGCAATAGACCAGAGGAGAATGAGGGGACACAACAGATAATGCATTGTGGAACCCTGATTGGATGCTGAAATAGAAAGAAGACAGTACTGGATTGAATAGTGCCCTACTCATCCTCTCCAAAATTTATGTTTACCCAGTACCTCAGAATTTGGCATTATTTGGGGATAGGCTCTTTACAGATGTAATCAAGTTAATACACAGTCACATTTTTTTAAAGATTTATTTCTTTATTTGAGAGACAGAGAGAATGAGTGAGGGGAGGAGGGGCAGAGTCAGAGGGAGAAGGAGAGAGAGAATCTCAAGCAGACTCCACACCCAGTGCAGAGCCTGATGTGGGGCTCTATCTCACAACCCTGAGACCACGACTTGAGCCAAAACCAAGAGTTGAATGCTTAACCAACTACGCCACCCAGGTGCCCCAAGATGCAGTCATATTTGATTAGGATGGCCATAAAACTAGTATGACTGGTGTCCTTATAAAAGGAAGGAAAGCTACACATGGAGACACAAAGGGGAGAAGGCCATGTTAAAACAGAGGCCAAGATTGAAGTGATGTGTCTACAACCCAAGTATCAAGTCCAGTCAGGCTGTTATAACAAAACACCTAAGTGGCTTAGAAGCAACAGAAATTTATTTCTCACAGTTCTGGAGGCTGGAAGTCTAAGATCAGGGTGCCCACACAGGTAGGTGAGTGGATCACAGATTTCTTGCCATTAGTCTTATGGATAGAAGGAATGAAAGACCTCTCATGGGTCTCTTTTATAAGGACATTAATTTCCAAAGGCCCCACCTCTCTAATACAATCACATTGCGCATCAGGATTTCAGCATAAGAATTTAGAGGGAGGGATCCCTGGGTGGCGCAGTGGTTTAGCGCCTGCCTTTGGCCCAGGGCGTGATCCTGGAGACCCGGGATCCAATCCCACGTCGGGCTCCCAGTGCATGGAGCCTGCTTCTCTCTCTGCCTGTGTCTCTGCCTCTCTCTCTCTCTCTCTCTCTCTGTGACTATCATAAATAAAAAAAAAAATAAAAAAAATTGACAATAAGGTATATACCGGGATGCTGGGTGCTATCTTTGTACACTTTCCATAAATACATAATATTCCAAAATAGTTGAGTTTGGGAGAAAAAGTCAACTTATAGGCTGTGTCATCTTTGGATGGTCACTTCCCTAGGCTTGGGTCTGCTCATCAATAAAATGGAGATAAGGACAGCCCTACTCAATGTTGGGTTTAAAATGTGATATAAATTACATTCATTTGGGGAATATAAATAATAGTGAAAGGGAATATAAAGGAAGGGAGAAGAAATGTTGGGAAATATCAGGAAGGGAGACAGAACATAAAGACTCCTAACTCGGGGAAACGAACTAGGGGTGGTGGAAGGGGGGAGGAGGGCGGGTGTTGGAGGGGAATGGGTGACGGGCACTGAGGTGGACACTTGATGGGATGAGCACTGGGTGTTTTTCTGTATGTTGGTAAATTGAACACCAATAAAAATTAATTAAAAAAAATTACTAAGCAGGCACATCATTTCTCATTATGATTCTATCACTTGGTTGATTCGCCAGTCCTTCCAAATTCATGTCACAATGAATTTGCCCCACTCGTGCCCTCATCCATGCCATTACTTAAAACCTTAATAAAGAAAAGGACAGAATTCTTTAGGCTTCTGTTGGATTTAGAGGCACCATTCTCACTGAACAGGGGTACTCTTCAAACTGCTACAAATCCAGCTAACTCATGTATCCCATCTCAGGCCCAAACCTAGACACCCTATGAATCAACATCTCCCACATGTCCACTAGGTGAATAATCTTAATAAAAAATAAAAGAGGCTAGTCTAGGGCAGATATGGTGCTTTCTTTATCTTTTATAGGTGACTGACTATAACATCATGGTGAGGTAGAGTCAGATCCATAGGGTTCAAACCTTAGCTTGTACCACTTACTGGCGGTGTGCCATTGGACAAATTGGCTACTCTTCGATTCCATTCACCCATCTGTAAAAAGAGGACAAAAATACCTTCCTCAGAATTGTTATAAAGGTTATAGCAAAATGCTAAGCCGTAGGTCTTTGCTCACAATAAGTAAACCCCAGAACTTATTAGTGAGTGTATATACCTGTGTGAGGGTATGTATGTGCATTTTCAATGCCTGGTGCAGAGACTGATGTATTCGAAGCACAAAAATTGTATGTTTCAAGAAAAAGTCCTAGATAAGTGAGGCTGCTATGGTTTGAAGAGAGACGTTAACTTGACCAACATCAAAGGTGCAAGAGAATGACAGAAGTACCAGTGGAACACAGGACATGTGACATCAAGGGCATGGACTCTGCAAGGATCTGGGGAATAATCCGATTGCTTTTATTTTGTAGGTATGGAAACTGAATCCCAAATAGTCAAGTGGGCTTGTGGGCACTATAATCCATTAGCAGTAAATATTATACCTCCATCCTATGTGTTCAAACTCCTACTATAGGCTTTTTTCTTCCTCCTCTGGATTCTCAACAGCACCTAGCAAATTCCATGCATAGAGCATCCAGCCTGCACTTAAAGGGTTGACTATAGCATCTCAGAAATCAGAGGGTGGCTCTGAGAGTTACCAGACCTTTGAGCGAGGGCACTGAGGATGAGGACAGTAAAGCCAGGGCAGCTTTGATTAAAACATAGTGCTTTGCTGAAAGACCTGTGGCTATATCTTAACGTAAATACTGAAAAAGGCACAGTAATCCCAGAGGCTTCAGCAGCGAGCATCACAGCTAAGCAGTGTTTTGGCAGTTCAGGGAAGAACCATGAATGTTCCAGCTCATCTGCCGTACTTATATTGTGGAATTTTGAACAAGTCATTTCTTCTAGCTGTGCTGTAGTTAATACTAGAAATGATGGTGCCAGAGAATTTTGAGATACCTCACGGTTTTCAAAAAGATGTTCTGGCTCTTAGTCATGGCCTCATCTGTCCTTGAGAACCTTCAGATTATTATTGTTATTTTTATATTACAGTCCCTATATTATAGATAAGAAAACAGGTTCAGTGAGATGGAGTTGTTTATATATAATCAACAATGAAAATAAGGAAAAGTAGTAGTTGTTCATATTTGCTGAGCATGAATCACTGTCCCAAGCATTTTTTAAAGATTGTATTTATTTATATGAGAGAGACAGCATGACTAGAAGGGGGCAGAGGGAGAAGCAGATTCTCCTCTGAGCAGAGACCTTCCATGTGGGGCTGGATCCCAGGACCCTGAGATCATGACCTAAGCCGAAGGCAGACGCTAAACCTAATGAGCCACCCAGGCACCCCTGTCCCAAGCATTTTAAGAGTGTTTGTCATTTAATTTTCACACAACTCTATGAGGTTGTTGATATTGCTATCCAATTTTATTCCAAGCACAGAGATGCTAAGCAATTTGCCTGAACTCACACAGCTAGGCAGTGGTGGAGTCAGGATGTGAACCCAAGAAGTCTGGCTCCATGGCCTAGGTTCTTACCGTTAAGCTATGACAAACACAGCCTCCTGCTAAACAATGAGCTGGTGAGACACAGACGCAGCCTTCTCCTAAAAGAGCTCACAGACTCCTTTGAGGAGACTGATATGTAAATTAGATCATTATGATTTAGGAAGGTAAAAAGTATAAGGCACACACTGAAGGATGTGGTCAGACTTTCCATACCTACTCCTTTGAGGTCAGAATTATCACACTAGCAATGACAGAGGGTGACTAAAAATCAATATGGTGGAGAATGGATTAAAACCCAGGCCTCCTGGCTGCATAATCAATATTCACTCTTTCCTCCATTGAATAAACACTTAATATTAAGCATTAGAGATTGGAAATGATAATGATGATAATAAAAAGCCCTTGTTCTTCTCCTGAAGAACCAGTTATAGTCCAAGAAGAACCTTTTCCAAACTGCTTCAGCCCTGAAGCCTTTGTTGCGACATGAACACACCAAGAGTCCGCCGGTCACTACTGACATGAAGACTCTCTAGCTCCTCTTTCGCAGCCTTCCTCCCTCCTCCTCTCCCCCTCCTCCTCCCTTCCCACTGTGATGAGGCACCTAGGGCCATTCCATTCCAGTCACATTAGCAGTGGTGGCCTGATTTAATATAAACTCAAGCTCAATCACTTTCACTAATGCAAACTTAATTGGGCCCCCTTTGATCCCCTTAGGGATTGATTTCTTCTCAGTAACCTGGGTGTTGGCCCTACCCTGGGAACTGCGCTCTCTGGGGGAGGGTCCGCAGCAGGAGTCTCTCTTAGCCCGGGAGTGCAGCAGCCTTAGGTCAGCACCAGCATGTTCTTTCCTTATCAGCTAGAGTTTTGGATCCAATCCTCACAGGAATGTCTGTGAAGGATGTGGTCAGACTTTCCATACCTACTCCTTTGGGGTCAGAATTATCTCAGAATAGGGATCCCTGGGTGGTGCAGCGGTTTGGCGCCTGCCTTTGGCCCGGGGCGCGATCCTGGAGACCCAGGATCGAATCCCACGTCGGGCTCCCGGTGCATGGAGCCTGCTTCTCCCTCTGCCTATGTCTCTGTCTCTCTCTCTCTGTCTCTGTGTGACTATCATAAAAAAAAAAAAAAAAAGAATTATCTCAGAATATACTTTTCCTAATGTTTTGAGGATAGAACACATTAGATTACAATTAGAAAATGCTAAAGATGGAGTTTTATGCCTAAAATAACTTTTAAAATTCAGCTATAAATTCTATCAAGCTCAGGGTGTGTGAGGTAAAAACTATATAAAATACGCCTGCTTCAACAACGTGACTTCCAAATATGGTGAGAGTTTTTTCATTTTTTCAAGTAATCACCAGAATACTCACTTAGCCTATTAACAGAAAGACCAAAACTTGAGCTGTGCCTAACAGTTGTTGTAGGAGTTCATCACCATACTCATTCCATCTACAGGGGAAGGGAGGGGAGGGTGTTGGTTCCGTTTCTAAATAGCAAAAGGGGAGAGAACATGTTGATCCGTCAACTAGCATTTCTTCTCACTGCCACGCCATTCTGTCAGATCGGGCCTGCATAACCGGACACTTGAGCATGTCCACTGCTCCTAAGATGACCTTGTTGATCTACGTTATTGACCAGAGCACAGAGAATCCCCAGGTTGAACAAGCTTATCCGTATGGACCTATAGCCTAAACAGTGTGCCTTGGTCCAGCTTAGCCACTTACTTTGCCAAGCTCATCTGCCTCTTACCCCGCTCCACTTGGAGTACTTCCACAAGACTGGGCCATCTATCTAGGCTACCTCTCCTGGGGATTTTTTTTTTTTTTTTTTGATCTCTGTCATTGGGCTTCAGCTGGACCACCCTGTCCATTGTGACCCATCTTCATATTTTCCTGGCTTCTTTCTGTCCTTGGACTAGTAATGCAAACTGGCCCTCCTTTTCCTTCTTGGAGATCAGTTTTGCACACCCCTGGTGCATTTTCATCAACGGTGTGCCCTCTCCACCACCGCTACTCCTCCTATATGCTTGTTCATTCTGTTCTGTACAACTGAAGGAGTCATTAGAGCTTAGAGCTTCTCCTTTGAACAGAGATCTCCTTCAGGACTTTTGTCACTATGGCTAGTCCAAGAAAAAAACTGACATATTTTTCAGGATCTCATCAATTCCACCCTGATGGCAGCAGGTGCATGCGGAAAGCAACACGTGTTAGAGGGCGTGAGTGGGATGCTTTGCTTTTCATCAGAACATGGCGACATGTTCCATCCTCAGTGTAACCAGAGTGGCATGAACTCCACATTGAGCAAACTGGTGGGGGCAGGGAGAAAAAGCAACAAGAGCATCATGTTTATAGATGGCCTCGCCTACTTTTCTCTCCTCTGGCCTGGAAGTCAGGCAATTAGGAGCACACCTGCCTGTGCTGATGAGCTGAGCTGCAGAAGGTGACCTCAGGGGGGAGATGATGGAGAGCCCAAGAAGGGCTCCAGGATGGAATTTCTACCCCAGCATCACTCACAACCAGGTCGAGCCAGTCGTCTCAAATATGAACCCTCAAGGCTGTGGGGCTGGTGAGGTTCCTGCTGTGAATTCAGAGTACAAATTTGCTCAAACAAACCATGCTGTTGTGCTGAGAGCTGTGGGTCCTTACCTATGTTTTTTCCAGAAACCCGGGCAGCTGCCTTCACCTACTTGTCTTTTTCCAGGGTCCTCCTGGTCAGATAAATCAATTAAAAACATCAACTGCCAGAGGAACACAAACACAGGCAGCAGGAGAGGGCCTGGAGGGCCAAGTTCTGTTTAGTTACTCTGGGTTTCTAAGCACGTTCCAAAAATATAACCCCCACCACCGTGGCAAACCTGCCTTTGATGAAACACAATGTACAATCTCTAATGTTGACACAGAACAGATGGGGCTTTGATTTTTTTTAATCTATTCTTGATAGAAGAGAAAAAGGCACAGTGGATTTTTTTTTCTTGATTAGGAGTTGTGTGTGTGTGTGTGTATGTGTGTAGTGTGTGTTTATCCCATGCATACCTAACACTGAGAGTCCTTTGGCTCTCTCTCCTTGTTTGTCATTGATTCCTTCTATACCTGGGAGTCTCTCATGGACTGAGCCTTGCTTTTCTTATCAACCAGCTAGGATGAAGGTTATCGCCCCCGCCCAGGTCCCTTCCATATGGCTCAACAGGGCAGTTGTAGTTGCTGCACACCAAGACTGTCCTCGGACTTACAGACAGTGACATAGTGGTTTGTTATCAATGATCCACAAAGTGATGGCTGAACAGGGGTCATGCAGGGCAATTGGCCTCACCAACCCCAGATATTGCCATAATCCAAGTGAAATGGTGGGCATGCCATGAAAAATTGACTTTAAGAGAAGTCTCAACAGATTGTAGCCCATAAGCCTCTCTTAAACAGGTCTTCTGGAGCAGACCCTGGTCACAAAATGTCCCTCCCTGGATTGCCAGCAGATATCCTTTGAGCATGGTCTAGGCATGGGATATTCTTTGGTGTGTGTGTGGGGGGGTATGTCCCACATGATTCCATTCTCATAGCAGCAACTGTTATAGGGACAGAATGAAGCAGACACTGAAATGGGTTGTACCTTACTATATTAATTCCAAATTGTTTGGTTAGATGATAACAGGTACAACTACATAGCTGCTTAAGTCCCATTTCAAATTTAATTTACTCTTGGACTTTAATTTCCTCCCACCAAAAAACATCCTTCAAGAAAAAAAAAATATTAGAAGAGAGAGGGAAGAATAGAACAAGGGGCTACCACTTGGGGTAGTGGATGCTCTACCCTCTGCTGAGAGTAGTCTGGCCTTTAGTCTCAGTTGGACAGGCTCCCCAGGTCATTGGTACGATTCAAAGGAGCAAAGGCATCTTGTTGGGGAATGGGAGTGAAGGTTTCCTTGGCTTTTCTGTGTCCTGCTCACTGTCTCACTACTCTCAAGAGTTTGCTGGGGTGGCAGGAGGGCTGGGAGGTTTACTGATCTAAGAAACTGGTAGATTTATATCCTGGAGTCTCATCTTATGTTCCCTCAAGTTCCAGTCTCTCCAGCACAAATTAAATTGCCCTAACCATTTTTCTGAAAGAAAAACCTGGAAATAGGAATACCTCTCCATAAATCATTTGTGCAAAGAAAAGGACAAGATCATACAGAAAAAAAATATATATATATATGCAGATATATATAAATACATATATAAATGCAGAATGTATATATATATATATATACACACACACAACAAACAAACAAACCCTGAAATCACTCCCCTAAAGAAATATCTGCACCTCCATGTTCACCGTAGCATTATTCAGAATAGCCAAGACATGGAAATAACCTATCTATTGATGATGAAAGGATAAAGAAAATGTGATATACATATTGTATATATTATTCAGCCACAGGAAAGGAAATCCTGCCATTTGTGACAACATAGATGGACCTTCAGAGCACTCTGCTTAGTGAAATAAATCTAACAGAGAATGACAAATATGGTAGGATCTCTCATCTGTAGGATCTAAAACAAACAAACAAATAGGAACTCATAGAAACAGAGAACAGATTGGTGATTTTCAGAGACAAGATAAGGGGTGGAGCGGGAATGTGGGAAATGGGTGAAGGTGATGAAAATGTACAAACTTCCAGTTATAAGATTAATAAATTCTGGGGTCTGATGTAGAGTGTGCTGACTATAGATAACAATGCTGCACTGTATATTTATTTGAAAGTTCCTAAGAGAATTGATCTTAAGGGTTCTCATGACAGGAAAAAAAATACAGCTATGTTATAATTCTCATCACGAAGAAAGTTACAATTTGGGGGCACCTGGGTGGCTCAGTTGGTTAAGTGTCCAACTCTTATTTTGGCTCAGGTCATGATCTCAGGGTTGTGATATTGAGCCCCATGTCGGGCTCTGCACTGGGCATGGAGCCTGCTTAAGATTCTCTCTCTCCCTCTCCCTCTGCCCCTCCTCACCTTAAAAAAGTTACAATTTTTCATCATAAAAAATTATAATTTCTCATCACAAAAAAATTTGAACTATATTGGAATTATTACATTATGTAGATGTTACCAGTGTTAACTAAACTTATGGTGTCAATCATTTCCCAATAGATACATATATCGAATCATTATTTTGTCCACCTTCAACTAACTAATACAATTTCATGTCGATTGTAGTTGAATAAAACTGGACAAAAACTTATGAAGGGACATAAAAAAATCAATGTTGTCTTATTTTGTGAGTTAACTCTAGAAAAAGAAGTCTATTTCTAGTTTTATATATTTCACATGCTTTGGAAACATGTCCCCTTGATGACTCTACTTTCCAAACTCAATGCCATGTATATAAACAAGAGGACACTTGTCATTTTGTTTGACATTTTGGACAGCAAGTGCCATCGCATATAAAAGATACTCAATAACTGCTTTGGCTTTTTGAAAAATGTTTTAACTGCCATTATTTAGTTAATGAGTATTTAGTAAACAAGCAGCAGGAGGAGAAGAATGGCAACAGCAATGATGGTGACTTAGGAATAATGAAGAGAAAAACATGATGACAAATAACCTATGTGTGGTAACCTACTGATTTTCTGATGAGTAAGCGTAAATAAAATGGGAGTGCCAGGGCCTGGATTCAAAGCCCACTCTTATCACTTAAGATGATCTTTTGGCAAGTCGCAGTACGTCCCATGCTCATTTTCTTTATCATTAACACGGAGCTGACAATTCTTCACAAACTGTGAAAATCAAATAAGAAAGCTATATGTGAAAGTATTTTGTGAAAAGGTTTGTACAAATATAAGGAGGTAATTTTATTAACAATCATAAAGAACTACATAGGTCACTCAACATCCACTCAAGTGTTAAGACATCATAATTACAAATTGTCTATAAAAATGCAGAATGACCAAGAATTATATATATATTTTATTGCTGTGTAATAAATGACTACAAACTTAGCTACTTCAAACAGCACCCATTTATAATGTTACTGTCCTGGAGGTCAGAAATCCAGGCAGACTCACCTGGGTTCTTTGCTTGGGAATCTCACAAAGCTAAATTGAAAGGTGTCCATGGGACTAGGTTCCTATCTGGTAACTCTTGGAAAGAATGGATCCAGAGTTCATTCATGTTATTGCCCAAATTCAGTTTGGTCATAGGACTGAGGTCCCCATTTTCAGGCTGACTATCAGCAAGCTACCACTCTTAGCATCTTGAGGCTGATCTTGGGACCTTGCCCTGTAGCTCCCTCCATCCTAATAACCTTCCATATATCATATTTTCTCCCTCTTGCCTCCCTCTTCTACTACCAGTAAAAGAAAACTCTGCTATTAAAGTAGTTAGATTAGGGCTACCAGTAGAGTCATTATTTTGATTAACTCAGTGCCAACTGATTAGTAACCTTAACTACACCTGAAAAAAAAAAAAATAAAACAACCCCTTTTCCATGAAATGTAACAAAATCATGAGTGTGATATTTCATCACTTTCACATTCCTGGGGATTAGGGCTGGATATCCGGGGAAGTGGGCATCTTAGAATTTGGTCTGCCATTGATTAGGAACCCCTTGAAGGATAGCTCTAAATCTGTACATTATGTGTGTCTTCATTAAGATTTGAGGATCCCATTCAGATACTTTCAATGTCTAGCACCATTCCTTGTACACAGCAACTGCTTAAGGTGGGTTTGTTAAATAGAGACACAGGCTTCTTTAGGGAGATTTTCCTTGAAATCTCAGCTTTTGTAGAGAAAACAAGGCCAAAAATGTTTTTCATCTTGCTAATTGTACTTCATCTTGCATAATTGTACCATACTCACCTCGCTTCTCTGGCACCTAGGAAAATACCCAATTTATAGTGGGTCCATGCTGATTCATGTTGAATGAATAAGTGAATGAATGGGTTGAAGAATTTCCCACTTAGGCTTAACTAATAATCTTCATTGATATCTGTATATCCAGCTTTCATTTGTGGTTTTGTTTTTTGGGAAGAGAGGATGTCAGGGAAAGCTCAATAGTGAGATTTTGGTTTACATTTTACCTTTTAGACAGTTTGGGTTTTTTTTTTTTTTAAAGTTTCTTCAGGGATTTGTTCCACTGTGATCTACTTACACTGAATAATGCTGTTCCCTCTCAACACAGGGACAGGACTTCCAGACAAGAGGGAGATTTGCATAGATCAAAGTAAAGTTCTGCCTGAGGCATCAAGGGACACCTGAAACAACAGCCAACTCCAAGAGCCTTCACAGAAAGAATTTAAGAGCCTTACCATTTTGCTAAGGAATTTGACTGCACAGGGCATCATAACAAGCTAGATTCCAGCCCAGCTAAAAGGTAAATGGCTTCTACCAGACAAAGCACAAAAATACTTCCATTACCCATCCACGAAAATAACAAAGCTTCCACACTGTTCGAAGCTTCTTCTTTGAAAGCTGGATTGACAGATATTGGATTGAAGCAATGCAGCTTAATATCAAAAATGACAGCTGGCAATGTAGCAGGGAAACACAACCCACCTCACTGTGGATAAATCAATGTTCTGCTCTGAGCCATTACTGCATTAGTGGCTGGTTATTACTTAAAAATAAAAACTTGCAAATATATTGGCTACACCTTCATCAGACCATCTCTCTGGGGGATTCTTTTATGATTCTTCTGTTTTCCAAGTTGCACAAAACAGTTTTCCATTAACCATATCCTAGCATATTCTGTTTACTAAACCAAAGCTATTTACATAATGGGTAATTTCACACACACACACACACACACACACACAAATTAGCTAAATATATGGGTAAACAAATGCCTTTCTGAAGTTTGGATACACTTGGAAAATGCAAAATAGTTAGACTGTGGTAAAGTTGAAAGATGGGAGTAAGGTGTATACATGCTACTAATTAAAGAACAAAATAGATTAAAATTATCTAATATTTATAATAGCACATGCTGCATGATTCTAAGCACTGTATTTGTATTCATTCATTTCATCCTCACAGTAACTCTGTGATGTCGGTGTATTATTATCATCATCTACCACTTACAGGTGGACCTCTGATGCAGGGAGGTCAAAGAGCAGAGCTGGGCATTGAACTCAAGAAGACTTAATTATTAGACTCTCCTACTACTAGTATACCAAATATATACTATAGAGAGAGACAGAGCCAACCCCCTAAGGATAATTAATGTGAGGATTACTTATTTCTTCATTCAAAAGATATTCAGTGAACATCTGCTATATGCCAGGCACTGTCCTAAATGTTAAACAGAACCAGACAAATCCTTGCCCTCTGGAAACTTACTTTCTAGACAGTAAACAAAAATGTAGCAACACTATACAGACTCTACAGTCACTAAGGCAGTGGAGTGTGGACCTCCTCACTGGGGTGATGAGATACAAGCCTAATGCTTGGGGTGAAAAAGCCATTGGGACACTTGAAGACATCACAGAAATAATGCTCTCACATTTCTCACACACTTAGAAAACTTAAGTTTGGGTACCAGGAAACCACATCTAGTGAGTGATGGAGGCTGTGTTTTGCAGCCCTGTTCAGTGGTCTTTCTAATGGAGATGCTCAAAAAGTGATCATTTCCTA
This sequence comes from Vulpes vulpes, assembly GCF_048418805.1. Taxonomy (NCBI): domain Eukaryota; kingdom Metazoa; phylum Chordata; class Mammalia; order Carnivora; family Canidae; genus Vulpes; species Vulpes vulpes. The sequence goes on along the minus strand of NC_132792.1, from coordinate 12,965,039 downwards.
AACTGCCTCCAAGTGAAGAATCTTCTTCTTTTCTTTAGGCTTTACATTATGGCTGGCTTTAGCGCAATGATCAAAGAAAAAGTTGGCAGAGATAGCAACTTGACATTCAGGTACCAACTGCATAAGATGCTCTATATATTAAGACCTCACTTCAGTGAAGAGAGTTTCTCTCTTCCAGAGCTGGTCAAGGTCATCCATAGAAGCAGAGATCAGGAGATGCCATTCCAGAAGATGCCATTCCAGGAGGCTGATGAGCAGTTTTAGCAAAATGTCACTTTCTATTGTCAGAATCCAGCTGCGTGATTTTAAACAAGCTAAACAACCTCTTTCTTCCTGGCTCCTCATTCTGCAAAATGGGGCTAATAGGAGTTCTATTTTATAGAGTGGTTATAAGTGTTGAGACAGCAACACTTGGATGTTTGAATTAGATACCTCATAGTAAACATATCCAAACATACCCAAATTAAACATGATGATTCTGACTTTCATCTGCAAACTACTTCTACCCTAGCTTTCTCCATTTCAATGAATGGTAATTCCATTTTTCAAGGGGCTTAGTCTAAAAACAAGCCAACAACAACAACAACAAAAAACATTTCTGGAATCTCCCCCGACCCACTCCATATGCATTGATAAAACTGTCACCTTAATCTTGAAATTGTCCAGAATCCAACAACCTCCCACCTGTACCTGCTGGAACCTTGTTCAAGTCACTATAATCTCTCACTGGATTGTTGCCATGATTACTTCATGGTCTCCTTGTTTCCATCCTTAGCCCTCAATGATCAGTTCTCAAAGCAGTGACCAGCAGAATTCTTTAAAAATACAACTCAGCTCATGATACTCCTCAGCTCAAAACCCTGCAATAGTTTCCCCTCTCACACAGAATAAACTCAAATCCTTACACTGGTCTACAAACCCTGTCGCTCCCCCAATTCCCTCTATCTTTGTGGCCCCTCCCACACTCTTGTCAGGTTACAGTAGTCTTCTTGCTATTTCTTGAAAAAGCCATTCATGCTCTTGCTTAGGTTCTTTCCTGTTGCTTTTCCCTCTACTTGGATATAACTCTTCCCCCTGGTATCCACAAACATGTTCCCTACTCCTTCAAGGCTTTCCTCCACAGTCGCCTCTTCAAGTAGGCCTTCCTTGAACATTCTGTTTAAGCTTCCAACCACCAATCTTCCAGTTGAGCACAGACATGCACTTCTTAGCATTCTTCCTTTAGGGTCCCCCCACCCTTTCCATAGTATAAAACCTTCATTGCCTTCTAATATAATTAACTGATATTTATTTTTTAAATGGTTTGTTTTTCTTCACTAAAATAAGTTTCATGAAGTCAGAAATTTTGTCTGTTTTATCCACTGTTGTATCTCTGTCTCCTGGAATAGGATTTCTCAGCACTACTGACATTTTGGACAGGATAATCCTTTATCACAGAAGGTTGTACTGTGTATTGTAGACTGTTTAGCAGCATCCTTGGCCTCTTCCCATCAGATGTCCTTCCCCAGTTACAACAAGCAAAATGTCTCCAAATATTGCCAAATATCCCCAGAAGCAAAATCTCTTCCAGTTGAGTGTCACTGATCTAAAGCAATGCCTAGTACAAAGCAAATGCTCAATACATGTGTACTGAAAGAATAAATCAAAGTGAAATGACTTAATATCTTAAGTACATAGAACAGTGTTTGGCACATAGTAAGAACTCAAAAAAAGTTAATTGTGATGACTGTGTTATTTTTGTTATTATCGCTGCATTGTTGTCTACATCTAGAATAAACTATGGAGACAACCAAACTGTATTATGTGGAGCACGAGGACTTGATACAGACTTCATTTTTAAAATATCTATGAATTATTTAAAAAACTGCACTACAAAGCCTCATGCCGAGAAGTGTTAACACATTGGCTACCATCAATTCATTAACTTGTGTTGCCACATTAAATTGTTCTGCGCAGACCTCAGAATACATCATTTTCTGCCATCTCTGTGCATATATTTTAACTTCTTATAAATGTGTCGCTGATTCGGAAGGCTATAGTTTGGCACCGGTGTTTATTTTTATTCTTGTCTATTCCTGTCGGCTCATGTAAAACTGTTCAAGCAAGTATTCCATGGTAGCGTTGTATCAAACATACATTGATTTAATCTGCCCAAATTCAACTCTACAAGCTTGGCCAAAAAAATAAAGAGGGAAAGCATAATTTTCATTCAACATGGGCCCCTAAATGCAAGCCAATTACATCATCTGGTGCTCAACTAAGCAACAGCAATCTGTTCTACCCTGGAGGAACAATTGGCTGTATTAGACTTAGTGGAAAAATGGGACACTCTGCACAAAACCGATATACCATATTTTATGGGAGATTTAGGGCATTTTTCATGGCCAAATTTGACCACGTACATTTATAGTTCTTTTTTATCTACAGTCTCAAAACTCAAAAAGTCTTTGAAAAATAGCATTTTGGAGTAACTCATTTGGCAGCAAATTCCTTGAGGTTATTTATGGTCATTGGTTTCCCAGTATGTTTGATTATGAGATGCTGCCCCAGATCCTGCTGAAAGTGTTACAAAGGAGAATACACACTCCTTATTGCCTTATGAGAATTCTGATTTTCAAAAAAAACCATGAGACCACACAGGTTCAGAAGACAGATTGTGGAGCAGCAACTGGTTTTTAACTCATTTGCTATTTTGTACCTGGATGCCTGAGTAGAACATAACCAAGTGGTACACCAATACTGTTATGTACCCCACCTAATACATGCTCCCTGCTTGTATCCCTCCTGTCAAAAAAATAATCATTGAGTGAAGGCTTAGATAGCAATTAGGTAGTTTTGGGGCTTAATGTTAAATTTGGGGTGCTTACTATCTCATTTTGATATTTACCATATCAAATTAAAGTAGTTAGGATATAATCCATTAAGCCACTACCCACAAAGACTGAACATACTAAGCACAAAGTCTTATTTATTTTTATAGTGATTATAAGCATCATCATTGTCATAGGCTGGTGGTTCATCTTCGAAATCAAATTTCTTACTAGTGTTCCTTCGCACTGCAGTAACAGTTTATTTGAAGAGCATCCTGGGATTACAAGGCAAACTGTTAAAAGCTGTCACATCTGCTCACACATGGATCATCTTATTCGCTCAGAGCAGGCTTTATCAAACAAAACTGATAAACGACTAACCAGAAGAATGAAGTAAAGAAAAGAGAAGATACAAACGACTAATTGCAGAGATGAAAGAGAGAATACCATTACAGCACCAATAAACATGAAAAGGATAAGAAGGAATATGCTTAACAACTTTGTGCCAACACAGTTGATGATAAATGGACACATTCCTTGAAAGACACAAACTACCAAAGCTTACTAAAGAAGAATTAGATGATTTGAATAATCTTATATCTATTTTTTTAAAATTGAATTCCAGGTAACATCCTTACCAACTGACCCAAATGCTTTCATTTTTGAAATCTAGATTAAACATTTGAGAAAGAATACAAAGGAGTAGTAGAGATCTTTTGGGGGTTGAAAAGAGATCAACTGTATCTCAACTGTGGTACAAGTTCCATAATATACGTATCTTTCTTTTTTTTTAAGATTTTATTTATTTATTCATGAGAGACACAGAGAGAGAGAGAGAGTCAGAAAGACAGGCAGAGGGCAAAGCAAGCTCCATGCAGGGAGCCCGATGTGGGACTTGATCCCGGGTCTCCAGGATCATGCTGTGAGCTGAAGGCAGAGCTAAACCTCTGAGCTACCCGGGCTGCCCAATATACATATCTTTCAAAACCCTTCAAACTATATACCTAAAATAAGGGTTGAATTTTACCATATGCAAATTATATCTTAATAAACCTGAATAAGAAAAAAAAAACGAAAAACAAAAACAACAACAACAAAAAAAAACCTGAATAAGGAAAGATGGAGGAAAAAAAGAAAAGTGGAAACCATCCGGGGGGCCAAGTATCTGGCAGTCTGAAACCGCAAAAACCAGCATAAGACTGCTCAAATGACAAGTCCACAGAATGTTCTCAGGCAATAAGATCTAGACAGAGTTGTGGATTTCATACCTATTTGGGTAGAAGCCCTACCTGCAAGCATAAGCTCCATGTAAAACCACCACAAAGTCCTGCCTTCCACTGTCCATCTGGCAGGCTCAAGAAGAACCCAGAATCAAACTAACATCTGATAGTTTTCCCAGAATCAAACTAACATCTGATAGTTTTCCTTTTCTAAAAAAATTAAAATTCAATTAGCCAAAATATAGATATCATTAGTTTCAGATGTAGAGTTCAACAATTCATCAGTTGTGTACCACACCCAGTGCTCATTACATCTTGCGCCCTCCTCGATGCCCACTTACCCCATCCCCCATCCTCCTCCCCTCCAGCAACCCTCAGTTTGTTTCCTGTAGTTAAGAGTCTCTCATGATTTGTCTCCCTCATTGATTTCTTTTCATTCAGTTTTCCCTCCTTCTCCCTATGACCCTCTGCACTGTTTCTTATATTCCACATAGGAGTGAAACCATATGATAATTGTCTTTCTCTGGCTGACTTTTTTGCTCAGGATGAGAGTTTTTCTTCAGTGGAGAAATATTTCTCTCTCTTCTCCATGGCTCCTATGAGAAAGCGCATGTGTATGTCCATTGAGTGGTTATAACCACTTTCCTTGGGAAATAATCTGCTATTCTCAAATGTGAGGGAGACATTTTTAGTTTAATAACAGAGGCCTGAAAAGGAATTAAAATATATTTCTTAGCTTAAAGTAAAAATACACAAAACTAAAGAATTTTGGTTGTCTCCCTTTCACTTCTAGGACCCAAGATTTTAAGTTCAGAAATGTCACCTGTAGACCCAATTCTCATCACTTTTGTTTTATTTTTTCCCACTTTGTTATGGGCTGAACTGTGTCCTTTCCAAATCCATATGTCGAAGTCCTAACCCCTACTATCTCAGAATACGACTGTTTTTGGAGATAGGGTCTTTGAAGAAATGACCAGGGTTAAATGAGGTCACTAGTGTGGGCCCATATCCTTGTAAGAAGAGGAGATTTGGACACAGACATACACAGAGGTAAAGCTATGCGAAGACACAGAGAGAAAATGGCCACCTGCAAGCCAAGAAGAAAGGCATTAGAAAAAGAAAAAGAAAAAAAAAATAGCAACAACCTGCCGACCACTTGACCTTGGTCTAAAATCGTGAGAAAATAAATTTCTGCCCTTCAGGCTGTGGTCCTTCCTTTGGTGGCCCTGGAAGACTCAAACAGTGACTTTCCAGGCAGTGCATAATAAGAACAGGTCAAACTCTGCATTCGGAAGCCATGATCTCTGCCTTGCTTGGGCCAACTCACAGCCCTCACCCAAAAGGCAAGAAAGTCCAAATGAGTTTGTCCCAAATGGAGTCAGATGTGACTCAGCTAAGCTGGCCACGATCTCATCCTTCAAGTTCATGTTAGCAGCCTTGGAGCAATTACAATATGAGCCTTTTCTGTAGGACTCCCTGATGGCATGTGTGTCTCGTCGGTGCCCATATTTGAAAATGAACAAAACAGCCATTTGGTTAATTACATATTTTTCAACCTGAACAAATTTTATTCCTGAATCCAGCCCAGCTTGTTTTTTGCTACTCCAAATGCTATGTGGGGTGACAGAGTAATTTTCTATCCAAAAAAAAAAAAAAAAATCACAACAATAATTTAAGAGTCCCAAAATTCTTTGGGAAGGAGGACAGAAGAGGAGGACAAGAGAGGATATTTATTTTCAGCTGACACGGATTGAGCATGTTCTCTGAACCAGGCTCTTCATCAAGGAGCACACAGCCTTGGAGCTCCTGGGTTCCCTGAAATGCCTACTTTACAACATAATGCTTCACAGCAAGGACGTGAAAACCAGAATGGCTTGGGTTTCAATTCTGGCTTCATCACTTACTGCTGTTTCATTTGTCCAGGGGCCTCCGTTCCCTTGTCTTCTAAGAGATGGTAGTTTTATTATTATTTGGAAGGCACTTATTAATTATTATCATTCATATTCAATAGAAACTGTCACCATTTCCACAAGAGTTTGAGACATTGTAAGGTACTTTTACATACACTCTTGTTTTCATACCTAAAATGCCTCTGTGAAGTCAAGAAAGGATATTGTCACATCTGTTTTATTCGTAAGGAAATTGAGGCTAAAGAGTTCAATGATTTGCCCATGGCCACACGAGAAGACAGTTTTCCACTTAGTCCCAAGTCTTCAAATTCGTAAAGCCATGCTCTTCTCCACAAGTACACTGACTTCTCCCTTGCTAAAGGTGAGCTGGAAGGTTGCTTTAGGCCAGGATTTATTTCAAAAATCCTTTTTCCCTCCTACAAGTTATAATCAACAACCCATAAACCAGGCAGACTGCAACCACACCAGACAAATGCTAGTCAGCTAAATGCCTTTTGCTAGGACGACTGATATCAACAATGATGATCTTCACACACACACACACACACACACACACACACACACACACACACACACATCACACATACCCCCTGGGGCTTCCTGCCTGGAATCAGGTCATTTTAAGAAATCATTTAATGCAACTGTGCTTTGAAAGGCAACTGCTATTGGCTCAGAACAACAGTATCAGAAGGCTGCCCATTCCTGGAGCCCTCGCTGCTGAAGGCAAGGGCCATTAACTAGCCTCCCAGCTCTTCATCACAGAATTGCCCCAGCGTGGGATCTGAGTGATCTCAGAGTCAAAGGCCATTTGCCTGGGGTGTGCTCTCTGATGCAGAAATGTCTGGGCCTGAGCCTTGGCTTGTAAAGCAGCACTGCTCAGACTTTTTAAAATGCAATCTTCAGTAAAAAAAAAAGATATTTACATCATGATCCAGCTACAAGTGTCTTTAAAAACAGTGGGTAGAGAAGTCAGTTTAGTGAGGACAACCAACCCTTTTAAAAAGTAATTAGACTAGAAGGGAATGAAATGGGATGAAATAATTACAGAATAGAACAGAAAGTTCATTGCATGTAGTAAGGACTAAGTATCTATCTATCTATCTATCTATCTATCTATCTATCTATCATCTATCTATCATCTATTATGTATCACTTTATCTATGAACTGGGACTTCAATTTAATCTACTTCTGTGAGTCATAGTCAAAACTGTTTGAAAAGCCACAGCATAAATGATGCCAACAGAAGGGGGTTGCAGTGGTTAGGGATTTGAAGAAAAAGCCATAATAAGGTTTGAGAAGATGAGTGAATTCTACTTCTCCCCCTGACTGGGGGTTCTTTGGTTCTTTCAAAGGCTCCTCATCCTCACTCCCTAGGAAGCCTCTTCCTTGCTGGGTATAGGCAGTCATGTGTGATTGAGCCTGTGACATCTCCAACCTCATGGTCGACGCCTCTGTTAAAGTAATTAAACAAGGAGGCCATGAGGCTAGGATGGCCCGTGAGCAAACCAAAACCTAGGCCAGGCTCAATGTATTCAAATTCAAGAAAATAGAACTTCAAAACAATCAACAAAGACAACCAACCAGGTTTTCCCAAATAAGTCAACAGCTTAAGCTATTACCAATCAAATAATTTCCTTGCTTTGCTTCCACATCTCTATAAAAACCTAACCCTAAATTCCAGTTCATGGAAGGCTCCCAACTGCCTTTGGTTTGGCACCACCCAACTCAAATCAGTGTGTGCTCAAATAGACTCCTGAAAGTTTTCATGTGCCTCAGTTTTTCTTTTAGCTACTCCCATCACTATCCCACCCCAAGCTTTAGCAACAATGCATTTGCTATTTGGGGAACAGTCCAAGCTCCTCCATCCCTACGGGCTTCTGCTCATGTGTTGATTCTACCTCGCACTCCTATTCTCACTATGCCTCTGCCTACATAACTCCTGTTCGGTGCCTTCAATTATTCAAAGGAGTGGCCACCTACCTTCCCCAGGAAGCTTTCAGGTATTACTCAACATTCATTAATTTGTTCAATATTTAACAAATATTAACAAAACACAGGCCTAAGTATGGGAGGTAGATACTATGACCAATAGGACAGAAGCTCCTGCCCTCCTGGAATTCCCATCCAGTGAGTGGATAGATGAAAAATAAACAACTAAATATGTAATATAATGTCATTGAAGATAAATGAAGCACAGCAGGGAGAGAGCAAGTAGTAGAGAAAGTCCTCACTGAAGGGATAATTGTGAACAGAAAACTGAATTAGGCTGCAGAACAGGCCATGTGTATGTCTGGGGGAAGAATGTTTCAGATCAAGGGAACAGCAAGTGCAAAGGCCCTTGCAACAGGACCAGACTTAGTGGTCCCTGTTGACCAGACTCCTATAAACTCCTTAGCACTTGACATATACTTTTATTGCACCCAACGATAAATTTTTTCATTGTGTGTTTGTTTCTACTTAAATGAGCTCCTGATGGCATCCAAAACTAACCACATTAGTTCCCTCTACATATTTGAGTGTGTTAAAACAAAAATTAATAAGCAATTAAGGAAATGACTGATAGGTTGAATAACTGAGTGAAGTTTGTTCTTTCTTAGGATCCTCCAGAGAGATCGTAAGATCTGCTATAGAAGATCCTGAGATCTTCTCCAGAGAGAAGCAGGTTATCTATAACTAGGAGGAACGATGCAGATGATATGATCCATCCTTGACAATATAGACAGGGAAATCGATACTTACAGAAGAAAAGTCACTTCCAAGGGTCTCCCTGGAAATTAGTGGGAGTAAAAGCCAAATTCCTGGTTTCTTAAGCGATCCAGGTCTAGAGATTAATCTCTCCACTAGCCCTGTAACTACATCCTGAAGAGAAGGGATTAGCCGGGGAGACCTGGTTGTCTCTGGTCCTCATCCAGACAGCAAGGGGATTCCAAGAAATGCACACTTTGAAAGGGAAACTCTAGCAAGGAAAAAAGAAGAAACAAACTTTCCCTATAACTAACCCAGCTGATATAAGCAAAACCAAAAGAAGAGGTGAGTAGATTGCTTAATTCTTTGAAAAATGTGCCCCATTAGGCTGAACCATCCAAACTCATTAATTTGGAAAGTAAATTGCCTTTCAAGATATGGTTGTGTTAAATCAGTGTTTAGAAATTCCTCTTGGCTCTGCAAATATTCAGTCTTGTGAAAAGAGATGCCATACCCCTGAAAATATTTTCAACTGTCTAGAAAATGAATCCTAAAATATCAGAGCCAGGAGGAAAAGATAAACTGCCCCAAAGTCTTCATTTGATCATACAGAGAAGGAAGCAGAACATTTGCTTGCTCCAGCTGTGCCAGGTGTGCTCCACCTGGCCTGTTCCCTCTCGGGTCAGGGTCCTTGTCCCCCCACCATACTTTCTTAGTTTACCCATTGCAGATTATTTTTCTTCTTCAATTTTGTGAGAGAAAATTCCCCCCAATTAAAGGATCAAGATTTACGAGGGGAACTGAAAAGCATGGAACTCTATTGGCCTCCTCCCAGATTCCAAGATATCTGAGGAGAGATTGCAATGCTGTCACTTCAAATTAAGTGTCAGATGAAAAGAGCTCCAGGGAATCTGAAATCCAAGGGCCTCTTCCTATCTCACTCTGTTTCTCTTTCAACTCCTACACTTCAAATAAAGCTTAATGGGAGCTGATCTCAGAAATACCCACTTTTTCTCAGCACAGATTATATTGGGAGGAGATTTAGAGATTCTTCCCAGATGACAGTAAGGTTGTGAAGTGTGCTCAGGGATAGCAATATGACTTGGAAAGTTCTTTGCTTCCTACATTTCTTAACCAGCCGTCAAAGAAATGGAATATTGCATATTTTTAAGTATTTATTTTAGAATATTTTTTGGTTTAATTTCTGTAGCAACGATGGTGCAGAAAGTTTCCATATATTCCTTACCTAGTTTCCTCTATCACCAACACCAACACCCATGACTACTATGGGACCTTTGTCACAACTATGGAACCACAGTCGGTCATCATTACCAACTGAACTCTACATTTCATTTGGATTTCACTAATTTTTCCCTAATGTCCTTTTCCTGTTCCAGGGTCCCATGTGGGAAACCATATTACATTTAGTCACCATGTCTCCTTAAACTTCTTTGACCTATAACAGTTCCTTCAGACATTGTTTTTGATGACTTTGACAGTTTTGAGGACTCCCGGTCAGAGATGCTATACCTCGTCCTTCACTTTGCACGCGTCTTACATCTTTTTCACAGACCGGGATCATGGTTTTTAGAGAGGAAGACTACAGAGCCAAAATGCAATTCCCATCATATCATTTAATTATTTTTAAGATTATTTATTTATTTATTTGCTCATTGAATAGGTCAGTGAATGAATAAACCTGAGCCTTATAACATTGTCGAGTAGATATTATCTTCATTTTAAAATGAGGAAACTGAGGCTCAGGATACGAGATAACTTCCTGAAGTTTACCCAACTCGTAAAGACTATGTCCTTCGTGTCAACTTCAGTGCTAATAGCTTAAGAATCCGTCAGTTAGCTGGTGATGTGTGCAAATTCCTTAGTGGCTACAGTTTGCTATTACGCTGTCTCGCTTCTTCTTCCAGGTTCAAGTGTTATCATTTGGGTATTGATGACAGTGTTCTAATCTGGGGTACTTGATATTGAACCTTAATTGTGTGAGCTTCATGTTCTCTCCTAAAATCTGATGCAAGGTCGCCAAGGGACTTCAAGTCTTGTCTCTTTGAAAGTGAGTTTAAGACTGTGCCTAATGTTAATTTGGAAGACCAAATGTGAACATGTAACATGTATATTATTTGTACTTTTGGCTCATCGTATTTTTTCTAGATGAGCAATTGCTCATCTTATTTGGGATACAATCAACTGCCCCAGTTCATAAAGATCACCAAATTTTGAGCTCATCCTTTGCTTTGTAGAGGGTGACACAGAGGCCCAGAGGACTGAAGTGCCTGTCGAAGGCTGCCTGGCCAGAGGAGGATGGGACAGTGTCCCGAATCCCCTCTCAGTGCCCTTCCCCTCCATCACTTGGCCTTCAATAGAGCTGGCTGACTTCCAGAATACTATGCAGCACATACATTCTCTAATATGGTAAAATCTTAGAGTTCCTGAAGACAGGATGAAGAAAACCTGGGCCCTATGTACAGTTCTTCTCCCATCTCTTCTTTGTCCTCCTTTGCTCTTTCCTCGTCCCTCCTCCTCCTTCTGCTTCACAAGTGGGTTACAGTAAGAGAGAGGAAAGTAGGCAGAGTGCCAAACTAATTATAACATCTAAACTTAACCTACAGCTAAACAAACATATGCTAGATTTTCTAGATGAGATCCAATTTCAATGATTCTGCTCACTCTTCCTGAAGAATTTCTCACAATGCTAAATTCAAACTGGGGACCTCACCACTCCCAGCAAAGGTAGGCAGTCCTTGTGGCTGTGCCAGAGACGCTCCAGCTGACTGGCAACATGGGTAGAGTTTTCCTTCCTGGCATTCTGCATCATTTTTGTTTTCTCATGTAAAGCCTCAGATCACTGATTCCTCTTAATCGTTGGTTAAGCATCCTATCCACTTCCATCCACAGCTGCCAACCCAAGGACATCTCAACTACATCAAACCAGTGCACTCCTCTACTCAGCTTTCTTTTTTTTCTTTTGTATGGCCTCCAGGCTAAGAATGCTTTTGGCATTCTTGAATGATTGAAAATAAATCAAAAGAATAATATTTCTTGACATATAAAAGGCACATGAAATTCAAATTTCAGCATCCGCAAAGTTTTGAATTTCACTGATTAAAAATCTGTAAAAATGAGTCTCTCTTTTTATACAAGTACCTATGTAATAGCCTCAATTTTGCCTCCTGGCCCACAAAGCCTAAAATATTTACTATGTAGCTCTTTACATAAAAACTTTGCTTCCCCTGGTTATAGAGAAAAAAAAGTGTAATGTCATCGTTAAAACTCAGGTCTTAGAATCAAGCTGACTTGGATAGAATTCCCAGCTGGGGGGAATTCAAAGCTGGGTGACTTTGGGCAAGTTACATACCTCTGGCAAGTTTGCTCATCTATTAAAAAGGGGTAAATGGCACTAGCTCTGCAAGAATATCATGAGGATTAAAGGGAGGAGGCATAGAAAGCACTTAAGCATGTGCCTGGCACATAACAAACACTCAGTAAGTGTTGGTTATATCAGTGTCTACATCATCATCCCTGATATCATTGTCATTTATTATTAAAGTGATTTCTTCTGAATCTCAGTTCTGAAACCCCAAATCTCTCTAAAGTGGATCTTCTACTGAAACGGTGATTACCAGGAAAGCTGATAACAGGAGAGCATGTTAAACTCCCTTTCAGGTTCCTCAGTCTGGAGTTCTGCTAACAGGGAAGCTGCATACTGGGCTCTCAGTGAGATGCCAATCTAATTAAGTTTACACACATTAGAGTGTCTACAAGGCTTAACCCTCACAGAGGAGGCTTTTTTGTATTAACAGAGTTGCTTATTTCACCAAATAAATCTTTAGCTGTTGAAATATGTAGATGATGGAGAAGGGAAATTGATAAATGATAAATGATGGTAGAAAAAGAATACTTATCTAATCTTTGTGCCCAGGAACCAGTCTTCCCTGAGTCCCTGTCATTGCCAGCTAGCATACTTCTCACTACTCTCATTTTGGGGATTGCTCAATAGCCTTGCCTCTGCCTCCTCCAGTGCAATACACACTTACATTGCCTACACGATATATCTTAATTTGTCTTTGAGAAAGCCAGATATATAAAAACAGCATTGTGTTATTCTGTTTTTAAATATTCATTTTCATTATATATGCAATATTACCAGGGGTGCCTGGATGGCTCAGTCAGTTATGTGGCAAACTCTTGATTTCTGCTCAGGTCATAATCTTAGAGTCATAAGATCAAGGGCAATGTCAGGCTCCATACTGGGTGCAGAGCCTGCCTAAGATTTTTACTCCCTCTCCCTCTGCCCCTCTCCCCCACCTCTCAAAAAACAAAACAAACACACACACACACACACACACACACACACACACACACAAAAACCCTCAAACTACATAATATTGAACATTTGACAAACAAGGAAATAAAAGAGAAAAAAGCCAGTATTTCACCTCAGATCTCACTTTTCCCAAGCATATGCCTTCCCTGAGTTATAATTGGTACAAAGTTATATTCACATCATCCAATGAATTCACATACTACGATTTTTCACCTAATTGGTGAAAATATTTTTCTATGTTGTTATATAGTCTTCATAACCACTGGTTAGTTGTATGCATGAAACAGCTAAGCCAAACAGCAACTTTGAGAGAATTAAAGACTAAAGACTGTCCTTTCTCCAAACCAAGGCAGGCCCACATCAAGGACACTGTTGGACAAGCAATATAGATTTTAGTCTCAACTGGTCTCCACTTGTCCTTGGTCGGATGGCCTGTGCAGTGAACAAGCCAAAGCACTATGCAGGGCAGCCATGGCCAAATGCATATCTGTTCACATCTCTAGCCTGGAGTCTTGGACTATGAATCACAAGCTGCCGGTTGTGGGCCAGCCCTTGGGGCTGTCACTTCATCTGTTTTTACCCTACTATCTGAGTTTTGAATCTTCTTTAAAGGTATGATAGCTATAGGAATGTCAAGGACAGATAGGGGAAATTGTATTAAAATTACAAGCATAACAATAAAATAAAAACAAGTAGTACTCAGAAATTAGATACCTAGGTGAAAAATCCCTCTCCCCTACTGACTGTTGGACAACAAAGTTACAATTTAAAAAATGATTGTTTTGATCTTTGTCCCCAGGGCTCCTAAAAACCTTGAGGTTTCCTGAGGGATGGGAGTATCTTTGATTATTCATAGCAAGCCCCTTATGACTACACCTAAGTTTATGCTAATGAGGCATCACAGAGTGGAAGTCCCAGATAGCTACAGGATGGGAAACCAAACCCGTGATCAGTAGATAAGAACTTTCAGCCCCTCCATCCATCCACCCCATCCCAGCATTGAGAGGTGGGGGAATGGGGGCTAGAGATTAAGTTATAAAAACTCTTGAACAATGAAATTCAGAGAGCTTCTGGGTTGGAGAACACATTGATGTGCTAGGAGGGTGGTGTACACTGCCAGCACGGAAGCTCCGTACATCCCCCTATCCCATGCCCCATATACCTCGCCTTATATGTCTCTTCCATTTGTCTGTTTCTGAGTTCTATCCTTTATACTTAACTGGTAAATGTAAATAGGTGTTTTTCTGAGTTCTGTGCATCATTTTAGTAAATTATAGAACCTGAGGAAGGGAGTCATGGGAACCTCCAAATCTGTGGTGAGCTGGCCAAGTGTGGATAGCCTGAGCGTTCCATCCACAGTTGACCCCTGAAGTAGGGCAGTCTTGGAGGATCTGTCTTAACTCCAGGTAGGTAATGTTAGGATGCATTGACTTGCTGGATACCCAGTAGGTGTTGGAGAATTGGAGAAATGGCATGGAAAAACAACACACATTTGGTTTCAGAAGTCGGGGCAGAAAACACAGCACAACACCCTTCATTGACTGCCAGTGACAGTTCACAGAACAGAGGAAGAGATATCCCCAGCATGGCCCAACCATTCTCAGGCTCTCCAGCTCCCATTTCTCCCCAATCTCCCTCAGGTGGGTGTGGAGATACACTTATCAGGCAAAACACTCCCAACGTACAACCTTCTTTCTTCCAGGACAAATCTGAGAGAAGAATCGTCTTAACCATTAGAACAAAGAAACTAATTTTGGAAGTGCTTCATCATTTGAAAAGTTCATCTATACCCATAGCATCTGTATATCACATTATCCTGCAGAGTAGAGTTTAGTCCTTTTTTATTTAACTTGCCCCCAACCCCTCCCAAATTGGGCCTCTTGGAGCTTGCAGGGAAAAAGAACAGACCCCATGGCAAGAGCTGCTTCCTTCATTACTAGAGGAAAATCAGCGAATCGCTGCCTTAGTAAGGATTCAATTAAATTCTTAGCCAAAGGCCTTTGTTCTCTGTAGTTTCTATCTAGGGAAAGAAGGCGAGAGAAAGCTCTTGATCTCTCAATGACTCCAGGTTTTGCTCTTAGCTTCATCAACATTTTATTCATATCTCTGTAGTGGCCCTCAACATTTCAGGATTTATCTTTTTGCTACCTGTGCCCCTCACCTCCACCTACCCTATGAAACCAGATGCACCTCAAAGACAGGGTTGACTCACCTGGCACAGCAGAACGTAGGAGAGTGTCTGGACCATAGTGGGCAGCCAGTGAATAAGTGGGTGAGTTTGTATGTGTGTGTGTGTGTAAGTAAGGCATAATTCAATAAATAAATAAGCAGCTCATCATCAGGATAATAAGGTCTACGTTTCAGGATTCTTGCAAATAAAAAAAGGAAACTAGAGGGAACATGGAGTATAGTTCCTAGTCTATATCCTTGCTTAGGAAATGTTAAGTTTCCTCCATTCATATTCTAAATACACAGCTCCAATTTTGCTGCTATGGTTTATAAATTATCATTTATATGTTGGTTTACTGTAGTAAGTGAACACTTTTAAGAAATCCTCAGCTCAGTTTTTGTCTGTGCTTTTAGCTATTAGGTGTGTTATTTTATCATGGTACTACAATGTATTCCAGGGAGCAAATCTCTATTCTCATGTTATAAGCAAAGGGCTTCCTTGCCAAGGATGGTTAAGTGCTAAGTGCAGCATCTATTTGGGATTACAGCTGGAGTCCTTGAAAAAATACCGGGTATATATATATATATATATATATATATATATATATATATATGATAGTTTTTAACTTAAAGGGGGAAAGTATTAGCGTATTGTAAGAAATTAGGGAGAAAGTGGCTAAGAATATTTTAATTTTAAATGATATATGAAAACGACCCAGCCATCAAAGGAAGAAAATGCTTTAACCTAAGAAGGGGAAGAAGGGAGATCTGAAAATATTGCAATAGTTTACAGAAAAAAAAAAATTGCTAAGGATATCTTAATTCAAAAACAGATACTAAAATGACTCAGCCATAACCAGTGGGTAAACACAAAGCCTCTCCAGATATTATATTTGATCATTAAAAGAGAAAGCATTCAAGGTCTTATTTTCCATTTTATTCTGTTTAGCTGAGTGTGTATATATGTGCTTCCTTTTATCTTTATGTAATGAGAAGAAGCAAAAGAAAATAGACTAGAAATTGCGACGTCAAGTTATGTTCATTTTAGCCCATGAGAGCTTTTGTTTGTTTGTTTGTTTGTTTGTCTGTCTGTTTTCAGAGACCTGGGAGACCAAGCAAATGTGCAAAGTAGACTAAACTGGGATTTTGTTTTTCTTACTCATGCCCAACCTCCTTAAAAAACAAAAATAAAAACAAAAACACTCTGCCCACTGAAATATATAAAACAGAAATTTGGCATCCATAAACCAAGCCACAGTTCAGAGCAAAACGGAACCCTGTAACTTAAGGATTGTTACAAATGACTCAGAGAATTTCAACTTAAAGCGGTTAGCTTGCTCAGAAAAAAAAAAAAAATCACTAGTATTTAAATAATGGGCCCTACTGTGGGAGAATCCAGTCTAACAGAGCTCAGATAAGTACCTGCAAAACCAATTCTACATGGTATGCTGGAGTTTTCACCCCCAACCCCCCTCCCAGCTTCTATCTTTCGTGGAGCTGCTGACTTTGATTAACTCAAACTAGGGAAGAAGATAGACTCTCTTCAGCATAGTAAGATATAGAATATAACAAGGTATAGAATATGTGTCTATAGGAGCCAGTCTTGGTGGATTTTTTTTTTTCTTAATATAATCCACTTGCAGACCAATGCACTGTGAAGCCCACTGCATCTCTTTCCCACTTCTATATCCAAAGCTGAAACTCCTGCTAAGCTTCTAGGGATTGCAGAAACAACAGAAGAGAATATCTAGCAGTGAAGAATGGACTTTGAACATAAGACAGGGTGGATGACAGGGTTAAAGGACTCAGGGTGTTGATTGAGGAAGAAAGAAGGTAAGTGGGAAAAGACTCAAGCATCATACTCTGTAGATGATGAAGCCGGCCCAGGAATGTGCTTGGAAATCCTAGGACAAACTTCAAACTCATGACATGGAGCTCAGGGACAAGGCAAATGATCTAAAAAAAAAAAAAAAAGGAAAGAAAGAAAGAAAAAAGAAAAGAAAGAAAAGAAGAAAAGAAAAGAAAAGAAAAGAAAAAGAAAAGAAAAAAAAGCCATCCAAAATGTCCATCATTTTATGGATTCCTGGTCAATAGGAAAGTGAAATATATCATCCAGGACTTCATGTGCTCTTTATGTTTGTCCTGCTGATGTTAACATTTTGTAATAAATACACTGTTCCACCCTTCTCTTCCAAGATGGGGCGGAGCAGGGAGCAGAATAATGGTACATTCCAGAAGTGCCACCAAGCCCAGATAAAAGAGAAACTAAATCTGCCTGAAGCTAGGGTGTAAGATAAAGAAAATTATCAGGGAAAACATAGCAATGCTGGGGCCAGCCTTGCAAGTAGAAGGAGCTTTGAAAATGTGGTCTGTTTAGAACACAATGCTCAGGGTCTCCTGCTCTGGAAACTTGCTGAAATGCAGATTCTTAGATCTTCTCTCTGAAATTCTAATAGGTTTAGAGGAGGATTGTTGTTTGTTTGTTTGTTTTAACTTGGTATACATAATCAAATTCAGAAAGTCCCTCAACTTGGATGGGAAATATTTTACATCTTTAAGTTCATTAATCTTTAAGTGAAGTTTAGCATTTTGAAAGTAGGCAACAAACTAGGGAAGTAGTAGTATCTGTGATGTCACAAACAGAAACCACAAATATTTTGAAGTCACATTATTGTTGCTGTTGATATCTCAAATTAATGTGTATGCTGAAACAACAGAAGTTAACTAAGCTTGATGCTAAATCTTATTTAATGTGTTAATAAATAAACATATATATTACTACATCAGAAAATTGATATGTAATTATAGAGATAGAAAATTATAGAATTATTTTCCCTTGTGATCTCATGTATTTAATTACGTGCATTGTTGTGAAAAGGGAGTCCAAGGCCCAAGGGGTCTATAAGACAAAAAGTGTCATTACTTCTTACAAAGTAAGTTCCAGAAGTCTCCATTTTTGATATGCAAACCTGATATTTCTTTTTTTTAATTTTTATTTATTTATGATAGTCACACACAGAGAGAGAGAGAGAGAGAGGCAGAGACACAGGCAGAGGGAGAAGCAGGCTCCATGCACAGGGAGCCCGACGTGGGATTCGATCCCGGGTCTCCAGTATCGCGCCCTGGGCCCAAGGCAGGCGCCAAATCGCTGCGCCACCCAGGGATCCCCAAACCTCATATTTCTGATGCTAGTGGTCTAGGGACCAAACTTTAAGAGATGCTAGTGTAGGTTATATGTGTGTGTGTATGTGTGAGTGTGTGTATGTGTGTGAGTATGTGTGAGTATAAGTGTGTTATGTGTTTGTGGGAGTTTGAGGGGGGAGGGGTGGCTACGTGTGTTTGAGAATACATGTATGTGTGTGCGAATACGTGTGTATGGTGTGTGCGTGTGTGTGTGTGTCTCATGCAGAGGCCTTGGGAGTGGAATGTAGTGTTACAGAGCAACAGTCCATGAAAATGATACAGCAAAGTCAGCTGGGCCTAACATGCAAGTCTTCACAAGAAAGTTTGTTAAGCACAGCACAAGGAATGTCACACTCTCAAACTTAAGTGTGAAGTCATAAACGAGTAATGCATACCACTTAGCCACCCAACTATAATTTATTCTTCACTTCCTACAGTCACTGTTAAATCACAGAAGCAAAGCTAGCAGGCTTTATGACAATAGTGGATTTATGTATACACTATGTCTCTTATTAGCCTGAAATCCTAGCCAAGAATAGGAATGAAAACAAATGAGCTGTGAGACAAAAGGAAACAGGAAATGCCAAGAAACCAGGTCTCCACTGGTAACAAAGGTGGGGACCTGGGGCTCCAGGATTATTCTGGTAGGCTGAGCTGCACTGGCTGGTATCCAAAAAAAGAAGAGGCTGCAGCCACAAAGGGAGAGAAAATGAATGCTGCCCACAGTCTTCCTCCAAGTGTTTCATTCGACCTCTCCATGTTTAATTACAAAGCACATTCATTTGTGGGTTCAAAGGGAACTAAGAACTAAATTTAGTATATATTTCCTGCAAGCCAGGTAATTTGCATACTTGATCTCACAGAACTTTGAGGAAGCTGCTCTGGTCCCCATTTGACAGTTAAATGTGGCTCAGATGGGTAAAGACTGTGTTTAGAAGGTAAAAGTGCTATTGCCAGTCTCAACCTTTGCTACTTTTACACTTCCATGCTGCTTCTCTAATTTGTGCTGAGGAATTTCTACAATTAGTTGGGGAGAAAAATCATGTACTGTTTTTCTTTCAAAACAAAAATCGAGTCAAAGACAGAGACATGCACTCATTCATCTCTCCAACGACCCAAAGGCAGTCCAAAGAGTAAAGGGATTATTCTAAGCACAAACCCTCAAGGACAAAGAAAATAGGACATAATAGCAGCAAAATCTGAGAAACCACAAAGCAGATGGATGATTGATATGACAGTGAATGCAAAGGGCTGATCCAAAACCTGCAGTGGAAAAGCCAGGTGTACAGGCTGGTTTATGCCACACCTGTCCCCGAAGAATCAGAAACTGGTGGAACGGTGTACCTCTGGATATGGGGGTGCTGGGCGCTAACAACAAAAGGGTTCTTTTTATATAGGTTTAAAAAGCAGTTAAAGCCCACATTGATTTCTCTATGAATTACAGCCAAGAGTCAGTTGCTCCACTGCAGCAAAAAGCCTGAGGTTTATTCTTTGGAGGAGCACAGCCAACTAGCCTTCCCTCTCTGTGACCACCCATATTAACGTGAATTAGGGTTGGCTTCCCACATCCTCTCCTTCCTCAGCTGTGTACTGGGCTCCTGGTCTCCTTAAAACCTGCTGAATCTGGAAGATGGTGATAGATGACCCAGACCCTTGCAATGAAAGGATGGTCTCAAAAAAAAAAAAAAAAAAAAAACAGAGAAGATGCACTGGGGATTGAGAAGGCAGGGTAGCCAGGAAGAAGCATAAATTTCCCCACCATCAGCTCCACAGAAATGCTGACACTAAAGGTTGTGGGCGAGATTTTTGCACTGAGTGTCAGTGTGATGCCAGATACCACAGACAGTCGTAAAAATGTCCGAGTTTCCCCTGAAATTTCCTGGCAGGACAACTAGGCTCCATCCGTAGAGGTACAGTAAATGTCATGATTGGACAGAGCCTTAGCACCAGGGCAACCTGATAGTGCCTTCCTCTTGTTGGCAGGGAGAGTAAGGAGGGTAGGGAGGACATGGGAGGACCAACACTTATGGACTCACAGCAATCATCTGCTGTGTGCTTTTCCTAAAACGGCAAGAGAGAAAAAGCTCAAAGCCCATAGCCAGTTGTTCTGGACAGCAGAGAAGAAATTCTCGCCTGGCTTCTTTCCCCTTCTACCAGCAGATGCTGCTAAAAGGGAGAGAGCATCTTGGACTCCCTTTAAGAAAAGGGGATGGGAACATTTAAAAACAAAACAAAACAAAAAACAGGTACCTGGGTGGCTCAGTGGTTGAGCATCTGCCTTTGGCTCAGGTCATGATCCCAGGGTCCTGGGATCAAATCCTACATCAAGCTCACTGCAGGGAGCCTGCTTCTCCCTCTGCCTATATCTCTGCCTCTCTCTGTGTCTTTCATGAATAAATAAATAAAAATCTTAAAAAAAAAAAGTTTTTTCAAAGTTTCTGCTTTGCTAAAAGTAAGGATATGTGATAAATAGCTAACAAATTTGGGAAACACTTCAATGTCCTTTTTGGTTAGGAAATACAAGACTCAGCCGTGATCTATAAAGAGGAGGTTGACAAGGAAGGAGAGATAAAGTATCCTGAAAAATAAAGGGAGTTTTCAACTCACCCCAACTCCCCAGGAAACCACAGGGTGAAAGATACAGGAGGGCAGGACTGAAGGGAGGGACCAATGACCCAAAGATGGTGCCAGGCTGAGATCTAAGGAGAATGAGGCTGGAAATGTTCCATGGTTGGGGCTGGCCCAGGAATTGTAGAGAGAGTGATATCAGATACTCGCTCTAAGGGTGCCTTTGTTCTTTAGGGTAATCACTTGACATTATTTTTAAAAATGAAGTAATCAAAGACAAGAATGGCTTTCTCAGGAGATCCTTTGGAGAATCATGAGAATCAGATGTCTCGGGAGCATGCTAGACTTCATTCAGTCACATAGAATGGGGACTTGAGTTGGTCTATTTAGGTCATCAAGAAAAGGGTAACATGATAGAAGGCAGATGAACTCAGGGACATTAAGATATTGTCTCTTCTAATCATCAGGAAGATAGGAAATGATTATTATGTTTTGTTTTGTTTTTGACTGTCGTGTCCCTCTTTCCTACTTGAGTTGTGGAGAATGTCCTCAAGTCATTTCTCTGAGTGTACGGTGCTATACAAAGGAGTCTAAATATCTGGTTCCTCCCCTTGAAGGACTCCCCGAGGGGTTTCATGTAGAGGGGAGATTTGGCTCAATAGGGTCATCAATTTCACTGAGGGTTGGAGAGATTTCATGTCTCATAGATTCCTGAGATGTTAATAATTTCTGGAAGAAGTTTGAAGGTCAATAAGACTTGGTGAGCAAAATGCAGAATAAGGAGCAGGAAATTACCTAAGAGGAAAATTTTGTGTTCTTGTTATTGCAAAACTGGAGTAAGCCAAGAACATGTAATCCGATTAAATGGAGATGAAGTCTCCATAAAGACTATGTATGCATCATTCCTGGTTACCTAGGTAACTCCCTTTTGGGGAACACGATGCTATCATAAGAAAAAAAAAAAAATACTTGTACATGTGACCTAGCAAGAGCCTTCAGGGGAAAGGTCTGGGAAGAAGTTTGGGAATGAAAGAACTGAGTTTGGCACCAACTTTAGCCAAAAGGAAATTCTTGGGTACTCCAGATCACTGTGCCCCCCACTAACTTGGGCATAAGCAGGGTAAATAATAAGCGAAATGCCTGTGAAACCACAGTGCTTCTCCTGCCACACTACAGGGCCCCTGGCCTATGGGGGGACTTTGCAAGCTGAGCAGGGATAGTAGAAACCCAGGCTCAGATGGCTGTACCTCCCTTTATAATCTGCACAGCAGGAGGGGTCTGGGGAAATCCGGGCCAAAGTCCTTTCATCTCTAACTGGGACATGGGGATGTCCCTATCTCAAAGGGGCTTATGAGGATTAAATAAGTTAACACACAGAAAGCATTTTGAACAATGCTTGGCACACAGTAAGTTTTCTTAATATGTTAGCTGTTAACATTGTAGTTGTTCATGGTATCTAACACACAAAGTTGGAGTAGAACCCAGAGTCAGCACTTCAGTGTCTATCTGAACTCGATGTCTGGGATGGCAAGGAGCAGAAAGGGAGGAAAGTGTTGGTTTGGGGCCAGGTCAAGTTCAAAATGCACAGCTGCTGGGTCAGAGTCCTTGGCTCCCAGAGAAGACACAATTCTTAGACCAAGGACAACGGTTCTAGGCAGCCCCGGTGGCTCAGCGGTTTAGCGCCTGCCTTCAGCTCAGGGCCTGATCCTGGAGACCTGAGATCGAGTCCCACGTCCAGCTCCCTGCATGGAGCCTGCTTCTCCCTCTGCCTGTGTCTCTGCCTCTGTTTCTGTCTCTGTGTCTCTCATGAATAAATAAATAAAATCTTAAAAAAAAAAAAAAAAAGGACAACGGTTCTTTGAAGATGAGTTGGTTCAAGTCCCAGGGTTATACTCTGACAAGGTACCCACACTTCAGTGGGCTCACCCCTCAGGCCTGATTGCTTCGTTGCAAGTTGGTTCAGCTCAGGCCCAGCAAAAAAGCTATTCTCAAATATAATTCAGATTCAGGAGGATCTGGCTCCAGCATCCACAACCCTAAAGATCTACAAACATCGTGCACCTTCTCATCTTCTGACTCAGTTGTCAGGGCCAGCACACTAGTCCCAGTGCCAGCCACCTTCTTGAAAACAGATGTGGGATGAATTGTGTCCTCCAAAAAGATAGGTTGGAGTCCTAATCCCTAGTATCTGTGAATGTGACCTTACTTAGTAATAGGGTCTTTGCAGATGTAATCAAGTTAGAATGAATTCATCCTGAATTAAGGTGGACCCTAATCCAGTGACTGTGTCCTTATAAGAAAAGGAAAATTTAAGCTCACTTACAGAGGTGAGACACACAGGGAGATGCCATGTGATGACAGAGGCAGAGGGTGGAGTTGATGTCTCTACATGCCAAAGGACACCAAGGATTGCTGGCAACTACCAGAAGCTAGGAAGAGGCAGGAAAGAATTTTTTTTTTTTTTCTCTAGAGAGAAAGCATGGCCCTGCTGGTAACTTGATTTCAAATGTCCAGCTCCAGAACTGTGAAAGAGTAAATATCTATTGTCTTAAGCCACCAAGTTTGTGGAAATTTGTTACAGCAGCCCTAGGAAGATAATACAGAAATGAGTTTTGTGGCCACACTGCCTTTGCCCACCTCCGAGCAGGTCATGTTCCCTTTGCCCTCTGAGTAGCCCTTTCTTCTTTCTTTCTTTCTTTCTTTCTTTCTTTCTTTCTTTCTTTCTTTCTTTCTTTCTTTCTTCTTTCTTTCTTTCTTTCTTTCTTTCTTTCTTTCTTCTTTTCTTTCTTCTTTCTTTCTTTCTTTCTTTTCTTTCTTTCTTTCTTTCTTTCTTTCTTTCTTTCTTCTTCTTCTTTTTAAAGATTTTGTTTATTTATTCATGAGAGATACAGAGAAAGGGCAGAGACATAGGCAGAGGGAGAAGCAGGCTCCCTGCAGTGAGCTTGTTGTGGGATTTGATCCCAGGACCCCGGGATCATGACCTGAGCCAAAGGCAGATGCTCAACCATAAGCTACCCAGGTGCCCCTGAGTAGCTCTTTTTTTTTTTTTTTAATTTATTTTTTATTGGTGTTCAATTTACCAACATACAGAATAACACCCAGTGCTCATCCCGTCAAGTGCCCTCCTCAGTGCCCGTCACCCATTCACCCCCACCCCCTGCCCTCCTCCCCTTCCACCACCCCTCTTTCTAACTTTAAGTCTTTGGAGAACAGATTGGGGGGGGGGTGTTAATATCAGTCCTTTCTTACTTAGAATATTGTCTGGGTCCCTTTAGCAAAGTGACCCACCAGTCCCCAGAGCTCCGCAAGGAACAGTTGGCAGCAGTCCACCGGGAATAGAATTAAGTACAATTTTGGATTCATCTTCTCCTCTGGGTGGGGCCATCTGACATCCACCTGCATGCCTAACATGCCCTAAGGTGATACTCTACCTCGGCCTGGCCTGAAGGTACCAGGTAACTTTTCTTGGGCAGCTCTATCTTAAAGAGAAAAAATAAATCAATCTCTGGTGAGTGTCTCCAATTTATTATCAATTTATGGATTAAAGAACTGAGGCTCAGGAAGGTAATATGTAATAGTAAAAAATAAATTTTAATGCATGTGTATCTGGATCTAAGCATGTCCCCTTTCTGTAATCATAGTAAGTGCCTTATGTAAAATATGCCAAATAGAAAAAGGTATAGAGTAGAATCAAGACTAGGGTCACTTATTTTTTTTTAAAGATTTAATTTATTTATTCATGAGAGACACAGAGAGAGAGAGGCAGAGACACAGGCAGAGGGAGAAGCAGGCTCCATGCAGGGAGCCCAATGTGGGACTCGATCTGGGGACTCCAGGATCATGCCCTGGGCTAAAGACAGGCGCTAAACTGCTGAGCCACCAGGGCTGCCCACTAGGGTCACTTACATGCTTTTCTTCACATCTCAAGGAAGGGTGTATGTGACCTGTTATCAAACAATGACAGGGATTAACCAAGTTGATACTCAGAAAACACTAGAGAAAGGAAGAGGCAGATCAAAGGGAGCTGAGGAAAGAAAAGAGAGGAAGTAGAAAAGAAGAGTTTTAAAGGAAAGAAGAAAAAAGAAATAGGATGGAACAAAGTCTCTCACAAACTCACAGGCTCCAGCTCTGAATTGAGGCACCAGTTGAGAACAGCTGGAAAAAGCAAGTCCAAACTGAAAACCCCCCAGCAATGTGTGGGACTGAGCCAAGCTCCAATGCCATGCCTTACATTTCTGGCTGCTGGACACACATTGATTTAATAACAGGCTTCTGGAAGGGGCGGGGAACCAACCCTTCATTAGCTGTGCACGTAGATGTTGTGGTTTCTCAGAGGCAATAATTATAAGCCTTCATCTTCAGAGTTTGGAGCCCACTGACAATAGATACCAGTGTCGGTGAGGAAATAAAGTATCAACTTCATCATGGATGAGACTGGATTGAAGAACTACAGCTTGGCTCTACTGCCAAGAGGAGGTGCTGTATATTTTCCAAGTCGAGCCCACCGCCCTATCTTGGGTGGAGTCTGCAAAGCAGTAGGCTTGCAGGGGAAACTTTAGATGCAACAGATAAAAAAAGGCACCTCTTTCTGGTGAGAGCAGCCCCATGGGTGCATGACCTGGCACACAGAGTCAGGGTTGCATCTTAGCCCCCACTGGTCCTCATGGCTCACCAGGTGCTTTTGTTGGTATACTAACCACTCAACTCCTTGCAGTTTTTCTGCCAAGTGAGGACTCACTTCTTAGTATGCAGCATGGAGAAGCTCAGCCCGACGCCAACCTACTGATCCTAACAGAGCACCAGGGAAACCATGGACCTCCAGCAGAAGTCCTGGATCCAGGCGTCCTGACTACAATGGAGATGAAGCCAACAAAGGCAACATGATGCAACATGGTGCTCCTTAAGCAGGTCAAGTGCCCCGAGAAAGTGAAGACAGGCCGACCACACAGGAGTAATGGTCTGTAATGGGCCATCGCTGTCAAGGGACACCAACTAATGCAGAAGTTTAAAAAATTTTGACCAAGACCCACAATAAGAGATACGTTTCAGTTGGTGGGAATGGAAACTGGTGCAACCACTGCGGAAAACAGTTTCCTCAAAAACTTAAAGATAGAATTACCATATGATCTAGTAACTCTACTACTGGCCATTTATCCAAAGAATATGAAAACATGAATCCAAAAAGATTTATACACCCCTATTTTTTTTTTTTTTTTAAAGAAAGGCAGACTGCCACCTGCAGTGCCTGATTTGGATATGTGTGGAACCTTTAAAGCATGACTACCCTAATTTCCCCTACAGGTGGACCTTGAGAGCTTGTTTGGAGGTTCTAGCAGAGGAGTGCAATTACTCCTTTACAACTCGCCCAAAGAACAATCCTCCTCTTTGGGGAAGGTCAACCTCTTGGACTGACCAAGTGTGCAGCTTTGGGAAAGATCCACAAGGAGCGGTGAGGGAGGAAGGGGACACCAGCCTAGTCAGGAAGATCAGCCAAGTCAATACTAGTGATCAATGTTTGTCACAGATGTCACAGCCAGATCACCCTCACATTATATGCATACAATGCATTCCTATGTTTATTGCAGCATTATTTATAATAGCCAAATTGTGGAGGCAGCCCAAGTGTCCACCAACTGATGAATGGATAAAGAAGGTGTAATATTCCATATATATATATATATATATATATATATATATATATATATATATATCAGTCATAAAAAAGAATGAAATCTCCCCATTTGCAACAATGTGGAGAGAGCTAGAAAGTTCTCTACTATAATGCTAAGCAGAATAAGTCAGAGAAAGACAAATACCATATGATTTCACTGATGTAGAATTTAAGAAACAAAACAAAGGAGCAAAAGGAAACAAAAACAAAATAAGAGAGAGAGAAAGACAGACAAACCAAGAAACGGACTCTTCACTATAGAGAACAAACAGATGGTCACCAGAGGGCAGGTGGGATGGGGGATAAGGGAAATTGATGATGGGGATTAAGGAGGGCACTTGTCATGAGCACTAGGTGATGTATGGAATTGCTGAATCACTAAATTGTGCACTTGAAACTAATATTACACTGTATGCTAACTGGAATTACAATACAATAAATTAATACATAAATACATAAAGATATGTTTTATAACGTGATCCATCACATGTGTGCACACACACACAAACTGAAATAAATATTTCAGTAACTATATTTACAGCATTCTCCATATTTATGTGATGTAAATCTCAACCTCTATTGATTTCAACCTTTAATCAGTCACAACACCAGTTTGAAAAGTTCTGATCTAGTGGAAGTCAAACTCCTACCCCATCAATCAGATAAATGATTCTTCCTTCCATATGGAGGCTTCGGTGATAAAGGTGGAGTGAAAAGCAGACATCACCTTCCTGATATTTCATACAGGAATTACCTGCACATTCTAGGGGCCTCAGAAAAGTGGAAGGGAAAAGAGAGTCTGACACTGCCCTGGCAATACAGACACAACAGTCTGAACGGTGCGGATGACAATTTCAGAAATATCCAAATGGTTCAAGTGCTTCTTTTAATTAAAGAAACGTTTTGTTTTGTTTTTTTTCTTGAACTGTGACTTGAATCAAAAGTAGTTTTTTTGTTTGTTTTTTCTACAAATATGCCTCCTAGGATGGTTTCAAAGCATGACCAAATCAATGCATTATCTGGTGACTCAACCAGAACAAACCAAAACAAAAACATCCTGTGAACTGAACCAATATTTTGTTCCCTTCAAGCCTCGATGGATCCTGAGACACAAGGACTCTGAAGCAGAAGGGCCCTGGACTTCGTTCTGTTCTTCCTCCTAACTTGTATCCTGTGACTGCACTGTCCTCCTTTACTCTCAGCTCTCGTACAGATCCCCAAATGCTTCGTGCCTCCAAGCCTCTGCTCACTCAGCTACTTCTGTTTGGTTACCCTTCCTTCTACCCCCTGCATCCCTGTCTGCCTGCCTCCCGACTCTTCTCTCAAAGCTCAACTTCATGATCACTTCACACATTAATCCTTCACTTTTTCAACAAGCTTCAGGTGAAGATTCACCCGATGCCAGGATCCATCCTGGTTTTTTGGGGGATCCAAGGGTGACCAACACACGGTATTACATGATACTATGCATGGCACTAGTCAAGTATTTAGAAAATAATGTGGTGAGTGTAATCATCTGAGCAAACATATAGGGTATTATCAGAGCACAGAGCAGGGTTCCTTAGCTCAATGTCATGGGCCATGTAAAGCTCCCTGGAGGAGCTCAGGTTTGACCTGGCTGAAAGTGTGGAGGGAGTGGGGATTCTAGGGGTCAGCAACAATGGAAGTAAATGTCATTAAGCCCAATTTACAGATGAAGAAACAAAGGCATAGAGTGGTTAAATACATTTCCCAAAGTGCTAAGTTATCAATTAACAGAGCTGATGCTTGATCTTACTGCACACGGACTCCATGGTAGATCTCCTAATCATTAACTTGAATCATCTTTTATTTGCCATGGGAATTCAGACAAGGAGGCAATCCCAGTGGACAAACAGAAGAAAGAGGCTCAGTAGCATAGGCCTGGCTGTTAGATCCATGGTAAAGCCAAGTATTAAGCCCAGAGAGGATGACCCATGGGGGCAGGATTTGGGGTAAGGGATAGGATCAAACCCTCACACACAAGACTTGTAAAAAAGCATTAAGTCCTTCTAGAGAATCTATATCAATGTTATGTGTTGTCTGAATACTAGTCATTTCGAAGCCAAAGTGTCCTTGGACAATGTATTTTTTTTTAATTTTTATTTATTTTTGATAGTCACAGAGAGAGAGAGAGAGAGAGAGAGGCAGAGACACAGGCAGAGGGAGAAGCAGGTTCCATGCACCGGGAGCCCGACGTGGGATTCGATCCCGGGTCTCCAGGAATGCGCCCTGGGCCAAAGGCAGGCGCCAAACCGCTGCGCCACCCAGGGATCCCCGGACAATGTATTTATACTTAAGCTTCCCTTTCTGTGTGTGTACGACGGAGGGAGCGATGTGTCTACCTTATGTGCTGTGATGAAGATTATATTAAGTGTATAAAACCCTGGGCATAGTTCCTGGGGCACAGCATGTGCTGATTCACATTATTTCTGCTTCCCCTTTGCATTCCTTAGATTTTCCCTCCCCTGCTGAGACTATATACCTAGGTTCATCCACTTCTTCTGCCCCAGAGTGAGCAGAGCCTGGAACCCAACCCCATCCTGGTATAAGTAAGTCCCTGGGGACAACCCTGCCAGGGAGTAGCTGGGATCAGAGTCCCAGGGCACTGAGCAGAGCTTGTTAGAGTGAAAATGGGAGAACAGGGTCTGTCTTTAAGAGCTGTCCAAGGAAGCCTGGAACCACCCATCCCCTGCAGGAAAAAACTGCTAATTGTGTCATTAATAATACTTAGCATTCTCCCCATGCTTTTCCAAGCTAATTAATTCTGCTCCAAATCCTGGAAAACAAATGACTGGGTGTGTTGGAGACAAGCTTCTATTTCTGAGATAGAAGGTGGAGAAGCTTGTCCTCCCTAATGACCAGGGGAAAGGAAAAACTGTTTTACCACTTCTGAGGGTCAAGTTGCTCAAAATGCGCAAAGGACATTGAGTCCCGGTGGGGACTTGCCTTCTACCCCGAAGACCTTCTTCAAACAGGAATACTCTCCCAAGGGTACCAAGATACAAGGCTCACCCTGCCCTCGGTCACTGCCCAGAAGTGGCAGGTGTCGTTAAGCTGGCACCATGGTCTGGAGGTAAAAGTTTATCCTTTTCTTCCCCAGAACCCAGGGTGGAGCTCACGCACCAGAGGATGGGATGTGTAGTTAGCTAGTCAACTCTGCTGCCCTTGAATTCAGCAGAGACTAACTTTACAGACCAGGATCTGGGGGTTCCAAGAATCGGACCCAGGCCCCTCCTTTCACAAAAGTACAGAGCCAAGCATGAGAGACAGAAGTAGCAAGTAAGTGAAGAGAAAGCTAGAAAAACAGAAAGAATGACTCTGATAAGGACAGCACCAAGAACCTGTGGCAGTCCAAGAGGTACAGAATGGGTTCCTGGAGGGGAACATTGTTTGAGCTGTTTGGGAGATTGATTAAGAGACAACAAAGAAAGAAATGGAGCGGTTGGGCAGGGGAGGAATAGCTGTGCAGGTGCTTAGGGTCAAGAGGAAGCAAAGCCCATTTGGGAACGTGAACAGAGCCCCATGCACTGTGGGCATTGGGGGATTCAAATTAGACAGTGACTTTGTCATTGCAGAGCAGAGAGAGGCCAGTGGGAAGACACACAGATGCAGAGGCATGCATAATACATGAAGACGGGCTCTGGCGGAGAGGAGATTGAACGAAGTAGACACTACTTTTGCCTTTCAGGGAAGGATCAAGCCAGTGACAGATGAACAGAGGAGGGCCCTGGCTTGAGGCCAGAGGAATTATTTCTCAGGCATGAACTTTTGCCAGAAGCTCCAACCTCCCCAAGATTCTGATTCCGTAGATCTGGTTGGGGCCCAAGAACCTACACTTCTAGCAAACAGCCTAGGCTACACAGATATGGCATATCTACAGGTCTTCCTCAGAAGGTGCAGTAGAGAGGTCCTGGACCTCACAGGTCCTCTGACTCTGGTCTGTGCTGTTTGCAAAGAAATGTATGGTGCCGCAAGGGAAATTTCCTTCCCATCTTCCAGTGTTCTAACTTTCAAATCCAGAAAATCTCCTGAAACATGACTTTCCAGATTCTCTCCCTGGTAGTAAGGTCCTTGAGAGAAGGGTGCATCTTGTTTAAACTCAGAGACTGCCCAGGTAGATTTCCCATGCTTGTTTAATAAATGGAGCTCATTACCATTTCTTTCCTGAAAAGCGTCCAAATGTTAGCCCCCATCGTGGTTATTTGTATGGATACCACCTGTTTGGGTGACTCCCTATCCTAATTTCTCTTTTAAAAGTAGGAATATGGCCTCTAGTTACTCTAGCACAGTTGGCACAGAGACCAATGATTTCACATGCTTGTGGTGGTGTAGTGCATATGCGGTCACCGCAAAGTGCAACAGATAGAAGCAAACTCGGATGTGTGACTTTACCAGTTACTAGTTGTAGAACTCCTGAAAAGTGAACTATTCTCTCCAGTTACTTCTTTAATGAAGTGAAGGAACTAAATAATATAGTCATTCGTTCATTCATTCAATAAATAATGATCAAGCACATACACAGGGATGACTAAGCACTATCCTACGCGCAGGGAGTCAATGGTCAATAAGACACACTCCATCCTCCCACCCTTCCCACCCCATCCTGATGTTACAATGATGGATAATGAGATCACCCCCACTCCACACAATCACCCGTACCCAAAGTTTGGAAGCATCTTGGAACTGTCCTCCTACATCCTCCTACCAATCACCGTGTCTAGATCATTCTATTCCCTAAATAGCCCTATAATCAATTCCCTCTTTTCCATCTCTGTTATTGCATAGATATCCTAACCATCCCTGCCTTTCATAGGATGCATTAAGGCTCTTCCTTTTCCTTGGCCCCCACCTGCTCTTTCTCAAACGTAAATCTGATCCTGCTACCGCTGTTTATATGCCCTCCCTGACTCCCTGGAGTCACTGGGTGATGGTGATCATTCTTAAAAGCAACCTCTTACCAGACATTGTTCTAAAGGGCCTTGCATACGTTAACTCACAGCAACCGTGCAGAGTAAGTTTCGACTCTGTCTCCATATCTGCTGGTTCTTTGTCTGCAAAGTGTCAGGTTATTTGTCCCTTAAGCCCTGTCCTCTCAGGTTCCTGGATACTGCAGGGGGTGTGGAAGCCTGCAAGCTACCATTCCCAGGCTCCCTGGTCAGGGGCCTTGTGGTGGGGTTCTAGCAGCTGGAGGCACTGGGGAGAGACTGGAAAGCTGGAGGAAGGGAGAAGTTTGTGCCTTGTTCTGTTTGCTCCCCCCTGCCACGCGTGCTTCCCCCACAGCGGGAGCTGCTTGATGGGAGAGCAGCTTCTGGCCTGCCTGATGGCAGCGGCAGCAATGACGGCCTCTAGCAGACCAGCAGCCCCTGCAGGCTGGGCTCCCGCGAAGTCGGGTAAGCACCTCCTCAGCTCCTCACCCTTTTCTCCCATTTATTCTTGCATCTCTTCCCAAAGATTCTAACTAATGACATGCATTGAGCCCTTCCCTGCTGGAAATATCTGCAAGGCATTCGTTTTTTCTGCACCGCATATTGATGGATACACCACTTAATGCAGGAGAAACTGAGGCACAGAGGGGTCAAGTAATTTGTCTCAAGTTCAACAGCGAGGGGACACCAGAATGCACAGATTGGGGGGGGGGGGGATAGAGACTAAATGAAGTCCAAGTTCTTTACATGTGTCATTCAAAGCCCTTCATGACTGTTTCCCTGTCTGCACCCACACCTCACAGTCTAGTTGGAGAGTGACACCTGGTAGGGGACTGTGTTCTGTTCTTGTTTTTGTAGCTGAATAAATGAATGAATGAATGCCAAATGCACCATACTTGTGTAAAACCACAGCAGGATCTGTGACTGTAGCAGATGTTTGATGGATCAGTGAGAGGAAGCACATAATAAACAAATGAATGAACTCCAAGCACAGGACAAGTCGACCTGAGAAGCAGTCCCCTACCTCTGTATTCCTTTCAGCCTCAGGATTGGTGCGTGCTGCCTCCAAGACACTGAACATTCGCATTTCTTACAGAGTCAGTGTACAATAAATACGCATTTGTTAAATGAATGGATGAATCAATCAAGCAAAAATGTGATCAATCAAAGCCAGGGCTCAATGCTGCTTGAAATTCTAGTTTATCAAAATATAAAATTTTCCGGGAGCATGGCACAGAAAGAAGCATTACATTCTCCAAAAAGAAAAACCTTCAACGTAGCAGCCCACAAATAATTAGATGTTAATGTTTCTAACTTGAAAAAAAAAAAAAAGCCACAGTTAATCTCAGGGGACATCCTGTATGAAAAAGGAAAAAACAATGAGTCATGGATTCTAACCTCCTATTTATAATCTAGGTCCACAAATGATCTGTTGCTAAAGGAGAAGAAAGCCATTAATCTCCCAACTCAGGGAGCAATTTTATATTTTGAATAAAAACAAAATAAACAGCATTAAGGAGGGAAATAAATCAGATATGCAGTAATTAGTTTGAAAGAGCCGGATTTTCCTGCCTAACACTCTCTTTGGAACTTAAGCCTCATCCATCAAAGCGAAAGTGTATCCGATGACACAGAGATTTTCCATTCCCTTTTCAGACAAAATTAGTCTGTTGATCTGAATAGTAAATTGACAGGACCCAGAAGGGAGGGTGGGAGCGATGGGGCTATGGCAGAGGTAGGATCTGATGCTTAATAACATTTGGTGAAGCCCTGACTCCTGCACTTTCAACCTCCTACCCTCTTTATTCATTAATTTGTTAGTTTTCTATCTGTGGAATCTAAAAAGATTGAGGATTTTTAAAAATAGAATCTTAAAGGGACCTTATTAATTTTCTAAGGCCGTGTTCTTGTTTTACAGATTTAGAAAGCTCAGCCCAGTGATAGTAACTGGCTTGCTTAAGTTTGCACAACCAAATCAGCTGAAACTCCAAAACCCACATCCTCCCAGCCCTTTCTCACAAAGCTCAAAAAAGACAAAAGCTCCAAGGATCATCAAGGGGCTCCTGACTTCAGGCGAGATCTTTGATTTTTTGCACCACTTTCTGGATGGGTGCCCCCTTTATGCTAAATTATGGAGAAGATCTACTTCGCTTTCAGATTCCACTTTGTGTAAGCTCCCTCAGCCATTGTTCTTTCCAATAATAAAAAAAAAAAAAAAAACTTTTTCCAGATTCTTCTATCACTCGTTGGTAACTTATTTTGAATTCTAATTATTATATCCTCTCTCCCTATTATTTTTGAATGTCCTGCTGGAAGAATTTTTTCAGCAGCAGTTTGGTAACTAATTCATTTGAGGCACAAACTTAATAAAGTCTCTCCAGATATATTTACAAATCCTTGCATAGAATTTTTAAAAATGTTGAGCTCTGTGTATAGCATGTCCCTTTCATCTCCCACAATCTCAGCTATTCAGTTTGGGTCTATATATCCAAAGACTAATGATCACATCAGTAGAAAGAGCAGGGAGATGTAGAAAGATTAAGGCACTGATTTTCTATAATAATAATATTGGCTAATGCTAATTATATATATAATTTTTAATAATAATATTAATTATCAGAATAATTCAAAAGTTGGCTCTAAGTTATATACCTAGCAATAATGAATAATTAAATAATCATTCATTCATATAACAAAAAGCTATTTAACCATTGAAAATGATCCAGAGAGGAACACGTAGTAACATAGAAAGGTGTTCAAAGTGCATTGTTATATGGGGAATGTGAAGATTTATCAAATGACACTTATTATATAATCTTATTTTTTACCAAAAACAAAGGAGCAGATTTTTACTGAAAAAAAAAAAAAGCTTTTGTATTGCATTTTATAATAGCACATGGATTCCTTTTTTTTTTTTTTTAAGATTTTATTTATTTGAGAGAGTGAGCATGAGAAAGAGACAGAGCACTAGAGAGAGCACAAGTAAGAGGAGGGGGCAGAGGGAGAGGGAGAAGCAGACTCCCCACCGAGCAGGGAGCCTGACGTGGGGCTCTATCCCAGGACCCTGAGATCATGACCTGAGCTGAAGGCAGATGCTTAACTGACTGAGCCACGCAGGTGCCTTTCTTTTTGTTATTTTTAAATATAAAGTAAAACTACCCAAATCATTGCCCTGCACAATTTGAGCAATAAAGGAAGACAGTATGCCTAAGTGTTCTCACTCAGGGAATACGTAAATCCTGGGGAGGAGAGGGTCCTGGGTGGTTCCATCCTTCTTCTCAGTACCACGCTTCATTTTACGTATTGGTTTGTTTTCATGTAAGACATTCTCTTTGAACAAAAGCTCCCAAGGGCAGATACGTGCATGTGTCTTGCTCAGTTTCCTTTGGTCATGATCGGAATAAGTCCTTATCTACGGGTATTTTCTTGGTGTGGACAAAAGTAGGAACATAAACAGTCATCGAAAGGCTTTGATGTATCAGGTGTTGTCCTAGGACTTTTCACAAATGCTATCCTGTTTGTCCTCATGGCTCTGAGAGGTAGGTGTGATTTCTTCTCATTTTAAAATGCAGCAGTAGAAGCTCAGACAGATGCAGTGACCTGTCCGTGTTCCCTGAGGTGGACCATGGTTAGACTGAGAAGGGAACCTGGAGCCAGGAGAAACAAGTCCTGACTTCTGGCCAACTCACAGCATGTAGCCTACCAGTGAGGCTGGTGTCAGGGGTTGAATCGTGTCCCTGCCCCAAATTCATATGTTGAAATCCTAACCTCTCGGTGCCTCAGAATGTCACTTTACATGGAGACAGGGTGTTTACAGAGGTGATCAGGATAAAACAAGGTCACTCTGGTGAGCTCTAATCCAACATGACTGCTGTCCTTATTCTAAGAAGGGGAAATTTGGACACAGATGTGTACAGAGGGAAGACCATGTGACCAGGCAGGGCTACAGGGAGAATGTCATGTGAACATGAAGATGACCAAGCCAAAGAGAGAGGTCTGGAACAAAGTCTTCCCTCAGAGCCCTCAGAAGGAACCAACCCTGCTAATACCTTGACTTTGAGCCTCCAGCCTCTGGAACATGGGCAATAAATTTCTATTGTTTAAACCACCCAGTCTGTGACACTTTGTTACAGTAGTCCTAGTAAGCCAATGTAGCTGGTCACCCCATGAACACAATGTCAGTTTAGATGGGAGAAGGGGTACCCCCTGAGAACACAGAGAAGTTTGAGGCTACTCTATCTATGGCTTTAAGGAATGGAATAGGGAAGCAGAAGGCTTTGAGGAATGGAATAGAGAAGGGGGGAAAAGCCCAGTTGGAAAGAGGTCCCACAAAGCCCAGCTGCCTTCCTACCCATGTGGCCTATGCCAGCCCTACTATCAGGAATAAATCCACAAAGTAAATTATTCAGAATTGTGTGTATTGGGACCAAGAAGTGCATCATTTAATTTTTTTTTCTTTGCAGCAGATGTACCTTTTTAATTTGATTTTATTTTAGGCTAAAATTGCAATATTAAATTTTAATATTCAAACATTAGCAGGACTTTGCTTTCCCTGCACATCTACCATCTCCTTCCTCCAGCATATGCAGAATAGCTATAGGGAAGGGCCAGATGCCACAACTTGGAAAGAGGACCAGGCCATGGCTGCTGGTCCAGTCCCTGCACCAGTGTGAATGTGTGTGGCCTTGAACACAAGGCTTTGCTCCTCTGAGGTTCAGTTACCTCTGCTGCCAATGGTGGAGTTGACCTGGGTGTTTTTAAAGTTTCTCCTGCTCAAAGTGTCAGCAGGTAAGTGTGTCTCTAGGGACTAGGAGGAGCCAAATAGAGATCAACAACAGATGGCAGTGCAGGAGTGGAATGTAAATCCATATGTCTGCCCTTGCCAGAGCAGGCAGGATCTTGAGGAGCCGTGGAAGGTGAGCATCTCCAAGTGTTGATAGGTGTGTTCACTGAGCAGGATCTCTACAGATTTTTCAGGACCTAAACAAAAGTTCATAATGTCTGTTCCTTATCCTCCATTGTAAATGGTAAGATACAAAAGTTACATGTGTGCTAAAAATAAAAGATTTTCTGACTGCAGAATCTTGGATACTTTATTCAAGCTTCTGTGATTGTGGAGGTGTGTGTGTGTGTGTGTGTGTGTGTGTGCGCGCCCGTGCACGCACACGCACACACCTATATCACATAGAAGGTGTTTCAGTTTCCCTGGTAGCCCAAGCAGGTTCTTTGTCTTCTGGGGGTGGTGATTAAGCTTTAAGAAGCAGGTGGTTCAATAATCCTTCCTATTCTCCACTCAAGGGGCTGCTTCTTAGTGTCTACTATTGGTGAAAGTATGAGTTGGCGTCATTTTACTTAGTACTTGGATCTTCTCTACAGCCCCACAGGTTGGGAGTCTCTCTGCTGTTCCAGATGTTCTCACCCTACAGAAATTCTTTGCCAAAATTTGGAATGAAGTTGGGTAGAGAATTTGGTCTCTTCTGGCTCCCTTCTTAATCAGCCCCATCAGTCAAATGCAGCAAACTGCAAAAATACTGGAAGTTCTTCACTGAAGAGTCAGGTAGTGCCAGAAAATTATTCTGATGTAGTAAAAGCAAATAATGGTTTTCCAGCTAACTGAGAAGTTTCCTAGAAAATGCTTCTGTTTTTAGGCCTTAAAGAGGAGGGACCCTCTACTATACAACATAACCTAATCAAAGGACTGGCATTCTTTGCCATATTCTGTTTGTTCAAAGCTAGCCACAGGTTCCGCCCACACTGAAGAGGAGGAGATTATATAAGGGGTACCTCATCAGGAGTTAGCTTAGGGTCTGTCTATACCCCACTATGATTCTTATCATAATTTTGAATGCCTTCCCAGCCCTGTTCTGCTTCCTTCCTCCCTAGCACAGTAGCAAAAGTGGATGACTAGCCTGGTGGAGTAGAGAAGAGATGCATGAGCCCTGCCTCTTAGTTCAATAAATATTTTATACAACACCACTGAGCTGGGAATTTCTTAAGTAAAGTGAGCAAATACATGAACAATAAAAATGATCACCACATACATCTATTATTTACCGTGTTCTATGAGCTTTACTAAATATTTCAGTTATTTTGTTAAATATAGTAGGTTTCCATTACAAGTCCCATTTTGTAGACTTGAAAGTCAGGATTCAGAACTTGAGCAAGATCTGTCTGACTCAAGAGCATCAATTCTTGGGACATCATAATAATAAAGGAAAAAATTCATGGAGTGCTTAATAGGTTTCAGGCAGTGTTCTGTAGGTCCTGTATACATATATGAATGAACTCATTTAATCTCATTAATGAGTTAGGGACCACTATTGACTCCATTTTATATATGAAGAAACTGAGGGTCAGAGAAGTTAGTTAACTTGCTTTAGATCACATGGCTGGTAGGTGGCAGAAATGAGATTAACCAGAAAGTGTGCTCCCAGAAATTGCGTTCTTATTCTCTGTGCTATCCTGGCTGCAACTGCCTTGAAGGTGAAAGAGTAGGTCTTAGTATATCTACCCTCCCAAGGTCTAGCAAAATGGATAACCCATAGCAGACCCTGTTTCTATGCTCTGCCTGTAGAAGGAGCACATTAAAAAAAATAAAAGAATGAAAAAAAAAAAAAAACCAAATAAAGGTTAAAAGATTCTTCATCAAGAATTATCTTTAATTTTAGAAGCAACACACTTCATTTGAATTATCTGGTCAAAAATCGACTTAGAGCCTTCTAAAATATTTTTATGAGACCAATGATTTAGACATCTAGTCCACACAGAGAAGTATAGTGACTAGAATTCTAAGCTATGAGTTCAAATACGGAGCTAAACTGAGTGAATATTTGATGATATTAAGGAATTATTGTTGTGTTTATTTCCTAGGGCTGCTGTAACAAATTACAACAGACCTAGGTGCTTAAAAGCACAACAGAAAGGTACTACCTTATGGTTCTAGAATCTGAAATGGATCTCATTGGGCTAATAGAAGATAACAGCAGGACTTCATCCCTTCTAGAGGCTCTAAGGGAGAGACTGTCTCTCTACCTTTTCCAGCTTCCACAGGTCAGCCCATTCCTTGGCCCATGGCCGCCTGCCTCCATCTCCAAGGCCAGCAGCACTAGCTGTGTCCTTTCTGTTCCACCATGTCTATGGTTCCCCCTTCCTGCTTCCCTCTTCCCTTTAAGGACGTTAAGGACTCTTGTGATTTCATTGGGTCCACCTGGATAATCCAGGATAATCGCCCTATTTTAAGGTCAGCCAATTAGCAACCATAAATCCATATGCAACCTTGATTCTCCTCTGTCATGTCACCTGTTCACAGCCTCAGGGATCAGGGCATGGACATCTCTGGGGAGCTATTATTTTGCCTGCTACAACTATTGGTTTTCTTTGTGTTCATTTTTTGCAGGGGCAAGTGATAACTATTGTGGTCATTATTTTTTTTTTTAATCCTTATCTTTCAGGGATACATGTTGCACAATTTACAGATGAAAGGATAG
This sequence comes from Vulpes vulpes, assembly GCF_048418805.1. NCBI lineage: Eukaryota > Metazoa > Chordata > Mammalia > Carnivora > Canidae > Vulpes > Vulpes vulpes. The sequence goes on along the minus strand of NC_132792.1, from coordinate 12,926,050 downwards.
GATGTTTGACATCTCTTTCAAAATAATAGCAGAGGAGAAAAGACGGACATTGAGATAAAGCTGGCCATGAGCTGAGAATTGTTGATGCTGTGTTTTTGCCATGTGGTGGTTCACTGTGCAATTATTTTAAAGATTTTATTTATTTATTCATGGGAGACACAGAGAGAAAAGCAGAGACATAGGCAGAGGGATAAGCGGACTGCCTGAGGGGAGCCTGATGTGGGACTCAATCCCAGGATCCTGGGATGATGACCTAAGCCAAAGGCAGATGATCAACCACTGAGCCACCCAGGTGCCCTCACTGTACAATTCTGCCCACACTCGAATACATTTAATATTTTGCATAATAAAAAAATGACTGAAAGAAGAGACTAGGGGACCAAGAGATCATAGCATAAACTGAGTCATTCTGTGTGCCAGGCACTATGCGAAATGCCTTACTTGACTCTCAGAAGAGCCCTGCAAAGAATTCACAGCTCCCCTACATTAAGAACCTGCTGCTCTGATAGGTTATATGACTCCTCCAAGTACACCGATAACCAGGTTCTGAATCCAGGTTTTCTCTGATTTCAAAGCTCATGTATTGAGTCATTATTTTAAGTTAAATCCTCATACATAGATTAAGTGACTATTTAAGCCACTAGTAAGGTTACAATATTTTAGGGGATATGATGCTCAGTGTCAAGGGGATCAAGGCCTAGAAAATATCTGTTGAATTGTAATTCTGGTCCTAGCTCCAACCACTTACAAATGATGAAAGACGAATTATCTCAATCCCACAGACCTCCATCAGTCCTCCATGATGAGATCACAGAATCCATTTTGCAAATTGTAGAGAAGAGCAAGGAAGATCAAATTTAAGTTAAAGCCATTATGAACAGTGGCGCCTGGGTGGCTCAGCCAGTTAAGTGTCCAACTCTTGTTTTCTGCTCAGGCCATGGTCTCAGGGTCCTGGGACTGAGCCCCATGTTGGGCTCCATGCCCAGCACAGTCTGCTCAAGATTCTTTCCCCTCCTTCCCGCTTTGCCCCTTCCTCTGCTTGCTCTCTCTTTCAAAATAATAATAAATAATAATAATAATAATAATAATAATAATAATAATAAATACAATCTTACAAAAGTCATTATGAACAGTTAAGGGCTATATAAGTAAGAAGGACAAAATACAACAATGGTGATGATACTGTGGTTGAAAATGAAAAGGCCCATGGTCTGCACACAAAGAAGGAGAATTTTTATGTACTGTCAAGTTCTCCCAAGCCTTATGTTTGTTTTTTTTTTTCTTTGTGAAAGTGTCAAATTCTCACATAGTGAGGCTGACCCTAGGAATACTCAGGACAGTGACTTTTCAGAGTGACTGCAGAAAAGCCTGGTTATTGCACTGAAGTCTCTTCCTACATGAGCCACTGTACTTAGCTCACAGGGGCAGTCATGTATGGGAAGCAGGGATTATTTTTACTATGGTGACTGGGAATGCATGATATCTTATATTAATGAGGAGACAGGAACAGATCATGTCAAATGCACATTAACCTTAATGTGATGTCCTTCAGGATCCAGTCCCAGCTGGAATCTCCAGGTTTATAACCCATATCCCAGGCATATATACATATCTTTCATTCCAGCCTGACCTAACGCGAAGTTCCTGGGAAAGCCATGCCAATTCACTACCTTATTCGCAATTCTCATGCGAGCACACACTTCCTCTACCCTTTGCTTGGTTCTTACTCATTCCGTAAGATTCAAGTCAGGTTCTTTTTTAGGAAGACTTTGAATTCGACATCCCTGCTTTGACTTCCATGAAATTCTATGACTCCCATACTATATTGTGTTATTCATTTTAGCACTAGACCAAGAGGTACTGAAAGTAGCTGTTGACTTTCCTTGTTCTATCTCTATTTTCTAGAGAAGGACAGAGAACATAGTATTTTGTGATTATATGTTGAATGAAAGACAGTATGACACAGAAAATAAATATTATTTAAAGTACCTCTCCTTCTAAGGGAGTGGTTCTTTGTAATTGAAGGTTTCTTTGCTGAGCACTGGATTTCTTGTGAGTGTACCAGCATGGAAACAGCAGCCTGAGATCTATTGTTGTTCTTCATAGTCAAAAAGAAAAAGAGAGAGAGACTTCCAGAAAAACAAATATTGTTAAAATATCCATACTACCTAAAGCAATCTACAGATTTAATGCAATCCCAGTCAAAATGCCAACACCATTTTTCATAGAACTAAGACAAGCAATCCTAAAAATTGTAAGAACCACAAAAGACCTCAAAGAGCCAAAGAAATCTTGAGAAAGGAAAGCAAAACTGGAGATATCATAATTCCAGATCTCAAGTTATATTGCAATAAGGTAATAATTGAAACAGTATGATACTGGCTTAGATCAGTGTAATAGAATAGAAAACCTAGAAATAAAGCCTCAGGTATATGGCCAATTAATCTTTGACAAAGGAAGAATGAAGATACAACAGGAAAAGGCAGCTTCTTCAACAAATGTGTTGGAAAAACTGAATAGCCACATGCCAAAGAATGAAACTGGACCACTTTTTTCACCATACACAAAAATAAACTCAAAATGGATTAAAGACATAAATGTGAGACCTGACCATAAAAATCCTTGAAGAGAGCATAGGCGATATCAGTGATATCAGTGATATCAGTGATATCTCTGATATCAGTCACACACAGCAAAATTTTTCTAGATATGTCTCCTAAGGCAAGGGAAATACAAGCAAAAGTAAACTATTGGGACTAACTACATGGGATTAAAAAGTTTCTCCATAGTGAAGGAAACAGTCCACAAAACTAAAAGGTAATCCAACTGAATGGGAGAAGATATTTGCAACTGATATATCTGATAAAGGGTTAGTATCCAAAATGTATAAAGAACGGATACAACTCAATATCCTAAAACAAACAATCCAATTAAAAAATAGGCAGAACACATGAACAGACATTTGTCCAAAGAAGACAAACAAATGACCAACAGACACATGAAAAGATGCTCAACATCACTCTTCATCAGGGAAAAACAAATCAAAACTACAATGAGTTATCACCTCATACCTGTCAAAATGGTTAAAATAAAAAACACAAGAAACAACAAGTGTTCATGAGGATGTGGAGAAAAAGGAACCCTTTTCCACTGTTGGTAGGAATACAAATTGGTGCAGCCACTGTGGAAAACAGTATGGATGTTCTTCAAAAAATTAAAAATAGAACTACCCTACTTTCCAGAAATCATACTACTGAGGATTTACTCCAAAAATACAAAAACACTAATTCAAAGGGATACGTATATCCCTATGTTTGTAGCAGAATTACTTGCAACAACCAAAGTATGGAATCATCCCATGTGACTATCAATAGATGAATGGATAAAGAAGATGTGGTATTTATATACAATGGAATATTATTCAGCCAGGACACCTGGGTGGCTCAGCAGTTGAGTGTCTGCCTTTGGGTCAGGGCATGATCCCAGAATCCTGGGATTGAGTCCCGCATGGGGGCTCCCTGCATGGAGCCAGCTTCTCCCTCTGCCTGTG